>NC_142016.1:10121357-11321357 GCF_049901735.1 Notechis scutatus
ACCCCAACTGGAAATGTTCTCCAGTCACACCTCTCCAGGTGCAGGCTGAAATGTCCTTGACTCTCAGAGAAAAGAAGGTTGTTATGGCTACATATCTCCACCAAGTCTATGCAACCCCCCTCCCATTTTCCCACAGCACTAAATGTGGCAGCCCTGAAGACCCAGAGAAAAAGATGGCCTCTCGGGCTGACAATTAGATTAAGTGCCCTACGGAAGGATTGGACAACTTCAGTGGGGTCTCCCAAGGCCATGATCTGCATCCTGACCTATTGGAAGGTCACACAGAAACCATCTGGGGATCGGATGACATCAAGAAAAGAGCACAACTGGTTAGTGGAGGGTAGGGTTTATTTTTAGAAATTTGGTTAAAAAAATGAAGAGTTGGAGGCAGAACATTTATGTGGACAAGAGGACTAATCATCCAATGTTGCTAACTCTAGCAGCAGTTATTTCAGGGATTTTCTGCATCTACATTTTCTATGTTGAATGAGGAGAGCACATCTTTCTCCTTCTACCCTGGCCACTTTTTACAAAGGCACGTTTGAGAGCGTTTTAACTAACTGCATCATTGGTTGGGTGGCAGCAGTGCCTCAGATAGAAAGTTCCTACAGAGAGTGGTGAGGACAGCCAAGAAGATTATAGGAAGATCACTCTTGTGGGCCATTATTCAGGATACAGCTTATAAGTTCTATGTGCTTAGAGCTCATTGTCAGAGACCCCACACACCCACTTCAGAGTCTGTTTCTGTTGCTCGCCTCTGAGAGGAGATTTCGAAGTATTTCTAGCAGGACTACCTAATTCTGGAACAGCTTTATTCCCTATGCCATCCGTCTGGCATAGGGAATCAAGCTCCCAAGATTCATTTTTCTCGCCATGTACATGTATACATCTGAACTAGACTGTGTTGTTTCTCGGTGTCATATAATATATGTGGGTATGTGCATAATTTTGTATTTATTTATTTTGTTGTGTTCAGTGTATATTGGAGGTGGTGACTCTTTGAGGGCTGCATGCAACGAAATTTCATTTTAATGTATGCCGATTAGTGTATGTTCAAAGTGACAATAAAGTTATTCTAAGTTCTATTCTAGTTCTAAGATGTTGCCATTAGCCATTATTCGCTTAATCCTCCTCCATGCATTTGTTCAGTTCTTTGAAAATGGTTATCTCAGCATTATCCCAGCAAATTTTACCAATGGATGATGGTGGTGATAATGATGGTGAACAATGGATGACTGTGCTCCAACCCAATACTTCATGCTGTTGGCTGGGGAATTCTGGGAGGTAGAATCCCTACATCTTCAAGTTTCCCCAAATGTGGGTCTTCAAGAAAAATCAGACTATGACCCCAGTACCATCAACTCCAACCAGCTAGGATAGTTGTTGACTTCCATGATAGCTAGAGACCAACAGTCTTGAAAAGACAACTTAAACTTCAAAGAGCCACTTTTTCTCTGGACCATTGCATTCTGTAATTAAATAACCAAGTATCTCTCTTAAATACTGCATTCACCAAAGGGTACCTTTCCTTCTAGAGGACATCTTTCTAAAAGATTTTCTATTATTGTCATCTCTTTTAAACTTCATACATTGACTTTTTCCAGTTGGTCCTGTTAACCAAATGTTCTGGCTCCTGCACAGGGTGGCCTATTAGCATTGAATTATAATGCCAAATCCATTCCTCTATCTATTATTCATTGGGAATTTAAAAGCAATCAAAAGGCACTCTGGATCATTTTGCTATTAAAGCAATCTGCTTCAGTGTTTGCCTGCTGCCAAAGCAAAGTTTTTCTCTCTCACTTAAAATACATTAATGCCCCATTACAGGGATGGGATTTGAAGCCGTGCTTATATATAGGAACGTCTTTAGAGATTTTGAAATAGATATAAACAAGCTGTCTCGTTTTAATGTGTTCATTAATATGGGAGATGATAGGGACAAGGGACAAAATATTTCTGTGCTCTTCACTCCCAAAGGGTGTCTGGGCCGCAGGAGGAATGTCTGCCCAGAGATGGCATTTTCAATTAACAATTTGAAGTTTTCTTTACTTTAAATGTAAAAAAGGACTAATGTGTCTCTAAAATAACCAGTTTCTTCCTTTGTTTGTTTCCCTTCTCTGCAAATTGCCATTTGTCTCCAGCCAATATTTCAATTTAACAAGTTAAATTAACAAGTCTGTCCACAGCTTACCATTTTTCCTCTTCATTTGCTGATAAAAGAATCATTTTATGCTACTGCTTGCCTATTAATTTGCTCTGTCCTCTGATTTGCACCAGATTTCTCAAATTGGGCACACAGAATGAAAGATGTATTCATACAACAAGTGCAGAGAAAGATAACAAAGAGGACTAGGGGACTGGAGGCTAAAACATATGAAGAATAGTTGCAGGAACTGGGTATGTCTAGTCTAGTGAAAAGAAGGACTAGGGGTGACATGATAGCAGTGTTCCGATATCTCAGGGGCTGCCACAAAGTAGAGGGAGTCAAGCTATTCTCCAAAGCACCCGAGGGCAGGACAAGAAGTAATGCGTGGAAACTAATCAAGGAGAGAAGCAACTTAGAACTAAGGAGAAAATTCCTGAAAGAAGAATGAATCAGTGGAACAACTTGTCTCCAAAAGGTGTGGGTTCTGCAGGTTTTTAAGAAGAGATTGGACAACTATTTGTCTATAGGGTTTCCTACTTAAACAAGGGGCTGGACTAGAAGACCTCCAAAGTCCCTTCCAACTCTGTTATTGTTATTCTGTCTTTGCCCCTTGTATGCTGGGTGAAAACAAATTGGTTAATTTATATTTCAAGGTGTTACTGTGCAAGTTAATTCATTAACCAGATTAAGTAAGCTATGTGAACATGGCCCATGACTACTAACGAGAGTTAAAGTTCAAGCAACTTTCATCTGCTTATATAGATTGATCCTGTTCATGCCATGTGCAAAAACAGAAAATACCGTCTTAATTTTGCCTTCAGCATTTTTACACTCATGAAATCCCAGTGGAAGACATCATGAGAGAAATCCCACTGTTGGCTCTTTTGAACTGCTGAGGAACAATCCTTAGCCAGTCATTTGCTCATTATCTTGCACATTAATTGAACAGAGAACTTTGAATGGCCCTTTCTGCATAGTTCTGTGCCAAAGTGTCTGTCTGCTGTCCAAACGTATCAAAACAAGAAGGTAACAATGTCAAGGTTGGTGGGTAGAAGGCTTAAACTTACTGAATAATCATTCACACTCCAGAAAAAGACAGTTATACCTGAATAAACAAATTCCTTTTCGCCTGAAATAAAGCAGAAACAAACTGGGGGAGAACCCAAGAATACCAGCCATGGAGATAGACTAAATGACATGAAAAGAAACAGAGAAGCTGATGCCATGTAGTCATGAAAAGTGATGTGCTGGTAAATCAACACAAGTTGGAAGAAACTACACAGACACTGGCAAAAAGAAAATCAAAAAGAATCCCAAAACAAACATTGCGAATTGTTTACAAGGTGGCATCCCACCATACAATGTGAATCCAGCAATCGTACAGAACGGGTGTTGTGGTGTTGCCATATTTGCAGGCACATGGCAAGGACAGCGCTCTTATTTTTGCACCATCATGGTTGTCAAGACTGTAAAAGAAACATTGAAGCTGAGGCCTTTGTCTTTTTCATTACAACAGATTAATACGGCTACACCTCTGGAAACAAATTTAGTGTCAAGCTTTAAAAATTCCCAAGTTCAATGAAGTTGGCTTGTTAAAAATGAGAAACTGAAATTGAACTTGCAATGTTTCTCCATCTTTGGGGTTCTCGTTTTTGCTTTCTTTCACAGCACCAAGAAATCTGAAGAGAAAATCACCTTGCCTATAGAAAAGATTGCTCCCAAATTAACCCTAGGATGCTTTCACAACTGGTAAATAGACCAGGCCCTCATTGAGTGTTACAGAAACTTCCCCAGTCATAATCTTTGTTCAGGCATGTGGGGTGCTTACAACCACAGCCAAACCAAATCTGTTAATTATTACAGTAAAGAGATTTTAAAAGGGAAGGGAGGGAGGAAAAACAAATTTTGTCCAAGTGGCATAGTGGCAGAAATGAGGGGAATGGTCAATTTATTACTAACTTTATGCATTGAAGTCTCTGGGCATGTTTTCTGTAGGTAATAACTGTTATAATTAATGTCTTTAGGACTAATGGGACTCTGGTCCATTGGATAAAAGGTGTATTGTTAATAGCAACCATTCCTGGGTTTTTTACTACCCAAAATGAGGTTAGAATGACCAAGCAGCCTTAACTTTCATCTGCCATTAGCGTCAAAGTAGCAGTTCTACACAGGAAATTAAACTACTCACTGGAGTATAGTTTTAATGTTTGTGGCTACACTTGACATCTCATGACTTATGGGACTTGTTATTTCCCTTTTTTCCAAGACTTCAAGCACTTATTTGGTCTGCTTCCTCTGATGTGATCCTCTTACGTTTCTCAGTTAGAAGCTGTGCTCTGTTAATTGAATTGTTTAAGTGGGAAGATAGGCACAAAAGAAAAAGTATGGTCAATATGGGGAAAGGAGGAACCGTTGAAAAGGTTTAGGGGACAGCAAATGACAAGAGGAGGAGGAGAAGGGGAGGAGGAGGAGGAGCACTCACTCTAACAAGATATCCACAAATGTCATTCAACTTCTTCTAGAATCATCCAACCATCGTTTCATCAAAATAACAACGACAGGCTCTATATCATTTTAATGATAGCTGAGTGATGTTGTGAAAATGATGGAAGTCAGAAAGGAAGAAAAGTAATCCATATCATAATATATATAAGAGCTCAGCATTTAAATGTAGCATTAAACTTTCCCTCTATAGAGTAATATTGATCTGTTTGGGTGGGGAATTCTGGGAGTTGAAGTCCACACATCTTCAAGTGGCCAAGGTTGAGAAACACAGCTCTAGGCAGCATCTCTCCACCCCATCTCACGAGGTCCTTCCCACGTACCATGACAAACCTCCAGGGCTTCCCACACTTCCATTCAACTCTCCTAGGGGTTTTTCTGGTTGAGATTGTGTGGGTAGCCAAGGAGGTTTCAGAGAAAGGGCACCACATGTAAAAGAAAGCAACTGTCTACAGCCATATCCACCACCACTTCCACCCCTCATCAGGCCACAAACACAACGGAGAGACACCCAAAAGATGTTTTTAAACACCCCAAGAAGACGAGAGAGAGAGAAAAAGCCTCCACGTTTGCAGAGTGAGGAAATTTCTGAGGAACCACAAGGCAGATTCAGCACCGCCTTTACCTAAACACACATTTACGCCTTTACCTAAACACACAAAACTAGAAAACCTCGAATTACGCCGTCTTCAGTCCGACTTAAGCATGGTATATAAAATCATACATTGCAATGTCCTACCTGTCAATGAATACTTCAGCTTTAACCATAACAACACAAGAGCACACAACAGATACAAACTCAAAGTAAACCGCACCAAACTTGATTGCAGGAAATACGACTTCAGCAATAGAGTGGTCAATGTTTGGAATACTCTACCCGACTCTGTAGTCTCTTCCCCAAACCCCAAAAACTTTAACCTTAGACTGTCTACTATTGACCTCACCCCTTTCCTAAGAGGTCTGTAGGGGGCGTGCATAAGCGCACCAACGTGCCTACCGTCCCTGTCCTATTGTTTCTCTATTCTTTTATTTTTCTTATATGTACCCATCTCATGTATTCACAACTATGTATACACTTATACTTATTATCTTGTAAACAATTGACAAATCAAATAAATAAATAAAAATAAATAAACATTTCCTTGTAAAGGGTTGCCTCACCATCCACAGGGGAATTCTTGTCCAAGGAAGTGTGCTCACATTTGGGTAGAAGCCAGCACTCCCCTGGGAGATCATACAGCAAACCTGACTTTGCGAAAACCAGACATTTTTACCTTAAATGTTCAGTACAACCATGCCATAGTGACCGATTGGTTCACTTAGCAACTATGGCATTTGCTTAACGACCGTGATTCATTTAATGACTGGGATGATTCCCTTAACGTTTTTTGGGGGGGAAAGGATGTAAAATTGGGTCAGTCACATGAACGGCCCTTTTTCTGACCATCATGAGTTACGACCATGATGGGCAGGTTCCAATATAGTCATAACTTGAAGTTTACCTGTATTGGCAGCATTTCAAGGTTGACCAGATCAGGAAACAGACTCTACAAGATAACTATCAGCTATGCTGAAATACGTAGGCTATTTTAACAGAATGTCACAACCCTTCCCTCCTTCTTATACTCCTGGGAGTCAGGGAGGACCCAATTGGAGTCTCTTTCTAGTGCTTTGTCTGTGTTTTAGGTTCCAGGCGTGTTTTTGTGATGCTGTTGAAACCATCTCTAATCAGCTTCTCAAGCGTCAATCTTTGGGGCTCATTCCACCTTTCTACACCAGTTAAAGATCTTGCTTGTTCAACATGCTAAGTAGGCTATGCTAACCTCGGCTGGTGTTATGTTTTTGTGCCTTTGGTCTCTGGTAGGAACCCAGGCCATTTGCTTAAGGCAGAGGTCTCCAAACTTGGCAACTTTAAGAGTTGTGGACTTCAACTCCCAGAATTCCTCAGCCAGCATAGCTGAGTTGGTCCACAAATCTTAAAGTTGCCAAGTTTGGGGCTTAAGGTATG
The DNA here is from genome assembly GCF_049901735.1 of Notechis scutatus. Lineage (NCBI taxonomy): Eukaryota > Metazoa > Chordata > Lepidosauria > Squamata > Elapidae > Notechis > Notechis scutatus. The sequence continues at coordinate 10,128,014 of NC_142016.1, forward strand.
CTGCATGCCTTGTACAAACTCAGAAAACAGGAGGAGGGAGAAGTATCAGGTATGTTTGCTGCCTTGAGTTATTTATACAAATTACAAAGGTGGCAAATAAATAAAATGGATTAACACAGGAAGCAGGCATATGTGCCAGCTTATACAAGATGTACCTGCCCAGAGTCACACAAGCATGATGGATGGTATAGAAATTTGAGAGAGAGAGAGAGGCAGAGATAGGTAGGTAGACAGACAGATAAGAGATAAGTAAGTAGGTAGGCAGGGAGAAAGACAAAATATTATCTTTTTCCTGATGTCCACTTGCAAAACCTTATACGCCTCTCAAGGGAAGCCTCACTGGCCATTTGGCCACTCTCTGGACTGTTGAACGAGACCTTCCATAATCCTCTTCCATTATCGGTGGTTATTCCCTCCAGCTCCCAAAGCTATATTTGCTGTACTCTAAAGAAATCCAGCAGAGGAGCCAAGCCTGGAAGCAGGACCACTGAAGGCGAATTCTTCCTGGGGTGGACCAACCAATTCCATCCGGTGACATTCGGCCGCATCGTGTGATGGATTTTCCTTCCATTTCCCCAGCATCTTGAATACCGATGCAAGCCACAATGTGCCCTTCATCCCACAAGAAAATCAAGTCAAAAGGCAATTAATATTCTGATATCGGTGGCCAGGCAAAGTGATGTAGAGCTGATGAACTCTTTTTCCATTTTACTCCAGTTGTGGTTTCTTTCACCTCTGAGCATTTTCCCCTCTTCTCCTCCCTCCGGCCCTGCTCTGGGCAGTGGTTTTAGGGCACCAAGGTTCACTTTTGTGGGTAACCTGCACTCATAGCTGTTGATTTAATTAACTCAGCCTCCTCCGTTACTTGACCATAGCAGTGCAGTACAGGCAGGGCTTTGCAGAGTCTTGTGGAGATTCCAACCGTAAATTGCATTCTCATTTTCAGGCATTTGGAAAAGAAGGTGGAGTATATGGGTGGGTGTGTAAAAGGAATAATCTCTGTGCATGCAAATAAGAGGTGGGGTGTTGTTGTTTTTTTGACAAGTACAACATAGTTTTTAATTTGTTTTAATCAGGGAAGGATACATAAGTCCTGAAAAATATTTGTCACCCTTCCAAAAGATTTGAAGCATCCTTGGTGCCCTCTGAGCTTGGTTGTTGTTTTGCACACACTCCATTATCCAAACTAGATAATTCCATCAGTGCACTTGTATGTAAACAGAGAGCAAACCCCACTCCCTTTTAGCACTGATGATATTACTTGGTTTGGGTAGTAAAATGTCTGCAAGAAAACAAGCAAGCTCAGAGAGCACCAAGGAGCCCTCATTTCAACCATGATCTGAAAATATTCTCCTTTATTGGTCTAAATGTGTGTGTGTGGGGGGGGTGTATTGTTCTCCAGATGTAACTGGAATATAACTTCCATCACCCCAGAATTTGGACTAAAGAGCCACAGCTCTTGCCTGTCTATCCCTGGTTTGGGTCAAAGGCAGGGGTGGGATTCTTCCAGTTCGCACCCATTTGCTAGAACCGGTTGTTAACATTCTAAGCAGTTCGGAGAACCGGTTGTTAGAAGAAATTACTGACCTAATCCTGTAAGGAAGGCAGGAAGGAAACATTCTGGTGTTGCTTACAGAAACTGCCTCTCCGTTGACCCTTATTACATTCTTGGCAAAACTAGACTTTCTGTCTCAGGAACTTCTCTGGATTTTTTCCCCTTCCTTTGCTGGTACTTTGCTTGTGTGGAGTGACCATTCAAAGTTACAATGGCACTGAAAAAAGTGACTTATGACCATTTTTCACACTTACGACTGTTGCAGCATCCCCACAGTCATGAGAGGCCAGGCGAGGAGATGCGTGCCTCGATGTGAGTGATATTGAGTTGGCCACACCCAGCCAATAACATGACCACCAAGCCATGTCTACCCAGTCACATGACCACCAAGCCATGCCCACCACCTAAGCCACGCCCACAGAACCGGTTGTTAAAAAATTTGAATCCCACCCCTGGTCAAAGGCATGGAGACTTAACACCATTAGTGGCACACTTAAGTAATTGGGACTGTGGTGGGGTGAGGAGACCTTTGTTCAAAGGTATAAGAAGTGCATGAGAATAAACACTGTATGAAGCTAAAAGAAATCCCTGCAAATGACCTACTAACACTGAAATACCATCATCAGCATGGCTTGAGAAATGTATGTCATCCATATCAGCAAAAGCTGAGAAAAATCATCATGAAATTTGTGTACATTTAACCTTTGCTTTGTATTGATGGCAGGATCACAGTTCAGTGATGGAGGGTATGCTTTGTTTGCAGAAAGCCCCTGGTTTAACCCCTGGCAGTCTCAATTGGCAAGACCTCTCCTTCACCTTCTGGAAACCAGCTTCCAGAGTTTGTTAGGATTCCAGAAAGAACTGTCATGGGACGGAACATGAGTGGGAGGAGAGATGAGGGAGAGTTTTGGCCATACAGAGTTTTTGCAGAGGGTTTGGATTAAGAGACTGCACAGTCCTGCGTGGGTGGGGTAGGAGAGAAGAGGTTCAGCGTAGCCACACCCTGATATATCCAGGGGTGGGATTCTACCAGTTCACACCTATTCGCTAGAATCGGTTGTTAACATTCTAAGCAATTTGGAGAACTGGTTGTTAGAAGAAATTACTGGCCTAATCCTGTAAGGAAGGCAGGAAGGAAACATTCTGGTGTTGCTTACAGAAACTGCCTCTCCATTAACCCTTATTATATTCTTGGCAGGACTAGACTTCCTGTCTCAGGAACTTCTCTGGAGTTTTTTCCCCTCCTTTGCTGGTACTTTGCTTGTGTGGAGCGACCATTCAAAGTTACAATGGCACTGAAAAAAGTGACGTATGACCCTTTTTCACACTTACGACTGTTGCAGCATCCCCACAGTCATGAGAGGCCAGGCGAGGAGATGCGTGCCTCGATGAGAGTGATGTTGAGTTGGCCACCCCCAGCCAATAACATGACCTCCAAGCCATGTCCACCCAGTCACATGACCACCAAGCCATGCCCACCACCTAAGCCACGCCCACAGAACTGGTTGTTAAAAATTTGAATCCCACCCCTGGATATATCCTTCATGTTATATCTAGAACAGGGTTGTCAAACTCACGTTGTCATGGCAGCGTCACATGACATATGGGGATTTTCCCCCCTTTGCAAAACCAGGCATGGGTGTGGCCAGTGCATGATACATCCAGCCCACGGGCTGGAATTTGACAGCCCTGATCTAAAAGGTTAGAAGGTTATATAGCTTTAGTGTGGCAAGATTCTGTCAATTAGGTGCAAGCAAATAAAGCATTGATTGGATTGGATTTCACTGTGCGGTCTCTGGGCTTAGGCCTGACGCATCTGCTGATGATGGTATCAGGTGAGACTTCCTGGGCTTCCAGTTTTGATTTTGATTCTGCAATTGTTGCACCTTATTCGTAGATTTTCCAGGTGTCCAGGATATGGTGTCATCCCTTAGTAATAATCCTCCCATTTTGCTCTTCTTTTCTTTCCTTTCCAAAAATAACTCTCTGTTAAGAAGGAAAAGATAAAATCTGCCTTTTTGACAACTGGCAGGAGAAATCCCTAACTGGAAGTGCCCTTAGTATGAATCAGCCACATCTGCACTTTAATACTAAACAGATGTTTTGCTCGAGCTTCGTCCCAGCTCAGGACAGTTGAAGCACACCTCAGTTAGCATCTGATGGTTTTGAAGAGATGGTTTCTTTACAATAGTTTTGTAGGTTTTCTTGACATTATGATCAATCAGGTTCTATCTAAAGCTTCTGTCTGTGACTGGAAAAATAAACAGACAAGGGCCATTATGGATCAAAGTTCAGACTGAGGATTTTGTTTAGGCATGACAGTAGTATTTTTTTAAATTCCGCCATTACTATTTTTATAAAAAAGCTCAAGGTGGCGAACATAGAAATATTTTTTCCTCCTCCTGTTTCCCCTGCAACAACAAACCTTTAGGGATGGGATGGGTTGACAGAGAGGAACTGACCCAAACTGGCCCAAACTGGCCCAGCTGACTTTCATGCCTAATGTGGGACTAGAACTCACAGTCTCCTGGTGATTGGCCCAAAGTTACCCAGCTGGCTTTCATGCCTAAAATAGAATTCAAACTCACAATCTTCTAGTTTCTAAACCAGCATTTTCCCCCTAGTTCTGCCCATTTCTTAGTTCTTATGTATGCTCAGGTTGGTGGTGAACACACTTTTCTGTGCATGCACCATTTCCGTGTCACCTTTTGCAGATGTTGGGTTTAACATCAAACTCTACGTACAGCCAGAACAAAAACATGCCAGCCTTTCCTATGAAAGTTGACATATCCAAAAGTCACCAAAGTTTGCCTTTGGGTAGCATATCAGGGGAAGCCAGGTGAAAGAAGTGAGTGTGCTGTGTCGAAAATTATCCTTGCATTTTAATTTCAAGGAATAAATTGGTGTGATACCTAGACATTAATAATTAAATAATCCCTAGTAGAGTAGAGTGAAGTCCTGATGTCACCTTAAATCTTACAATCCATGCTTGGAAGGGGCTATCCAGTCACTTTTGGCCCCTGGGCAATTGTAACTGTAATCCAAAATTCCTTTAATTTCTCTAAATGCTAAATGTCATGCTCACTTCCTCGGCTTTTCAGCTCAAGAAAAGCTTGTTGAAATTTAAATTGATTTGTTATTTATCTGACTGACAACAAAGGGAGAAAAAAAGGTTGTAATTCTAGGCACTGGGGAGATTGAATTCCTGTATCACTGTTAGCTACATTAACTTGCTTCCTGGATCTCAATTCAATTAGGACAGCATTCCCTAGCATTAATAAATCAATACCAATGCCATTTTGATACATATATTTGAATGTCTTTCATTATAGACTGCAGGGGCCAGGAGCAGAACTGAAGGAGAAGTTAATGGGACATGACAAGGCAGATCAAGTTGGGTAGGTAAGAGCTCTGGAGCCTTGAGCTGTAATTGCTTTCAGTTGCAAAAGACTGCAGGAGCGATACACAGGAGCTGTTTAACTTTAGTTAGGATACAGGGCTAATTGGATAAAAATAGCCAGGGTGGCTCTTTTCCTATGAGTGGAGTGTGTGAGTGTGTATGGCCTGTAGGACCACCTAAATTCCTTGATTCTCGAACTGAAGAATTGGGAGAATCAGCCCTATCTAGGAAAAATGTAAAGTGGAGGCCATCAGTTCCCACTTGAACCTTTTGCTGAAGAAAGTAGAGACCAGAGCAGAAGGAGGCCACCTGAAATGTTCCTGGGATACAGAGCTGAGCTTGCTCCATCCATGCCACCAGAAGGGACATGTTGCAGACTCCATCAGTAAGAAATCCCAGCTGGTGGAGTCCCAGACAAGAGTCTTTTCTGCCATGGCTCCCACCTTCTGGAACATGTCCCCTCCAGGTGAGATCTGCACCCACCCTTTTGGCCCTTCTGAAAGGCCCTGAAGACCTGGCCCTGCCAACTGGCCTGGAGCCCCAATGATATTCTGGAGGAAGTTGATGGGCTCAGACTCCACCTCCTTCCCCTATGCATTTGTATTGTTTTAATTAATTTGTAGGCCACCCATCTCACTAATACAGTGACTGCGGGCAGCTTACAATCTCCCCAAAAAGTTAGAAAGTGCTAAAAACAATTAAAATTAGAGTAAAAATAAATAAAAGTTAAGAACCAAGATGTTGGTCAGCCTGGGGGTGAAAATCTTCTCTATCTTGTCAGCCACCATCGATGTAGCAAGCCTGTCAGGGCCCCATGCTGAAAAGCCGAGGAAGTGAGCATGACATTTAGCATTTAGAGAAATTAAAGGAATTTTGGATTACAGTTACAATTGCCCAGGGGCCAAAAGTGACTGGATAGCCCCTTCCAAGCATGGATTGTAAGATTTAAGGTGACATCAGGATTTCACTCTACTCGACTAGGGATTATTTAATTATTAATGTCTAGGTATCACACCAATTTATTCCTGTAAATTAAAATGCAAGGATAATTTTTGACACAGCACACTCACTTCTTTCACCTGGCTTCCCCTGAGACAGGTTTTTAGGTTCTCCCAGAAGGCCAGGAGTGTGCGGATGGATCTCACCTCTGGTAGAATATTCCAGAAGCAGGGCCACAGCAGAAAAGAATCCTGCCAGCTGAAATTCTTTGGCCAATGGGATCCAAGGTAGTCCCTTTCCTCTGGAAAGAGTGGGGCAGTTTAGTCCCATTGGGAGTAAAGTGGTTCTTCAGATAGTGTGCTCCCTTCCTCCCCAACTTGGTCAATTTTAAACTAAACTAATATAGTTTAAAACTAAATTTAGCTTTAAAACTAAAACTATTATTTTAATGTTTCTTATTGGTTTTTAATTGTGAGCTGCCAAGAGTCGCCTCCAGGCGATATGGGCAGCATATCAGTTTAATAAATAAATACATAAAAGATGGCTCTTGAAGAATTGGGATCAATTCTTAGGATCAATTTAAGGAATCCGTTTCCTTAAAAGTGATCAAAAGGTTTTGTGGCAACTTAAACTAGCATGTTTATTACAGCGCAAAATTTTGTAGATTAGAGTCCACTTCTACAGATGCCTTTACAATTATTTCAAGTTGAGGGAGGATGCAGGCTGAGTTCAATAGGCTGCCCATTTGTCTAGGGGAAGATGCTCGTGCCTCCCCAAATATCTCAGAGCCATGCGCATCTTTTATGATAGTATGCTTTTTATAAAGATTATGATTTATGTGGATTTTATCAGGATATCCTTGATTTTACAAAATATTCTAATGTCCTGTTTTCTGTGGCAAGCTGCTTCGTGTTGGGTGATCAAAGCAGTACAAAAGCATTCAAAGTAAATAAAAAATGTTATTTGCTTGGAATGTAGACAGTGATGACATTTTCCAAGGCTTTTGTTTATCATTCATGCAATCATGCAATCCTATTTCTCTGCGCCTCCCTGCTTTCAAAGAGTGTCTTTATAACACCCAAGCAGCTTCCCAAAAATGTGTTTATAGTACAAAAATGGGGGGGGGCTTCAATATTCAGGGTAAGGAAAGATGAGTAATAGAAGTGCAAGGCAAATGGAAGCTCTGTAAATAAGCAGAGGAGGTGGTCAGGGTAAGCTGCTAGGAAGTTCTTTTCTGGTCTTCAAGGTGAAGAAGAAATTTCCATTGATTTCCAGAGCCAAGTGTGCCCCTATGCAGTGGAAAAGGGAACTATGGATGAATGCCAAAAACAGTTTTTAACTGATCAGCATAGAAATGACAAGGACAATCGTGGGATTAGTCAGCCTGGTCCATTTGACCAGAAAACATCCCCTGGGACAGCAATGGAATTGAACAAATGCAACTGCATTGTGATCCGCATGAGCAGAGTTTGGTTATGCATTGATCCTTTTGAAGGAACTCTAAGTCAAAGCAGATGGAATTGAAGGTTTGATATCTTTCTGTTTGTGGAGATTCTCAGTCATCCAGGTCATGACTGTCCCAAAGGTGCTTTTCGAAAGGCAACTGGACTTTGTCTTTCCTTGAAGAAATTTCTTGGACGAGAAGCAAAATGTCTTGAAGGAAAAACAAAGGAAGTCTAGTTGCCCTTTGAAAAAGGACCTCTGGGATGGTTTAATATCTTCTCTTCCAGCTGTCCAAAGCTTCTATTTCCATTGTTACTAAAGGCAAAGGAAAATCCTACTGGTTCCCATTTATAAATTTGTGTGAAATCTACGGTGGGTTTCCTTTATTTGCTCTAAATATTCCCACGGATAACGGCTTTTGTTGAGGTACTGAATCTAGAACTAGTTCTACAGATGTCAGCCTAGGTTAACCTTCTTGTGATGACTCTTCATGTCAAACTGATTAGGACACACTCTTGATTGACCATTGAGTGACTTAAACGCTGGTTGCCCATCTATAACCTTTCCTGCTGTTCCTTAAGAAGGTATGAGCCAAGTCGTTTATCAATCTGACTCCTGGAGACAATAAAACAGGCACCTTACAAAATGCAGTATTCATCTCTTAAAGGGCTTAAAAGCATTTTTCAATTATGAATGGCCTGGAGGGAGTTATTCCTTGTGCATCTTGGGATAAATAAAGATGGAAAATAATTGCATATCAATACGATGGCAACTAAGTTCCCTTTGCATTGGGGACATTGTTTCTCTCTCTGCTTTGTTAAGACAAAAGAATATTGTTAAGTGCTTTCAAATAATATTATGATCGTGCCACGTAATTTTAAAAAAATACCTTTTTTCTGTAGTTTATTACCAATTCTTTGTACTTGTGTTAAGAACACTTTGGATGCATTTTGCTGATCTCCTTGATCACATTTCCCATTATCAGGAGTGTCAAACGGACGGCCTGCGGGCTGGATGCATCATGCGCAGCCCACGCCAACCCCAGCTCTGCGAATGGGAAAACCGTTGAAAACATCACGTGATGGCAACGTGATGCTGCGAGTTGGACACCCATGCACTAAATGATGTAGAGACTCTGATCAATATGATTGTAAGGGGTCCTTGGAGCTTGCTTGTTTTCTTGCAGATGTTTCATTACTAGCATTGATGAAGTTCCCAAGTTTGGGTTATGAAACGTCTGCGAGAAAGCAAGCAAGCTCACAGAGCCCCAAGGACCCCTCATGTCAACCCTGAGCTACAAATATTCTCCTTTTATTAGTCTGATATTCATTAAAATATTTCAATTTGCAACCTTGCCTGAGATCCTGTTTGATAATCCACATAAATACCTTCTGGTTAAAAAAAAAATTACATGGTGAGAGATTTGGTTCAGAAATAAAAAAGAAAACTGGATTATAAAGAGCTCCAGCAAGACACTGGAATAGTTGCATCTATTTTGGCGGGTGATGAACACGATACTAAGAGCTATTCAGGCTTGGATCACGCTTTGAAACCAGGTGGTTTTGCTTTAAGAAAAACTTTCATCTGTGTCATTGAGATATTCATAGGTATTTCCCATAACTTATTTTGAAAGAAAAAAAAGAAAAACCCAGCAGGTCTTTTTCATTAGGTTTTTCCTTCCCATGTTTGTAATGAGATCACCCACAATCCAAAGCAGGTTTATTCAGAAATATGCTTGTTGCATTCAGGAAAGCTTCTCAACCACTTTCTTTTGTGACTTTGGAATAATAGCTCCAATCTGCCCTACATTTCCTGGGAATCAAAGAGCCAGAAGAAAGCAGGATATCTCATCAATACAACATGGGTGACCAAGCAATATAAAGAAGGGCAATTTTTTGTTATCTTTCATCATCCCTGGGAAATATGACTTATTGCATTCAACGTAGCTGATTTCTGAATAGAATTAGCATCTAGTTTGGCTGTGCAGCTGCAGTCCTAAATTTTAGGATAAGGGTAGGGTTATTTCTGGTAGCTGAACTTTTGTAAGCTCCTAGGAACATGTGTACTGATTCTCAGTTTTTTAAATTGTGCATCTCTGTCAGCAAAAGCATTTTAAGCATTCATATGTCTAGTTAACCAAGCAATTGGCATATTAAAAGAATGAGACTGATGTAAAAAAAACATTCTAATCTTTCTACCCACATGCCAATCATACTCTTGTGTATTCCCCGAGGAATTGCAACCTACCTGGAGAACAGTAGTATAGGAAATGGGTGCACTTAAGCCAGCACAGCAAACAATGATAGATGTTGAGAGCGCAGATCACCCAAACTGGAGAACCACAGCCTTGAGATCCAGAGAGTGTTTCTTAATCTCAGCAAATTTAAGATCTGTGGGCTTCAACTCCCAGACATCCACACATCGTAAAGTTGCCAGTGTCGTGAAACACTGTATTAGTACAACATCAAACCATTAGCCTCATGGTCTACCTCATATTAACTGGACCCTAAATGAATGTAAAACTGAATCCATACATGCAACCTTCTACAATGCTGTAACAAATCTGGGACTGGAACAACTAGTAACCAACAATACAAGATTTAACAACTGCCTCAATCTCATCTTCTGCAATAGTTTGAATTCAATTTACAGAATACAAATTAAAGAACCCTTTTCCAACAGTGACCACAACATGATTGACTTTTGTCTCCACATACTGTACATCCACACAAAAATCATCACAACGATGTGATCCCCAATTATAACTTCAAAAAAGGCAACTATGATCTTATAGACAACGATCTCTCATCCCTTGATTGGCAATTTCTATTCACTGGATGCAATACTGTTGAAGACCATTACAACATATTTTTACTTGAAGAGTCATCAAACTATATGTACCAATAACAACTCCCAAAACCAGAAAAAAACAGATTACCCATAACAATAAGGAAGCTTCAATCCAAAAAAAGATCACTTTGGTGGAAAAACAAATCTGGTCATGTTGCCAACTTCAAAAGCCGATACAAAAATTTATGCCACCAGATAAAGACTGAATGCACCAATTATCACACTAAACAAGAGGAAAACCTATGCACCAATTCCACCCGCACTTTCTACAATTTTGTAAACAACAAACTAAAAGACTCAAGGTCCATCCCACCCCTGAAAGGACCTAATGGTAAAGACTGCAACGACAACACCGTTAAAGCAAACCTCTTTAACACATTCTTTGGCTCAGTATTTGTAAACAGCAATGGATCATACCCAGTATTTCCTAGTCGAACCACAGACAACTACAATGATCTAATACATATCGATTTACAGAAGACATTGTTGAAAAAGCACTACACAATCTAAAACCATCTCTATCTATTGGACCGGACAGAACATGTGCCTACTTCTTAAAAAAGCTATCCACTGCCATAGCCAAACCTGTAAGCATAATCTTTGAAAAATCTTTCAGGACCAGCTCCTTCCCAAAACTATGGTCATATGTTCATATGCTCATATGTTTCACCAAAAAGTACTTCAAAGACTTCAAAGTACTTCAAGTCTCCTAGCCATAGTTTCAGAAGGTTCAAAACTAAGCCTTAGAAAAGATTGGTGCTTTCCATTTCTTGTCAGGTTAAAAACAATGACACAATAAAAATTTCATCTTTTTTTATTTTATTTTATTTGGTTTGTCAATTGCTTACAAGATAATAAGTATAAGTAAAAACATGGTTATGAATACATGGATACATATAAGAAAAATAAAAGAAACAATAGGACAGGGACGGTAGGCACATTGGTGCGCTTATGCACGCTTAACCACATCTTATGCTTAATCAACAATCACATTGTATAAGTTTTAAAATACAGCCAAAAGTCTATTTTAATTGATTTAATGGTAATTATAACTTGTCCCTCTCCCAAAGGACTCTATGCTAGGTACCGATAAAATTGTCAGCCCTAAAGGTGGTGTGATGGCTCAGTGGTTAAGATGCTGAGTTTGTCAACAGGAAAGCTGAAAGCCTGGGTTTCAGACCCAGGTGTCGTGTGATGGAGTAAGCTCCCATTACTCCTCCCAGCTCCTGCCAACCCAATAGTTAGAAAGCACGCAAAAGTGAATAAATAGGTATCCCTTCAGTGGGAAAGGTTACTGTATTTTCATGCCAATCACATGACAACGGAAACATCTCTCAGACAATACAGGTCTCCCTCAGCCAAGAATCAGAGATAAGCACCATCCCTGTGAGTTGGTCTCAACTGGACAAGGGAAACCTTTAAACCTAGGTTAGAGCAGACTAACACAGGGGTCTCCAACCTTGGCAACTTTAAGACTTGTGAACTTGTGGAAATGGCAACTAATCTGGGAGTGAAACAAAAAATAACATTAGCCACACCATACAAAGAAAACTTGTACAAGATGTTCTACAGGTAGCTTCTCCAACCAGCAAAAATGGCCAAAATGTACGGAAACCAATCACCTAATTGTTGGATATGTCTGAAAGAATGAGGCACATATGTATGATGGTCCTGTAAAAAGGCTCCAGAGTTCTGGTATAAAATTTGTCTGTGGTTAGAGGAAATGATGGGGCTAAAAATAAACTATAAACCTGAGGTGTTGTTATTGGGAATCATGGCAGAGAAGTACAATAAAACTATCTAATAATCCATGTAATTACAGCGGCAAGCATGATATTTGCCCAAAACTGGAAGGCTAGAGAAATTCCCAGGGAAGATGAGGTGATAGATAAGATCTTACAATGCACCAAAATGGATAGATTGACATTGGAACTGATATGGAACAAATTTTACCACTGGAGGGAAATGAAAGGGAGTTTGCAAAATGGAACAAGAACTAAAGGAGTAGTAGGAAGGATATGAGAGATTATATGACTTACCTGAAAGGTAATGGAAAGGAATTAAAATGTATAAAGATTAAATGTATATATGTATATAAATGTACAAAAGTTTTTAGAGTATTTAACATAATATGTAACAACAAAAATGTATGTCAAAGAAGTCCACCATTTTCAATGTTTTTAAAGATTACATCTAATAAAATTTATTTTTTAAAAAAATACTTGTGGACTTCAACTCCAATTCTCGGAGTTGAAGTCAACAAGTCTTAAAGTTGCCAAGGTTGGAGACCCCTGGACTAAGAAACCAATGCTATACAGATCAGAACTATTTCAGTAGACATAGACCTGCTATAATAACAGAATCTTGCCAATCTAAATGTGTTTTCCCCTTCTTTCGTTTAGCTTCAAGTGAACTAGGGAGGGGCTGTCTAAGACATATTTTTCAAGTGATTTATTTGGCCTGGGCTCAAGCCCCTCTTATCTGACCCTTGCCTTGGTAGTGGTTCTTCCTCCTGCCCTTCGAGGCCATTCCCTATTTCCCCTATACAAATACGAATGAAGGAGAGACTGGAGAAGGAGCTACCATTAAACTTGGGCAAAACCCAAAATAAAATTGAGGATTGTATCTGCTCCCAATCAATCCTCTCAGACCAAAGGCTCCACCACAGGGATTTTGGAGCCGTCAGTCTCTCTCTCTCAGCTTCAGAACCAGAGTGGTTAGTAGTGAAGATGCTGGATTGGGGAATGGGAAAACCCAGGTTGTAGCCTCTCCTCAGCCATGGAAACTCATTGGCTAAGTCTGGGTCTGTCCCTCCTTATCACCCTAAGTGCCACTGTAAAGTTAAGGTGCTGAACTGAGAGCAGAGAGACCCAGTGCTCATCCCCACTCAGCTATGGAAGTTGGAACTTTACAGTGGACACAGTCACATTTTTTCCCCAAACTGTTGCTGCACAGATATAATTGAAGATGAATAGCAATAGCACTTAGACTTACATGCCGCTTTATAGTGCTTTGCAGCCCTCTCTAAGTGATTTACAGAGTCAGCCTATTTGCCCCCAACAATCTGGGTCCTCATTTTACCCACCTCAGAAGGATGGAAGGCTGAGTCAACCTTAAGCCTGGTGAGATTCGAACTGCCAAATTGCAGGCAGCTGGCAGTCAGCAGTCAGCAGTACTGCACTCTAACTATGTGCCACGGAGGCTCAATACTTTAGTTTTTTTCTCTTGCAGGAATGGTAAAGGTATCCAAATCAAACACATATGCTCAATATTGGATCAGTCAGGATCAAACTCCTGGCAGTGGGCAGAGATAATCTGCAATATCAATAGCACTTATACTTACATACCACTTCACAGTGCTTTACAGACCTCTCTAAGTGATTTACAGAGTCAGCCTATTGCCCCCAGCCATCTGGGTCCTCATTTTACCCACCTCGGATGGATGGAAGGCTGAGTCAACCTTGAGCCTGGTGAGATCCGAACTGCCAAATTGCAGGCAGCTGACAGTCAGCAGAAATAGCCTGCAGTACTGCACTCTAACCACTGCGCTGAGGCTCAATACTTTATGTATGCTCTTGCAGGAATGGTAAGGGTATCCAAATCAAACATATGCTCAATATTGGAACTGCGGGTGGCGACCTGCAGGATGAGGCAAGAAAGTAAAGCAACACAGCCCCCCTGCTATGAGAGGTTGGGGAGAGGAAGGGGAGAAGCCATGCATTCCTTCACAGATCGGCCTCCATGGGTGAGTCAGTTGAGCCATCATCAGACCTGAAGTTTAGTATGGCCTTACCATTTGCCGCCCAATAATTGTGTCCCAGTTATTAAAGCATTTGGGGAAATGTCTATAGGTAGTCCTCGACTTATGACCACAATTGAGTCCAAAACTGATGCTGCTAAATGAGGCCGTTCAGTGAATTTTGTCTCATTTTACAACCTTTCTTGCCATCGTTGTTAAATGAATCACTGCAGTTGTTAAATTGAATCTGGCTTCCCTACTGTCTTTGCTTGTCAGAAGGTCGCAAGAGATGATCACGTGACTCTGGGACACTGCAACCGTCATAAATATGAGTCAGTTGCCAAGCGTCTGAATTTTGATCATCAGCTGCAACGGCAGTGAGTGTCACAAGTGGTCATAAATTTCTTTTTTCAGGGCCGCCGCAACTTGGAACGGTCATGAAATGCACTGTTATGAGTCGAGGACTACCCTCGTGTGAGATTTTCTCTTCTTTCTTCCTGTCTCACCTTCTTTCCTTTTTGCTGTCTTTATCTCCTCCCTTTCCCTCAGCAACTTTCTGTTTTAGCCCTGGGAGTGAGAGAAACATCTCCATCTGAAACCCACTTCCTGGCCACCACTGAAAACTAAGAAGTAGAACCCAATCTCCTTGCACACATATCACAAGTCAAATGAATAAAATCTCAATCTCTCTCTCTCTCTCTCTCCCACAGCCTAACCCCTCAACCTTTCTCCTCAGTCAGTGAGATGCCAAAATAATTCTCTTTTTTTATTCTTTGGAGTAAAAAACTATCAAAACAAAACATCTGTAGAGATTCTCAGTCATCTAGGCCAAACTTCTTCAGCTCTGACAGGAGATTGGGGAATGGAAGGATTTATATTCCTTGCAGACAGTTGGTCATTTGCATCCTTTTAGAGGGTCTTTGAAACACTTGGAGGTTTATCTGTGTCTTCAGGGTCACCAGGAGTGACTACAGGAATCAGGTGACCCTGAGGATACAGATAAACCTCCAAGTGCTTCAGAGACCCTCTAAAAGAATGCAAATGACCAGCTGTCTGCAAGGAATATAAATCCTTCCATTCCCCAATATCCTGTCAGATCTGAAGAAGCTTCTTGGATGAGAAGCAAAACCTCTTCAAAGCAAAAAATAAGAAAGTCCAGTTGCCTCCCGAAAAAAAAAGCACCTTTGGGACAATCAAAACAAAACTTCTTCTTCAATTTCCAAAAAGGGGGGAAAGAAAGTCCGTTGCCTCCCAGGAAAGAAAAGCAATACCTGTCTGGCAAGATTCAGAAACAAAACTGGATTGCTATGCACATTTCCTAAGCGAAAAAGCGACCGAGATGCAATGTCAGAATCGTTTCCTTATTCTTATTTCTATATGTACCCAATACTGACACAACTATGTATATACATCTTTCTTGCAAGATTTCAGAAATAAAAATGAGGACATTGCTATGCACTAACGACATCTGTATTCTCAGGGTTAAAACAAATGTATCAGAAAGAAGCACTCCTAAATCATCAGATGGAATCTGGTAAAGTTAAAGGATTTGGTAGACTTTAAAAGTAAAAAAAAAGGTTCAAGAATGGAAGGAGTAAAAGAGAGGATCAGAAATTACTAAATGGTTAGGTTTCCACAATTTGTCCCCAAAACCAAACAAACAGCAATATAGCATAGCCTGTTGTGTCAGCCCAGCCATTCCACTTCCTTTTAATTTTACAAAAAAATGAGAGTAGGAGAAGAATTGGTAACATCACAGGCGTTATTCAATATACACATAGGTCCATCATTAAATAGAAGGAATTGTATTTTTCCCAGTTCACATTGACAGTTTGAAGAATAAGGGGAGGAAGGGGGGGAATTCAGGTAGTCCTCAATTTATAACCACAACTGAGACCAGAATTGTTGTTGTTTTATTTTTATTTTATTTTATTTATTTATTTTTTATTTGTCAATTGCTTACAAGATAATAGGTATAAGTAAAAACATAGTTATGAATACATGGATACATATAAGAGAAAAAATATATAAAAGAAACAATAGGACAGGGATGGTAGGCACGTTGGTGCGCTTATGCACGCCCCCTACAGACCTCTTAGGAAAGGGGTGAGGTCAATAGTAGACAGTCTAAGGTTAAAGTTTTTGGGGTTTGGGGAAAAAAACCACAGAGTCAGGTAGAGTATTCCAGACATTGACCACTCTGTTGCTGAAGTTGTATTTCCTGCAATCAAGTTTGGTGCGATTAACCTTGAGTTTGTATCTATTGTGTGCTCTTGTGTTGTTATGGTTGAAGCTGAAGTATTCATTGACTGGTAGGACATTGTAATGTATGATTTTATATACTATACTTAGATCGGACCAAAGGCGGCGTAGTTCTATGTTTTCTAGGTCTAGAATTTCAAGTCTAATGGCATAAGGTATTCTGCAATGAGTAGAGGAGTGGAGAACTCTTCTTGTGAAATATTTCTGGACTTTCTCAACTGTGTTAATATCAGATACATAATGTGGGTTCCAGACTGATGAGCTGTATTCGAGTATTGGTCTAGCAAATGTTTTGTATGCTCTAGTTATTACTGTAATATTACCAGAGAAAAGTTAAGCAAGTGAGTCGCACCCAATTTTATGACATTTTTGGCCATGGATGTTAAGAAAATCACTGCAATTGTTAAGTGAATCAAACAGTTGTTAAGCGAATTTGATTTCCCTTTGCTGGTCAGAAGCTTCCCAAGAAGCTGGCAAATGACAATCCCAGGAGGACTTTGGGACACTGCAGGTTGCCTGTTGCCCAGCACCTAAAATTTGATGACGTTGATTGCGGGGATGCTGCAATGTCATAACTGTGAAAATTGGACATAAGTAACCTTTTCAGGGCTGTTATCATGTTGAATGCTCATTAAATGCACGGTTGTAAGTCAAGGACTACTTGTACAGATGTACACGGTACAACTGGCCTTGGGCCAGTTACATCATCTCTTGTCAACTGCTACCCAGATGCTCCGAGTATTGTAAAATATTTCTGCTAGATTTATGCAAGATGCAGAGATTGCATGATACCCCTCAAACCACCACCACCCCCAATTGAAATTTCAACACTGATTGCTCTATGCTTTTTGGGCCAATTTAATGTACTGGTGTGAACCTTTAGAGTTCTAAACAACTTCAGGCTTGATTATCTGGCAGACTGCCTGTCTCTGCCTTGGGATCAAACTCTCTCGATGTTGATCTGCAGAAAAAGTCCTTCTGAAAAACCCTCTAGTTATCAAAAAAAAAACCACCCACTTTGAGGTACGTAGGTGGTGGTCTTCTCCTGCGCTGTTCCCAAGCTATGGAAGGACATTCCTCGAACGCTGAACGATTCCATTCTCAATCCTCTCTTCAGAAGAGAATCCAGGAGGCTTATGTCTTCCGTGGTCTTCGATCGTTGATTGCCAGAGTTTCTAATATGAATTTTTGTAGGCTTTGCTCATTGTGATTTCATTGTTGTTGCTGTTAATTAGCTTGAGTAGCCAAGGAGAACAAAGCAGGCACCGTATAAATCACGTAACAAAAGATCTGAGTTCATGCAAAGCCATTTCTTAATATTCTAAATGGGCCTCCCCAGGGCTGTTTCGTGTGTGTGTGTGCTTGTGTGTGTGTTTAACCAATTAGGTCTCATTTCACCCTGAGTGAGCACCTAACCATCGCACACATACACACCACTCATTTATATTAGACATGACCTTTTGAATTCTCGGGAAGAGTGTAAATTGTATGTCGCCAGCATAAAATATTAAATCTAATTTATATTTAATTATTGATGTTATTATGAATTTCATAGTAATGGAACTAAAGAAGAGAAAGGAGGGAAAAAATACCCTCCTTTCCCCTTCAGCCCACCCTCTTCACGGCTCCGCCATTAAATTGCTAGGTGCATTAGCAGTTCCTTGAGGTTAGCTTATCTCCCTGCGTTTTCTTCTGAAAGAGCTGTGATTGATGATTATGGGGAAGTTTGTAAATAGTCTTCCAGATATTTTATATAATTATTGTGCCAATAAAAGAGGGCAGGAGGCTTTCTTTAAAACCGCTAATTATTTTGCAGAGAAAAGAAAGGATGGGAGAAAAGTGCAGGGGGGGGAGGGGGTTTGAAATGGTATCTCTTAACTCTTTTGACCCGTTCCTACACAGGGATTTCCTTTGATGTCCTTCTGGTCAAAGATACACTTTAGGAAAACCAGAGTCGGCTTTATATTAAGTCAAGGAGAAGAACACTGGGGAACCACACTGGTTTTTCTAGTTGAGAGTTTTCGCCAAGCTTTCATCCTTGATAGGATGGTGTTTTGACCAAAAGATTTATTTTGTAACTTGATTACAGTTTCATTTTTTTTCTCCAGAAGGCACACGTCCATAGACACACGCTGGTAGTGGAAGTAGGTACATTTTAGGGTGAAGCAAGCTTCCAAGTGGGGTTGCTTTTGATACGGTTCCAAATATTTGAGGGACTGCCACGAAGAGGAGGAGAGCAACCTGTTTTCAAAAGCACCTGATGGCAGGAAAAGAAGCAATGGATGGAAACCAAATAAGGAGAGAAGCAACCTAGAACTAAGGAGAAATTTCCTGGGAGTGATAACAATTAGCCAGTGGAACAACTTGCCTCCAGAAGTTGTAGATGTTTCATCCCTGGAGGTTTTTAAGAAGAGTCTAGACAGCCACTCATCTGGAATGGTACAGGTTCTCCTGTTTGAGCAGGGGGTTGGACTAGAAGACCTCCAAGGTCCCTTCCAACTCTGTTATTCTGCTGGTGGGGAACCAGGAAAGTTCAAATCGAAACAGCAGCCATGATGGCTCCATTGAAGCTACCATGTCTCTGGCTTTGAGTCATTTCTGGTGCTTCTTCCATAATTTCCATTAACTAGAACAAATTTCTGGGTGTGCCCAGGTGCCTTGTGAGAGTTTAATTCAATTAAATTAAATTTAGGCATCACATGTGGATGGAGCAAAACAATGAAGTCATAGAACAAGAAACCCATGAAACAAATCTAGTGTGTTTAATCACAATTCTACCACTTAGTGAAAACGGAACAAGATTTAAGAGATTTATTTCCGTGCCCAATTATATTTTTTTTAAAAATGCACAATCCATTTTTCTTTGTTTTGGCCATTCGAAAAGCCAGTCTTACATTAAATGAGAGTGAGAATAGCACCTTCTGTTAGTGATAACGTCAAGATTTCTTCCCTTTCCTTCAGATTTTTAAATTACCAAAAATGTCCACTGAGTAACTTTTCAAACAGTACAGTGGGGGTCCCCAACCCCCAGTCCATGGACCGGCACTGGACTGTGGCATGCCAGAAACCAGGTCGTGCAAATAAGTGAAGCCCCATCCATGGGATGCAGGCAGCATGTGAAAGTACGCCCCCTTCGGTCCAGAGAAGAACCTCTCTTCCCAGAACTGGTCCCTGGTGCCCCAAAGATTGGGGGCCGCTGTTGCATAGAATAGGACTTTGTCTACTGTCTCACTATTGAACTGTCTTATTCTGAGACTGGTGTACACCTGTCTTAAATAACTTCTCCAAAAGTATGGGATCGGTCACTTTTGGAAAAAAAGGGAGTGTGAATAAGAGGATTCTTTCATCCAGTCTAAGAGGTTCACGTAGAAACTTTTTTATTTATCCTTACGGTTGCACTGGACATAACAACAATCCCTTTTACTTCCATCTCTCAATCACCTTCTAGCAAGATTTGATAAACAATGCGTTCACCTCTCGTTTTTCAAGCATAAATTACCAAGAGCTGTGGGGTCCTTGGTGATCTCTGAGCTTGGTAGTTTCCTTGCAGACATTCCATTACCAAACTAGGTAACATCATCAGTGCAAGAAGGAAGCAGAGTTTGCTCTTATTTTTATGTATGAGTGACTTGCCCTGTCAGAGTTGGTAGGAGTGTTCTTAGTGGTTCCTCGATACAGCTGTTGTTTAACTGTTTGCTTCTTTGTTTGCACCGGTAGTTCCTTGGTGGGGGTATTCTGGGAGTTGAAGTCCACAGATTTTACAGTTGCCAAGGTTGGACATCCCTGTTCTGGATCTTCGGCCCTAAGCACTACTTGGGGCACTCAAAAGCTCCTGTCAGATTTCATCAGGCTCAGAAGGAGTTTTTTGTTTGGAGATGTTTCCCTCGCTTCATTTTGGATGCTTCCTTCTTACCTTCCCCGGAAGGAAACCAGTTGCGAGTTTCCCCTTGCTTCTATGAATGGCACCAACGGTTTTCTAAGAAATGTGCTTCAGCATTTTTAACGGCGGTGGGGGGGAAGGGAAGGCTGCAGAGCCTTCAGTCTTCCTCTTTTTCTTTTTTTAAAACATTTGTATTTTAGCCAGATTTTCATTTCTCCTGCTTGGTTGATGGAGACTACTGATAAGATAGCGACTTACAGCCCTTTCTGCAATTGTGAGCCATCCCAAATTGCCTGCATTTGCACATTTTTAACTCACTCCAGGATCAGCAGAGCACTGGGGCTCATTAGCTAACCAAATGGGCTGGATTTGTAAGGCACGCTAGCTCACAATCACCACTGCCATCAAAAAAGAAAGCTGAACATGTTTCAGGCCTTCAACTAAGCTACTAAGCCACTTCAATGCGATGGAGGATTTTGGCCGCTATGAAAATGAACAGATAATTTACAGTAATCGTTTCAAGGTGCTGGTCATAACTAAATGACCTAGAGCCTGGTTCCAGGAGGTTTCTCAACTTACAACCATTTGTTTAGTGACCGTTCGAACTTACAACGGCACTGAAAAAAGTGACTTATGATCATTTTTCACACTTTACAACCATTTCAGCACCACCACCCCCATGGACATGTGATCAAAATTCGGACACTTGGCAAGTGGCTCTACCAATACTTGAGAGAACATTTATCTCACAAGGTACCTGACCAGAAAATTTGATCTGGCAAAGTGAGCGTACTCCAAGTTTTTTGAATAAACAATTACATTTACCTGTACCCTAAAAGTGCACCTTCTCTATCATGGTTCCTGTCCTTTGGAACAAGGTTCCCTCTGAGATCCAGATGATGTTCCAGAGGTCCTTAAAGACCTGCCTCTTCTCTAAGCACCAGGGCTAGGGTGGTTGGTGATCCTTGTAGAGTGTGTATGAATGAGTGAATGTTTGTATATATGAATATATGCATGCATGTTGATATTGGCCTGATTTGGCATTTCATTCATTGTTTTTTAATCTAGATTTTATATTACCATTCTGGGAATCACCTAGAGTCCATTCAAAGTGGACAATGTCGAAATTAAATAATTTACACTAGAAGTAATAAGCAGTTTTGCTTTGTGTGTGAGAGAGAGATGGACCAATAGGAATTCTCACCTTTGTGTAGAGATTTTTGGTTTGCCCACTAAATCCTTTCCTTAGTTTACAGATATCTCAAAACTAACCCACTCTGGTATGAGAGCTACCACTTTTTAAAGATCTCCAAGCCTAACAGAGCTTCAGGAGACGAGGGATTCTTCCTCACTGAGCATATTTAAGCAGAAGCTGACTGAACATTGTGAGGATGTTGTACGATGCCTCCTGCAGTGAAAATCCAGCACTGAGAGAAAACGATCGCATTAAGTGATCTTCAAGAAATTTTCTAGTTCGGTGGGTCCATTCACACAACATAATTAATATTAACATTTGCTAGGTCCTCACCTTAAATTAACCAATCTGCATTTGTTCAATGTAAGCTCCAAACTATCTAATTTATCAAGTTCTATTAATCAGGTCCTAATAACCAATTAAACCTATTAACTAAAGTTAACAGTAATCCTGGCACATATTACAAATATGGCTACTAAGAGCGTGACTGACCTGGTTGGGAAAGAAGAACACAGCATGGATGTCTGCACAGTAATATATCAGCCATCAGTAATGATGCCGATTGATTTAATCTGGCATAAGATACTTTTTCTTTTTGTCTTATTCCTATATAATCATCTCTGGAAGTATTACTCTACTAGAATAAGATTTATGAATAGGAATGTCCATTAGAGAAAGGGGAGAAACCTAGGTATATGGTGAAATGCGATTAAAGGAATCGATGTTAGCAAATGAACCTCTCATTGAAAACTGGTTGTTTTAATGAACTGAGGGGTAGAAAACTTAATAAAATTAAGAGGCCATCACTCAATAGCAGAACTCCTTGTCTCCTGACTCGCCTGAACTATCACACTCAGAGAAACCTGGTCCTTTGTAAAGAGCCATCATTTGTGGAATCAGGATGTTCTGGCCTATATTAGGGATATCCTCAAAGTCTAAGAGGAAATAAAGAACTATTATATCTTGTGGCTTTTAAAAATGCACAATCCTGACCAAAACAGACGGTACATCATGTGTGTGTTTAGAGATAGATGCTTCTTGCATGTTATTTAAGGATTTCAAGATAATAAACTATCCTGTCGTGTCTCTCTCATCCCAATATCTGAACCTATGATTGAAATAAAATAGAGCAGTAATAGACTGTTCAGTCTATTAGTGTATACTATCTTATACAGATAGTCCCCAACCATTAATTTAGTGTCCATTCCAAGTTACAATAGCACTGAAAAAAGTGACTTATGACCAGTTTTCTCACAAGCGTTGCAGAATCCCCATGGTTAGGAGATAAAAATTCAGGCACTTGGCAACTGACTCATATTTATGATGGTTGCAGTGTCCCAGGTCCCAGTATACACGATTTATAAACTTTTCAGACAAGCAAAATCACTGGGGGAGGCCAGATTTGCTTAATGACCAAATGATTCATTTCCCCAATTGCAGTGATTCACTTAACAACTGTGCAATAAAGGTTGTAAAATGGGGCAAAATATACTTAAATGTCTTTCTTAGGAACAGAAATTTTGGGCTCCATTGTGGTCATACGTTGAGAACTACCATAGCCTTTTCTGCAGTGGTGAACTATCACAATTTATATATTTTTCACTCATTCTGGGATCAACAGAGTACTGACTTATTGGCTAACCAAATGGGCTGGATTGGTAAGGCACGCTATATACTGTATATGAACCCAACCACAAGCTCCTAAACCACAATGGAATTCCATCAATCTGATGTTCTTAACTCTTGTCATGAATTTGCAGAGTTTCAGCTATCAAGCTAAACCAGCATTCCCAAATTCAGCAACTTCCTCAGATGGACCAGAACCAACACCTCCCATAATAGGAGAGTTAGGAATTACATTCCAGCATCAACACTGGGTGCTAGTTTGGAGAATGCTGAGCCAGCTTTTCTTCTGTTAGCAAACCACCACCATCCATTCATGTTTTTCACAAAGCTGCCTGAAAGCGAGCTACAGGCACCCAGCTGTCTTGGTAACATTTATTGACATTCAGAGTGTGTTTTGACATAAATGTTGGGAGGAGAGACATGCAAATGGGGCAATCATTAAGTTAAAAAAGTTCAGTTTTGTGGCAGCTAAAATGCAAGCTTTTGCTGCAGTCTGTCCACTCCC
The DNA here is from genome assembly GCF_049901735.1 of Notechis scutatus. Lineage (NCBI taxonomy): Eukaryota > Metazoa > Chordata > Lepidosauria > Squamata > Elapidae > Notechis > Notechis scutatus. The sequence continues at coordinate 10,151,408 of NC_142016.1, forward strand.
CATCTCCAGACTGTATCATCCAGACAGTAAAATAAATCATGTGGTTTTTATTTTCAAGAAACAGAGCAGAGCATGAATGCACCTGGGTAGAGAAACTCACAAGCTAACCTCATCCTGTTAGATCAATCCACGGGGAAATTAAGGACAAGAGACATTTCTTCTACCATCAGCCATAAAAGTACTTTCAGTTCAGCCCCCCACAAATGAATGCAAGCAGTTTCTGGAACACGAAGCCCCAGAGGGTGCACTACAAAGAGGCAGCGTTCCCCAAAGGCTTACCTTTGCATAACTATCAATATTAGCTTTCTTTTCAAATCCCATAAAATGGTTGGCATCTTTCAGACATAGCAAAGGTAAATTTCACAGGTGACTCGCTACCACCGGGGACATCATTTTTTAAAAAAGTACTTCCAAGCTCTTGTTCACACCCATTTATCCTCACTTTAAGGGTGGATTCACAATGCATGCTAGTCCACATACCACAGTTTAAAACCAGTTGTGGCTGGCTTACCCGCTATGCTAAGTCCAAACCCTCATGTCTACATTCATTTTTCTAAGCCATGGTTTAACTAAACTACAATGAGTCCAACAATGCTAAAAAATAAAAAAAAACCACAACTACATAGTTGGCATATTATATACCAAGCACACTACAGTAGTCCTCAACATATAACCGTTTGTTTTGTGATTGTTCAAAGTTACAACATCACTGAAACGTTTTTCACACTTATTACCTTTGTAGCATCCCCATGGTCATGTGACTATTGCTGTGTTCTAAGGTCACTTTTTGCAACCTTTTTATCAATGGGGAAGCCAGATTCATTTATTACTCTAACATCAACTGCAGTGATTCACTTAACAACCTAGCAAGAAAGATCATAAAATGGGACAAGGCTAACTTAACAAACGTCTCACTTAACAAAAAAAAATGGGCTCAATTGTGGTAATAAGTCCAGGATTACCTGTGCAATGTGAGAATTCAGCCTAACCCTCTGAGATAAGTTAGGTTTAAAGAGCTATGGTGGCGCAGTGGTTAGAGTGCAGTACTGCAGGCTGTTTCTGCTGACTGCCTGCAATTTGGCAGATCAAATCTCACCAGGCTCAGGGTTGACTCAGCCTTCCATCCTTCCGAGGTGAGTAAAATGAGGACCCGGATTGTTTGGGGGCAAATATGCTGACTCTGTAGACTGCTTAGAGAGGGCTATAAAAGCACTGTGAAGCAGTATATAAGTCTAAGTGCTATTGCTATTACTACATCTGGACCCAAAAGTCCAATGGAAACCAGTCCTGAGCAGAGTTTTGAAATAGTCTCACCATGGTATCATCAACCCTAACTATAATCTGTCTTAAAATGCCATAGGGCAGCAGAGGCATAAACTATGAGGTGGAGCAGCTCCCTCAAGGAAGGAAGAAAAGTTCCAGTCTAGCATTCTTCAACCCTAACCTGATGCCTTTCAGATATATTAAGACTTCAACTCAAAGATTTCCTAGCCAGCCTGTCTCTTCTGGAGGGCACCTGGTTGGGAAAGGCAACAATAGGCTAGGCCTCATGAATAACTGTGCTTATGCTGTTTAAAGAATACTTTATATATCTGATTCATAAATTCAGTCTAGATTCCATGCATTCATAAGTAGACTCACCAGGCAGAGCTTCTTCATGACAGTGGCAAGAGGGAGAATCCAAAAACAACCTGGGTCCATTTTCCAGGAAAAAGCTTTTGCAGCTTGAAGTTCTAAGACAAGAGCCAACAAAGGTCAAGAGTGAAGAAAACTGACTTTCATCGTGTTGCTTCCTATGTAGCAGCAGGCTTTGATTAGTCTGGCTTCCTTCACTTACACCTGAGTAGCTGATGTCCACCTTTCTGTCTTTTGCCAGTCTCTCATCAGAGACTGGTGCTTCCAAGGGATGGCTGGAGGAAGTCCCTATCCTGGATCAGAACCTGGGAGTCCAGGTCAGGAGCAGTGGCCCAGGTGTTCATTCAGCCTCAGTGGGGCACTTTTCCAGCAAGGAACCAAACCATAACACCTAGTTAGGTTCATACCTGTCAGGCACAACCAACCAGATTTCCACACCTGAAGTGTTCAATTAGCTACTTTATTCCTCATGCCTATCACATAGGAATCTTCTCAGGCTGGTAGTTTGCACCCGAGTGAGACTAAATAAGGTTCAAATTAATTCAAGGGGAGCTCGGATTTTGCCTTCTTGTGCCTAGATAGGGATTCCAGACTGATTGAGCCCACAAATATGGTTGCAAATTGTGATGGTTGTTAAGCAGGTCATCACATAATCACATCCAATTTTAACTTTTAGGTGGCAGTCATTAAGTGAATTGAGTTGTAAAGCCAATTGTCTGCTATGTAAATCCCAATCATATGACTGCAGATCAATGTGGGCTGATTGCCAAGTGCCCCAAAATACAGTAGTTTGATCCTGAAAAAGTTATCTATGGCCCAGATTCAAAGTTATGATACCTTTCCCCTGTCATGTGACTGCATTTTTGGCACTTGGTAACTAGTCCACATTGATAGTTTGTTTGCAACATTGTGCAATCACATGATCATGGCACAGCTCACACAATCAAGGACTACCTGTATTAGCGACATGCCTTGTTTAATATTGTTTATGGAAGAATCTGCAATGGCATGGTTTTGTGCAACACACAAAGCCATAAACCATGGTTTATAAATCCATGTTGCTGCTTTTGACTGAAGTCCAGAGCAAACAAAACATGTTGTGGCTTAGTGGTGTGTGTGAGCTGTGTCTGGCAGTGGAAACAGGATATGGCTGATCTGGGTTGTGTCAATCGGGTCCAAAAGTTGAGTCAAGGCAGGGCTCCAAGCCAGAGAAGCAACAAGTGGGAAAGACAAAACCAGTCAGAAGCTCTTTGGCACAGAAATCATCAGGAAACAGGACCAGGGAGAGCTCCATGGGAATCCTACTGGCTGAATTTTCCTTCTTTAAGAGAATGGATGGACATTATTTCTGAAATAGTTGAAGCAGAGGGAGCACATATGCCCCTAGTTATACTGGGGGCAGGGGTCAACAACTTCATGACCTGTGGACTTCAACTCCCAGAATTCTTGAGCCATGCTGGCTCAGGAATTCTGGGAGTTGAAGTCCATAGGTCATGAAGTTGCCACAGTTGCCCACCTCTGACTTAAGGTCAACCAGCTGTCTATTGGCTCTCATTCATTTTGGAGTCTTCTAAGTAAATGGAATCAAACTTGGAAACTACAGTGATTTGCATCTAGCATCTTAGCAACAACAATGCCTCATATAAACCCAGCATAAACTTGTATCTTTATAGAGCCCGTATCAAATTTATCCCTTAATAAAGGTTTGATAGATTTGAACAGTTGCTAAATATCCAAGGGATCAACTTTGGAAAGTGGCAAAGCATTGTCAGACTCTTAAACCCATCTAAGGGTGCATTTTATATGACCCTGTGTATTCAATGAAAATATCTGAGATTTTTTTTAGTTTGTGGACACCTTAATTCTGCAAATTTATTCTCTTCTTCTTTTGAAAATGCCTTCTTAAATTGGAAGATGCTGGAAAGCAAAATATGAAGCCTCATCTTATTTCTAAAAGCTGTATTTCAAGGAAGGAAGGAAGGAAGGAAGGAAGGAAGGAAGGAAGGAAGGAAGGAAGGAAGGAAGGAAGGAAGGAAGGAAGGAAGGAAGGACTTGTTCCAATATTTTAATGGGAATTGTACTAAGATCCTGATCCAAATGGCTTTTTTGATAGGCATTGCAATTCAACCCAGGATACAGTTTGGTCATTGTAAATTCTGGATGTAATAATTGTAGGGCCTCTTTTTCCCTTTAGTTTTTAATATGTATTAGTTACCTGTTGCAACTCTAGACTGCTCTACTCACTCTTCTGAAAGAAGAAACTGTGTGGAATCAGAGGTGGTATTTGCCGGTTCTCCAAACTACTCAAAATTTCTGCTACCGGTTCTCTAGAACTGGTCAGAACCTGCTGAATACCACCTCTGGTCCTATCTGGCTATTTAAAGATAGCCCTCGACTTAAAAACCCCATTGGGACCAGAATCTCCATTACTAAGCAAGGTGGTTGTTAGTCACACCCAATTCCATGATCTTTTTTGCCTAGTGATTGTTAAGTGAATCACTGCAGTTAAGAGAAGCACACCTTTAGTAAGTAATTTCATCTTCCCGCATTGACTTTGCTTGTTGGAAGCCAGCTGAGAAAGTCTCAAATGTCATGTGAGCCTGGGACACTACAACATGGTGGTTGCCAAGTGCCTGGATTTTGATCATGTGACCATGGGGATGCTGCAGTGGTCGTAAGCATAAGAACCAGTCATAAGTTACTTTTTTTCAGTGCTTTGTAACTTTCAGCAATCGCTAAATGAATGATTGTAAAACAAGAACAATCTATACAAGAATTAGCCCATAAACTACTTCAATCAAAACAAGGACCAATGCCTACTTTCATATATCACACAATAAGCCTTGGTTTTGTTGAACCGTGATTTATCAAGCAGGCAATAATGGGCTGATGTGTAGGACACCGATTTGGGCAACATCTAAGGAGAAGACCTCTATCCATTTTATACATGAATGAAAGATTTTATTGGAATAATTCAGATGTCCCTTCTGGCTTTCTTATCCACCTCCCAGCGCAACCACTTTATCATCATCTGAACTATCTGATCAGAGACTTGAATATAATGCAATTAGGATTATCATTTTAAGGATATTTAGATGAAATTTAAAGCCAGCCTTGCACTAATTTGGCTGTCAAGGAATTGATTTTGATCCTTAGCACTCTTTCATTTTCAATAGAGTACTACTCTAACCAGGTTAATTTCTGTTAAGCACATTAGTCAGGTACTTCTAGCTCCCCAATCAAACAATTATATGCCTCTGGCCTTTGAAAAATTGTAGTTAGGGTTACCACTAGATGGGAGCAAAAACTTGGAGGTTTCTAAATCTCTCTGCTCTTCTCTGATAGGCAATTAGATTTCTGCAATCTCAGCCAGTTGCCCTAATCTTAGCAGTATTGCACGAACCCCACAACACAAAGCCCAACTAATGCACAGGTAGCCCTCAGATTACAACCACAATTGAGATCCATGTTTCTGTTGCTAAGATAGTTGTTTTGCCCATTTTACGACCTTTCTTGCCACAGTTCTGCCACATGGTTCATAGCTTGATGCATGTATACATTGCATCAAGCTGTAAACCATGTCTTATCAATTACCATGGTTGAATTCATGCAATGTAGCTAAAATAAAATCCAAAACACTATCCCAAAGTGGAATTTTTCAATTTCAGCAACTTTGAAAGGTGTGGGTTTCAATTCCCAGAATTCCCCAACCAGCAATTGAAGTCCACACATTTTAATGCAAAATGCCTTAAAGTGCTTAAGCAATGCCTTAAGCCAGGGGTGTCAAACTCATGGCCTGCAGTCCGGATGCGTCACGTGCTGGCCCCACCACCGCCTAGTTTAGCGAAGGGGGGAAAAGTCTCGATACATCACATGATGCTGCCGTGATGATGCGAGTTTGACACCCCTGCCTTAAGCCAATGTTTTTCAACCTTGGCAACTTAAAGATGCATCGACTTCAGTTCTCAGTGTTTTCCCAGCCGACAAGGAATTCTGAGAGTTGAAGTCCTCACATCTTGAAACTCCTAAGGTTGAAAAAATACTGCATTAGACAACAACTAATGTTGTGGAAAATATTTTTTATCTTGAGCACAAGGAAGTGGCTGATTCACAATACATGACTGGCATGTATTAAATAATTAAGTTAATTATCAGTGGTTGATAGCAAGCAGTAGAGGGCAGCACAAGATAATCTACAATATTTTATTCCTTCATTCCAGGAAATTTAACTTGGAGTCAATTTCTCCTTAATGAAAAAACAGCAAATTAGAAATTGCTCGCCTGGTTGGAAATGCAATTTCCAGGTCATTTTTAGATCCTCAACAAAGAAAATAATGTGTGAATGTTAATGTAGCAGGTTTTAGCAACGTATTTCTTAATAGCTTCAAAGCAGTGAACAAACTAGCCTGTGTTATGCTGTTTCACCTCTTTTTTATATTTTCAGAGTGAAGACAATGTGAAGGCAGGATTGGCCTAAACAATAACTTAGGTGAGGAACACCCCCCTTATCAGCTAACAATTTCCTTTTTATTACAGTATTTGGTAATGTGATCTCAAAGTAATTTCTTAAAATAATTTTTATACAGGAGAAATGACATAGAATTGAAGATGAAAGTGAAATTTTATAAACATTCATATTGCTACATGAATGTAGAGTTTTTAACTTCATATATTTTTCTTAATGTAAACTTTAGTGATTGTTCAAAGTTACAAAGTAGCATCCCCACCTGTGATCAAAATTAGAGTGCTTGGCAACTGGTATGTATTTACAACTATTATGGTGTCTTGGGGCCAAGTGATTGCCATTTGTGATGTTGTCCGCTGGCTTCTGACAAGCAAAGTCAAGGGGGAAGTTGGATTTGCTTAACAACCATATGATTCACTTAACAACTGCAAACAACTGGTGAAAAAAATCATCATAAAATCAGGCACTATTCACTTAGCAACTACCTTACTTAGCAATGAAAATTCTGATCCCAATTGTGGTCATAAATTGAGGACTATGCGTACCCAAATAAACTGTGACGGTGTGTGTGAGTGAAAGGTAAGCATTCCCCGTAGCTCCTTGAAAACTCTGCATTTAAGAAATGAAAAGTTATTTAGTTCAGTGTTTCCCTCAACTTAGCTTCTAATGAAAATACACAGTTGCCAAAGCATTTTCTCCAATCCTGTTAGCTTGGATTTGTAAAGGTGAAGTGGAGGAAAAGAAAAATACAATTTCTTTGGGTATTTTCAGAGAGCGGTGTTTCCTTTCATTAGTTCTCCAGATGAATATTTAGAACTATACTGCCATCGTTTGACCAATATAGCTTGGTGCAAAGACAGAATGGATTTCTATTAATATTAAAATCTGAATAAAATATGCCAAGTTTTTGACAAGTCTGAATACAGCAAGTTCATTCTGCAAGACTGAAAGGTGTAATTCTGATTTCCACTATTAGAACAATGAACACACTTGTGCTTGATAGGATCAAATGTAAAACACTGCCTTGGAAAATAAGGAGATATTTTAATAACTGCAGCTCAGGTAAAATGATTTTTCTGGATTTTACTGTTTGGTTATTAATCTACTGTAGGACGTTTAACCAAAGAGAAATATTTTTGACCTCATGAATATTAAAGATATCAGTTAACTTTCTGAAAGAGAGAAATGGTTAGTGGGTAGGAAATGGATATATGCATTCTACTAAACTATGGTTTGTTTCCCAACATAAACCACCTTGAGCTCCTGGAGGAAAGTGAGAAATAAATCTCACATGCTGGCTGGGGAAATCTGGAACCTATCTTAAACTTGCTGAGGTTGAGAAACAGCACATTAAAGAAATTATCAAATAAAGGAAGTTAGGTTTCTCTTTCTTTTGTCAACCCTGGCTTTAGCTCTCTTTAATGCGCTGAGGAAACCTCGAAAGTTTCTGCAAAATAACAGAAACTCGCTCCCAAGAGATAAATGTTACCTCAACCTTGTTTGTTTTCTGACGTACCTCCTTCACGTTTATTATCTTTGGTAAATTGTAATTCCCCGCCTGGCCACTTAAGCGCTGCAGCTCAATTCCCACCCCTCCTCCCAACACTATGGCAGCCGCTCGCGCACGCATCTCGATGGTTTCTCCAAACATAGAGACTCTTGCTCGAATGTCAACGATTTCGGCCCCCCTCGAGGGACAGAGGTCTGTTTTCATTCGCGTCCTCAATGACATCACGAGGCGGAAGTCGGAAACAGGAAGTGCTGGATGTTTACCGCGACGACGAGAAGATGGCGACTACTGTGGATACAGGAGCCTCTGAGGATGAGACGGTGAGAGATGAGCGTTGCTAGAAGAGTGATAGGAGATCGTTGTAGGGCAATCTGGCCACCGGACTGCAACCGAAAGCTTCAGTCCAAGCACAGCCCAAGGTGCCGCGTTGGGAAAGGTTGCTTGTATCTTGGGAAGTAAGGGATTCGGTTTGGCTGCTCTGAATCGGTTGCCAGGGATGGTAAACCTGGGCTGAACTATAACTCCCAACATCCCCAGCGGCCTTGCTGTGAGCTGCAATTCAGCAATGCCTAGAAGACAACTTAATCTTAGTAGATTTTATTTTTATTTGGCGTATGGCACGTGTTAGCCAGGGATCACCGAGGTGGCTGGCTGGCTGCCTCTTGAAAGGGATTTTTTCGGGATTTTTATCTTTTAAATTTTAAAAGATAAAAATTTTCGATCTTTGTAGAAAAGAGACCCGTCAAAGCAGATGATGGGAAGAGTTAATGGTGCAAAAGTGGGATAAAAAAAGAGAATCTCATTCTTTTTGTTTTGTTAATACTGTAGGGTGAATAGGTAGATGCTGAAAGTGTAAATTTAAAATATTCTACAAATTATCAGTTTAGTTCCATTTCTCCTGTATTTAAGAATTGGTTGAGGAAAGCCTTTTTACATGTAGCCTCATCCCTTCTCCTCTTGCATGTTGAGATATTTTGCCCATTGATTTGTTGATTGGGACCCATCAAGTTGTTTTTGACTTCTAGCAACTGCATAGATTTTATCCATGATTGGTCTGTAATCTGTCCTTTCAAGACTCCCAATGGTTCACTTCATCATCACTGTAACTGAATCTAGCCATCTTACTCAGGGGTCCCCAAACTTGGCAATTTTAAGACTTGTGGACTGCTATGCTGGCTGGAGAATTCTGGGAGTTGAAGTCCACAAGTCTTAAAGTTGCAATGTTTGGAGCCCTCTGATCCTACTCTGGTTGACCTATTTCCCCTTATATTGTTAACATTATATATTATATAGATATACTACACATATTATATAATCATTAACATTGTATTGTTGAGAGTGAGTAAGGATAATTGGTTTTTTCTTCGGTTTTGACAAACCACTCTATCATCCTTGATCACTTTCTGTATTTTAATTGTAATGGATAGAGAGAATTTACTATGAAAGTATTTTCATTTTCTCTTGGTACTATATTGCTAAAGTTCAAGACAGTAATTACCCCCCCGCCCCTCCCTAAATGCAATGTTTTTTAACCCAAAAAAAAAATTAAGGAAATGATGGGAAAAAAAAAAAAAAAAAACCCCCCCCCCCCCCTCCCCCCCCCCCCCCCCCACCCCCCCCCCCCCCCCCCCCCCCCCCCCCCCTCCAAAAAAAAAAATTCTCCAAAAATTTTTTTAAATCTTAATTTTTTTTTTAAATTTAAGCCTCTGTCTTAAACTTTTTGATCTCTTAGAAAATACAAAATTAGGTATCAGATCCTGAGTGACAAAATTAGACACATCTTGGTCATGGTTTTAGACGAGTACAAATAGACAATAACAGCAGTGAAAATCCCATATATCCACCAAGTCAGATCCTAAAAGTGTCAGGCCTGTATGCCAACCATGGGCTAAAATGCAAGAAGCAATAGAACCAATCTGTAACAAATGGGCTCTATCAATTAAAAAGAAATGTGGCTAAAATCAGTATGGTAACAAAAATGTTTAGTGTTTTATTTAGTAGGTGATCCTGATTGTGAAACTGCTTTTTATACATAGTGTATTGTATAACCCTTTATCTCAATCCCAGATTATTATTATTTTAAAAACATATTCCAGATGGTTTCCAACACTTCAGACAGTCTGATGACAGCTGAAGAAGCTGCTGCCCAAAAGAGAGAAGAACGGCTTAGAAAATTCCGAGAGCTTCATTTGAAAAGGGTAAGGTTACTTTGTGACTTTTGGATTCAAATCCCAGAACAGTAAATCTACTGGGCCATACCCTTGTAAGACTTAATTAAATTATATAGCACAGTGTACAAGATTTATGGAGCAACAGTTTAGCATGCAAGATAGAAAATGGCTTGGAGAGGGCGAGAAGAAAAAAAGATTGGTAGTTTAGGACATAAAATTTGTAATAGTTTTTATTTTAATTCTGTTTGCTACCAAAAGTCACTTGTTGATGTAGGCATCCATATAAATGGGATAAATAAATAATAAAAGAAATATTTTGTACAGTCTTAATACTGGGAGTAGGACTCAACCATGGAAACTGATCTTCCGAGATACTACATGCCTGCATCTTTTCAGGATTCCTGAAAGTGAAAATAATAGGAAACAAGAGCTGACCTCATATTTTTGGAAGTACATTGTCAATATCTTAAGAACAACTCCATAATTAGAGGTAATCTGAGGTCCTTGGAATTACCAGCGATAAATGAATGTTTTTATATTACCAAGGCTGAGGAATGATGTTACAGGTAGTGCCTGAGTGAAGAAAGAGCTCCTAAATTCATCTTTAACTCAAATTCTTAAATCAGAACTTGTACTTACAAACTGATTGCCTGCTACTAAAAAATGGCAGATGGAGTTATCCTTCCTGGAGCCAATGAATCATTGAAACTCCACTTTCAGGAACCACTGAAAATTTCAGGCTGTATTTTAAAAACACATAATTTTAGCAATTAATCAGCTCAAGAAGGAGAACATCACTCACCATCTTCAGTAGTAGGCAGCCTTTAAGGGTTGTTCTTCAATCACCATGTTCTTCACCCGGGTAATGCTTGTTGTATTAAATGACAGTAAGAGCCAGAACAATTACTATTATGCAGTAACAGCCCACCAATAAGCAGATTAATAAGCCTCAGCTGCAGGATCTGCTTTTCAATTTTTATTCGCATTGCCACAAGAATTCACTGGTAGAGTTTTTCTTACTATTGGTGAAGTTTGTAGCTTTCTTAATTTTTTTGCTGCTTATCCCCGATTTGTTTCTATTTTCTAATTTATCAATCGCTGGTAAATGGGAGACGTTATCTCTTGTTTATTTTTAAAAGAATGAAGCCCGTAAGTTAAATCATCAGGAAGTTGTGGAAGAAGATAAAAGGCTGAAGTTACCAACCAACTGGGAAGCAAAAAAGGCTCGCTTAGAATGGGAACTCAAAGTGGAAGAAAAGAAAAAGGTAAACAAGCAAAAAAACAGTTAGAAGAAGTCCCTACGGTTACTGTTTTTTCACTGGGTTATATTAGAAATGAGCAATGATAGATACAATCGGGTGGGATTCTGCTGGTTAGGATGGTTCTATAGAACCGGTTGTTATGATTCTGTGCAGTTTGGAGAACCAGCAAATCATGCCCCTGGCTGGCCCCGCCCCTCTCCGCCCTCCCCTCCCCGTCCAGTCAGCCCTTATCTTGCACATCACGCACATGCCCAACATCGCTGATTGCATTCTCCCCCGCCCAGTCACTCCTTAAGGTTTTTTCCCCCCTCCTGATGATCAGCTGTTCTGACGATCAGCTGTGTGCCGGGATCCCCCTCTCTGTCTTACTGTTTCACCCAGGAGGCTTTCCTGAGGCCGCAGGAGCCCCAAAAATGGTGTGTGTGTGTGTTGCAAAAAAAGAAGCCACACCCACCCAGTCACATGGCCACGCCCATCTAGCCACGCCCACAGAACTGGTAGTAAAAATATTTGCATCCCACCCCTGGATACAATACTTGCACCGTTACTGGAAAATACTGGCATCCAAATATAGCCCTGCATTAGTGCACAAAACATGTGATATACATTAATAACTCTCGAAATAATTCTATCAAAGATATTTTTATGTTTTAAGTGGAAGGGCCAAACGTAGCTTCTGAAAGACCAAAATTCTGTTCCAAAAAATGAGATTTTATAACCCTTCGCCAAATGAGTAAAACCACAGTTCGCATAATATTTTTTAGAATTTCTAATATAACATTAGCATGCATTTGTGATTTCAAGGAAACTGATATTCTTTTGTGCCATGTGCTTGCAACAGTCCACTCAGTGAGTCTTTGAATTAGGCAGGATTTAAACAAGGGGTTTCATAATTCATTCCTTTTGTCAGGATGTTCTAATCTAGAACACTGTCAAAAGAGGTTGGAATTATGGATATAGCCCTATCAGAAAGAGAAATCAACAGCAGATCATGTATAATTCAGATGAAGACTAATTTTATAAGGAAGTGTAAAATATAAATTTTAGCTCATAGAGGAATATTGTTTTGAGGATCTGTGTTTTAAATTATTAAAATGAGTTTACTATATACTAGGAATGCCTGCTGAAAGGGGAAGATTATGAGAGAGTAAAGCTGCTAGAAGTAAGTGCAGAAGATGCAGAACGCTTTGAAAGGAAAAGAAAGAAGAGAAATCCTGATCTTGGGTTTTCAGGTAGGGGGAATGATCCTTACTGTTTTCAAATACATGTTGTACACCATGGCCCATAACGGGTTCTTCTATAGCCATGATGGCAAACCTATGGCAAGCATGCCAGAGGTGGCACGCAGAGCCCTCTCTGGACATGCGAGCCGTCACCCATCTCAGCTCCACCGTGCATGCACACCTCCCCCCTGCCAGCTGGTCTTCGGATCTCTGCCATGGATGTGTGGGGAGTGAGCCACATGGGGAGCACGTGTGTATTGCATTTTGGGGATGCATGTGTGTGCGCTTTGGGCACTCAGTGCCGAAAAGGTTAGCCATCACTGTTCTATAGTATTTGGCCCTGTGGGTCATAAAAAAATTGGAAGGGGATCATAAAACATTTGCAGAATTGATTGTGGTTACACAGCCAAAGTGGGAAGATTGTCAGAGATACTTGTCCATCAAAGCATCTTTATTTATTATTTATTCTTCTGTATGTAAATGAAGACTCAATCATGCAGGCCAAAAGTATCTAAAGAGGTTAAATCATGGCAACTGGACCAAAGTTTATTAAGCTGAGAGATTTCGTTACTCATCCAAGTAACTTCTTTAATCAAAATGAAAATTTTTTGGTTAGGTATAGTGTCAGAAAGTTGGAATGTACTAACTCTGCCAGACTGCAAGGAGTTTCTTCTCAAAATGAAATGCAGTATGTAAATGAAGAGCATTATTTACATATTGAATTTCATTTTGAGGAGAAATCCCGCTGCAGTCAGTCTGGCAGAGTTAGTATATTCCAAGGACTTTCCGACTCTGTGCCTAACCTAAACAAAAAAAATCATTTTGACTGAAGAACTTACTTGGATGAGTAACAAAACATCTGTTTAATAAACTTGGTCCAGTTGCCATGATTTCATCTTTTAAATATTCTTCATCTTATTCCTAAGAAAGAGGTTACACAAACTTATTTATCATTGTGGTGGTGGGGGAATAACAATATTGCTGAGATAAGGTTGCCCTATTTAGTAAAAGTTTATTGTTCATTAAGCTAATTTCTTTGCTCCATAGACTATGCAGCTGCTCAATTACGTCAGTATCAGCGGTTGACCAAGCAAATTAAACCTGATCTGGAAAAGTATGAACAATTAAGAGAAGAAAGGCAAGTAATTTTGTTCACAGGTTGTTGTTGATGATGATGATGATGTGGTAGAAGGATCTAGAACGAATATTTACAAATGAGATCATTTCCAAAGGCATATGAATTAGAACACAGGTACTCCATGACTTAGGAAGGTAATTGAGCCTGCAATTTTGATCATAAGTCATGATGGTTATAAACCAGGCTACCATGTGATTGTGCACATTGCATTTCGAATGCCGCAGTCATTAAGCAAACCCATTGTTTGTTATAAGATGTTTTTTGCTGCAAATTAGAAATAGTGGTTTCTGGCAAAAATATATATCATGGCCCCATGACAAGAAGACACTGCAAACGTCCATAAATGCGGCTGGTGGCCCAAAATGTGACGTGTGCATGTGAGGTTGATAAATCTGGGTATAAGCTTTTTCAGGCTACATTATAATTTTGAACAGACACTAAATGACCAGTCCTAAGTCAAGGACTACCTCTAAATAATTTTGCACAGCTGGCATTAAAGTAGAGGGGTAAAGTTCCATCTACTTGGTTCAATTTTGGTTAAAGAGAATGAGAAAAGTTGAAAAGATTACCGATATGGAATTAGAGTACAGACTCTTAATCAGCACTACTGTAATGGGTTAGATTAATATTTTTTTGTCCCAAATTTCTGAGCTAGAGAAATTTCACAAAAATGTTACTGTTAACATTCATTTTCTCCTTCAGTGGTGAAGATTTTTTTCCAACTTCAAATAGTTTACTCCATGGAACTCATGTGCCCTCCAAAGAAGGCGTTGACAAAATGGTTTCAGATCTTGAAAAACAGTGAGTGCCATATTCATAATGAACTGCATGTTTAAATTTATTAAGCATCTTGTATATGTGTTTATCATAGACCTCCTGCTGAAGTTTTATTTCAGATTGCATTATTTAAGCACTTTGTACTTAGAGTCAATCTCATTTTCTTTCCTATTTATTTTCCAAATAATATAATTATCAGACAAGGCTTTGCCCCTTTTAAATGATTCTAAGTAATTATATTAACTATAGAACCCAGAGATTGATTTGCTTTGGAGTGGATTAATGGAGTTTTTTTATTCCCCTTGACTCCATTAGCTGAATATACAAGGGGAAAAAAATATATTACTGTCTTCAAATGAAAAACACCCAGTACCTCATTAAAATATGAATTCAAGATATATATACGAACATAGGCTGACTATTTCGGTTTCTCTTTCAGAATTCAAAAACGTGAAAAATACAGCCGGAGACGTTCTTACAATGACGATGCAGATATTGACTACATTAATGAGCGGAATGCCAAGTTCAATAAGAAGGCTGAGAGGTTCTACGGGAAATACACTGCAGAAATTAAACAGAATTTGGAAAGAGGGACAGCTGTATAGACCAAAAAGTTCAGGAGGTTGGCCTTGCTTTCTCAGTTTGGCTTCTTTAAAACCTTCATGTGCAAAATACACCTTGCAAACATGTTCTATAGTACTCCTTCTCTCAAAGGGTATGTTAGAAAAGTTTTAACAATTATGTAATTGTAGAAAACCAAAGTATTTGAAGTTTTGGTTGGTGAGCCAATTGTTATTTCATTTTTGTTTTTTTAATGAAGATGAAAATGTTAAATCACAAATCCAGATTTTTTAATGTACCTGTGGTTTATTTGAAAACCATTACAATTGTGTTAGTTGATAGTTAATTTTGGTAGTTTGATTAAACTAAGAGCCATAGCATATAAATCTGTTTTAATTTAAAACACTTTTGATATGTTATGTCTGCTTAACGAGCATCTGGTTTATAACACAATTAGTGGGAAGCCCCAAAAAGTAATGAAACATAATTCAGACAGATGCACAAAACATATCCAAAGTAGTCTTGGCTTTTGTACACAAAAAAAGGCTGGGTTAGAAAGCTCCTTAAATATTATCTTTAGAAACGTGTGTAATATTGTTTATACAGGTAATCTTCAACATATGACTGCTTGTTCAGGGATCTCCATAGTGCCACACTCCCCCAATTTCCCAGCACCCACTTGCTATCCATCCTGTTTCCCACCCACAGCATCTTTCCATCCCCTCATAATCCTTACTTGGTACTCAACTCTTTCCACTTAATCACCCTTACAGTCCTCAGGTTACAGCAGCAATGGAGATTGCTGTCACTAAGTAATGCATTCATATATCATGCTTATTGACTGTCATTATTGGTAATTCCACTCAAATTACTATTGTAACCAGAGGATACCTTTATAACAAATTGTTTCATCAAGATGGCATAATTGGTTGTTTTATTATTCTGTTACATCAGGTGTCAGATGTGTAAAAGGCATTTGTGCCTGGGTTAATGGTGGCACACAGTATCCCCAACAATTGGCTGCTGTTCAGGGTTACCTTCCTCCTTTTAGGCCTTGCAAGTTGATGTAGCCTTGTAAATTTCCTTAATGTTCAATTCTTAAAACAACTCAGTCTGTAAAATGGCATTGAAGCTTTTCCTCCCTCCAAATGTTCTTGTGCTTGTTGGAATGAGGTGCTGCCTCAATATGCTTGCTCTTTTCTGCTTGTTGCCAGCTGAGCTGCCAAATTAGGCAGGAATCCCACCAGCATATGGTGCTCATTATAGCTTCTAGCCCTGGCAATTGAGATAACCCTCTTGCCTTCCTGAAATTGCTGTTGCCGGTAATAATTGGTACATTGCTGAAAAGGCTGGGGGGGTGGGGGGAGTTCAATTTGCTAGACAGTGTGGATGCTAGTAAGTAAACTGTCAGTGGGGGAATTAAGAGTCCATTTCCTCTGGAGTTTCTAGGGCTGTATACCCAATTATTTGTGGTAACATATGACTTTACTGCCATTGGAGTTGGTTCCAAAACTGAAGGTGGTACAGAATACTTGGCTGATGCAATTGGAGGACTGGGCTGGCTTGCCTTTACAGAGCTTGGGGCTAGGTTCTGAAGTCTCTTCTCTCCATCTTGGCCTACTGCTTGCATTCTGTCAATAGCATCTTACATCTAATGCAAGAAAAGTCCACTCCTACTCTGGGACAAGAAAATAATTCAGGCCTGGATAGAGTTTGGGAAGATCTTTATAGGCTCCTAAAGGCGAATGAATTCAATGTTTTGAAGACTTCCACTTTAATGAAGAAAGCTTCCAAACAAAGGACAAGCTTGATCACCAAATTGCCTAGGTATATGTTAATTTTCTAAGATTAATTAATGAAAACCCCCCCCCCCCCCCCCCCCCCCCCCCCCCCCCCCCCCCCCCCCCCCCCCCCCCCCCCCCCCCCCCCCCCCCCCCCCCTTGGGGGAAGTCATGAGGATGTGCTCAGCATGATTAAAGATAGCTGTTTTATCATTTTTGTATCTACCTTCATGTTTGTAAAATATCACAACTGTTAATTCAGAATTCATTAGTTACCTGTCACCATACAGGTTTCTGATCAATTTATGTGCAACAGAGTTGTAAAAATCTTTAATACTATTTGCAGTAAGTTTCCTTTCTCAGCATTTGGGAATATAGTTAAATATCCAATATCTCCAATAAAATGAGTTCTGATTTATAACCCATTCAAGAGCATTTCTAATTTAGTATTGCAATTCTTTATTACAAAGGTTGCAAGTTTATCTCCAGACAATAACTTGGATCCTTTATTTACTGATGAAGGGCAACTGTACACAGGACAAAGCTATTTTCATTTTAATCTTCTAGCAAAGAGAAGAAACATTTCTACATACTTTCTTCCAGCACCATCTTGCAGTTGGCAATATCATTTAAGCAGATGAAACTAAATTTGTAGATATGCCTTATTTGGGTACTTGCAAGGATAAACAGGTACCCAGCGACTCCAAAAATTGTTAACATTCATTTTGCTCCTTTTAAACTCTCTGTGGACTGATTTGGAAGTTTCAAGTGGTACTTCTAATACATTATACTTCTGCTCTAAAGTATCCATTGTACCCCTTAACACAAAAGCAGACAGGATAATTCCAAACCAGTCTGTTCAATGGATGGCAAACATTCCAGGAGGCTCACCAATAGTTTATAGGTAATCCATCTCTACTCATATACTACTTGGATCTTTTATATTTCAGACAAAAGAATCTAATCAAATATGTAATTTGCTAAAATAGCTATTTTTGCATGTCTTTGTTCCTTTGAATAAAAACAGTACATTTCCACAGAATATTCAGTTTATTTGAAATTCTTTATTACAGATTTTTATGAAAATGGCAGAAAATATGCAGCTTATACAAATTCATCCTTCACTAATTTTGAATGCCATTTTTTTCTTGAATACCATTGTAATGTCATACAGTTCAAAACATTTGGCTATAGTACAATATTTACACAAGCTATGAAATTAAGTAAAAAACAATCAACAGCATATTACCTAAATTTGCTCTGCCCAGCCCTTTCTGCTTGAAGCATGACTTCTTTAAATGTTTGTGTCAAGCTTATTCACAGCTAAATAAGAACTTTAGAAATTTTTCTTACAATTGTTGCAAGGAGAGTAATTTATGGAGTGTTGATAACAGGCAAGGATTAATATGAAAATACTAGAACCTCACTAATGTATCTTTTGTTGTCTTTGTACTTACTGCAATAAGTAAGTACAATTGTTAAAGCAAAACATTAACTACATAGGTAAAATGAATTACCAACAGGAGCCATACATAACAGTTTAAAAGTGCTTAACAAAAAGTATAAAATGAAAATTATAAAATGAAGAAACCTTCATTTGTTATGTTACATATATTACACACTAAAATCTATCAGTAAGATATTCCTGTTTGTGACATAATCTATTTCAGTCAAAAAGCAAAATTTACAGAAAAAAAATCCTACCTGCATTCACTTGGTCTGTATATTCCATTTTCTATCTGCAAAACAAATTCTAGTTTCAAATGAGGTAACCTACATTTAAATCTCAAATATGAGATATTTTGGATTTCAGATGCTATTAACCAGAACAGAACTACTAGCGTGCTCTGAAAGTTGTACTTTCAGGTAAAAAAATTATGAAACTCTATTTTCTTCATTCTTAACAGGAATCCACTGGCCAACAGAGCCCTTTTTCTCTTCTCTTGTTGGGGATACTACCGGGTTTTTACAAAGCAGACTTGCTGATTTCAGGGTCAGTGGCCTTGGCATTATATTCTAAAAAATAGAAAATTAGAGTAAGTCAGCATTTGTCACTGTCATAAGTCAATCATTATTCAAGCAAATGTGTTTATTCTTACACGTAGCATAATAAAATATTGGATTGTTAGGATATTTAGGGATATTCCTACAGTATCCTAAAACTACAATTCTTCCTAAGGATGTACAAAAGTACTAAGTTTCACAGAAATTACATGAACAAAATAAAATGCAAACTCACAAATCAATTCCATATGAACTTAAGTACTTTGCTTTTCTTAATATTCATAATAGCCATGAAGAAATTAAGTTTCCCCTATACTAGGAATATACTTTGCATGGTTTTGAATTAAAGGTGACAGGATAACAACAAAATAAGGAGTTGGGAGGTACCTTGGAGGGCTTCTAGTCTAAATCCCTGCTCAAGCAGGAGACCTTATTCCATCCCAGACAAGTGGTTGGAATATGACAATTCCCTGCATGATAACTTGGGAACAACTCTGCCAAAATTTAATTGGGCTGTATAAGATTGCAAAATAATCCTACACTAAAATCGCTAAGCAGTTTCTTGCTTTCAGACAACTGAACTTACGTTAGGACTAAGAGTAATGCCCCTCATCACAGATGTCATCTCAATTCCTTTTTTCTCTTCTGTTTGTCTGTTAGAAAGAAGATTTACATTTTAAGTTACTGCCACCTAAATAATTCAACAAATGGTGTGGTCTAGTCTCTTGATTAACACACAAACACTACAATTGCTAATCTGAAAATACTTCTATCAGGCTTCCGATAGATTATTGGTATTAAGAAGCAAGTGTAGACAAGTCTTTGCTATTTTCAGTACATTTAGCTCAAGATCAATACCCATTCATAAATTTTAGTTTCTTTGCAAAATGGATTAATGGAAAGGTTGCCATTAATTCTTCATTAAGAATTACATTTTGTTATTTCTTATTAAAGAATTGAGGAAATATTTTCAAATAGGCAGTTAGTTTGTCTTTTAATACATGGGAATGGAACGTGTAGAATATTTTAATACCACCTAATATCACAGATTTTATTCTTAATTTGTTCAATTTTATATAAATGTTTTCCAACTCCTCCCATGAGCCAGAACAATAATCAATTACCAACAGATTTTCTTCATCAGAACTGCAGACCATATTCATGATTTCTATTTTGAATTTGAATTGGCATCTTCAGTCTCAAGAGACTATGATATCGTGCTCTGAAAAGAGGTCCTAAAACAGCATCTAGTGTGGCTAAAAAGGCCAATTCGAGTGGCAATCCCTTCCACACTGAGGACAGATAGTCTGTCTCCTGTCTAGCCCTCAGATTTAGCTGGTTCTGGGACTGCCTCTTTGCTTCAGCATGCAGAACTAGCGTCTCTTCGAATTGAAGAAGGCCATGCTGTGTCTTTAGCCTCCAAGCTGAACTATCAGAGGTCAAGGTTTCCCAGCTGTTGATGTCCATTCCCAAGGCCTTTAGATCCTTCTGGCGTATGTCCTTATATCGCAGCTGTGGTCTCCCTCTAGGGTGCTTTCCCTGCACTAATTCTCCATACAGATCTTTCAGAATCCAACCATCAGCCATCCTCACAACATGCCCAAGCCAGCATAGATGTCACTGTTTCAATAGTATATACATGCTAGAAATTCTAGCACGTTCCAAGACTGCGCTATTTGGAACTTTGTCATGCCAGGTGATGCCAAGAATACATTGGAGACAGTGCATATGAAAGGTGTTCAACTTTCTCTACTGCCATGCAGAGATGGGTTTCTACCGGTTCTGTCCACCTCTGTAGAACTGGTAGCTCTGAAGAGCAGCAGACATAGAACCAGTTCTATGTCTGCTGATGTTTTTGCCCACCCTGCCTCTAACCTGATCTTTATTTCCTGATTTTTCAACTTCAGCTGCTGAACAAGGCACAGCTGTAGTTAAAAAAACAAGAAAAGAGGTGCTAATGATGATTTAATGATGATTTACAGGCGTGCATGGTATATCCCGAACCAGTAGTTAACCCTGTCCTATCCCACCCCTGCTGCCATGCATAAAGGGTCCAAGACTCGCTGCAGTACAAGAGTGTGCTCAAGACACAGACTGTATAGACCTGAATCTTTTTATGTTCCATCAGCTTCTTATTAAGCCATAATCTCTTTGTAAGTCTGATTTCTATAAGACAGAAATAAAGTATGTAAAATGTGTTGTGTTTGGATAATGGATTTCTGGAAAAAAAATTGTTCCATGACAGTTTAAATATATATTTTGTTTAAAGTTTAAAATCCATTTGATATAGTTTGACTGGGTTAACAAGAAAAAATGGAAGGATTAAAAAATATTTACTTTTATTAATAGGATTATTTTTTAAAAAATCAGAAGTTGGGTGATTTCAAGATTACATAGTAAAGATTTGGTAACCAAAATTTGTTAACAAATTCCACAACTCAGTTTTCAAAAAGCTTATTTTCCAACTA
Organism: Notechis scutatus; assembly: GCF_049901735.1. Lineage (NCBI taxonomy): Eukaryota > Metazoa > Chordata > Lepidosauria > Squamata > Elapidae > Notechis > Notechis scutatus. Next base: position 10,172,403 of record NC_142016.1, read on the forward strand.
TGAAATAATGCAAGATTTTTTCAAGGGACTCTTACAAAGCTTTCATTATTTGAAAATATATTTTATGTTTACCTTAAAATCTAAGTTCTCTTTTGGATTTCCATTTTCATTGGTTTTGGTGTCAATTTTTAAACTGGCTGGTGGGACAATTTTTTCCCCAAAGGTTTTAGCTGCATTAGGGTTAGGGTTTCTCTTTTCTATAGAAAGAATTTGTTTAAAAAACACAAATTTCTCAGAGATCAGTTTTACCCCTGCCCCCATACTTACCAAAAGGCACCACCATTCCCTCATCAGCTTTAATTTAGTGTTCTATTATTTCTTTAAGAAACTCAATGCAATGACTTTCAAAACCAGCCAATAATTCAACAATTGCACTGTAATTTGAAGGCAGATATCTAACATCATTCACTCAATTACAAGGCATCCAATGTATTTATTTTTTTCCAAGATTTGCCATTATTTGTAAGATACACTGTAAGACGCTTCAAACATTGCCATTTTCATATCTGGACAAAGAATTTTCCAAAGAATTTTGGAATACTTTGACAACCCAATATTTTCCCCCCGGAATACCTTTTTCTGTCAAGTGAAGAGGTCTTGTTCGAGAGCAGTTTCTCCACCTTCTATAAACTTCAGGACATACTGTTCTTCCAAACCCATAGTATCCTCAGCTTCTTGAGTTACTTCTGGAGTAACACCTGTGATAGTATGATCTAACAGGAGATCTACTCCGTGATTGATATATTGGATGTGAGCTAGGATGTCTTCTATAATATCTAAAATGGGATCCTTCCCGGTATCTGTAATCGTGTGATCTTGAATGACTCCTGGAATAAGATCTTGAGTATCCTCTGAATACTCCTCTGGATCTCCGAGAACAAATCCTTTTTGCATGTGATCTTGATCTGCTCCTTGATCTACTCCAGCTTGTGGAGGAAGATGAAATACTTGAACTGTAAGGTGAATCATTAGATGATACTGAGGAGGATCGCTTGCTACAGCTGCTCCTTGAACATGACAGAGATCTCCCTTTAGGTGAGCTCAGAGTCAAATCATCCATGAAGCCTATCATCTCATCTGTTGTCTTGCTCACTTTCTGCTTTTCAGAAATTTTAGAACATGCCCCTTCTGCAGTCTGCTGTCCAGTCCCAAATACTTTGGATTGAAAAAAAAAACATATTTTAGAAAACCTCAACAACGTAAACTTACATTTCTTCTATTACTTATGGTCTTTCTGAACTGCCTTATTTCATATTCCATTTTATAAACATCACTAGAACTATTTTCCAACTTTATTCAAATCCTAGCAATAATCAAGTATTTAGGAGACAAGCCTAAGCAATTTACTCAGACACCTGTTTCAGTAGATTAAGAGTCTATCTGCATAGTCAAAATGCAGCTGTTACGTAACTGCCATTTTAGTTTTTTAGGAACACACATCATTGCTATGGAATCTATCCTACTATAAACACAACTATAAACAAGTCTTTCCTTCTATAAATCTGTTTTCCTTATTTTCACTTTCATCATTTTTAATAAATCTGATGCATATTTAGAAAGATTGTACCCTGCTCTTTTCCTCTATCTCAGAATTTCAGACAACTATAAATTCCTAGCTATAAAACATTAACTAAACATAAACCAATTCATTGTTGAAAAGAAATTACCATTAAGTGCCACAGAAATCTCTTTCCTCTTGCAACTTCCATTGATTTGGTGAGGACTCCTGTAAGTTTCAAGATTCACAATCAAATTTATAACTAGATCAACTTTTCCTGATGCAAAAACATCAGTATTTTTCCTAGTGACAGAATACTGAGGTTTATTTCATAAGTACTGTAGTTTGCAATGAAATGCCCTGTAAAATAACACATATTCAAGCACATCTTGAGGTACTATAGTAAACAGTACATGGGGGGAAATCAATTATGTTCAGCCAATTCATCTGTCATCCACCAGCAATATTCATTTTAATTAATTTATTAAATTAAAAGGATACCAAAATTCGCACAGTATACCAAGCCATGTTAATCAGTCTGCACAACACTGAACCACAAAGCAGCCAGGAGAGAGATGCAATCCCAATCAGTACATTTCATATATTAAACTTTTGGCCAGCTAGGTGGCTCTTAATTTCCCTGTGGCTAAGGTGCAACTTAGAGTGCTGGGTCGTTAGAATTTAACCATTTCTCCCTCGCTCTTGCCCCACAGTTTAGCAATACTTACTCTATCTTTGGTTATTGTAAATATCCTCTATGCCTTTGGCTATGATTTTAAACAAACGCATTAGGGGAAAAAAGACCCAAGACCAGAAGGAGTTTAAAAAACAAGGAGTAGACTGCACTGTTACAAACTCAATCCAACTTCAAGTTTATAGCCAAATAATGACAGGACTACAACAAAGGAAAGATAGGAAGAAATTAAGTCTTTTTGTTTAACCACAAATTTTAAAAAAAAATCTGTAATTTGCCCATTAAAACCTGATAGCAGCAGAAATCGGGTATACAATTTCTGTACAAACCAAAAGCAATCTGCGCTTATTTTTCCGAAAACAGCTTTGATACAGGATTTCCGAATAAAATTTTCAGAACCGAATTGAATTTTACGGCCAATGGTGAGTACAGAAAGATTTTACAAAACAAATCAAGGGCAACGCGGAAAGGGTGGACTTTGCGAGCAGATTTTAACGAAGGGAGACCCAATACGGATTTCTACACACTTCGAGCAGCTTCGGCCGATTTTTGCAGACAAGGCTGCTCAAAGGGGAACCCAGGGCAAGCTTACCTCACACACACACACACACCGCCATAAACAACAACAGGCAATAACTAAGGGTGAGCAAACTCTCCTCTCTTCAGTACTTCGACACGATCATCTTAATGCTGCGAAATGGGCGCCCTGCAGTTTCTTGGAGTGAGGTGGACACCCGATACCTCCTCCCTCAGGCCTTTAGGTGTAGCGTTAATATCTCAGGAGGGGAAGGATCAGCGCGGTTAAATCAGGGTTAACTGTGTGAATTTAGCCTTCGTGCCGCCGCCCGTCCAAAGCAGAACATTTTTTTTTAGATCCAACATTCAATTAAAAAAAAAAGCCGAATAAGGACTTACTGGCTCCGCGGAGGTCCCTGAGGGGAGAGCTCGGCTTCCTTAGTCACCGCCATTAGAGCAAAAAAAGGCGAGGCGAGGAAACGCCTGAAAGAAGAAACACTCCGAATTCCTCACGCCAACGACGAAATAGGTTAAGAAAAGCCAGCTCGGCTGCTCGGCTCGCGACTCCCGAGGAGAAAATAATTAGCTCTCCGTTAGTTGCAACCGCCAAAGAAACCGCTTCCTTCGAGCGCCCGGCTCCGACTGAAGGAACCAGAAGCTTCCAGAATAGCCTGGCGCCCGTTGAATGGCAATGGCGTCATTGCGCATGCGTACTACAGTGTGGGCGTGGCCTGGATTGTCACCATAGAAACAGGGTTCTGCTCCCCTAAACTGTGCCCAGGTATTCTTCACTTACAACACGTTCAAAGTTACAGTGGCACTGAAAGAAGTGACTTATGGACCCTTTTTCACAATTATGACCATTGCAGGTCACATGATCAAAACTCACCATGCTCGGCGACTGATTCATATTTATGACGGTCCCAGGGTCATGGGATCCCCTTTTGCGACCTTCTGACAAGCAAAGTCAGTGGAGAATCCAGATTCACTTAACAACCAGGTTACTAACTTAGCAAATGGAATGATTCACTTAACAACGGTGGCTAGAAGTCGTAAAATGGGGGCAAAATTCACTTAACAAATGTTTCACTTAGCAACATAAATTTTGGGCTCAGTTGTCGTAATTCGAGGACTACCTGTATTGTGCTGTACCGGTAGACCTCAACTTACATCAGTTCACTTAGCGACAATTCAAAGTTCAAAGTCCTGACAAATTATGACCTTTTTTTCACCCTTGTGACTGTTTGCAGCCTCCCCATTGTCACGATTAAAATTCGGACACTTGGCAACTGGCAACTGTATTTATGATACATTTGATTACCTTACAGGGAAAAAAAGTAAACCTACACAAATCGACTTGCAATGTATGTACTTCCTAGGGAATTAGAAATCGAGAATCTTTCAGAAACATTCTCATGATTTGCACTTTCCACCTTGCCTCATTCTTAAGCATAAAAAGCAGTCGTGGGGGCAATTGCCACTTCTTTTTAAAATGCCAGAGTTTTGCCTCCCGTGCTAGATTTGACCTTGACACAGGCCCAATGTCTGATATTTTTTTTCAATATAGACCAGGGATCTCCAACCTTGGCAACTTTAAGACTTGTGGACTTCAACTCCCAGAATTCCTCAGCCAGCTTTGCTGGCTGAGGAATTCTGGGAGTTGAAGTCCACAAGTCTTAAAGTTGCCAAGGATAGAGACCTCTGACATAGACCACCCTGTCCTTGAATGGATAGGTGGACTGGACATCAACATTTGAACCATCATAAGTCCATGTATTTGCCATATGCTAAATAAATGACCTTGACATAACAGAATAGTTGTTTCGATTTTTAAAAAGATTCAAAACACAGGCATCACCGTTTTCGGTAGAGCGCCAGCGCAGCCCACTTACCCGCTACCAAATCGCTCCCGCCCTCCGTCGCTTGGGGCGCACGCGCAGCCTTGCAAGCGGGACGTCGAGAACGCCTTGCGCACGTGCGAGCAGGCGAGCCGAGTTCGCGCTTGCGCAGACGGAGACATCCTGGATGCGGCCTTTCAAGCATACGGGTCCTGGAGCCGGCCCCGCTTTTGTTTATCTCAGGGCGGAGGCGGGGTTAGCGCTGGAGACGCCCGCAGTCAGCTGAGTGCGCGCCGGCTACCTTTTCCAAGGCGCTTGAGGGGCGGTAAGTGAAGAGGGGAACCCTTCGGCCTCCAGCCGAAGAGTCTGGACGTGCCCGAGAGGGTCGCAGCCCGTTGCTAAAGCTGAACCGGCGTGGGTATATCGCGGGCTGGAGAGCCTCGGGTCGCTCGAGCGATTCCCCCCCCTCCGCCCCCGGAAGCAGGGCCTGAGCCCCGTTGGAGAGCCGCGCTCCTTCGCTCTCGCGACCCGCCTAACTCTGGGATGAATGAACCTGCTGGGGGGGGGGGGGTCGACTTCTGCGTCGATCCAAACGGCGTCGGCCCAATGGCTGACTGGGGGGATTCTGGGAGTTGAAGTCCACACCCCTCTAAACGTGATTTTATGACAAAACATCGGTGTATCCTGTTGTGCAATCCCAAAGAGCGTGGAAATGCTTAGGGTTAAGTAACTGGGATTTACAAGTATATGTAATCGTGATTGATTTAGTAAGGGGTTGTTTTTTTGTTTTTGAGTTGGCCTGACATACAACAACTACACTAAAATGTGGCTGGCACGTTTATGATGATGTATGTTGTGTGGACCTAGAGAACAGTGGGTTGATTGGATTATACAGTGTGCTTTTGGGGGTAAATCCAACAGGATGTGTGAGTGATGCTCTTCTTATGGGAGTATTTTATCCACACAACAAGACCAGTATAGAAAAGTAAGAACTGTTTCAGTAGAACTCAAAGATGCTTTTTCAAAAGGCGACTGGACTTTGTTTTTCCTTGAAAACGTTTCGCTTCTCATCCAAGAAGCTTCTTCAGTTGCCTTTTGGGGGAAAAAAGCACATTTGGGATAACCAAGACTGGGATAACTGAGAACCTCCATAGATATTTCAGTAGACACCTCACTCAAGACTATTTCGGTAGACTTGATTGCTATGCATTTGGGGCAACTTAATTTTGATCTGTGAATTCCATGAAGTTCACCAGCTGGGGTACTGAAGTTTCCTTCTAAAAGGATGTTTGAAAAGTGGAGCTCTAGTTATTAGTGTTTTGTGTTTGTTGAAATGTAACCATTTTGTTGATATGAAGGCCAAAATTTGTATTCATTTGAGAAAACTCCCACTGTATTAAGCATAAGTAATCTGAAGTGTGAATAGCTGTATTTGCACACTTCCTTGAGCGGAGGAGTTTTTATCCTGAGTTTGCTGAAAATCTGTTCAGTAAAGGAAGTTGTAAGTGGGATATTTTCAATTGTGCGATCATGCTTTTGTTAAGAAAAGCAGTTTGCTGATGGGAAACATTTGCTTGTTAACAGCATATTTTACAGTCAAATGCAACTGGAGACTAAACAGAGCACAGCTGAGATATGTGTTTCAGCACCTCCGGATCTCTGTGTATGTGTACTTGCCTAAAGGTATCAGTCACATTTTGATATGCATCCTGGATTCTAACACTTTAAAAGCAGTAAATATAGTTAGCACATTTTTAAATATCATGCATTTAAAACAAAACCAGAGAAAGAAAAATTACATTCATTTTCTCACCTAGGTTTTTCAGAGGATTGAAATATGTCTGGGTTCCTTGAAAATGTCAGATGTTCCGAGTGTGTTGACTGGGGAGAAAAACGAAATACAATAGCTTCTATTGCAGCTGGTGTGCTGGTGTGTATGTTTAATTCTTATTTGCATATTAACATGCCTTACATTACATCTGGAACTTTGCACTTTGATATGGTCCAAGGGCTAATCAAAGTACCAGCAAACTAAACTATACTACGTAATATAAAAATGTTTATTATGAATATTTTACATGTATAATATGAAAGAATCCATAGGTCCACCTTGAAATGTATTGATCTAATTCAGCAAATTTAGAATGCAGCTTACCTTTTAATATTCTTCTATAAAAGCATTGTTTCTTGGGGCCAACAAAGTGTTCATGTTTATTGTAATCTTTTCTCATTGTCTCTGAAATATTGTTATTTTAATGTCTGTGAGAGTAGTGATAAAAGATAAGCATTGTGTTGATGATGCTGATAATAGAAATGTGTTCAGTTTTTTACAGGGTGGTGGATTATAATAGATGCAGCTGTCAAATATCCAGGTTCAGCAGAGTTCAACCATTCATACCATGCTTGTGGAGTTATAGCTACAGTTGCATTCCTAATGTAGGTAACATTTCCATCCCAATGTTAGAAATGTTTCTTTAGAATTTGTGTTGAAATATGTGTTCAAATCTAATGCCTGATATTCAGCATCTAATTGAATATTCTGTAATTTAATCAGACTGAATAAATGAAATGCTCAGTTTAACCAAGCCCTAGGTTTATTTTGTTATGAGATATACCGGTAGCTACCTTTGTGTAAATAACTTTTATGGGAAATAGGCTGAGATTGCTTGGGGTTTAGCTAGAATATCTGGAAGACTACATATTGCCCATAAGTTGTCCCAGTTTCACATGAAAATTCCTCATTAGGGACCACATTGCCAAAGTAGTGAAAAATTAGGCTCAGAAGTGTCTGAAGGCTGACTTGTGTCATGAAAATGCTAGATGGCACTAGCAAGTTTTTGACTTCACCCTTCTTCCTTTTGCAACATAGGGATAATCATTTTGGTCTGCCTCATGCTGTTACTGCAAGAAAGGCAACAATATAATGCAAAGTTAATGAATATTTCAAACACTTCACTATGTCATCAGTTGCTGAATTCTCAACGCTCATGCCAAATTCCATTCTGTTGTTTGTGTAGGATCAATGCCGTCTCCAATGGTCAGGTGCGTGGGGACAGTTACAGTGAAGGGTGTCTTGGGCAAACAGGTAAACATATTATTCCTCTCATTATTTATATCACAATGGAAAGAAAGCTAATTTTTTTAAAAAATACGTACATCCTCATTCCCATCTATTTACAAAATCATTTTTGTCATGGGTGAGAAATAATTCTCCTTTATTCTGTTCATTTAGTAAGTTAAAATATAATATTCCTAATTTTACTGAGAAAATTCTGTTACATTTTGAAATAATGTATCTGCCATTTTATCTTCACATATATATTTTGATGCCCAATTCTCCTGTCTTAGCCATTTATATGCCATGCTAATTGACTTAGACCACAGTTTTGTTCCTACCACTTCTGGGAGAATTATTTTTAAAATGAGTTTCAATAATTAACTCTTAGGCTACCTATATCGTTACAAAGCCATTTTGGTTATGCAGAAGATTGGAGATAGACCTTCCCAGCCCAGCATTAGATTCTCAAAATATGCTTTTAAGGAGATGCAATGAAAAATGCTTTTCCTAAAGGGATGTGTTTGAAAACATAATGTACTACATTTGTACATTGGCGGGGGGAATACATTTTGCAGTTTTGATCATAGAATATTCCTAACATTCTATAGGTGTTACCATATAAGGAAGGAAATCTGTTTGTGTCATGAATGAAAGAATGTTGAACTTGTTTATTTTGAAAATAATGTTATCTTTGTGTACATTAAGGTGCTCGTATCTGGCTGTTTATCGGTTTTATGTTGGCATTTGGATCTCTGATTGCATCAATGTGGATTCTCTTTGGAGGATATGTTATTAATGGTAAGAAAACTGCATGTGAAATATTGTTGAATTGTAGTCTTCTATGGAAAAGGACTGTATCTTTTTTCTCTGTGTGAAGCTCTTCCAAAATTCCATTGGAAATAAGAAATCACAGCATTGTATAAAGCTCTTCTCTTTTATAAAGATAGTTCTTTCCTGAAGCTCAGTACAGTTTTACTTACCACTGTCTTTTTCTTTAAAAATTTTAGGCTATGTTCACACAGACACAAAATCTAATATATTTATAGCATATCACAATGGGCTGAGTTTTAAATATGCACAAATCATATTGTGCATTAATATGTTATATGAACATGGCTTCAGAGAATCCTGAGTTGTGAAAGCTGATCCTTAACATCTTTGTAGAAACTATTGTATATAAGAAATATATTCTTTAGAATGTGATCATAGGCATATTTACAGAGTTATCTTCCCTAGCAGAATGAGATTTACTTCGAGGAAATTTATTTATATTCCATCTTTCTTCCTTTTCAACTTGTAGTTGCTGGTTTGTTTTTCGGTGTGTAATTACTGAAGTTTGAAATAGAATGCCTTAAACAATATTTTAATTTTGTCAATTAAAAAGCCAGCAAAAGATTGTCATGATAGAAAAACAGTGTCAAATTTTGCAAGTAAATTCATAAATAAACTTAGATACATTCCTAAAAATTGTTTGCCAAATTCTGATAAAAGTGGCAGCATCAGAAGCCATCTATTAATGCTTTTAGCATTGAGAAAATAAAGTACACTGGTGTGGGAAGATGCTAATAATAAGCTTCAGGAATTTGATAAAATAATTCTTTTTTTCCACAGACAAACAAGACAAACCGCCTGTTTATCCAGGAATAGCAGTCTTCTTTCAAAATGCTTTTATTTTCTTCGGGTAAGAATGCTTTCCATTCTTTATTTGGATTTATTATGTACATTATTATGCTCATCTATTATCTAGTATGATAAACTATTATATATATCGACCTGGATATTTTTGGAAGCCCTGAGTAAGTGGTTGTTAAAAAAGATTAGAGGCAGTGGTAAAAATGAACCAATTTATATTAGTGATATAAATTTTAGCTGTGATATGTGGGAGCATTACCATAAAACTTATAAAATTAGAATGCTTTAAAATATTTGGGGTATGTATATCATCGTTCTCTTTTATGCCAATTAAAATAAAATGCTTACTGAGCCAACAAAACTAATCATAAAAATGTATTTATAGAGTGCCTTTTATTGAGATACATAACAACCACCCTAGTTAAAAATGTAATGTCAGAGATGGGCAGTAAATATAAATCTTTACCCAATAAAAGTATAAAAGCATAACTAAACAAATCAAATAACACTATCAAACAAGAACCAGCAACAGAATCTGATTAATTAAAGTTTTTCCGAAGTTACACTAAGAACATATTTTCATTCAAAGATATATTAATAAAATAAAAGCTTAGGTTACCCCTTGCATCCTGCATCTATAAAAATATTCAATCTGATTCAGGACAAGGCTGTACCTCTTTATTTTTTCCTCGACTTTTTCAAGATAAGGATAGCCTATATACCTAAGAAATCCTTAGTTGTCTAAAGAAATGGGGATGATACTTGATTTTGAAAATGAAGAAATGAGAGAGACATTTATGCTAATAATATAAGCTTTTTTACAAGCACACACTAAACTTGCTATTTTACTAACTCTGCTGCATGTCCATATTTCAGATATATTTTATATAGTGAAACACCTGTAAGCCATAGCAAAAAGAAACAATACAAATTATTGACACTATAGATAGCATTTAGAAACACAGTTGGGGAGGGGATTGAGGCTGGCTGTATGATGTGACTTTAAATTTTCGTTTCCTTGTCTTTATAAATAATTTTTTAATGACCCTACTTCTGATCTGCAGTTTTCTAACTCCTAAACAAAAGTCGTATGGGTCTTATTGTAACATCAAAAAAAACACACAGTGGGACTGAGCATGCTGTAAAGTGTGCAGGTTTCAAATTTTCCTTACACTAATTTTGATTGTGTCTCATTTGAGCAGCAAAGTTTTGATTTCAGGGCCTTTTTCTCTTTAAATTTCTATTCTAACAGCTCGATTATCTGAGAAGGACCAAGCTCTCTGAAAGTTGCACTTATTTGCCTTACACATCATACTAACTAAGCCATAGGTCGTTCATTTTTACAATGACCTATGGCTTAGTTCAAATTTTTGCCTTATTCCCAGAAGGTATTAAGTCAGAAGTGAAGAAACCACTTTAGGGATTGGCAGTATGAAACTAGTCATTTACTAATATGCATTCTTAAATATACTTTTGGCTGCATTCAGGTGTTGTGATATGGATTCAATACACTTGAGGGAGGAATAACAAGCTTTTGGATGACATGTTTCTTTTTTGGGAGAAAAACGGGGGGATTACTGCCAGTCAATGTAGGCCATAAAATGGGGAAAGTTTATCTGTGTAATGTACGTTTACCATCATGGCCTCTTTTCTGGCTTTTCTTATTTCCTTCCCACACTGGATTGCCTTTTCAGCAATCAAAACATTCCCTTATGGTAAGGCTGTCAAACTCATAGCCCGCAGGCCAGATGTGTCACGCGTTGGCCATGCCCATGCCTGGTTTAGTGAAGGGGAGAAAAATGATATGTCACGTGACGCTGTGATGACATGAGTTTGACACCCCCTGCCTTATGGAATCTTTTTGCCTACAAAGCAGTGTTTCTCCATCTCATCATCTTTAAGATGCTTGGACTTCAACTCCCAGAATTCCCCACCAATCACACTGATTGGGAAATTCTGGGAGTTGAAGTTCACACATCTAAAGTGCTGAGGTTGAGAAACCTAAAGTGCTGAGGTTGAGGTTAAGTATGAATAGTATATTAGTAGTGGCACAGCAAAGCAGTCGAAGGTAACTATCGAAATGACAGGTGCTATATTAATCTGTGATTGAAGGAAATAGTTTCTGTTCTGCTCTTTTTAATATGAGGGTCCTGACATCCATGTAGCTAATAATTTGTCTTTCTTTCCAACAGCGGTCTGGTGTTTAAATTTGGCCGCACTGAGGATTTGTGGCAATAAGTGACACGGAGCATCTCACCTACTATTTTTAACTCCCTTTTTGTATTATTAGTGCTCTGCTATCAGCAAAAAAGAAAACTCTCCACATTGTAAAATCATGATACACATTTCCATTTTTATTCCTTTCAACTTGAGACTTTTCTACTCTTGGCTTTTTGACATTAAATATTGTAGCCTGTGATTAAGCTGAGATGGAAGAGAAACTCGTACTGTCCTCTTACTGAATGTTTTTGTTATATCTTAATATTACTGTATCTCTTACTGTTCCTTTATTCGGGGGTATAAGTGCTGTTGTTTTTTTTAATGTGAAATATTTGACTGACAGTGTTTTGTGGAATGCTTGTATATGAAGGTTATTACTTATGTGTATAAAATGTAATAGAAATATACTCTTATTGTATTTCTAATGCGACTTCTTGCAGTTTCTTGCAACATTTTTGAATTATATTGATAATGGAAGACTAGCTTTTTCCTCAAATACACACCTTGTCTTCCCTGCACAGTGTCATTTTCTAGCATATTCGCGAAGTGCTATTTGCAGAAGGCTGTATAAGAAATGCCCTGTGCAACCTTCTGACTTTGCAGGGAAATCAGTTCTCAGTTGTGGAAAGGAATCAGTAGTCTGGTTTGTCCACTGGTTTAATTTTTTTTTGTAATCAAAGCACTCTTGACACAGGATGCTGAACCAAACCATATGATGGCTTAGAGCAGGGGTGTCAAACTTGATTTCATTGAGGTCTGCATCAGGGTTGTGTTTGACCTCAGGGGGCTGGGGTGGGCTTGGCCAGCTTGACATCACTTGAGTTTGACACCCCTGGCTTAAGAGTAATGCATGAACTCTATGACTGTGAAAAACACTGTATATAAACACAGAGTGATATGATTGGACTCTGTTTCATATATAATATTTAATCTTCACTTTCCACTTGCATTATCTAAGCATTTTAAAAGCCTAGAATATAAAGGAACATTTTTTAAAGAAACACTTGGCATATATTCATTTTAGCATTACAAGCAAGTATTTTATACTAAATGCTTACCAAATATTCTGGTAAATTTAATAAAGTAAATAAGTCTCTTTTTCATGCATTCTTGTTGCATCAAGGAGAAAGTCTCTTAGCTGTGTAACTTGGTGCCCTCCTGAAGATGGTGTTCAGAATCCAGCAGCTAAGTGGGGGAACTAGATATAAAAAAAATATTTTTTTAAAATATTGTTTTCTAGCTCAGTAATGCACTCTTAAATGTAACTAATTAGGATGGGTTTATACATAGATGAGAGTTCCTTCTGGAAAATTGTGAGAGATATACAAGTCATGCTTGCTTAACTAAAGTTAGTGAACCCCCCACGTGGCTAATTCACATGGTTAGCCATAAGCATACAGTAGCTTACAAATGAAAATACTAGGGTTCCACAACACATTAACACCAAATCAGGCAAATTACATTCATGTGGGATCTGATTTGAGATAGCCAAAAAAGTGAGAAACAAGTAGGGTGGTTATAATACATTCATATTACATATTCATGTATTCATCAGTGAGAAAGTTTTGGTTCTGAACTTTTTAATATGGTAGCATTCAATATGATCTGTATGGTTTGCTTGACTGTGATTATTGATTGAATCTCATAATGCATTAAGCCAAAATCAAACACTACTGTCCATTGAATGAATTAGATCTAGACATACTGGGACTTTATTTCTTTTTTCCTGGCTTTAGTTGAAGAACAATGTATGAGTTAAAATAGTTCAAATCCTAAGACATTCAGCTCAGTGTAACCCTGCTGCCAAGAAGCAAAAGGAAAAAGATCTTTATGTAAAGCTGACCTGAGTCCCAATCTTTACAAGACACAAAACTATAAAATATAATCCTACCTCCCAATAAACTTGATCATCGAAGTACTTTGTTACAGGAGGTGTTTTCCATAATTTGCAAGTTAAAATGAGACCTAAAAAATAAATTGAAACCAGATCTGCATTCAAAATCTGAACAACTGCAGAAAGTTTCTACAGTTTATCCCTGTTAATGATACCCAGCCAAATCGCTGCATTTTGGGTCTTAGCTTCCATCTAATTCTATATGTCCAATCTTCCCAAGTGAGCCTTGCTTCATCTGGTTTTCCCCCTTTTTCCAAATTTGAACTGTAGTTCTTTTCCCCCCAAAGTGTTTTCTAATCCATGGACACTGGAGACTCCCAGATCCTGCCAAAAGTTGCCATCGATATACATTTACTCCTGTAACAGGATGGAAAATGATTAAAATACACTGTAGATAATTATATGTAATTTACTTTTAATTGAATTTAAACAAAACTAGACTATAGTGCCACAACATTCCCCTAGCCATTTTTTAACTACAATATCCTTTTAGACTTAGAAACATGATTTTTGCCAAAATACAGATAAGGATCTGTAAATGTACGGCAGGATTTGAAACATAAAATAACCATATGTTTGCTGGGATCCCTAGACAAATTTCCAGTTGTGCAAAACTTGGTTTATGAACTATCCCACTTTTTAAAACCTCCAGCTTTCTTGTCCTCATCATAAGGGATGGTGAAAACGTTTAAGAAATCTATCAGCTGGATAGTAACCAGTATAGGATGGGAGTAATTTTAATCTCTGCCACCACATCTGACAAACTTCTTAGAAATTGAATTTCCAAGAAATCCAAGTCCTTTAATCAGAAAGAATCTGATCTAAGTTACCTTCACTGAATTCAGATTTTAATTCAAGTTTTAGAGAACTGATTTGTCTCCTAAAAGTTGGACAATCTTGGAGGACAATAGCAGACCCAATAAAACACTTGTTATTGATGTTCTACGGACAGTGAAGCGGTTTTGTGATACAGACCTGTAAGCAGACCACTGAACAGACTGAGGCATAGGCTCAAGCTGAGTGCCCCAACTTCAATTAAAGCTGAATAACCAAATCTGTAGAGGATCATAAAGGCAGAAATGTTCAAAACTGAGTAAAAGAATGGGGTAGGGGAGTCAGCTTCTGCTTTCTAAATATATATCTGGTAGTCCTTATGAACCATTTCAGTAATTCTCAAACTTTCTTTCTTGAGGACACCAGACTTCCTTGGGTATGGTACAACCAGGAGTTCTAGAGGTCTCGACTATTTCCCTACAGCTGCTTAAACTGAGTATTTCCTGAAATAGGCCTAACTCTACTGCGGGTGCGTAAAGATAACGAAGGTCAGCTATCTTGTAGTGGAAAAATTAAAAATCAATAAAATAATGTCAAAAAAACCTGAGCTTCATATATGAACTTTCCAAAACCTGAAGGTAGTTCTAGGCTTGTGAGAATAGAGTGACTGAATCAAAGTCAGCTAAGGATTTCCACGTTTGAGAAGGAAGTTTCCAGACTGATCCAGCATAACAGCAAGAATAAAAACTGCCAGGCTCAATACAAGAACAACGTTGAATAGTCTAGACCAGGGGTGTCCAACCTTGGCAACTTTAAGACTTGTGGACTTCAACTCCCAGAATTCCTCAGCTAGCTTTGCTGGCTGAGGAATTCTGGGAGTTGAAGTCCACAAGTCTTAAAGTTGCCAAGGTTGGACACCCCTGGTCTAGTCAGAGTTCAGTTTTTTGTTTTCTGATATCCAATAGACAGAATCTTGCCAGAATAAACCAATACTATTCTCACCCTAATGGATATATATCTTGAGAGATCTTGACTCTGTTCCAATCCAGTTCCAGGCTGTGCTGCTTCTGCCCCTTCTTCTTGGAATGTGCTTCCCCCTCCTTCTTGAGAACCTACCATTTCACTACAGTCCATCACACCAGATTTTCTCTGCGGGCATCCTCCTTCACCTGATTATACAGCGTGTAACTGACTCTGATATCAACCAAGGATTCTCAAAATTAATCAAGGGTATTAAAAACGGACAGATTCAGCTTACACGGAGAGGTTCTTGCTGTGGTTGGTTAGGATGAGAATAACGTGGATTATCCCTCCAAGCAAACTGGGCAAGCCGAAAGTGTAAAGAACTCCACAAGTATCATGGATTTGGAGTGCTGGATCCAAGAGTTTCTGAGTTTGATAGGAAGAGGAATGTAGGAAAGGCAACACACAATAAGGTTTTTAACTTAGAAGTTACAACAATCAATGTTTATTTATAAACATAGCCTACCCTCATATTAATTTTCTAGCAGTCCCAAAGCAGGGCTTTAAATAGAAAAGTCTGCATGCCACTTTTCATAGAAATGTGGAACGCAGAGGCCTTGGCCACGTGGACTGTGTGAGCATCTTCATAACTATGGAAAAGACTAGCACATATCTGAAAAATTTCTTCCAGAAAGCCAAAATTCTAAAGCATCCCAGTTGCTTGTTCCATAACTAGCAATGAAAAGGTTTAAAATAGGGAGGGTTACCTGTAAATAGGCCATGCCAAGGACAGAAATTGTGCCTGCCGCCAGACCCAAAACCATTGCAATCCAAGGCTGTTGGATGTTGGAAGCAGAGAAGCCAAGGGCAACCCCACCTGCCAGTGTAGCATTCTGGATATGAGCCTGAAAGGAGGAGGAGGAGAAGGAGAAGGAGAAGGAGGAGAAGAAATCAGAGCCTGGGTTTCAGCTGAGTGGCCGCTTTCTGTTCATGAAAGGCAAAATAGCCTTGCAGTATCTTGGACCAGGATTTTATTTATGTACTTGCGACATCTCTTGCCTTTCAAGAAGTCAGAGTTGTACATATGGAATCTCCCTCCCTTTATGGGAGGAGTGTAGACTATGGGAATGGGGAAGGAATGACCAGAGTTAATGGGGGGGAAGGGCTTTGAGAAAAGATAACACAGTCCTGAGAAAGAGGAAAGGATGAGAAAAACTCTAAATAATCCCAACCTAATTATCTAGCCTCACTCATTCTAAATCACAGGTTCTCAACCTTAACAATGCTAAGGTATGTGGACTCCAACTCCCAGAATTCCTCAGTCAGCATGTATGGCTAGGGAATTCTGGGAGTTGAAGTCCACATAGCTTAAAGTTGCTGAAGTTGAGAAATGCTGTTCTACACCAGTGTTGTGCAACTTGATCCTCTCCCAGACCCACTGGGTGGCAACTTCTTGCCTTAACATCTGGAAGGTGACAGGATCAAGAATATTGCTCTTCCGGCTGAAAAAACAGGTGCTTCTGTCTCACCATGCTGAGTTTTCCATTTTTGCTGGTTGCCATTGAGAAAGAAAAAGCGGCAATGGTGCTCGTGGCCATGACAAAGTAGGTGTTGTAGACGGCAGTCCCTTTTTTGTCTTCTTCCGTGATCAGGACAGAATTGAAGCTGGGCCAGAAGACCCAGAGAAAGAGGGTACCTGGTAAACCACAAGAGGGGAAAATGGTTAAACTCTCAAACCCAACCGAGCTCCAGTTTTCAGCATTATGGGAGGAGAGCCATTGCTAGTCTATAGCAGTAAGTCTGGAAATACTTTCTTCGACAAATAATAAGTTTTTGTGAGCTGCAGCCTCTTAATCAAAGTTGTTAGATGACAAAGGTCCTATCACTGCTTCCAGTTTCCAGCTGTCTCTTTCATCCAGATGACCTCACTAGCAGGGGGTTGGACTAGAACAGAGGTCTCCAACCTTGGCAACTTTAAGACTTGTGGACTTCAATTCCCTCTGGGAGTTGAAGCAGGGGTGGGATTCTACCAGTTCGCACCTATTTGCTAGAACCAGTTCTAAGCAGTTTGGAGAACCGGAT
This sequence comes from Notechis scutatus, assembly GCF_049901735.1. Classification (NCBI taxonomy): domain Eukaryota; kingdom Metazoa; phylum Chordata; class Lepidosauria; order Squamata; family Elapidae; genus Notechis; species Notechis scutatus. Next base: position 10,189,572 of record NC_142016.1, read on the forward strand.
GTTAGAAGAAATTACCGGCCTAATCCTGTAAGGAAGGCAGGAAGGAAACATTCTGGTGTTGCTTACAGAAACTGCCTCTCCGTTAACCCTTATTACATTCTTGGCAGGACTTCCTGTCTCTGGAACTTCTCTGGAGTTTTTTTCCCCTCCTTTGCTGGTACTTTGCTTGTGTAGAGTAACCATTCAAAGTTACAGTTGCACTGAAAAAAGTGACATAATCATTTTTCACACTTACAACTGTTGCAGCATCCCCACAGTCATGAGACGCCAGGCGAGGAGATGTGTGCCTCGATGTGAGTGATATTGAGTTGGCCACGCCCACCAACTAAGCCACGCCCACAGAACCGGTTGTTAAACAATTTGAATCCCACCCCTGAGTTGAAGTCCACAAGTCTTAAAGTTGCCAAGGTTGGAGACCCTTGGAGTAGAAGACTTCCAAGGTCCCTTCCAACTGTTATTCTGATAAGGCCTTGCATTATGCACCCTGCCTGTGGAGAATGCTAAAGCCAAGCAGATGTATCTTCTCAAACAAATCAAACCAATGTTTACCATGTGCCATTCCTTGCAACTTCTCCAAAGACACAGACTTAAAGGGAGTGTCTGATTTGATAAGGAATGGAGTCCATATAGTCCAGAAATATGTAACTTTATAAAGCCTGTGGCTTGCTTCTGCTTATCATAGCACTTCTCTCTAGCAATTTTCCCTGTATATCTGGAATACCATGAGCAAACTACCAGGGTTAAAGCTTGACAGTTTTGAATAAGCCAGTGGAACTGCTTGCCACCAGAAGTTGTGGGTGCTCCATCCCTGGAGGTGTATACATATGGAAGATGGCTTGTTGTTTATGCCTTCCAGCTCTATTCTTGATTGATTGATTGAATTGTAGAAGGCTACAGGTGTAATGGGATGTTGGGAAGGATGGATTCCCAAGAGGGAGAGGCTGCATTCCAGAGGAACAAGAGACAGCAAAGGTTAGATAGCTTGGTTGGGAGGAAGAGGGTCAAGACAGCTCCTTCCTCAAGTTTCTCAGAGTATATCTTTAATGATGCAATTAGTTTGCTTTAGCTTAGCAAGATTTCTACCTATGGGTGAGGAACAATAAAGGAAACAGCTCAGAAGAAATTCAGTGACTTTCTTGGTTTTTGGAGCCTGACATCAGGTCCACTAGATGGCAGCAAAGATTTAAGTTTTCCTGTGTGTCTTTACTGCCATCTAATGGACACCTGGATGTTTTGCAGCCCAGATCTGGAAGTGCTAGTATTATTGTCCCATGTTTGGGTACTTCTCTTTTTTAAAAATCTATGCTGAACACCTGATCTATCAGTCAGAGTAAGTGGCAGAATTCAAGGAGCTTTGTAACCCAATCTCCCTTTGCAATGTTGTTTGAAGAGAAATAACAGGTGCAAGTGGCTTATAATTTATGACGGACATGGAGGATTGACTGTGTTGTTAAGCCTGGAATTTACCCTGGCAAAGACTGGGCTGTTCTATCATCTATCCTTCTATCAACCAGGGATCAGAATAAGTATTTCAAAAGATGCCTCTGGAAAATGCTAATACCAATATTTTATATTGAAATTTATCCTCTTTTCACCTGTTCCTCTACCTTAATAAGTAGATTTGCACATCTTGGTTATTCCTCTACATTTTGGACCTCCAGGTTCCATGAGACCTTACCTGTTTGTTCCCAAGGGAAGGGAAGCAGACTGGAGAGATTCTAGTAATATAGGTAGAACGCAATGGATCTGGTTGCTTGCACCCCCACAAAAAAGGTGACATTATTATATACCACTCTACACCAACCCAAACCACCCATTTGGCAAGCTTAATATATAAATCCACTCCTTGACTTGAAGTAACTTTTGACTTAAATTAACCCCTGTATGTCAACAGGTAATTCTCTCACTTACCAACCATTCATTCAGCAACCATTTTAAGTTGCAACAGCACTGAATGAGTGGTACTTACAACCAGTTTTTGAAGTTCCAACTGTTGCAACACCTCTGTAAGATTGGATAACCATTTGTCTGAAATGCTGTAGGGTTTCCTGCCCGGGTTGGACTAGACGATCTCCAAGGTTCCTTCCAACCCTGTTACTCTGTTCTGTTCTCTCCATTCCATTCTCTCCCCTCCTCCCCTCTCCTTCTATTCTATTCTATTCTATTCTATTCTATTCTATTCTATTCTATTCTATTCTAGGGTGATTGCAATTTGCCACCTTCCCTACCAGCTTCCCACAAGCGAAGTCCATGGGGAAGCTTGCAGGAAAGGTGGCAGGTCGCTCTGATCAGTCTCCCAATCAGCCTCCTTGTGCTCATGCATGACCTGTGCCAATCCTGCCCACGGCTTTCCCCACACCCTCTGCGGCACCCCTGCACTCCTTAACACAGAACTCCTGCCACTTGCTGCTTAAGAACCGGCCTGTCTTGGGGTTATGATGTCACTTTGGAAGCGCTGCAATGGCTGTTGCTAAGTGATGCAGTCAACGAGATGTTGCATTTTAATGACCACATCGCTTAGCGATAGGAATCCTGCTCTCCATTGCCACTGTAACCCAAAGACTACTCTAAATATTAACCCAAATTTTAGACAAAGAGCATCTCCCTGGATTCCTAATGTTTATTGTTAGTTTTCAAGAAGAGACATTTTCAGTCAACCCTGGGAGGCTGATAAGCTGCACGCAAGATCCAGGCACCAGTTGGATGGGTGTTCCCTTTCCTAGACCTTCTAGGAAGAAGGAAGCCTGTTTATCTCTCGCTGAGCAGAAAGCAATGCCTCAGAGCTCTTTCTAAGATAGCTTGCTCAGAGCAGAGTCATAATCCTCCCCAGACAGGGTTCCCTGCCAAAATGTAAATAAATATCAACAGACTGTTTTACAGCTCCATCAGCATTCCCTTTCATGATCTGTCCATGTATCTGTAACTGTACTTGCAGGAGATGCTAATCCTTAATTAAAGGAATCACGGACCAGGGTATCTGCAGAGTATGCTCAGAAAGATCAGGATGACAACCACAACGGTCTGATCAAAGCTCCGTGCATAAAAACAGGCAGAAATTGGATTGCACTGTTGTGGTTAGTTGTTTTAACTTTTTCTGCCCATGCCCCGCAGACATCCTTGATGGATTTAGCCTCAGTGCTAGGCCAGTTCAGAAGTTCTTTTATACTTGCTAAATTAGCTAAATCAATACTGTGTGATTGCTTCACCGGGGAGCTTTTTCATTGGCCAGACCGAATGCTCTGCCTTCTGCATTATTGGAAGGGAGAATCCATAGCAGAGCAGTGGAAGAGGATTGACTGAAAGAATGTGAGACGTTCAGTCTGGAGAAAAGACAATTGTTTTGCTGGAAGAAATATCCAGGTCCAGTTCCAAGCCGGGAAAAAGGCACCGGAGACAAAATGGAGGCTGATCGGAAAAATGGTGAAGCAGAACCATATGGATGGTCCTGAGCAGCTGACCACATGGGAGTTGATACTGAGGGGTTTTTATACCTTCTCTTGGGCTTTGAGCTTGAGTTTCCTGTTCCTGCTCAAGAACATGTATTCCAAGGCTCTTCAAACTTGGCAAGTTTAAGACTTGTGGACTTCAACTCCCAGAATTCCTGAGCTAACATGACTGGAGGAGGAGGAATTCTGGGAGTTGAAGTCCACAAGTCTTAAAGCTGTCAAGTTTGAAAACGCCTGATGTATTCTATTGGCTGTTTTAGGGGTCATAGCTGGCTCTGTAGGTTGTCTCCCAGGTTTGGTTGAAGTTTTCTGGGGGTGGTGCAACTGAGATGATGCAATGAAGGAGCTTGTGTTCTGAAAGGAGATTTTTTTTAGAAGCGGTTAGACAGCCACCTTTCAAAAACCTTGGTTTTCTCACCCTTGCAGATCATCTCCTCCAATTCTACAGTTCTGTAATGACCAAATTTGTGCCTCTCTTCATTTTTTAATCATGCCTACGTGAGACCCATCTGAAATAACAAATACAGGTAGTCCTTGAGTTACAACCACAACTGGGACCAGAATTTCCAGTGCTAAGGAAGGGATTATTAAGTGAGCCATGCCCAGTTTTACTATTTTGCCGTGTTGTTAAGCAAACCACAGGAGCTGTTAAAACGGAATCAGGCAACTGTGAACTGAATCCAGATTCCCCTGTTGACTTTGCTTGATGAAAATCAGCTGGGGGAAAAAAATCACAAACGGTGATCACATGACCCTAGGACATTGTCATTGTAAATCATGCTGGTTGCCAAGATCCCAGATGTTGATCACGTGGCTGTAGGGATGCTGCAGTGGTTGCAAGTGCCAGGGTTGGTCATAAGTCATTTTAGGGGACTGGATTAGAGGATTGGAGGCTAAAACATATAAAGAACAGTTGCTGGAACTGGTGTCTAGTCTGGTGAAAAGAAGGACTGCGGTGACATGATAGTTCCAATATCTCAGGGGCTGCCCCAAAGAAGAGGAAGTCAAGCTATTCTCCAAAGCACCTGAGGGCAGGACAAGAAACAATGGGGGGAAACTAATCCAGGAGAGAAGCAACCTAGAACTAAGGAGAAATTTCTTGACGATTAGAACAATTAATCAGTGGAACAATTTGCCTCCAGAAGTTGTGAATGCTCCAACACTGGAAGTTTTTAAGAAAGATTGGATAACCATTTGACTGAAGTGGTGTAGGGTTTCCTGCCTAAGCAGGAGGTTGGACTAGAAGACCTCCAAGGTCCCTTCCAACTCTGTTATTCTATTCTATTCTATTCTATTCTATTCTATTCTATTCTATTCTATTCTATTCTATTCTATTCTATTCTATTCTATTCTATTCTATTATTCAATGTTTTCCAATGTTGTTGGAAATTTGAATGGTTGTTAAATGAATGATAGTTAAGTCGACAGCTACTTGTACACTATTTTGCAGCATGCCCCTTCCCTATTATTCTTATATTTCCTTTTTAAGTCAGGATAAAGATCGGAAAGTGGTCCTTAGTTTTTTGCAAGCACCTGGGTTTCCACCAACAGCCTCTTGAGGATCCAAGCGCCAGGGCAATCTCAATTCTGAGAAGTGGCCCTGAATCCAGATTGGAAGAGATCTAATGTCCTCCACAAAAGGAGGAACTGAGTCACCATCACTATCAATACACCTCTCTGTGTTAGCAGCTAAATTGCCAGAGTCATGCTGAAATAAGAGACAAAAGTCAAATGCCAACTGCTGAGCAATATGTCCTACGCTGGATGCCATACGGCTGGCCAACACAGGAACCTCCTAATTTGGTGGGCATGCGTTCGTTTCAGCCCCAGGAAGGACGCAATTTGACCTTTTATCTTGCCTAAAGCAGACTGCTTACCCAGCACCGCAAACATATCCGAGATGGGCCTGGATCTTTCCTTCTCAGCTTTCCGACTCAATGAGGAGTGGTAGAGCGTCCAGGAGACCATCAGGCCAAAGTAGGCCCCAAACAAGTGGACGTGCATCACACTGACGTGGCTCTCGATCTGTGGACAGCAAAAGCAGTCGCCATTGCCTATGTAGTCAAGATGGAGGGTGGGTTTCTATGTGCCAGCCTGTAGTGACTGAATATAAGGCAGGAAACCTCTGACGGGGTGATTAATCTTTCTTTTTTGGAATTGCTCCCCTGGGCATGTTAAATTAATACTCTGCTACAGTGTTTTTGAACCTCAGCAGTTTTAAACAGTATGGACTTCGACTCCCAGAATTCCCCAGCCAGCCATGCTGGCTGGGGAATTCTGGGAGTGGAAGTCCACAGGGCTTAAAGCTGCTGGGTTTAACAAACACAATAACTAAGTCATCAATTACAGATTCTAGTCCACCCTGGCTGGCTCCTTTAACATGTTAAATCACACCCAGAGCATTTTTTCTTATTAGTGAAAGATCCCTGTGCTTATGACTTCGGGGTTGTTGTTTTTTTGGGTGGGGGGAGGGGGGAAAGAAGCTGAAAACATTCCATATCTATAATAAAATGTGATCGTGTGAAAGCTCCAGCTATTTTGTAGATACTTGTATGAGACTGATGTGTAGAATAATTTGTATAATAATGATGACACAATACTGTTAAAGTCAAGATTAATGTGTGTTAAAGTTTGAAAAAGAACAATAAATATAAATATATATAAAAAGAAAGCTCCAGCTAGCCAGCCAGCCAATCAGTCCCTCCCACATCCAGGATATGCCTTCCTTCTGCCCTTTCCAAAAATATGTAAGCGTTGAAAGGTAAAAGTAAATTTCATCTACAATTCCACTATTCCTGCTCTCTTATCATAAACTGCAGCTCACAGCTTACAAATTACAATACAGGCAGTCCTCGACTTACAACAGTTCATTTATTGTCCGTTCCAAGTTACAACGGCACTGAAAAAAGTGACTTACAACCATTTTTCACGCTTATGACCATTGCGGCATCTCCATGGTCATACATTTTACATTCGGATGCTTGACAACCGAGTCACATTTATGACGGTTGCAGTGTCCTGGGGTCACATGATCCCCTTTTGCGGCCTTCAGACAAGCAAAGTTAATGGGGAAACCAGATTCACTTACCAATCAGGTTACCAATTGAAGACCTGCAGAGATTCACTTAACAAATGTGGTGAGAGAAATGGGGCAAAAAATGGGGCAAAATTCACTTAACAAATGTCTCACTTAGCAACAGAAATGCTGGGCTCAATTGTGGTCGTAAGTTGAGGACTACCTGTATCCTGTTTACATTGTACACAAAGTCAAAATCAAGTTGCCCACATGATACCTTAATCTGACTAGTCACTTACGGCAGTGGCCCCCAACCTTTTTTGTGCCACGGCCCGGTACTGGCATCACAAAATGATCAGCGGCCCGGTACCGGCATCAGCATGCATGACAAGGCAAGGCGAGCCGAGTGACCGGCCAGCCAGACATCCCCCGCTTCTCCCCGCCACCTTCAACTCCTCCTTTGTACCTTTTTTGTGCTTTTTTGTGCTTTCTTAATCTCCTCTGCCATCGGGACGGCTCTTCGTTCGAAGCCGCCGCCCCCCTTCGATGAAACTAAGGCGATTCCTTCTGGACCCAAACGCCGCTTTCCAACCGGAAAAGCTCGCCCGGAAGCACTTTCTCGTCGAAACAAGATGGCGGCGCCCAGCAAACCGGTGGCCCGGTAGAAAATGATCCACGGACCGGTACCAGTCCGGGGCCCGGTGGTTGGGGACCCCTGACTTACGGTATATGGGAAGTAGGCCAGGGGTCTCTAACCTTGGCAACTTTAACACTTGTGGACTTCTTTGCTGGCTGAGGAATTCTGGGGGTTGAAGTCCACAAGTCTTAAAGTTGCCAAGGTTGGAGACCCCCGAACTAGGCCACTGTTTTGAATACATTCTGCCAAAGGGACAGCTTTGTTACCTGCAAAAGATTCACAGCCAGCCATCTGTTGACGGTGAAGACGGTCACTTCTATCATAGCCATCCAGATCAACTGCATGAGATTGGCTTTGCCAAGTATTGCTCCTGTTGAAATCAACACTGTGGTGATGCTCATAATGGCAGTTAAAATGCTGGTGGGAAGAAAGAAAGAGAAAGAAGGGGGGGAAATCAGCAGGATGTTATGAGATGGTGAGATTCTTTTCCAATCAGATCTAGATAGTTTTCTGCTTTCCCTACGGTGGTTTTCTCAATGAGTGTCCATGGTGAGTGCCTTTCAGGCAATATTTCTCAACCTGGGCACCATTAACCCGCGTGGACTTCAATTCCCAGAATTCCCCAGCCAGGGGAATTCTGGGAGTTGAAGTCCAGCTTAAAAGTGCCGAGATTGAGAAACACTGCCTTAATGTAACATGTTCCCTTAGAAGTGTATTTACAGAAGTAAGAGCCCTAATAACATAAGTGTTACATAGATTGCAAACCTGTGAATAAACCTGTAACCACAATAAATCAATAAGTCGCTATATTGGTGTAACGAATGTCACAGTGCCCCTGATCAATCAGAACACTTATTTTCAAAAATGACTGCCCAATTGAAGCAAAAAAAAAAATGTTTGCAAACACTGCTAAGTGTAAAAAAGAATTTTGGATTTGGAGGAATATTGTTCCCTCAAAGTTAGGGGGAAATGTTTAAAATGGCTTAGCTAAGTACACTCTCAGCCATCATTGCCCCAATCCAGAGGTGGTATATTCAGCAGGTTCTGACCAGTTCTGGAGAACCGGTAGCGGACATTTTGAGTAGTTTGGAGAACTGGCCAAAATCGCCTCTGACTGGGCCCTCCCCCATCGATTCTCCATCTCCCAAGTCCCAGCTGATTGGCTGGGTCTTCTCTGGTTTCCCTGCACAGGAGAACGGAGCTGGAAAGCAGGTTAGTGGGGTGGGGAGGGAATGGTGATTTTGCAGTATCCTTCCCCTGGAGTGGGGACTTGCAGTGGTGGGGTTCAATTTTTTTTACTACCGGTTCTGTGGGGGTGGCTTGGTGGGTGTGGCAGGGGAAGGATACTGTAAAATCTCCAGTCAGAGGTGGTATTTGCCAGTTCTCTGAACTACTCAAAATTTCCACTGGTCAAAACCTGCTGAATACCACCTCTAGTGGGGAGGGAATGGAGATTTTACAGTAACCTTCCCCTGCCACGCCCACCAAGCCATGCCCACCAAGCCACGCTACACCCACCAAGCACGCCACACCCACAGAACTGGTAGTAAAAAATTTCGAATCCCTCCACTGCCCCAATCCACAAGCAGCCCTCATCATCTCATTCTATATCTTACATTTGGTTCTTGACCATGAAAGAGATCATTTTGTCTTATGAGGCCTAAGATGAGATCATTAAACGGGGGGAAAAAGAACAGTTTATAGGCATTGTTGGTATTGTTTTGAACAGAGAGGAATTTGACTCTTCTTTTTTTACAAGCGTCAAAAAAGGGTTTATGGTACTGATGAGAGGCAAATAGTAGGAGATGCCTTCACGGTGATGTGCACATACATTAATCCGTTCACCCGCACATTCTGGGGCAAATGCATGAGTGTAATCTATCAGGGAAGAAGATGGAGTGCCTCATTAAAAGGGAGACAGGGTCATTAATTTTGCAATCATAAATAATATGGGCACCTGTGCAAAGCTAATATTTAATCAAATCTATTGCCTCTTGGGTTCAACGGTTTGGAAGGAAGCCATCCTTTGGAGGTGGGGAAAACAGTGATGATGGCCTTTGCAGAGGGGCAATTAAAGGCACAGGAACTCATGGTGACAGTGCACAGTGGGCGTCTTCTACCCAGGGATGTCCACGGGGAGGGGGTCAAAAAGCAAGATGGGGGCTTCAGCCGTGCAACTGAAACCCACTCCCCTTTTATAGGCATAGAAGGAGGGCTATGGATGTAAAAGGGAGCAGGGCTTCAATCATGTGGTTGTGGCTATGATCCTTTTTTGACCCTCTCCTTTGGACCTCCCGTTTCTCCCACCAACCTGACATCACTAACATCTCAGTTCATCTCAAAAGTCCAGCCAGGATGCTCTGGGTCTCCTTGGTCTATAAAGTAAAGGTTTCCCTGCTCAGTCATGTGGGCAGTGCTCATCTGTTTCTTATCTAAGAGAGCCAACATTGTCCAAAAACATTTCCATAGTCATGTGGCCAGCATGACTGTACCAGTGGTAGGATTCAATTTTTTTTACTACTGGTTCTGTGGGTGTGGCTTAGTGGGCGTGGCGTTGCTTGGTGGGCGTGGCTTGGTGGGCGTGGCAGGGGAAGGATACTGTAAAATCCCCATTCCCTCCCCACTCCTGGGGGAAGGTTACTGCAAAATCCCATTCCCTCCCCACCCCACTAACCTGCTTTCCAGCTCCGTTCTCCTGTGTAGGGCAACAAAAGAAGACCCAGCCAATCAGCTGGGATTCAGGAGGCAGAGAATAGATGAGGACGGGGCCAGTCAGAGGTGGTACTTGCCGGTTCTTCGAACTACTCCAAATTTCCACTACCGGTTCTCCAGAACTGATCAGAATCTGCTGAATACCACCTCTGGACTCTATGCCGAGGCACATGGAACGCTGTTACTTTCCCACCAAAGTGGTACCTATTTACCTACTTGCATTTGTATGCTATCAAACTGCTAGGTACACAGGAGCTGGGCCAAGTAACTGGAGCTCACCTCATCGTGCAGCGTTCTCGGGTCTCAAACCTAGGCTGTCAGTTTTCCAGCTGGCCTGTATTCCTCCAGGTTTCCTTGATCTGTATTGATCCATAAATTCATTCTGTCTCTCTATCCCTCGTTTTTTTTAACCCCTCTTAAAATGTGCACTTTTGCAGGAAGCTTGAAATGTATTTATAGCTTAACACACGTCTTTAAACACGTTGTGCTGAGTCTCTTCAGAGCTGATAACTAAGAAAATGGACAGTTCGAGAAGAAATAAAAGATAAGAGGTTGCTAAATACTGATCTTTACCTATCAGGATTCTGCAAGTTCAAATCTCCAATTGAGAATCACTGAATGCTGAAGCCTTCTATCTCTTCCCGCTAATCCCGCTGCAATTTTAAACTCAACAGAAGTCCCACTGATCTGAAGGGGGGGCTTATATTCGGAACAATTAGGTTGTTTAGACATTCTTAAAGATCTAACTGTAACTGAGGCCACGCTCATCCTGCTGTTATGTAAGATCCCACCTAGCCTTGTTGCCGCTGCTACATCTTTCCCCAAATTTGGAAATATTCTGTTTATTTTAGAAATGTGACTCAGTGAAACATGGGGGAGAATGCAGACGTGCTCAGTCTGTGATGTAATGTTTTCAAACAAAAGCACAACAACATATTTGCTCAATATAAAAGATTAACCGAAGTTAGCATTCCTCTGTACACAATAACTTTAATGTCTACAATTAAATTCCATGTTTACTGTGAATACATTGGTGTGTTAACTTGGATGCCGGTCGTTATTCTTTAAAAATATCCTTGCCGGATTCTTTTATAGAAGATACTAAAGCTTAGCACTGTATTTGTCAAGATCAAGTTCTCTAAGAATCAGAACCAATTAATTTCCTAAGATTATTCTCTAGACTGACTGGCTCCTTTGCCTCTCTGTAACTCAACCCTTGGAGGTATTCTTCAGGGATGACCACAAGGGAAGAAGCGGGCAGGTTCCAAAAAAAAGTCAAGTTGGTGACAGGCAGGCAGGGCTTGATTGCATGATTGTGGCCACCATCTGGATTATTTTTTTTAAGCTCCCACAAACACCTTCCCTGGGAGATGAATCAGAGCAAATCTGTTTCCTTACTCAAGCTTTTGAGGACAGCAAATGGCTTGGAAGAAACCAAAGACATCGAATCAAGGCCCCTCCAATACCATCCTCAGTTCTGTATCTGTGTTAAGCATTTCAGACTCAATCCTTGATCACGGTTACATTCACTATCTGCGATGGGATGTAATCCAGAGTCCCAGGAGGGAGGGGATCTTTCTAGAGAGCCAAGAGACAGTGGACCTTGGAATACCTGACCATCAAGGAGAGGGTGAAGACAGACCCTCCCTGGCAATTCACAGAGGTGGTATATTCAGCAGGTTCTGATCAGTTCTGGAGAATTGGTAATGGAAATTTTGAGTAGTTCAGAGAACCATCAAATCCCACCTCTGACTGGCCCCGCCAATCCCATCTCTTCTCCGCCTCCCATTGAGTCCCAGCTGATTGGCTGGGTCTTCTTTGGTTGCCCTGCATAGGAGAACGGAGCTGGAAAGCAGGTTAGTGGGGTGGGGAGGGAATGGGGATTTTACAATATCCTTCCCCTGCCACGCCCATCAAGCCACGCCACACCTACCAAGCCATGCCCGCAGAACCCGTAGTAAAAATTTTTGAATCCCACCACTGAACGTCTATTGGTTATGCAGATAGTTGCTTCCACCTGGCAAGATTTCTGTTAAGCAAGGAACCAAGAATGACACTTGGAGTTACTTCTCTGCAGTTTCTTGTGTTCACCTATCGAAGGAAATCTTGCCGCCCTAAAGCAACTATCTGCATAGCTATCAGATGAACTCTTTGTGAGTTGTTAGGGAGGTTTCTGCCTTCACCCCCTTCCTGCCTGCCAGACATTGCAAACTTCACTGTCTCTCTGCCCTCTGGGACAGGACCCTCCTCTCCTGCGATTCTGGACTAACATTCTACCACACCATTCTTATAACACTGAGCTTTCCTGCCACCCAACCCAGGAGCATCCAAAAGATATGAGGAAGGAAAAATCCAGATAATGGCTACAACGGTGAGATTGGAGCTCTGCCTGTTTTTTTTTTTTTTTTTTAATGTACGTTACACATAACAAACAGGTGGAGCTTTGATTGCACTGTTGCAGCCATTTTTTAACCCCCACACTTTTTCTTTTTTCTTTTTAACTATTATTCCCTGCAGACAATGATCAAGAGCAGGAAACCTGCTGGAATTCTCACCTATTGGAACTGGCTCAGCTGCAGAACGTAGAAAGCAATGCACAAGGTATATTCTCCAGACCTGAGCAGCCTGTGGGAAGTTCCCATTGAAATCACTGGTTTTTTTTTAATTAAGAGTTTTATTTTGCTTTTAGAGGTAACTCGAGGCAGTGAGCGTACCCAATGCTCCTTTCTCCCATTTCCCCTTAACCCTATGAGATGAAGTGGACAGAATTCCTAGCAGAAAACCAAAGCTCCATGCCCTTTGACCTCTACCTTTGCAGATTTATCCTTATTTTCCCAGCGGAGAAGTGAAAAAGGAATCCATCGACAATCACTGCCCACTGTACTCCAAGGGCAGCAAGGAGAAGGTTGAATCCGATGCTGCTGAAGCCGTATCTGTGCAGGAAGGCCAGAAAATAGGCGAACCCAAAAATCACCATGAGGTTGACATCTTGAAATGCTGTAGGGAAGACAGAACACTTGTGTCAAGGAGGCCTGGTGGGGAGCCTCATCCAGGAGACCCAGCTCTTAATCACCACGTCATACTGAATCTTAATGAGGTTTGTTTGGTTTCAACTCAGCTTGCTGTGTAATCCTAGCCATAGTGGTTTATTCATAAATCATGGTTTAGAGCAGAAGTGGGGAAAGATGGCCCCTTTACAACTTGGCTGGCTCAGGAATTCTGGGAGTTGAAGTTCACAGGTCGTAAAGGGTCCATCATTCCCCACTTCAGCTGAGAGGGACGCATCAATCTAATCACTGATTGGTGCTATCTGACAATTGGATCTTAAACCAAAGGACACATGGACTTCCAAGTTTTGGATCCTAGGCACCCCATATAACAGGTAGAAAGGGCCTCCCTATGCACATATATGTTCAGGAAAGACAAGGAACCTACTGCTCTCTGTCCTTTATATGTATGCACATATTTATAAATACATACACATCACTCACTCCCATACCACCTTCTTCGTTCAAAAAAGAAGGCTCTGTGCTATAAGCCATAATGTGTTATAACCATGATTCATGGAGATCATAGTGGCCCAATTTGCATACGCTGCTAAGTCATAAAGCATGGTTCTCAAACTGCAATGGGAGATTTCAAAACTTCCAGTGTTTGCTTAACTTTAGCAACTTCTAGATATCTGAACTTTTATTTATTTAAAACATTTATATAGCCGCCCATCTGATAACTAACTTCTTAACAAGGAGTTGAAAAGGTAATTCTGGGTGAAGAGCAGAGGTGGTATTCAGCAGGTTCTGACCAGTTCTGGAGAACTGATAGTGGAAATTTTGAGTAGTTCGGAGAACCAGCAAATCCCACCTCTGACTGGAGATTTTACAGTATCCTTCCCCTGCCACGCTCACCAAGCCAGGCCCACAGAACCGGTAGTGAAAAAAATTTGAATCCCATCACTGGTGGAGGGATCCAGGTGTTTGGAAGTTGCCAAGAATGGGAAATTTAATCAAAAACCAGACAAAATCATATCATGACTTATCAAAGTGAGTGAACTCAGCTGCAATATATGTAGGCTTGCTTCCCCCAGTAAAATCACCCAGTGCTATCCATCAAATGGCTTTTGCTAAGTATCACTTTTATGGAAAGAGTAAAGATGAGCCTCTCTACAAGTTGTCTTCCCCAGAAATGCTGCTGCTACTACTATTACTACTGCTGCTATTACTATGGAGAATCTCCATAGGCATTTACTACTGAAAGTAGTCCTCAACCTATGACCACAATTGAGCACAAAATTTATGCTAAATGAGAAAGTTGTTAAGTGAGTTTTGCTCCATTTTACAAAATTTTCTTGCCACATTTGTTAAGTGAATCACTGCAGCTGTTAAATTAGTAACACCGTTGTTAAATGAATTTGACTTTCCCATTGACTTTGCTTGTCAGAAGGTCGCAAAAGGTGATCACACAACCCTGGGAAATACTGCAACTGTCATAAATATGAACCAGTTATCAAGCATCTGAATGTAAATCACATGACCATGGATTTGCTGCAATGGTCGTAAGTGTGAAAAATGGTCACACGTTATTTTTTTTCAGTGCCGTTGTAATTTCAAATGGTCAGTAAACAAACTGTTGTAAGTTGAGGACTACCTGCACTATCCCAAAGGATCAGAGGGTCTTCAGAGCTGAAGAAGCTTCTTGGATGAGAAGCGAAACGTCTTCAAAGAAAAACCAGAAAGTCCAACTGCCCCTTGAAAAATCACTTTTGGGTCAACCATGACCTGGATGACTGAGAATCTCCATAGATATACAATGATATACTATCATTGTCTGAAATCATTATTTTACTGTAATTAGTTCCAGATCTGAGTTGCAAGGTAACAGAAAGCCAATAGATGGCAGCAAAGCATTAAGAGGATTTGCTGCCATCTGATGACTATTGGGATATTTGCTGTCCAGCTGTAATTTCATTCAAATTGTCGTACATCCCTTATATATTTATTTCTCACAGGTCTTTTTGTGCTGCTGTATTTCAAAGCAGCTCCATTCGAACAAGCAAGTTTTTCTGAGCCTGGAGGCATTGTATCTGGCTCCTTCTTTCCAATGACCTGATGTTAAAACCACTAGTTCTCCTTTAGCAACAGTTAATTTTGTCACATCAGAAGCTTCCTAATCTTGAGTGGAGTTTTTGGGGTCTTTAGCTCAGTCACAGGTAGGGGGTTGAATCTGGGACTTTTAAATGGAAAAAATGTGCCAGGATGCTAAGCATCATTTTGACATTTTTGATCACACAACAGACGCCCCTAAAGGTACTTTATGCTCCGGATCTAAACTCTACCATGTTAACTAAGCGCAAGAGAAAATGCTTTAACACAACCTGACTACTGAGCCCTACAAAACTCCTTTCAGGCCAAGGATTGTATTTGACTTTAAATAGCAGACAGGACACAGAATAAGAACCAAAACTAGATAACAGTTGAAGTAAATACAGTTCAATTAATTCTAGTTAGGTCTGATGGTGAAGGCACCAGACCAGAAACCAGGAGATTGTGAGTTCTAGTACAGGATTAGGCATGAAAGCCAGTTGAATGCCTTTGGGCCAGTTCTTCTCTCTCAGCCCAACCGACCTCACAGGGTTGTTGTAGAGGGGAAAATAGGAGGAGGAAGGAGTATTAAGTATGTCTGTTATTTTGAAGTATTCATTAAAAAAAAACAAAGATGAGATATAAGTAAATAATAATTTCACCCTTCATTTTAAAAAGTAGAATCTGTCAGCAATTTGGCAAAAGGTTGGGGTGGGGCCAAATCTGAAGTTTTGGGGGAGCAGAGGCTATCCTCAAATTTGGACCATGCATCTCTAGATTGTGCTCTTCAGGGACTCAACTATGCATCTCCTTCAATTTTACCTAAAGAGGAAGGAGATGTCCCAAAGGTGCTTTTTCAGGAAGCAACTGGACTTTTTTTTTTTTTGAAGACATTTTGCTTCTCATCCAAGAAGCTTCTTCAGCTCTGACAGGATAGTGGGGAATGGAAGGATCCGGAAGGAAACATCTTCAAAAGGAAAAACAAAGTCCAGTTGCTTCCTGAAAAAGCATCTTGGGGACAACTATGACCTGGATGACAGAGAATCTCTACAGACATGAAGGAAATGTGTACTATATCTGTTTCATAATACCAGAGGTCTCCAAACTTGGCTACTTAAAGACTTGTGGACTTCAACTCCCAGCATAGCTGGCTGAGGAATTCTGGGAGTTGAAGTCCACAAGTCTTAAAGTTGCCAAGTTTGGGGACCCCTGCACTATACCCTCTCCTCCCAACTGGGGCTGTACCCAATTGACAGTTTTGAATTCCTCACAGCTGAGAAGCTGCAATACGCAACACAACTGGCAGAGCCTTTCCGGAGAAGGAACTTCCCTGTGGTACCAGCCTTTACTTAACCTTCCAATGCCACAGAAGACAAGCCTTCAACCCCGACAGCAAGCCACCTTACCTGGGTAGTCTCTGGCAAGATTTTGACTGTGGTCATAAGAAACGAAGAAGCCAAATATAAGGATTAAAGCAGCTTCCAAAAGAAGAAGGAGCGCGGGGAGACGAATGCGGAGATTGGGAAGATACTGAGAAGACATCGTGGCTTAAAAGAAAGGCAGCCGAACAAGGACCAGGCAAGCGTGAATACAGCCCCTTGGGTCCAAACATTCTATGAGTCTCCACTGAAAAAGAAAAAAGAAAGAAAAGAGAAAGTTGTGAAGGAGATAAGAGTTCTTAGAAGGAATTAGCAAAGCACATAACCCTTATCTAAGACAGGCCAGGGGACTGCCTGACCTGTGCTGACAGATGCTTGATTAGTATTGAGCAAGCTGATTGTCTGCAACCATAAGAGTCATACCGTGTACTATTGAAAACCTCCCAGAAGTAGACACTTGCATGTTTTCATCAACTTTGCAAGCCTGACATAAGGTGCACTTATTTGAACTCAGAGGAGACAAGCAGGACCATGCTGTAATTGCATGTTCCTGGCTAATTCCTCCCAGGAACAACAGCAAAGTTCCAAATTTATGTGCGTTTAAGCAGGTCTCATCTAACCAAGAAGAACTCAGCAAGTAGCTATGGATAGTTTTCTTTTTCCAACCTATATACAGATAGTCCTTGACTTACAACAGTGCATTTAGTGACCGTTCGAAGTTGTAACAGCACTGAAAAAAGTGACATGACTGGTTTTCACAGTTATGACTTTTTGATCATGTGATCAAAATTCAGATGTTTGGCAACTGGTTCATGTTTACGATGGTTTCAGTGTCTCGGGGTCAAGTGATCCCCTTTTGTGAACTTCTGACAAGTAAAGTCAATGGGGAAGCTAGATTCACTTAACAACCGGGTTACTAACATCAACTGCAGTGATTCACTTAACAACCAAGACAAGCAAGGTTGTAAAATGGGGTAAAACTCACTTGACAAATGTCTCGCTTAGCAACAGAAATTTTGGGCTCAATTGTGGTTGTAAGTTGAGGACTACCTATGCAAGTGGTATGAGCCAATCATTACAAATTACTATGGACTTGCATAAATTCTAGTTACAGATAGTCGTTTAGTGACCAGTTAAGGTTGGCAAGCTGGTTGTTAAGCAAGTAAGTCATTATACAAAACCACAACTGTGCTCACAGTGCTATTTTAGCTTTATTTTGCTTTACAGACTTGCAAGGTATAAACATGAAGATTGGTCCCAAGGTTACTTTTTCATCAACATTGTAACTGCAAATGATCACCTGTAGTGCATTTTTCAACTTAAGGGCACTCTTCTGCCCTTCTTTTAACTAACTAGCCTTTACTTGGCTCTTGAACGAGCTTTGTTGACAGGCTTCAAGCAATCTAAAATAAAGCCAGTGGAATGGTAGCAGTAGCCAAGGGGGAAAAAATCCACAAGATGAAAGACATCATTGCAGAAAATCATACAGTTCATCTTCCTTGGATCAAAAACCTTTATTATTGACTACAAGTCTTTTTCATACTCTTTCTGCAAAGTTAATTCTTTCAGTGATGATAATCAGTTTACATCTGTTATGTCCTCATATATGGGGGTTTCCTCATAGATTACACTCATATTTTACTCTTTCATGATGGAGTAGGCTCAGAGTAACATTCTCACCATGCTTACTTGTAGCTTTTGGTTGCAGCATCAGGGAAAAGCCATTATGTCCTTTTCTGCATGAGCAACCAGTCCCTGGAACTCTAATTTGGAACTCTAGTTTGAGTTTCTTCCTTTGAAATCTTTCAGCCTCCCACAAGCCCCTTTCTATGTTGGTTTATTGGATTGTTTCTGCAGTATATTTCATAAGCCACTTTATTTATTTAGCTGTAAATGCGAAACAATGCCTTGCTTTTTCATAGCCAGTGTATTTTTCTTAACTCCATCCCAATCCTATAAAGGTTGACTCAGAAGTAAACCCCACAAGCAGATAAACTTTTTTCCCCCCCCAGGAGTAAACGTCTGAGTAACAAATACGTTTAAACTAAGAGAACTCCTTCTCTCAAACCTGATCCAACTTAGTTCCCAATAAACAGTCCAGGATGAGGGAAGATAAATGCGTATTTTGAAAAAGAGGAATATTATTATGTGAACACCAAAGGAATGGCAAAATCTGAGAGGTAAGCAAACCTCCTCCAGTTTACCATGTCCAGCCACCTTAACAAAAGGCTACAGAGGGGGAACTGTCACCCCCATTGGCCAAGACTCGATTTCCCAGGGCACTTTGCACGGTTATTAGCCTAGTCCCACTTAGCCCAGAACTCTATTGGTGGTCTTCAGTGCCCTTTCTATCGAGCGCCATTTTTATTGGCTCAATACATCATCACTTTTGTAAGTGGGAGGATCCGTCCGCGGGCCTGTTTTAGAAAGTAGCGGGAGCGTTATTCTTTGCCTCTTCTTATGTTCGGGCCACGGATGACGGGAGGAGTGTATTGGTCAGCATTTACGTCAATTAATCGTAGAGGGCCGTACCCTAATCCCAAACCAAAGGTTGAGATCAAAGAGAAGGGGGGAAAAAACCCACCTTTCTTTCTCTCCCATTGGGAAATATTGAGACTGCCCCGCCCCTCTACTCTAACTCCGCCCCAGGATTCAATCCTTTCTGTCACGGACTTTCAGGCCGGTGGTTCGCGCGACTGGGCGGTCCTTGTTATCTTAGGAAAGGACGGTCGGTCTCTGCCGCTCCGCTTGATTGGCCAGCTCGCCCGTCTCTCTTCTCCCTCGCCCCGCGCTGATTGATTCTTCCCAGCATCGCCCTCATGTTTGGCCCGCAGCGGATTGGCCTGGGCTTGAAAGGAGGCGGGGCGAGGCGTGGAGCCTGCGCGCGGGGCCGCGGCGGCGGGGAGGGACGGATCTGAAATTATTTTTTATTTCTTTGTTTCCGAGAGGGGAAAAAGAGGGGAGGGAGGAAGGGGCGGGGAGACAGTGCGCCGGAGCACCAAACGGGAGTGGGAGACTTTCCGGGCCTCCGCGCGGACCGACGCGCTCGGATGTTGTCGCCGTGACCCGGGCGGGGCAGGAGGAGCAGCCGCCGCCGCCGCCGCCGCCGCCGCCGCCGCCAGCAGGCCAGGTTGGGACCCCCCCGAGCCGGGCGGGAGGATGAAGCGCCGGAGCGCCGACTGCAGCAAACTCCGGCGGCCGCTGAAGCGGAACCGCATCACGGAGGGCATCTACGGCAGGTAGGGCCGCACCTGCCTCGCCCGCCGGCCCCGCCCCGGCCTGTCAGAGGCGCCGAGGAGCCGCCCCGTCCCCGTCCCGGCCGACGCGT
The DNA here is from genome assembly GCF_049901735.1 of Notechis scutatus. Classification (NCBI taxonomy): domain Eukaryota; kingdom Metazoa; phylum Chordata; class Lepidosauria; order Squamata; family Elapidae; genus Notechis; species Notechis scutatus. The sequence goes on from NC_142016.1 coordinate 10,209,168, forward strand.
TCCCCTCAGGCGGGGCTGGACCCCGCCGCTGCCCCCGGGCCTGCCGCCGCCGCCGCCGCCCTCCCCGACTCCCCTCAGGCCGCCGCCGGGCTCTCCTCAGACCCTTTCCCAAAAGCCCCGGCGGCTCCCTGGATTCATGGCGCGCTCGGAGCCGCCTCCCCGACCCGCCGGGCTTCCCTTCCAGCCGGCGTCCCCTTCAGAAGCGCTGAGGCGCCTTTCCCATCGTCCCCAGCCGGCCCAGAGGGTCGTTTCGGCGGCCTCAACACCCACCCACCCCCGGGCCTCTTCATAAGAAAGGGAGAGAAGCATGGGAGTTGTCGTGCAGCCTGCTTGCGGGACACCAGCTTGGGGGGGGGTGGCTGTCCCCCACTAACTTCCCCTTCCCCCCCAGTGCCAAAGTTTCTGGAAAGGGGCCTTGAGGGGGGGGGAGAGAAGGGGCTTCTTTCGGTTTTCCTTTCCAAACTCCCGTCTGCTCCCAGCAAGGCGTCCCTCCTCTGGCTTTCAGGGCTGCAGCTGGCCTGATCCACAGGAATGCTGGCTTGGTGGGATTGGTTTTGTAGTCCTGTACCTCTGGAGAGCACCTGAGTGGGTGGGTGGGTGGGGGTGGGATAATAGCTGGTCTGGAGGGAATAAGATGTTTGTGACCCACCTTGGATAAAGCGGCAAAGCAGCGTTTTAGGTCAGAAGTCCCTTTCGCACATAACTGTCCGTTCAGGTTTTAAACCCTTTTTTTAGGGGGAGGTTCTTCTCTACCTTACAAGCTACTTTAAGCCACAATTCTGAGAGCAGCTTTTTAAAGAGTCTTCCGTGAACAGTGTGGACATAAATTCTTTTCCTAAAGCCCCATTTCTGCCTCCCCTGTATATATTCACGCTTGGACACCTGCACCCAATCCTGGGTCTACTGCTCCCGTAGTTCTTGTATTCTTCAGTGTTTCTCAACCTTGGCAACTTTTTAAGGTGTGTGGGATTCCAACTCCCCAAATTCCCCAGCCAAGGCTGGGGAATTCTGAGAGTTGAAATGAACCTAGCTTAAAGTTGGCCAGGTTGAGAAACACTACTTTAACGGTAGAAGACAAGTAACTTGTGATCTTCTGCAAGACTCTTGTGTGAAGTCATTCCTTTCCTGTGGTTGGTCCTCTGTCTAGTTACACCACACCTACCCCAGGAATCTTGCCCTGAGAGCCTGTTTTTCCTCTAGAATAGCCTTCCCTAATAGTGATGTCCCACATGGTTATAGTCCATCGTTGCTTAGGCCTCATCAGATTGTTCTGGTGCTCTCAAATCTATGTTGTAAGCTTTCTGTGTTGTAAGCTGCCCAGAATCGTTAGGTACGAGATGGGGCAGCAAATGAATTTTATAAATAAACAAACTCTACCAATCCAACAATTCAAGGAGAGAAGCAACTTAGAAATAAGGAGAAATTTCCTGATAGTTGGAACAATTAATCGGTGGAACAATTTGCCTCCAGAGCTTGTGGATGCTCCAACACTGGAAGTTTTTAAGAAGAGATTGGACAACCATTTGTCTGAAGTGGTATTGGGCTTCCTGCCTAAACAGGGGGTTGGACTAGAAAACCTCCAAGGTCCCTTCCAACTCTGTTATTCTATTCTATTCTTACAATTAGAAGCCATCTATAATTTCCCTCTCATAAAGAACATTTTCTAGAATCCCCCATATTACTTTTAGATTCTTCTCAACTATTCCATTTGGCAGCTTTTTAAGGAATTATTTTGCTTTCCTACTCATTTATTCATAACATCATCCAGTGAAACAGCCACCTCTTGAAAGGATGAACAAGAGAGATAAATAAAACTTTGGCCAATACTCTTGGCTCCCTTGGCTAGAAATCATAGCTTCTCTTGACCTCAAATCCAGAGGACACTTGTTTTCTTGCTTCTGCTCTCCATTGACAGAGTTTTCTGTAGTTCTGATTCTGTAATTTTTTTATCCTATCTTTGTACTTGTGTCCTACGGTGTTAACTCTTTTCTGTAGATGTTGTTTAAGGACTTCGTCCCATAGCCCTTCTCTACATCAATGAGCCTGGCTTTGCCTTTTCATTCCTCCCATTGTACTTTGCTAAGCTACTGTAGTGCCCCCCCACCCCCCAATGCCATTAGTTTTTCTTGTCAATGAACCTTGATAATGACTTGACTCATTTATTATTATCTGCTTTTTACTATTTCCTCAAAAATTACATTCCCCAGTCCTTCTCTGTAACAGTTTTACACATCTTATGGTTTTCTCTATGCTTAGTTTTCTTGTGTTTACTTCCCTACCCCTTTATTATTTGCCACAGTCCCTTACCCAAAAGTCTTTTTTTTTGGCTTTATAGTTTTAAATGATGGGCTTTTCCTTTTTGTAACTACTGTAACTTTTCTGGAGACTTTTAACTTCAGACTTACTTCCCAAGTCAGGGAATCACAATTGGTTTTTTTTTTATTTTTCATGTCTGTTTTTTCCTGCATTATTTTCTCTTTTGGTACTGTACCAAAAATGGTTTGTATTCTTTGGTGAGAAAGATATTAAAGAATTGGAATTTTCTATGGTGATTTAGTTTTTGCACATTATACGCAGTAGCATTTTTAAGTAATTATCATTAGCTGAACACAATACTTCATTCACCTCTTCTAACCGTGAATTTCAATAGTTTCTCAGTGAAGTTACTGCACAATTTGCAGAAAATGCTATATTGCTGTCAGTTTATATAATTACAAAGGGCCTAATAGATACAAAGTTTGGCAGACAAATTATACTTGTCATTGGCTAAGCCTGAGGAGTTATGTTTTCACAATGACTGTGAAAGGAAAAGAGATCACAATATCAATGAATACCTACTGCTATATGAGTTTTGTTTTCAGAGAAGTCACACATTAATAACTGTCATAAAGAATAACTTAGAATGAGACCCAGCTATGAAAATCTATATTCTCCCAAAGGAAATTTGCCCATTTGAATTGAAGTTCTGTTATGTAATATTGCATAGCTAACTGTTTAAGAACAGCAGTTATTATTTTCTAGGCTCATGTATATATTTTTCACATATTTCTGGTGCGTGCTCTATATATAATAGTGAGTGGTACTCTTTAAATGTATAGGAAAACAGTTTACAGGGAAGACGGTATCAGTACCTGTATTCTCCCAATTATTACTTACACAAAACAAAATTTTATAAAAACAATCTGAGGCTTTTTAAAAGATTGCTAGGAGAAAAACCAAGGCTAACCAGATCTTTCACAGATGCAAACAGAGGTCTGGCCTAGTTATTTTCCAGCTATCAAAATGCACTGGACAGGGCCCATTTCTTCATTGATCTGACAAAGTTAGCCCAGTCAAGATCAAATAAAATTATCAACTGCTTGCTTTGAAAAATTATGATTCCAAATAGAGGCCAGCTCTAGTTATTGGTATCTCCTGACTAGCTCTCTTCTCTGATTGCTCATTTATGTTTATAATATTATGATAATCTTTTCCTATAAAGAAGTAGGCATGGCCCTTCCAGCAACAGAATTAATACTAATCTGCATGTCTGTAAATCTAACCTATGATAGTTATTTTTGTCACATACTGTTAAGAATGAGCATACCATTATTTAAGTCCACTATTCTCTTAGATGGTAATGTTTTGGAATGACAGACTTAAAGTATAGCTGTTTTTTATCTTGAGTGGCAGAAGACTTGCTTGGGCATATACAGGACTCATGTTCCCTGCAGATGCTAGCAAAGACAGTGTCAGAGTGTACACTTGCTATATACAGTACATGCTGCAGACCAAGTTCTGTGTGGTCCTAGAGATCATGACCCAACCTTCAGCCCAGATTTGTTGTGCTTCTTTGCCAGGCCACAGAGATGGGGTGACTTAGTAATTCTGTTTTTCTTTTCTTTCAAACATGGGGCTAAAAATGGCAAGATTTATGTTCTGCTTCCCCATTGATCATTGATTGGTAGATGTTTCAGACATATGATTAATTTATTAGGTTAATGCATGAGCTTAGCTTTGTACCAGATCCCTGTGCTTCCTTAAGTTTAATATGGCAGAATATTACCATTAACTTCTAGTTGAAGTGCTAAAGCTGCATTGGGTATAAATCAGGTTTCAACAGCCTTGTGTAAAATTACACTACCAGACTTCCAACTATCATATGGAAATCAACATTTCTGGAGGGTACTAATCACCTCTTATTGGCATGTTAGTTTAAATCTTAGTTCAGCTATAAAGTCAGGAAGTGACTCTAAAGCATTATCTCAGCATTCTATCACAGTGGAAGACTTGTAATAAATAATAAATGTGATAATACTGATCTATTTTAGAAAGCTGTTATAAGCTTACTGAAAATGGACGTGATCTTACATAAATGTCGAATACCAGTTGAAAATATTTCTACAATTCCATGTTTTGTTAGAGCTAGCGTAATTACAGAATTGTCATGTTGACATCAAAGAATTTGAAAAACTTGAGAAATTTTATGCTAAATTAATCTCTGTAAATATTGTGATGGGCTTCAAGTAGCTAATCAGATTGGATGCACTATGGAGTAACTTGTCTGGTAGCCATAAGCAATCCTGTATTTCCTACAAGCAGTGTGATCATTTCATTGCTGCGGATGGAAGAATGAGGGGCATTTTTTTTTACCATTTTAAAGAGACAAATAGTTTACATATTAAGCCAAAAAGAATGGTGTCTTTTCATGGCTAATACAACTTACTAGTTTTCTTAGAAAATGTATGTGTATGGATTACTATTTTCTAAGAATTTTTTAAAAAAATCAGATTACCATACCTATCTATTTACAGTCTAAAGTCATAGTAAAATAATGGTGGACTCCTCCATATGCTTTTGTGGCATTGTTATAGAAGTGGTTTGCCATTGCCTTACATGAGAATGCTTTTGTGGCATTGTTACAATGCTTTTGTGGCATTGTTATAGAAGTGGTTCCATTGCCTTACATGAGAATGCTTTTGTGGCATTGTTACAATGCTTTGTGGCATTGTTATAGAATGGTTTGCCATTGCCTTACATGAAAATGTTTTGAGAAGAAATATTCTTCATGAAAGTAGAAGAAGTAGGTAGAAGAGTAGAAGAAGAAAAAACACACATTCTTTATGTAACATTACCAAATACCTCTTGTGTTGTCAAACAATGCCGTATTGTAATCTCCTACTTACTTTATGTTTGTCCCAAAAGTCACCTTTTCTGGAAAGGCTGTAGATTCTATTTTGATTCTTACTCGTAGAACTAAGCCAAAGCCTTACATGATTTCTATCTTTAGATTCCTCCCTCTCACATCCACTCCATTTTTCAGTTTCCCTGCTCTTTATAGTGGGATGTATTGATAGATTGTGTTATATAGATGAATAAATCATTAGTAAAGACTAGATGGGGTAGTCATTGGAAGGAGAACTCTCTGGGAGGGAAAGATCCAGTTGATGCCAGCCAAACAAATGGAGTATGCCATGCTACCTTGGCACTCTGCTGCAGCAGCCAAATGGATGTACATAGCAGTAGTATTAATTTTGAACTGCTGAAAACCTATTCTTAAGCCTTTCCCCCATTCCAAAACAGTACTCAAAGTCCTTTGCTATGTGATTGGCAAGATCGGGATCTCTGGCTGCTGCTTAAGAAAAATAAATGGAAGGCTCCATTGGCATATGGACCTGTTGCTCAGGGTTGTGTGCAAAATATTTCTCTTTTTTTATCCTCTGAGAAAAAGTGTTGACACATCAGTCATATATATAAAACACGAATGCATATTATTTGTTATTCAGCAATTCATTTTTAAAAGGTATTACCATAGTTTTGTCAGGATCCCCCCCCCCCCGAATAATTTCCATTAAAAAAAATATGAAATGATAATTTTGGTACCAAGCAAGCAAATGCATTCTTATACAAGGATTAGGGCCTGAAATAGCTGTGGCTCAAATAAATGTTGTACATATTTGGAGGCTATTTTTGTTGCATTGGGCTAGGGGAACAATCATTACCAGATTTTTAAATTGTGTTATTCCATCATTTCTGATACAGTCCTGTGTTCATTTTTTGAAAGGAGGAGGGTCTTTGTATTTTTATATAGAGGTCAGATATCAGATCAGTTAACTTATCTCATTGTTTCTCAAATTAAGGAGAATCAAAAGTTGTTTGTGCTCATGGCTGCATCTTTGGACTCATAGACCTGCTTTAAAAAACACTTTGCTATGAAAATTTTATCGTTTGATTAGGGTTTTTTTTTTGCATCAGCAAATGTAAGTGGTGAGACTTGGCAGTATCTAAATTGGAAAGGCACCACCACACTTACATGTAGCAGGAGATTCTTCCAGCAAGGACTACTTGGCATCGGATGAGTTCTGCTTTGATTTTGCATGAAATGTTCATGTTGTATCTGTGCCCAAGCTATCATGTTCATACACAATTCTGAATAACAAAGAGGCAGATCCATTAAGTTAAATCAGGAAAAATGAGAGAGATGGATGGTTAAGAAATACAAAATGTAAATAAATACAGTCAAAGCTATGGAATCAGAACTATATTGTAAAAGAAAACCAACTCTAAAGTTATAAGCCATATTATACATATTAAAGTCTAAAGCTTATCCACAACCATTTCGAAGACTGATTATGCTCCTGATAATGATAGATTTTTTTGGCACAAAAATACTAAACGATGCACCTCAAACTGATAGTCCAAAAGGTTATATGTGGGAGGTTTTGAACCTGGTTTTCTGAGAACAGCAAACAATAATAGTGTTAGAAAAACAAGGACAGTTACAGATTTCATCTTACATCATGTCCATAGGCTCTTTGGTGTTAAAGTACTGGTAACCACAATTACCACTAGGCATGTTGCAACAGTTATGTTACAATTGTTGCAACAATTGTTGCAACAATTGTTGTTTGATCTTTACTTTCTAAGTATCAAATACAAGATACACTTTAAACGTGAAGAATAATTATAAAGGTATTTTATGCTAAGACTTAAGGATGATTGTTAATGCTATCTTCAGCACAGCCACGAAATTCTGGGTTTATTTTTTTAGTTTTTTTGCTGTTCGTTTGGCACATGGTTATTTCTTCAATATAAGAAAATGGGAGGAATGTTGAGTTTAGCTATATGGCTAAAAGACTCTTGAAGAGAAATAGCAAATGTTCAGAAAGAACTGTGAAGCAGATTGTTGAAAATCATAGGCTGTGATAATGTACTGATTCTATTTATAGTACATTTGGCCTCTGTATGTAGTGGGTAGTAGGTAGAAGCAAATGAATGTAGAATAGATATTACCGTCTTGTGAAAAACCTGTTGTGGATAATATTAAAGCATTGGGATTCCTGCACTGATCTCATTGTAGAGTGCAGTTCTGAGCCTTTCAGAGTAAACTGCTTTATAATTTAATTTGGGTTAATATGTTTTTCAGTCTAGGAGCCTACCCAAGTTGGGTCAGAGAATCAAGAAATCAGCTTAGTGCTGCACATCTGGAAATCAGGTGCCACTTTGCAGAGATGCCACACTAAATTTTCCTAGTTCTAAAGGGAGGAATGGCCCAGCCAGACTGTGTGATAACACAGAATTTTTTGGAGGAGTGCCTTGGAAAGAAGATTGAGGAAAATCTAAGTGGTTGGCTTGAAAAAGTCTTGCACAGCTGGTGATATTTTCTTACTCCTGGTTTGGCCATTTTTGGTCATCTCTGATTCCATGGGTAGAATAAAGTGCATAAGTTGCTGCGTGACAATCACTTGCTAAACAATATGTTGTTTTTTTAAAAAAATATTTTTTGTATCTTGATTGGTTGAGCTAGTGTTTTGGTTTATCTTAAGCATTGAAATATACAAATATCTACTCTACAACAGTACTGTCAAATGTGCTGGCTGAAGAATTATGGGAGTTGAAGTCCACACATCTTAAAGATGCTGAGACTGATAAACCTTGCTCTAAAGTATTCATCTATTCTAGGTGGATGAATAAATGCAGTTCAAAAATGATAAAATGTTCCTTTTTGAATAGAGCTAAAATGTTATGGGAACATTCTTCTGAATTTGCAAGACAATTCTAGAGCACGTTAGTCTTGCAAGTTGCATCTTGACTGCTTTGTTACAGAAGAAATAATAATGGGGTGCCAGAGTTTTGATTCTTATCTTCAGTTATTTCAATCCCGTGTGTGTCTTCAAAAGTAGAGAATCACACTACTTTACCTGAACTGTTACATTTTTTTATGCTGTACTTCTGTCAAGAAAACAACATCAACATGGTCATGTAGGCCTCAGAGATAAAGTACAGCAAGGGAGCCTTATTTTTTGTTTTTACCAATAGCTTTTGTAAGTATATCTTGCTGACATGTTGTAAATTGCTTTTTAAAGAAGAAGGGTTGAGCAATGGAAATACAGGTAGTCCTCAGCTTATGACCACAACTGAGCCCAAACTTTTTTGTTAAGTGACACAGAAATTTCTGTGGTGAAAGAATGGGGGCCTATTTTCCAATGCTTCATGGTTGCTTACATTATGTTGTAGGTCAAGGATGAAAAACTTTTGGTCTATGAGGAATTGAACAGGTTCCTGCCTCTTTTATATCCCTGGTGCAAGTTTTCCTCATAGAGAAGAATGTTGAGCAAAGTAGAAATGTCCTTGCAAACACACCAATTTAGAATCTGTGTAATGGTGTAATGGTCAGGGGGCCATGACAATTCGGCCCAGCCAACTCACTACAGCCAACTTGCAATGGCCAACTCACCACAGGACAACTCGCTGTGGGACAAGAGTTACACTAATATCAAAGAAATGGTGGAATAGTATAATTAAAGAATGGATGTAAAAGGAGGGACAAAAAGAAATCTGAATGACAAAAATTAAAATATTTTTTTATTTATTTTAAACAATTAAATTGAATTAATTGTGAGTTGTGGTGAATTAATTGTGGTGAGTTGTCCTGCAGTGAGTTGGCCATAGCAATTTGCCCCACAGCAAGTTGGCCATGGTGACTTGGCCGCAACTAGTTGGCTATGGAGAGTTGGCTGTAGCGAGTTGTTCCATTTCGTCTTTCAGACAAGTTGGGATTTTCAACCTACTTATGCCCTGAAAGAATGCCATCTGGAGGATAATACACCATGTGTCTTTTCTGAATGCATTATTGTTGGAAAATAATTCTCTATAATGTCTAAATTTGCTTTCTTAATGCCACATCTGATATGCAGTTGTGCACTGGAACGAGCTTATAAACAACCACACCCTTGTGGGAATTAAGAATTGCCTCCAGTAAGACCCAAGAGGAGCCTGACAAAAGCTTGCTCAGTATCCAACTCCCCCTGTGGCCACAAATAACTATCATGTGTGAAAGGAAGTGGTGGATTAAAAAATGCTAATAGATAGTAACATCTGTGCCTTACTGGCAAATCTGCTTTGATGTGAGATGACTGCTTCTTTTGTTCAGTAGCTTTATACTGCAGAAATTTTTAGTGACTAATAATACATAATGCAGTGAATATTGGTAAATACTCAAAGTTCCTTTCATGGATTAGCTTTTATATTAGACTATACCACTCCCACCACATCTTTGCGTTTATTTAAAACCTGACATATAATTACATTCTTCTTGCTTGTTGTAGAACCATTTGTATATAGCAAAGTGTGTTTGTGGCAAAACTGCAATTTATTTGTTTTTTGTTGAGTAGAACATAATTATTTCCATTTCTTTGTCAAATAGACAAGTTTGCTTTAGAGTGGCTTAATGCCATTTGATACGTATCTCTCCTTGGCTCTTTATTCTTCCTTGATCTGTAATTTTTAATGTTTATATTTGAACAATGTCTTGGGATTCTTAACTTTTGATTTCAAATATGATGAATGGTTCTGTTGTATATCTTTGTTATTTTACAGGTAGTAGTGCTTAATGACTACCTCTGTCAGGTTTAATTTTGAAAGAAGTTGAGATTTCATTTCCATTTCTTGGGTTATTCCTCTGTCATAAATTATGAAATATATATTGCAGATCATTGGACAGTTTGCTTCCTTCACAAATGAAGCATCCCTCCCTCTAACAGTAGAATCTAGGTAGAATGTCCTTGCAGCAGTTCCAAAGAGCTGTGGTTGCTTCTTGGCAGAGGGTATTTTGTCCATAAGCAAAGAATCTTGTTAAATAATTTTGCTTGAGCATGTTAGAAAATTCCATGCTGTGGCTTACTCATTTTAATTATTTCCTTTATGTAAACCTGTCTGTCAGTTACTTATTCTGTCCCAGTGTTTCTCACACTCAACAACTTTAAAATTTATGGATTTCAACTGCCAAGCCTGCTGGATTGGGGATTCTGGGGATTGAAGTCTACATATCATAAAATTTTGGAGGTTGGTAACTGTTGTATAAGGAGAAAGTATGGATATTAATTTATTAATTAGTATGTTACATATCTGGTGAATACCTCAGTTTTCTTCCCATTGGTGAGCTTCTTTGAGGAGGCACTTGAACCTCCTGGGCCTCTGCAAACCTAGCTTAACTACAGGTAATCCTCAGTTTACAACCACAATTGAACCCAAAATGTATGTTGTGAAGAGAAATTTGTTAAGTGAATTTTGCCCCATTTTATGACTTTTCTTGCCACAGTTAAGTGAATCACTGCAGTTATTAAATTAGTTAACGTGGTTGTTAAGTGAATCTGGTTTTCCCATTGATTTTGCTTGTTAGAAGGTTGCAAAAGGTGATCACTTGACCCTGGGTCACTGCAACCGTCAAAAATGTGAGTCAGCTGTCAAGCATCCAAATGTAAATCATGTGACCATGGGGATGCTACAACAATCATAAGTGTGAAAAATGGTCATAAGTCATTTTTTTCAGTACCATTGTGACTTTGAACTGTCACTAAGTGAATTGTTGTAATTTGAGGACTACCTGTTATACTCTTTTTAGTAAAATAGGCCTGTCTTTCCCACAGAAGTTGTGGGAGGGAGTGGTACTTTTATTGGCGTTTCTATCTTTCTATCAATCATTAACTAAAACAGACACACATATTCATTCATATCACTGTGAGCATGTTTGGATAATATGACAAGCCATTTTGTGGCTTATTGGCAAACAAACAGAATAGCTAATAGATTGTGGGGGTTTAATTTGTCATTCAGAAAAACATGCTAATAGCAAAGAACAGCCAGAAAGCAAGATGAGAGGACTGCACATTATTGAGATAGTTCATCACAATCTTTTGATAATAGAAAATGCCTGGAAATTCTTAGGAAAAATCTTAACTTCTGTCCAAAACCTTATTAAGCTAGTGCAGTCTTGTAACCAAATCCACAAACATTTGCTAACTTGCAAAATCCTTCACCAGCTTTCTGGGGGCTGGCAGAGGATATTCTTGATATGTTTCTTTCTTTGATATAGGAAGAGCTCTTTCCTTTGGCAGCTCACTTATTTCTCTGCTCATTAAAGAGAAGGATAGCTCTTTCATCCATTCTCTGCCACCTGTTCACTCATGTATATAGAATTACCTGAACTTTTTTTTGTCCTTCAGGTCATTCCTGACTTCTGTCAACTGCCTGGACAAGTCTATGCAGTTTTCTTGGCAACATTTTTAGAAGTAGTTTACCATTGCCTTTTTCTTAGTGTTGAAAAACAGGGACTGGCCTAAAGTTACTGTACAAAGAGGATTTCATGCTAGAAGGGCAGGACTAGAACTCGTCTCCCATTTAAAGCGTCTCCCAGATGCTTTAAACCAGAGGTCTCCAAACTTGGCAACTTTAAGACTTGTGGACTTCAACTCCCAGAATTCTCCAGCCATTTGGCTGGAGAATTCTGGGAGTTGAAGTCCACAAGTCTTAAAGTTGCCAAGTTTGGAGACCTCTGCCTTAAACCATTACACCAAACTGGCTCTCTCTCCATGCACTTACCCACATCAACTTCTTCACTTTGATTATCAGGCTAATGTTTTTAAACCCTTTTCCTAAACCTGGATGTATAGTCAATCTCTGTATGAAATAACTTGGTCAATTAACATGACATCAAACTAAAGATGTAATCAAAATTGGAACTGAACAAGTTTTGGCCATGTTCATATTTTCCCACTGTCATGCCCCTGGTGGAGACTGACTCTGAGGGAGATGAGGAACAGCCAACAAGGAATGGAAGTGTGGAGGTTGTGGAGGAGGCTGGGGAAGGGCAGAGGCTGTCTGGGCAGTCAGAGGAGGACCCAGGCCCATCTGCTCTTCATCCTAGGGCACGCAGGGAGGAGAGGATAAGGGAGAGACATGGTCTACTGGGGAGGAGAGGGCCTTGATCCTCTTCATGGGCTGCAGCTGTGACAACTGGATAAGAGGATGGACATGCTTAAGGGTGAACGCTGGAAACAAAGTGTGGAAATATCTCTAGTTTATGGTTCCTCTCTAAGTTTGGAGTCCTTCCCAGTGTGTGTTCTGATATCTGTGGACATCTTCAAGCCCTTATCTTGCCTGGTTTGTGTTGTTTTTTACTCTTTATAATTTAAACGGCATTTCCTCCTCCTTGTAACTGCTTGTGTGGGAGTTTTTTGTCTCCAGTCAAGGATATTTGGAGCTTGGAAGCAAAGTGAAGGAATAAAAGGGGCTTCACTTTTTTTTGTGACTGTGTTTATTTTGTATCCCGTCCTGAGTCAGCAGACACAGGATATATTCATCTCCTTTTCAATAATACAATTGAGCGAGTCCACAAGTATTTCACGAGAAGAGTACTACACTCCTCTGCTCGTAACAGAATACCCTATATCACCAGGCTTGAAATTTTGAGTGTGGACAACCTAGAATTACGCTGCCTATGGATGGATTTAAGCGTAGTACACAAAATTATCTGCTACAATGTCCTACCAGTACTACCAGACAATGACTACTTCAGCTTTGACCACAACAATACAAGAGCACACAACAGATACAAACTCAATGTACAATTTCAGCAACAGAGTGGTCAATGCCTAGAATGCACTACTTGACTCTATTGTTACATCCTCTAACCCCCACTCTTTAACCTCAAACTATCCACTATTGACCTCACCCCTTTCCTAAGAGGTCTGTAAGGGGCGTGCATAAGTGCACAATCGTGCCTACCATCCCTGTCCTATTGTCCCCATGTATTCGTACCTATTTCCTGTATTCTTACTCATGTTTATACTTATACCTATTATCTTGTAAGCGATTGACAAAATAAATAAAATAAAATAAAGGATGAGTGTTTCTAATAATAATGAACAAATGTTTATTAAGAGAATAAATTGACCATATTGGAGATTCAGTAATGTTTTTATAATTAAGTAAGAAAGTGCATTAATAGAAAACAACTTCAAATTGTGGTGGAATTTTTCTACCTTAAAAATAGAGAGTGGCTAGATTTTGTCAACTTAGAAGTGTACTTCCTCATGGTATTTCAGTAATGTTAGATATGTTTTTATACTGTTTTCCATTCAGATGCATTTTAAAACAATTTGCAATGAAGGTAATGAATATTAAAATAGAACATTATACTATTTTGTCTTAAAGATTGGAAATGAACTCCATGACAATGTAAATAAAAACTAAATGCAAAGATCATGAGTAGTATTGTCTTTATGTACAACTTTTCTGCTTCCTGATGCAGTTGGTTGTTAAAAATTAATTAGACTTACTGTTGGGAATATTTATTAGCTGCTGAATGTAATACCCCTTATTGTAGTAGATAATATAACATACTCTGAATTTTTTGTTCCTTGGAGACTGTCCTAAGCCAGTGTTTCTCAACATCAACAACTTCTAAGATGTGCGGATTTCAATGCTTAGAATGCCAGCTGAGGAATTCTGGGAATTGAAATTCACACATCTTAAAGCTGCTGAAACTGAGAAACATTATCCTAAGTACTTTTGAGAAAAATTACCTTTCTGGTACTGATTAGATGTTATGGGCAAGCTGAGTTAGAATAGGTGAAGTTTGTACAATAATACAAACTTCACGTCTATTCTTTCTGATGTTATAATATATCTGACTTAAGGTCAATCATTTTAATAAAAATGAAGAAAATTAACTGCAGTCTAATCTATTCATCAGAAGCTTAACTTAATATTTACTGATATTTACTTAACGTTTACTTAATGATTTACTTAATATTTACAGCTCTTCTTTCTGCCATGAGAGGATACAGCTTTTCAATTTCAGCTTTTCATGTGTTCTAAAGGAAGAAAGTTTAAATCCAGATACTTTGACTACGATGTTTTGAAGAGGAATTGCACTGAGTGCTATTTCTAGGAACTCTGTCTCCATAACAGAGTTTACAATATCAAGTTTGTAATTCAGCAATAATTCCAATATAGGAGAAATGTTTTATCTTGTCAAATAAGCCCTAGAACAAAATTTGCAGGTTTTTGAATTATTTTTATTAGATAACAGTTTCCTATATTGGAACATGAGCATGCCAGATTGGAAAGCTTTGCTGGATTAATTCTAATGTAACACCCAGATAGACAGTTAGGCAGAAACTCTGTTTCCATCATTGACTGATTAAAATATATTCAGTAAAACAAAGCAAAGTTAACCCCTAATTTTAAGGATTGTTGGCAACCGTTTGTGGGCAAAGCTTAGACATAATGTAGCAGAATTTTGCTACTTTTAGAGAAATAGATTTGTCCTGGTTATCTAACAAATAATGCAAGTTAAAAATATTGGCGTGGCCAGGAAATTTAGTTTAAAAGGGGGTAATCAACAGGTGGTGAATGTCCCTGTAGAACTGACAATACAAAATAACATGTGCTGTGGTTTCTATGGCACCTGTGTCACAGGGGCAGTATCAAGTTTCAAAAGGGGTTTTCTCATATTTCCCTTCCAAAACAACTGGAGAAAATATACCCCAATCAAGGAATTATCAAGAAAAACAAGCTGACAGTAAACAACTTCCTATTCAAAGAATCACCAACACTCCCACCAGCACTGACAAGGCAAGCCACTAGTATATAAACAGAGAACATTCCCTTCTAGTACTGATGATATTACTTAGTTAGGTAATGAAATATCTGCAAGAAAGCAACAAAGCTCAGAGCACCAAGGACCCCACAGAAAATATTAAATTGAGCTAAAGATAAGGCTTGCCTGAATTTGGGGACTGTGATATGATATAAATATGAAGGTGGTTTAGGTGCTTAGTTTATAATTATGACAAATGTACAATTAAATTACAACCCTATATCTAAGATCCTTTACCTTAATATTGATCTAGTTTGATCTAGCTTTAAAGTTAACATGGCATCACTGGAAAAGCCATTTTATAATGCCAAGGCATGGTTTGGGGGGTTACATGAATGCCAGGCTCTTCCTCACTCCTCCTCTAGTTTGCATTAATTCCTGGTTTTCAGCTCTCTTGGTTCTTACAGATCTCAGACTGCAATCTCAACTACGGTTTGTTAAAGAGAGGAAATTGCATGAGGATAGAGAGCATTAATGCTTGATGTTTGATTGGATCTGCTAATGCTAAGTGCTACATTTGTGATGTGGTATTGTGATTACAGCATGTTTTTTGATGGTTTTGTGTCTTGACCTGAGTTCATAAATTGAGTGAGATGATATTTTTTGAGATGTAAATGGATAGGTTAAAAATCTTAACTTCATAATTCCCCTGACAGTGATTTCATAGGACAGCATTGTAGCATAGAAAAAGAACTGAAACAAAGAAATCCCTGGTTTCTTTTTGGCATTATAGATTGTATTTCTTTTCTAATGCCTTTTTTATATTTCTTGAAAGAGTTAAACTACCATCACTTCCCCCAAAGGAGGAGATTTTCTTCTGTTTTCTCTTCATTTCTGACATTCTCACATCTCCTTCTCCTAGTTTCCTTTACTCTGTTTTGGTTAAATGTATATAGAGGCAAACAGTATTTTATCAAGCTCTTGGCTTCTCTTTTTTCTCCTGCTCAAATTTCTTCTCACTTTTCAGCTTTGCTTTTGCTATGAAGATGCAGTTTGTTTGTTTGTTTGTTTATTGAACTTATATTGCTGCCTATTCATCCATGGCGACTCAAGGCGGCTTACAGAACATAAAACCACAATACCAGTTTACTGGTATTACCCTCATAAATTGTTCCAATCTATCACTATAAAGGCAAACCTGATACATGTTATGGTGTAATCTGCATTGTGTAGAAAGTCTACTCAGGGTATTTAAAAATGTTTGTAATAGTATTTTCTTTCTTTTGGGACAAATACAATATAAGGAACATAAATGTTTATAATTTTATCCTTCTCTTTCAATTTACAAATATAGTCATTTTTAAAAGAAATTACTTCATTGTATTTCTAAGTATTTATCTTCATTTTCAAGGTATGATTACTTTGGAAGAGAAGAAAATGCATGGACCCAATATTCTTTAATTCATTAATCATTTAAAAGATCAGTAATATTAAGTTTGCAGTAATTCTTTCATTAACATTTAAGTTTTCCTTAATTCATTTTATCAGCTGCTTTACTAGATCAGGGCCTATCTCAAGATTGTAGTTGGGAACAGAAGTCTGAAGCATTTGCTGTTGTATAAATGTCTAGTGATATATACATATACTATGTAGTATACTATAGTGTTTATTATATAGTAAATATTTGGACAATTTTGAGCAATTGGATCAGTAATTCTAATCATTAGATAAATTATTATTCTGTTAAGGATTCCAGCATGGGCATTATTTTACAGAAAACTATGAAAAAAGTTTCATCTATTATTCAAGGATAATCAGCATTTGAATAGTCAGGAAAACTTGTTTTATAACAGATAAATACTTTAAAATATTTTATTCAGCTTTTGAAATTGACAACATTGTTTTATGGGGAAGCCTATTTGAATAATCACATGATCCATTTAAAAAAAATCCAGACGTCTAGCAATTTCTCAAAGCTGTCACAATCTTGAGGTTCGGACACTGGCAATGCATGCATCACTCCTGTCCTTCAGTGGCAGGAACAGTTCACCAAACAGTTCTTGTTTTGGTTCACAAATTCAGTATTTCTGTGTTAACTTTCAACAAATTGCAAATCCATGCAAACCACCACAATTGAACTATTATACAAAAAACCGTTTGCAATGAGATGGTTTGCTGTGAGATCCACCTGGTTGTGCTTTGCTGTGTACTCAGACGCTGTCTTTTACAGGGAGGGCTAAGTCACCAGCAATAGCTTGCTTTCTGTTGTATGTAAATTAGATCAGTAAGTATCCCGAACTGTTAACTGTAGAAGGCTGTAGAAGACAAGTGGAATAGGATGAAGGCTACTGAGCTAAACAAATCATCTATCCTGTAATAATATCTCCCTCTTGGCTAAATTGAGTCTCAATTACCAGTAAATGGCTTTTAACCAATCTAGTACTGCACCCCCAACCACTGATCAATAACGTGCAGTATAGGACCTCTTTTGAATTTGATGAAATCAGAAGGAGTATCATTTTTATGATAATGGCACTTTAGCCCAAATATCCAGGTAACAATGTCAAATGATTTAATGTATAAGAATTAAAAGGGTATCTGTCAGATTCCAAAATTCCGTTGTCTTAAGGAGTCAAATAGAATTCCTCCATTTAGTTAGAAAATAAAACATATTTCTGTAAAACTATTCTCATTCCCAACCCGTGCAGCTTAACAGGAAACAGCACAATCAATGATATCAAAGATTGCTGTTAGTTGTTGCAAAAATGCATAACCCGAGGCTAACACATGTTCAGTGAAAAGCATGGCCTCAAGCCCTTGCCCAAATTTGTCACCAGTTTGTAACTTTTCATTTAACCCAGGGGAAAAATATTAAATTTTATCAGGTGTGATTTAAAGTAATCACTTTTTAATTAAGTTAGATGCCACATTTGTCATGATCTGATCATTTGTCCCAGTTTAGCCTATTTTTGGAATCCCCAAAATACTGCTCAAAAATCAAATGTGGCTCTTGCTCTGAAAATGTTTCTTTGCTACGAAAATTTACAAGACTGCATTCCCACTGTTCTGGTGACAGAAGTCATTCCCCAAGGTGAATGTTACAGCTTCAGTTCCAGAATTATGCTTGCAACCACACTGAAGATGGCTCATAAAAATCATAAATTCTGTACCAATATTCACTAGTTCCCTGGGGTGAACTTGGAAGGTGAGCTTTGAGAAAAATATGTGATACTTAGTAAGTAATTCAGAAATTAGTACAACGTTAGGGGAAACTGTTAAGGGAACTGAAGTTTTACAAGTAGCTGCCTATCCTTTGAACTATAGATAATACAAAAGATACAAAATTCACATAATTTTGTAGTAGAAACTGGCAGTTTTTGACACAGAAAAAAATGTGAATTTAGGCATCTACAAATAAAGATGCACCTAGGTCTGATGAAATCAATACTGTTGGGCAGATACATTGGCAAAGATAATGGCTCGCTTCCAACATCAACAGGGCTAAGTTCTTCCTGCCAATGAGAATGAAAAAGCCAATTTTCCCTTTGTAAGTTACTTACTGTAAATCAGAAACTGCGTAAATCAGAAACTCTGTCTTACATCTTACAAATAAGCCAAATATTGGAAGCCGAGGACATAGTACACCTTCTAACTTTGATTTGTTAGAAAAATAAGTCAATGCTAGCAGACACATTTTTAAAAAATCCTTAATCAGAAAAGCAAGTGGAAACAGCCAAGCAGCAGGCAATGCCATGGTGTGGAAACCTAACCCCCCAGATAATAGCTTTTACTCGAAAAGGATGTTTCCTTTAACAGACTCACCTCGGTGTAGTTTTGTTGATTCTTCAATATCAAGTAGAGTATTTCTGATGCTTGCTACTAATTATCTGAGCATTTATTGGAATTGGGATATACTGTATATTATATGCCACTAAACCATATGATTTCAGTCTGCTTCAGTTTAATCTGTATTTTGCATGGGCTGCAAACGGAGCAAAATTTCAGTGTTTCTGCATCTTTATGCAGAAGGCATATAAAATGAGCATTGCAGATTGATATCACAGGACTATAATTCAAACTACAACTATGGCAGATATGCTTCATTTTGAAAGGTGAAAGTGCTGAATGTTGAAGTTATTCTCCGGAGGAAGAAACAGAACACAGGCACTTTTTAGAAGTTTTATTCCATTAGCTCTTTAAATGTCCCTTCCCTACCAACTGTCCATGTACTTTTGTTGGCTTTTGTATAACACAGTGTAGATTATGCTTGCAAATTTCAGTTATGTAACTTTTTTTTTTACTTGAACTTCCTTCTGTGTTTATTAATACAGACCCATTTTGAATAAGAAATGAAATCGCCTTGCTAGTTTTGTCTATGTGCAAAATTAATAGTTTTTTCCCTCTTTCCTTTCAGTACTTTCCTGTATCTGAAATTCCTGGTAGTTTGGGCTCTTGTGTTGGTGGCTGACTTTGTTTTGGAATTCAGATTTGAATATTTGTGGCCATTCTGGCTTTTCATCCGGAGTGTTTATGATTCCTTCAGATACCAGGGATTGGTATGTATAAAAATAGAAAAAGTATTTATCAGCTGTTTATTGTTATTACTAGCATTAGCATTAGCAGCTCTCTGATGTATTTCTCAGTTGGAGTCCTGTTTGATATATAGCTCTGAAAAAGTTATTTGCAAAAAGGGGATCGCTTGTCTCTATTTTCAGCTGCAGAACCATTCCCTTCCGTACCCTGGGTGCTTTAATAGGGTCCCTTGATGTTCAGAAGCAATTTTTTTCCCAAGGTTTGAGGAACTTGAAGGGGGAAAGGACTTCTGGTGTAAGCAGCTCTTTGGATTGCAGGCTTTGGATCTAACAGATATTTTGAGAACACCAAGTAACATGAGACAAAAGGACAGGAAGAATACAGACAGACTGTCTCTCAATATCTAATAGTCATTTGTCTCATAGTTACCAAACATGGTTAATACTGGATTAGAATGGTTATTATAAACAAAGAAATAACCTTTTGTATGTTGCAGCAATCCTGACAATACCCTTAGAAGCACCACAGCAAAAACATTTTAAAAGCACATCTCTTTTGCCAGATTCTAATAATAGAATAACAGAATAGTTTTAATTTTGTGGAATTAAAAAAAAAGTTAGCAACCGTGAAGATTTTATTGGGTGGAAAGATATAAATCAAATATATGCATTCTGATTTAGCAAGAAACTCTATGCCACTGGATAAAAAAGAAACCCTACTGGCTTATTGTCTTTCCCTTTTCTTTCAGTCAGCTTTTACACAATAACCATCTTTTTACACATTGTTCTATGAGTGCAAATTGAATAAATGAAAATAAATAGATAATATTTAATCTGTTTTGATGAGCAGCATAAGATTTTAAAAATAATCAATATGAATGTATCCAACTAGCATACTCTGGTTCAAATTGCTACTTACAATGCAGAGTAAATTTATCTAGCAATTGCCTTTGTGTTCTGAAAAATAAAAACAGTGCCTCTATTCATACAGAGCAGTTTTTCTCAATCTTGGCAGCTTTAAGGTCTGTGGACTTCAACTCCCAGAATTCCCCAACCAGCATAGTTGCCAAGGATGAGAAACACTGATATAGACAGTGATGAAGATAAAGGAAAGATAATACTAAAGTTACATTTTTGTTCCTGTGTGAATCCCATTGAATTCATGTATAACTCATGTACATTATTTTCATGCAAGAGCCTTGATAGATAAACATTTGTGGAGTTCTAGTACTGTAGGTTGAAGGGTGCTTATAGTCATTGGCTGAAACAAATTTGAATTAAAGACAACCATGCTACTTCAGCAAGTCATTTGGTAAATTATACTGAAGCAAACATTCAGAATTCCATGTGAGAGAAAATTAGGGGCATGACCAGTATTTACAAAAAGGAAATTCTTTTCTATAAAGTTGCAATAAAATGTTAGCCATGAAATTATTAATAATTAGGGGGAAATTTCTGTTATGTGGCTTTCTTGGTAGTATGTTGAATCTTTGTAAGGATGGGCTATAGACAGACAGACAGACAGACAGACAGACAGACAGATGCAATTGCAATGCCTTCAGTGAAATCTATTCACTATCTTAAAACAAAACCTAATGGACTTTCTTGTTTTTCTCTTCTCCCCAACCTTTTGATTCTCTTTAGGCATTTTCAGTATTTTTCGTTTGTGTAGCATTCACATCAAATATCATATGTCTGCTATTCATACCAATACAGTGGTTGTTTTTTGCTGCCAGCACATATGTTTGGGTACAGTATGTCTGGCATACGGGTAAGTCTTCCTATTTATTTCACTGCCTGTTAAATCTGAGAACAAGTTGTAAAATAATAATCATCCTGTTTTTGTCTTAAAAAAAATCACATGTTGTCCCTGTCAAATTGGCCTCCTGTTTGCCAATGACACCAGGCTTACTCTTGAAATCGCATTACAGGTAGTCCATTTAATGACCATTTAAAGTTATAAATGGCGCTAAGAAAAGTAACTGTTTTTCACACTGCAACATCCCCGTAATCACATGATCAAAATTCGGACATTTGGCAACTGGCTCGTATTTATGATGGTTGCAGTGTCCTGGGGTCGTGTGATCTTCTTTTATGACTTTCTGACAAGCAAAGTCACTGGGTAAACCAGATTCACTTAACAACCCTGTTACTAATTTAAGATCTACAGCAATTCACTTAACAAATGAGGTGAGAAAAATCGTGAAATGAAGCAAACTCATTTAGCAAATTTCTCTTTTAACAATAGACATTTTGGCCTCAGTTGTGGTCATAAGTTGAGGACTACCTGTACAGGTATTTCACAGTCTAAAATATAGACGCTCTCTTCCAAATTATGCATGAGAAAGTAGACCTGTTCATGCATCTTATTTCTTTGTAAAATATCTTTAGTGAATGCACGTAATAGTGCTTCAGGATAGCTATCAAGGAATTACTATTCATCCATGATTAATTAACTATAGCAATAATTAACTATATCATCAAAACATACCCTACCTCATAATCCACCCTGTAACTTGCAAGAGCAAAAGGAACAGAAGTTATGGTCTTCAAATTTAAAATGTTGATTGAGAATGTCCGATTTCATGTTTTGGGATTCAGCCTAATGAATTGGAAACTGTGTGGGAAACTCCAAAGTGTCTTGATGTTTAGAATTTTTGCAGGTTACCGGCTTTGTTTTTCTTCTTATCTTCTTATCATTATTAACCTTACAGTAAACCATCCTTTTGATCGCCAGAAAAGTTGGAAAAAAACTCCTTAATTCCTAGCAGGCAAGGCCAAGGCTGGCTGGGTGTTATAGGGGTTATATTATAGCATATATGATGACAGATCCCAGCAATGCAGGACGTGAGCTTTGCTGTAGAGAGGTTCAAAAGACTTGTTTTGAATTAATGATAATTAGTTGTTATTAATGCTGCTTCTACATAGTCTACTTGTTTTTGCACTGCATTCACTTAATTCAAAGTGGGGAACTATGGCCCTTTTATGACTTGTGCAGTTCCCAGAATTCCTGAGCCTGAGGAATTCTGGGAGTTGAAGTTCACAAATTATAAAAGGGCCATAGTTCCCCATCCCTTACTTAGTTCTTTTAGCGATGTTTATCAATTGGGTGGTGCAATAAGGGGTTTTGCTCTTCAGCTGACTTATTGCAGAGCTTGTGCTGAAAGGATGTCATTGCCCAAGATCAGCCCACTGGCTTCTGGACCCACGGGAGGACTGGAAACTTGGTTTCCTAATCTCAGTCCAACATCTTCACCTCCATGTCATTTTGGGTCTCTGTACAAAGAAGAGTAGGATATTAGCTTTGCACAGTCATAGCATAGGTTTTTCCTCTTCATAATTACACATGCTATTTTAAGAAGTCTAATTTTCTTTTTTCTTTTGCTTTTTTTAATGTTGATGCTTGGCTTGTTTTCTGCTTCCAACAGAGAGAGGCGTGTGTTTACCAACAGTATCACTATGGATACTGTTTGTTTATATTGAAGCAGCAATCAGATTTAAGGATCTCAAAAACTTTCATGTAGACCTTTGTAGACCTTTTGCTGCACACTGGTAAGTGTACATTCCAGTATTTTTCTTCTCTTAAGCAATGCTTTGAAATACAGGTAGTCCTTGACTTACAACAGCCCGTTTAGTAACCATTCAAAGTTACAGTGGCACAGTAAAGAGTGACTTATGACCATTTTTCTCACTTACGACTATCCTTCATGGTCACATGATCAAAATTTGACCGCTTGACTACTGGCATGTATTTATGATAGTTGCAGGAGTCACGTGATTCCCTTTTGCAAGCTTCTGACAAACAATGGGAAAGTAGCTTCATTTAGCAACTGTGCTACTAATTTAACAATTGCCATGATTCACTTAACAACTGTGGCAAGAAATATAAAATGGGGCAAAATTAACTTAACAGCTGTCTTGCTTAATAACAGAAATGTTGGGCTCAATTGGGATCGTACTTCAAGGACTACCTATAAGAACATAAGGATGCCTTGTTGGATTGGACCCCTAGCCCATCTATAGGCTAGTCCTCAACTTACAACCATTTGTTTAACAACCATTCAAGGTTACACTGGCACTGAGAAAACTGATTTATGACTGGTCCTCATACTTACAACCAGTGTAGTATCCCCAGAATCACATGATCAAAATTTGGTGCTTGGCAACCAGCATTTATTTATGATGGCTGCAGTGTCCTGGAGTCACATGTTCACCATTTGCAACCTTCCCAGCTGACTTTTGAATAAGCAATGTGGGAAACTGGATTCGCATTATTCCCCGGCCATCATTGATACAATAACATTCAAACCAGTTTCTCATATTCCCTTAAAAGACAACTAGATATTTAAATTACTCGAAGATGCCAAAATTTAAAAGAGATTTATGTACTGTAGGATGAATGTCAGGTTACCTGTGGTAGTAAAAAATAAAATCAGGAGCTGTATTTTTTTTTTCTTCATCAGGTGCAGACTTGGTATAGGATTTAAATTGGAACTAGGTGGGAAAAGCGAGATACCAGGTTTCATTATACAAATAGCCAGTTTAAACTAGATTTGGCATTTTTACCCACCTCATGAGTCCTTCGCCTGAGATAGCAGATGTTATTTGAATCAAATTAATATGATTAAACTATTGATTGATGTTAGAAATTATGGTGTATTAAAAACCATTGTGTTTGCTGAGTGTGTTTCCGTGTGTTAACCATGGCTGTACCGA
Organism: Notechis scutatus; assembly: GCF_049901735.1. NCBI lineage: Eukaryota > Metazoa > Chordata > Lepidosauria > Squamata > Elapidae > Notechis > Notechis scutatus. The sequence continues at coordinate 10,233,279 of NC_142016.1, forward strand.
AAGGGAAATTTAAGAAGATGCCATATGCAGATCAGACTTAATGTACAGCATGGGAGCACAGCTCACTATTTTTTATATCATGATTCTTTTTATATCTAAGCAACTTTTATAATTGCCCTTTTAATCAAGTTCCCAAACCACATAACTGTATGTTATCATTACTATTTATAGTCTGACTAGAAGGGCACAATCTCTTTAAATATTGCTACAGTTTGCTTATAGAACAGGACAAGCGTTGATTTCTTTGTCTTATTTTTATTGTTTTATTGTTTGTCCGCATTATGCTTTATTGCCTTCTAGATTTTGCTTTTAGATTTTTATTGTTTTGCATTTTTACATTTTTGAAAACTGAGATTTTCTGGTCATTGACCATGATTTTTGAAAAGAAAATCATTTCATTTCACTGCCTACTAAAATCTCCCTTCAGATTGTTGTCAGCATTTGTTAGCTAACTGATTCTGCATTTTTTATGTTTTTGGAGGGCTACAAGAATACATTTTCAGTTAAAATAGTTTATATTACTACAGGTTGGTTCCACTGTTTGATTACAAAGCTTGTGATGTTCTTGTAATCAAATTATTTTTCTCCTTGTTAGTTAACTAAATGTTAGCTCTGAGCAGTTTTTCCTTTTAACTTCACATTTATGTTTTGTGGATGAAAATAAGTGTTGGGTGATTCACAAAAGGGAGTGTTCTCAAGTCAAATCTTTATTAGAGTCATAGACCAGCATAAAAATGGTGTTCAGCCATGGTGATAGTGACTTCTAAAAGTTGTATTTAACTCTGGATATGATTAAAGGTAGTTTTTTACTTACAACCATTCATTTAGTGACTGCTTGAAGTTACAATGGCACTGAAAAAAGTGATTTATGATCAATTTCCACATGACCGTTGCAATATCTCCATGGTCATGTGATCAAAATTCAGGTGTTTGGCAACTAGCATGCATTTACGATGGTTGCAGTATCCAAGAGGTCATGTGATCACCTTTTCCAACCTTCTGACAGGCAAAATCATTGGGGAAGCCAGATTCACTTAATAACCATGTTACTAACTTAACAACAGTGCCAAGAAAGGTCATAAAATGGGGCAAAATTTCATAGAGGTTTATTTATTAATTAGGTATCTCTCCCCCTCCCCTCCATTATTATCTTATAGATAATTTAAGGCAGTCTGCATACATAACATTCATTCTGCCTCCTATTTTCTCCACAACAGCCACCCTGTGAGAGACAAGGACCAGCCCAAAATCACCTAGCCAATTTTTCATGCCTAAGATGACACTAGAACTCACAGACTCGTGGTTTCTAGACCAGCACCCTAACCACTGTACCAAACCGGTGCTCTAGGTTATGCTGAGTTTGTATAAGTCTCAAAAAAGTTCAGCTTCCAAACATGAGCAAAATGTGTAGCTGCAGAACTTTAGTTTTTACTCTAAAATGTATTATTTTAATTCATAAATAAAATGTATTATTCTGTGTGTTTTAAAACACCCAATGGGGGAAATTATAAAATATTTCAATAATTTCAACTGAACCTTCCCAATATTTAAAAAGGAATTCTGTTTCTCATAACAGTGGAGACTTGGCAACTAAAGTTAAACAGCAGCCATGCCAAGCTCTTATGGAAGGTGCACTTGAACTGGATAGCTGAAAAGTGACTGAATATCTTTGTCTTTCTTCCTCTGTAGACAAGTGTGCTTCTAAGGATAATTCTTTGATATCTCCATTGTGATTTCCCTTTGTCATATTCTAGATTATTATATTAATTTGCTTGGATAGTTCTGCCTTAATTAGTAAAGTCTGTCTTGTTTTTTCCCCTCAAGTATTGGATACCCTGTTGTGACTTTGGGCTTTGGCTTCAAAAGTTATGTCAGCTATAAAATGCGATTACGAAAACAAAAGGAAGTGCAGAAAGAAAATGAATTTTACATGCAACTCCTTCAGCAAGCATTACCCCCTGAACAACAGATGCTACAAAGGCAAGAAAGAGAAGCAGAAGAAGGTAGGTTCTTAACACAGGCCTTAGATAAAAGTAATGGTTTTCACCAAAGGTGCTTTTTTCAAGGGGCAACTGGACTCTCTGGTTTTTCTTTGAAGACATTTCGCTTCTCATCCAAGAAGCTTCTTCAGCTTCTTCTTGGATGAGAAGTGAAACGTCTTCAAAGAAAAACCAGACAGTCCAGTTGCCCCTTGAAAAAAGTACCTTTGGGACAACCATGACCTGGATGACTGAGAATCTCCCTAGACTTAATGGTTTGTAGATTTGGAACCCGTCTTATGAATCAATGATTCATTCCCCTCTTCTCTTTAAATTCAAACCATGGCTTCTTCAATCAGGGTACCACAGCACAGTTTATACAGTTTAAGGATTTTTCCCTGTGTAGTCTGTAAGTTTACGTGCAGAATTTCTTTGGAGACATTCCATTTGCCCTTCTCTACAAAAAGCACATGTTGACTCTTTGATCATGCCCCAGGATAAGTAAAGGTACATTATTCATTTTTCCTAGGAGGGAAGACTTCCTTCTCTCTATCTGTCTCTCCTTTTTTCCCCCTTCAGCTGACAGGCTTTTAAAGGAATGGGATTACCTATGAGTAAATTTCCTATTTCTGGAATTCTCTAGATAGTGATTAATTTTACATTAGTGTGTGCATGCTCATTTGTTTAGGATTTTGTGCAGTTGTCTAAATAATTTAGGTCACAACGTTATTTACTATGATAATGTTACCATTGATCTCTGAAATCTTGTACCATTGCTGATTTTGCTACTCTAGTAACTTATCTGTTAATTATTTACTTATTAAGCTAATTTATTTGATTGCCCAACTCATATGTAGTGACTCCGGGTGGAATACAGCAATAAAAAGCCATAATTTAAATCCACCAAGTTCCTCTCTTCCCCACCCACCCCCAATTTAGCTACAGTTAGAACCAACCAAACACATGTTTACAGCAGGTTCTTCAGCAGTTTCTAATCCAAACATCCTTGGAAGATAGAACATATTAGACTTGTCCAGGTTTAGTATGTGTCATATTAACCAAAATGCAGTACTGCAAGCTACTTTCTGCTGACTGCCGGCTGCCTGCAATTTGGCAGTTCGAATCTCTGGCTCAAGGTTGACTCAGCCTTCCATTCTTCCGAGATCAGTAAATGAGGACTCAGATTGTTGGGGGCATTATGCTGACTCTGTAAACCACTTAGAGAGGGCTATAAAGCACTGTGAAGTGATATATAAGTCTAAGTGCTCTTGCTATCGCTGTTGTTGCTAGTGGCTAGGCCTTCCAAATTGTCTTCTCAAATGTAGAAACTCTTCCTCCCCTCTCTATTCTGTTCACTAGGAGATTTTATATTGCTAGATCGGGGTGTCAAACTCATGTCACAGCGGTGTCACAAGACATATTGGGACTTTTCCCCCTTCGCTAAACCAGGCATGGGCGTGGTTAGCACATGGCACATCTGGCCCACGGGCCTTGAGTTTGACAGCCCCTGTGCTAAATGGTCTTAATTCGGAGTTTCCTCTTTTTCACTTGTTTGAACTCCATGTCCTTTCACTGCTGGGAAATTATGCCCAAATTATACCCAAATACATATTATATCTTAGCAATTGATATCTCTACTCCAGATTTAAGTATTACCATGATACACAATCAGTAGGTAAATCTTTCCAGTCAGTGGGTTGCACTGCTCCCTTTTTTCCTTAGTTTGCAAAGTCACAGAAGAGGGACAAAGCTGATTCTATACCACTTTTGCAAATGTGATTTCATCTGCTTCTCTTTTTCTAGATTCTTAAGCATAAACGATAGAGTTTCATATAGCGGTTAAGGACCAGGCTAGAAAATGAGTGTGTGTGAATTCTAACCCCACCAATAGGCACAGAGCTAGTTGGGTGATTTTGGGCCAGTCATTCTCTCTCAGCCTAGGAAGAAGGCAATGAGAAACCACTTCAGAAAATGCTGCCAAAAATGTTCAGGGCCCAGGAGTCAAGACTGACTTGAAGATACTAAAGAGGGGGGGATGAGCAGAAGAGAACTTTTTATTTATATATTTGCAGAATATTTTACCAGTGTTCAAGAATAACAATGTTGTTATTATTAATAAAGACTGATGTATTTCCTTACACAGGAAATATTTTCTTTGTAATATACTGTTTATTGGTCAAATTGTTTTCTGGGTGATCTTTTTTTTTTAATTCAGCAGAATATGTCTTTCTAAATGCCATAGATCTGCACACAGGCCACATTGTGTAAATTCCAGCTTTGATGTCCAGGTTTCAGTCAGGAGATTTTCACACTTGTGTGCAAGGATAGGAACACTGTTACAAGGATAAACACACACACACACCAATTCAAAAAAGAAAGGGAGGCGATCATTCTGAAGGGGGACAGGAAAGGAATAGGTCCCTGATTCCTAGTGTTTGGAATGAGAGGTATGAAAGCCACAGACAGTTCACATTCTTTGTGTCACCAGTGAATTGGGGGGGAAAATCAATGACGTTTAGAGTTCTCTATTTCTCAGGAAAAATTAAAGACTAGTAAATCCTTTGTTAAACACATGGAGAGCATGTACATTTTATGACTTAATAACCTTTCATGGTAAATTGTTTGATATTTATACATTAATCATATTCAGTGTACTAATTGAATGATGGTTGTGTATGCTCTTTGATAGTACAGAATGAAAAGAAATTTGGAAATAAATATCTGAACATAAATTAATGACCTGATCCTGTGTTGGGTATGTGGAGAGATTCATTACTTTCACTGGACTTTGCAGTAATTAATAATTCTTAACTTGAGACTATTGACCGATAAAAGTTATGTTCCATATTATGAAACGTGATGGTAGAAGAAAAATTGAAGCAGTTTTTTAATATTCAAAACAAGCAACTTTGCAGTGGATTTTAAACAATAAACTAGCCATGTATTTAGTATTATCATACTGTGATATTCTGTGAATATACCCATATTGAATCTTTTGCTACTGGAGTATCATTTGTTGTAAGATGCTGTGTAGCCTCTTTGTAACTGATTGTCCTATGTTTATACAGGCAATACTCTAATGAAGTAAAATTAGCTTTGTTGGAGGTGGTTTGAACAGTATTTCTTAATCATAACTACAGAATACGGGATATGGGTTAAGTCAAGAAATACAGTATATTCAGTTGAAATGATAAGCTTAGGCAACTGTGTTTGGTATTAATCAGACTCCTATAGCATTTTATGCCTTTGATTTCAATCAGATAATAAAATTATGTTATAGCAGGGGCAAATACATGTTTCTTATTTTCTAAAGTATTAAAGTACTAAAGTACTAAAGTCTTCTGCAGTTACTTGATTATTTCTCTTAGTAATTTAAACATGGTTTGGTTCATTAAAATAATGTCCTAAAACTTTAATATTTGAAAATCATGTTCAAAAATGTTTCTAATAAGATTGAGAAACTAGAGGAAGCTTGGCTGGGAACAGGATCTGGCTTTAGAGCTGTAACTTGCTTACCCAAGTTCCAGGATTATATCTATTTGGACATAAAATATCGACTAAAATTGATGTATTTTTGTTTCAACATTATTATTTTTATTATTATTGTTATTTTATATTCATTTATCATACAAAGTAGCAGCTGGACATTTCTTAAATTGGTATACATTTTCTCTGTATTTAGAAAGAAGATTAGATGAATTTTTTTAAAATCATTTTCAATTTTACTGAAATGCCCTGGTTGATGCAACACAGGAATCACTCTCAGGAATCCATTAATTTGGAAACTATTGGGAATTTTAATTTATTTTTTGCAATGTAACTGAAGGAAAAACATTTTATTTGATGTAGGGGAATAATAGAAGTAATGTAATTTGATTGTAAAAGGAATATTGAGAATAAATGCTATTTCTGACTTAAATTTTAAATGTTGTCTTTTTCTTCCTCCCTTCCTTCGTTCTGGATATTTCAGCAGCCAAAGGATTGTCCGAGATGGATTCCTCAATACTTTTGCAACACAATGGTGGTATTCCAGCTAATAAAAAAATATCTACAACATTACCGGAACTAGAATACAGAGAAAAGGGGAAAGAAAAAGACAAGGATGCCAAAAAACATAACCTTGGAATAAATAACAATATTTTGCAACCTGTAGACTCTAAAATACAGGAAATTGAATATATGGAGAACCATATCAACAGTAAAAGATTAAATAACGATCTTGTGGGAAGTACAGAAAACCTCTTAAAAGAGGACTCATGCACTGCCTCTTCCAAAAATTACAAAAATGCTAGTGGAGTTGTGAACTCCTCACCTCATAACCACAGTGCAACTAATGGAAGCATCCCTTCCTCATCAGTGAAGAATGAGAAAAAACAGAAGTGCACTAGCAAGAGCCCAAGCACACATAAAGACTTAATGGAAAATTGTATCCCCAATAACCAGCTAAGCAAACCAGATGCACTGGTAAGGTAAGTTTGATATGGTACTGATCTGTCTTCACCACAACACCCTTATCTATTTACTGTTTGTTTACCAGTAAGTGAAAGTGCTCTGTTTTGAGGGGGAAAACTTATGTTAGGAGAGGCGCATGCTATGTGTTTAGACGTGTCCATAGTCAAGATTTGGTTCTGTTATCTTTGATGGGCTATACAGGAAGCCCTTGATTTGCAACAGTTTCCTTAGTGACCATTTGAAGTTACAACAGAACTGAAAAAAGTGACTTATGATCGTTTTTCACGCTTATTTTTGCAGCATCCCCATGGCCATGTGATCAAAATTCAGACGCTTGGCAACTGGCTCATATTTATAACAGTTGGAGTGTCCCAGGGTCATGTGATCACCTTTTGTGACCTGCCAACAAGCAAAGTCAATGGGGAAGCCAGTTTTACTTAACAACCATGTTAATAACTTAACAACTGCAGTGATTCACTTAATAACTGTGGCAAGAAAGTTAATGAAACAGGACAAAATTCACTTGACTGTCTCACTTAGCAACAGAAATTTTGGGCTCAATTTTGGTTGTAGGCTGAGGGCTACCTGTATTCATGCAGTCCAGTAGTCAGATTGGCATAACAGGATAGGATGTACAGGCTTTAGTTTGGCACATGATTAATTATAGTTTACTTAGTGCAGAATTGAGTTGGTGTTTTATTGCTAAGAATAAATAAGCAGATGATTACAGTTGTCAATCGTAGTGGCCTTGACGTTCAGTCTCATGCAGGAGAGGTTTTTGAGAGCCTGTACAAATTAATTGGCTTCTACTAAATAAGATGTTCTTTTGAAGTCTGGGTAAAACATAAAAAAGAGAAGTAAAAAAAAATGCATGCTTACAATTTGGCATGAAATAAAATGATGAAAAGGTTCACCACAAGATTTTGGAACCGATCTGTTTGTGAACATTCCATAAATTTTCGCAAATTCAGTTCTTCTATCTTACCCTTCACTGATGGAGGTAAATATACTGTCATATACCACTGATTGCACACAGGATCTCTTTCGAGTAGTTCAACCCCTGTAGATTTCATGGACATGTAATTTGTTTTTGAAGCTTTGTAGAAATTGTCATTGCTTTCTTCCAGCATAGTTATTGGCACTTCTAGTGTAGCCGACAGCCCTGGTATCCACCAAGAAGATTAAGGTTTCTTCTCAAAATACCTAAGTGCATTCAATTTGAATCCGCTCTGACCACCCATGTATGTTTAATTTGCTACTATTGTGTGCTGTATATGTAAAACCTGTTCCTCAACTTGGTATCTTCCAGATGTGTTCAGAATATTAGTCCCAAAATTCCTGCCCGACATGGGAAATCTGAAGGTTGTAGTCTTGGCTTTGGAAAGCTTTGGCCTGAGTTACAAACAACAGTTTTATTATTTTGATGTTATCAGCTAAAATGTAAATATGTTGCTTTAAAACCATTATCTAAGATATTGCAGAATTATTTGCCTAGGCTTAGTATTTCTTTGATGGGGAAGATAGACTGTGGAGCCAGGGATCCTGATGTTGCTAGAGTAAATTAATATTCTAGGCTTATTTTCACCTGATAGCCATTCTGGACATGAGACTAAAAGGGTAAACCTTAATAAAATGTCCTTAGATGAGTTTTATTATTATGATTTTAAAATCGTAATATATACCAGTCTCATTTTATCATGGAAGAAGAAAAGATTATAAATGATTTAAAATAAATATTTTGCTTTTCAGTAGCAAATGGAATCTGTCATAAAAAAAAAAAAAGAACCACTCTAATGTGGATTGTTCTTAGTGTTCCGTTTAAACAGTCTTGTTTCCTTCTTGGATAATTTTTCTCTTCCCCATTTTATATCCTCTCTGCCCAGTTTTTAGTCACCATTCTGTGGCCACTGGTCATTCTTGGTCCTTACTGTAATTAGAGGGGATTATTCATGGTTTTAAAAAACGACGACTGGGATTCCTGAAACCTGCTAATGTCTCACATGTGATGGTGCTGATTTCTCCGTTTAATTTCTTTTGGTTTCCCAAATGCTGACTGGGGAATTCTAGGAATAGAAGTTTAACTAATCAGAGATGGAAGAAAAGATTATAATTAAAAATCTGGGCAATAACTTTTCAGAGTGATTGTGTGGGTATGCGCACATCAGATGGATGGCACTTGAGGTCAAGATCATGATCACGTAAATATCAAAGTGGAGGCCATGTTGTAGATGTGTATGATGTGAAAATCTGAACAATGAACTACAGATAGTCCTCGAATTACAATTATTCATTTAGTGACCGTTTGAAGTTACAATGGCACTGAAAAAAGCAATTTATGACCATTTTTCACACGTATGACCATTGCAGCTTCCCCACGGTCACATGACTTACATTCGGATATTTGACCACTGACTCACATTTATGATGGTTGCAGTATCCCGGGGGTCATGTGATCTCCTTTTGTGACCTAAGAAGCAAAATCAATGGGAAGCCAGATTCACTTAACAACCGCGTTACTAATTTAAGAACTGCAGTGATTCACTTAACAAATGCAGTGAGAAAAGTCCTAAAATGAGGCAAAACTCACTTAGCAACAGAAATTTTGGGCTCATTTGTGGTCATAAGTTGACCATAAGTTGAGGACTACTTCAGGTGAGACATTCAAGCCAACTGTAGCACATTTCACCAAATCTTAAGATTGTGTCAATGGTACTAACTCCTATGTCAGACCTGCATACTCCTTCTGTCCTCTAGCAGTGTTATTATTGGGATCAGTAATCAGAGAAATAGATTTATTGTCATGTAGAAGCAACCATAATCACTTGTGAAGAGTCTCAAATTGAAGTTTTATTGCTAGTTAAAAGAATCTTGCCAGACTGACTTCATTCCCCTGGGAACGGTCAGATAAGGCTTCAGGGATTCTGGGCGTAGTCAGGCCTTTGCCACTTTCTGCAGTGCCAGGACTCTAAACTCGACTCCCTCTTAACACCTCCTTCCAGTCTAGCTGGAGGTTCCTGAACATTTATTCAGTTTATTCAGTCTTTGAAATTTATTCAGTCTATGAAATATATCAACAGTCCTTCCCTCATCTCTAATAAAACATTTATGTTTACAAATGTGGACATTTGGAACACAAGACTGAGCCACAGAACAAGATTTCAGAAATAGATCACCTTGCAGGAATTTTGCCTAACAGGTAAGCTCCACTAATCTCTATGCAGGCATAAATTCTAGCAATTGGAATTGTCGCATAATTGGAAAGCACCCATTTTTCAGAGAATGCCCAAGTTAACGGTCATTCACATTAAGAGTAGCTGTACAATTTTTGGTAAATAAATTTCTCTGGTTGATATACAGGTAGTCCTCAACTTACAATAGTTCATTTAGTGACTGTCCCAAGTTACAACAGCACTTTAAAAAGACGTAGGACTACTTTTCACACTTATGACTGTTGCAGCATCCCCGTGGTCACGTGATCAAAATTCAGACACTTGGCAACTGATTCATATTTATGACGGCTGCAGTGTCCTGAGGTCATGGGATCACCTTTCGTGACCTGACACACACAGTCAATTGGGTAGCCAGATTCTCTTAACAACCATGTTACTAAATAGTTGCAGTGATTCACTTAACAAGAAAAGTCATAAAATGGAGCAAAACTCACTTAACAAATGTCTCATGTAGCAGCAGAATTTTTGGGCTCAGTTGTGATAATAAGTCAAAGACTACCTATACTTTCTCAGCCACAGGTCCAAGCTTTTCATTTTCTTATAAAGCTATCAGTAGATCAGCTCAGTTTTCTTCCCCATTTTCCCACACCTTACAAGTTTCTTCATTCTTCTTTAAGGAAGGTCTTCTAGATAAAGCATGAATTCTCAAACATTTTATTGTCAGCAGTGATCAGCAGTGACCAGGGGTCCCCAACCACCGGGCCCCGGACCGGTACCAGTCCGTGGAACCTTTTCTACCGGGCCTCCGGTTTGCTGGGCGCCGCCATCTTGTTTTGATGAGAAAGTGCTTCCAGTGAGCTTTTCCAGTTGGAAAGCGGCGTTTGGGTCCTGAAGGAATCCTCGTGCCTTTGTTTCATCGAAGGGGGGGGTGGCTTCGAACAAAACTAAGGCGCGAGGATTCTTTCAGCACCCAAGGCAAGGCGAGCCGAGCGACCGTCCCGAAGCCCATCGACAAAGGTACAAAGGAGGAGTTGAAGGTGGCGGGGAGAAGCGGGGGACGGCTGGCTGGCCGGTCGCTCGGCTCGCCTTGCCATGCGTGCTGATGTCGGTACTGGGCCGTGGATCATTTTGTGATGCCAGTACCGGGCCGTGGCACAAAAAAGGTTGGGGGCCACTGATTTATACTACCACTTTTTTAGGTTTGCTAATTTTGTGTGAACCCATATCTAAGCCTTGGATGTCTTATTACAATTTTACACACCTTCGTGATTTTTCTTGGTGCAAAGAGAAGTGACACAGAAGTTAACTGAGTCTTGTGGCATTTTAAAGAATAATACATTCGTATTGTGTAATTTGTTGCGTATCGCTACCCTCTCCCCCCAATAATGTATATAAGAAATAGTACTGGGTATGGCTTATAGCAGGAGTGGGCAATAAGGGTTCCTTTACGACCTGTGGACTTCCACTCACAGAATTCCATGCTGGCTCAGGATTTCGGGGAATTGAAGTTCACGGATCTAAAGGAGCCATAGTTGCCTGCCCCTAGCATATAGCATAGGCATAGACAGCTTCTGAGAAAGGGAAGAAACTAGTAAAGAAATAAGAAATAATAATAAACATCCAGAGAGTAGTAGTGAGTAATAAATACTAAAAAGTTACTATTATGGAGTTATTGATGCTCTCTGAACCTGGTTATTTGCTTACGGATGTTTCATTATCTGACTAGGTAATGAATCTCTTCTGTTGAATCTTTAATTCAATTCTCTTATTTTATTCAATTAAATTCTCTTCAATCCAGCTCTCTAATCTCTGATTGAAATTTATTGCTGATGGTTTTTTATATGACCTTTACAAAAAAACAATAATGCGCAACATTTAAAAATATATTAAAGCAACATGCTGGCATATTAAACCAGTTATGGCAATATAAAAATAGGTATTTTAATTCCTTTCTGAGGGAAAATAAATTCCAGATTACTTTGTCTTGAAAAGAGATCAGGAGCTACATACATATGTCCATCAGGAGCTCACATCAAATTTTTGCCTCTACTTTTATGATTATTTTTTTTTACAAAATGACAATCTATTTCTATTGACCAGCAGTTCTAATTGCCAATTTATGGAATTTCAGTAAATTAATAAAGAACAGTAGCAAGTATTGTTCCAAAAAGGTATCCAATTAAGCAGTTTTGGCAAGCATAAATGTTTTTCATCTCAAAAATGGCAAGGAATAATTGTTTGCAAGTGCTACTCTATATTTTTATATGATTGTCAGATATAGGGTGAAAGTCAGATATGGAGAGAGTTTTCATTTTTAGCATATTATGTTGATACAGGATTTTCGAAGCAATTCACACATTTCAGTGAACAAATACAAGTCATTAATATATCCTAAATAAGAACTCAAAACATTTAATCACCAATGAGGGAAACACTTTTGAGACTAACTTTAGATGTCCTCTCAATATGAGTTTATACAGGCAAGCATGAGATATAACAGCTGGACTCACAAGCAGATGGCTTATTAAGAAAGCTATAATTATTTATATTCACACAACACCAATCCTTTAATCATAAAGAATTTACAAATCACAGTGGCTGGCTTCATATTAAACTCTAAGGCATAACCAAATACTACACCTTGTTACAATGAATGAGTTCAGCTTAAATTCTGTCTTTGGTGATTGCAAACTGTGAAATTTGTACTCATTAGAGATCTGTTAAGCAACCTTTTCCTTCCTTTGGTCGGAATATTTTTTTCATCAGCACAACTTTCCCTGCGTATTTTTGTTTGTTTTTGTTTTATTTTTACATTAATCTGGCACGTTTCCAAACAGGTAAACGGAGGGATTTGTAGAAGAGAATTAATAGAAGGATGCTTAACCTCACCCATTAATTATTCTTAGCAAAAGTCTACCCTGTAACTGGTTTCATAGATTAACAAAATAAATCTCTCCATTTGCAGGGAAGAGTTTGTTGACTCTATTTTGCTGCTACAAGTAAGACTACCAACTTCCACTATATTTGTGGCTCTTGTACTAGTAGTAAAAATTGTGGTGTATATCAGGATTGTGCAGTCGTTCCAGTTGCACATCATTGCTGTCACCATTTACTTCTGTATCTGCATTAGCTATGACTGGCACTGTGGTGTCAAAACAGACATCAACATCTTGTCCAGCTCCCTTATCCCAAAACAAAAAAGAAAAGGACACTAGAAATTAAAGAACATATATTTCATACCAAAGTTAGTAAAGGATCCTCAACTCTAGTGTGTGCTTTTTAACTTGGGAGACTCTACAAAAGATTACGTTTACGCTTTCTATGACCAAGAACATGAGACAAAGAAAGAAGAAAGCATGTTTTAATAACATGGTGCTTAAGAATGAGACACTAAGAATTGTAAGCAGATTTGGCAGTGCATCTGGGTTACCAAATTTGACCATTCTTCACACACTTCTTAGGTTCAGGATTTTAAGTCCAGAGGGATAGTTTCTTTCCAGCAACACCAAATTAACTTTTCAGCAACACTTGAAGTTCAGAAAGTTCAAAGCTTTTCTCTTATCTATGCATTCCAAGTTTATAAAGTAGAGTTAGTATTAAGATTATATTCCCATCCACTACAGCAGGAATATGACATACAGGTAGTGTTAGTGATGGTGCCCACAGAGGGGGAACCAGTATGATGGACTAGTTCTACAGTGAAGTAGCAGTTTCCCAGGAAGGAGGAAGTACATTCCAGAAGGTGGGGGGGAGACGAGACAGCTCAGCCCATAGCTGGATTGGACACAGCGGAAGAGAGTCACAATAGCAATTCCGTAGAGTATATCTGTTAGATTGAGAGTAGAAGAGGGTTAATTTGGGAAGATGGGCATTGGGCTAAGCCCAAGAACAATGAAGAGCAATTCAGCCAGAGTTCACTTCTTTATTTTCTTACAGACAATAGACAGAATCTTGCCAGACTAAACTCTTACTACTATATGTATCCAACATATTTAATTTTCTCCCCATTTAATTGTCATCCAGAATATGCTTTATGCATATTTCATTATTATTGTAAGATGGGTAATGAACAATGGAATGACATTAATTATGAAAATTATGTGTAGCTATCCTTTGTGAGCATTATTTTAGTTATGGATATGTGCATACATTCTGCTCAAATAATGAAAGCAGATCAAAGCCATTAAAACACAAAAAAACCAATGAATAACACCATTTCCCAACAGTAAAACAAAAGAAAAAAAATTCAACTCCATCTCATAGGCTTTCTAATATAAAGTAGATTTCATTTGATATCTACAAAGTGGTAAATAGGGCAAAACAATTTTCTCCAGAAAGCATTTTCAGTAATTTCCATCACTGAAAAGATAAAAATAGAAGTCTTACTTGCCCCTTATTTTTGGCCTTTTGGATAGAAGATAATTTACACAATTTCAGCAGAAATTGTCAACCTATTCTCAAAAATACTCTCAAAGTTTAACTATAGAAATGTAACTTTTTAAGAAGAAAATTGAAGCTCTTCTCACCATTATAGTTGACAGTCTTATGGATTTGTGAGCATCAGTGCAGCCCTGTCAATTGATGTATTAATATGCTGAAGTTGTTCAAATCATTTGTGTATCTCAGTGGCAGAAGGCAGGCCAGAGTTACAATCACAAATAATGGTTAGCTGTCCTCAGGACCTCTGTATTTTAAAAGCTTGTGTAGATAGCCTTCAACTTATGAGCATTCTTTAACAATGGTTCAAACTTACAACAGTACTGAGAAAAGTAACTTACAACCCATCCTTGAGGTTACGACTGTCTGTACCACCCTCACAGTTACTTTCATTTTTCACTTTCATGCCCCACGCTTCTGTGACAGCCCGGGACAAGCAGTTCAACCCTACAAAGGCTTCCATGCAAAGTTAGTTTATTGGATTTTATTAGGCATCCTCAAAGTATAACTCACAGTTATGTTGAGATTCATCTAACTTCCAATCTTTGCCTCAATAGTTGCCTCAATGGTGTGAAAAGATGGTTATCTTCATCCCATAGCATTATAGCAAAGGAAAACTCCAGCACAATCCTGGGATCCAGGTAAGAATGCCCAAAAACTCCTTCAGCCCAACCAGAGATCATTCAGTGACCAATCAGGATTACAGATGTGACCACGTGACATGAACTACATCTCCCAAGAGGCATTAACTACATTTCCCATGAAGCATTCCCTTAAAGGGGCAGCTCTCATTCCTAAACTATCCATATACTGTCTAACCAGCACAAAATGTGGGCGCTTGGCAGTGGGCTCACATTTACTACAGTTGAAGCATCCTGTGGTCATGTGATTGCAATTTGCGACCTCTTCAGCTCCAAGGGAAGCCAGATATGTTTAATAATCACATGATTCACTTAGCAAACACATGATTTGATTAATGCCCATGGTCAAAATGTTTGTGAAATTGGATTCAGTTACTTAAAGGTTTGCTTAATGACTGCATTGCTTAGCAACCAAAATTCCAATTACCACACAATTGTGGTCATGAGTCAAGAGATGAAATTGACTGGCCTTTCTGTGTATTAAAACTCAGTTTTAACTAGATTGCCATTTATATAATTTTATTTATATTGTCATATTTATATAGTTACCTATCTCACAATGGCTCTGAGTGGCATACAATAAAGTTCAAAACAAAATGTACAAATTAATATTAATGTTATTAATATTTAAAACTTTCTGTACTATAAAAAGGCACAAAACTAAAACAGAATAGAAAAGATTAAGTGAAGAGTAGGTGTTAATTACAATGGAACTATCCGAATATTTTACCGGTGTTCTCAGGCCTCATGATGCAAGGAGGTTTTGGAGGAAGTTAAAGTCATCCAAAAAGTTAAAAGGGACAAAGCCAGTGAAGCTGCCCTCGCCTCGGAGAAGGATGCTCCATAAAGTGAAGGCATAGCAGAAAAGGCCCGCCTAAGAGCTGCCAAATGGAGTTTCCCTAGCAGATGGGACCCTTGGCGTGACCTCTGTGGTGGATATGGTGGGATGGGTAGATGTAATCAAGGAAAGACAGTCCCTCAAATAACCTGACCCCACTTCATGCAGGTATCGGGTCAAATTAGCAACTTGAACTGGGCAGGGAAACAGGTTGTTAACCATTACAGCTTGCAGAGCAGAGGTGCAGTGTGTGTAATTCTGGAAAGACATGTAATTGTTTGGACCAGCTGAAGTTTTCAGGTACTCTTCAAAGGGCAGCCCCATGTAGACTCTGTTACTGTAGTCCAACCAGGAAGTGACTAGGGCACGTGTGACTGTGAGTACAGTTGCTCAGTCCAGGAGCTTTTAAATTTTATATCCTTTTTAAATGTTTTTAATATTTCATTTGTACACTGCCCAGAGTCCTTCTGTGAAGGAGATGGGTGGTTTAAAAACTTGATAGATAAATACTGGCACAAATAGTCTATTTGGGGAAGTGCAACCCCATCCAGCATTAAAGATGATATTGTCCTAGAATCAAACCTAAAGCCACTCAGTCTTTCCAGGGTTTAGTTGTAAGTGGGAGTCCGGAACTTCACAGCCTTCAGGCAACTTAATATTGTGTAATTTAATATGCCATGGGCAGAGAGGTTTGATTGGGTATCATCAGCGTACTGATAATACTTCATCGTATGGCAATGAGCACCGACTCCTGTGGCACCCTACACAGTGAAAATGGTGAGGAGGCTTCTAGAACTCTGAATTATAGTTCCTAAACCTTACATCTCACCATTGCTATCCTAACTACTGGATGAAATTCATTCCATTATATTAACAATATGAACAAGAGGCTTAAGAGCCATGAATAGGGCAATTTGGAGTGTGATTGAAGATACTTTTCTAGGTTTAATCTTTCATCTTTATATCCCTCCCAGTCATTCCAATAGAGTGAAAACTGTTAATTTCTCAGTTGATATCTGCCTTGTGATCATAACAGACCTGTCCGATATTAAAAGTCTTGGCATCTGACCTTGGTCCTCTTAGTGCCCACAAAGCTACAGTTTTGTGCAATGGATGTTCCCTGTTGATTTATATAGTTAATCTATACTGCTATAGGTTGAAATAAAGAAGATTATGCTAGTTCAGGAGTCCCTAAACAGTTTGCTAACCTTGTCATAAAGTTTTAGACTGTTCATTGACCCTCAGAATTTATTATATGAAAATAATTTAATAAATATTACTTTAACTAATAGTACTACAAATAACAACAATATCAACTACTTGATATTGACCACTTTGGAGACCCTTGCATTAGCTGAAGCAGATTCATGGTCTCCATCTAGAGGTTGGCAATTCAGATACAGCCCTATTAATTATAGGACTACTCCCATTGTAGCCAGTAATGGATATGCTGCAGAAAATTTAATCTTTTTTAATATGTATGTTGCTTCAAAATATATGTAAAATATTTAATCACTTGTTGCTTTCACAATCTAATGATAACAATAACTATCCAATAATAATTCCCTACCAAATTATTTAAATCTCTTTTGTTCCTCAAAACTCAGCTACCACTAGATAGTTCTGCTCTCTTGTCAGGATGCTGTCTAATGAAAGCCAACATCCATAGTGTGTATGGAGGTTTTTCTCCTGCAGACTTTTACATTGAATGCACAAGTGTCAGCGATGGACTTCATTTTGTTGGAGTGCCAAGTTTAATTTAGGTGCCCTGATTTTAAGAATATTTGAAGTTCATAAAGTCTTCCTTGAGTACAGTTCCTGGTAATTATGGGTGCACCTCTATATACTTTTCTTGGCAATGCCACTGAAGTGTTTGCTATTGTTTTCTCCTAAACTATTTTCAGAATTCCCAGTCTAGTCTAGCTCTGGGATTGTTATGGTTTTCTCTAGTCTACTGGTTATTTTTTTTCAAGATTGGTTATGGCTGTTCTTCTTTTCATTGAAGCAAGCATTTGGGATTTAAGTTACTTTGTTGGCTATTAATTTTTTGGTTTGGTTTTCTTTTTATTAATACAGTTTCAGTTGTGTTTAATCATATTGATTTGTTTCATTCTTCTTCTGTATCTTTATTGTTGCGTTTGAAATTTTTGGTAGAAAAAAATGATATGCTACTATTACGTTCATTTGGAAGATTCTAGTGGTTTTAAATGCAGAGTTTTTAATATGAAACAAGCTTTGTTATTTCTAAATATGACCATGATGTTGTCTAATCAGGGGGAGATAAAAATTAACCCTCTTAAACTGCGATTTATTTCTTGTAGAGGGTTGCTCTAAGCAAGTATGAGGATGGGAGGGAAGGAGAAAAATATAGATAATTGTATTTTAGCTTTAAAAGAAACATCATTATTAATTAAATAAATCTGCCTGAGTCATGTATAATGGGATGTATATTACTAGCAGTTGGTTGATTGCCTTAATACCTCTTTAAAAACGTGGTTTTATCTCTTCCGTACAACCAAGAGTGGAGAATGCTCTGGATGAGGTTTCCAGATATGATGCTATTGGGAAAATAATTGTGGGATGCTTTTGGAACAATAAGTCTGCGTGCCCTTGTAACAGGTGGTTGGTGTTGACAATATTGAAACTGGAGAACCTACTTTAAAGATCATGTGTACCCAGACAATTTCTAACCAGTTTTGTTGGAGAAAGTAATGTAGATTAAAATTTGCTGTGAATTTACCATGCTACTGAAGAAGAGCTGAAGATCTTTTGGTGCAGTAATGGTGTTTATGTTGCAGCTGATTAAAGCCTTCCAGAAGTCTAGTTGCTGATGTTGCCATGCAGGAAAGTGAAAATTGAAACTGAAAAGACAAAATTACAGTGGGAACAAGGATCACAAGGAACAAGAACAAGGAAAGCTCGACACTTTGAAATATTAAATGAATCAACCACACATTGACATCTTAGGCACCAATTGAAAAGGACTGACATAGCGTACTTTCAATCAAAAAAATCACACTGCTTAGTGTTGAGGAACAATAGAATAGGAAATAGAAAAGGAATGGCATTTCATTCCTAGTCAGGAGGTACAGAGCAAACACCGTATGTGGGTCCAGTGCAGCCAGTGACAAATAACAGGAATTAGACTTCATAAATCTCCCTTTAATAAGGCTGTTATCCAGGTGCATGCTTGAACTGTGATGCAGAATATGAGCAGGTTAACAAGCCTGATTGTCATGTTCAGTCTGATATCAATGGAACAAACATACAAGAAGATGTCTGTAACAGACTCAGTAAGAAGTCTAGATGTCTGTTGATATAGTCTTTAATAAAAGAGTTTTGCAAGCTTGATTGTGCTTTAATCCCCTTCTATTACATCCCCCTGGATCAGGAAGGAGCCTACCTGAGTTTCATTCTTTCATTCCAAATCAAGGAATATTTCATTCCTCCTGCCTATATAAAAGTTCTTGCCATTTCCCTCAAGGCCATTTCCCTACTCAGATTGCCATATTTTGGACACATACAAAAATCCAGCCCTTGGTCCCTAGCACTGGGAAAGATGGAAGGGAAGAAAGAGAAGAAGGAGCAACCAGCACTGTGATCAAGCAGCAGTGGGCATACCACCAAGAGATCTAAAAAGCCAGGTGATCCCGTAGAAGTTCTGTCTGTCTGGTCACTAGGAAGATACCAGCGTAATCATCACTGACCACATGTCTCTTCTAATGTGACACTTCTAGTGAGACTCATTTCCAATTTAGCTTCAGAAGCTCTCTGCTTCGTAGCACTACTTGGATACCAGAAAGTGAACAGTCTCTTGGTGGTCAGACCATGATGTGAAGTCCATGTTTTTAGAACCATCTTCAGCTTTTTAGAACGTACTTTGGAGATGATGTATCTCATGCTTAAACCTGTTGGGAATCCACGCTACCAGTTATTGGAAGCTACGCTCTGTTTTGCCACTCAAATTACAATCTACTACAGATAGTCCTCAACTTACGACCACAACTGAGCCCAAACTTTCTGTTGCTAAGTGAGTTTTGCCTCATTTTAAGGGTTTTCTTGCCACAGTTGTTAAGTGAATCACTGCAGCTGTTAAGATAGCAACACAGTTGTTTAGGGAATCTGGCTTCCCCCATTGACTTTGCTTGTCAGAAGGTCGCAAAAGTTGATCACATGACCCCCCGGGACACTGTAACCTTCATAAATATGAACCACTTGCCCTGCATCCAAATTTTAATCATGTCACCATGAGGATGCTGCAACAGTTGTAGATGGGAAAAACAGTCATAAGATGCTTTTTTCAGGGGTGTTGTAATTTTGAACAGTCACTAAATGGACTGTTGTAAGTCAAGGACTATCTAACTTACTTCACTTGTGATGGGAGCCATTGCAATATATCCTGTATGAAACTTAGTACAGGTAGTCCTTGACTTACAAGAGTTCATTTAGTTACCGTTCGAAATTACAACTGCACTGAAAAAAGTGACTGATGATCGTTTTTCACAATTACAACTTTGGCAGCATCCCCATGGTCACATGATCAAAATGCAAACATTTGGCAACTGACTGACTCTTATGACGGTTGCAGTGTCCCAGGATCACACGATCACCTTTTTGACAAGCACAGTAGATGGGGAAGATAGATTCATTCAACAACTGTGTTACTAACTTAGCAAGTGCAGTAATTCACTTAACAGCTATGGCAAGAAAGGTCACAAAATGGGGCAAGATGCACCTAACAACTGTCCTTGGTTAGCCAAGGAAATTTTGGGTTGAATTGTGGTCGTAAGCTGAGGACTACCTGTGTACCTGTGGATATCAGCAAAAAAAAAAAATTGAAGTCAAAGGTACAAAAAGAAAAGGAGAGGAAAAAAGTTGCTCCTATCTTTAGTAATGTTTTTGTGTTTGACTTTCCAAGAAAAGAAAAGTTCCATTGCAAAAGTCTGAACGCCAAGAGATGATGCGTTCTCAGCTCTTACTATTGAATATAATCTAAAAGGCACTTCTGTTCTCTGTGCCAGGTTGGAACAAGATATTAAGAAGTTAAAGGCTGATCTACAGGCCAGCAGGCAAATCGAACAAGAGCTGCGTAGTCAGATCAGTTCTCTGACTAGCACAGAGAGGGGGATCCGATCGGAAATTGGACAGCTCCGACAAGAAAACGAGCTGCTTCAGAATAAGTAAGTTTACCCATCTATCTCTTAATCTCACAATATACTGTATAACGAGAACTGGGTTTTTAAAAAATGCTGCTGCTTTTTTTACTCTTGCATTTTTGTTCTGGGGGGCGGGGTGGGTGGGTGGCAGAAACTAAAACATTTTCAAGAATCTGGATCTTGACAAAATTAAGTGGTTTTGAGCGCCATCCATTTTGGTCAGAAAGATTAAAGCTGTCTCTCGCTTAGCGTTTCGCTGGCTGTCCCGTAGTCCTCAAGTGGGAAGCTAATGCATCAGCTGTAAAAGTCTTAATGGCCGAGATTTCGGATTTAAGGACTATGAGCTAAATACTTGAGAATTCTTTCAGAGATAGGAGTGCTATATTAATCAGGGACTGACACTCAGGGAACTGAATAAACACACCGTGAGAATATAAAAAGTGAGCCTGATTCTTTTCCCCAGAATAATAGTTAATTCAGACAGAAAGTTAAAGGTCATATCGTAGCAGAAACATTGACCCAGATTTAGTTCTACTACAATATGGATTCTTTTGTGAGAGGCAAGACATTCCCTCCTGAAATTCTACGCCAAACTGCTTGGCGTAGACAAGCCTAACCCGAATCTACAGTTTGGATAATCATTCGCTCCTTTTTGTGAATACATGCATGTATGCATCTTTGTTTGGTCTATTTGTACCTTGAATTTTCCTTTACAGTCCCCAGTTATTTTCACTTGTTCCTCAGTTCATTAAATAGATAATAATATCCTAACAGTATTATAGTGAGAAAGGACTTTTAAGCCGTTGGTGCTGTCCCCTGTGCAGCGTAGAAGTCTGAAGCAAAGATTTCCTGACAGCTTGATAAACGGCTGTCCAGCTTCTGCTTGAAGCTGGACAGCCGATAACCTAGTCTCTTTCTTTCTAAGTCATTGATGTCACTGTTGACTTGCTTTGAACTGTTAGGCAGTTCTTCCAAATCAACTCCTGAAAAATGTGTTGTGAATTTTGGCCTTGAATGTGTTGAGGAAATGTTTGCACAGCCGTAGCATCACATTCACGTAATCATGTAAAATTTCTCTTTAAAAAAACAACAACTCTGAAAAAGGGATGCAGGTCAGCATTAGAACCCTAGAAGTTTCAACCTCAAATCAGTTGAAATAATTTATCTGAGATTCTTTATAAATGGTCAGTAATTCAAGATAGACATAGGGATAAAGCCCTTTCCATTCAAAGCTGGTTGGTTTTCTTCCTGTTTTGTGCACAGATGTTACGGGCTTTATCTTTTTTTTCAGATTGCATAATGCTGTACAAATGAAACAGAAAGATAAGCAGACCATCAGCCAATTGGAGAAAAAGCTAAAAGCAGAGCAAGAAGCACGGACCTTTGTAGAAAAGCAGTTGTTGGAAGAAAAAAAAAGGAAGAAGTTGGAGGAAGCAACAGCTGCTCGGGCTGTTGCATTTGCCGCTGCTACCAGGTACTTGGTTCCTGCTGCTTCTTTACTTCTAGGCCGGTGTTGTTCAAACTTCGCAACTTTAAGACACATGGACTTCAACTGCTGGGGAATTCTGGGAGTTGAAGTCCACGCGTCTTAAAGTTGCCAAGATTGGGAACCCCTGCTCTAGACCCAAAGATTTGGAAGGAAAGAATGGTGAAAAAAAGAGTTAATGATTTGTCAAACATTTGCCAGAACAATAATGGTGAGAAATACTCCCATCTTTCTCCAATTAATATTTTGAGTGCTCAAGGCATGCCTGTCGTGATCAAATTAGCTATATATGAGTTATATATGAGTTCAGGAAAAAACCTAAGCAGTTGGAAAATTGATGATTGTGTTTCTGATTGTGTTGTAAATTCCTTGATCATATTTGCCTTTATTCACCATTTACAATAATTTGATTATCTTTTTTTAAAGGAAGCCATCAATTACGTGATATAGGAGCAAGGCTTTGTGCTGTTTCGTGCAATTCATTTGTATTTGATATATGATGTGTACAAATGTTTATGCCATAATATAAAAATGATACTCCAAGAAAATAACATTCTGGCTTATAGCATTTCAGGCTGTATGTATTGGGCGGGGGTGGTGGTTTCTCTACCGAGACAACAAAACAAAACTTCTTTGTATGAATAAAATAGTACAGGTGGTCTCAACCTATGATCATAATTGAGCCTGACAATTATGTTCATACATGACACCATGTGACCAGACCAAGATGATTATGGGTGTTACATGGCACCCCTCATTAAGTGAATCTGTTGTTCTCTATGGGCTGGTTTTTGGCAGAAACCAGAAGTAAACACCAGTTTCTGGCAAAAAATAAATAAATCACAAATCAGTCACATGACTGCGGGGCCATAAATGAATGTCAGTGCCAAGTGTCCAAAATGCAGTCACGTGACGATAGTGAGGGATGATGTTAGAACTTTGAAACTGGGCCATAAGATTTGGGAGAGCTTTGTCTGAACTTCGGTTGGTTGATAAGTGACTGGTCATAAGTTGAGGATTACCTGTAAAACTCAGCTAGTATGACCTGACAAGTTAGTCCTTTGTGTGCTCAGAGCATGTTGTTCTCATCAAAACATGCGAAGTCCTTCCCCTATAGAGCCTGAAGTTTAACAGTCCAGAACAGGCCTCATTACCGTATACAAGAGCCTATAAACTTGCTGTCTAATCAGTGGCAGGATGGATGAATCCAGAGAGGGTATCCAAAAGATTTAATCTGAACTTACCTGATGCCAACGTTTTTCAGCCACTGGTGAAGTATTAAATATGACTAAAAATGTATGTGCACATTTAGAGTCTTCGTTGTAGCATTTTCTATCCCAGATATTAAACTGAGAAGGGAAGATTACAAATATCGGGTAAATACATGTAAAAGTTCCCCTTCTCCTGTTGTTCAAAGAGCAGTTTCTGATTTTTTTAGGAAACAAAACCTCGTTTTGGAAGCCTACAGCTGCAACCCTAACAGAGGATTATATGGTTCACAAATTATGTTTTCTTTTGAACTGCTATTCAGCGGTTTTATAAAAAGAGCCCATACAATTGCATCCTTCTTTCCACGCATCTTGCTATTTTAATACATTCATGAAATTAGCGGAAACCCAGACTGAAAGCTTACCCTCTTCTCTCTTTCCCCTTATTTTGTTTGCTAGAGGAGAATGCACTGAGACATTACGAAATCGCATCAGAGACCTGGAGACAGAGTGCAAAAAGCTAACTATTGATATAAAGGTGAAAGAAGATCAGATACGAGATCTAGAAATGAAAGTTCAGGTAAGGAGAAAGTAACAAAACATTCTGTGATTCTGTCCCTCAGCCAATATTCTAGGGTTATCTTTCAAATTATGAAAACGTTTGCAAGATTTGAAAGATACACCAGGATTTTACTCTTTTCTTACTCTAAATCAGCTTGAGAAGCTACAATTCCATCACACGTAGATTTGTAGATTGGTAATGGTGGGAATGATGGAAGCTATCGTGTTAACACACTTCCAAGGTGCCAGTTTGGGGAAAAGTGTCTGAACCTGAGAGCTTCTTTTCCATGCCTTTTCCAGCAAGAATATTTACTTACTGAGAAGCATTTCTTAACCTACACATCCCTGTTTGGGTAATAACAATCTACAAATGAGGTCTAACGTATTTCCTTAAAATTCAAAATTAATTTCAAAATTAATCCAGTCCAAAAAGTTTTCTTGATGTATATTCCAAAACTAAAGCTATGTTCACAAAATGTGCTACGTCCTGGCGTATTATATAATGTGTGAATCCTACCTAAGTAGATACCTTGGTGAGTGCAAAAGGAATGAAGACCATAATCTAATTGATACCATAATTGCAGGAAAATGTGTAAACTGGGCTTAAGAAAAAAATAAACTTTTAGAAACATTTTCAGAGTCTGGAACCCATTGTTTACAAGCCTTATAGCAGTTTCACATTGTGATGACCCAGGACGGGATACAAAACAAACACAGTCACAGAGAACAGGTGAAGCCCCTTTTATTCCTTCGCTTTGCTTCCAAGCTCCGAATATCTTTGAGGGAAGACAGAAAAAACTCCCACACAAACAGTTACAAGAAGGAGGAAAAAAGCAACACAAACCAGGCAAGATAAGGGCTGGAGGATGTCCACAGATAACACACACTGGGAAGGATGCCAAACTCAGAGAGGAACCATAAACTAGAGATATTTACACGCTTTGTTTCCAGCGTTTGCCAGTACGCAGGTCCAAACTCTTATTCAGTTGTCACACCTGCAGCTCCTGAAGAGGATCAAGGCCCTCTCCTTCCAAGAAAACCACATCTCTCCCTGATCCTCTCCTCCCTGCAGTGCCCTAGAATGGATGGGAATGGGCCTGGGTCCTCCTCTGGCTGCTCAGCCGGCCTCTGCCCTTCCCCAGCCTCTTCCACAACCTCTGGAGCCACACCTCCACTCCCTCGGGAGCTGTTCCTCCTCTCCCTCAGACTCAGCCTCCACCAGGGGCATGACACACATTTTTGATGAGGCAGCATTTCCAGGGGAGAATGGGGAGGGAAGGTTAGCAATTTACCTTATTTCCTAAGGGCTGTGAAAACAAAGGGAGCAAGGTGTAAAAGTTGAGGAGGAGGGAGAGCCAGATTTCGGTCCCCCTTTAGGAACAGAAGCTGGCTGGGTGACCTTAGGCCATTCATTCCCCCTCAGCTCAAATCAGCATCAGGATCTGTGACAAGCTGACCGAGAAACAAAATCCTTTAATGGCATCTTGCACTAATAGCTTTGTTGTAAGAACTAGGCAAGCACAGTGCAAAAACAGTCTATGGGAGAGCAATTGGGGACTGAAAGCTGTCTAGCAGATCTGGAGGACACTAGAAAAGGCAGCTATCAAGTGTACTTGAACAACTAATCATTGCATTTATTTGCCCACTTATTTAAGAAAAAAACACTTTGTTCAGAGCCTTCAATTTAAATAGAACAGGGGTGGGGAGAATCTACAACTGTTTTGAATATCCTTTGTTTTTTTTTGTTGAGAATTTAACATCCTGTGAATTTCCAATGAAATATCTTCACTTTTTGAAGGATCTCTGTATGTCCTATAGTTGAACTAGTCAAATTAGCTAAGCAAACCAAGGGTCAGTATAGGAAGGAAGTCATTATAGCTATTGTCACAAATTATTTTAAAATGAGATTAAAGACATTTCTGGAGAATAGGGTTACCAACCAAGCTTATATGCTAACTGTAGAATTTATTGGAATAATATTTTGGGGAAAATATGCATTCTGCTTATCTCCACCGTGTAGGCTTCTCAGAGACATTCTAGATGTCAACTGCAAATGACAAGAATGGTGTGTGAATGAGCAGGACATTTATGCTTTTACTTTAACTTGAAGCCTGAGCAACAACAAATCAATGTGTGCCTTGTCAACTGTAGGATAATTATTATCCTATATGCCTCATCTAATAATATGTCTCCCCTCCCCAAAGCCAACCTGTGGTGTTTCAACATTGCACTCAACATTAAGAATGTTGCATTCAACATTCAGTGGTACTTAGAGGAATATATCACAATCTTTTCAAAGCTCTTGGCAAAGAAATAATATGTACATACTACTAAGACGCTTATGTCACTAGAATAGACTATAATTCTTTATTTATTGGCCAAGTGTGATTGGACACACAAGGAATTTGTCTTGGTGCAAATGCTCTCAGTGTACATAAAAGAAAAGGTACATCCATCAAGAGTTAAGAATCATCAGGTACAACAATTAATGATAGTCATAGGGTACACTAAGCGATCAAATCATACTAGGAAACAGTCCATATAAATCATAAGGATACAATCAACAAGGTTACAGTCATGCAGTCATAAGTATGAGGAGATGGGCGAAAGGAAGGAAGGGAGGAGTAATAGTAATAGTAATGCAGACTTAGTAAGTAGTTTGACAGTGTTGAGGGAATTATTTGTTATTATTATTTGTACTATACAGGTAGTCCTCAACGTACGACCACAACTGAGCCCAAAATTTATGTTGCTAAGTAAGAAATGTGTTAAGTGAGTTTTGCTCCATTTTTCTTGCCACATTTGTTAATTGAATCATGTACTTGTTAAATTAGTAACATGGTTGTCAAATGAATTGGCTTCCTCGTTGGCTTTGCTTGTCAGAAGGTTGCAAAAGTTGATTGCATGACCCCAGGACACTGCAACTATCATAAATGTGAGTCAGTTGTCAAGCATCAGAATGTAAATCACATGACCATGGGGATGCTGCAACAGTCATGTGAAAATGGCCATAAGTCACTTTTTTCAGTACTGTTGTAACTTTGAATGGTCACTAAATGAACTGTTGTAAGTCGAGGACTACCTGTAACCTTTAACTGGGCGAAATGGTACACCATGTGGCAAAACTATTTCATCCATGGTACCTCAAATGTACAGAATACTGGGAATCCATTTACTCCCACGGGAATGTCATTTTGGAATGCTCTTGCCCTTTTGGCATTGCCATGTTGTTGTTCTTCAGCGTTGCTGCCACGCTGCAGCAGTGACATGATCCTCACTTACAACATTTCCTGACAGCTTCCCCAAAGTCATTGGGGAAGCCAGCAGGAGAAAGTCAGTGGGGATTCCATGACTGCCGCGGATGGCAGGAAGGCAGTAGTGGGTTTGGGTAACGAAATATATCTGAAAGGATGACCCAACAAGTTGTCTAGCGACAGCTAAACATTTCCATTTCCAATCCATATGAACTACTTTGGTGTTCAAACATGGCTTAAATGTGAATGTGTTTGTACAGCTGGACTCTTGGTGACTACACAGAAGTTTTTGGCAATGATAGAAAGGTGGTTTTCCAAGATTTTGTTTACTTTTTTTTTTTAGTTTTTAAAAAAACTTCATTAAATACAAAAGATTAAAATATACAAATACAAAAGTAAAAAAAATACAAAATTGTACAAATAAACCCCACAACAAATTTTTGTTTACCTTTCTAATCTAGTCTGTATCCCTGATTAACCTTTTCAGGATTTAGCCGATTATAATGAATAACATGCAAGTTAGAGGATATTCCCAAGTGCCCAGAGAGCCACGTGTTTGCCCTAGTTTCTGCCCCGCTTCCACACCCCCTTGTTTTTACTCCCCCTTGTATCTCATAGTAGTGGCTGCGCTTGTAACGATCCTGCTTTAATTCCTTTGAAAGGAATGGCGGAAATACAAAGAGAATGAAAAGGACACAGAGGTATTAATGTCGGCCCTTTCAGCCATGCAGGATAAGACGCAGCACTTAGAGAACAGCCTGAGCGCCGAGACAAGGATCAAACTGGACCTCTTCTCTGCGTTAGGAGATGCCAAAAGACAGCTGGAAATAGCTCAAGGTAAGTGGGGCCCCCTGGGCTTGACTGGTAGTAAATCTCAGGGTGCCTTTGATGCATTGTAAGAACCCAAAGTTCAGGTAGTCCTCATTTAGTGACCACAATTGGGACCGGCAAGTCAGCCCTTAAGCGAAGCAATTGCAAAGGGAAACCATGAGTGTGCTTACGATCTTCCTTTAGCTTTCCTTTGCTTTTCGTGCGAAGGTCATGAATGCAATAATTTTCATCGCCATCGTAATTGTGTGTATGGTTGCTAAACAAGTTAGCCGCTAAACGAGGACTGCCTGTAATCCAAATAAGAGAAAGCCATGCCCCCCCCAGTCACATGGCCACCTAGCCACGCCCACAGAACCAGTAGTAAAAATATTTGCATCCCACCCCTGCTGTAATCCTTGTGGGAGCTTCACAGCTTTGAATATCACCTTGTGTTTTCAAACCCATTTCTGGAAAGTTTTCATTGGGAAAAAACTGGCAAGGAAAAGTCCTCGTACTTATGGCCCTTTGGCTCTTGGTTGCTGAAAGTAACTTTGAAATGAACACTCAGAGCAATCTTTTCTGACCTGACCATTTATCTCCCATCTGCTTAAAAGTATTTTTTGCTCTGTTTAATGTTTTTCTGAGAGCTTGGCTCAAGGGGAACTCTCTCTCATCATGTGGCATTTTTCTGTTCACAAGCCTCAATAGCTGTCCAGTGCTGATGTAGAGAGTTTAGGTGAAACTGACAATAATTCACTGGCTAATTAACTTCCATTATAAAAGTCTACCATAATCCTAAGAACTTCAGTTAAAACTGGGTAGAGCATATGGCCAGTTGGTTCAGAAGTTGGTTCTTTTACTTTTTAAAGAAAAAGAATGGCCACATTTTCATACTATGAAAAACAAATGAAAAGAAAGACAGGAGGGAAATGGGAAAGGGAATAAACAGGAAAAAAAGGGTGGAGTGGAGTGGGGAAGAAAAAAGATACAACCTCAACTTTTTTTACTTTTACGTACCTAGTACTTTAGTCATTTCTAAAACAATAGACTTGCCTACTCAGAAAATCCCAAAGTCAAAACTATTTTTTTTTTGTTTCTCCAGCAATGTCAGTTCTTTTTCTGAAGGGAAATGAGATGGCCAGATAATCTTAATCAAATTAAGCAATCCTTGTTATAAATAAAAAGCAACAATTTATTTTTATAAATAAAAAGCAAACAAAGACAGCTCCCTCCTAATCCATTTCTGTAGCCCTTCATGATCTCCAACACTATATAGCCAAAACTCAATTGCAAAATAATAATTGGATAGCACAGTTTTTTTCTCCCTTACTTTGAAGCAGTTAAGTGGAGAAAGTGGAGGTTTTCTGTGATTGTTTTTTTAAATCAAAGTACAGGCCCTGAAAACAGGAAAAGAGGGTCAGGGATTCTCAAGAGAAGGCGGTAAACCTATTCTCCAAGCATTAGAAGGCAGGACAAGAAGCAATGGATGGAAACTAATGAAGGAGAGAAGCAACCTAGGACTGAGGAGAAATTTCCTGACAGTGAGGCAAATCAGTTTTGAAGTTGTGAATGCTGTAACATTGGAAGTTTTTAAGAGGAGATTAGACAACCATTTATCTGAAATGGTTATAGGGCTTCCTGCCTGAGCAGAGGTTGGGCTAGAAGACCTACAAGGTCCCTTCCAGCTCTGTTATTCTGATTTCAGTCCTGAAATATTTGAATAAGCTCAGTAAAAAAAATGATGGGGTGAGATGGGGAGGAAGAAAGTGCAAGCATGTGTCAGAAAAAGAAGGTTGCGGAGTTTGTTTGTTGTTGAGGGGTTGTTGTTGTTTTTTTGGCTTTCCGAAGATAACAGCAAGCAGTGCTAGAAAACAGTTCATTAAACTTTATTAGATCTGCAAATGCAACTCCAAGTGTGGACATTGCAAAAAAATGCAGTGTTAAGAAATTAAGAGCCCAGGCACAGCTGGAATTCCTCATGTTCTCAGCACAACGGAATGCTGAGAAAAGAGAAAAATACGTTGCTAAATTGTTCTTAAATAGATGAATTGTATCTCTAACTCCACTGTGGCTATTACTGTGTTTTCAAACTTTAAGGAAATGATTTTTGGTGCGGCGTTGAAATAAAAGG
The DNA here is from genome assembly GCF_049901735.1 of Notechis scutatus. Lineage (NCBI taxonomy): Eukaryota > Metazoa > Chordata > Lepidosauria > Squamata > Elapidae > Notechis > Notechis scutatus. The sequence goes on from NC_142016.1 coordinate 10,263,402, forward strand.
CAGGCTGGTCTCCCAGGATAGCAGAAGCAAATCTTTCTGTGTCCATCTCTCTCTGTCCCCCCTCGAAAATATTGCTGAGGAGAAAGGAGCCCCTTTGATTGCAACATCAGTCTCCCCTTACCAGTTTCACCTTGGAGCTTTGTCGGGTGCTGTGAACTGCCATTTGATCCAGCAGAGGGTGCACAAAGCTAACAAAAGAATTGTCTTTTTGAGCGATAACCAGTACAGATCCCTGAACTTGGTTATTTATTTTTCTTTGATACGCTGTAACACCACCTTCCCTTAACACGCCTTTTACCATAATACTTTTTTTTAAAACCATATATTGGTCTAGTAGGGTTTCTACAAGGTGTGGTTAAAAGAAAAAGCCAAGAGATGACTGTGCAGTTGAATCTCCATTTTTGTTGGTGTGCTTCGTGTGCAGGTGGAGCTACAGTTGCAACTCCACTTGTTGTTGGTGTGTTGTGTGTGCCGATATAGCTTCAGTTACACTATTGTAGCCTGGTCTTGGCCTTTTGGGCTCTACTGTATAGACACTGCTGAAAAGCCCTTCCTGTCAGGCACAAAGGATTGGGACCCTACATTAAGTTGCAGTGCAGAAGATTTATTATTTCAAGCCTATATACAAGAATCCAGTCAGCACTAAATTGGCACTAGATAAAGGTCGATGGAATTCAAGGAGAAGTAGACTTGGGTCATTTGTGGCAACATAAGGACTCTAAGCTGATAGTGTGTTTAACTCCGTCTCCAGCTCTGCTTACTCCTCTCCTATGTCTTAAAGTGAGTGTCTTTCTGTATCTTTAAGTGAGCGATTCTTTTGTTTCTTTCCTTTTTGCAGGGCAAATAATTCAGAAAGATCAGGAAATCAAGGACCTAAAACAGAAGATAGCGGAAGTGATGGCAGTCATGCCCAGCATAACATACACTGCAGCCACCAGCACGCTGAGCCCAGTTTCTCCACACTATTCTTCCAAATTTGTGGAGACCAGCCCTTCTGGACTTGATCCTAATGCCTCAGTTTATCAACCCCTGAAGAAGTAAAGCGCCAACTTTCCACCTGTCGCACCGAAGGCATTACACAGAAAAATCTCTTGCAGTCAAGATGAAATTTGTATAGTGTGAGACTGTACTGATTTCTTGTTTAAAAATAAAAATAAAGGGAAGTGGGGGGCCCCAACACCAAGGTTTGACTCAAACTGCCCATCAGTTTTTTCTTGTAAATTTTTAGAAAAACTCACAAAACCTTACAATTTTTTTTCTTGGCCAATGGATTAAGGGGAAAAGAACCCACAACTCTTGGTTTTCATACAGCAAATTCTGCTTCTCTTTCTTAGTTAAAGTGAATTCACACAGACACCCATGCATACATGAATTGCTGCAAAGTTTCCCCTTGAAACTACCAAAACAAAAAACAAAAACATAGCAGCTCTGCTTGATTTTAAACCCTTCTTTCTCTCCCCGTTTCTTTTAAATATAATGAAGCCAAAACAGCAAATTAAAAATGGCAAGGAATAATGCTGGAAATTCTTTAGTCTGTTTTTTGTTTTTATGGCAAAAGGGTTTGTTACGAAATAAAGCATTGATAGAGGATGGTTAGATGGGACTGAATGGAAGGAAGCATGTCCCAGAGATCAGTTTGCTTACTCCACTAAGGACCAAATGAGGACATCGTTTTCTTGAAGGAAGACAGTAAACACATGATGATAACATGTTCTTGGTAATTGTGTGAAGGTTCCCATCAGGATGGTTAATGGCTTGAAAGATGCTAATGTTGGCAGGACCTTGAGAAACTAAGACATGCCAAGAGGAAATTTGATAATTTAAGAATTATCTCTCTTCTCCCATTTTAGTAGGCTAAAAAAAATAAAACTCATTTTACAGAGTCTACTGCAGGTCACCAATATGATTTGGATGTTATCTGTGGTTACATCTCTTTTTTTGTTCATTGTTGGGTACCAAATCCAGCAGTGTTTCCGATGATGAGAATATGCTGTAGCTGAATCGTAACGGAGTATTGTAGTAAAAGCAGAGTGGTGCAACATAGGGGATTCCAGAGACTGTCCGACTGGTTCATAAAACGGGCAGCTTGGATGTTTTGGTTTGCTTTGTTTTTGTTTTAAAAAAAGTCAAATTTCAATTACGCTTTCTATCATTCTGAGTTTGACAGTTTCATTTCAAAGAGGCTGGGATAAAATCTCAGCTACTGTGCCAAGGAGGTTTGTTTGTTTGTTTTTAAAGAATTTTTTTAAAAAGAAACTCAAAATTGCACAAAGATTTCAGTTTAAATGTATATTGTGCATTGGTAGGAAAGTGTGTTGCACTGGCGACTTTTGAAGTGTTTAAGGTTTGAGTATGGGTGGGAGGGGCAGTGGGACAGGGATTCAAAATTGTATTAGTAACTAGCAAAATTATTAAAAAGAGAAACAAATTCATTATGACTTTGCAAACATGCAGTGGACTCTGGAAGGACAAAGTTCTTCTTTAAAACACTTTTTAAAGTTTCATAATTGGCAGGTATGCCTTGTTTAAACACAAATTAAGTAGGACAAGCAAGTCAATAAAATATGAGTATTATTGGTCCATCATTTTAAATCAGATTCTTTTTCAGATTAAAAAAAAATCCTAGCTTTAGCCAGGCGTGCATGTTGCTGTCATTTTGCTTTTGGGAATCATCTTGTGTAATTGTCACCATGAAAGTGTTACTCAGAAATGTCATTGGTTTTCATCTTTGTGCAAAACATGAACTCTTGTCATTGACTTTTTTTGTGTTGAGGTTCCCCCATTTTTTTATTTTTATTTTTTATTGTTTTGTTTTTCTTGACTGTCCTTTTGGGCACTCTTTCTGTTGAAATACTTGGTCTTGGCTGCATTCCTTTTTTTTCTGTGGGGTTTACAAAAAAAATATAAAAATAAACATTTTCTTGCAGATAAGTCTTTTTTTGGGGGGGGGTTGTTTGTTTAAAGTGGCCCAGTTTCTTGTGATTGATCAGATAGATTAAAATACTTCTAGCATAGTATTCCCCAACCTTGACAACTTTTAAGACTCCAGAATTCCCAAGCCAACATGTGCTCAGGTGATGTCATCTTAGATCACAGAGAACTACACTTAAAATTTTGGGGGGAGGGTGTAGTGGGCAGAGTGATCATGCAAGGTGGATCCAGATAATACCCCATAGGCAAGGAGCCATGACGGTGCAGTGCTTAGAATGAAGTATTCCAGGCTGACTCTGCCCACTGCCAGGAGTTCGATCCTGATCGACTCAAGGCTGACTCCGCCTTCCATTCTTCAGAGGTCAGTAAAATGAGGACCCAGATTGTTTGGAGCAATATGCTGACTCTGTAAACCACTTAGAGAGGGCTGTGTAAAGCACTATGAAGCAGTATATATGCCTAAGGGCTGTTGCTATTTTCTGGGGTGGATTCAAAGTTTTAAGTTTGGTGCCTCTTAATATTAAGTCAGTGTTTTGGCTAACACAAGCAATTTCGGACAATTCCTTGACTTAAAATCATCTGATCTGTGTGTGACTTAAAATGGGATTGGAAGCCATATGTGATCCTGGGGTTTCAAGTTTCCCCCCCTCTTGATTGGGATCAAAGTGCAATGCAGTCTTGTGTCCTGTTGCTCCCATCAGAATTTCAAATTGGAGTAAAAACGGATCCATGCCATTTATTTATAGAGTTAACACTAACCAGAGTCTCTTTAGTAGAAACCTAGATTTAGCTATTCTTTCATCCGCAGGTAAGTACCCTGATTTAAACAAAATGAGGAGAATCTCTTCAAATTGGCTCATCAGGTCTAATTTTCTGAGATGCTTATTATTGGGAAAGTAGGAGAAAAAGGTGTTGGATGAAAATAAACTTGGCTTATAATGGATTGATAATGTCATTTCGGGTATAAACTCTCTAAATTTATTAAAGGAATATTCCTGTCACTTTTTCCTTTTGCTATTAATTATGTGTCCCCAAATTTTTATCCTACTTAAGTCCTTTTATCTCTAAAGGATTGCGGAGCTGACTTTTTAAAGAATGAAGAGTTTTCTTCCTGCAACCTTTTCAAAATCCTGTCTAATAATTTAAGCAAAAGGCTGAACAATAAATTACTTTCAAAGGGTGGGAACTTTGGCTCTTTCACCCGCATTTCAGACCTCAGAGTGGAAGAAAAATTGTAGAGCTTACAATTGTAGTCTGGCCTGGACATCTTCTACAGTCATGATGCACTTTGCTTGGGGCTAATAATGCTTGTTATGCAAAACCAGCTATTATGGATTTGCAAAAGCCACAATTTTTATCTTAACTATTGTACAGATTCAACAAACTATCATGTTTCAGCAAATCATCTTTAATAAGACTGTGCAGGAGCCAGGTCACCCATTCAAAGCAGCAGAAAGGAAAAATAGCTTCTTTTATTTCTGAATTTCCCATCCAGTTTTAAGTGAAGCATTATTTTATAGCTTGGTTTTCAAGACATGGTACCTCTTGGCTACTTAACATTTTTCAAAAACGTTGTAAAGAAATTCTTGCATAATTCTTGCCATGATCTCCTTGTAAGTACAGGCCCAGTGGAAGTAAAATATACCAGAGAAAAAAGAAAAGTTATCTCTGATAAGGTTAGTTTATTCGTTATTCATTCATTATATTTGTATAGCTGCCCGTCTCACAAGAAATTGACTCTCAGCAGCATACAAGTAGTACTTGATTTACAAAATTTCATTTAACAACAGTTAGAAATTACAATGGTGCTAAAAAAAAAAGTAACAAGCAGTCCACACCCTCGTGAGGGTTGCAGTGTCACAATCAATATTCAGGCACTTGGCAACCAGCATGTATTTATGATGGTTGCACCATCCCAGGTTCACACAATCACCATTTACAACTTCCCATCCAGCTTCCAGTAAACACAGTCAAGGGGAAAGGCTAGATTTGATTAACAATCTTGTAATTCTCTTAATGAAAGTGGTGATTCACTTAACAACCGAGGGGGGAAAAGGTGGTAAAGTCAGATGCAACTCATTGACTTGAAACACAGATCTTTTCTAGCTGAGCTTTTCTTCCCCTTGCTGGGCTGTTTTTGGCTTTGTAAAAAAAACCTGTTATTCCTGATCTGCCGCCTTTATGTGTGCTTCTCTCCTAGGATGCAGAATTCTATATGTTGAAAATATGAGTCTTTTTAAAATTTCAGAGCTGTGAAGATTCCTTCCCCAAATAATAGCAGTTGCTGGGTCATAGCTATTAGAATATGGGAGAGGGGAAAAGAGGTGGATTTCTACTAGAGAGACTCCAGGAAAATGCTGAGAACATTAAACCAGTAGGAACAAATGTAGGACTTTGCAAACCAGAGGATCTCAAATTGAATCAATTGTCCTGACAGGAACACAACAAGAAGCAGTGGATGGAAACTAATCAGGGAGAGAACTAACCTAGAAATAAGGAGGAATTTCCTGACAGAACAATTAAATCAGTGGAATGACTTGTTGTGGGTACTCCAACACTGGAGGTTTTTAAGAAGAGATTGGACAACCATTTGTCTATAGGGTTTCCTACTTAAACGGGGCTGGACTAGAAGACCTCCAAGGTCCTCTCCAACTCTGTTATTCTGATTCTTCACTATAGGACTTAGGAAGATGTCAGTGTGAAATGACCCCTTTTGCTCATCTGGCTCATTTTCCATCTAACAACTTAGAGCATTTTCTAGTTTCTAATCATCATTGCTAATAAGGACAGGCTTGAGGTCTGTTCAGTAATGACATGGTCATGCTACGAGACACTGTAAATCACTTCTTGTGAAATGGCCTGAGTCAAGCTGGAGGGTTAGAGTATTATCAGACCACCGAAAAAGGATTGAACATACTAATCAAAGAAACCGCCTCAGCAACTGCCTTAAAACAACTGAAAGTAATATGGTCCTTTGACATGTGTTTCCATGCGCAAGCCTTAACAACAAGGACAGACAAGGATGCCTTTTCATTTCCTGGTTTTAACAGCCTCCTTGCACTGAGGAGAAGGAAGGCATTATCAAAAAGATGAGGTGTAATAATTCAGTTAATGTTCCTTATTGGCAAGGGAGGCAGATAGAAAACGTTAATCGGTGTGTTTTCCATTACTGGCAGATCAATGGGACTGCCATTTCCCTCTCCCGGTTCTATGGTGCTTGAAAAGTCAGGTTGCTTCCCAAGATATTCACTGCTAAAGAGAATAAATTAAATAAAAACAGTATGGATGATTTGTGGTTTGGGATGTTTTTAATACATCTTCCATGTTCTGCGATGGTTTTGACCTATGAATTAGAAATACATAACATCAGTCTTTCATTCTTTCCCTACGCATTGTTTTTCATTCTTTCATCAAAAAAATAACAGAATATTTGGAAATAAATTGTGTAAAGGAGCTTGGGATTGTATTTATGTCAGCAAGATAACCTTGCAAAAGCTGGCAAATATTGGATGTGGGATGAGAAGCAAAACACCAGGTTTGATGATACGGTAAGCCAAACTGAATCAGAAGCTGTAAAGAAGAATTCCAGCAAATATTCCTCAGAACATCGCTTACATTGGTCTACAAGGAGAAAGCTTCAGAAATGAAAATAGCTGAATTTTACCAGAGTTGGGTCACTAATAAAGGAAAATTAAGTCCTGAGTATTAATTGGCTCCAGTTTCCAAGATACAGCTTCAGGTCAAAATTGCATCAAAATAATTCAAAATTTCCAGGGGTATGTGTGATTGTGCTCCATAACTTTTCTGCAAAATGTGATATAGCGATGAGAAATGGTGCCACACCAATCGTTACAAATTTATCTTTTTATTGATACCAATAACAAAACTTTCCAGTCATGTATTGGTTTTTCATGTAACATTTTCATGCTTTTTGCATGAAAAACTGACAAGCTCTAACATCAGATTAATCAATAAGGTTCCATCTATATTCAGTATTTAAACTGCACTTTTTGGCTTTTCTCTTGTGAACTGCAGTAGGATCATCCCTGGGGAGATTCCAGCAATAATCAGCAAGCGTGGACAGACTCCATTTCCCTTGGCGTGTTTTCTCATGCCTGTGGAATCTCTCGCCATGCTCATCACTCACTGCCCCACAGTTCAAAGGGAAATACTCTATAATATGAGTGTAAGAAGTGAATTTTCAGTGACATGTTTGCACCAAGTGCTTTATGCAGGGGTCTCCAACCTTGGCAACTTGAAGGCTTGTGGACTTCAGCTCCCAGAATTCCTCAGCCAGCAAAGCTGGCTGAGGAATTCTGGGAGCTGAAGTCCACAAGCCTTCAAGTTGCCAAGGTTGGAGACCCCTGCTTTATAGGACCCAAGCAAATTTTCCACGTGTTTTTCATAGCCATCTGCCTTGCTGTTCTCAAAGGGAAGATAAATTATACACTTCCATGTGGTACCATTTTCATTGTTTTACCATTTGTTGAGAAGTTACGAAGCATCGTGATCATTAGACACCTACCTCCCTTGCAGGCAAACATACCACCAGTGTATAAATCTTTATTATGAAATATTTTTGAAAACTTTAGCCAACCAGTATCTTTATCACCTGTTTTCTAATTCATCTAATCAAAATATGTAAAATTAACACATTTTACCTCGGAGCTCAATAATTCCCCAAAATTTGTAGACCAGTATTATGGGAGACACACGTGGGCAATAGCTTTGATGGTACAGCAGCTTCCATTTAAGTCCCAACCCCCAGTCATATGATTCAAAGTGGAGCTTTTTGTGGCCTTGTGGGAGCCTTGATGTTCTCTGAACTTGGTGGTTTTCTTGCAGACATTTCATTACCAAACTTGGCAACGTCATCAGTGGTAGAAGGGAGTGGGGTTTGCAGAGGGGAGACGGAAGAGGAGGAAGATGAAAACAACTATAGGGTCCTTAGTCCTCAATGGGCTTGGTGGTTTTCTTGCCAGTCACTTCATTACCAAACCAGGTAACATCATCAGAGCATTGATGCAATATATCCGTGATGGTGAACTGATGGCATGCGTGCCAGAGGTGGCACGCAGAGCCTCTCTGTGGGCACGTGAGCATGTGCTCATGCGCCTCCTGCTGACCAGCTGGTGTTTGGATCTCTGCCATGCATGCATGGGGGAGGGGCATGTGCTGGGGGAAAGAGTGCATGTGCAGGGGACACACACGTATTGCATTTTGCTGGTGCGCATGTGTGCTTTGGGCACTTGGGCACGGAAAGGTTAGCCATCACTGCAATACAGTGATGAATTTACCCAGTCATGTAACTTCATCAAAAAAACTACCAAGCTCAGAGAACATCAAGGATCCCACCGTTCAACCCTGAGCTACAAATATTATATATAGATTTTCCTAGGTACTCATAAACAGAGAGAAGCGCAAGAGCAGAGCAGAAACACATAGAGAGGGAATCCATATGCATCCAATCTGGATATAGCTTTGATGCATGAACACTGAGGCAAGACATTGCCCTGATTAGAGGCTCAGGTATTGTTCCCCGCATTCCTCTTAACGCAACCCTTGATTTCGTTACCAGAAGGAAACACAGATGGATTGTGCTTACCCGGGGAGTGGCACAAGAGCAAAAAAGTCACAAAAGTAGGTAAAGTCCCCTTAATTCCTGCAACTTGGCCCCCAATGTCCAGTTATTGGCTGGAGAAAAAACTCTCCCAAGAACAGTTTTTAAAGGGAAGAAATTCAGTCTGAATCCAAAGTACATATAAATTATAAATAAAAACCAACACCACGCTGCAGCAATTAACGAGACAGGTGTTGCTGTTACCCCTGTTTCGTGTTTGCTTCCATTGAACAAGGTTTGGGTCGGAACATGACCTTGGGACACTGCAACAGTCATAAGGATGAACCATGTTGCCAAGCACCTGAATTTTGATCACATGATCATGAGGATATTGCTACAAAGGTCACTAAGTGTGAAAAATGGTCATAAGTCCCTAGTTTCAGTGCCGTTGTAACTTTGAACGGTCACTAAATGAACTGTTGTAAGTTGAGGACTACCTGTACAGTGGAAGCAACCAATCAGAGCTACCCAGGTATGGAGCTGCAGGCCCTAATTTCTGATGCTTGCTCAGGGATGATTATATTCATTGCTTCATCCTGGATGCAGCTTTGGGGTTTAATGTTATTCAAAATATTGCCTGTGAATTAATAAAATAATCAATTATTAAAAGCCACCAACATTCCCTGGTGATTGTTTGCTGCAAAGTTAATGTATACACCTAGAAGGACTTGAGCTGAAGTAGAAATGTCTGGGGTTTTTTAATATTTATTTCAACAAAAAGATTCCATTTAGTGCTCTTTTACTGGCATTCACACAAAGTTTTTAACCATAAACTTGGAAGAGTTTAGTTTAGTTTATTGTCATTGCACCTCATACAACAAAATTAAATACCATCTTCAGTGTACAAAATGAGAGAGATGGAAGGGGGGAGAGATTTGCTGGAAAAATGATATACAGTCCTCATCTTCTCAGTGGCCCTTTGCTGAATAAGCCATAATTGTCTGGATATGCAGAACAAGATAAACCATAAACTATGGTCTGCAAACCATGATGGCTGGACTCATACAGCTCTCTCTGCCTCAGACAAGCACACCCCATTTTGGCTTCTGCAATGCGTGAATCAAGTCACTGAGATCCCTCCTGCCTGAGGGGAAAGAATTCTGCCCAAAATCATTGGTTTTCTGCCCATTTTGAATGTAATGCATTGGGAGAAGATTTTTAAAATGATTAATGGTTCACTGCGGCTATCAGTCGTAAAGCCACAGAGGCTCAGAGATGCAGTATCACATTATCCAGATGTTGTTTGTTACAAATAAATCCACACCTTCTGGCTGTAACAGCTGTTGGGTAAAGCCAAGTTCGGGACCAAATAAATAAATATTGTGACTGAAATTTGAGTTTATGGTATCAAGAGACCATTTTTGGTAGAATTTGAGAACAGGCCTTGAAGTAGGCAACACTTGTTTTAAATACAGATAGTTCATTTAGTGACCAGTCAAAATTATTGTGATGACCCGGGACATGGCACAAAAGCAACACAGTCACATGAGTAAGAAAAGTTCCTTTAATACCTCCAAATTTCCCCCCAATGTCCAGTTACCTTGGACTGGAGAAAAAACTCTCCCAAAAACAATCTTTAAGTGGAGGAAATTCAGTCTGAAAACAAAGTACATACAAACTGTAAATAAAAATCCACACAACCCACACTGCAGCAATTAACTTGACAGGGCAGCATAAGGAATTGCAGACTTCAAAGACCAACAAAACACACAGTTGGGAAGATGCCAGGAACCAACAAGTTGCTGTGCGCAATCTCCTTTTTTATACACTGAGTTCCCAGCTGCAGGTAATGAAGGGAATCAGGGCCCTTTCCTCCCCCATAAGCCACGCAACTCATGTTGCTCCCTTCTCTGTTCCTCCCTGTGTGCCCTAGGATGAAGAGGGGGTGGGCCTGGATCTTCCTCTGAATTCTCTCTGCCTTGCTCTACCTCTCCCCTGCTTTGCCCAGCCGGACTTTGTCCTTCCCCAGTTTTTTCCACAGCCAACAGAGCCACACTCCCATTCCCTGTCAGCTGCTCGGCCTCCCCCTCAGAATCAGATTCCAACAGGGGCATGACAGTTATAATGCCACTGGAAAAAGTGACTTATGACCATCTTTCACACTTATAACAATTGCACCATCCCCATGGTCACATCAAAATTCAGATGCTTGGCAACTGATTCATATTTACGATGGTTGCAGTGTCCTGAGGTCATGTGATCACCTTTTGAAACCTCCTGACAAGCAAAGTCAATGGGTAAGCCAGATTCAGTTAACGATAATGTTACTAACTTAATAACTGCAGTGATTCACTTAATAATTGTGGCAAGAAAGGTCATAAAATGAGGCAAAACTCACTCAAATATGTCACTTAGCAACAGAAATTTTGAGCTCAGTTGTGGTTGTAAGTCGAGAATTACCTGTATTTTACAATGCTTGTCCAGTGGCTTTTGATGGCCAAATCATGTTGGCTTTCATTTATAGCAGTGATGGCTAACCTATGACACGTGTGTCACTCGTGACACGCCGAGGCACTTTGACTGACACGCCTGTTGGTGTGGGGAAAACCTGCACATTTAGAGGCTGCCTGTGCTCTGCTCCAATCCCTGCTCCCTGCTTGTTGCGTGGAGGCGTGGTGTCACCGCTGCCGCAAGATCTTTGCAGCAGAGAACCAGTTTTAACCGCCATAAACTGAGGTTTGTCAGTTTCATTACCTCAGGAACGCTACAGGAGGAAAGGAGATCCATGAGGTTCACAGCCCTGTAAGGTGGCCTTCCGATCCCCACATCCTGCACCTGCAGCCCTGAGACCAGGGAGATGAGTTTCACAGCCCTGTGTGATCACCCCAGCCCAGTCCGTCATAAACCAAATTATTGATATTTCTTGAAGTGACACACGACCCGAGGAAGGCTACACTTTTTCCCGATTTTCGACACACCAAGCTGAAAAGGTTAGCCATCACTGATTTATAGTATACTAACTAGTAGCTACCAGCTGTCTATTCCTTCTTTCCATACTCGCTAAGGATGGAGTTGGGAATAAGACTTCCAGAACAAGTCAGCATTGATCAAGTCAGCATTGATCATAATGCAAAAGACTTGATATGACAAAAAAAACCCACTTCTTATCCAATGCAAAACAGTCCAGTGTGGATTTCACAGAACTTCTTGGAGACCCCTGTCTTAGAGGACCGAAATAAGTGTTCTTTCTGACTATAAACTCTAGAGATCTGGATGGAAAACATCTGATACACAGAGCTTTCGAGACCTAAAAACATACATGCTGGAACGCAAGCTGCAATATAGACCTCACACACTGATTAGCAAAACTCACAGCATATGAACATATTGTTAATTCCCAATTGTTTAGCTAAATTGGTTCAGACACCAAGAGGCTTCTTTGCTTGTATTTCTTTGCCATCTGCAGGGAATGTTAGCCAGATGTATCCTAGTGCAGAGATTTGACACTCAAATGATTCCCTCTTGATTCGTATGCTGAGTTTATACAACACACATGGCTAATATGTGATGATCTAGTTAGTAGCATAATGGTTGCATTCACACAACACACCAGGCTTGCCCGGTTTTCATTTTGATGTTATTTTTTCCTGAGATTGTGTCTTAGTATATTCTGCAAACCCAAATTTGTGGCCAGTTTATGGTTCAATGTGTTTTCTGAACCTCGAAATTGTGTTAACTGAGCCAACCATGGATAAACGCAAACCCAGATACTTGGTTAATTCAGATTTCCATGGATTTGGATGTTTACATAAACCTGGAAATATGTTGACAAATTATAGGAGTGTGCACCATATTCAGATCTCAAAACAAACACAGAATCATGGCAGCAAAACCTTTCCAAACTAAATGATTCAGAACTGGAGTTATCCTGAAGCTTCATCAGACATTCAGGGGTAGGATTCAAATTTTTTAACAACCAGTTCTGTGGGCATGGCTTAGTTGGTGGACGTGGCTTGTGGTCATGTGACTGGGTGGACATGGCTTGGTGGTCATGTTATTGGCTGGGCGTGGCCAACTCAATATCACTCACACTGAGGCACGCATCCCCTCGCCTAGCCTCTCATGATTGTGGGGATGCTGCAACAGTCGTAGGTGTGAAAAATGGTCATAAGTCACTTTTTTCAGTGCCATTGTAACTTTGAATGGTCACTCCACACAAGCAAAGTACCAGCAAAGGAGGGGGGGAAAACTCCAGATAAGTTCCTGAGACAGGAAGTCTAGTCCTGCCAAGAACGTAATAAGGGTTAACGGAGAGGCAGTTTCTGTAAGCAACACCAGAATGTTTCCTTCCTGCCTTCCTTACAGGATTAGACCAGGAATTTCTTCTAACAACCAGTTCTCCGAACTGCTTAGAATGTTAACAACTGGTTCTAGCGGATAGGCCCGAACTGGTAGAATCCCACCCCTGCAGATATTGGAAGTAAGAGAGCAAGTACTATGTAGCAAGGAAAGGCTCTTGAGAATAACTGATCTGCAGTACTTAAGAGAGGAACAAAAGCTAGCAGCTGGGTTAGGGCGAGACTCTAGCAGGTGAAAATAATGACTTATAATTTCTAGCAAGTCCCAATCAGTGGCTTCTTCCTTGAAAGTTTTTCAAGCTTTGGTAACAGCAGATCTTCAATTTTCTCCCTGGACTTCACTACTAACTTCATTTTGGTTAGTTTGGTTTATTTTATTGTATTTGAGCCTGGAAGGATTAGCAGTTTTAGCAGGTTTCTAATATTCTGTAGTACCAAAACACTTAAATTACCCACCCGGTAGTTGGCAAGGCTGTGTTCTCCTAGGTAGGAATGGTCTTTTTCTAACTGTGAGGGGTGGTTTTATTACTGTTTTTTTTATTACTGGCTCGGTGACTGGGGGAATGGAAATGCCATCTTGCAGGGGCTGTTGTAGATTTCAGTCTTGGTGTCAGAAAGTACAGAAACCACGTTTGGAAGAGATGGTTGGATATGGTCAGGTGAACATTGAAGAATGTTCAAGTTCTTCTAGAACTGTTCCTTAATATTCTTTGACTGTGTCATCCTTTTCTGTCCTATTCCATTTTCTGTGTGTTTGTGTGGGCACCAACTGAGCAGAAAACTAAGTGGTCTTTAATGGTCTTTCATTTATCATAACTCTCTAGTTCCTGCGCTTATCCTTCTGAAGTGTGGCAGATTTTTGCTTAGGGCTATTGCTGTGATGGCTACCCATTTTCATATAAATTGCTCCAAAGTCTGACAAGAGTATATTTTTCAGGATGTTTGAATTCTCAGCAGTTCAAAAATATGGGAGATGCACAATGCCTGATGACATCTGGATAGGGTCTACTATACAACCAACAAATTGCAACTTCAGCTTGTAAATTGTTGTCTATGGAAAAATAAATAAATCTCCCCTTCTCTCAAATGGTTGAGTTCCTAGCTATTTCCTGTCTTAGGATAATCTCTCTGCAAGGCTAATTTAAATAAAAATGGGGCAGGAAAAATACCTCTTCTTTTGAACCCATAAACCAGAGGTGGTATTCAGCAGATCTGGAGAACCGGTAGCAGAAATTTTGAGTAGTTTAGAGAACCAGCAAACACCACCTCTGAGTGGCCCCGCCCCCATCTCTTCTCTGCCTCCCATTGAGTCCCAGCTGATTGGCTGGGTCTTCTTTTGTTGCCCTGCACAGGAGAAAGGAGCTGGAAAGCAGGTTAGTGGGGTGGGGAGAGAATGGGGATTTTGCAGTATCCGTCCCCTGCCACGCCCACCGTGCCACATCATGCTCACCAAGCCACAGCCACAGAACTGGTAATAAAAATTTTTGAATCCCACCATTGCCATAAACTATAGAGTTCCATATAAATGCATCTCTACCTGAGCAAGAAATGTGTTCATCTGAATCATGAGCTTCTTGTTAAAGGCAAATACTGTTATTGTCACCCAATTCAAATTTTAAAACTGAAAAAGCTCCTAAATAACTTTCTTTCATTGGAGAAATGAAGACCTGTCTTATTTTTACAAGCAGGATAAGGGCAAAGCTTCAATTGCACAGTTATGGCCCTCTTCTTCACTCCCTCCTTGTAGATACCCCTGAATACCTTCAAAAATGTTAGATCCAGTAGAAGATAATATTTTTAGCTCAGGGTTGAACAATGGAGACCTTGGTGTTCTCTGAGCTTGGTTGAACTGGTTGCAAGAAAGCAAGTTGGGATCCCTTTAGAATTTAATCTCCTTAACTTCTATCACATGCAGTTCTACCTTGTGGAAATCTCCCATCAATAGCCAAATGACATTTCCATCAATAGCCTTCATTAGATGAATTTTGATAAACTCATGTCTTTCATAACTTGTTAAGCTACAATATGGGCTATTTTGTTCTGACATATCAGGTTGCAGAAAGCTAACAGTACAATTACTTTATAGTTCAGTGACTGACCCTCAGCAAACCATAATTAAGCATGACCTTGGATGTGGTCAATATTGTAGAGTCCAGCCCACTTCATAAAACTGTTACGTATGCAAACTTCTGTAATTGAGAATGTTCATATATGCCCTGAGCTGTCAGAAGAAAAGGTGGGACATAAATGTATTTGTTCATGAGATTTCTGTAGTCCCATATTTCCAAAGGACACTTGGTGATCTACCTTTATCTGCAGTGTTCAAAGCACCTTAAAATAACTTGGATCAATTTAGAAGAGCAACCAAGAAAACCCATAGAAATTATGTCAGCCATAAAGCAGCATAGCTGGCTAGGGAATTCTGGAAGTTGAAATCCACCCATCTTAAAGTAGCCAAGATTGAGAAACACGATTCTTCATTAGGAGAGTTGGCTGGGAATCCTGGGAGTTGAAGTCCATTCTTGTTGAAGTTCCCAAGATTAGGAAACACTGTTATTGAATTGGCCTAGAATTGTTTTTGGGTTCTTCAACCATGGCTGTTCTTTTGAGCCAGATAAAACCCAGCTATGCCTACTACCTCTGTGTCTTCTGAATACACACAGCATGAATGAAAATGGTATAGTAATTATTACTCTGCAGCCTTCTGAAATAAAAAGAATGGGAGGTTGCCATGGGAGCACAGCGGTGGCGGCAGCAACAATAACAGCTCATTTGTAAAAAGGCTTGAAATGTTCCCAAGTACAAATTACCTCTTGTTATAATAAATGGTGTTACGGACTAAGACAAAATTCCTGGCTGATCAGAGAGCCCAAAATTGTTGAGAAGAAGTCAAAGGGGAAGACTCAAATCATTGACTTGGTTCAAGGAAAGAAGCTCTTCTGTGGGTTCTCCAATGTCTTGGATCTGGGACTATGGGATCTCAGCCACAAAAATCCAAAATGCTCACTGGTGATTCTCAGGATGTTTGCAACTTGGACTCGGTAGCTCCCCTGGTAGCTATAAGGCGCAACAGAAATAGAAGTTCAGATAGTCCTTGACTTGTAGCCATTTGTTTAGGGCAGGGGTCTCCAATCTTAGCAACTTTAAGACTTGTGGACTTCAACTCCACAAGTTGAAGTCCACAAGTCTTAAAGTTGCTAAGGTTGGAGACCCCTGGTTTAGGGGACTGTTCAAAGTTACAGCAGCACTGAAAAATTGACTTATAATCAAAGGTGCTTTTTCAAAAGGCAACTGGATTCTGGTTTTTCCTTGAGGAAGACTATGTTTTGCTTCTCATCGGTGATGAAGCTTCTTGAATGAGAAGCGAAACATCTTCTTTCTCAAGGAAAAAAAACCCTAATCCAGTTGCCTTTTCAGAATGCTCCTGTCAACTAAAATGATAGTCCTCTGGTCTTTTTAGCTGCCAGAAAAAGGAAGCGGGGGGAGGGAAAACAAGGCATCCCTTAAATGCCTAGATAATCACCCTGGCAGCCCAAAGTTGTCGGAGCATAAGAAGGTTATTGGAGTGCATGATGGATGACTCTTGGAGATGGATGTGTCCCATTGGAGAAGTCACACCCAGGGGCTGGGGGGAAGATCAGGGTCAAGGGGGAAATGGATGATGTAATTTAGTGTCGGCTGCACCCAGCCACGCACCAACATGGCAACTTCTAATAAACCCATTTTCTTTTCTCTGAGATGCAGCTAGAGACTTTTGATTTGAATGAGGATGGATTTGTTGAAGCCCTGACTGCTCCTTTGGGACAGCCGTGACTTGGATGACTGAGACTCCCCATAGACATAATTGATCCTTGCAGTTATGACTTTCAAAGCATCCTCACAGTCAGGTGACCAAAATTTGGTATTTACAACTGTTGCAGTGCCCTGGGGTCATGTGATCAACATTTGCAACTTTCCCATTGCAAGTGTTTTTTTCTGGTGTATCAGGACAACCTAGTTTACCCAATTATGGGACAGAGCTTACCACTTCCACTTTCATCTTTCAGTCCCAATCCAGGAGCCTTTGCAGGCAGTTGCTTTCACAACAAACTATTTTTGTGTTGAATTTATATTTACCAACAAAGAAATAAAGGGAGACTAGTATAGATCTGTTTCAAGCTATTTAGCTCTCATTAGCCAGCTATACCCTTCTGGGAGTCAAACCCAGGTTCCTTGCATATTAGGTAGATGTATTAACCTCTAAGCCAAGGGCTCTCCTCGCTTTGTTGGCTATACCAGGGGAGAGATTAAGGTTTTTTTCCGGTGAGACCGGTCTATCATGGCAACCCGGTCTATCCAAATATGGGACAGACAAAGCATACTGCTTCCGCTTCTGCCTTTGATCCCCAATCCAGGATTGCAGCCCCACTGCAACTGTTAATTTCAGATGCAAGAAATTGAGAGTGAGGATAGAGCTCAAAGCACTACAACTTTATTCCATGCTACCTATACACAAGAAGCTGATCTACTAACTGTCAAGGCAAATTGAATTGATAAGAATCAACAGATTTCAAGTGGGCTGGACTTCAGTCTCTTATGGTGGCGTAGAGACTCCAGGCTGATGATGCATTTACCCCTTCCTCAGGCTCAGCCTGACCATCTGCATCTAATCTTTTTTTTTTTTTTGTCTCAGCAGTAGATGCTAATAAACAGTCTTGTCCTCTTCCTGTCCTGCATTTTTTCCTACTGAGAAATCAGCACAGGTGCTAATTTAAAGAAATGGAAAGTTAACTCGCAATGGCTAATGCTAAAAATAAATCATTATGCATTTGACGGTTCATGTTCATTCCTCCTCTGACATAATTTGATTTCTATCTTTTATCTGTTGTTTGGACAGTTCTCTCCTAAATTTAACCATTTCACCCCAGAACCTAAAACTTATTTTTAAATATACTGCAGAATTAAATTTGACTGGTTGGTTTTAAAAAAGAAAACACATATTCTTGGTTGGAATAGCCACCCTGTTACATCACGTTATACTAGGTTTTCATCGCTTTTACATGTTCAGTATTCATGCTGCTGCTTCTTGCTGGGAAATCCTTGTGAAGTTCATTAGCCAGAATGTGTAGACTATTCAGCTGTGACCAGTGGTGGGATTAATTTTTTTTTACTACTGGTTCTGTGGGCATAGCTTGGTGGCCATAGTATGGTTGGGTGGGCGTGGCAGGGGAAGGATACCGTAAAATCTCCATACCCACCCATTGCAGGGGAAGGATACTGCAAAATCCCCCTTCCCTCCCCACCCCACTAACCTGCTTTCCAGCTCTGTTCTCCTGTGCAGGGCAACAAAAGAAGACCCAGCCAATCAGCTGGGACTCGGGAGGCAGAGAATAGGTGGGGGCCAGTCAGAGGTGGGATTTGCCGGTTCTCTGAACTGTTTAAAATCTACCGGTTCTCCAGAACTGGTCAGAACCTTCTGAATACCACCTCTGGCTGTGACACCCAGGGTGCACCCCAAGGAGGCTCGTCTACTATGTATCCTACATTGCATGAAGAACATCATCTCGAGAGCAGTGCTGTCCAATGGTTGGGTGATATTTGGCTGAAGGTTTAGTCACTCCAGTAACTGCTCATACATAATTTAATTGTACTCATAATCTTATTCATCACTCATCCGGGGTGTTTTTACGATAATCCATTGCTCTGGTTTTTTTATAGTTTGATGCACATTGTTGTGTTTCTGTAGATTTTATGCTACATTTACTATGCCATATAAAATAATAACTTTTAAATTCAGGTGTGGAAATGTTGCTCTTATTGAGGCAATATTTTTGGCCCATCAACCTGGAAGCTCTGCAAGTTGTTTTCAGCCCAGATGTTAATGGACAGCAACTCCCTTCATCCCAAGCCATAGTTGATGCACATTGTAGTCCAATAACATCTTAGACCGGATGTGAATAAGAAGAAACATTACATTCAAGAATCTGTAGAAGAGTGAGCTCCTTGACTCGCTGTTGCTCACACCTACCTAACCCAGCATATTCCAACTGCTTTCATTTCCACTTTTTAAGGTTCACACATTGCCCAATCACAAGCAATTAGCAGCTTACACTCCAGGGCCATCAGATTAATATAATACAAAAGGAACCCCAATACAGGATACAGCGTCACATCTCCAGAGAATTTATAAAGCACCTCTTCCTCAAAAAGTTCTTGATTATGAGTTCCCTTGAGGTCATGTCTTGGAACAGGCCTTTGTGAGCTGAGATACTAGTTGGAATAGTATCAAAGATACACAACAATCAAAGATACACAACAATCCTGGGAGTTACAAGCAAGATTATCATTTTCGTTGTGCTCGCTGATGCTCCGTAAGTATGAGAGATTGGGCAGAGGATGAAAAAGCTGGTGATGAATCAGTTAACACCTTATCTCTTGAAGCCCTTCATGGCACAGAGCAGGTCCCTGCCATTAAAAGCTATCTCGTGGGACTGAGGAAGTGTGCCTTTTCTAGCTGCCACCTTCTAGAATAGCATCCCTAGAGAGATATCTATGCAGCCCTCTTTCCCTGGAGTTCTGGAAAGCTGTTAAGATCTGGCTTTCATCTGTGGATTTTGGGTTGATGTGTTAATGGCACCCCTGTCTTGTGTTGATAGCATTGTCATGGCTGTTTTTATTCCAGGATGTCATACTTCTTTTATGTTTTTGATAGTTTTAACTCTGTAGTTGGATTTTGTGAGCTGCCCAGAGTCAACACATTCAAAGAGATTTCTCCTTGATTAACTCACAAGTTAGTTAGTTAGTTAGTTAATTAATTAATTAATTCAATTCCAATGGCCTCCCATCACAAACAAGTGACTCTGATCAGCCAGACATCGTAAAATCAATTAAAACCAAATGCAACGCAATAGAAAAAAACAAACATAGCAGCTGAGAAAAATCATCACCGGGAAACTGGTCCCTGAACACATTTGGGACAATAAAATAAGCCGGGAAATGCTTTTACATTTCCTAATCTCTATGTCGGAATAGCCTTAAAGTTTTTGGACTGATATCCATGTTGTTCTTGCTAGTTTGTTCTTCCCAAATACGGGGACGGTTGCAGCATCACTTGGACACCCCTTTCCAAGCCATCTCTGGAGAGGCTGTTTGGCAAAGCAAGGAGAGGCTCTGTTGCGCTTAGTAAAGATATAGGTGGATCTCTAATTTTTATGTATAGGCATTTATATTGAATAGAATGGAATACTTTATTTGACCAAGCAAATTCCTTAAGGAATTTGTCTCCGGTACAGAAACACTCGGTATACATACAAAGCAACAGAACAATATCAGCAAAAAGGGGGAATAAAGGAGGCAATAAGGATAAATAATACTGCAGCCACACTACAGGGGTTAATATATGTAAACATTAGATGGCACTGAGAGAATTAAATGCTCAGCAGAATGATGGCACAAGGGGGGCAAAACTGTAGTTGTTTTGGCACATATGCATACACACACATATAGACAGACTGAAGTGTTTGCTTGCTTCTGATTCGGCTATCAGCAGAGTTTCAGTCTGACCTATTAACAATATATTGTAGCATCATATTATCTGAGTGCTCATCCGTTCTAAGTCAGGAGGAGGCATCCTTTCCCAGTTAGAACATTCAGCCAAGAATAATTGAGGCAAAAATGACAAGGAATATCAATATTCTCTGCAACTGATGTAAAACTCTGCAGCTAGGCTGTTGATGGGAAATATCCTTCATGGGAAAGAGTTGGGCTGGCTCTCCTCTAACTGAACCAGGTTAAATCACCTGTGCTGAGGTACCAAGGCCTGTAGTGCATCAAGGGTTGATAACTGATGACCACCTTGGCCTCATGTAGAACCATAACCCCCTGGTCGGTAGATGGAAAGGAAGACCTTGGTCCAGGTCAGTGGTGGGATTCAAATTTTTTTACTACCGGTTCTGTGGGCGTGGCATGGTGGGCGTAGCGTGGCTTGGGCGTGGCTTGATGCGTGTGGCAGGGGAAGGATACTGTAAAATCCCCATTCCCTCCCCACCCCACTAACCTGCTTTCCAGCTCTGTTCTCCTGTGCAAGGCAACCAAAGAAGACCCTGCCAATCAGCTGGGACTCAGGAGGCGGAGAATCGATGGGGGCGGTGCCAGTCAGAGGTGGGATTTGTCAGTTCTCTGAACTACTCAACATTTCTGCTATCGGTTCTCCAGAACTGGCCAGAACCTGCTGAATACCACCTCTGGTCCAGGTATCCCAAACATGTGACCCCTGTTTATAAAAAAAAGGGCTGAGATGAGTGGGCTCAAGTCCATCTATTTGCCTCAGCTTTTGGTGCCTGGACTTCTAAGTATTATTTCTCTCATCCATTAGAATTCACCAGTTCTGGTGTTCTGTGCTTTAATTTGCATTTCTTCCTAGTCTAACTGGTGAATTTGTTGGATCTTACTGTGGAATTGCTTTCAATCAGAAGAATGGTCTTTTAAAAATTAATAAAAATGTAGCTAGGGGTTCCCTGTCGGCAATGAAAATATGATCTTTTATATTTGTTTGTCCCAACTAGGATAATTTCTTCTGAAAGTTGGATGTTTCTGCGTACAAGTTGATTGTGTGCCATCAAGATGGAATCAACCTTGAGAACCACATAGGTAGAATTTTTATCCAGGTTGATCTGTTCCCAACCTGTTTCTTCAGAGGTCCCATGGTGCATCCTTCACTGTAATTAAGTCCCTCCACCAAGCTGCTGATCCTCTCATCTCTTTATAACTCATTGGAAGAGTTAAAACATTCTAACACTGGCAACACCAGAGATGGCATTCAGCAGGTTCTGACCGGTTCTGGAGAACCAGTAGCAGAAATTTTGAGTAGTTCTGACTGGCCCTGCCCCCATCTATTCTCTGCCTCCCATTGAGTCCCAGCTGATTGGCTGGGTCTCCTTTTGTTGCCCTGCACAGGAGAACGGAGCTGGAAAGCAGGTTAGTGGGATGGGGAGGGAATGGGATTTTGCAGTAACCTTCCCCCAAGAGAAAGGAGGGAATGGGGATTTTATAGTATCTTTCCCCTGCCACACCCACCAAGCCACACCCACCAAGCCACACCATGCCCACCAAGCCACTCCCACAGACCCAGTATTAAAAAAAATTGAATCCCATCACTGGGCACCACCACACATGAACTCCATTTATTGAAGAGTTTAAGCATGTTTTGCCTATCTAGACATTGTGATCTATAAACCAAGGTTTACAAGTTAGCATACTATATAAATCTAGCTGTTGTTTGTTCAATAAACCATGGTTTATTGTTATAGTTAAGTTCTTAATTTGAACAATATGGAAGTGGAGCAAATCTGCAGTTGGACTGTGAAAATTTATCTCTCCGTGACGGCCTGGCTTGCAAGAAGTATGAAAGGAAAATGCAAATCAAATGGCTCCAGATTGGCAGGGCACACAGCTCTCTGACTGTGAGCCCAAGAGGCAAGTAACATGCAAGCAATTGTTGCACAGATGTGTAGGTTTTCTGATAAACTGTCTCAGAGTAGCTAATGGCAAAACAGGAAGCACTTAACTGAACAGCAGGCAGTGCTGATTAGCTAGCAGAAATGTGATGTTTTGGAAGAGTTGGTGGGAAGACAATCGCAAGAAGCGAAGCCAATCTCTTTAATGCCGTGTCCTGCCACTCGTCCCTCCTCTTTTTGTTTTTTCCATTTTGGTTTTCTGAATTGCCAGCCAATGGCTGGAATTTGCCAGTTGCTGTTCTTGGGATACATGCCTATCTCAGATGGCCCCATGCCACAGACTGAGAAAGCCCATTTCAGTACAGCTGTGCCATAATATCCTTCGTTCTCTCTATCATGCTGCGTGAACCTAGTTTTTTGCCGGGCTCCAAAATCCAAGACAGACACATTGAGACTCTTCTGCGTAGTTTCCTTTATTGTTCCTCCCCTGCAGACAGTATCTTGCCAAGCTAAAGCAGACTACTTGCACCATAAAACATATACTCTAGGAACAACTAGAGAGGAATTGTCTCTTTCTCCCACACAAAGTACTGCGATGTTTTTTGCTCCTCTGGAATGCAGCCCCTCTCTCCTTGAAATCCAGACGACATTCTACATTCCATTTTTTTAATTTTGTGACCATAGAGTTGGGCTCGTCATGTTGGAACCCAGCTAGCAACAGCTTACTGCAAAACTGGAGGCAAAACTGGTCAAACAATGGCTTAATCCAATGAATAAGCCATGTTAATGGCTACCCAGGCTGCCCAAGCCATTTCCCCCCACTCAGTGTTGTAGTCTTCTATTTTTCTGAGGTTGGGTGGGAATGATGTGGCATCAAGATGTGACACCAAGCTGGAAAGTCTTGAGTATTAATTCTCCCATGAGACATCTTGACTCACCATCAAAGTTGCATGTTGTTCATCTGATGTACCCTGGAGCTTAGATCTGGGTCTTGGCAATCAAAGCAAGCATTCATTCTTGATGGCATTCCTTGGAATCTTTTCTAGCACCAACGTTCAAAATCTCAGTGGTGTTTTTTTAACTCACTCAATGTCCGACTTTCACTGGAAGTGTCACCAGGAAAATTATGGCTTGCACAATTTTAATCTTTATAGGCATAGACCCCTCTCAAGACACCTGAATATCTTTTCCAAGGCCTTCGTGGCTGCTCTACCAAACATGAGTTTGAGGTGTATTTCTTGGCTGCTGGTTCCTTTATAGTCGGTCCTAGGAGGCAGAAGTTCTCCACCATTTCAACAGCTTCGTTCTTCATTCCTTGACACTTGTCTGTGGTAACTGAGTCATAACTCAGTGGGAGGGGACAGCTGAGTTTTGTGCATAGACTCAATTCTGTTGTTCTTTGGGAACTGAGACAAGTGGAAGATGAGATGTGTGGTTGAATGTAAAAACAAACCTCAAACTGATTTCTCCAGGAGCAGTCAGAAAAGTCAAGATAGTGCCCCCAACCCTTCCATATGTGCATTCTACACGTGACATACCTAAAAAAGAACTTCAGGTAAATGATCATGATAACTACCTTGATTTATTTAAGCCCCACACACCCCACTCCTATCTTTACCATTCCTGCAAGAGCATACATAAAGTATTGAGCCTTTGTGGCACAGTAGTTAGAGTGCAGTACTGCAGGCTACTTCTGCTGAGTGCCGGCTGCCTGCAATTTGGCAGTTCAAATCTCACCAGACTCACGGATGACTCAGCCTTCCGTCCTTCTGAGGTGGGTAAAATGAGGACCCAGATTGTTGGGGGCAAGAGGCTGACTCTGTACAACAACTTAGAAAGGGCTGTAAAGCACTGTGAAGTGGAGTATAAGTCTAAGTGCTATTGCTATGGAGTTCAGTTTATTTACAGCAGTGTTTCTCAACCTCAGCAACCTTAAGGGGTGTGGACTTAAGTTCCCAGAATCCCCCAGCCAGCATAATGATTGGGGAATTCTGGGAGTTGAAATCAACAAATGGTTGAGAAACACTAGTTTACAGCAACCCTATCTTGCATTTAGTCTGTGTTCAGTTAACGTTCCATCTGCAATCAATAGACACTTTAGTCCTTTTTCCTGAGCCAAGATTCGATCCATCTGTGGGGAGCAATGTGCCAGGTGATATGGGGTGCTATGAGCAAGGGGACCCCCAAATAGTTTGGGTTGTGCATTTTCTGTGTGCGTCACCCTCCATTTCCCCTGGCTTTCTTGTGTGTATTTTAATTCCCTTTTTTTCTTTCTCTTCCATCAGCCCCTTCCCCACTTCAGCTGACTGGCGGGAAACAAATCATGGCTTTTGCCAAAGATTCAGATTGATTCTGGCACAGGCTATTTGAAATTGAGCCAAAGTCTCATAAAATCTCCAGCCCTGTTCTTGTCAGTTATTTAGTGCCTCAAAAAGTAAATAAAGTCATTTTTAAGTCAAAGGTGGACACCTCTGTGTAGTTTTCTTGACAGTCGGTAGAAGCGGCTTGCTATTGCTGTGTTTGGGGGGGAATATCTGACTCCCTGGTCTCATCTCCAATCCCAGGGTTTCTGAGTGGTCTTCCATTCAAATGCTAATTATGCCTGACATGCCGTACTTTACACATATAAACACACATCAGTTGACCTCTCTTAGCCCAGCCAAGCCCACAAAATCGTTGTTGGGGGGAAAATAGAAGGAGGGATCATGCCTTGAGTTGTACAGAATAAAAGTGGGATATATACGTTTAATAAATTGATTACAGGTAGTCCTTGACTTATGACTGCAATTGACATAGAAAGTCCATTGCTGAGCAAGGTGTGCACATTACTATTAGAGTACAGAGTGATCTGATGGCTGAGGTTTAGGAGTCCCTGTACTAGATCTTTAACCTCATTAATGTGTAATTAATCTTACCGATTAAAGTTAAATTGCTGAGGTTGAGAAACACTGATCTAGATCAGCGGTTCTTAAACTGGAGTTAATTTCCCCCAAGGGAGTAATTTGGTCAAATCCTGGGTTAATGGAGCAATTTCCAAAGTCTTGTTTGTGAGTCAAGAATCCAGGTTGAGGTTGTTGCTGTATAAGCACTTGTCTAAAACAACAATGCCGTTTATTCAAGACCAGGGAAAGTGGGTGCAGGTAGTCCTCACTGAACGACTCTCCTTGAGATTGACAACTCCACTGCTAAGGGACATGGTCACTAAGGGGGGGAAATCATTTGACCACACCAGATTTACAGCCTCACTTCTGCTTCCCTCATGAAGCAAAACTGCAGTTGTTAAGCAAGACATCATGGGAGAGCAACTTGACACTTTACCGCTGGCTCCGTCATTCATACTACTTCTTAAAAGCCAGTCACAAAGCGTACAGATGGCAACCCTGTGATCACGAAACACGGCAATGACTGTCAATGCGAGGGTTGGTTGCAAAGTTGTTTTTTTCCTTCAATCCTTGTAACCTTGAACGCTTGCTAAAAGAGGCCATTGTTAAGCAAGGACCATCTGTAACCGGGTCAAGCAATTCCCGTAGCCAAATGATTACATAGCTACAGGGTAGGTAGCTGGTAGCTAGCTAGGTAGCTAGGTAGCTAGGTAGCTAGGTAGCTAGGTAGCTAGATAGATAGATAGATAGATAGATAGATAGATAGATAGATAGATAGATAGATAGATAGACAGACAGACAGACAGACAGACAGACAGACAGACAGATAGATAGATAGATAGATAGATAGATAGATAGATAGATAGATAGATAGATAGATAGATAGATAGCCCAGTGGTTAGAGTGCAGTACTGCAAGCTACTTCTGCTGCAGCCAGCTGCCTACAATTTGGCAGTTCAAATCCCATCAGGCTCAAGGTTGACTCAGCCTTCCATCCTTCCAAGGTGGGTAAAATGAGAACCCAGATTGTTGGGGGCAAGAGGCTGACTCTGCAAACCGCTTAGAGATGGCTGTAAAGCACTGTGAAGTGGTATATAAGTCTAAGTGCTATTGCTATTGCTGTTGATAGATAGATAGATAGATAGATAGATAGATAGATAGATAGATAGATAGATAGATATAGAGAGAGATGATAGATGGAGAGAGAGACAGACAGACAGACATTGAGCCCAACATTTGCACTGCTGAGTAAGATAGTGATTGAAGTTTCGCCCATTTTACAACCTTTCTTGCCACAGTTGTTAAGTGAATCACTGCAGTTGTTTAGTTAGTAACACAGTTATTAAGTGAATCCGGCTTCCCCACTGACTTTGCTTGTCAGAAGGTGCAAAATGTGATCACATGACCCCAGGACACACCAGCCATCATAAATATGAGCCAGTTGCCCATTATCTGAATTTCGATCACGTGGCCATGGGGATGCTGCAATGGGCATAAGTATGAAAAAGTGTCCCAACTCACTTTTTTTCCAGTGCTGTTGTAACTTCAAACTGTCACAAAACAAATTATTGTAAGTCAAGGACTATACGTATACTTATATGTGTATGTATATGTGTCTATGTGAGAATATTAACCACTGGAATCCTATTTCAAGGGAGGGCAACAGCTGAGCCATTTCTCAAGATTTTGTGCTTGTGTAATGTAGCCAGAATCTGAAAAGTCTTCCTGCATTGAAATTGCAGGTTTTGTTACTGGCGCTGTGTACCTTCAAAACAGACTCCCGAAGGGGGAGTGAGTTGTAACGACACAAGTCTCTCTCTGATCATCTGATTCTTTTTGACTCTTCTCTGCTTTGATGTTGACATAAAGCTTATGGGGAAAAAATGAACAGCTGCCAGGAAGCCAATCCGCAGTCTTTGATACTCTGCTTCGAAGGAATCTTGACATGGCCTTTTCAGACTTTGCTCCTCAGATTTGGTGGAGGATGGTGGTGGCGGTGGTTGGGGAATAATGATTTCAACTCCCTAGGCCCGTGATGGCAAACCTATGACACGCAAGCTGCAGGCAAACTTACCTCACTGCATGTGCGTGCCTCACAGCTGATTTTTAGCAGGTTTGAGGCCTTTTTCGGCCTCCCAGAGGCTTGAGGAAGGCTTCTGCAGGCTTTGCAGGCCGAAAACTAGGCCTGTTTCATCACTTCCTGATTTTCCAAAAATACCAGAAGTGACGAAACGGGGCTAGTTTTCAGCCTGCGAAGCCTGCAGAAGCCTTCCTCAAGCCTCTGGGAGGCTGAAAAAAGCCTCAAACCGGCCAAAAATCAGCTGTGAGGTGCGCGCATGCAGTGAGGTAAGGTTGCCTTCTGGGTGCTGGCACATGAGCATGAGTGTGCAAGAGCGTGCACAATTTTTGGCACAGGAGCCCAAAAAGATTAGCCACCACTGCCCTAGGCGCAGCGCTCCTTGTTGTAAAACTGGGTTTCTCAACTTGGCCACTTTAAGATGTGCGAACTTCAACTCCCAGAATTCCCCAGCCAGCATAGTTTAGCAACCACATCATTTATTTAACAACTGAAGTGATTTGCTTAATAACCATGGCAAAAAAAAAAAAAAGGTCATAAAATTGGGTGTAACACTTCACATCCAAGTTGCATAGCTGGCTAGAGAATTCTGGGAGTTGAAGTCCACACATCTTAAAAGTGGCCAAAGTTAAGAAACACTGTGTAGAGGACCATAGAGATGGCCTAGGCTAGGGGAAATTATGCAACAGCAATGAACAAAAGTTGATTTAAGGAAGTTTAGGGGAAGGGGAACCAATGTCCACTTTAAGAAGAGGAAGGAAAAATACCGTCAAGCTTTCAAGATTCTGTTACTCTAGCCTAGATCAAACCAGTTGAGGTACACAATGACTTGCAGTCTATTTCCTGTTAGGCTACCTTCAAAGCACAGGTGGTCTTCAGCAGGTTCTGATCAGTTCTGGAGAACCGGTAACGGAAATTTTGAGTAGTTTGGAGAACTAGCCAATCCCACCTCTGACTGGCCCCGCCAATCCCATCTCTTCTCTGCCTCCCGAGTCTCGATGGTGGGGAATGGAAGGATTTATATTCCTTGCAGACAGCTGGTCATTTGCATTCTTTTAGAGCAGGGGTCTCCAACCTTGGCAACTTTAAGACCTGTGGACTTCAACTCCCAGAATTCCTCTTTGCTTTGCTGGCTGAGGAATTCTGGGAGTTGAAGTCCACAATTCTCAAAGTTGCCAAGGTTGGAGACCCCTGTTGAAGAGAGTGGTTAAGGCCACTTGGAAGTTTATCTGTGTATAAATCCTTCCATTCCCCACCATCCAGTCAGAGTTGAAGAAGCTTCTTGGATGAGAAGCGAAACTTCTTCAAAGAAAAAAAAAAAAGTCCAGCTACCTCTTGAAAAAAAGCACTTTTGGGACAACCATGACTGGATGACTGAGAATCTCCAGAGACAGAGCTGTGGACGTTTTTTCCCACTTCGAATGTCTGAAGAGAATTCCCTCCTATGAAAGCAATTCCCTTTTCCCTTCCTTTTCACTGCTGAGTTGTTGCTCCTCCCCCTGAAGACAATATCCCAATTTACATCTGATTAATTAAACCGCCTACGCAAAGATCCCTTTCCCAGGAGCTCCTTTGTTTATTAACCTTCCCTTGTTCGGTGGTTAATGGTAGATTCAAGGCAGGGAAGCGGGGGGAGGCAAGGAGCAGGAGATCAGAAATAATGACTTTTATAAATGAAGGCAAGCGAAAAATGCAATCTGCTTTCATCTCATTAACAAGTTCTTGGTCTACCTCACTTGGAGGACTGGCGGGGATGGTGGGAAAAAAGGAACAGAAGAGAGAGAAAAAAATATTTCCTCGGATTTGCTTTAGATTAGGAAGGCATTAATACAGAATAAATCAAAACTGTTTTTCATGTTTGGGGAGGAGGGCGTGTTGAGTCAGACTGGCTTGTTACGACCACAAGTGAGCCCCAAACTTTTGTTGCTAAGTGTTGGAAGAAATGTCCAACTTGGTTCAATTCCAAGTGGGGAGAAAGACACTGGAAATATTGAAGTGGCTTGGAAAGAAGGTTTATTGATGAACAGGACCACATGCCTTGGAGATCCTGAGCAAAAAAAAAGGAAAGAAAACGCTGAGAAAAGGTGATCATATGACCCCAAGGCACAGCAACCAGTCAGCTCTGGAAGCCATATTCCACGCTGCCACATAGCCTGAAAAAGTGGGAGGGGGGATGTGATTTCAATTAAGTAGCTCTAAGTAGACAAAATAAAATTCTTTTTTTAGTTCAAGGTCATTGGGTGTGGCGCAGGATGAAATAAGGATCTTACTTTTGGACGGATGGTGATTGGGCCATGTGATGTGATGACAGCCAAGGGGGGATGGATTTGTAGTTTGGGAAATTGCGGGAAGCCCGAAAACATTTAGATTCGGGATTCCACAGATGTGCCAGGTGCTCTTCTAATAAAGGTACTTTTGAGATAGGTTGGTCTCGGAATTACTGATGGGAATGGAGGTTTGCTTGGAACACCGACACAACCATTATAAATACACTCCCATTGCCAAGCATCCAAATTTTGATCACGTGATCATGCAGATGCTGCAGCGGTTGTATAAGTCACTTTTTCCCTGTGTTGTCATAACTTCAAATGGTCACTAAATGAATGATTGTAGGATTACCTTTATAATTTATTATAAAGGTAAGGTTGAGGATTACCTTTATAATTTATTAACAATTAGCAGTGTCCAGTGTCTTTTCTTATTTGCCAGGAAACATCTGGACAAACATTTTGCATGATTTTAGACAATCCACATGCCCCTTGGTTTGTCTGTTTGTTGGTTTGTTCCAGTTCTCATCACTCATAGAGTAACAAAAACGACCTCTAGATAATATGCCGTTTAGTTAAATAAGCTTACAACAAGCCATGGTTATAAATTGCTTAAACTGCTCTTCTCTGACTGCTGCTTGCTCTGTGTTATGCCCCTGGTGGAGACTGACTCTGAGGGAGAGGAGGAACAGCCGACAGGGAGTGGAAGTGTGGCTCCAGAGGTTGTGGAGGAGGCTGGGGAAGGGCAGGGGCCAGCTGAGCAGTCAGAGAAGGACCCAGGCCCATCCCCTATCCATCCTAGGACACGCAGGGAGGAGAGGATAAGGGAGAGACATGGTCTACTTGGGAGGAGAGGGCCTTGATCCTCTTCATGGGCTGTAGCTGTGACAACTGGATAAGAGGACAGACATGCATATGGGCGAGTGCTGGAAACAAAGCATGGAAATATCTCTAGTTTATGGTTCCTCTCTGAGTTTGGCGTCCTTCCCAGTGTGTGTTATCTGTGGACATCCTCCAGCCCTTATCTTGCCTGGTTTGTGTTGCTTTTTTTCCTCCTTCTTGTAACTGTTTGTGTGGGAGTTTTTTTGTCTTCCGTCAAAGATATTTGGAGCTTGGAAGCAAAGTGAAGGAATAAAGGGGGCTTTACCTGTTTTCTGTGACTGTGTTTGTTTTGTATCCCACCCTGGGTCATCACACTCTGCAATCAGGTTTGGATATCAATATCATACTAGGCTGAACTATACAGTTACCGGGTTTATGGTATCACAAACTTGTTTATTTGATGTGAGTGGCTGTCTTACCCCATGGCATCCCTAGGGGGCAGCACCTAGCTGATCGAGAGAGCTCAGCAGGATCAGTTTTGGTTAAAGATTGGATGGGGGAATAATCAGAAAAATCCACACTGGAGATTTAAAAAACAAAAAACAAAACCAACCCAGAAGAGAGCACTAATAAACCATTTGGCATATTTGAAGGTACCTTTATTCACACCATAGGTTTGGTTTTGCAAAGATCACGTGGCTCCTAATAAGCACTGATGATGTTCCCTAGTTTGGGTTAATGAAACGTCTGCAAGAAAACAGCCAAGCTCAGAGAGCAGCAAGGACCCCTCGTGTGGCTCCTGCATGTTTCTGACTTAAAGAATTGCAGTCAAGGGCTACAGATACCTACAGACATGTTCCTGTGTGCTCTGAAGCAATTTCTGGAATCAGATCCAAAATGCTGCACAATCTATTATGGTTGGGAGGTTGGGTTGGCACCTAAAGTATATTTTGTTAATAAATGATACATTATACAAATGGAAGATGATTCACGGGAGACAAAGTACCAGATTGAATGTAGGTCTGGTCAGATTGATTTTGGCACCATGGGAACGAGAGATTTGGCCACAAGGCAGCAGCCAACCAGCTGAGCTTCTGAGCAAAGCAGATTAGGAGCATTAAAAAGAAGTTGAAAATGAGAATGTGGACGCCTTTCATTAGCATCTAAGACTGCCCTGCTAGAACAGTGGGTGCACATGTTCCTTGATGCCTGCCCGGCCTCGGGTTGAGAGCATGACAGCCATATGGGAAACTTGGTATACAGGTAGCCCTCAATTGAGCCCAAAATGTATGTTGCTGAGACGTTGGTTGAGGGAATGGGTTCCAATTTACGACCTTTCTTGTCACAGTTATGAAGACAGTCACTTTTATTGGTAAAATAAAAAATAACATGGTGGTGTTGGAAGTTAAAATCCACCCCTCTCTTAGGAAAATGAAATATTCTAGGCTGGTGTCGCTAACCTTTTGGACCTCAGGAACCACCAAACTCATCATTTTAAATCTCATGGACCAGAGACCCTGGGAAAATCCCCAAAAAAGTCTGCAGGAAAATTCCCCACCCCGTTTT
Organism: Notechis scutatus; assembly: GCF_049901735.1. NCBI lineage: Eukaryota > Metazoa > Chordata > Lepidosauria > Squamata > Elapidae > Notechis > Notechis scutatus. Next base: position 10,295,299 of record NC_142016.1, read on the forward strand.
CCTACCAATCGATCATTCTTTATTTGGGATCGCAGGATACCGTCTCCAGCTCCGTTGTCAGGGGGGGAGAGAGAGAGAGAGAGAGAGACTTTTGGCTTCATGCAAGGAAAGCAGCAGAAGCAGCAAAAGTCTTTCTTTCTCTCCCCCAAACTCTGCTAGAAACGAGTCTTTGTGAGACTTGTCACGCTGGCGCAGCCTCTTGGAGCAGGATGCCTTGCAGGGTCCCAAAACCTTATTTCTGGTGGAGTTTGGGGGAGAGAAAGAAAGACTTTTGCTGCTTTCCTTGCAGGCAGCCAAAAGCAGAAGAAGAAAGAAGTGAAAAGAAACAGCCCTGTGGCCAGGCCAGGCGTGTGGGGTGAGTGGGGCAAGTTCCCCCCTCCGCCCTTTCCCACCTCCCCTCATTACCTCGTGTTGTTCATAATGCAAGCACCGCAATCCTTGTGTTCCCACAGGCCATGTTGGGGGCACAGCCTTGTGTTCCCACACAGCCTGGATTAATTGCTTTGGGGATGACATTTCTCTAAGGACCACCAAAATTTTCTTGCGGACCACCAGTGGTTTCCAAATATTTCATTACCAGACTAGGTAATATCTTCAGAAGAGTTTAGGGGATGTCAGTGTTCTTCTGTTTATAAGGGCTTCATGTGGTCAGTAGGTCTTGTGAATGGTCAGACATGGGTGTATCAAGTGAGGGTCTTGTGATAGGTCAGGTAGGAGTTATCGGTGGGAGTTTTGTGATGGGTCTTGTGTCTTGTGATGGGGTGGTTACATCAGGTGAGGGTCATTGGGTGGTGAAGTGATGGTTGTGGGGGGGGGGGGTTTGCTTGGATTGGTTGAGAGTCGGTGCTTGTTCTGGTTGGCGGTGTGGTTGATTTGGATTCCGAGGGGTTCATAAGCTGGTTGCAGGTTAGTGCAGAGGTCTCCAACCTTGGCAATTTTAAGACTTGTGGACTTCAACTCCCAGAATTCCAGTTTTGCTGGTTGTAGGTTAGTATAAGGGTCTCCGACCTTGGCAACTGTAAGACTTGTGGACTTCAACTCCCAGAATTCCTCAGCCAGCTGAAGAATTCTGGGAGTTGAAGTCCACAAGTCTTAAAGTTGCCATGGTTGGAGACCCCTGGATTAGTGTGTCTGTTGATGGAATTGCTTGTGGAGTGCCAGGTTTCAATGAACTCATGAGCGTGGTGAGTGGTAGCATGGCTGATGAACAAAACACACACACACAAACAAAATTGGCCATGCTATCACCTGCCATGCTCGTGAATTCATCGAAGCCTGGCACTCCACAAGCAATTCCATCAACAGACACACTGACCTACAGCTAACCTACGAACCTTCTCCTGCTCCCAAGCAACAGTTTTGTTGGGCATCTCTAAAATCATTTGGGATCAACACCTTCAGCTCATGTCTGCACCGTTTTGCCCCTTCAAAAGCCAGTAACCCCCAGTTTTCCCATTAGGGAAGATTTAATCTCCACCCCTAGGAGAAATGTTTGGTTCTGTGTGCCATTGAGGCTCTCTTGATGTAATGGGCCAGGCTCTCATAGTTACCTGCAGCAAATTTAGACTGGGTCAAATGAATAATACAGTGCTGTAACAGCATAGTGGCATCATTTTATTTGTGCAGTTCATCTACTGCATCAAACCTTGTGGATTCTAGGTAGTTTTACAGATTTTAAACTAAGAATAAAATCATCTTTTAAAAGCTAAGTAATTAATAAAACATTATGTGGGCCTTTCTACATACCTTCAGGGCTCTCAGACAGCCGTTGCATTTCTAGATATTTCTCATTTCCAGAAGATCAGTGGATGTCAGGTTTTTCAAGGCATCCTGCTTTTTTTAAAGATCTCCGTCTCCCTTAAAAAGATTCCTAAGATGGCTAAATGTTGGAGCTCTGCCATAATTAGGATGTACACCTCCGCAAGATGCAGGGCAGGGCAGCTCTTTCAGTGTTTCTCAGGTTGCACTGATACCGGCGTGAAAGGTCTGAAATGATTTAAATTCAACTAAAATTAAAAGGAGTTGAGGTGATTGCCATGCAGTGGTATATTTATTGATTTTCTCCTATCTTATTAAAAAGCATAGCTTTGGTAGCAACTGTGAGGAAGCATTGCTAGATTATGCTGTATTAGACTGGCATGAAAGGTGTGTGTGTGTGTGTGTGTGTGTGTGTGTGTGTGTGTGTGTGCGTGCAGTAAACATAACCGTGATGGAACATAGTCTGGAGGAGGGAGGGGCTGTTTCCCAGAGCAGCCGAGCTTGGAATGTCTGGTGGGCGGGAAGAGAGCAAGGTTGAACCCTCTCTAGCAATTCTATACTTATGGCAGATAATTGCTTTAGTCTGGCAAGATTCTGTTTGTAGGCGAACAATGAACTACCTAGAAGCAACTCCCATCTGTCATTCTTGGTTCTTTGGACCAGGTACAGTGACACTCCAGCACAGAGACACCACACAAACACACCCATTTTTATTGATGCATAAATCATCACTTTAACTTCAGAGAAGGAATAGAATAGAATAACAGAAGTGGAAGGGAGCTTGGAGGTCTTCTAGTCCAACCCCCTGCTCGGACAGGAAACCCTATACTATTTCAGACAAATCTCTTCTTAAAAGTCTCTAGTGTTGGAGCATTCACAACTTGTGGAGGCATGTTGTTCCACCGATTAATTGTTCTAACTGTCAGGAAATTCTTCCTTAGTTCTAGATGGCTTCTCTCCGTGATTAATTTTTATCCGTTGCTTCTTGTCCTGCTTTCAGGTGCTTTGGAGAAGGTGACTGGCATGAAAAACCAAGTCCACTCGTGAAGGTTCAAATTAACTGACTTATTGCTAAAAGCCTATACACTATAAAGTCTTGGTCAGCATCTGATGAGAGTTAGATAAAGATCAAAAGCATTCAAGGAGATTGGACTCTGTTTGCTTATGGCTACATAAGGATTCTAAACTGATGCCTCTTTTAAACCCCTCCCCCTGGCTCTGCCTGTCCTCCTATAGAAAGGCACTTTCATTTGGTGGGAACACTAGTTGAAAAATTGAGGAATAGGGTTGAAGGCCACTGTTTGGGTCACTGGCTAAGCTCCCTCACGCAGATGTAAGATACATGGTGTACTAGGTTCAACTTGGTTTATAAAGCAAAAGCATTCTTACATAGAAATATAGAAGCTATGTTACGCCCTTTCCTGGACCAACAATCTCGACTCCCAGTCACTCATGCCCTAGTCACCTCCCATCTTGACTACTACAATGCACTCTACATGTGGCTGCCCTTGAAAAGCATCTGAAAGTTAGTGCAAAATGCAGCAGCCTGCATGATTTTGTGAAAACCTTGAGGTGCACATGTGCTACTTCTCCTGTAGGAGCTGCATTGGTTGCCAATTTGCTTCCGGGTGCAATTCAAGCTGCTGGTTATCACCTTTAAAGCCCTTTATGGCTTGGGACCAGGTTATCTGAGGGACTGTCTCTTGCCGGTCACATCCACCCAACCCACTAGAGTGGGGAGGCAAGGAATGTTGCGGGTCCCATCCCTGAAGGTTTTCTGACCCAAGCCTCGTTCAAATCAAATAAACACCAAGTATATATAAAAGCAAACCTTTTTAATGCGTCTCTGTGAATTCTGTTCATTCACAGCAAACTGATTGTCCCAGATAAGAGCAAGGCCTTTCAAGGCTGCCAAGAACACAAGATTAATTGCAGGGAAATATCCAAAACCAAAAGTCTCCGAAAACAAATCAGAATAGACAGAACTTCCACAAGAACTTGGAGTTGAAAGAACTTCTTTGCTTCCTGCAAAGAACCCAACCCCTGAGGGCTGGCTTTTATCCCTTATGAGAGGGGCCATCTCCTTTCAGCCTAACTCCCAAGTCGCCCGTGCTGCTGCAGCTGCTCTTTCCTTCGAGCAGCCCTGCACGCATGTGCACCTCGGGGACCTCTTCATCACTGCTGCCAGCCTCCACAATCCCCAAAGGCAGCATTCCACTCTCTGATGGTCCTGGCCCCATCCCTGCACCACACGCAGGCCCCTCATCTGAGTCCTCGCTCTCAGAGACCTCAGCCGTCCGTACCTGCTGCCGGCGAACCACAACAGAGAGAGATACATCTGGTGGGGCCCTGAAGAAGGGCCTTCTCCGTGGTGGCTCCCTCCCTCTGGAACATCATCGCTCCGGAAATTAGACTGGCCCCCATTCTGACACCTTTTTGGAAGGCCCTGAAGACCTGGTTCTGTCAGCGGGCCTGAGGGACGCAGAGCGGGATGGAGCCTGTTAAATGACTGGTATGAATGTGTGCTATCGCTGAGGTGGGTGTGGGTGTGGAGGTTGTGATTTTTTTATTAATTCTTTTTTAGTATTTTTTTTAATTTTGATTTATTTTATATTGTATTTTTATTTTCTGTAAGCCGCCTTCAGACACCGTGAGCGAGTAGGTGGCAATATAAATTTTCCAAATAAATAACCCTATAATAGGGAGTGGAACCCATTTCTTTTCAGCCAGGGGGGACACATTTATTTATTTATTTATTTATTTGATTTGATTTGCCAATTGTTTACAAGATAATAAGTATAAATGTATACATAGTTGTGAATACATGAAATGGGTACATATAAGAAAAATAAAAGAATAAGAGAAACAATAGGACAGGGACGGTAGGCACGTTGGTGCGCTTATGCACGCCCCCTACAGGCCTCTTAGGAAAGGGGTGAGGTCAATAGTAGACAGTCTAAGGTTAAAGTTTTTGGGGTTTGGGGAAGAAACTACAGAGTCGGGTAGAGTATTCCAGACATTGACCACTCTATTGCTGAAGTCGTATTTCCTGCAATCAAGTTTGGTGCGGTTTACTTTGAGTTTGTATCTATTGCGTGCTCTTGTGTTGTTATGGTTGAAGCTGAAGTATTCATTGACAGGTAGGACATTGCAATGTATGATTTTATATACAATGCTTAAGTCAGACCGAAGACGGCGTAATTCAAGGTTTTCAAGTTCTAGAATTTCAAGTCTGGTGGCATAAGGTATTCTACAACGAGTAGAGGAGTGGAGAACTCTTCTTGTGAAATATTTCTGGACTTTCTCAATTGTGCTAATATCAGATACGTAGTGTGGGTTCCAGACTGATGAACTGTATTCGAGTATTGGTCTAGCAAATGTTTTGTATGCTCTGGTTAGTAGTGTGATATTACCAGAGAAAAAACTACGTAGGATTAGGTTAACAACTCTTAATGCCTTTTTGGCTATGTAGTTGCAGTGGGCTCTAGCACTTAGAATTGGGAATTTCAGTTGTGGCTTGCTCTTCCTGGCCCACTGGATGACCTCCCCTCCATTCTCCAAGGCCCCTTTCTTCATCCTTTTCCCTGATGGGTGAGCACACAATCCTCCTTAGACCCTGCGATGGTTGTCAGCTCCCTGCTGTTTTAATTTTCTAAGAGTGACGCAGAACCGATCAGAACCGATCAGAAGCCTGCTTGGGAAAGTGAGCGAGGATGCTAGAGATGAAAATTGTCTTGGCAACTTCCTTGCTTTCCACTTAATTTATTTCCACTTAATTTATTCTTTAATCAATAGAATTTAGACAAATGTAAACACTGGGTGGGGGTAAAAACACCACGTGTAAAAAAAAAGTGCTCCTACTACCGCAGTCTGTGTGGGATAATTCGGCTACAGGAAATAAAGGGAAGGCGAGATCCTGAAAGGTTTTAATGCAAGAGAAGATTTGTTTGCTGTCAATGGAAGAGCAATCAATTTATAACTCCGAGGGGAGGAAGCTTCCCCACAGCTAGGATCCCGAATGTTCAAAGCCTCAACTCAAATGGCAGACCGGCACAGGCGAGAGAGTTATTTGGAACTCTTCTTGACTCCCTCAAGCCATGACATTTTTATTTAATTCCTTTTCATTTTATATCCAATTGCACAGTTTGGAGATTCTACCTCAGAGGAGTTATTTTCTTCAAATGAGACTTCCTCAGCTGCATCGCTTCCAGCTCACGATACAGCTGACGTGTGTGCGCAGGGACAATTATTTTCTCCTGGCAGAACAGTCTAATTGTTCATAGTTCTTTAATGGATTGAAGCAGAGGTCTCCAAACTCGGCAACTTTAAGACTTGTGGACTTCAACTCTCAGAATTCTCCAGCCAGCTATGCTGGCTGGAGAATTCTGGGAGTTGAAGTCCACAAGTCTTAAAGTTGCCAAGGTTGGAGGCTCCTGCACTAATCCACAATCCACAAACTTTTCGGCTCCCGTGCCAATAATTGCATGCGCACCCAGAAGGCAATGCGTGCTGGGGCCCCCTGCGTATGCGTGCGTGACCCCCCAATGTGCACCATGTGTCTCTGTGCATGCACGCACGATCACCCCACACGCCATCGATCAGCGCATGCACGTGTGATCCCCCGTGTCGCACACCGCACACCTTTGCACATGCGTGCACAACCCCCACGTGTGCTGTGCGTCTCTGCGCATGCACGCACCCCCTCACACACATGCGCGCCAGATACCCGACAGTCAGCTGTCAGGTGGAGCCAGCACACACGCATGAACAATGGGACTCTTCCAGGTGAGCTCAGCGTGCCACTTCCGGCACGCGTGCAATACGTTCGCCAACACGGGCCTAAAGACTTAGGAAAGCATTTATTTATTAACCAGATTTAATGGTTGCCATCTATCCAGCAAAGCTCTGGGCAAAAAATAAACATTGTCAACCATCACACATACAGAGAGAGAGGGAGAGGAAGAGGGAGGGAGGCAGAGGTGGTATTCTGCAAGTTTCGACCAAGTTTGGAAACTGGGCTCATTTGTGATGGCGAGATGTTATCAATGCGGAAATTTTGAGTAGTTCGGAGAACCAGCAAATGCCACCTCTGACTGGAGATTTTACAGTATCCTTCCCCTGCCACGCACACCAAGCCATGCCCACAGAACCGGTAGTAAAAAAAAAATTGAATCCCACCACTGGAGGGAGGGAGGGAGAGGGAGAGTAAGAGAAAGAGAGAGATAATCGAGGCCCCCTCATTTAAAAAAATCTCAAAATACTCACCTGATCTTATTATTCAATCCACTTCAGCTCCATCAAGCTGAGGTATTTTGGTGAACTATTGGGGATACCCAGGGGTGGGATTCAAATTTTTAACAACCGGTTCTGTGGGCGTGGCTTAGGTGGTGGGCATGGCTTGGTGGTCATGTTATTGGCTGGGCGTGACCCAACTCAATATCACTCACATCGAGGCACGCATCTCCTCGCCTGGCCTCTCATGACTGTGGGGATGCTGCAACAGTCGTAAGTGTGAAAAATGGTCATAGGTCACTTTTTTCAGTGCCACTGTAACTTTGAATGGTCACTCCACACAAGCAAAGTACCAGCAAAGGAGGGGGAAAAAATTTTCAGAGATGTTCCTGAGACAGGAAGTCTAGTCCTGCCAAGAATGTAATAAGGGTTAACGGAGAGGCCATTTCTGTAAGCAACACCAGAATGTTTCCTTCCTGCCTTCCTTACAGGATTAGGCCAGTAATTTCTTCTAACAACCGGTTCTTCGAACTGCTTAGAATGTTAACAACTAGTTCTAGCAAATAGGGGCGAACCTGTAGAATCCCACCCCTGGGCATATCGAAGGCATCTGGACTCTGTAAATCACTGGGAAAATAGTTTAGCTTCTCCTCTGCGCCACCTGATTTCATTCTTCAGATATTTTTAAAATGAAAAATAACAGATTGAAAACTGGCATGCAAATGGGTTGTTTTTATTTACAAGAATGCCTCCAGGCACACCTGTGTTCCATAGGTGTTCTTTTAAAAAAATTAATATGGTAGGCAACTGCAATGCAGGTATGCTTATCTACCTGCCCAATCGTTATGTTGGGTTAGATAAGCGCAAAGGAGTAACTTCCCAATCTGCCTTTTAAAAAATGGGTGTTCTCAATCTCTTCTGTTTCAGCCAGTTGGGCAACCACTTCCTGGCAACCATTTTGTGAGAGCCCCTACGACATACTCTCAAAATTCCAAATGTGCCTACCAGGGACCTATTTTAAAATCGTGAAAAAGAAAATTGGCACTAGGAGGGGAAAAGCTGCAACATTTCTGTTACAAATAATCTTTTGAAAGAGTTTTGAGAAATGGGAGGACTGGTCATAAGTCTCTTTTTTCAGCGGCTTTGACCCTGTGGACAAGGGGCCTCCAAAACTACAGCTCATGTCTACACTGTACCTTTTTTAAAATATTGTTTCTTTTAGGAGTAGAAAGGCTCATGGGTCCGTTTCATAACACCTCACCTGATAAAATACCTGGACAACATGATGCTTTCTGTGCACAATTGTTATCGGATCAGTCTGATGTAGTCTCTTTGAATGTAGCTAAATTTCATTATACTGCCCGCAAATTTAGAAAGATTCTGACTGCCCACTGACAATCCACCACTAATTGTGAAATATTGTCTTGTCTTTTTTATTTATCTTATTTTTTTAATGCTTCTTATTTATAACGCTGGTCTCTGACCAAAATAAAATTACTACTTTCAGTGCCATTGTAATTTCAAGCAGTCACTAAATGAATTGTTATAAGTTAAAGGACTACCTGTAGACTCCTTGGAGAAAAGCAGAGAAATTACCTAGCCCTGAATCCATCAGTATGAGCAAGTAAAGCTAATTCTTTCTCCACTTTTATAGACATTACAGACATCTTGAGTAGGACAAGACACAGCACAAATCCAAAGTTGTTAGAAATTCTGTTTATATAAACACATAGAGCAAACAAGGACTACAGTCACCATGTGCTTTACTGCTCAACTATATAGCTGTATAGGAACATCTACTTAGAACAAAAGAGGATAGAGTATATTATATACCATAGATCCAAACTTGTAAATATTGCCATCTATTGGCTGAATACTACTGTAGTTGTTGCATAGAAATACATTCCAACAATGAATTCCAACAAAAGTAGTGCTGGGTTCTGTCTAAAGGATATAAACGGAGCCTCACTTCAACCAGTTAAGCTGAATCTGGCCAGAGGGAGAATAAGATGGTGCTTTGTTGGCCAGATATTCTTCTACCAAGATGTTTTGGAAAATCATAAGCATTCAGCTTTAATTGATTTTCTCCCCATCCTTGCCCTGAAAAATTGCTTTATTGATGAAGGTAAAGGCAGGGCCCAGGACTCAGAGGATGGAGAGAGTGAGACATCCAAGAAGCAGGAAGATTCCCCAATGCCTCTGGATGGGTTTACAGCTCTTCAAAGTGTGGTCTGAAAATGGTCCTTCCTCAAGCCTCCAAATTGGAAATAATCCAGCAGCAGAACTTTGCAGTTGCCTAGCAACTCTGGGTCACATCCAGACAAATCTGGGTCAACAGTTAAGCTTTGCTGCCCTTGAGGGTGGAAGCATCTTCGTATGAGCCAACAGAATTAGTTGGTTGGCTTCACACAGCAGACCAAAGCTGTAAAGCAGGGGTCCCCAAACTTGGCAACTTTAAGACTTGTGGACTTCAACTCCCAGAATTCCTCAACCAGCAAAGTTGAAGTCCACAAGTCTTAAAGTTGCCAAGTTTGGGGACCCCTGCTGTAATGCTGATCTTATAGGTAGTCTTAGGTAGTCCTCGATTTACAGCTGGTTGCTTGGTGACCATTCAAAGTTACAATGGACCCCCAAAAGGGACTTTCAAAGTTCTGACATTGCCTTCCTCATGGGTCACAGGACAACATTTTGGGCCCTTGCAACTGGCCCTCATTTATGGCTCTTTCCACAATCAGGTTACCCCAATTTAAAAGAGTTTTGCCAGAAACTGAGTTTACTTCTGATTTCTACCAAACATCAGCCCATAGCAAACAATGAATTCACTTAATGACCATGGGGTTTGCTTGATGACTACCGTGTTTGCTTAACAACCACTGCAAAAGTCATAAAAATCGGTCCAGACCTGCTTTACAATCATCATGACTTACAACCGTATTTGCCAGGCTCAATTGCAGTCATTAGAGGTGACATACTGGCACTGCCCTGTATGAAGCCAACTCTGGCATATGTAATTTACAGTCCCCTGTGACCCTGCTTCCCCCCCCCCCCGATGTGTCATAAACCAATTGAGCACCTTCACAGGCTGGGTGTCATCATTCACATTCTCCAATTAAATATATTCATGGGCAAAATCTCTGGTATTTTAGTTACAATCTTTTAAAGATAAGAGTTGGAATGTACTTTCGCTTTCAACTTGTGCATTGCTTTTCCAGATTTCCTTCCTTCCTCCCCCCCCCCCTTTTTATGGCAACTACTAAAACAGGCATAGGAATGTTTTATGAGTTGACACGTAAATTGAGGTCTACTTGTAGAAGAAGTTTGCCTCTTGGAAGTCCTGAGTGATGCAGTTTTAATTTCATTTATCTGTTTTTTTCAGCCACTGGGAAGCATGGTTTGTGGGATATGGATCCACTATGGGGTATGGATCCAAAGAATATTTGCATGCACTTTCTTGCATTTTTCCTGAACTTGGGGAAAACATATATAGATAAAAAGATTTGGGCCTTTGGTGGCCAACCAGACTTCTAATCTTATTCTTGGCAATCAATCTCCAAGTCTCTGCTTTGGCTGCTCTTCCAGAACAAAACAGATTTATAAAACAAAATAAAACTCCAAGGTAGTGGCAGAATGCCAATATAAATGTAAAACTAAATCCACACATATAAAAACAGCAGGCTTGAACTTTAGACTATCCCAAATGTCTATATAAACATATCAGCTAAATCCACCTCAAGCAGCAAGTGTCCCAACAATGCAATATGATTTAAAACAACCGTACTCGATAGCAGCAGCTGCTTAACCAATAAAGCAATTATGCCATATCAGTTTGAACTGAATTATCAAACTCTGCTCTGCATCTTTCCTGTCTGATTAAAAGTATTCTACCCTCCCAACTTTTAAAACTTATTTTATCAGCCCTTGGTGTTCTCTGAGCTTGGTTGTTTTCTTGCAGATGTTTCATTACCCAAACTAGGTAACATCACCTGTGCAATGCATAGGTGGCAGACTTCAGCCTTGCAAGATTCCATTAATGTAGCTTTACAATAAAGTAGATTCAGCGCATCTGCTCATATTTCCTGTCTGGTTTATTTGGGGAGGGGGTGGTGGCTAACGGGAAAGCGTAAGAACAGGTAATGTTAAGCACCAGAGAAATCAAGAGACCCAGTCAATTCAAATGGGTAATAAAGATTTATTGCAAACTTAAGCTCTCTACAAGAATCTGAACTGCTAACTGTCAAAGCAATTTGGAAGGGGCTCATGACTGATGATGCATTTGACCCCTCGAGCTCAGCCTGGTCATCTCCTACAGGTAGCAGGTAATAGCAGGTGAGAAGCAGTCAGTTGGCATAGAGCTTAGCGATCAGGGAAGCAAATATTACACTGGTATTCCTTTCTGCAGCTCCTGTGTTGATGGACAGCACTAGTCCTCTGGTTGAACCCAGAGTCAGTCACTCCCTCCCCAGATTGGCATCCGGTCTTCCTAAATTTCCATTTAAAAGACATGTTTGATTCTTTGGACATTGGCACAGTTAAATTATCAAAGTGAGAAGCACTCTGAATTACTACGCAAAATCTGGAACTCTACAATATGTAGACGGTTAGCTATTTATTCCACTTTATTTAGTATTATTATTTATGAGATGTATCCCATTCATTTAATACTGCCCTGGGTGGCATTGATTTAATTAACTTTTTTTTTTACTTTGCCAGTGGTTCAGCTCCAAATGCCACCTTTGCAGCAATCAGCCAGTGTTATCTTGTAAAACAAACATATACACAAAGACATAGAAACATAGAAACAAGGACAACATGCATACTATTAATGTGGAAGCCATTCTTAAAACTAATCCCAGCACTTAAGGGAGACATAACAGCAACACATCACGAAACACCACAAATGCTTGGCTGAACAAAAAAATATCTAAGAAGGAACGAAGAAGGAAAGAAGCTCAAAGGAGAGAGATTCACCTCTGTCTCTATGCATATAATCCAGAGGTGACATTCAGCAGGTTCTGACCAGTTCTGGAGAACTGGAAGCGGGAATTTTGAGTAGTTCGGAGAACCGGCACATCCCACCTCTGACTGGCCCCGCCCCCATCTATTCTCCGCCTCCTGAGTCCCAGCTGATTGGCTGGGTCTTCTTTGGTTGCCCTGCACAGGAGAATGGAGCTGGAAAGCAGGTTAGTGGGGTAGGGAGGGAATGGGGTTTTTGCAGAAACCTTCCCCTGCCACGCCCACCAAGCCACACCCACCAAGCCCACCAAGCCAGGCCCACAGAACCAGTAGAAAAAAGATTTTGAATTCCACCACTGGTATAATTGTCTTAAACATCATACCAACAAATTGCTTAGGGTGTAGCGGCCTCTTCAAATTTCAACTCTATTTCACTGGTTACCAATTCAACCAAGAGCCATTTACCAAAAAAATAAGCCAGGTGAGATGCCAGCATGGGGCTTGCCTGTGAAATTCCTTTCCCTCATTTATCTCTCAAAAGTTGGCACAGGGCCTGGTTCTTGAGTGTCTCCGATCACGTCTGCCCTGCAGGTTCAGTATTGCAGGGCTAACATGCTGCGGGCTCCTTCAATTAATCGATTGGGACCACAGACAGGTGCCTTTTCTGTAGCAGCACCTGCCCTCTGGAACAAGGTCTCCCCCCATGCACATGATCTGGATGGCCCCCGTTCTGCAATTTTCAAAAGGCCCATGATGACCTGGCTCTTTGCCCAGGTGGTTTGATGAGGGAAACCTCTCACTTCCTCACGCTTGGCATCTTTTATCTTTATCTCACTCTCTTTATGTTTTATTGATTTTATTGTTTGCTTGTTGTGAGCCAGCCAGAGTCAGCAAACAGTGATAATAATTCCAGAAGGGTCAAGAGATGAGGCCATCTTAATGTTCTGCCATTCCTTGGATTGCTTGATTGCATTTATATCCTCTCTCTTTCCTCTGGGAACCTAAGGGGATATCGAGAGAGGTATCGATACGTATTTAGCCTTACAACCAGGGGTGGAATTCTACCAGTTCGGATCGGTTCTATAGAACCGGTTATTACAATTCTGCGCAGTTCGGAGAACTGGCAAATCGTGCCACTGGCTGGCCCCTCCCTCCCCTCCTGTTGGATTTCTTGCTTTCTAGCTAATCTAAATCGCTGTTGTACTGCTTTGCCTTCACCCAGGAGGCTTCCTTGAGGCCCAGTCAGGGGTGGTATTCAGGGGGCTTTGGGGGCAGGAAGTGGCCTGAGAACAGAGCTGAACCTTCTTTAGGACTGAAGCTTCTATTTTTCAGTGCAGACTCAGGCAGCAGATTGCAGAAAGGTAGATCTCTGAGTGAATCTGTGGTTCTGCAAGCAACTCCATCTGCCTGCCTGCTTTGCCTGATTTTCGGTAAAAGTTGCACTTTTTAAAATAATAACTTCAGTATTTACATAAATATTTACAATATTTACATACAAGCCACGCCCAGCCAGTCATGTGACCACCAAGCCATGCTCAGTCAGCAAGCCACACCCACCCAGTCACATGACCACCAAGCCCACCCACAAATTAGGCCATGCTCGCAGAACCGGTTGTTAAGAAATTTGAATCCCACTCCTGCTTACAGCATGTTCACCTGTTGAGTGTTGAGGCAGATTGGACTGCAAGTTCATATGTGTTGTGGGGAAGGTGCTGGGTTAGAAAACAGGCGAAGGTCAATACTGCTCCTGCTTTCCTTAGGCATGGAAACCAGACAGGAGAGTCTGGGCTGTCATGCCCTTGGTAGAGTCGGACTCTGAGGGAGAGGAAGAACAGCTGACAGGGAGTGGAGGTGTGGCTCCAGAGGTTGTGGAGCAGTGGTGGGATTCAATTTTTTTTTACTACCGGTTCTGTGGGCGTGGCTTGGTGGGCATGGCAGGGGAAGGATACTGTAAAATCTGCAGTCAGAGGTGGTATTTGCCAGTTCTCCGAACTACTCAAAATTTCCACTACTGGTTCTCCAGAACTGGTCAGAACCTGCTGAATACCACCTCTGTTGTGGAGGAGGCTGGGGAAGGGTAGAGGCTGGCTGGACAGTCAGAGAAAGAACCAGGACATGCAGGGAGGAACTGAGAAGGAAGCAACTTGACTTACGAGAGAGGAAGCGGCCATGATCCCCTTATTGGTTGCAGCTGGGGAGAATAGTATATAAGAGAGATGGTTACAATACAGTGTTGCCAGAAGCAAAGTGTGTTTTATTTTGGGCTGAAGTTATCTTGGTTGGCATCCTTCCAACAGACTGTGCCTTGTTATTTCCTTGAAGTTGGTAATTACTTATCCTGGTCTGTTGTGGAATTTCCGTCATTGTAGTTTGTTTTGAGTTTTTTATTTCACCTCTATCTGCTCATTAAGTTCAGACTGTATTACTTTCTTTTAAAGACTATTTTTGAATAAGTTTTATCTCCAACTGGGAATTATTGAACAGTGGGGCCAAGTTGGAGGCATTAAAGGACATTTATTTACATTTTGGGTTTTGTTACGTTTGTGTTACACTCTATGTCATCACATGGGCAGTATCACCCTTGCAATAGTATCTGTGAGACCAGGCGAAGAGATGCAGCCTAGGGAATCTATCTATATAAAAGCAAAATACCATTCACACATCACCACAAAATCTCCGGAACATCAAAGCCTACAAACTTGAAATTTGGCATATATGTTCCTCTTGGCTTCTAGGTGCTCACTGAGAAAGGATTTTTTGAAATGACCATCAGAGCATTAGTATTTTGTATATTATTATTAATGCGCTCTGATGCTAAGGAGTTCTACTCCCCCCCCACCTGAAAAGAAATCTGTTCCAAATGCAAAACACAAGCAGAGGAGTTTTAACTTCAGTTTCAGTTTCAGTTTCAGTTTCAGAGCAGCAACCAGCTTTACTACAGAACAGTTGAGCTAAGCCACACCCAGGCTCCTTGCTGTCTCCTTCTTGCTCACACAGCAAATACTCTTTCAGTTTCCATGTTTCAGTTTCCAAACAGCCCTCAATTCTCTCAACATTGACAGGACGCTAGCCAGATGAATACCGATGGATGCTGGTAGGCAGAGGCACAATTTCCCCCCCAACTTATTTTCCTCCCCAAAAACTAAGTCCGATCACATAGTTTCATAGTGAAGCACAGGTACAGAGCTAGTAGTCAGATAAGAGATGGCATAACCAGCAGCTGAACAGTGGGTGGATCAAGAAATTCTGGAGGACTCCTCACTAAGTTCTTGGACTGTAAAGATATTGGTGGGAGAATTGGACTTTTCAAGTCTTTCGAGATTTTGTTAATGTAGCTTTACAATAAAGTAAAATTAGCTTCTCCGGCCATCCTTTTTGTTTGGCTTGCTTAGTAAGACTCACACCCTCTCAGCCCTTACCCACAATCAGAGTTGTTATGGGGAAAACAGGGCAAGGGATCCCCACAGGTGCTTTTTTCAAGAGGCAACTGGACTTTCTGGTTTTTCTTCGAAAACATTTCGCTTCTCATCTAAGAAGCTGCTTCAGCTCTGAACAGTGGGAAATGGAAGGATCCAGTCAGAGCTGAAGAAGCTTTATTTATTTTATTTATTATTTATTTGATTGGTCAATCGCTTACAAGAAAATAGGTATAAGCAGGGGTGGGATTCAATTTTTTTAACAACTGGTTCTGTGGGCGTGGCTTAGGTGGTGGGCGTGGCTTGGTGGTCATGTGACTGGGTGGACGTGGCTTGGTGGTCATGTTATTGGCTGGGCGTGGCCAACTCAATATCACTCACATCGAGGCACGCATCTCCTCGCCTGGCCTCTCATGACTGTGGGGATGCTGCAACAGTCGCAAGTGTGAAAAATGGTCATAAGTCACTTTTTTCAGTGCCATTGTAACTTTGAATGGTCACTCCACACAAGAAAAGTACCAGCAAAGGAGGGGGGAAAAACTCCAGAGAAGTTCCAGAGACAGGAAGTCTAGTCCTGCCAAGAACGTAATAAGGGTTAACGGAGAGGCAGTTTCTGTAAGCAACACCAGAATCTTTCCTTCCTGCCTTCCTTACAGGATTAGGCCAGTAATTTCTTCTAACAACCGGTTCTCCGAACTGCTTAGAATGTTAACAACCGGTTCTAGCGAATAGGTGCGAACCGGTAGAATCCCACCCCTGATGCATGCCCTTACAGTTTACTTGCTTACTTACAGCTTCTTGGATGAGAAGCAAAACCAGTGGTGGGATTCAGCCAGTTCGGGAGAACCGGTTGCTAACTTTCTGAGCAGTTTGGTGAACTGGTTCTTGGAAGAAATCATTAGGGCAGAGAACCGGTTGTTAAGTTATTTGAATCCCACCACTGAGCAAAACGTCTTCAAAGAAAAACCAGAAAGTCCAGTTTCCTTCTGAAAAAGCACTTTTGGGACAACCATGACTTGGATGACTTGAGAATCTCCACAGACAGGGGAAGGGAGCATTATGTACCTTGCCTTGCAGTTGTACATAAAAAAGGATAGAAAATAATTGGGCAACACAAAGCACAGGTTGGCCCAATGGGCTTGATTTACACAACACAGCCATCTTGCTCCGCTTACTGTGCTGTGCCAACGTGTCAGTGATTTTTTCAACAGACTTCTGTTCAACTTCCTATGAACCAGCCATTATGTCATCAGAGTAATTAGGCGGAGCATTCTGTGTTAAATGCAGGTTCCTAGGGGAAGCATTAGGCCATTGATTTCCTGCAGAGGAAACGTAGTGCTCTGCCTCTTTCAGTTTTATTTCCAGCAATGTTCAGACTTCTCCATACAGCCACCCACTCTGTCTGCCCGCTTCTCTTGCCAAGTGGGAGAAAACCAGCTCTCGTCACCAAATTCTGGCTAGAGGCTAAGGCAGGGGCAGGCAACTGCGGCCTCTTTACAACCTGTGGACTTCCACTCCCAGAATTCCACTCCCAAGCTGGCTCAGGAATTCCAGGAGTTGAAGTCCATAGGTTTGTCAAGGGGTCATAGTTGCCCTCCCCAGGCCGGGGTATTAAAGACAAGAAGATTACCTGGTCTGGATTGCAAAACGTCTGTGTGCCACTAGATGGCAACAAGGAGCTGATGTTCTGCATCATTGATAGGGAAGAGCAAGGGCAAAGATAGGCCACCAAAATGAGAAAGAAGGTTTGAAAGACCTGGGAATGTTTGGCTTGTATAGAAGGGACTCTTGAGAGGGGATATGAGAACTGTCTTCAGATACCCGAAGGGCTTCATATTGCAGTAGGTTTGGATTTGCTCCAGGTGGTAAAACTAGAAAAAAATACTTTAGGATGAAACTTCGGGATTCAAATTTTTTTACTATCGGTTCTGTGGGCATGGCATGGCATGGCTTGGTGGGCATGGCAGGGGAAGGTTACTGCAAAATCCCCATTCCCTCCCCACCCTGCTAACCTGCTTTCCAGCTCCGTTCTCCTGTGCAGGGCAATAAGACCCAACCTGAGACTCAATGGGAGGCCAAGAAGAGATGGGGGCGGGGCCAGTCAGAGGTGGGATTTGCCGGTTCTCCGAACTACTCAAAATTTCCGTTACCGGTTCTCCAGAACTGGTCAGAACCTGCTGAATACCACCTCTGATACTGATCAGATGCAAAGGAGAACTTCTTGACTATCCATCATGGTTTCTTCTACTTCGCTGGAGGTTTTCAGAAGCTGGATAATCGCCCATGGAGATGGTGTGGTGAATCCTGCAGTGTGCAAGGAGTTAGACTTGATGACCTCTAAGGTCCCTTCCAACTTTATGATATCTACTGATCATTTGAATTTTTGCAGCCCAGATCTGGCAGTCATCATGAAGGTGTTTTATTTCTTGTCATGCCTGCAGATACTGATGTCCTTACACCAAAACTTTGAAATTCTAATTTAAATGTACTGGCTTTGTTTATACATTACAATAATTTTAAAAAAAATGTGGCTCGTTTGATTTTTAACTCAAATATTCATTGAGGTTTATGGACTTTAATCTATGGCTTATATTGTACTGAGCTAGTTAGCCAATTGCAGATTGATAACGTTTAATAAATAGATAAAAGTAGGCTTAATGCAGTCTGTAAGTCCAGTCATCTGACAACATAATTTTGACTCATTCAACAGCCATAACTGCATGCTGCATTTGTTGAAAAATCTGGATTACATTAAAATGCAGCTAGGCAATTTGTGATTCAGCATGTTGTGGGAATTTTAGTCTTTTTTTTTTTTTTGAGGGGGGGGAGTTGTATAGATTGAGTTATGGTTTCTTTATTTGAGCCCAGCAATTATTGTTTATTCAACTGGGCTGTAGGTTTGGTATGCTGTGGAAAACCAGCTTGTGTGTGTGTGTGTGTGTGTGTGTGTGTGTGTTTGTGTTTGTGTACAGTGAGCTACAAGGCAAATGTAAGAAGCTCTTGTGTGAGCTTTGTAACCCAAAAGTCCAAATGTACATCACCACTTGGCCCGATTGTAATATTTAAAATCTATCTGCAGCTTTCTAATAAACCTCTATGTTTTCTTCTGCTGCTCTCTCTGCCTTACAACTTAAATACATGCGATGTTTTAGGTTGGCTACATTTTCTATTTTGTGTGTGTGTGTGTGTGTGTGTGTGTGTGTGTGTGTGATTTCGTGTCCAGAGACCTAGCGCCCTACTGTATCTTGTCTCCAGCAGGATCTAAGTTTCCATGCAGTCTTAGGTCTACCGAGAAGTAGCCCCGATTGAATTCAATTATAGATTTACTTGGAGATTAATATGCACAACATTGCAGCCTGACACCATCTGTTTCCTGTCTCTGGATGACCAGGAAGCAGAGTTTCTAGATTTTGCCCTTGGAATTTCAGCTTGGCTTCACTCAATCTCCCCTTCATTTATCCAGTCCAAAAAAAACATGCACCAAGGAACACCCTGTTCCCTAGTAATCTGCAAGCTTTCTCAATACTTGGAATAAAAAGTGGGACCTTGCTAAGACCTTTTAAATCAGGGGTGTCCAACCTTTTGCCTTGCCTGGGCAGCACTGAGTGAAGAGAAATTGTCTTGGGCCGCATATAAATATATATATATATAAATCGAGTTTAATGCATTTAAATGCACATAATGTTAACAGTTTATGATCTTGCTAGGATGGCATTATTAGCTGTCCAGGGCTGCAGGCGGCCTGTTCATGCCTGTTTTAGATGCTTCTCCTAGGAGATTGTTTGGCCTGAATTGGAGCCCTTGGTCTATAGGGACTCCTCCATTTACAACTACAACTGAGCACAAAATTTCAATTGCTAAGCAAGATGGGTATTGGTGAATTTTACCTCGTTTTACAACCGTTCTTGCCACCGTTGTTAAATGAACCACTGCGCTTCTTAAATTAGTAACATGGTTAAGTGAATTTGGCTTCCCCATTGATCCTGGGACACTGCAACAGTCAAAAGCATCTGAATGTAAATCACTTGACCATGGGGATGATGCTCCAATGGTCATAAGTGTGAAAAATGGTCCTAAGACACTCTTTTCAGTGCCCTAACTTCAAATGGTCACTAAAAATGGTGGTAAGTTGAGGGTTATTTGCATACATAAGCTTCCCATGTGAAAGCCAAACTTGTTTTTATTTAGAATTTATTTTATTTAGGATGTAGAATCTGTTTCAAATAGGCTATTCAAATATTTGCTGTACATCCACCGTCTTACCACACTTGTCCCAGTCTTACACTGGGAGGCTGAAATTTAAGATTCAGAGAAACTGTATGTCCCAGGCACCCAGCCATCTTCCATAGCTACAAGAGGACTGGGAGAATTCGGGTGGACATCTCCACCACCACAACATAAACCAAAGAAGGTTTGTCCTGGAAGATTCTCAGTCATCCTGGTAGAGTGGCTGAAAGTTGAGTCATGGCAACGCAACTTCTTGCCATCATGGGTTTAGGGCGACCCCATTTTTGACTTCCAGGGTAGTTTCATTTCTCACCTCACCTGAATGGGCTCCTTTGGTGAATAGGCAGAGAATCGTGAAAGAGTTGTGGCTCCTAAATTCTTCTCTTAGGTGGGACACTAAATGTGACCTCCCTAGTGAACTCGTGAAGCAGCCTCGGACTTCCTGGAGACCGATGCAAGAACATCATGTGAAAATGAAACCGCCCTGGAGGACGTATGATATGAATGGGCTTCCTCCCTAACCAAGTTGCTCAGATCAAAGAAACGATTTGGAAAAGCAGAGAAACATTTCCAACTGAGAAAGGCAACGTCCAGTTGTCATGTCTCAAGTTGCAGACGCACCAGTTCTTTGCAGGACAAGAAACAACGGAAGTTTCCTTGTTCAAAGAGAGAAGCAACCTGGAATTAAGGAGAAACTTTCCAACAGCAAGAACAATATGCCAGTGGAACGGCTTTGCCTTCAGAAGTGGTAGGTGCTTCATCACTGGAGGTTTTTAAGAAGAGTTTGGACGGTCAGTTGCCTGAAATGGTATAGGGTCTCCTGCTTGAGCATGGGGGTGGACTAGAAGACCTTCCGGGTCCCTTTCAGCTCTATTCTGGAATAGACATATTTATATTGCATATAGGTATATGAGATGAGAGGTGTCTGTACAGAGGTGTACATACTTGTATATACTGTATACAGGTGTATATAGACTTATACAGGTAATCTTTGTCTTACAACCACAATTGAGCCCAAAATTTCTGTAGTTAAGTGAGACATTTGTTAACTGGGTTTTGTCCCATTTGATGACCTTTCTTGCCACAGCGGTTAAATGAGTCACTGCAGTAGTTCAGTTAGTAACATGGTCGTTAAGTGAATATGGCTTCCCCGTTGACATGGCTTGTCAGGAGGTTGCAAAAGGCGATCCCATGACCCCAGGACACTGCAACTGTCATAAATGTGAACCAGTTGCCAAGCATCTGAATTTTGATCATGTGACCATGGGGATGTTACAAAGGTCGTAGCTTTGAAAAGCAGTCATAACTCACATTTTTCAGTGCTGTTGTAACTTTGAATGGTCACTAAATGAATTGTAAGTTGAGGACTACTTTTGTGTGTGTGTGTGTGTGTGTGTGTGTGTGTGTGTGTGTGTGTTGGCTTTGCTGGCTGAGGAATTCTGGGAGTTGAAGTCCACAAGTCTTAAAGTTGCCAAGTTTGGAGACCCCTGATCTATTAAAAGCAACAGAGTTTGCAAGGGGCAGAAGAGGGGAGAAGGCAGGTGCGGTGAAGAAGAAACAGCAATGCTACCTTAGAGCTGAAGAAGCTTCTTGGATGAGAAGCGAAAGGTCTTCAAAGAAAAACCAGAGAGTCCAACTGCCTCTTGAAAAAAAGCACCTTTGGGGACAACCAAGACCTGGATGGCTGAGAATCTCCTCAGACAAACCATATGAGATGAACGATTCCCGGGCGAAGCCGGTGCAACCTGGACCTGCCAACCCAGGGATCCTCCTCCATAACCACCACTTGAGCAGCAACTTTTTGGCCTCCCCCGCGCCTTGTTCTGGACGGGAAGGTCGGAGAAAAGCAACCGAAGGCACCGAGGAGGGGAGGCTAATCCGTCCCCGGCGCACACGGTGCGCTCCAGGCCCCAGGTTGGAGCTGGCCCTGCTCGGCCCGGAGTGGCTGGAAGCTGCTTCCTGCTCGTGCCGCCGCCGCCGCCGCCAAGCGCAAGGCCGGAGAGCGCGCGGTGCCTGGCACCGACCGGCCAGAAGCTGAGGAGACCGACCGACTGACCGGCGGCTCTGAGCTCCAGTTCGGGCAGGGTCTGCCTCCCGCCAGCCTCTCTGAGGGGCGAAGGAGGAGCGAAGGCGGGGCGGTCCCGGAGCGCGCAGGGAAAAAAAGAAAAGAAAAAAAAAAGAGAGAAAAGTTTTGCCCGGAGTTTGTGGAGGCGGCGAGGCGAGGCCAGACGAGGCGCGGGCACCTTCCAGGATGGACGCCCTCAAATCCGCCGGGAGGGCCATCATCCGCAGCCCCAGCATCGCCAAGCAGAGCTGGGCCAGCGGCCGGCACAAGAGTAAGTTACGGCCAGGCGGGGAGCCACGGAGCCTTTTCGCCCTGCCTCAGCCGGCTCAGCTCGGGGCCTTCGCCGCTCGGAGGGCAAAGGGGGGCTCCGCATCGCCGGGCAATAGTAGGGACGGCCGAGGAAGGAGATCCTAAGCCTTTTTTTTTCTACAAGGAGGGGCAGGGTAAGCGGAGAAAGACGAGGATGACGGCATTTCGCAGGGAAGGGGTGGGAGGAGAAGGAGGAAGGGGGGGTTTCCCTCTGGCGGCCGGGTATCCCCCCTCTCGGATGGGGACGCGGGGCTGGGGGCGGCAGCGGCGGCCGGGGGAATCCCAGCGAAAGTGGAAGCGTAACTTTGTGTCGGCGAACTTTTCGCAAAGGAGCCGGCGGCTCTCCTCGAATTGCAGCCGCCTTCGCCCGCGCGCGGTGTCTGATTTCCCCGGGTCCGGTCGGAAGAGCGCCAGCCCGGAATGGGAGCTTTTTAACTTAACAGAGGTCTCCAAACTTGAGCCACTTTAAGACTTGTTGGACTTCAACTCCCAGAATTCTCCAGCCAGTTTGGGCCTGTTTTATGCTGGTTGGAGAATTCTGGGAGTTGAAGTCCAACAAGTCTTGAAGTGGCCAAGTTTTGGGGACCCCTGTTTTTAGCGCCTTCCGAACAGAGGTGGGGTTTCTCAACCTTTTGCATCTTTTAAAGAGGCGCGGACTACAACTCCCAAAATTCCGTGGGGAATTCTGGGAGTTGAAGTCCACGCAGCCTTAAAGTTGCTTAAGGTTGCCGAACGTCGGCTTCAAGTTCTTAAAACTTTCCAATTCTGTTTCCCCCTCATCATCTCCCTCAGGTAGTTTTGGACTACCGTTCCCAGAATTCCTAGCAAGTGACTGTACTGGCTGGTGATGCTGGGACCGGTAGTCCGAATGTGTTCTGGAGATAAAATGGGTCGTAGGTTTTGTTTGCTACCGGGCACGCGTTCTTTCAATCTTTAAAGGTCTTTAAAATGGTTTTATAAGCTGAAAAGTCGTAAGAATGCAAAAACCGGAAGTGTCAGAGAACACTTGCCTCCCTCTCCGTTTGCACCCGACATAGTTGCCTACTGCGTGAGTGATGCTGCTGCAATTTCTGTTGTTTGCTTTGTTAAAATTTCTACTGTGGGATTGTTAAAGCGGGGCTTCATCCTTTTTTTTATTTTTATTTTTGAGCTCTGATAGGACTGAATACAAATATTAACAAGAGTTCCTTGCCACACTGATTTCTCTGATTGCGTTTGTCTCTGTGGGTTGCACAGGAAATCTAAACCACTCTTTAAAGGTGAGAGATCCAAAGCCTCCTTTAGCCAGGATGAGATTAAGTCACCATTAATCCCCTAACAGGCTGGGATTGTACACAGTCCTTACCTGGATTTACTCCATTTTTAACTTCCAGAATCTTGGAATCTGGACTTTTGACAACTAAAGCATAGGCTCACAAATTCCCAGTTGAAAATAAAAAATTCCGTGGAAGGTGATCCACGTGAGTGAGCATTTGATATTATGAAATCAGACAGAACTTTGTTATCTCGCTGTACCTACTATTCCTAGTTAGCAAATTGAGGTTATCTTTTCATGAGATCTAGCTGACAGTTGGGTGGATGGAACAGCAACAGATATTTCTTTACTGGATTTATATGCCACTCCAGTCAAAAGTGAATCTCAAATGGCTAACATGCTTCCAAACAGTAATAGGATTAAAAACAAAATGCAGCTACCAATGTGCGTTATCCAGACACCCGAGAACAACCATAACACATAAATATTCATTCTCCTTGACTGATCAAATGCAACCCACTGAAGGCCCACTGAAGCAGTTGGGATCTGCCTTAATTGTTTTCCCAAAAATTAACAGTGGTGGTCTAACCTGTTATTTGAGGAAGATGCTGCTCCAGAGAAGGAGGTATTTGTGTTATTTCTTTTTCTGTGGCTTCTTATTATGGGCCATGCCCTGAACTCCAATGATTGGGCTGATGAATAAGGACAATGAAATAAACAGATGGGAATCCAGACAGCTGTGATCTTCATTCAACTGAATAGATCTAGTTTGAAAAGAGCAGGCTCTGCTGATCAGAATGATGTAATTCGGACTCTTCTATTTATAAAACCACCCAGTGTTGTCCTTCTTCTGATGTATGACAATGTATCATCTTAATATCTAACAAGAGGCGACTTCTTGTGACTCTTGAGGATGCAAGGAATGGACCATTACTCCAAAAATATCCTGCAATTCTGAAGGGGTTATGAGCTAATGATGCAATTTATGGTCTTTTGTGTTGTGAAAATGGATGGAAATAACATGAATAGTCCAGATTTCTTTTGGGGAGAGGGAATACAATGTTGTTGATAAAAAGGGAAAAGAAGCATGAAATATTTGTCTAATGCAAGGCTATCCAAACTTGACAAGTTTAAGACTTGTAGACTTCAATTCCCAGAATTCCTCAACCAGGAATTCTGGGAGTTAAAAGTTCATAATTCCTCAGCCAGGAATTCTGGGAATTAAAAGTTCATAATTCCTCAGCCAGGAATTCCAGGAGTTAAAAGTTCACAAGCTTTAAAATTGCCAAGTTTGGAGACCCCTGGTCCATAATTTTCAGAGTCCTCTAGTGCAGAGGTCTTCAACCTTGGCAACTTTAAGACTTGTGGACTTCAACTCCCAGAATTCTCCAGCTGGCTGGAGAATTCTGGGAGTTGAAGTCCACAAGTCTTAAAGTTGCCAAGGTTGGAGACCTCTGCTCTAGTGGTTTTCTAACTATTAGCATATTTTTTTAAGTTTGGGGTTTTTTTAGACATGGGATGTAATTATCACCTAAATATTAGGACTCAAATTTCAAACAGTAATATGTAAGTAAGATAACGTAATGGACATTTGGGCAGCAGTGATTCCATCCTCCTGAAAAAGCAAACCCCTTTGAAGGCCATCACCAACTGGGACCCCCCTGTGCCTGGGAAGAGGGGGCAGACTACTTGAAAGTAGACATCATGTTTCCTCCCGTTCCATCCCTCAGGTGTCCCTGGCTTTGCAAACCAAATGGGGATTCAAGGCTTTTGTCTTTTGCTTAGTCTCAGCTTTTTCACGTCTCATGTCTTCCCGATCGCAGCAACCGGATACATTGATTCAGACAGACAACAACTACCTTTGGAAAAGTTAACATTTTTTTTCTGAATAAACCTCAAAATAGGAATCACCCTTCCCACCCATCCTTGCATATCTTGTTTTGCTTTTTTTTTTACATAGCAAGTTATAATTAAATTTAAGTGAGCAACTCTACTCTGTGTGTCATGTAAACATAGTCTTGATGACTGTAACTTATTCTTTTTCCTGGACAAGATGATTTAAATGGCCTCCCTCCCTCCTCCTCCTCCTCCTCTTTCTTCCCCCTTCTCCTCCTCCTCCCCTCTCTGAGGGAGATGAGCAGGTAAGAGTAGGATAAATAAATAAATAACATTGATCTTCTCTTCCTTGTTTATCTCCCCTTCCTCCTCCCCTTCATTCTCATTCTCTTTAAATGAAAATGAGAACCACAAACAACACACTATTTTGGGGGGAGGGACTAAATGTTAGCATCATGCACCCTGAGACCCCAGTGCCCCTCCTCCATCATTCATTTATAATTCAGTGTGTCATGCAAATCCAGATAGATGCATTACTTGAATAAGCCAACCATCCCTGAGTTATCCCTGGGTAAAGGTGCCCCAGAGACAGTCTGGGTCAGCAAGGAAGGTTGGTCTGGAGAATTGTTAATGTTTGGAAAGGTCAGAGCAGCTAATCTAACAGGGCTCTATAAAGTTTTCAAATTGTAGCAGTTGCTGGAGCCATTGGTGAGTCTCAAAATTTGAAAACTTTTGCATTTTAGCAGGGTTTTGGAGGCATGCAAATAATGGCTGACACAATACCTATAAAAATGTAGGTTTGGTTCAGTTTAGGAAGCCTATTTCTATAGGTTATTAACAAAGGCCCTTCTTTCATCACTCCTTATTACCCATCCCCTCCCACTTGGGACTGTATGACTGTAACTTTGTCGCTTGTATCCTTACGATTTATATTGACTGTTTCGTAGTATGATTTGATTGCTTATTGTACCCTGTGACTATCATTAAATGTTGTACCTTACGATTCTTGACGAATGTATATTTTCTTTTTATGAGAGCATATGCAGCAAGACAAATTCTTTGTGTG
Organism: Notechis scutatus; assembly: GCF_049901735.1. Taxonomy (NCBI): domain Eukaryota; kingdom Metazoa; phylum Chordata; class Lepidosauria; order Squamata; family Elapidae; genus Notechis; species Notechis scutatus. Next base: position 10,321,416 of record NC_142016.1, read on the forward strand.
TCCAATCACACTTGGCCAATAAAGAATTCTATCACTATCTATCACTATCACTTTGTCATCTGAATCGTGAAGGGGTTTCCCCCCCCCCACCGCTTTTTTCGGTAGTGGAGCTCCCAAGAAAGGCTCTGTCTGTCCTCTACAATGTCTTCCTAGACCTAGATTTATTTATTCAATGTGTAGAATCATCCATCCAAACTCAAGACTCTGCATGGATTACAGAAAGGACGAATACAATCTTAAAACACATGAAAGCATATAAAATCAATGCAGTACAAACTACCATCATTCCAGCTGAACAGCTGCTTTTATATTCTGAGAATTGATAGCGTGTCCCGATTGTGCTCTTTTGATTAATTCTGCTTTTGCAATTTGCTGCTTTCACTTACTGCTACGCATTTCACATTTTATCTATTGTTATTTGTAGCTATCCTGATGAATTGCTTGAGTGCTGGGGTTAAAATCATGCCAGCAGTTTTTGTACAGGCCTTTTAAAACAGTGTTGTCTGATTGGCCCTATCTTTTAGCCTATGTCTAAAGAGGGATACTAGAAGTGAAATTTTACGGCACAAGTTAGCTGGGGCCAGGTTCCTGAAAGATCATTTCCTCCCATAATTATTTGCCCGGAATGTAAGATAATCTTCTATACCTTTTAGTTGCCAAGTTGGGGGGAAAATCCCTCAAAGGATTGTGTTAAATATACTTGTGACCTGTTTAAGGGAAAATCCCTCAAAGGATTGTGTTAAATATACTTGTGACCTGGCTCACATATTTAATCTCTCTATGCCTTTATTATACCCCATATCACTGATGGAAGGGACTTCAGTGAGTTATTAGTACAGTACAAGTGAGGTTCAAACTGGAGATTTCCTGATCTTCCTGCTCAGGTTTTTAGTCACCTTGCTGTAATTTATAAGCTTCCTGTCTGGTTTTAAAACATAGCAGTTAATGGTATAGTCATAAAAGCAAATACATTTTGAAACTCAGCTTCTGGTTTTTCCTTTCTGCTGTATTACGTGTATAACCTTGTGAAGTTGCTTACAAAGCTATAGGTTAGCCTGAGAAGATTAAAAAAATAAAATAAAACCAAAAGAATGATGAATCACATCCTGTTGCATCTTTAAGAGAAAAAATATTGTAGACCTCTAAAAATCTGTGAGTTCTTTATAAAACTGGAGTAAATGGCCAAACCTGGTCAGTCAATCAATATTTCTTGAGGCTCAGATCTGTAGATTTTTAGTTAGTTGGATTCTAGTTTCATGGCAATTTTTGCTAAAAAGTTTTGTTGTTCCTGTTCTCTTTTTCCTGTTCCCTTAACAAAAAAAGCCCTTTAAAATAATCCAGTGTGCGTTAAAAGCTGATATTCAGAGTCCCAAATGTGCTTTTTCAAGAGGCAACTGGACTTTCTAGTTTCTGTTTGAAGATGTTTCGCTTCTCATCCAAGGAGCTTCTTCAGGTTTTTTCTCCTTCAAAGGAAAATCAGAAAGTCTAGTTGCCTCTTGGGACAACCATGGCAAATTATTCAGACTGTATGCAGGTAGTCCTCGACTTACAACCTGTTGTGGTTAGCCGGCAGCAGGTGCAGATGGCTTAGGAGAGCGAGGACTCAGATGAGGGGCCAGGACCATTAGAAGTGGACTGCTGCCTTCAGAGATTGTGGGGGCTGGCAGCAGTGATGAGGAGGTTCCCGAGGAGCCTGTGCCAAGTGCATGTGCATGCAGGATTACTCGCAGGAAAGAGCAGCTGCAACAGCATGGGCGACTCGGACTGCAAGGTAATGGCCCCTCCTTCAAGAAGATAAAAGCCAGTTGTGAATGAACATACTTTGCAGAAGGCAAAAACGTTTTGAAACTTGAGCCTCATGGACATTCCAGTATCCTGAGTTTGTATTTGAAGATTCTTATTTTGCAAATTATTTCTTGTCTGTTATCTTTTGGCAAGCCTCGCACAGTTTGGCAAGGCTTGTGCTTATCACAGCTAATTATTTTGTAAAAGCATTACAAGGTTTCTGTTCCTTTTGGATTGTGTTTGATTTGTTGGAAAAGGGCATTGGTCAGAACACCACCTTTTTTTTTTTAGCAGCCATTCAAAGTTACAACTGTTACAGGAAAAAGTGACTTAAAACTGGTCCTCGCCCTTACAACTGTTGCAGTCCATCACAGGATCAAATTCACACACTGGCAGCCAGCATGTATTTAAGATGGTTGCAGCATCCTGGGGTCTCACAATTGCCACCCGCAATCTTCTCGGGGCTTCTGACAAGCAAATGGGGAAAGCTGGATTTGCTTAATGACCACCTGAGTCACTTAATGAGTCACTGCAGTGATTCACTTAACAACCACGGGGCGGAAAAAAGCCATAAAATGAGGCTTGAGTCACCTAACAACCGCCTGGCTTAGCAATGAGAATTCTGGTCTCATCTGTGGCTGGTTGGTATTGATTGGCCTCAATTTGCTTTCAGAACTGCAGGATGCTTTTAATTTTAAGTATATAAGCTTAGATCAGTCAGCCTTGTGTTTTGAGTACATGATGCTCAGCTACACTTGGCTGTTGTCATAGCTGAATCTAACGTCCCTGCTCTCTGGGGTTGTAAAAAAACACTCACAACCGCTTTGTGACTCTTCCTTTCTTATCATGTACTGGATGCGACAGACTTCCAAGATTAAAAGTCTTGCCTTGAATTGTGATTCATATCCGTTGCTTCTCCTCTTTCCCTTCCTCTGCAGCTGACACTAGGATCTGTGAAAGTTTGCTGTGCGCTACAACACATGAAATGGAGTGCTGTTGTTCTGTAGAAGTATAAAAAAAAAATATTCTTGAGGATGTTTAAATCGTTGCTCTCCTTCAGTGCGGGATTTGAAAATGCTGGGTACCACTGTGAGCATCTCTGACAAGCAACTGTTTAGTTGTGGCTTAAATGGGGCTTTAAAAGTCCACATTCTGGACAAAGAGGACCACTGGTTTGAAAGAGGGATCAAAGAGGTGTTGGAAGAAATATCCTTCTGGGTTCGCTTCCAAGTGGGGAAAAAAACACTGGAAATATGGAGGCCGCTTTGAAAGAAGGTTTATTGATGAACAGGATGGGTTCCTGGGCAGAAAAGGGAAGAAAATGCTGAGAGTGCCTGGGTTCTATACCCTCCTCTGGCTTTGAACTTCCTGGAGGATGGGAAGAATATCCTGATTGGTTTCTGTCAGAGGTCATAACTAGCGTTGTAGGTTGTCTGTGTGCAAAGTTTGGTTGAAAATTTCTGGGTGGTGCAATGAAGGGCAATTAAATGGCTCTGCCTGAAGGAGGTAGATCTTTGTTATGTAGAATAGGCTGCTCCCGACCTTAATGGCCCATTAACAAAGTGTGTGTGTGTGTGTGTGAATTTCTGCCTCTCTGAGTTTCTACTTCTCTTTTAGGGGAAATATTCTGCCTTTTTAGTATATCCTAAAATATTTCATTTTTCTAGGAGAGGGGTGAGTTTTAACTTCCAACAGAGGCATCTACATTAAGACTGAATAGCCCTTTCTCAACAGAGGGGGAGGGATATAGACATCACCTATCTACGGTCCTTTCAGCAATTCCAAGAAGGTTCCACACCGATTTGCACTATTCAGGGCACAGATAGACCTCCAAGTGGCCTCATCAACTCTCAGAAAGAGTACTAACAACCAGATGACTGCAAGGAATATAAATCCTTCCGTCCTCCACCATTCAGTTAGAACTGAAGAAGCTTCTTAGATGAGAAGTGAAAAAGCTTCAAGAAAAAAAATAAAGCCCAGCTGCCTTTTGAAAAAGCCCCTTTGGGATGACAATGACCTGGGTGACTGAGAATCTCCTTAGACATTTATGGCTTAAACATTTCTAGCAAAAAATACTTTCCTATTGATTCTACTGAAGCCATTTTGAGCAGTGTTTCTCCATCTTAGCACCTTTAAGATGTGTCAAGTTCAATTCCTAGATTTAGTAATTTCTTGCTAATAGATTTGAAATACATTTTGGGGGGGGACAGAAATGTGGACCTTTAACATTTAGCATCTGTCCTTAAAATTACAATTGTGTGTGCATGTTTCAAGATGTACATCTTTTCCCCCACTTAACGTTGTTATTACTATACTGTCTTTTTAATTTGGTGATGATTGTTTAAAAGAAGAAAAGAAAGTAAATCTGGTATGCATATTGCCATATTTTTTTGCACATCCACACACTTATTATGGTCGAGTAAAAGTGAATATTGATGCTCTGTGTAACTCAGTGTTACAAAATAATTGTTGATACAGATCAGGAATCTTAACTTTCCCTCTTCAGACACTTCGCACAGCCAAATATTCTAAAAAAAGGATAATTTCCCCACATTTGATGCTTTCCAGATGTGTAGAGTTACAGCTTCCAACATCCTTATGCCACGTGTCGTGGCCCATACGGGCTGCGGGTCATGGAACTTATAGTTCAAGACACCTGGAATAGTCTATATGAGGGGTCTTCAACCTTGGCCACTTTAAGACTTGTGGACTTCAATTCCCAGAGCTGGCTGAGGAACACTGGGAGCTGAAGTCCACAAGTCTTTAAGTGGCCAAAGTTGGAGACCCCTGGTCTATATTAAGATTATTTGTGGCTCTTTAATCGATTACAGGTCTTCAACTTCGAGACACAAATAGGACCAAAATCACACTGCTAAGTAAGGCAATGAAGGGCCTAATTTTATGATATATATATTTTTTTGCCGAGGTTGCTAAGCAAATCACTACCGAGATGTGGTTTGTATATGTTAAAAAGACACAAATATTTAATTTTTAAGGTATTGGTGTTCTGTACCTTGTTGGGAATAGTTCTCATGGATCGAATGGCATCTTACATTTGCGAATGGTGTAAAGCAGAGGTCCCCAATCCCAAGGCTGTGTGCTGGCACCCACGCGTGTGCGCAGCTCAAGTCATGCAAGTGACAGGTCAGCACACGTGTGTGTGCAGGTCAGCTTGTAGTTGAGTTGTGTGTGTGTGTGTGTGCTGGCCCGATGTTTGCGCGGCCCAGTTCCCCTTCTCTCCCCCAGCCAGGCCACCAAGCCACAAAGGTTGGGGATCCCTGGTATAAAGGGAAGCACCCAATAACCGAAACCAAATGGCCCTTCGTTTACTCGAAGAAAGATGCCCACAGGACGGGTTTTAAACATCTCGTGATTCTGCTGGGTAATTGCATTCAAACCTTCAAAGGAGAAACCTGGCTCTTATTTCTTTTGAGAGTCTTTGAAATGTCATTTCTGGTGGGAAGCTTGAGGGAAAGGACAAGGACACGCAGTAAAAAGGGCTTTCAAAATCAATCACCCAGATGTTTTTCTATCTTGAAAACTTGTGTTGTTTTCAGTCCTTGAGGATTCTTCAGAAGTGTTAGCTGCCTTCATCCCCATCCCCAGTCATGTGCTTCTGTTGAGCCAGAGCAAGTTGGGCCATGCTAGGCTGCATGGGTTGGAGTTGGTTAAGAGGGTTTAATTCAGAGCCACAAATCTTGCACAAGCCGAACTGAAACAGCTGGTCATTTGCTGGAGCTTAAGATTTGTCCTGGTTTTGCACAAGAGAGGAGGAATTCTTGCTGGATTAGGCTTTCCTGTTCATCAGAAATTGGGCTCTGTGCTTGGAATTGAGATTGTACTGAAGAAAGGTTTAAGACAGAGGTCTCCAGACTGGGCAACTTTAAGACTTGTGGACTTCAACTCCCAGAATTCTCCAGCCAGCATAGTATATAGCTGGCTGGAGAATTCTGGGAGTTGAAGTCCACAAGTCTTAAAGTTGCCCAGTTTGGGGGCCCTGGTTTAAGAAAATGTCTCTTGCCTTCCCTGTGGCTTTATTTCACTATACCAAAGAAGCACAAAGCGGTAGAAAGAGCGATGCAAGTTCTGACTGGTAGCAAGAAGTTAGTTTTTAAGAGTTTCCTTTTCTGCGTGTCTCTGTATATGTGAAAACACCTGTGCCTTTAAACAGAAAGTTGGTATGCAGGGAACGTGCTGAGTCAGGAGTCCTTTTAGTGGCGTGCTAGGGATTTGTCTGTAGTCTTTTCCGCCTTTTTCCTGTCTTTGCAGAAGTTTGTACAGTAAAAGTTTAGCTTCTCAGTCAGAATGAAGAATATTTTGCAATTTCCTGTCTTTGGTCAATTCAACACAGCAAGGCAGGCTGTTGTACTCAAAAGCCAAAGAAAAGAGCTGCTGGTCTTCTAAGAAATACACAACATACACTCCTCCCCTTGGTAGTTTTGTGTTCAAAAGTCTTTTCAGCCTGCCCGCTAAACCTTGTTATAGTAATATTTAAGTAGCAACTCTGAATTCTTTGATGCTTAAATGTTGGCCTTCTGCATCCTTTTGTCCTTTCTGATCATCGATCTCCAACCTTGGCAACTTTAAGACTTGTGAACCAACTCAGCAAAGCTGGCTGAGGAATTCTGGAAACTGTAGTCCCCAATCTTAAAGTTGCCAATGTTGGAGACCCCTGCTTCAAAGTGTTGGGACTGTTACTTTTAGAATTCCCACCAAAAATAGCTTATCAAGGAGTTATGGCTTCAACTGTTATGGAGGTAGGGAAGATTATGGTAAGTTACCTGCAAATTTTACTTCAAGGAATATTTTGTGGATCAAGGTAACAGATCAGCCTTTGAAAATCTTATATGGACAACTAGCCTACCACTCCATGGCAGTTGAGTTGACCTGGATCAAGCAAAGGACCATAAGAAAGAAAGTCGTAATGCAAAACTGATGGAGTCATTTCAGAAATGAGCGAAATCCCCCATTTCTCTAGGAGCTGTTGACTCAAATTTTGTTCACCTCCATATGGGAGTAAATAGCAAGCAGAAACATTTCAGGGCTTGTTAATTCAGGATAACTGGCATAAGTGCAATTTATAGTTTTGAAATGCATGCAAAGTTTGTTCTTGGTTAGTATCTCTTTGGCTAAAAAATTGCCACGTTATGAGATTCTTGTTGAATCTTAGAAATGTAACCTATTTAACACATCTTGCCTGAATTGCTTGCTGCTTCGTCTGACACATAAAAACAGACATTTGGGATGCATGCCTCCAAATGTTCAGTCTTCCAGAAAGCAATGCAATGAAATGTTTCCCATGGAAAAGTAACTGGCCATGGGTTCATTATTTTCCAGACATTACAGGGCTATTGCTTAAAAGAATGGTGACGGGAATAGGGTATGTCTTGTTTAATGAAAAGAAGGACTAGAAGTTGTGAACGTCCAACATTGGAGGTTTTAAAGAAGAGATTGGACAATCATTGGTCAGGAATACTTGAGCAGGGGGGTTGAACTAGAGAAGGACTTCAAGATCCCTTCCAACTCTGTTATTCTGTTAAAAGGACAAGCAGACTTAAAATATAGAATAACAGGATTGGATGGGACCTTAGAGATCCTCTAGACCAACCCCCTACTCAAGCAGGAGACCCTATAACGTTCTGGACAAATGGCTGTGTAGTCTCTTCTTGAAAACCTCCAGTGATGGACCAACCACAACTTCTGGAGGCAGGCTGTTCCTTGGATGAATTGTTCTCTCAGGAAATGTCTTAGTTCTAGGTAGGATCTCTCTTTAAAGCAGGGGTCTCCAACCTTGGCCACTTTAAGCCTGGCGGACTTCAACTCCCAGAATTCCCCAGCCAGCAAAGCTGGCTGGGGAATTCTGGGAGTTGAAGTCCGCCAGGCTTAAAGTGGCCAAGGTTGGAGACCCCTGCTTTAAACGATCATTTCTTGTCCAGCCTTCAGCTGCTTTGGAGAATAGACCGACGCTCTCTTCTCTGTGACAGCCCTTCAAGCACTGGAAGGCTGCTTTCATGTTACCCCCTACTCCTTCCCTTCGTTAGACTAGCCATGCCTAGTTTCGAATGTATAGTGTGTTGTTCTATTTTTCAGAAATCTGCTAGGGTTCACTTTTTAAGTTGCCCCATCGCCAATATTTCAAAATCCATTCCCATCATGTTCTCCCTTTTCACTCTTTACCTAGCGATCTGCGGTGACAGTTTGGATTTACATAACTGCATTGAGCCATGGTTTAAACAGGAGCGCTAGTTAGCTGTATTTGCACAACACGTAACGCTAAAAACGAAACAAATCACACGATTGCTTAGCAGGTTGCACGAATCCAGCAAGAAAGACTCTGATTTTCTTTCTGTTAACTTACCACAGAGGTCTGAAACTAGCAGTTTTCTGATTCTATTTTTGCAGCCCGATCACTATCATATTACCTCTCCATGCAAATACATCTATGATTGGTTCTAAAAATAAAACTTCATCTCTGAACCTGCATGGAAGTCTTAAATTAGGATTTTCTTCCAAGCCTCCTCACATGGGGTGGGCTGCTGGAGGTTTGCAGGGGTTCAGGAGAGCCCCTAGCTAAGACTCTGTGCAGTTCGGAGAACCCCCAAATCCCACTCTTGACTGGCCCCGCCCACCCTGCCCCACCCCTCCCCAGGAGTCCCCCACACGGCCTGTTTTGGATGAAGGTAAGTGCAGGGCGCGCACGGAGGCTCGGGGAATGGCAAAAAACGGGTCTCCTGGAAGTTTGGGAAGGGCGGAAACAGGCCCGTTTCCGGCTTCCAGAGAGCCTCTGGAGCCCAGGAGGCCGTTTTTGCCCTCCCAGAAGCTCGAGGAAAGCCTCAGGAGCCCGGGGAGGGCAAAAAAAACCCCACACCATGGTGCAGGAGGCCAACTAGGCCACACCCACCATGCAGGGGTGGGATTCTACCAGTTCGCATTCAAAGTTACAATGGCACTGAAAAAAGTGACTTATGACCGTTTTTCACACTTACAACTGTTGCAACATCCCCACAGTCTTGAGAGGCCAGGCGAGGAGATGCGTGCCTCGATGTGAGTGATATTGAATTGGCCACGCCCAGCCAATAACATGACCACCAAGCCACGTCCACCTGGTCACATGACCACCAAGCCACGCCCACCACCTAAGCCACACCCACAGAACCAGTTGTTAAAAAATTTGAATCCCACCCCTGCCACCATGCCCACGCCCACCTGGCAACTGGGCAGAGAACCCGTTGCTAAAAATTTTGAAGTCCACCCCTGGCTCCTCACCATCTGGGATCTCTGTTTAATGCTAAATATACTTCTCTATTCCTCCCATAGAAGGTTCACTTCAGAGCATTTTAATTCCCAGCACCCCACTCAAAAAAAAATATGTCTTTTCCTTTAGCTTTTTAATTTTATCTGGATGATGTATGATATTCGGCATTTATAGATAATAATTCATCTCACTGTGTTATGATGTTTTTCCTAATTGGCTGCGTATAATGTTCTTGCATAGGCCTAGTGTAATTTTAAATTTTCACAAGTCAAAGTGAGAATTTGTCAATGGATGGAAAGGATGAAATGAATATCAACAATTAATGTAAGCAGTTCTCGCCTCCTCCCTAGCTTCTCTAAAGACGGGTCTTTAATTAATGTTTAAGCTCTGACAGTTCTAGATGAGTGGAGGGGGAAAAACCTCCTTGTAAACTCTTCTGCTCTGGTTTAACTTTTAAAAGCATTTATTCATAACCAGGATGGAAATGATTGACATAACTTCATGGAATTGAGGTTGCTAATGGGAGGAAAATGGAAGCTGCCTCATATTTTAGGGATGGGATTTCAACTTCTCCATCTACTTCATAGCTCTGAGAATTTATGGAGTTTCCCCCCCCCCAAGTGCTCACAGGTGCATTCCTGCACAGCTTTTTGGGAACTGCCACACTTGGAGACCCAGTGTGATGTCATGTTGAAAGCACCAGGACAGAAACCAGGAAACCATTAATTCTAATCCTACTTTGGGGCAGGAAAGCAACTGACTTGAGTCCTTCTCTCTCAGTCCTGAGAAGGAGGCAATTGGCAAGCCACATCTGGAAACCACTTCCCTTGCCAAGAAAACTGTGAGAACTTGTCCAGGCAGTTGCCAGGAGTCAACACTGACTTGAAGGCGCACACACAGGCACACACACACACACACACACACACACGTTGAAGTGTTCCTGTTGGCTGGTTTTGCTTTAATTGTGATTGCTGCCCATTGTTGACCCTCAATAAATTCATGATTTCTTTGCTTTGGCAGTCCTTTCTCACTTTGGCAGGGAGGAGGTGGATCAGGATTTATAGACAGCTATATTATATATCCGCTTAAGTTTCTAGTTCTGAATTGTTTCTCTTGAGTACAAACCTAATTAAATTAATAAACCAAATAACATTTCACCAATGAAGAAGACAGCAGCATAGAGGCCAGGCCAAGCAATTATTTTGTTTATTCATTTAATGATGGAAAGGATGCCCCAACTTTTCAACAGACAGGATCAAAGGGGCTCTCAGATGGCCGTACAAAGAAGATTAAAGGGCATTGGTGGAACTGGGGGTGCAGGTTATTCCCGCTAGCCATGAGTTGCTTAGTTTTGAAGCTTAGTTTTTGTGTGTCTAGCACCCTGGGATTACGTTTATCTTTACTCTCCACTTTACAATGTGCAGGGTGTTGGGGTAGAACCCCTTTGCACATCCATTGAAGGAGTGTGGTAAGGTGTGAGTCCTTTGCGGTGACAGCGGTCAAGATACATGAGGAGTGTTGCTGCGCTCTCCTATTGTTGCAACATTCCTCCCTCTGTGGCCTTCCTGTGTTGAGTATTTCCTGCAGTGAGATCACATTGAAATCACTCTGTTGACTTTCTGCGTTCGGCATCCAGCTCCTGGATGTCCATATTGAGAAACCTGAGAGGAATGAGGAACAAAATGCAATGATTAGAGAGCTTCAAGGGTGGGATTCAAATTTCTTAACAACCGGTTCTGTGGGCATGGCCTAATTTGTGGGTGTGGCTTGGTCACATGACTGGGTGGGCATGGCTTGTATGTAAATATTGTAAATATTGATGTAAATATTGAATTTTTTATAAATAAAAGAGCAATTTTTACCCAAAATCAGCCAAAGCAGGCAGGCATACTGAGTTGCTCACAGAATCACAGAGTCACTCAGAGATCTACCTTTCTGCAATCTGCTACCTGAGTCTGCACTGAAAAATAGAAGCTTCAGTCCTAAGGAAGGTTCAGCTCTGTTCTCCCTGAATACCATCTCCGCAACTCCCTGAATACAATCCCTGACTGGGCCTCTGGGAAGTCTCTTGTACAAAGGCAGTACCAGTAGCGATTTAGATTAGCTAGAAAGCAAGAAATCCAACGATTTCCTGCTTTCTAGCTAATCTAAATCTCCTTGCACAGTTGATCTTTGAAAAAGCTGATGGCCGGGGGTGGGGGGGAAAGGAAAAATAGTAACTTACCAAAAATTAGGCGAAGGCATAATGCAGGTAAGTTGGAAGGTGAGCATCCCAGGTAAGGAGACTGGACAGGGAGGGGAGGGGCCAGCCAGTGGTGCAATTTGCCGGTTCTCCGAACTGCGTAGAATCGTAACAACCAGTTTGGTCTGACCAGGTATAATCCCACCGTTGGAGAGTTTCCATTCCATTCCATCCTTTATTTTCTGTCAAGGTGCAAGGATCTACTAAGCACCAATCCCACCTCCCTTAACAAATGCATGAAAAGATTGGAAGAGGGCCTAGATTTTTGTATGGATACTGAAAGTAACACTTTGTTCAATTTAATCTTTAGTAAGCTGCTTTGAACATGATGCTGCTGGCTCATGGGATAAAAGTGTCCCGATGTCTTAAATAAATGAGAAAGGTCTCATTGTTAATCAGGAATCATGGAATCCAAATGTAACTTTACTACTCCAGTGGCTAGAAGCTAGATGCCACTGGGGTGAAATTGAAATGTCTGTATGGATAAGGGGAATGAAAAAAATAGCTGAAGTATCTCGATATTAATTGTTGGGATCCAGGCATATTAAATATTTCTCCAGTCTGTTCCCCCAGCTTAGACTATTCTGTAGTTCTGCTAAAATGCATTGTTCCAGCCGTAAAGACCAGGATTTTCTAATCTCCAAATCACTAGCGTATTTCCTTTTTTTTTTTTCATTGTTGTAGTGTGTATCCTTTGTCTTGATCTACTGCTTTCACACTTCCAGTTCCCCTTCCTAGGCAGGGGAGGAAAATCTGTCTGATTTACATTTGAATATGAATTCAGTTTTGCCCGCTTGATACAACATCTCAGCTGCAACACAGTTATTATACTTCAAAAATTATTCTTTTCATGGATTCTGCTAAGTAGATTGTTCAAAAAAATGCTTTAAAAGCATATGTTAAGGATAATTATACAAACAGGGTATACTTATGAAAATAATCTATACAAAGGGAAAAGCTCAGAAATACATATATTGAGTAAAATTCTTTACAAAGATGCCCATATTAGAACAAAATACTGATAAAAGGCATAGAGGGGTTTTGGTGTAGATTTCTTTAAGGAAACACAGAACTAAGATGACAGAACAATATGTTGCCTGTTTGTTTGTGGGGAAAACTTCCTAGATGGACTCTTCCTTCTTAAAAGGCTTTATTTCAGATTCACAATATTTGATTGTCTTCAAAAACTGGAATGCAGGACGTCTTCTACTTACAACGAGCTAAAAGGATGATTAGGGGCCAAAGCATACAAAGAACGGTTGCAGGGACTGGGCATGTTCGGTTTAATGAAAAGAAGGACTAGGGGAGACATGACAGCAGTCATCCAATATTTGAGGGGCTGCCACAAAGAGGAGTGGGTCAACCTATTTTCCGAAGCACCGGAAGGCAAGACAAGAAACAATGGATGGAAACTAATCAAGGAGAGAAGCAACCTGGGATTAAGGAGAAAATTTCCTAATGGTGAGAGCAATCAACCCATGGAACAACTTGCCTTCAGAAGATGCGGGTGTTTCATCACTTGAGGCTCTTAAGAAAAGAGTGGACAGTCACCTGTCCGGAATGGTATAGGACAGTGATGGTTAACCTTTTCGGCACCAAGTGCCTAAAGCGCGCACGCATCCCCCAAAATGCAATGCACGCATACCCCACAGATGCGCCTCCCACGCATGTGTGTGTGTGAGACCCCCTGTGACCTCGTGCATGTGCCCCACCCCCACGCATGCACACCGCCCTGTGTGTGCACCCTGCCCCCAAAGACCAGTTGGTTGGCGGGAGGCGTGCGCGGTGGAGCGGAGCTGGGACTATGGTTTGCATGCCCAGAGAGAGGGCTCTGTTTGCCACCTCTGGCACAGCTGCCACAGGTTCGCCATCCCAGGTATAGGATCTGCTGAGCAGTGGGTTGGACTGGGAGACTTCCAAATTCCCTTCCAACTCTGTTATTCTATGTTCTATTCAAAGTTACAGTGGCACTGAAGAAGGTGGCTTATGACTAGTCCTCACATTGTAGCATTCCCACGGTCACATGATTCAAATTCAGGTGCTTGGTAACTAAGTTTGACACCCCTTGAGCAGGGGGTTGGACTAGAAGACCTCCAAATTCCCTTCCAACTCTGTTATTCTGTTCTGTTCCCTTGTTAAGCAAATCATCCCCCCCCCATTGCTTGTTGGAAGCCAGCTGGGAAGGTTGCAAAAAGCAAATTACATGACCTTGAGACACAGAAAGTGTCATAAATAGATGCCAGTTTGCCAGGTGCCTGGATTTTGATCCTATGATGGCGGGGAAGCTGCAACAGTTGTTCAGTGAGAGGAACAGCAGCAAATCACTTATTTAACTGCCGTTGTAACTCTGAGCGATTGATAGATGAATGGTTACAAGCCAAGGACTACCTTTCTAGAACATTTACTATGGAACGGCATTGTAGAAATTAAACAGCTTTTGTCTTGAGAGTTCGTTTTTGGTTATTTCTAGGTTTCTGTATTAATCCCTGCTGAGCCATAATGTCCCTAGCAAGTTATGGAAGACAACCAGAAGCAAGGAAGCCTCATCGCATGTTTGATCCCAAACAGCGCTTTGAAGTGCATTTTTGCATTTAAGTCCTGCATGGATATATTGTAGATCAAAGTTTGTTTGTTTCTCTAAATGGGGCTTAGATAATGGAATAAACTGCAGCTGAATTGCCTTGTTACAATTCAGGAGGTTCAAAATGAACATTGTCCAAAAAACAAAAAAAGAATTTTCAGAATTTTAAATTTTTCAAAAGAGTTTCCAGCATTATCTGAATTTTTGTAAATTGCTCACAGATAATGGGGTTAGACAGTTTTATAACTGTATGGTATACATACAGGTAACCCTCAATTTACAACAGTTCATTTAGTAACCAAAGTTATAATGGCACTGATAAAAGTGATTTATGATCATTTTTTACACTTACAAGCTTTGTAGCATCTCCATGGTCACATGATCAAAATTCGGATGCTTAGCAGCTGACTCATATTTATGACGGTTGCAGTGTTCCCTTTTGCGACCTTCCGAGAAGCAAAGTCAATGGGGAAACCAGATTCACTTAAAACCATGTTATTAATTAAACAACTGCAGTGATTCATTTAACAACTGGCAAGAAAGGTCGTAAAATGGGACAAAACTCACTTAACACATTTCTCACTTAGCAACATAAATTTTGGGCTCTATTATGGTCGTAAGTTCAGAAGTATCTATGCACATATAAATCTCTGTATCGTTAATGTGTTTATTCAGGGGGTTATGAGTGCAGCTAATTCTACCCAGAATCAAACTGTAAAGTTATTGGTGGAATTTTTGGATCCAGGAAAAAAAACAAAACCAGTGAAAATGTTGATGAGCCTGAGGAATAAGTGGGTGGATGATCTACATGAGTCTCCAGCTTGACTTAACACAACGGCCACACAGCCTCTGAACTAATATAGTAATAGTTGTAATAGTGCAACCCAGAGCATTAAATCCGCTGATCGATATCAAAACGAAAAGCAATCAAGTTAATGCACCCGTCTTTGCCAATCCCAGCTGTTCTTTCTGCTCAGGGTAAGCACTGTTCATCCCTATCAAAACTCATTCCCCACAGAAAAAAACCTGCAACTGTTTATAGGCAAATTTAGCCCCAGGAATACTAATTGATTCACTTCTTTGTTTCACCAACACAACCTTCTAAGGAAGATTTGGAAAAGATGTATAGGTCGGCTTTCCAAATCCTGGGGCCTTCCTGGTGAATGTGGCTCCCGTTATTCTCTGAAAATATGGCATGAATGTTAAAAGTTTTGGGATAAATCGTAATATGTATGCAATCCCAGGGAATCCCTTGAGACCTTGTAACGATATGTGTGAATCACCTTGGGAGATGGAGGTTGTGGGGGAGAAGAGATGCTGTCTAGGTCAGGGCTGTCTGAACTTGGCAACTTTAAGACTTGTGGCCGGGGATGGCTGACTGGGAAATTCTGGGAGTTGAAGTCCAAAAGTCTTACATGTTCCCAAGAGGAAACACCCCTGGCCTAAGGAATGGTCAGATAAGAGATGGTATCAGAAGTGGCATTCAGCAGGTTATGACCAGTTCTGGAGAACTGGTAGTGGAAATGTTGAGTAGTTCGGAGAACCAGCAAATCCCACCTCTGACTGGCCCCACCCCCATCTATTTTCTGCCTCCCAAGTCCCAGCTGATTGGCTGGGTCTCCTTTGGTTGCCCTGCACAGGAGAACAGAGCTGGAAAGCAGGTTAGTGGGGTGGGTAAGGAATGGAGATTTTACAGTAACCTTTCCCTGCCATGCCCACCAAGCCACACCCACAGAACCGGTAGTAAAAAAACTGGATGGTATCGCCTGCAGTTGCCAAATGGGAAAAGAAAGAAACTCAGAAAGGAAGCTTCCCAACTTTTCAGACTATAAGAAAGACAGTGGGAGATTTGTACTTTCAGACTTGCAAAAAATTCTTTTAATATAGCCATATAATGTAGTAGAATTGGCTTATGAACTACATGGGAAGGCTGACACATCGGCCTTGTTGCTTCTAGGGCAAACTTCAAGACAGGAAATGCCTGAAACTGCAGGTCTCCACCTGCTGGGTTACAAGTCCCCTTAAACTCAGTTTGGTTCGTTTTTGAATTGGCTGGCGTTGAGCTGCATAATTAAATATGTTGGTTTGCTGTGGCACAAAGAGGAGGAGATCCCACAAGGAATACAAACTGATCTGCTGGTTAGGAAACATTGAAGGAAGCGATCCAACAGGTGCTGTAAACTTTCTGGTATTAATTGCTGGTTGGGTTAAGTCAGCCTGAGGCTAGCCTCACCAGTGGAATATGCTGTCCTTCCATATTTTTCTTTTAACTTACTTTTAATAGTGGCACCAAAAGGAGCCACCCAGGATAATCCTACAGGGTGTGTGAAGTGTGAGCTTTTTGTGTGAGGCTTGAGAAAGCCACTTAGCCAAAACATCAATGGAGGTGGCAGTGTGTTAGAAAGATTAGATTCGTGCCTGGGTATCAGCCTTCGAGGAAGGCAGGTCAGGGAACAGATGCCGCCAGAAATAATGATATAGATCCGTGATGGCTTAGCTCAACTGTTCTGTACTAAAGCTGCTTGCTGCTGTGAAATTAAAACTGAAACTCCTCTCCTCTGCTTGCGTTTTGCATTTGGAGCAGATTTCTTTTCAGGTGGGGAGGGGGAATAGAACTCCTTAGCATCAGAGCGTGTTAATAATAATATAGGAAATGTTAATGCTCTGATGGTCATTTTGAAAAATCCTTTCTTAGTCAGCATCTAGAAGCCAAGAGGAACATACGTGCCAAATTTCAAGTTCGTAGGCTTTACGGTTCTGGAGATTTTGTGATGATGTGTGAGGGGTATTTTGCTTTTATATATATAGATTCCTTCCTCCTTCTATTTTTCCCAAATCAACGCTGTGAGGTTGACTGGGCTGGGAGAGAAGACTGGCCCAAAGTCACCCAACCAGCTTTCACGCTTAAGGTGCAAACAGAACTCACAGCCTCGTGATTTCTAAGCCAGCATCTTGATTGCTACACCAAGCTGACTTTCTTCTTCCTAATCATCTCAATCTTTTCAATCTTCTTGAACTTTTCCTTTGATACTGTTCCATTTTTTTAAACTTATCTATTTTGGTACTTTATTTTTATTAGTCCATGATTATAATTAAAAAAAAACCTGTTTATGGAAACACCTCATATATCTTCTTGGCTTGCTATAGAAAGCTTGCAGGGAGAATCTGTTTCCAGAATTTTCAGAAAGGTAAAAATATCCCTCTCGGTCTCTTTCCCCCTTTCAAATTGGTGCTAAAAGATCAATTCATTTGAACTCAACTGCTGGCAGCTTCACCGATGCATCCTCCCAGGTGTTCTTGAGAGCAGCATAAAAGAGGATTGGCATCTGTTTTTATTTTAAAATAAGTTAGAGACTAATTTCTAATTTCCTGCCATCATTAGAATGTATTTTTGTCGGGGCAGTATTGTGTAGCCCGTTGTGAGCACATTCCAGGGATAAGGGACTTGCATTGTACAAAACTTTTTTGTCTTCAGAGCAGTTCTCTTTTACATTAGTGTACGTTGTGTGTGTGAGAGAGAAAAAAATTAACAGATCTGCAAAAATAATAAGCTTTTTTTCTGCTGTCTAAAATTGCTTCTCGTCCATTTTCTACAACCTGTTGTGCTCTGGATGTGCTGGACTTCAGCCCCATCCAGGGCATTGGGAAAGCTGACCAAGCACATTGTAAAAGATTAATAGACCATATAGGTAACAAGGTGTAATCCTAGTTGCTGGAGATAGATGCTAGTCCTCATCATTTAGCTCTCTGTCAGTGTGGATGGAGGATTACAGGATTTAGAGTTAGGCACATCTGGAGAGATCTGGATTAAGAAAGGCTATTTTGGTAGAAGAATGAAGGTCAGGTTAAGGACTGGTAGGAAACACTGAGCATTTCCCCATCTGGAGACCACCAGAAGTGAGCCAGTTTGGTGTAGTGGTTAAGGCACCAGGCTAGAAATTGGGAGACTGTGAGTTCAAATCCTGCCTTAGCCATGAAAACTGGCTGAGTGACTCTGGGTCAGACACATTTGCAGCCTTGAGTTAAGACAGAGTCATTGTGTACCTGTGTCCAGGTAAAATCATCTTGGTGGCATCGACTCCAAAATACATTTCATTGGTTTACACAGGATTTATTCTCAAATGACTGTTTTGGGGGCAGATAGCCCAGCCAATTTCCAACCAAGATCTGGGTCTTTATGACACGCTGAGCCTTCAATCAAGAGAGTGTTCACATAGCATACAGGCAAATCAGTGGCTTAAGAGGATGATCTGATTCCCACAGTTTGCTGAGATGTTGGCTGGCTTCCCATACCACAACCAACCCTTCCCATTTTAATCTTCTCCAGTGTATTGTGTGAACCCAGTCGTATTGTGCCATAATATCAAAGGAGTTTTTACATCAGCAGGGTGAAGTTTCTATTTTTCTGCCAACGGTTGTATTGCTTAAAGGGTGTGGCAGGCTGAGACTTGACAGATGAAGCAGAGCCAAAATCATCTCCTATTAGCACCATTTCTTTTCTTTAATTTATTTTTAACACTTTTCTCTCTCTTCCTTCCGAGCTGTAAGTCCCCAGGGGAAACTCTTCCGAGGAATCTGACCTGATCTGTTTGCAAAATAGTTTTGAAATTAGTTCAAAAATTGCTTCATGTTAAGGCAAGAGGCATACGTACCCAAATTTAGCAGGATATGATAATAGCCATCAACGGCCACATAGAGATAAACAACATCTACATACCACTCAAAAGAGGCAACCAAAAAGCCCAACGGGAAACAAAAAGTCCAAAATAGGTATCTTCAGCAGCAATCAATAGCAATACCACTTAGACTTATATACCACTTTATAGGGCTTTACAGCCCTCTCTAAGTGATTTACAGAGTCAGCCTCTTGTCCCCAACAATTTGAGTCCTCATTTTACCCACCTTGGAAGGATGGAAGGCTGAGTCAACCTTGAGCCAGTGGGATTTGAACTGCCAAATTGTAGGCAGCTGGCTGCAGCAGAAGTAGCTTGCGGTACTGCCCTCTAACCACTGGGCCACAGAGGCTCCATATGAGCAGAGACCAATATTAATACTAGATCAACATAGAAATAAACTATACCACAATCTAGAAACTACCAACTTAGACAAGAATGCTAAGAGTAAACAACAACTAATCAATGAACCACCAAGGATATTCCCACCGACACTGACAGGGTAAGCCATTAGTATATACAACATCACTTGCGTCAGGGGTGCCTGTGGTGGCCCACGCATTCCGCCAGTGAACAAACTCCGTTTTCTCTGGCAGAGTCACCGCGGGCTGGTCCTTCGCAATTTCCAGGGCTCTCAGCCTTGAGTTTGACCACCCCAGTCATAGAACAATTGTTAAGTGAGCTTTGTCCCATTTTACGACCTTTCTTATCGTACTTGTTAAGTGAATTGTTGCAGTTAAGGTAGTGACATGGTTATTAAGTGAATCTGGCTTCCTTGCTTGCCAGAAGATCACATAAGGGGATCACATGATCCCAGGACAGTGCATCCATCACGAAGCAATTGCCAAGCATCGAAATTCTGATCATGAAAATACTACAAGAGTTGTAAGGGTGAAAAATGGCCACAGGTCACTTTTTTTTTCAGTGCTATTGTAACTTTGAATGATCCCTACCTAAATAGAACGTAGAATAATAAGAGTTGAAAGGGACCTTAGAGGCCTCCTAGTCTAACCCCCTGCTTCAGCAGGAGACCAGGGGTGGGCTGCTAGCGGTTCGCCCCGGTTCGAGCAAACCAGTAGTTCCGGCGATCATTTGGCTCCGCCCACCCGCCCCTGCTCTAGTCCAGGGGTCTCCAACCTTGGCAACTTGAAGACTTGTGGACTTCAACTTTGCTGGCTGAGGAACTCTGGGAGTTGAAGTCCCAAAGTCTTCAAGTTGCCAAGGTTGGGGGCCCCTGCTCTAGTGTGTCCTATATTTCTGAGTTTTGCAGCTCAGCTGATTCGTGCGGCACAGTGGATTGCCGCACAAACCAGCTGTTGTACTCACTGGGGCTGCAACGGAAGGTGAGTTTTAGAGCTGAAAATAGGCAGTTTTCAATATCACACCGGTTGAATCACATCACTGCAGGAGACCTTATACCGGTGATGGCAAACCTATGGCACATGGGCCAGAAGTGGCATGCAGAGCCTTTCTGCCGGCACACGAGCCATCGTCCTGAACTGATCCACTGTGCATATGTGCACGCCTCCCGCCAGCCAACTGATTGTCGGGTATCTGCCGCGCATGCATGTACAGGGGTGGGGGCACGGGGGGTTGCACGCACATGCGCAGAGGCATGCGGTGTGCACACATGCATGCACACGGGGCGGGGGGGTCACGTGCGCATTGCATTATGGTTGCAAGCACACTTGCGTGCGCACTTTCGGCATGCGACGACGAAAAAGTGAATGGCTGTCCCATCTCTTCTTGAAAGCCTCCAGTGATGGAGCACCTATTTCTGAGGACTACCTGCACTAAAGGAACAAACGTTGCATGCATTTCCACACAAATCGAGTTCGGCTATCTCTGGCTAGTGAGAAAATGCCGGAGCTCCTTTACAACAGTCCCGTCCTTCCAAAATGTCGTTCCAAGTGGTCTTGATGATGATAATAATTAAAAAGGTTCTTTTCATTTTATAGAACTCCCGGAGAACTGGACGGACACCCGAGAGACCTTGCTGGAGGGAATGCTCTTCAACCTGAAGTACCTGGGCATGACATTGGTTGAGCAGCCCAAAGGAGAAGAATTATCCGCTACGGCTGTCAAAAGGATTGTGGCAACGGTGAGGGACCAAGAGCCGGTTTCCATTCACACCTTCCCTGTCTCCTATTGTACCTAAACAGGTGTTTCTCAACCATGGCAACTTTAAGAGTGGTGGGATTCAAATTTTTTTACTACCGGTTCTGTAGGCGTGGCTTAGTGGGCATGACTTGTTGGGTGTGGCAGGGGAAGGTTATTGTAAAATCCCCATTCCCTCCCCACCCCACTAACCTGCTTTCCAGCTCCTTTCTCCTGTGCAGGGCAACAAAAGGAGACCCAGCCAATCAGCTGGGACTCAATGGGAGGCAGAGAATAGATGGGGGCGGGGCCAGTCAGAGGTGGGATTGGCTGGTTCTCCGAACTACTCAAAATTTCCACTAGAAAAAAACTTCTGAACTAGTCAGAACCTGCTGAATACCACCTCTGGGGTGGACTGGCTGGGGAATTCTGGGAGTTGAAGTCCACCCATCTTAAAGTTTCCAAGATTGAGAAAAATGCTTCCCTAAGCAATCCAGGTCGGCGACCCACTGTTGCGAACAGGGCAATAAGAATAATATATTTCCACAGCTCTCCATATTTAACACTGGCTGGATGTGAGAGATGGTCCCGAAAACATGGGTGATAAGGGGGTTTTCAGTCTGCTTAAGATCTATAATTTAAAACCAATTAGCATTTTTATCACTTGCTTTAAAACGTTTTTCGTCCCTCTCCGTTGTTCTTTCTTTATGGACTTCATACATTTTTTATGTGTCTGCCCGTGACTACATTAATCCGCCCATGGAGGAAGAATTTATTTTCTAATTTCTTCTGGTTAACCTAGACACCCAATAATGCCTATTTGGGCAATCAATGCACAAAAAAAATCCTGGGTTTGTTGTATACATGTGCCCATTAATCCTCGACTTGCAACCACAATTGAGCTCAAAATGTCTTTTTTATATATAAAAAGTTTTTTTTTATTTTTAACAACAAACATAGACAAATACAAGCATAAAACAATGAAATAAAACCATCTTTCAATTATACAGTGTACAATATGTGTAGTCTTTTCCTCTTAAATTTAAATTTACCTTCATATTACATTAATCAACTTTCCATGTCATGTTATATTATTATTACACCATCATTAGACCTTAGTTTCAAGTGCACATTATCCTTTAGAGCAAATGTCATGCCCCTGGTGGAGACTGACTCTGAGGGAGAGGAGGAACAGACGACAGGGAATGGGAGTGTGGCTCCAGAGGTTGTGGAGGAGGCTGGGGAAGGGCAGAGGCCGGCTGAGCAGTCAGAGGAGGACCCAGGCCCACCCCCTCTCCATCCTAGGGCACGCAGGGAGGAGAGGATAAGGGAGAAACGTGGTCTACTTGTGGGGGAGAGGGCCTTGATCCTCTTCATGGGCTGCAGCTGTGACAACTGAGTGAGAGGAAGGACCTGCATACGAGTGAACGCTGGAAACAAAGCGTGGAAATATCTCTAGTTTATAGTTCCTCTCCGAGTTTGGCATCCTTCCCACTGTGTGTTATCTGTGGACGTCCTCCAGCCCTTATCTTGCCTGGTTTGTGTTGCTTTTTTCCTCCTTCTTGTAACTGTTTGGGAGTTTTTTTGTCTTCCATCAAAGATATTCGGAGCTTGGAAGCAAAGTGAAGGAATAAAAGGGGTTCGCCTGTTTTCTGTGACTGTGTTTGTTTTGTATCCCACCCTGGGTCATCACAGCAAATCTCAGTTCTTACTAATTTTAATTCATATTAAAAGCCATTCAATAATAATCAATCATAACATTATCATTGCTGTTTAAATGTCTTTTCCTAAGTGAGACAGTTGTTAAGTGAGTTTTGCCCCATTTTATGACCTTTCTTGCCACCATTGTTAAGTGAATCACTGCAGTTGATAAATTAGTAACCCGGTTGTTAAGTGAGTCTAGCTCCCCCATTGTCTTCACTTGTCAGAAGGCTGCAGAAGGGGAAATCTCGCGACCCAGGGACACTGCAACCCTCATAAGTATCAGCCAGGAGCCTGAATTTTGATCATGTGACCATAGGGATGCTGCCATGGTCATAAGTGTGAAAAATAGTTGTGTCCCTTTTTCAGTGCCTTTGTAACTTTGCACAGTCCCTAAAGGAACTGTTGTAAATCGAGGACCACCTGTATTTGTGTTGGTACAGGTAGTCCTTGACTTAACAACCATTCGTTTTGCAGCTTGTTCGTCCTATGGTCAAAATTCAGGCACTTGGCTCATATTTATAACGGTTGCAGAGATTTCCCCTTTTGCAACGTCCTGACAGGCGAAGTCAAAAATGTGGCACTGAAAAATGTGTCCAATGAGTGGTCCTTGCACTTATGACCATCGTCGCATCCCCATGGTCACATGTTCAGAATTGGGGTGCTTGGAGACTGGTACATATTTATGATGGTTGGAATGGCTCAGGGTCAGTCCCAGCTGGCTTCTGACAAACGAAGTCAATGGGGAAAGCCAGATTTGCTTAATGACCGCCTGGTTCACTTAACAACTGCAGTGATTCACTTAACAACCATGGCAAAGAAGGTCGTAAAATTGGGTGCCACTCACTTAACAACTCCCTTGCTTAGCAATGGAAATTCAGGTCCCATATAAGCCTATATGTATATGTATATGTATATTTCCCCATTTAGCCAGTCCAGCTGGGAAAGACAAAATGTTTGCACATCACTCCCACTAATGGACAATTTCACTGCATCTGTTAGATTTAACCGACCTTTCTTAGTTATCAGCCGTCCCTTTTTCCAAACGATCCCTAAATTGAGTTTTTACTGTAATGCAAATTGTCATGCCAGTCACACTGTATTCACCTTGAGAAGAAAAGTATTTGTCAATTAAAAAAAAGTTCAGCGACATTTTTCATTTGTTCCGTTATTGTTTCAAAAAGTGAAGTTTAATCAATTTTTTTAAAGGACATTTTGATATAGATTTAAAAATCCATTCTAATCCATTCTAAATTTAAATAAGTTTCTTCCTACCAAAACAATGTGTTTTTGGCATACTGCTACGTAAGAAACGAAGTGACCACGTTTGCTAGATGTTAAGGGCATTTCCAGGTTTTTTTTTCTTTCTCTGCCTGTTAATTGTTGAATTACAACAAAAATCAGTTAGAACAAATCAACGCTTAGCTTTCTTGATTAATTGGTGGGAGACCTTTTCATTCAACAGAATTGCAATTTTCAATTAAACCAATTAATGCTTGCAGTCCTGATTTTAACTAATGTTATCTACTTTCTTTATTGAGCTGGGGTTTTGTTTTAATGACTTACTGAATTGTTGCATTTGGAAAAAGACACATTGTGATTGGAATAGTTTTACCCCTACAACAATTCTGCAACAACAAGGAGCTGCTGATACAGTTCTACAGAGGAATTATTGAGTCTGTCATCTGCACCTCTATAACTGCCTGGTTTGGCTCTGCAACCCAACAGGACAGACACAGACTTCAGAGAATAATTAGGACAGCAGAAAAAACAATTACTACCAGCCTTCCATCAAGGACCTGTATACTGCACGAGTCAAAAAGAGGGCTGTGAAAATATTTACAGACCCCTCGCATCCCGGACATAAACTGTTTCAACTCCTTCCCTCAAAACAACGCTATAGAGCCCTGCACACCAGAACAACTAGACACAAGGACAGTTTTTTCCTGAACGCCATCACTCTGCTAAACAAATAATTCCCTCAACACTGTTCAACTATTACAAAGTCTGAATTACTATTACTATTAATCTTCTCATCACTCCTCATTACCCATCCCCTCCCACCTGTGACTGTATGATTGTAACTTTGTCGCTTGTATCCTTACGATTTATATTGACTATTTCCTAGTATGATTTGACTGCTTATTGTACCCTATGACTATCATTAAGTGTTGTACCTGATGATTCTTGACTCTTGACAAATGAATGTATCTTTTCTTTTATGTGCACTGAGAGCATTTGCACCAAGACAAATTCCTTGTGTGTCCAATCACATTTGGCCAATAAAGAATAATATTCCATTCTATTCTATTTGCACTGTTACCATCCTATAGACTAAGATATATAGAATAGAGTAGGCCAGTACAACATACAGTCTGCGGATCATACATAGCCTGCTAAGTAGCCTTGTGTGTGACCCAATGGCACTTTTTAAAAAGTCATCAAATTTGCTGCCTCCAGAAAGATCCCCTGCCAAGAATCTCCAGTCCTTAACGTCCCTTCTGAGACGTTAGCTGCATTCTCATTACAGGAAGTCCTTGTCTTACAACCACAGTTGAACTCAAAATTTCTGTTGCTAAGTGAGACAGTTGTTGAGGGATTTTTGCACCATTTTATGACCTTTCTTGCCACAATTGTTGAGTGAATCACTGCAGTTGTTAAATTAGTAGCATGGTTGTTAAATGAACCTGGCTTCCCCATTGAGTTTGCTTGCCAGAAGGTCGCAAAAGGGGATCCCATAACCCCAGGACATTGCAATTGTCATACATGTGAGTCAATTTCCGAGCATATGAATTTTGATCATATGTCCATGGGGATGCTGCAGTGGAAAAGGTCACAAGTCACTTTTTTTCAGTGCTGTTGTAACTTCAAATGGTTATTAAACAAACTGTTTAATGTCTGTTTTCTAATCTGCAGCTCTTCCTCTGTCTCCCAAGGTCATTCCTACATACCATTACACCTGAGGAAATGAAATGAAATATGGAAATGAATATATAGAAATATAGAGAAACCTAACCATAAGACTTACTAAGGGATAGGAAATACTGAACGACCATGGAATACTAATTGGCTGTGATTACAGAACTCACTTAACCTAGTTACTTTTCTGGGGTTGTGCAACACAGTGTGATATAATTAATCAGGCTGGATTATGTAACTCACTAAGCCACCCACAGACCTAACTAGGATTTTTTTAAAAAACTAATCAAGCTTAGCATGTTCTGGAATTGCATTTGTAGATTTTTGCTTGAGCTATTAGGGATACCAACGTGAACACAACCAAAGAAAGTTAAAAGGAGATGCAAAGAAATGAGAGAGGAATGCAACGGAATGTCAGAATAATACCAGGTCTTCCATGCTGCAACCTTTTGTTAGACATTCCACCTGTTAATACTTAATTGTCATGTGCTTGGAAGTGAAGTTGAAGAACGCGAAGTAAAAATGTTCTTAACTGGCTCTGAAAGCCCACCAGAATTAACTTCATAAAATAGAGTGTTATTCATAAAACGGATGCAATTTTAGAGGATCAAACTTCAGTAAAATGGTGATAGATTATAGAAGGAATTCAAAGGTTGCTCGAATAAAAGAAATTCCATCTAACCTTGTTCTCTGTCAAATAAAGATGAAGGGTGTAAGCTTGGTCCTTCCTAATGCCCTTGGCACTCAGGAGAATTTATAGGGACGGAAGATTTTCAGGGGTTTTCCTGAGTATTTCTTTAATGATGCAAGTAGTTTGCTTTGGTTTGACAATATTTCTGTCTATAGGCAAAGAACAATAAAAGAAACTGCTTAGAAGTAACTCTTTCTTGCTTTGAGGGGCCTGACAGGAAGATTTTGAATTGATTTATCTTTGTGGCAACATCTGAATGCAGTTATTTTCTCTATTCCAAGGCAAAGGCCAGTGGGAAAAAACTCCGAAAAGTGACTCTGAAAGTATCACCCAGAGGGATCGTTCTCAGTGACAGCATAACAAATGAATCAATTGAAAACGTGTCAATATACAGGTACGCCTCATCCATACCTTTCAAATTTTCAGAGCAAATAATTAAGTCCTCTGCTTCCCAGGAGAGCGTTCGAAGGGTTAACGTTTGAAACTGTAATTAATAGTGATAGGATATTCTTTTTTCTTATTTTCTCTTATTTACATTTAATACTCTAAGGCAGTGGTGGCTAACCTATTTGGGCTCCTGTGCCAAAAATTGTGCACGCACTTGCACATTCATGCTCGTGTGCCAACACCCAGAAGGCAATGCGCACCCCCATGTCTCCTACTGATGCGTGCACAATCCCCACACATCCCGGCCGCTTCCTTACCTGCACTGCACCTCACAGCTGATTTTCGGCCGGTTTGAGGCCTTTTTCGGCCTACCAGAGGCTTGAGGAAGGCTTCTGTATGCTTTGCAGGCCGAAAACTAGCCCCGTTTTGTCACTTCTGGTATTTTCGGAAAAACAGGAAGTGATGAAAGTGCAGTTCTCCTGCTGTTGCCTTTATAGCCTGAGAACTTAGGGGAGGGTCCCTTCTGAGCCTCTTGCTCCACCCACTATGCAGCTGCAGGTGATGCTGTCCCTTATCTGACATGTTCCCTAGGCAACATCTCTTCGACCTGCCTCCGAGGGCCTTTCCCACATCCCGTTAGGAAAAAAGGCATCTTCCAATCCCAATGAGTAGAGTAGAGTAGAGTAGAGTAGAGTAGAGTAGAGTCGAGTAGAGTCGATTAGAATAGAATAGAATAGAATAGAATAGAATAGAATAGAATAGAATAGAATAGAATAGAATAGAATAGAATAGAATAACAGAGTTGGAAGGGACTTTGGAGGTCTTCTCGTCCAACCCTCTGTCTAGGCTGGAAACCCTACACCACTTCAGACAAATGGTTATCCAACATCTTTTTAAAAACTTCCAGTGTTGGAATATTCACAACTTCTGGAGGCAAGTTGTTCCACTGATTAATTGTCCTAATTATCAGGCAATTTCTCCTTAGTTCTAAGTTGCTTCTCTCCTTGATTAATTTCCACCCATTGCTTCTTGTCCTGCTTTAGGTGCTTCAGAGAATAGCTTGACTCCCTCTTCTTTGTGGCAGCCCCTCAAATATTGGAAGACTGCTATCATGTCTCCCCTAGTCCTTCTTTTCATTAGGGTAGTAGACATGCCCAATTCCTGCAACCATTCTTCATATGTTTTAGCCTCCAGTCCCCTAATCCTCTTTGTTGCTCTTCTCTACACTCTCTCTAGCACTTTAATACAATACAAGATCAGAAGGGAACTAATATACCACCCACCCACCCCAAAAAATAGAAAATCCAGCAAAGAAAAACTCTGAGACCAGTAGGCAGATGCAGAGGAACAATCTACGCACTTGTTTAAGAACAAGGAATTCTTCAAGGGGTTCCTGAAAGCAATTAATGAGGCATGTAATCCTTGGAGAAACCAGTGGCAGAGCTTGGCCCACTTGGAGGAATAACAGACCCCCTCATTACTGCCAATTTTTGACAGAACACTGAACACATTTCTGTTGCAATTCCCATGTGTTTAATGGACCACTCTGGGGTCAGAATAAGTCTTTCCTGCTATTTTTCCTATTTTTTTAAAGTGGAGGACTACCTGTAAATAACAATACTGTACACACATATTCTACCTGCTGTATTTTCTTGGCTAGTTCTGGAGGACGTTCTTGGAAGAGGTGTGAAATGGTGAGGATGCCCCTCAGACCATGGACTATTCATGTTATCGTCACACTGCTTTGAAGTTGCCTGCATTTGTTTTCTTGGCGTTCGACATTACTTTTTGGAGGATTTCTTTATTGCTGTTCCATCAGTTCCATCGGCACCAAGAGATTTGCAGAGCGGGAGGCAGGAGCTTCAAAATGAGTGATCTCCAAGAGAGCCACAGCCCAGATCCTCCTGTTGGATGCGCCCACCCCGTCCCAAGTTGCCTTAGGAACTAAATGCATTGTTAAAGCAATGTCATCTCATCATTGGCAGGCGATAAATCTCTCCCTCCCCCATTGCAGCAAACTGTTGCTTCCATTCTCTTCTTCTGAGAAAGGTTATCGGATTGCTAAGTCTGCTTTTGTCCGATAAAAAAGGCAATTCAGAAGATACACTGATCACATGAAAGTTGGTTGTGGCTGCTCCAGAGAAATGAGTGCTGAATACGACTTAGTCTTTAGGTAGAGCCTAATTTCTAGGCTTTGGTCTGGTCTGAGCATGGATGGGCGATCTCAAAGGCCAGGCTGCTTTCCTAAGCACCTAGCAATGTCTTCTTGAGAGCTTCTTGTGATCTTCTCCTATTCTGAACCTAAACCAAAGGTTCACACTTGGGGTGATGGTGAGTGCCATGGTGACAATCAGTGGATCTTGGACAAAGAAATGGGATCACAAAAATCCTTACTGAAATGAAGAATCTTAGAATGAATCCCAGAAACAGGGACTTTCTGTTGCTTCAGAAGCTGGCAAGCATCCCTCCCATCTTTAGCTCTGGAATGGGGTAGGACAGAGATCTCCAAGCTTAGCTGGCTGGAGAATTGTGGGAGTTGAAGTCCACAAGTCTTAAAAGTTGCCAAGTTTGGGGGCCCCTGGGGTAGAACAATGAATCGGTGGAACAACTTGCCTTCAGAAGTTGTGGGTGTTCCAACCCTGGGGGTTTTTTAAGAAGAGATTAGACGGCCATTTGTCTGAAATGGTATAAGGTTTCCTGATGGAGCAGGAAGTTGGATGAGAGTATCTCTGTGTTTGTTATTCGGTCTCTAGATGAGCAGGTTCAGAATTTGGGGACTTGTCTAAACTTAGGGATCCTGCTTAGGCAGCTAGTAGAAACCATGGCTTGGAGGATTTTTGCCCAGCATTGGTTGATCCTTTTCTGCATCAGGAGGCTCTGCCAACCATGACTGGCCTCTTTGTCATTTCAAGCCAGATGACAACAGAATGAAGTCTTTCTTAAGAATCGGTGTTGGTTACCAGTACAGATAACCCTCGATTTAACATCTATAATGGAGCCCAGAATGTCCATCATAAGTCATGACAGCCATAAATCAAAGCACCCAGGTGACCAACCCAGTTTTATGACCTTGTTTGCAGTGGCCATAAAGCAAGGCTCTTCAAACTTGGTAAGTTTAGGACTTGCGGACTTCAACTCCCAGAATTCCTGAGCTAACATGACTGGAGGAGGAATTCTGGGACTTGACGTCCACAAGTGTTAAAGTTGTCACATTTGAAGACCCCTGCCGTAAAGCAGGTCAGTGGAAGTCTGGAACTGGCTTGTAAGTATTTTTTGAGAGATCCATTGTAACTATGAACAGTAAGCAGTGGGTCATTAAGCAGGGACTACCTGGAGGATTCAGCTCCAATTAGGATATTGGTTATCACTTACAAAGTCTTGATGGCTCAGGTCTTTATTATCTTCAGGACCACCTGACCACGGTAGTAGTTAGAAAATGAGAATAGAAGGGAATAACAGAGTTGGAAGGGACCTTGGAGGTCTTCTAGTCCAACCCCTTGCTTAGGCAGGACACCCTAGAGCAGGGGTCCCCAACCACCGGTCCGTGGACCGGTACCGGTCTGTGGAACAAGTCCTACCGGGCCGCTGGTTTGCTGGGCGCCGCCATCTTGTTTTGATGAAAAAGTGCTTCCGGTGAGCTTTTCCGGGTAGAAAGCTCACCGGAAGCACTTTTTCATCAAAACAAGATGGCGGCCCAGCTGAGGCCGGTACCGGGCCGTGCCATAAAAAAGGTTGGGGATACCGGGCCGCGGCATAAAAAAGGTTGGGGATCACTGCCCTAGAGTATTTCAGACAAATTGTTATCCAATCTCTTTTTATAAACCTGCAGTGTTGGAGCATTTGGAGCATTTGATTAATTGTTCTAACTGTCAGAAAAATTTCTCCTTAGTTCTAAGTTGCTTCTCTCCTTGATTAGTTTCCACCCATTGCTTCTTGTCCTGCCCTCAGGTGCTTTGGAGAATGTTCCCTCTCATGTCCTAAAGGTGCTTTCCCAAAAGGCAACTGGACTTTCTTGGTTTTTTTCTTGCAAATGTTTCACTTCTTATGCAAGAGGCTTCTTCAGTTCTTCAGAACTACTTCAGAACTTCTTCAGAACTGAGGAAGCTTCTTGGGTGAGAAGCAAAACATTTTCAAAGGAAAAAAACCAAGAAAGTCCAGTTATCTTTTGGAAAAGCACCTTTGGGACAACCATGACTTGAATGATTGAGAATCTCCATAGACATTTCTCCTCCCATATCTTTTTAGAAAGCTGTCAAACCCAGATTTTTCCAAGGGGCCTTCAGAACAGGTGATGCAACTTAGTTGGAAACAGCCAGCCCAGGAAGGAAATAATTATTTAGTTCAGAGATAGTTGGCTTTTCTTTAACTGAGTTCAATGTTACTATTTCACTATTGTATCCCTTTTGCCAAACAACCCAGAGTCTTAAGGAGACACATCTGAAGAAATAAGTAACACTGACATTTCATGACAACAACATTGACCACTTTAGATGATCCCTCCCTGTCTGTTTAATCATTTTTCCCATCTGGCACATAAAAATTAGAATTTGGCATGATTAAAATAATCCTCCTTGCAAGATATTGTGGGAGGATCACACACCTCTGCAGTGAAAAAACCCCTTTATATAAAAGAGCAAGATTTGCCAGTGTTACTGGAGTTTGAAACAATGCTGTTTCTCTTTTATTCGGCCTCTCATTTAAGAATGAAAAATAATGCTCCTTAGAAAGCAGCAGTTTGAGGAAGATGAATAGCTGTTTGTTTTCCCTTATTCCCCCAATGTTATAAGATCTCCCACTAGAAAATTCTGTTACTCCATTCGCTTTCATCTAATAAACTTTATGAATCTGTAGCTGAGCTTTCATTTTTCTCATCGGGAAAGCAAACATTTACAGTGAAGCCTCATATTAAATATTGGAATTCAACAACTACCCAGCTTCCACTTAAGCTTCTAGTCCTTATGGCAATAGTGGTGAACCTTTTCGGCACCAAGTGCTGAAACGAGAGCGCATGCATGCACCAGAAACCAGAGAAGCAGCTCCCCGACCTGCATGCACGTGAGTACCGGAAACCGGAAGCTTAGCTTCCCGGCACTCACATGCGTGACAGCGACCTGGTCTTCTGGTTTGTAACATGCATGTGTGCATGAAGACCAGCTGGCCGGTGCACATGTGCTCTCTGGAACCCAGAAGAGCAACGGGTGATAGCTGGTGTGCCCAGAGGGATGGGTCTGCCTGCCACTTCCGGCATGCATGCCATAGATTCACCATCACGGCCTTATGGTTTTAAATATTAACATGAAGAAATGACCAGCGAAAGACAACGTTAGAAACCTAATTAAAAATGGTAATTGTTCTTATGATATATGTACAGAATAACCCTTGAGTAACAAGGATATGCACATGGAAACATTTATGAGAATACTTATGAATAATTATCCAGCCACACACAGATAACACTGAATTGAGTTAAAGTTTACTTTAAGAAATAGCACAGTCCAATAAACGGTCCAGGTCATATACGTTTTACAGTCCAAAGAATATCCAATTACAAAATCTTCTTACCGGTTGCCTTTGTCATTTCCAGTAAACAAAGATATCAAAGTATAAGCGCAGCATAAACCTTAGATAGCAACAGAATGTCAGAGATACAGAATGTCAGGGAGACAGAATGACAGAGAGAGCAAGCTTTGATCTCTAGCTCCCTCTTCTGGTAATTTGCAATATAATCAACCAATCGGAATATAGTATAAATCAATACAGTGATTTTGTCTTAAAGCTACAAACATACATTGTTGGTTTATATATTGCCAACCCAACTAATTGGTGGAACAGATTCCTAACAGTTGTGATGTTCACAGCCTTGATAGTTTCTTTCACCCAAGTCTGACATCTTAAAAACCATGACTGAAAGGGTTTCTTTGGCTCAAGGTGCCTTTCTGTCTTGTGTTTTGTGTACATACTGTTTGGCAAAAAGCGACAATTCTTTCATTAACGGTATTATTAAATGCCTATTTTTTTTCTTTTTCCCACTGACACTGGGAAGATTGTTAAACATCTAAACATTGTGGAGGGATTAAAAGTTAGAACTGACCCATTCAGTGTGTTTGGCCCATTTAAGAATGCTTAGTGGGCCCCATATATGCCATGTGGGAACTTTTGGGGTCCATAGTTAGTATTTATTTATTGATTAATTGACTGGATTTTACCTTTATTACTTTATAAGTAACTTTATAAAGTGATGAACATACCTAACACTCCTTCCTCCTCCTTTCCCCCCCACAATAACAACCTTATGAGGTGAGTTGGGCTGAGAGAGAAAGTGACTGTCCCAAAGGCCTCAGCCAGCTTTCACGCCTAAAGCAGGACCACAACTCACCGTCTCCTGATGACTGGCCCAAAGGCACCCAGTGGGCATTCATGCTTAATGTCAGACTAGAACTCACAATGTCCTGGTGATAGGACCAAAAATCTCCCAGCCTAAGGTGGAACTAGAACTCATCGTCTCCTGGTGTCTAATCCAGCACCTTGATCACTGTCCCAAACTGGGTCTCTGTTGTCGTTGCTCAGTAGTGGCCCTCACTTTGGGGTACAACTGAAATTCTGTTAGCACTATATCAACCATCATTCTGTGAGGATGCTAAGGAAAAAATCTTGCGCTGTAAATGGAATATAATAGAGACTGATCCCCAGGAGGGAGGGGCTGTATTCCAGAGGAGTAAGAGGCAGCTCAGTCCAGATATTTTGTGTGAGAGAAAGAGGGTGAAGACAGTCCCTCCCTAATAGTTCACAGAGTGTATGTTTGAGGTAAATATAGTAGAGTGCTTAATGTGGCAAGATTCTGTCTATAGGTTTGGCAAGAATAATGAAATCAGCTTGGAAGAATCACCACGTGTCTTCCTTGGTTCTTTGGACCTAAGAATACATTTGATGCTGTTTTACGATGACAGATTGAATCATCCCTTGTGGTCACTCTTTCATTAATTTTATTTTGTGGTTTGTGTTTGTGCAATCTTGTGCTTTATATTTTATTATAATAACTACTGAAGAATTTAATGAAGATGAAAATGATACAATGGTGGAAATACTTTAACAAAGCATAATTTCAACTGGAATTTAAGAAAAAGAAACAAAAAGAACCATATAGGCATAATGTACAACTAGCTCAGCCTTTTAACACAGTATTAAATCTCGACCAAGTAGAAACACTGTGCTCCATCTTTCCATTACTACAATATAAAGACACTGCAGGAAATCAGCCAAGAACACATCTCTTTGACATCTGGAGTTTTCTTTCCACATATATAGAATAATTCTCTCAGAATCTCAGATTCTGTGTTTGGGGGGGGGGTTTAATTCAACATCATATTTGCATCTAAAACTGTTTAATTCCCCCCCATTTGTATAAATTATGAACTGCTGTAAATTGTGTCAGATTTGGTGGTGTGGAAGTGTGATCAATCATTGAAGGCTAAAAGGCCATTCCTGCCTCCAGAGTCACAGGAGGGGAAGCACTGAAGAAAGATGTGTGTCCAGGCACTTATTCCTGCCCCAGCTGTGTCAGCTGATCTCATTGACGGGACTCTGCTGCCCTTTAGAAGTCAGTTCTGGTGGATTTCCTTATTTTAAAGGAATGTAGAAATGACTGTGGGGAAGGTACAGATATTCCTTGACTGATGATCACAACAGGAACTAGAATGTTTGTTGCTGAGCAAAACAGTTATTCAGTGATTTGATGACTTGATGACTTTATTGGCACAATTGTGAAGCAAAACACGGTAGCTGTTCAGTGAATCGTAAAGTTGTTCAGTGAATCTGGCTTGTCCCATTGACACTGTTTGTTGGAGGCTAGTTGGGAAGGTTGCAAATAGTGATCACATGACCCTGTGGGATACTGCAACCTTAGCACCCAAATTTTGATCATGCGATTGTGCAATATTCATAAGTGCAAGGACCAGTTATAAGTCACTTTTTTCAGTGCCATTATAACTTGGAACAGTTACTAAACAAATGGTTGTAAGTCAAGGATTATGTGATGACCCAGGGCATAGCACAAAAGCAGCAAAGTCACAAAAGTAGGTAAAGTCCCTTTAATTCCTCCAACTTGGCCTCCAATGTCCAGTTATCATTGGCTGGAGAAAAAAACTCTCCCAAGAATAGTTTTAAAGGGAAGAAATTTAGTCCGAACCAAAAGTACATATAAATTATAAATAAAAACCAACACAAACCACGCTGCAGCAATTAACGAAACAGAGCAGGATAAGGAATTGCAGAACTCAAAAGATAATGAAACACATACAGTTGGGAGGATGCCAGAAGCCAGATAAGACTTGAGAAACAACCATAATGCACATTTTGCTTCCAGCAAGGTTCTGTGTACAAAAACCCTCTTTATCCTGTTTCCCCAGCTGCAGCTAATGAAGGGAATCAGGGCCTTTTTCTCCCCTGCAACCCACGTTGTTCCCTTATCCGTTCCTCCCTGCGTGCCCTAAGATGCAGAGTGGGTGGCCCTGGGTCTTCCTCTGAATACCTAGCTGGACTGTGCCCTTCCCCAGTTTCCTCCACAACCACCGGAGCCACACTCCCACTCCCTGTCTGCTGCTCAACCTCCCCCTCGGAATCAGATTCCAACAGGGGCATGAGAGATTACCTATATGAAAGAGCCATTGAGGCAGTGCTTCCCAAACCCGACTGAATTCCCCAAAATTGGGTGAAAGTGTTTTTTCTTTGGATAACGATTACATGAAACTATTACTCACCAAAACAGGGACATTTAAGTTTAAATCTAAAGATTGCCACATATTCCTATTGAATGAAAACTGATGAAATTACCAGCGGTAATTTGTTGAAATGACATAAACATCATTCAGCGATATTGCTTTTATAATACAGGTAATCCTCAAGTTATGACCATTTGTTCAGGGACCAATCAAAGTTAAGATGGGCAGGCTTTCTATTTGGGCAATAGTCTGGCATTCAGAAAATCCCCGTGTGCCGATCGCCAGCTCTGGGTAAATGCATGTGAATGCGGACAGTTATTTAGATAATCAGCCCAGATCTGCCTACAGATCTGCCTTGGAAGTCACATAAGGTTAACTGGCAGCCGTGAAGCTTCTTCTTAGCCATTCTGGGAAGTAGTTGTTTCAAGGTGCTCCATGAGATGATGGACAGTGCTGAGCCTGTGTCAACCTCCATCCTGCAAGGTTTCCCTTCTATAGAAACAAAAACATTGATTTTGTTAGAGCCTTTGTTAGTCAGCTTGGCTTGATAGCAGGTAAAACAGTCTTCAACTTGTTTTTGGAAATGTTGGGTTGTCTGAGGCTTTTGGGCAAAAGTCTTTCCTGCTTGACAGATCCTGACTAAATGACCCTTCCTCTGGCATTTTAGACGAATGGCATTCCTGAACTTGCAGGATGCCCTGAGGTGGTTTCCCCCGCAGCTTAGACAAATGGGCTGAGGCCCTGGAGGCAGATTGGGGTTTGGCCTGTTCTCCCTTTGACTGTTTTTTTGCTGCCTGAGGCGATTTACATCATTAGCCTCTTCTTAGCCTTCTTCTGTGGAGGCTTCATCGTAATGGATGGCTGAGCTGCTCTAGCTAATTGGATTTCCCTGAATTTCTGCTGCTGAAAGTGCTGATAGTTCAGCAGCTTGAGACTCTTCAATTGCTAATTTAAGGGTTAAATCCCCTTTAGCCAATAGACACCTTTGTAGCCTTAAATCCCTGACTCCACAAACTAGTTGGTCTAATAACATGTCTTCCAGATAGTCTCTAAACCCACAATGCAAGGCAGCTGTTCGTAGGGCAGCCATGTACCCACTAATAGTCTCTCCCTCAGCCTGAATCCGTCTCCTAAAAGCATGACGCCTGGCAATTCGGGATGGCTTAGGGGAATAGTGGTTGGAAATAATTTCCTGCAATTCTTCCCATGGAACAGTCTTAATTGAACGTGGAGCCAATAATGCCGTAGCAGTGTCAAACACTGTGGCTCCGCAAAAACTTAAAAAGTAGGACTTTTTCCTATGGTCGGAAATGTCAGCGAGGTCTATGGCATCTAGGAAACAGTCAAATCGGTTTCTGTAGGATTCCCATGTTTCTGCTGTCGGTCTGAAAGGCGGGAATGCAGGGTTCGAAGTCATCTCGACTCAGCGGTGCCGGATCTTCCGAGGAAAGTTGAAATTCGCGCTCGCGAATAGTGACAGTAAGCTCTTAAAGTGACATTCAGCTCGGTAGTGACTTCAGCTCTTTTTTGTAGTGACTTCGCTTAGCGATTCTTTGCCCGGTTGCCTCTTATATGTATCCCGCCCTCGTCGCCAGTGTTGTAGAGCGGCGGAATAACCTGAGGCGAACACGGAGCGAACTTCAGCTTTTACTTTATTGTAACAATAAAGGGTTGCCACGGCTGCCGCGCTAACAAGGCAGCCAGCTGGCGGACAACAGCTGATGCCGTTTGACAGCTCCCTTTTATAGCCGGCTGTCAAATGGCATCAGCCAATAGGAACGGTCTGTGTTCCCGCTGGAAACACGGACCGGAGTGAAGACTTCAGCTCAGTCTTTTACGAACGCCACACTTTAACTGGAAAATGGGAAAATCAATAGACAGCCAATTGCAGTGGTGTATTATATGCTTTGGCTGCTCAACTCCCATACTTGAACCCACTGTGTTTCCAAATCATTTCAAGGCAGCTTCCCGTCAAACATGTTGCTGTGATCAAGAATGTTTGTGCTGCCTGATGCTATTCTTCTAACAAGAAGAGCAGAGGTGATTTTAAGACGGAATTGTTTAATCTGAACACACCATCAGAGCAGCTGACAAAAAGAATGGAATTATATTTTTAAATGATCTAGCTAGCGCAAGGATGAGGCTCCATTATTGCTGATTTGCCTGCGAAGCTTTAATGTCAGAATTTGGAAATGATGAAGGACTTCATGTGAGAGTGTGTTTAGCTGAAAGGATGTTGGTCATTTTCCTCTCCTTACTGAATTCTTAACGTGTTTTCTTTACCCTTTTTATTTACTTTTGTCTCTTCTCCTTCTTCCTCCTTCTCCTTGTCCTCCTCCTCCTCCTCCTCCTCTTCCTTTTCCTTTTATTTCTCCTTCTTCTGCTTCTGCTTCTCCTCCTCCTCCTCCTTCTCCTTCCTTTTCCTCCCCTTCCCCTTCTCTTCCCTTCCCCCTTCCCCTCCTCTTCCTCCTCTCCTGCCTTCCTCCGTTTCTCCCTCCCTTCTTTTTCTTAATGTTCACAGGATATCCTACTGTACAGCAGATAAAGTACACGACAAGGTATTTGCCTACATCGCCCAGAGTCAGCACAATGAGAACCTGGAGTGTCATGCTTTCCTCTGTTCCAAGAAAAAAATGGTCAGTATTAAGTGGAAAAGTCCCTGCTGTGTGTTCATTTATTCCATTCCTATGGCTGCCCATATGGCGTTTCCAGTTTTCGGTAAAACCACCCCCATAGAGACCCATTGGTTCACTTAACGGCCGAGGCATTCGTTTAACAACCGCAGCAGCCAATGCAGGCCCATCGTGTTTGCTTAACGACCGCCTCAAAAACGGTCATAAAATGGGGTCAGATCTCCCTAATGGCTATTTCTAATTTCAATGCTGCTTTCAAAATGTCCTTGAAAACTTTCCCCGCCAAAGGTGTTTTCCTTCGCCTCCTTTTTTTTCCCCCTAGACAAAAAGTTGCCTGCTAATTTGACATGATACGAAGACAGGGTGCACATCTTCAAGGCACAGACTCTGAATGTCTATTTTTCACATCTCCAGCATATAATTACTCTGTATTTTTAGCGCCTGGGCAATTCACAACATTATCTGGGTCTATTAAACTTGATTTGAATGTGACAGCTGAAATTGTAAACAGCTGTGAGGAGTTTCATACTTAATTACCATATTTAAGGAGTTGTTGGGATTTTTTTTTCCTTCCCTTTCCCCCTGATAAAAAAAGCACTTTGCTCCTCCACCAAAGATTTAAATGGTTCTGACAACATCTCTTTTTTTCCTTTCATGTCATACTGGGACAGGTACAATTTTGTCTCTGTTCTTCTAAACAGCCCCATCGCTCTGGTTTGTCTAGCATGCTAGCCAGTTAATGGGTGGGAGGTTTGATAGATTGGAATCCAAATTTCTCATCAGCATCCTACAACTGGATATTTGAGGGGGGGGTTGGTTATAGCATCCATTAATCTATAAGAAAACAAAATGTGTATGCAAAATTCTCTACCTATTTATTTCTCATAACTCTCTTAGACAGAGTCTTAGAGTGAATTATAGTTCTTGTTCAGGCATCTTGATAAGCCATAATTTTTCCGAGTTCTGCCTGGTACATATTATCTAATTCCGCAATTGTGTAATGCTATACAGTATTGCTTTTGCTATATTGC
This sequence comes from Notechis scutatus, assembly GCF_049901735.1. NCBI lineage: Eukaryota > Metazoa > Chordata > Lepidosauria > Squamata > Elapidae > Notechis > Notechis scutatus. Next base: position 10,360,128 of record NC_142016.1, read on the forward strand.
TTTCATTCCAATGCTGTTGGCTAAAAAAAAAAAAAAAGTTAAAACCTGAAATAAAGAACAAAGTTTGGGTTTGCCTACGCAGAAGGTTAACAAACCACAGGTTTCAAGTACAGTAGGTTATTTCAATAAAATAACCTGGATTAAAACCAAACACAACATGTTGGGGTTTAGCAGAATGCATGAATGTTGCCACGTTTTGATTATCTCCTAAATTCCCAGGCCTTTATATGCCACAACATTTATTCCAGAATTGTGGCATCTCAAGCTGATTTTTGTGCTGCATCTATTGATCAGCTGTTTGCAGCTTTGGAACTAAATTTTGCTGCAACTCACTGTTTTTTAGATAGGGATATATGAGGAGAGAAGAAACTGTAATATTAATCCTGTGTCAGCATGTAGTTTTGTGGAAGTTAGTTAACTTGAGGTAAAGGTGGATCAAAGACTCTAGTTCAGGGGTGGGCAAACTACGGCCCGCGGGCCATATCCGGCCCGTTGGTCTTTTTAATCCGGCCCGCCGAAGATTGGTACAGAATTAAGGTTTGATGTGAATGATTGAATGATTGCATTCATTTGATTTTGACTTGTAATGACAGGCATTTCGACACCAGGTGGCGGCCCGTCTGTCAAATTTTAAAAGTCAATGAGGCCCCCGAGCCAAAAAGTTTGCCCACCCCTGCTCTAGTTAGTCTTTGATCCACCTTTACCTCAACAGGCCTTCTAAGCTAACTAGATGTGTAGGTAAAAATGGGTGCCACTTTCTGGATAGTTTGAAGAATGCTCCATGAATGGGATTTATATTTAATTGGCAGTTTTCATCACTTATAGAAAACATAGAAAACCGAGGGCAGGAAAAGGCCTAGTGGTCCATCAAGTCTGCCTTTTGAATTTATTTGTTTTTGTTTTCTTTTCAATTTATTTATTTATTAATATTTATTTGTTGCTTTTGTGTTTTCTTTTCTTTTTTAATTTTTGTTGGATGATGGACATATGTTTATCCCAAGCATTTTAAAACTCAGTTACTGATGATTGACCCACTATCTTCACTGGAAGTTGGCTCTAAGCTTCCACTATTCTTTCTGTGAAGTAATGCTTTCTAAACTTTTGAATTTTCCTCCTGTCAGTTTGAGGTTATGCCCCCATGTTCTTGATTTTTACTTACTGTTGAAAATACAACCTTCTAAAACAGGGGTGTCAAAACTCAGGAACTGGGGGCCGGAGCTGGCCCGTAGGGCTGCCCTGGAAACAGTGAAGGACCGGCCTGCGGTGCCTCTGCAAGCGAAAATGGAGCACGGGAGGGCTGGCTGTGGCCCTCCCAAGCTCCATTTTCACTGACAGAGAGTTGCAGGAGGCCATCACAGCTGAAAACAGAGCGTGGGAGCCCCTTTTCGCTGGCAGAGCAGTGGAATCACCACAGGCACTCCCAACATGAGTGACGTCAAGCTGGCCATGTCCCCCCGAGGTCAAACACAGGCCTGTTGCAGCCCTCAATGAAATAGAGTTTAACACCCCTGTTCTAGAACCTGATTCACACCCTTAATATAATTAAAGGCTTCAGTCATGCTTCCCTTTCCCTTCTGTTCTCTTAGGGTGTACATACTCAGTTCCTCCAATCTGTCCTCATACGTTTGTTCCTCAGACCTTGTGCCATTTTTGTTACCTGTTTCTGGACTCACTCAATCTTATCAATACCTTTGATTAAGTGAGGTCTCCAGAACTAAACACAGTATTCCACGTGGAGCCTGATTAAAGCAGTAGCAGTAGCACTTAGACTTATATACAGCTTCACAGTGCTTTACAGCCATCTCTGGGCTGTTTACAGAGTCAGCATCTTGCCCCCAGCAATCTGGGTCCTCATTTTACCAGCCTCAGAAGGATGGAAGGCTGAGTCAACCTTAAACCGGTGAGGATCGAACGCCTGGCAGTGAGCGGAATTAGCCTGCAATACTGCATTCTAACCACTACGCCACCACAGCTCCTTGCCCTGTTTAACAGGGTTTGGACCTCTTTTTCGTGACAATGCATCCCAGAACTTCCCCTCATTTAGGATGTGAAGAAACCCCAGTATTTGGAAGGATTAACTTCGAGTGTTGTACATCACCCAGAGTCACTTTCATATAAGATGGGCAGCTACATAAGTATAACAACAAGATCTGTGTTCAATCAATCAATCAATCAATCAATCCCTCCCCAGTTACCACTAGGAGGGTTCAGCCTGTAAATCTAAACACATAGAAGTGATTTATGACTGGTTGGTTTCTCTCCCTCCCCCCTCCTCCCCCTTCTCACACACACACACACACACACACACACAGAGAAAACACATGCACGGCTATATTCCACACTTCAATTCTAAGTTGAGGTATTAATAGAGGTGAGAAGAGAAAGAAAAAAAGTGATATTCAAAAAGAACCCAACAACTCCATATTTATTTCCCAAAATGACCTGTACTTGGCCAGATAGAGGTCTAGAAGTTATTTGCAGAATATTTCAGGTTTTATCTCATTTCATAGGCAAAATAGACTCTTTTTAAGCCTGGCGGACTTCAACTCCCAGAGTTCCCCAGCCAGCTGGCTAGGGAATTCTGGGAGTTTAAGTCTGCCAGGCTTAAAGTTGCCAAGGTTAGAGACCCCTGCTGTAGGCCAAATGGAAGGGATTGGGAAGAATCTTTGAATGAGAAATTATCCAGTAGTTCAATATGCCTCTTGTTGTGGTTCGCTGGCAGCAGGTGCGGATGGCTGAGGTCTCGGAGAGTGAGGACTCAGATGAGGGGGCCTGTGTGTGATGCAGGGATGGGGCCAGGACAATCAGGGAGTGGAATGCTGCCTTCGGAGATTGTGGAGGCTGGCAGCAGTGATGAAGAGGACCCCGAGGAGCCTGTGCCCAGTGTGCGCAGGGCTGCTCGAAGGAAAGAGCAGCTGCAGCAGCACGGGCAACTCGGGAGTAAGGCTGCAAGGTAATGGCCCCTCCCTTAAGGGATAAAAGCCAGCTGAGAAACCGGAGTTCTTTGCAGGAAGCAAAGAAGTTTTTGTACTCAAGCCTGGTGGACGTTCGGAATATCTTGGTTGGTGTTTGGAGACTCTTTGTGTTTGAAATATTTCTTAGTAACTTTATCTAGAGTTCTTGTCAGCCTTGCACAACCTTGGCAAGGCTCATTCTTATCGGAGACAATTAATTTGAAACAGCCTTTTAACCGTGAAGGAACGGAATTCATAAAGAATCATTAGAAGGTTTTTCTGTTACCTCTGTTTCATGTTTGTTTCCTTGGAACAAGGTTTGGATCAGAACACCTCTTTCCATTTTGGGGGGAATCTCTCAGTTACGTTGAACTAAGAGTTAGTGACTAGAACAAAGTTGTTTCCCTCAAATTTGCAACAGTCCTATTTTAACTACTGCACCATGCTGACTTACGTTTAAAGGAGGGGTGGATTTCCCCCCCCCCCCCAAAAAATGAACCACTTTCTGTAGGCAAAGCAATTCTCTATAAACTCTACTCTTTCTCTTCAAAGAAAGGAAGACAAGCCTTCTAAATAATTGTGTGAATTCACCCGAAGTTTTCTGCAGCTGCCGCTTGACTCTCTGCAGCCACAAGACTGCCAGCATCACTATTAAATTAAGTCTTAACTGGTGTGGGACCGACGGAGCTGTAGAAGGAGGAAGGAGGCTCCTGGTTTAACGTATCTCCTTCGCTGGTTTCAGATCTGCAAAAGGAGCTGCCTATTAGTGCCCCATTATAATTGCTGTTGTATCTGTTTTTTTCCCCCCCACCCCCCTCCTCTCCCTTCAGGCTCAAGCCGTCACACTTACGGTTGCTCAGGCTTTCAAGGTAGCATTTGAATTTTGGCAGGCATCCAAGGAAGGTGAGTGCGAAATCCAGCTACTCCTGATGGTCTCAATAAGAGGATTGAGAGCAGCCGTGGTTTTGCTTTTTCATGGTTGTTCTTAATGTTTGAGTTTCTTGTGGATCATTATTATTATTATTATTTTTTGTCAGTGTGTTTAGGATACTGCAAGGGGAATGTGTTGCATCAAATTGGGATAGTTCTGTTCCTCTTTTAAGTGCAGTAGCTGTCATGCCCCTGGTGGAGACTGACTCTGAGGGAGAGGAGGAACAGCCAACAGGGAGTGGAGGTGTGGCTCCGGAGGTTGTGGAGGAGGCTGCGGAAGGGCAGAGGCCGGCTGGGCAGTCAGAGGAGGATCCAGGCCCATCCCCTCTTCATCCTAGAGCACGCAGGGAGGAGAGGATAAGGGAGAGGCATGGTCTCCTCAGGAGGAGAGGGCCTTGATCCTCTTCATGGGCTGCAGCTGTGACAACTGGATAAGAGGACAGACATGCGTACGGGCGAATGCTGGAAACAAAGCATGGAAATATCTCTAGTTTATTGTTCCTGTTTGACGTCCTTCCCAGTGTGTGTTCTGATATCTGTGGACGTCTTCAATCCCTTATCTTGCTTGGTTTGTGTTGTTTTTTACTCTTTATAATTTAAACAGCATTTCCTCCTTCTCGTAACTGCTCATGTGGGAGTTTTTTGTCTCCAGTCAAGGATATTTGGAGCTTGGAGTAAAGTGAAGGAACAAAAGGGGCTTCACTTTTTGTGTGACTGTGTTTATTTTGTATCCCACCCTGGGATCATCACAGTAGTCCTCGACTTACCTCGAATTGAGCCCAAAATTTCCATTGTTAAACAAGGCAGTTAAGTGACTTTTGCCCCATTTTATGAGCTTCTTATTTGTTAAGCGAATCACTGCAGTTGCTAAATGACTTGTGCAGTCATTAAGTGAATCTGGCTTCCCACGTTTGACTTTGCTTCTCAGAAGCCAGGCGGGAAAGTTGCAAATGGTGATGAATGACCCCAAGACAATGAGGCTCTCATAAATACATACCAGTTGCCACATGCCCCAACTTTTGATGACATGTTTTATGGGGATGCTGCAATGATCCACAAGTGTGAACACCATCATAAATCACTTTTGTCCAGTGCTGTTGAAACTTCGGTCACTAAACAAATGGTTGTAAGTCAAAGACTAGCTGTATGATCTTATTTCTCAGGATTCTGGTGGAAGATTGGTGAGCGAGTTGCTGCCGTGCCTCCCACCCCTCCACCAATCCCTGCAACGTGGAAATTTATCCCATTCCGCCTTTCAATTGGTTGCTAGTATTTAATGCTTAGGATTGCTTTTCATTGTTGCTATCGTTGTTGTCACCTTGGATGATGCAGGTGGCTGAGCATTGGTCAGCCCTCGCATTTGGTCTAGAACAGGGGTGTCAAATAGAGGGCCGCATCAGGATTGTGTTTGACCTGGGGGAGCCCTGGGGGCATGGCCAAGATGGGTGTGGCCGCCATGACATCACTCGTGTCGGGGTGCCTGTGGCGGCCCAAGCGCTCTGCCAGCGAAAATGGCCTCCTGGGCCCCTGTTTTCGGCGACTAGGGCCTCCTGTTGCCCTTGGCCAGCAAAAAACAGAGCTCGGAGGAGGGACCGCGTGCCTCCCCCGAGCCTCGTTTTCATAGACTGAGGGCTGCAGGAGGCCCCTAGGGGCCAAAAACAGAGCCCGGGACAGCTGCCTGTGGCCCTCCCAAGCTCCGTTTTTGCTGGCAGAGGCACCACGGATTGGTCCTTCCCACATTTACTATAGATGCTCCTCAACTTCCAATGACAATTGAGTCCAAAATTTCCATCGTTAAGCAAGACAGTTGTAAATTTTGCCCCATTTTATGACCTACCTTGCCACAGTTGTTAAGTGAATCACTGTAATTGTTAATACCACATTTATTCAGTGAATCTGGATTCAACATTGCTTCACCACGTAAGAGCCGTGGGGGCAAAAGGTGTTCGAACAAAGTATTGCAGGTGAATTCTGCCGACTGCCAGCAGTTCAATCCTGAACCAGCTCAAGGTTGACTCAGCCTTCTGTTCTTCCGAGGTGGGTAAAATGAGGACCCAGATTGTTGGGGGCAAGAGGCTGACTCTGCAGACTGCTTAGAGAGGGCTGCAAAAGCACTGTGAAGCGGTATATAAGTTTAAGTGCTATTACTTGCGAAGGAAGGAAGGAAGGAAGGAAGGAAGGAAGGAAGGAAGGAAGGAAGGAAGGAAGGAAGGAAAGGAAGGAAAGGAAGGAAGGAAGGAAGGAAGGAAGGAAGGAAGGAAGGAAGGAAGGAAGGAAGGAAGGAAGGAAGGAATCCATAGTGGCACAGTTGTTAGAATGCAGCATTGCAAAGGTAACTCTGCCCACAGCCAGGAAGTTCAATTTTGACCTGCTCAAAGTTGACTCAGCCTTCCATCCTTCCAAGGTTGGTAAAATGAGGACCCAGATTGTTGGGGGCAAGAGGCTGACTCTGCAAACTGCTTAGAGAGGAGTGTAAAAGCACTGTGAAGCCGTATATAAGTCTAAGTGCTATTGCTCATAAAAGGTAATCACATAACCCCAGCACACTGCAACAGTCATAAATACACGCCAGTTGCCAAGCATCCTAATTTTGACCAGAGGGATGCTGCAGAAGTTGTCAAAGCGTAAAAAACAGTGGTGTCATGTGTTTTTTTCCCAGTGCCGTTGTAATTTCAGACGGTCACTAAATGAATGGTTGCAGGTTGAGGACTGCCTACATCCCTCATCGCTGCACACACATTAAGAGGCTCCCTTCTAGCTGTTGAGGAAATGCATCCAGCCAGGGCTTCTGGCTGCGGCTGACCGCCTGGTATTAATGGAGAATACGCAGACAGTGAACCATCTGTCTCTTTGTCAGCGGCGGATTGGTTGGAGCAGCTGCAGGCACGTCGGCCCCCTTCCAGATTGAATGGAGCTGTAATTAAATGGCTTCCCCAGGCTTGGCATCCTGCTGGTAGGAGGAGCCCTCCCAGTTGGCTGCTGCTGTTCAACAATCACAGAGGCTAAAAGGTTGGCGTGTCTAAGAGAGAGATCGGCTTCCTGTGTCTCTGCCATTGAGTCGCCCCAAAGGGACACTCACTCTGCATATGGAGAGGCTCCAGGCTTCCCAAAAACATTTTCCACTGGGAATCCTCTCTTGCTGGAAACCCACAAGACCACTTCCTTTCTTAGTTGATGTTAGACCATCTTTCTCTTCCCTCCTTCCTTCTCCCTCTTCTTCCTTTCTTTCCTCCTTCCTTCCTTCTCCCTCTCCTTTCTTCCTTCCTTCTCCCTCTCCTTCCTTCCCTCTTTCCTTCCTTCTCCCTCTCCTTCCTTCCTTCCCTCCTTTCTTCCTTCTCCCTCTCCTTCCTTCCTTCCTTCTCCCTCTCCTTCCTTCCTTCCTTCTCCCTCTCCTTCCTTCTCTCTCTCCTTCCTTCTCCCTCTCCTTCCTTCCTTCCCTCCTTTCTTCCTTCTCCTCTCCTTCCTTCCTTCTCCCTCTCCTTCCTTCCTTCCTTCCTTCTCCCTCTCCTTCCTTCTTCCTCTGCTTTCTTCCTTCCTCTCCTTCCTTCCCTCCTTCCTTCCTTCTCTGTCTCCTTTCTTCCTCCCCTCCCTCCTCCTTCCTTCCTTCCTTCCTTCCTTCCTTCCTTCCTTCCTTCCTTCCTTCCTTCCTTCCTTCCTTCCTTCCTTCCTTTCTTCCTTCCTCTCCTTCCTTCCCTCCTTCCTTCCTTCTCTGTCTCCTTTCTTCCTTCCCTCCCTCCTTCCTTCCTTCTTCCTCTCCTTCCTTCCTTCCTTCCTTCCTTCCTTCCTTCCTTCCTTCCTTCCTTCCTTCCTTCCTTCCTTCCTTCCTTCCTTCCTTCCTTCCTTCTTTTCTCTTTCCATTACCCTCCCTTTCTAAAATAGAGATCTTTTCTTTCTTTCTTTCGCCTGGTTTACCCTCTTGTAGGTTATAATGCAGTTCTGTGGATTGTGGTTCTTAAAACCGACTGAGAAACTGATGAGATTTTGTGTCCTTTCCTCTCCCCTCCCCTGTTCCCACGACAGAGAAGGAGAAGAGGGACAAGGCCATCTTGGAAGGAGAAATTGCCAGCAGCCTGAATTCAGATACTTCTTCCCCCAAAGCACGTAAGTAACCAAGGATTCCATAAAAAGGAAAACCTTTTGTATTTACCGAGTTTAATTCTTTCCAAGACTTGGACAGGAAGTACGGTCTGAAAGTAGAATCTAGGAACTACTTTGCTTGGCCAACACACTACATGGATATGTGCTTCATGGGGTATAACTCCCTTTTGAAATCAACATCGATTCTGAAGTAGATGAGTGTCTCATCTGTAATTATGACATAGGGGAGGTTATTCCTCGACTTACGACTGCAACTGAGCCCGGAATTTCCGTTGCTAAGCAAGACAGCTGTTCAATGTGTTGCTCCCCATTTTACAACTTTTCTTTTTGCTAAATCACTATAGTCATTAAGTGGATCGTGTGGTTGTTAAGTAAATATGGCTTCCTCCATTGACTTGAAGGTTACAAAGGGTGACCGCATGACCGCAGGACAGTGCAGCCCTCATAAATGCATGCCGGGGGTCGAGCACCTGAATTTATGATCACCTGACCATGGGGATGCTGCCATGTTGTAAGTGTGAAAACCAGCCATAAGTTAGTTTTTTCGGCATCGTTGTAACTTTGAACAGGGACTAAAACGAATGGTTGTAAATCCAGGACTATCTGTACAGATACATTGGATCAGGAACGGTAACCTGGTGCTTCCAATATTCTAGGCCCACGATGGCGAACCTATGGCATGTGTTCCACAGGTGGCACACAGAGCCATTTGTGTGGGGACGCAAGCCCCAGTCAAACTTACCTGCACTGCGCATGCGTGCACCTCCCAGCTGATTTTCGGCCCGTTTGAGGCCATTTTCACCCTCCCAGAGGCTCGAGGGAAGCCTCTGCAGCCTTGGGAGGCCGAAAAACAGGCCTACCGGAAGTGCCGAAACGGGCCCGTTTTCAGCCTCCCGAGGCTCCAGAAGCTTCTCTCGAGCCTCTGGGAGAGCGAAAACGGCCTCCCACTGGCTCCAGAGGCCCTGCAGAGGCTAAAAATGGGCAGTTCTGGTATTTCCGGAAGGCCCATTTTTCGGCCTCCCAAGGCTGCAGAGGCTTCCCTCAAGTCTCCAGGAGGGCGAAAACAGCCCCAAACGGGCCGAAAATCAGCTGGGAGGCGTGTGCATGCGCAGTGCAGGTAAAGGGGCGGGGTGGGGGTGTTGCGCACGCATGCGCAGGCGGGCGTGGCACATTGCATTGGTGCTAGCATGTGCGCGCGCTTTCAGCACACCACAACCAAGAGGATCGCCATCCCTGTTCTAGGCTTTAGTGATGGTTGACCCCAGCCCATGTGACATATTGCAAGAGAGTTTGAGAATGAAAGGTAGCCCTTGATGTACGACCACAATGGAGCCCAACATTTGTGTTGCTAAGCGAGAAATTTGTTAAGTGGGTTTTGCTGCATTTTATGGCTTTTCTTGCCCCATTTGTTAAGTGAATCACTGCAGTTGTTAAGTGAGTCACACAGTTGTTAAGTGAACCTGGCTTCCCCGTTGACTTTGCTTGCCAGAAGGGGATCACGTTTGACCCCCGGACACTGCAACCGTCATAAATGTGAGTCAAGTTATCAGGCTTCTGAATGGAAATCACGTGACCACGAGGGATGCTGCAACGGTCATAAAATGTGAAAAAAATGTTCATAAGTCAGTTTTTTCAGCGCCGTTGTAACTTTGAAGAGTCACTAAGTGAACTGTTGTCAATAGAGGACCACCTGGATTATCCCAGACAAATCCCTGCTCTGCTTTATTTGTAAGCCTGATAACAGGAGCTATTTTACGACACGACTTTGTGATCTCTTTTAGAAGCTGTTTCTTTCTCTTTTTTAATTTTTTTTTTTTTTTATAAATCGTTTTGATTACATTTTTCAAAAATACAAATCTCATTCATGTTTGTGACAGCATTTTGGCATCGACAAAAATATATATCTTACGTAACTTGTTATATACATCATTATTATATACATCTACAAATATCTACGTCTTATATGTCTTATTCTACTGTATATATCACCAAACACATATATCAATATATTACTTACTATAAAGATATCCACATGAACAATCTCTTAAGGTCTCTTACTTTATTTGCAATCAACTATTCCTCCTAATCTTTGTACCTCTTTTTAGCCACTCGTACCATTTATCCCATATTACGTAGTATTCAAAATTCTTTCTTTCTCTTTTTTTAAATTGAAGTCTATTATAATATAAAACACAAATAGAAAGAAAAACAATACAGGAATGAAGGGGAAGGGAAAGGGAAGGGAAGAGGGGGGTGCAAGGTAAGAGAGAAAGGGGTTGGGAAGCAATGACTTCCAACATTTTTTTAAAACCTTTAGAATTTTCAGTCAACATAGTCTTCAAGATTAGGAATTCTGGAAGACGTAACCCCCCCCACACACACACACACAACTTTGAAGAATAATAGGCCGGAGAAGGATAAGAAGCTTGTGATCTAAGACACCTCTGCAGTTTTTAATTTGTGTAGCACCCCAGTTCAAGCATGCATGAAACCAAATTAAATTCTGGTTATAGGGCTAGATGCCTTGAAGGAGGAGGAGCTGAATGTAGCTTTGACCGGCATACAAATCGCTCAAATGAATAAGATATCCATCTTCACAGACTCTTAAGGAGCATATTATTTATTTATGTATGTATTTAAATTTAAATGCTTGCAGGACTGAGCATGCAAGAACTTAGCTTAGACTGCCAGGATGAGATGTGGCATTCCTCATCACTTGTGAAGATGGGCAAATAGTGGCAAAGTCTTGAGCATTTGCAATAACTTTTCTGAATTTAAAAAAAAAATCCAGTTGCTTCTTTTTTAAAAAAAGAAAAAGAAAAAACTGACATGGATAATTTCTGCTATCCTAGGGTTGGGATGATGTGTTTGGAAAAGTCAGAAGCTGCGTAAGCTGAATCGTTACATCATAAATGTTTGGGAAGTTAGGATATCACGTTTTCTTTCCCTGATGTTGGTTGCTGAGCAAAAGAAGGAGTTGAACTGTTTCTTTGTCGCTGCTGTTTTGTTTCAACCGTGAAGTTTAGTTTAAATTCAGATTACAGTTCTTATATCAGAGGTCTCCAAACTTGGCAACTTTTAAGACTTGGAGAATTTAAGGCTGGAGAATTCTGGGAGTTGAAGCCCACAAGTCTTAAAGTTGCCAAGTTTGGGGACGCCTGTCTTATATGGTTCTTGCCTTCAATGGAAAATTCAGTGGTGCTGAATCAGACGGTCTGGGAGTCAGGGTTACCAAAATTGGAGATAACAAGGCCACATGAAGCCCGGGCCCTTCCTCTTCCCCTCTAAACAGATATAATTGCATAATTACTGTTTTTTCCAAAGCTTGCATCTAGAGAAACAAAAGATAACTGTGCACTGTTTTTTAAAGAAATTATGCAAACAGACCTTGTAGGGTTGAGTTTGCCATTCTGTTCTATTCTTCCTTCACTCTCTTTTAAACATTCTCCTTTCTTTCTATCTAGCCAGCATTCATCAACCCCTAAATATCCTGTGATAAATTATAGTCTGGATTCCCAGGAGTGAATTCCAGAAGAGAGACAACTTCAGATCAGATACAGCCGTGGTGGCGCAATAGTTAGAGTGCAGTACTGAGGATTAATTCTGCCAATTGCCTGCAGTTCAACAGTTTAGTTCTCAAGGTTGACTCAGCCTTCCATCCTTCCGAGGTTGGTAAAATGAGGACCCAGATTGTTGGGAGCAAAATGCTGACTCTGTAAACCGCTTAGAGAGGGCTGTGTAAAGCACTATGAAGCGGTATATAAATCTTAAGTGCTATTGTGTAAGAGAAAGAGGGTGAAGACCATGCCTCCTTAACAGTTCTCAGAGTATATGCTTTTTGCTGATGGAGTCTGTTTTACTTTGGCAAGATTCTGTCTATAGGCAAATAAAGAAATTTGCTTGGAAGAATCCTGGCGTGTCTTACTTGGCATTTGGAGCCTGGCAAATCCTCTCTGAAGTGGTTTTCTTCTTTCCCCTTCATGTTTATTTAGCGGTGTGTTGATACATTTACCAACCTTGACATTTCTTAAGCTGACAGGGCTTCTCTCCCCTCCCACTCCACGCCCTGCATGTAGTTGGTGCTCTTGTGGCAACATAAGCAATGGCGCCCAACTTCCCAACACTGGAAACAATATGTGCCTCTTCTTACTCTGCTTCAGTACAGGTCACCCTTAGGAACTTCTGTCACACTTCCTGATAAAATTCATGACATGAGACCCGCATCTCATACAGTATATCACAGTATACCCCCTCACATTTTGTAAATATTTAAGTAGATCTTTTCATGGGACAACACTGAAGAAATGACACTTGGCTACAGTGTAAATGTGCTGCCCCCTCAAAATAACGCAACACACAGCCATGAATGTCTAAACTGCTGGCAACAAAAGTGAGTACACCCCTAAGTGATAATGTCCAAATGGGGCCCGAAGTGTCAATATTTTGTGTGGCCACCATTATTTTCCAGCACTGCCTTAACCCTCTTAGGCATAGGGCTCACCAGAGTTTCACAGGTTGCCACTGGAGTCCTCTTCCACTGTTATCCAAGCTGTATACTCACTATTTTACATTGTGGCCAAGTGTCATTTCTCCAGTGTTTTCACATGAAAAGATATACCTAAATATTTACAAAATGTGAGGCGGTATACTCACTTCTGTGATATACTGTAGATATAAAACGAGGAGGAAACTGCATTTGTATTTTTCAGCTGGATTCCTCCCCACATTGACTTCCTGGAAAACGCTACAGATGCACACCGTGTGTACCAAAGGTGTGTGCCAATGCCATTGACACCTGATTGGAATCCATCAAGGCCTTGTGAGCTCTTCGCCTTTGTCATCACGATTCCTGTAGGAGTGTGATTCTTCAGAGGGAAGAGAGAGAGAGAGAGGATCAGCCCTCCGCTTTCTCTTCAGCAGATTTCTCTGTGCCGTTCCAAGGACCCATTAAAACTTTTCAGCCTGGATTGCACAGCTTGCAAAACGAGGTCATGCCTTCTGAGTATTGTGTTTAAGTGTTACTCTTCTCGCAACTGTCTTGCGGCAAAAATCTATCTCCAGAAGCCGGCATGGTGCAAATTGCCTTAAATTAAATGGCCAGGTGGAGTAGTCTTAGGTAGGGAAAGCTAAAGTGACCTCCCATCTTCTACGGCAGGGATCCAAAGCCTATTGCAAATTGATCCCAAGCAATTTGTGCGCTGCCTCCTTCTCATCAGCGCTGCTGAGTGCAGCTAGTCCTCAACTTACGACAATTGGGACCAGAATATCTGTTGCTAAGGAAAGGGGTTGGTTAAACGAGTCATGCCTGGTTTTGTGATCTTTTTGCCCTGCGGTTGTTAAATGAATCACTGCGGTTGTTAAGTGGATCATGCAGCTATTAAGCAACTCCATCTTCCTCCATGGTCTTTGCTTATCAGAAGCTGGCAGAAGGTCTCAGATGGAGATCACATGAAATCAGGGCTCTGCAACTGTCACAAATACAGGCCGGTTGCCAAGGGCCCAAAGTTTGGTCATGTGACCGTTGGGATGCTGCGACGTTTGCAAGCGTGAGGACTGGTTGCAAGTCACTTGTTTCAGTGTTGTTGTAAGTTCAAATGGTCACCAAACTAGTGGCTGTAAGTCAAGGACCACCTGTGTATCATTCACTCTAGTTTAAAATGCTTCTCTGGATAACATAGATATAACGGAAAACAGGGTGACAGAGTTGGCAGGGACCTTGGACCCTCTACTCAAGCAGGAGACCTGCCATTGCAGACAAGTGGCTCTCCTTAAAAGCCTCCAGTGATGAGACACAACTTCTGGAGGCAAAAGCCCTTCCACTGGTTAATTGCTTCACAATTTCTCCTTAGTTCTAGGTTGGTTCTCCCCGTGATTAGTTTCCATACGCTGCTTCTTGTCCTGTCTTTAGAGTTTTGCAGAATAGGTTGACTCCCTCTTCTTTGTGGCAGCCCCTTAGTTACAGTGCTAGAACCCTGCTATCACGACAGCCTAGTTCCGTGTTGGCGAACCTATGCCATGCGTGCCAGAAGTGGCATGCAGAACCATTTACCCCGGCACGTGAGAGGTCACCCGGAAGAGCCCTACTGCGCATGTGCACACTGCTGCCCGACAGCTGATTGTTGGGTATCTGACATGCATGCACAGGAGGTGGAGGGGGTGTTATATGTACAGAATAACCCTTGAGTAACAAGAATATGCACATGGAAACGTTTATGGGAGTAGTTATGAATAATTATTCAGCCACACACAGGTATGCTAAATTGAGTTAAAGTTTACTTTAAGAAATAGCACAGTCCAATAAACAGTCCAGGTCATATACGTTTAACAGTCCAAAGAATATCCAATTACAAAGTCTTCTTACCAGTTCCTTTTGTCATTTACAGTAAACAAAGATATCAAAGTATAAGCACAGCATAAATACAACAGAGAACCTTAGAGAGCAACAGAATGTCAGAGACACACAATGTCACAGAGAGAGCAAGCTATGATCTCCCTAGCTCCCTGTTATGGCAACTTGCAATACAATCAACCAATCGGAATATAGCACAAATCAATACAGTGATCTTGTCTTAAAGCTACAAACATACATTGTTGGTTTATATATTGCCAACCCAACTAATTGGTTTACAGATTCCTCATGGGGGGGTGCATGGGAGATGCATGTGCATGCACAGGGATGCGCTGCGTGCAAGGGGGGGAATCGCACGCACATGCAGACACGCAGTGCAAGGGGGATCATGCGGGTAGGCGCAAAGACGTGCGGCACGAGGGCACGCGCGCATGCGCAGAGGCGTGGCACATGAGGGAAGTTGCACACGCATGCGCAGGGGGCATGGGAGGACCAGCACGCATTGCCTTCTGGGTGCTGGAATGCACGCGCATGCAAGCGAGTGCGTGCGCAATTATCGGCACAGGAGCCTAAAAAGGTTAGCCACCACTGCCCTAGTTCTTCTTTTCATTGAAAGCTCTGCTCCTGGAAGGGCTCTGGGGGCTGTCTCACAGTTGGGATCTTCAGAAACCAACAACCTGAAATTGCATCCACCTTCAACTATGAAAGTTCACAAGATGACTCTGAGCCAGGCATTACCCCATTCACTGCAGAGGCTTCCTCTGAGGATGAAGTTGGAAAAACGAGAGTATCGCATATGCCTCCTAAATCTATAAATAAACAAAGGTGATTTACCTGAGTCATTCACAAGGTGCAAGGTCACTTTTCAGGTTTTTCAGGTTTTCGTATCTGCATCAGTTGGAAATGCATCAGCTAGAACTGGGGACCTTTTGTGTGCAATACAGATGTGCTACAACTGTGCTGTGTGACGAGTTTCGGATGCCATAAACAATGCTAATGCGTAAATGGCAGAGACAAAGGGACAGGCTGGAATTCATGGATATGATTTCTGTTATGATATGTACAGAATAACCCTTGAGTAACAAGGATATGCACATGGAAATGTTTATGAGAGTAGTTATGAATAATTATTCAGTCACACATAGATATACTAAATTGAGTTAAAGTTTACTTTAAGAAATAGCACAGTCCAATAAACAGTCCAGGTCATATACATTTAACAGTCCAAATAATATCCAATTACAAAGTCTTCTTACCAGTTGCCTTTGTCATTTACAGTAAACAAAGATATCAAAGTATAAGCACAGCATAAACACAACACCTTAGATAGCAACAGAATGTCAGAATGTCAAGAGATACAGAATGTCAGAGAGAGCAAGCCATGATCTTGGGTGGAGCTGGCGTCTCAGCGGTACAGCATGCGATCTTGAAGCTCCAAGATCGCCACTGATATCTCCATTGCAGAATGGTCCCACCGGACCTAAACCGTCCCGTAGAGACGGTGATTGAGGAGGGCACATCCTGTCGATCCCAGGGACATCGCAAAGTCCCTGGTTGATCCAGGAAAAGCCCTTTTTGCCAGCGGCAGAGAGGCAGCCTTCCAAGCTGCTGAAGCTGGGACAGCTCCGGAACGGAAGAGATCGGAATGAAAGTGTGTCAGTTTGGAGAGATGAACTTTTACTTATTATTTCTTGGAGAGAACACCCTGAAAAAATTAAAGTGGACTAAAAGTGAAGAGAAAAGAATTTAAGCAAGTGTGATTAATTGTCAAAGTGAACGTTTTTTTTTCTTTTTCCCCTTTTTATTGCAACTTTGGATTTGGCAAAGCTGTTTAACTTTAAGCTGGACTGGTACTTTTTAATCTTCTTATCTTTGTTTGTATTTCTTTCTCCCTTTTTTAACAACCCTTTTGAAAATCCCCTTTTGACTAAGAGTCTTCTGCTTGACTCAAGATTTATTTTTCTCCTTTTTAAAAAAAAAGAGGGGGGGAAAGACTTTACTATTTTTTTTAGTTCCTGGTTGTAGATTGAGGAGGGGGAAGTGAAAGTGAAGGAAAATAAATAGCACTGCCACCCAGAGGCTTGGATACGTTGTTTCTTTTTCCTTTCACTCGTTTGTGTTACGATTAAGGACTCTGAGTTCTGTATTGGAAAAGATACAGATGAGCAAGGCAGTTTGTTTATTCAGATGCTCATTTCCGAATAGATAATTGGAGACTGGAGTTGAAGTTGAAAGAAAGAAGATTGAAGTAACCTTGAAAAATTCTCAGCTGACTTATCAAAGAGCCTTGGATATTTGGCGGCAGAGGCTTGTTTTATATTAGAATGGCTTTTTACCTCTTGCCTCCCTTTCTACCCCCCACTAGTAGGGCTCTTTTTTTCTCTTTAATTGGATTTTAACTTTTTAAACCAGGAACTAGAATGTTTGTTTTGGTTTTCTTTTTGTTTATTAAGAGGATCATATAGAATATTTTTCTTTTTTTCCTTTTTTACTTTTTACATCTACCATTGCAACTAATGGGATTAAGGTATACAAGTGCCTGAAGATTTTTTTTTCCTTTTTTCCTTTGGAGTGGCAATTGCTTGCCTTCGTTGTTTTTTTTTCCCCTCTTTTTTTCCTCTTTTTTCTCTCTCTTTCTTTACAGATAAGCATTACAAGATGAGTAGAAAGACAACATCCCCAGCTTCTTCGATACCAACTCCCTTACCATCTGGAGGACAATGATCTATACAGACAATATTACAACAGGAAAAAGAGAAAGAGAAGGAAGTGACATTATACATGATTATGCAAGGAATTCAAAAAATTGAAAAGACAGATGAAAAAGTGGAAAATGTTCAACAGATGATGATGAAATATGAAGACAGATTCAAAAAAATTGAAGAAGATATACAAAGAGATAAGAAAATTGGAGATATTCATATTCGTTTGAGCGATGTAGAGAAGGGCAGATTTGAACCATTAGGATGGGAAATAGACAAATCAGAATTTTATCTAAGATTTCAAAATATAGAAGAAGGAAAAGGTGAAAATCTTGCTGAAATAATGGCAGAAATATTGGCAGAAGCACTGGAAATAACCAAAGAAAAGATGATGGATGGGATGGACGAAGTGTTTCATGTCTACACAAGATATGCAACGAGGAATAGATTATCAAGAGAAGTTCACATTAGATTTACTAAGAAGATTATTAAGACACAGAAACTCCAGGTGGCAAGAGAGAAAACACTATAAAGATAAAGAAATTGTGGTGCTGAAACAGATACCAAGAAGAGTAAGAGAGATGAGAAGAGAATATTTATTCTCTTCTTGACTAAAGAGTAACTTAAAAGAGGAGTAAACTACAGATGGCTGATGCCAGAAGGCCTCTTGTTCACTTGGCAGGAACAAAGACACAGAATTGACACAGTTGGAAAAGCTGAGCTATTCTACTTAGAATACTTTAGAGAAAAGGAGGAAGAAGAAAGAAAGGAAGAGTCACTAATTGAGTTCCAAGAGGAGTGTATATCAGTAATTGAAAAAGAAAAAGAAGAAGGTGCAGTAGGCGGTGAATCCAGAGGACGAGAATTGAGATCTACTAGAGTAATAAAACCCTCTTATAAAGCTTAACATGGATGAAAGAAAATTGATTACGATTAACATAAATGGACTTAATTTGGCTACTAAAAGAAGGGAAGTATTTCATAAATTAGAAAAATTAAAATTTGATATAATCTGCTTACAAGAGGTAAATATTAAAAAACAACATGGATGTATACTAAAACAAGGAAAACTAGGGAAATTATTTACGTCACTGGCACAATCTAAAAAAAGAGGTGTGGCATTATATATTAAAGAAACAATTTTGGCAAAACTAATTTACACAGATGATGATGGAAGAATTTTGATGGTGGAAATAACGGATAACAGTGCTAAAACACTTTTAATTTCAATTTATGCCCCGAATGATAAACAAGAAGAATTCTCTAGAAAATTACATACAAAAATAATTGAATTGGACTATGTTAATATTCGTATGATGGGAGATTTTAATGGAATAATTAACAACCGGTTGGACTATAAAACACAGAAAACAACAAAGAAAGTTAGAAAGATACTACCAAAATCCTTCCTTCGAATAACAGAAGAATTTAATTTAAAAGATGCATGGAGAGAGAAAAATGAGGAAAATAAGCAATATACTTTTTATTCCAACAGGCACACATCCTGGTCTAGAACAGATATGATATGGATGTCAGCAGAATTATTGACTAATGTACGACAGGTTGAAATAGAAACAAGCACTTGGGCAGATCATAATCCAGTGTCAGTTATTTGGAAAGGACACAAGAGGAGATCTAGATGGACTTTAAATAATATGATACTGAAAGAAAAAGACTTTAAACAGAAAATAGAGAAAGAACTTGTTTTCTTCTTCAAAGAAAATAGAAAAGAGTCGAAACAAGCTTCTGGAACTAGTTTATGGCCCTTGAGATCCTTCAGGGAGGAGAGCCAGGTATAGGGCAAGAGAGAAAGTCTGTTTTATTTCTCCGTCATCCGTAAGAAAGAGCAACTATCAGTGGAGAAGAAGGGGTTCAAAAAGGTTGTCGGTGCACATTCATCAGCTCACAGAAGAGGCTTTTCTGCAGTTCTACAGACTCTTGCAAAAAGTTAGGGGCTAGCTCAGGCTAGGAGATTGACAGGTATTGTTGTGGGCCCATGTTTTTCCCCGCCCTCCTTTCTGGAAAATTCAAGAAAATCCTGCAACTTTTGAGGCAGGTTTGCAGCCCACCCGAGGCTGAAAAGAAAACCTTAACTAATCCTTTTCTCTCCTAAGCTTCATCATTACCAATAGCACTTAGACTTATATACTGCTTCACTTTCCAGCCCTCTCCGAGCAGTTTACAGAGTTAGCCTGTTGCCCCCAACAATCTGGGTCCTCATTTACCCACTTTGGAAGGATGGACATCTGAGTCAACCTTGAGCCTGGTGAGATTCGATCTGCCAAATTGCAGGCAGCCGATAGTCAGCAAAAGTGACCTGCAGTACAGCACTCTAACCACTGCGCCACTGTGGCTCAACACTTTATGTATGCTCTTGCAGGAAAGGTAAAGGTATCCAAATCAAACATATAGCTCAATATTGGATCAGTCAGGATCAAATTCCTGGCACTGGGCAGAGTTAATCTGCAATAGCAACAGCACTTAGACTTATATACCTCTTCACAGTGCTTTACAGACCTCTCTAAGTGATTTACAGAGTCAGCCTATTGCCCACAGCAATCTGGGTCCACATTTTATCCACCTCGGAAGGATGGAAGGCTGAGTCAACTTTGAATCGGTGAGACTCGAACTGCTGGCAGCTGGCAGACAGCAGAATCAGCCTGCAGTACTGCATTCTAAACATTGTGCCACTAGACTACCTCTTAAAGCTAGTCCTTGACTTACAACAGTTCATTTAGTGACTGGCATTGAAAAAAGTGACTTATGGATTTCCGGTTTGCAGTGCTTCGGGGCAGGCAGGATTCCGCAACCGTACGCGGTTTCTGCCTGTGTTCACTGCCCGAGTGCCCCAAGCCATCCGGCTTCGGGGCTAAGCCACCTCTGTAGAAGGTGGCAAAGATAGGGGGGGTCTGGCAGGGTCGAGAGATATTGCACCTCTCTTCCCTAGCTGGCTAAACCCCCTTTTCCGAAGGCAGCTGAGCGGCGGTCAGCAATGGCCGCCACATAGAAGAGCTCAGCCGAAAAAAGAAAGTGCAGGAGGAGCTGTGAAGAAGTGAAAGTGATCTTTGCTGACCAGGACAAAGTAACAGTGAAAGTACCCTGGAATTTAAAACCTACTAAAGATACATCGTTTCCAGAGTGTGTTAAGCGGCAAATGGAAGTTAAGGAAAAGCTTTTTTTCTTTTCACTCTCCTTCCGAACGTGACAGTGATAGAACTCTAAGAGAAATCGGAAAACCCACATTGAAGGTAATTAAATGCTAAAGGGATATGGATTTCTGAACATTTAAAGAAAAATCTTTTTTGCTCTAAGTGGGAAGGGAGAGGAAAAAAAATTGGAGCAGAATTTGAAAATATGGAGGAGATTGCCTAGAATTCTAAAGAGCTATTAAATATTAATAAGATTTCTAAAAGATATATTTTAATTGGAACTTTGTGATTAAACAGCAACCCCAGAAAGAGAAATGGAAGAAAGAAAAAAGTACTAAAAGAAATAGTTTATTTGGATTGTTTGGTGACTTTGGAACTCTTGGGAATTATTTTTGATTAAAAGTACTTGGGTGGTTGTTTTGGAAAAAAAATTTCTCTTTACAATGGCATCGCTTATGGATGAACTAAAAAACTGAATATCAAAAATACAAAAAAGAAGAACAAGAAGGGAAAGATACTTTGGGCACTCTTTTTCAATTTCTAGAAATGGCGGTATGTACCTATGAAAAATTGACTGCGCAGCAGGACGACTGGGATAAAGAAGAAGCCATCTTTGATGAACAAGTGATTCTATTTGGGGAGGAGGAGAAAGAGGAAAAGAAAAGGGGGATTTTAAGATTTGAAAAAACAACCAAAAAAGAGAAAAATGAGCTGAAAGTTGGATACAAGGTTAGAAAACAACAGAAAGGGGGAAAGCAGAAGAAGAAAAAGGAGGTGGAGAGACAAAGGGGTAAAAAGGGCAAGGAGAAGAATAAGCAAGGGAGAAAGGAAGGGATGAGAAGCCTCAATGGTGGGAAGCAAGATGTAAAGAAACAAAATTCATTCAGAGACAATGGGTAAATTTAATTGAAAAAGGGATTCTGTAAAGGTACATAAGATTGTGTTTCTATATGTGTATTTAGAATAAAATGCTTAAGATATAAATGAGTATTAATATGTATGATTAGTTTTTTAATGGCATTGATAGTGGTCTTAACTACATTATATACTTATAAATTTGTTCCTTTGTTGTTATTCGTTTTTTCTCTCTTATAAAATACATTGTGTAACTTTAGAATGTACTAAACAGAATCCCAATACAAGTTATGTGTTATATTAAGTATTATTAAGTTAGGGGAAAGAGTTAAAGGCGTCATACTCCAATCAGTGTACAGGAGAAGTTTTGTTTAAAGAGAAAAGATGAATGGATAGCTGGAAATAGAACAGACAAAGAATGATAAGTATTATGATTTGAATTGAGATGAGATAAATAAAATAAAACTAAGAAAGTTAAAAGAGGGGAGAAGCTATATAGAAAATTGAAAATGGTAATAAGATATGGAATGGTATATAAAATGAATATGATTTTTGAATTTGTGTCTGTACGAAGAGTTTTAACCCGGGATCAATCAACTTTCAGAAAAGATATTTTATGTTTTTATGTTTTATGTTTTGTTTGTTTGTGTATTGTCCTTGAAAAGCAATAAAATTTCTATTAACAAGAAATATAATTTGAATAATAGAATGAAAGGGAGAAATAAAGAGAAGTTGGGATAAGATATGAAGTTGAACAGATAACGTAAATATATATATTAAATTGTGCTTGTATGGAAATGTGATAATTTGGAATTATTCTGTCTCTAAATAAGATGTTCTATTGGTTTTTTCAGAAAAGATCTTTCATGTTATTATATTTTATGCTTTGTTTGTGTATTGTTTTGTAAAAACTAATAAAATTTGTTATAATAAAAAAAAGAAAAAAGTGACTTATGACCATTTTTCACTCTTATGACCATTGTAGCATCCCCCTAGTCATTCGCATGCTTGAAAACTGACTCACATTTATGATGGTTGTAGTGTCTCAGAGTCATGTGGCAAGAAAGGTCATAAAATGAGGCAAAACTCAAGTGAGTTTTTAAGTTTCTCACTTAAAAATATAAATGTTGGGCTCAATTGTGGTCATAAGTTGAGGATTGCCCGTATTCTTATTTTTCATTCTTATTCTTCTATCTCATCCTTATTTATTTATTTTCCTTTCCACACAAAGCAGCCACTGTAGAAAACCTGCTAGACTTAGAAAATGTAACCAGAACTCCTTTGAACACAAATTCGGTGCATGTGGATGGCCGAATCTTTGGGTCCCCTTCATCAGAAAACAACAACGTGTGGGTAAGTGCGCGAAGGCCTCGGTGGTCGCGGCAAAGATCTCGTTTAATAAGTGATGTGCTTCACATCCCGCTCCAGTGTGGCTTGTGTGATTCTTGGCTCGGTGTGTTGTTTGTTGATCCCTGTTCAGTGCGGTTTGCCTGGGAGGGATTATGACGTAGTGCATTGTGCGGTCTTAAATCAGCTGTGCTGTGTTCAATAAACTCTAATTAAAATAAGCCACAGTTTTGCACAAGAGCTAAATGGGAACAGTACGATAACTTGCTATTGAGTTACAGGGCATCTTCCTTTCCATTTTGCTGCTGATGGAACGGGAGCCAAATTGCCGTGTGTGTGTGTGTGTGTGTGTGTGTGTGTGTGTGTGTGTGTGTGTGTGTGTAGATCTGCAGTATGCTTTATTGTTCCCCCAGGCTGCTCCATCAAGTTGAGGCACGTTTCCTGCCTCTTCTAAACCAACCTTTTCTGATCAAAGAAAAGAAAGTGGCTTCCTTTTTCAGGGTTATTTTTTTCCTCCCAGTCATAGAGCAAGTCAGGTGTAGGGGGAGAGATCAGGCTATGGCATCACACTGTGGCAGAGTTGTGAAACCACCAATCCTTTCCCATACCCACAGTGGCCTAGGCTAGCATTCTGATGGTCCTTGACTTACGAGCATCACTGGGAACAGAATTTCTGTCGCAAAGCAAGGCAATGAATGAGTCTTGCCTGATTTTACAACCTTTTTTGCCTATAAAGTAAGTCACTGCAGTTATGTGAATCATCGAGTCATTAAAACAAACCTGGCTTCCCCCATCGACTTCGCTTGTTGGAAGCTGGCTGGGGAGATCAGAAATGGTGATCACGTGACCCCAGGATGCTGCAACTGTCGTAAATACAGACCAATTGCCAAACGCCTGGATTTTGATCACGCGATTGTGGGGATGCTGCGACAGTCGTAAATGCCAGCACCTCTTAAAAGCCACTTTTTGAAGTGTCATCGTGACTTGGAACCTGCTAGACAGTCACTCACTGAATGGTTGTAAGTCAAGGATTGTAAGTCAGAGTTTGGCAGGCTGCCTAACAGAGTGTCTCTTCTCTTTTTTTTCCCCATCTGATTCTTCAGTATTGCCTTATTTCTCCATTAATGGTCAAGTCCAAGTGGTTTCCTTGTGTAACTTGCATCATTTCTTTTCCTTGCTTGTTTGCATATCTACGCTGTTTCATGCCCGGAAAAGGCAGGATCAAACACCGAATACATTCAGAAGTACAGTATGCTTGTCATGATGTGTCATATCCTCTCTCTAGGGGACTTAAGCGCAGGGGAGTGGAACCGGTGGCTTTTTAAAAAAAATGTTTTGCTTCTCACCCAAGAAGCTTCTTCAGTTCTTCAGCCAGAACTGAAAAAGCTTCTTGGATGAGAAGCAAAACATTTTCAAGTAAAAAACAAAAACAAAACCTGGGAAAGTCCAGTTGTGTTTTGAAAAGCACCTTTGGGACAACCATGACCTGGATGATTGAGAATCTCCACAGACAGTGGCTTTCTCCTTGTGGCAAACAGACAACGACTGCATGAGCACCAATCACCACGACTAAGGAGAGGGGAAGCTCGTAACTGTGATTTGGGGATTCTTGGAGCAATCGAGGTTCTTCCATCTCTCCTATAGTCTCTGCATGGTTTCTGCTTTCAATTTCTCTACATTTGTTAATGAGTGGACTCCAGGGATCAAAAGCCCACAGGAGAGGGAATTTATTTTGTAGGCAATCTAATCTATGATCTATGATCCAGGGCTAAGAGCATCTCCTACAAGAAATTTGAAGTTCCTCGATGAAGAATAGCATGCCACTTTTCTTTTGTATTGTTAGAATCAGTCAAGTTAGAATTCACCCATCCCCTCCTACTTGTGACTGTATGACTGTAACTTTGTCGCTTGTATCCTTATGATCTATATTGACTGTTTCCTAGTATGATTTGATTGGTTATTGTACCCTATGACTATCATTAAGTGTTGCACCTTATGATTCTTGACTCTTGACGAATGTATCTTTTCTTTTATGTGCTCTGAGAGCATTTGCACCAAGACAAATTCCTTGTGTGTCCAATCACACTTGGCCAATAAAGAATTCTATTCTATTCTTCAAGTCATCAAGACCAACCCCTGGTCAATGAAAGTATAACAAGGATGGATCCAAAACAAATGGCTACCCTGATTCCATTTGAACCTATCAATCAAAGGGCAGCCAAACACTTCTCTGGGCAATTGGTTTCACTGTCCAACTGCTTATATCAGTATTTTTTCAACATTGGCCATTTTAAGGAGTGCGGACTTCAACTTCAATTCTGGAAGTTGAAGTCCACACATCTTAAAGTTGCAAATTTGAGAACCACTGGCTTATATTAATAGACAGTTTTATCTCACACTGAATTGCAATTTACCTGGATTGGTCCAGTGCAGAAGAGAGGTCATCAGTTTCCTGAAGACCTTTGGCAAGTTTCCCTAAAGTTGCTTTGTAGGTTTTGGACCCAAAAGTGCTACCATGCATAGGAGAGCTGGAACTAACCGGACGGCTTCTCTACCCCTTCAATTTCTATGGAAAAGAAGCAAGTGGACAGAAGGCGATTGGAGAGGTTCAGATTTACCTTGTCAAATGCCTTCTCCATGAGCACTTAGATGTTGTGTTGTCCTCTTGTCATCTAACAAAGAAGGATGGGTTACTGACCTTAGAACCAGCTAGTAAAAATCTACTAATTTTTTAAGCCTATGGCTAAAAGAAGGAATTGCAAATACAACAGAAAAAGCACTTGGTTAAACCGATGTGATATTTGAATAATTGTTTCATTTCCGTTGGATTTATAGTTTTATTTCTCCCCTCCCCTTTCTTTTTATAACAAAGGCAATGAATGATGAACTGGATGAAGCGTTTTCAAGGTAATTATGATCAAGTCTTCCAGGAGCATCTTTCTGCTAGGGGCTTGGCCAAGAAATAGATTTGATTAATGACCCTTCCCTTCTCTCTCCCTTAAGCTAAACTGTCAGCAGCAGCCCAGCCTTTCATTGGTGGTCTGTCTGACTAATTGAACAAAGGATTTGGCTGCTCGGATAAGTCAAATATTTTGATAACTTCTTAGGGCAGGAGCTAATTTGTGTGTACAGGTGGGGATTAAATCCCTTAAATGTGTCAGCCTCTTGGCGAATGCTTATAAAAAGGAAGTTGCTTAAATTGGATGCTCTCACCTTCTAAAATGGAGGGTAACCAGTTTGACTCTTGGCTTGCATTTCAACTCCCAGCCTACAAAGGGAGGAACTGGGGAGAAAATTTAATCACTGATCACATAGCAGCATGCACTAAAAATAATGTGCACACTTTTGGGTTCTCTAAAATTCTTTGTCAGGTGAGGTATTGATAGAATACCAGGAAAAAAACCCGTAAAGCCAACAGCTGGCCAGATTTCAAAGGCAGTAAAAATGGAAATGATAAACTGGATGCACAGTCTGCAAACAGAGACACCCCTTTTACCACTTTTAGAAGACTTACTTAGATTAGAGACTTAGAATAACTTTATTAACATTTTGAATGTACACTAACTGAAATTTTGTTGCATACAGCTTTCAAAGAGTCTCCTCCTCTAATATACATTACAGAAACATGACTAGATAGATAGATAGATAGATAGATAGATAGATAGATAGATAGATAGATAGATAGATAATGATGCATGTACCTACATATATTATATGACATGGAGAAACAACACAGTCTAGTTTAGATGTATACATGTACATGATAAGAAAAACAAATCTTGGGTGTTTACCAGACAGATGGCCTAGGGAACAAAGCTGTTACAGAATCTGGAAGTCCTGCTAGAAATACTTCAAAACCTCCTCCCAGAGGGGAGCAACAGAAGCAGACCGTGAAGTGGGTGTGTGGGGTCTCTAAAATGCTTTGAGCTCTAAGCACATAGCGTTTATAAGCAGTATCCTGAATAACGAGAAATGAGCTTCCTATAAACTTCTCCGCTGTCCTCACCACTCTCTGTATGGACTTTCTATCTGAGGCACTGCTGCCACCCAGCCAAACAGTGATGCAGTTTGTTAAAATGCTCTCAATCGTGCCTCTGTAAAATGTGGCCAGGACAGAAGGAGAAAGATGTGCTGTCCTTATCCAATGCAGGAAATGCAGGCGCTGGTTTGCACGCTTCACTGAGGATGATGTGTGGAGAGACCAGTTCAGATTGTTAGTTATCTGCACCCACGGATACTTAATACCGCTGACCACCTCTACAGCTGCATCCTTGATACTGAGTGGAGTATCTTTCTACATTCTTCATGATTCATTTTTGGTCTCATTCCTGGCCTATCATGGAATTTCCCTGATAATACCTATAAATGGCTTCTTGGTAGTGGCCCCAAACCTATAGAACAACTTACCCCCAAGCTATTAAATTCATACAGGTGGTCTTCAAGTTACGATCGTCATAAGTCGTGATGCTTGTAAAGGGGATCAGTTACATGTCTGACCTGATTTTACGAGCATGAGAATGGGAACATCAACCTTAGGAATAAATAACCATAATAAACATAATTCTTCTGAGCCCACACTGCCGGTTGTCGCATCTGCCTCGCCTCATCAAAGTTGACATCAAAGTTCACAGCACCTAGAGCCAAGCAATTTGTTTTGGCACCTAAAGTGGAAAATTTCACAGGCCCAGCTCTGCCTCCTGACCTGTGAAAATGCAATGAAAAAAGATTGCATAAATAATACTGACTTCCATGGACATCCCTAATCAGCTACTGTCCCCCAAACCTTGGCAGCTATCAAGCTGAGTAAAAGTCAACTCAGGAATTTTGAGATTCTAGCTAGATGATGGCCATCAATGCTCAAGAAAGGCTTCCTTGCCCACAAAGCCACCCGAGTACCCTGATTTACGGTGTTACATATACACACGCAAGAAAGTGCATGCACTATATTTAATGGGTGTGTAGTATATAGATCTGTGTTCCTCAACTTTAGCAACTTTTAGACAGGTGGACTTCAACTCCCAGAATTCTCCAGCCAGCAGTGGCAGGTTTAAACTGCCTTGAGCAAAGGAAACTAATCAACTGCTTAATGGGTTTCACCCTAGCTCGCAATCAAAAGTTGTACAGGTAGTCTGTCACTTATGACCACAAGTGAGCCCAAAATTTCCGTTGCTAAGCAAGACAGTTATAAAATGAACTTGGCCCCATTTTACGATCTTTCTTGCCACCCCTGATTTAAACAGCCACGTATACCTGAATTGGAATACTTATTGGGGCGCACAATTACCCCCAAATTATAACACGTGTATCATAACAGGTCACTGCCATCTGCTTCCTAGCCAAAAGCTTGCTTTCCTTCTGGGTCAAAGGAAAAGCTCCTTAACAGAGGAAAATGTAATCTTTTCAGCTTCCTGAATCATGCTTTTTAATCAGGCGCTTCCAAGCTGATGACACCTGGCTCTTTACTATAATCAGGAGCTGTTTATAATCATGGCTGTCCGGAGAATTCTGGGAGTTGAAATCCACAGGTCTGAAAGCTGCCCAGGTTGGGACACCCTTGGCTTAAATAGACATGGGTGGTGTTCCTTTCCTGGTGCTCCACCCTGTAATATCACACATCTTTCTGCCTATGGTATTTCGTGGTCTGACTAGTTCCTTCTCATGTTTTGGCAAAAGGCTGCTTTTGGGGATTTTTTTGCCCAAGGCATGCAGAGCGTTGGATGGTTTACAGAGATGCCTTCAGAGTTGTGTCTTTCCCAGGTCCACTAGGCTGAGAAACTTCTAAAAGGCTTTCCAAAATTTGCCCATATTTCTTCGTGGGCTTGCAGAAAAGTTTCCGTTGAGGATCGTCCTTCAGGGCAGAGAAGGCACACAATAGATACAAACTCAAGGTTAACTGCACCAAACTTGACTGCAGAAATTACGACTTCAGCAACAGAGTGGTCAATGTTTGGAATAGTCTACCTCAGGGGTCTCCAAGCTTGGCCACTTTAAGCCTGGAGGACTTCAACTCCCAGAATTCCCCAGCCAGCAAAGCTGGCTGGGGAATTCTGGAAGTTGAAGTCCTCCAGGCTTAAAGTGGCCAAGCTTGGAGACCCCTGCTCTACTTGACTCTGTGGTTTCTTCCCCAAACCCCAAAAACTTTAACCTTAGACTGTCTACTATTGACCGCACCCCCTTCCTAAGAGGCCTGTAGGGGGCGTGCATAAGCGTACCAATCGTGCCTACTGTCCCTTGTCCTATTGTTTTTTATTTTTCTTATAAGTATCTCATGTATTCAAAACCATATTTATTCTTATACCTGTATCTTGTAAGCGATTGACAAATCAAATAAGTACTAAGTACTAAAAATATTATCACTGATCCTCCCACGTGACAGTGTTGGCACCTGTGGGACACTCCCTTCTTTCTCATGAGGTCATCGGGTGGTGGCTTTGGGCCAACTGCTCCCTCTGCTGGTCAGCCTTTGCACAGAGGCATGACGAGGGTTGCAGAAGGACGAAGTGAGCGTGGATGGATCGATCCATTTCCCCCAAGGTCTCATTTTGGGGATTATTTCAGCATCATCCTTTCTCATTTTGATCTTTTGGGGAAACTCTTAAGCTTGGCACATTGGACTTCAGATTTACAAATCGTGATGCCTGCTGGGGTGAGCATCAAACCAGCATTTTAATTCACAATTTGCCTGGTGCATTTTTTTTTCCCCTGACAACTTTTTTTTTTTAACAGAAGAATCCAGATTTTCCCTAGAATAACTTTTGGTGAACCGAGTACAAACTCTGAGAACTTGACCATGTTGGAGAAATGAACCCGGCCCATAGACATTTTCTGGTTTCTCTTCATATTGTAAAAACCTTTCACCTTTTACTAAAGATTGCCCTTCCCCATAGATCAGGGCTGTCAAACTCAAGGCCCGGGGGTGGTTTCATCAGTCCCATGGGGCCACCCTGGAAACAGTGATGGACTAGCCTGTGGTGCCTCTGCCAGTGAAAATGGAGCCCTCCTGAGCTCCGTTTTCGCTGTCAGAGGGTTGCAGGAGGCTGTCAGAGCCGAAAATGGAGCTTGGGTGCCCATTTTCATTGGCAGAGCACTCAGGCCACCACCGGCGCCCCCAACACAAGTGATGTTGAGCTGGCCATGCCCCCCCCCCTCAGCACCCCAAGGTCAAACACAACAATAATGTGGCCCTCAATGAAATCAAGTTTGACACCCCTGCCATAGAAGGACCAGATTTTCCAGCCTAATGATCTTGGGCCATCTTTCCTTGTGAGCGACTTTTTTTTTTTTTTTTCCTTTCGTGGGATTTAATTCTATATTTCTGTGAGGGAGCTTTTCTAAACTCTGTCCTGCCTGTACCAGGAAGCTGTGTCTTCCTTCTCCTCTTCCTTGGCAAGCCAGCACTGGCACCTTCGTTTCTTCACCTTTTTGTCTTGCCTTGTCATTCCAGGCTGGCACAATCCCGAACCAACCCACAAGTCCTTGACATCAGCCTGACACCTCAAGACATCCAAAGTGCTCAAATCCTCTCGCCGGTTGACTGGGACAAAGTAGATTCCACGATGGAGACCGAAAAAGATGGCCAACTCTTTGAGTTTTGACATCTTTTTTTTTTTTCCCCTTGTTAAGCCTTTTTTCTCCTCAAGTAAGATAACCTCTAAGAACTTGATGCACTGTATTCTGCTGGCTGTAACTGGAAAGGGTTAATTAAAAGAGAAGAGGCCCCCAAAGCCTTGATTTGGTTTAGGTAGGAGTCATGTTGACGCCCTTCAACTTTTGACCAAAGTTTTACTTCAGCTTTTCCCCTTAAGTGTCTTCCAGATATATTAGGACTATAGGATGCATTATCTGGTGGATGCCAGATTGGGGCGGTTGTTTGAGATATTTTAATACAGCTTTTTTTGTATGACCTTTTTGGGTCTTTGCTTTTATGGAGATGACAAGGTGCTCGTTGAATAGATTTATTCAAGACTCTTTCAGATTTGCATCTATTATGGAGATGATGTAGCATCATGTAGCTTAACATTATAACATTGACAGTTTCCCCCTTGGGATTGCATGTGGTAAGCAGTCATGACAGTTGTGTTTCGTGAAGGACGCAGGATCTCCTTAGCAATATCAGAACTTTCAGATATTTTTATTTTGGAAGAGCTGAACTGGCTGGAGCGGACTGGAGAAATAATGTTGGGGTCCTTAGGATAGAGCTGATAGTAGCTACCCATCTATTAGACATGGCAAAGCTAAAGAAGGATCTTGACTGGATTCAAGAATGAAGTCATTCAAACCATTTGAATGTCCTTGGTCAGCATCAGAGTGATTCTCTTCTTACATCCTTCGTAGTTCAAACCCATCACTTCTCTTTCCTGCTGCTTCTGCATCTTAACAGTCACCTTGCTTTTATATTTCTCAGCCATAAGATTAGGTAGCAGCTAATTGTTACCTTGAGCAACTCCGACTTTTAGCTTATTTCACATAAGTGGGATGCTACGAGCTTTGGACGTTGTCCTATAAAAGATAGGGAAGTGATGACCTTCTCATTTGGAACCAACAGTTCCTGGCATCCTAATCCAATTGGTGGCATCCCATAGCAGCTGAGAATCTAGGACCTCCCAGGATAATTTCTGACCAAAGGCTGAAGGCAACCACCCAAACATAAGGATCATGGGATCCAGAAAATGGAACCAAACTGAGCTTTGTTCAGGTAGTGTTGGCGGAGCTGTGGATGTGACGGGTTGGAGTAATGAACACTCTTCCTTATCTCAACATGTCTGATAACAATCTCTTCAGCTTCTGGTCTTGTTTCATTATATTTCTTCCAGTAAAAGGTAAAAGATTTCTCTGTCGGTCTTGTCTGACTTTAGGGCACAGTGCTCATCTCAGTTTCTTGGCCAAGGGAGCTAGCTTTGTCCAAGGACAATTTCTGTGATCATGTGGCCAGCATAGCTACATCCCAAAGGCAGACGGAACACTGTTACCTTCCCACCAAAGTGAATGGAGCACTTTCACCTTAGCAATAGAAGTTATGGT
This sequence comes from Notechis scutatus, assembly GCF_049901735.1. Lineage (NCBI taxonomy): Eukaryota > Metazoa > Chordata > Lepidosauria > Squamata > Elapidae > Notechis > Notechis scutatus. Next base: position 10,391,533 of record NC_142016.1, read on the forward strand.
ACCAAGGACTCAGTTCTTATGATTATCAGCAGGGTTTTTCTAATGGAGTAATTTAGATAATCAGAGTTGGAAGGGACCTTGTAGATCCCCTAGTCCAACCCCCCGCCTAAGCAGGAGACCCTACACCATTTCTGACAAATGGCAGTCCAATCTCTTCTTGAAAACTTCCAGTGATGAAGCTCCCACAACTTCCGAAGGCAACTTCTGTTCCACTGGTCGATTGTTCTCACTGTCAGAAAATTCCTCCTTATTTCCCGGTTGAATCTCTCTTTGTTCAGTTTCCATCCATTATTCCTTGTCTGGCCTTCAGGTGCTTTGAAAAATAACTTGACTCCATCCTCTCTGTGGCAGCCCCTCAAATATTGGAAGACTGCTTATTCCTTCTCCTTTAGGAAATCACTGGGAGCACATTGGTTGTCCTGTTGGATAATTCAAGGAGTCTTTGTCAAACCTCCGCATGCTTTCATAAGGCACTCCTTGTCCCTCTTCTAAATTCCTTGGAATCTGGTCTGAATCCTTTTGCCAGCTAATGGCACATAGTCAGTTTTCAACCAGATGTGAGTTGAACTAAAACAAAATTCAGAGCATGGAGTTTACCCTGGTTGCGTTTTCGCTAAATCATAGGCTTATATTCAGCTGAAGTTTTAGACCAGTATTTCTCAACTTTGGTAAATTGAAGGTGAGTGGACTTCAACTCCCAGGATTCTCAGCAATATCTATGCTGGCTGTGGAATTCTGGGGGTTGAAGTCCATATACCTGGAAATTGCCAGGTTGGGAAATCCTATTTTAGACCCTAGGAGGATGAGTTATGCAATGAGATTGTTTTAAAGAAATTCTTTCTTAATATACAGGCAGTCCGTACTTAGTAATGGTAATTGGGGCTGGTATTTATGTTGTTAAGTGATGTGTTTGTAAAGTGTCACACCATGACACACACACACATACACACACACTTTGTCACTTAGTGATGGAAATTCCAGCACTTCTGGTTGCTGTTGTTAAGCAAATGCAACACTGAGACTGACATAAATATGAGGACTGGTCATTTCTACCACTTATTCAGCACGGTCCTAAGTTCAAACAGTTGTTGAACAAGCAGTAATTAAACATGGGAAGATGCTTTCTAGTTAGACATTTATCATGATACACTAATTTTCCAAGTGTTGAGAAACTGGAGGAAAGAAGTGGCATTCGGATACAGGGCCTGCTATTCTGCAGCTTTGTAAAAGTGACGATGATTCCCTTCCATGTCCTTTTTTATAAAGATGCGATTCCATTTTGTAAACAGATTTGCATTTGAATGAAATATATATATATATATATATATATATATATATATATATATATATATATATATATATATATATATATATATATATATATATATATATATATACATACAGAGAGAGAGAGAGAGACAAGTGCACCTTGTTGAACTGGAAGTATTTTGTGGGGTTGCTTTTCACCTCATGCCTGAGTGGATGGTCTGACCCGGGAGGTCGGTAGTGGAGAGGACGGAAGGCCTTTGTGCAATGCTGGGAAAGGCAGAAACACAAGAGAGAATTTTTGTGTTAGAGAGAGAGGAGGGGAGGCAGTTGCGAGAAGGGAAAGCCACAGGGAAAAAACCGACTGTCATTTCAAGTCTTCAAAAGCAGAAATTTGTCTTTGTTTCTTCCTCCACTAAGTTGAGATCATAGCTGGCACTTTGGAAATGAGACAAAAAGAAGCAAAACTAAGGGAAAACAATGCAGGTCGTCCTCAACATACGACCATTTGTTTAGTGACTGTTTGAAGTTGCAATGGCACTGAAGTGACTTATGATGGGTTTTCACATTTAATGATCATTGTGTTGTGGCCTGTCGGCCACTAGCCCCTTCAGTAGCTGAATCAGAGGAGGAGGAGGAGGAGGCGTGAGAATCGGGGTCAGCATCAGGGCAGTCTGAGAGCTCAGAGGAGGAAGTGGGAATGGAGCTGTCAGAAAGAGAGAGACAGACAGAAGCGGAGCCCGGGCCATCCATCAGCCCTCAGATGGAGAGTCAACAGCCCCCGGTCTGGAAATGGTTGATGAGGAAGAGGAGGAACAGCCGGGTCCAGTGCCTGACGCGCGACTGCACAGAAGGCAGAGGAGAGGAGAGCAGTGGAAATCTATGGGCCGGTCCCTGGGAAGGAAGAGCCACCTCTGTCAGTGAGGCCCCCCTCTTGCTCTGGGGATAAAAGGCAGGGGGCGTAGATGAATAGGTTTGGCAGACAATATTCTTCCTCACTGATGGACTTGTTAGCCTGCAAGATAAACTTTTTTGCTGGGGCTGCTGTGGTGTTCCTAATAAAGGAACCTTTTGAGTTCATGTCAGAGGGTTTGTCATGTTTGGGTAGCTGGATCAGAACACATTGCAGCATCCCCATGGTCACTTGATCAAAACCGGGCTTGTGTTTTATGACACTTGCAGCTTCCCAGCTGGCTTCCAACGAGCAAAGTTGGTGGGGGAAAACCAGATTCGCTTAAAGACTACATGATTTACTTAACAACTTCAGTGATCTGCTTAGAACAACTGTAGCAAAAATGTCATAAAATAATGCACAGCTCACTTAACAATCGCCTTGCTTAGCAAATAGAAATTCTGGCTGGCCCCAGTGGTGGCCATAAGTCAAAGACTGCCTGTATTTCTTTCCAAAGGAATATAAACCAGCTGTTAGATAACTTTCCTCAAAAAATGAGCTTTTCCAGATCTGTATCCAAATGATCAGTGTTGTCTCTCATGCTGGCAGGGCTGATGAGCAATTTTTTTTTCCTATTTACTATCTGGGAAAATCTCAGAAAATGTAGATACTTTTTAGGCGACAGCGGTCCTTGTGTTTCTTTATCTTCTTAAGCCCCTTTTTCATTTTGCCTTGATTAATTGGGTTGTGGCTAAGTATTTAACCCTGAGAGGTGTCTATCTAGATTTTGAAAGCACACAGAAGGGTTTTTTGGCTTTAAAGTGTAAAAAAAAATATTAACTATGCTTGCATATGTTTTTCTTCCCTCTCTCACTGACCTGCAACCCTGTGAAAAGGTGTTCTCCCACTTAATTTCTCATTTTATATTCTGGATTTAGAAAAGCAAATAATGGGGAAACCAGGATTAGTGCTATTAAAAGATTACATTTAACACTGATTTTTGGATAATGGAATAATCACAGTTTCTCATATTGGTGACCTTGTGGGAAATATACTAAGCCATAATTGGCTTTTGAAATGCTAATGTTCCTTCCTGAAGGGACATAAATGCACTTTTTAATATGTCTGTAAATAGTACATCTTGAATCCAAAGTTCTGCTTAGGGGCTGGCAGATAATTGAACAGGAAACCACACAATTTGGAATTTTGCCCCTTAGAGATGGATTGAGAGCACTGTTTTTCAATCTTGCCAACTTTCAGAGCTGTGGACTTCAACACATCTGGAAATGGCTTAAGGTTGAGAAGTACTGATCTAGAAAAATCCAGAGGAGAAATCTTCAAAGTTCCTTCGGGATGCAAAAAATTAAGATTTTTGCCACACAGCCTATACCTCCACATGATGCAAACCATTTCTGTTTTGGATTACTTTTAAAGCATCTCCTTTGTCTCTAAGCTGCATCTCCTTCTGAGCAAAGTTAGCTGTAATTTCATGCCCCAAATTCAGGGGTGGTATTCTATCGGTTTGGCCCGGTTCAAGTGAACTGGTAGCTCCGAGGATCAGCAATGAGCGATTGGTTTGCTTCAACGATCAGCAAAGTGTGCGCTCACCAAAGCGGTTGTTACACTGGTTCAATGGCACCCCTGCCCAAATTGATGCTTGGCTGTCACACCCAAGCAGGCTGACGTGGCCTCAATGAAGACATCACTTCAGAATGTGAGACAGGAGGAATATTACTGCCCTATAGTGTCCATGCTAACAAATAATTCCTAAAGGGAAATGTCTAGCAGAGACATTGTGTCTCCAATTTATACCTTCCTTTGCTAGTTTTCTACAGGTAGTCCTAGACTTATGACTATACCTGAGCCCAAAATTTCCTGCCACGGTTGTTAAGTGAATCACTGCAGTTGTTAAGTTAGTAACCTGGTTGTTAAGTGAATCTGCCTTCCCCACTGACTTTGCTTGCCAGAAGACTGCAAAAGATGATCACATGACCCTGGGACACTGCAACTATCATAAATACATGCCAGTTGTCAAGCGCCTGAATTTTGATCACATGACCATGGGGTTTGCTGTAATGGTCATGTGAAAAGCTGTCGGTAAGTCACTTTTTTTCCGTGCTGTTTTAACTTCAAGCAGTCACTAAACAATTGGTTGTAAATTGAGGACTACCTGTGCTTTGGGCACAAGCCCAAAGTGGTATGTATGTTATCATCTCAAATCTCATTTCTTTGAATGTGTGGTGTGGTCTTAAGAGAAAGGAAGTTGTGACGGTTCTCAGAATTGTCCAAAAAAAGTTTCATCTCCATGTGGATATTCATTCCTCCATAAGTTTTTCAAAGCTTACATAATAGACATAATGTGCCTGTGTATTTAAATAAACATATGCTGTAAAAAGTACTTACTGCTGTTGAGAAAATAAAATTTGTACTTATTTTCCACATGGACGTTGAATGTTGATTCATTTTCTTTTTTCTGCTTGGTACTAGAAAACACAAAGGATTGCAAACTAAACAGTAATTAACCAAAGCCTGAAATCCAATTGAACATGTAGTCCAGGGGTGTCCAACCTTGGCAACTTTAAGACTTGTGGACTTCAACTCCCAGAATTCCTCAGCCAGATGCTGGCTGAGGAATTCTGGGAGTTGAAGTCCACAAGTCTTAAAGTTGCCAAGATTGGACACCCCTGATGTAGTCCCTGGAGATTAATTTGCACCTTCACTCTTGATTTTTAAGAAGCATCTGAAAACCTTCTTTTGAAGTCCACTGGGGAACAAGGACGGCCATTTTTAAGTCTATTCTTAATGAATTTTTATCAACATCGCTGTTTATACTGTACATTAAGATGGCTGTTGAGCTTCTGGTGCATCACCGGTTCGTGAAAGAGAGCAGTATAAAAATGATCCATTAATAAATGAAAGATGAAAGGTGTAGCTCTGTAAAGTTAGAAGTCACAAACATTGAAGGGCTATGGTGGCGCAGTGGTTAGAGTGCAGTACTGCAGGCTACTTCTGCTGACTGCCAGCTGCTAGCAGTTTGAGTCCCACAGGCTCAAAGTTGACTCAGCCTTCCATCCTTCTGAAGTGGGTAAACTGGGGACCCAGATTTTTGGGGGGCAATATGGTGACACACTAAACCGCTGAGAGAGGGCTATAAAACACTGAAGCAGTATATAAGTCTAAGTGCCATTGCCACAGTTCCAAAATTTGTCATAAATCTCTTCAGAAAATCCTTTACAGGTAGTCCATATTTTAGCAACTGTTTGACATTTAACTGACACTGAAAGAAAAGTTACTTATGACTGGTTCTCATGCTTAAAACCATTGCAATATCCCCTTGGTTACATGGTCAAAAGTTGGATATTTGGCAACCAGTATATATTTACAATGGTTGACTGCTGTGCCCCAGCCAGCTTATATCAAGCAAAATCAGCGGGGAAAACTGGATTGAAAAACTGAACCTCAACTTTTTCGAGTTTAGCCTGCATTTGACATTTGTGTTGTGTTTTGTTATACGCTGGTTTTTGCCTTCTGCTTTTGCTGACTTAAATGAGGCAAAATAAATAGATCATGAGGTCCACAGTCTTCTCCACAGGCACATTTCAAGTGTGCAACTTCTTTTGGGCTACAGGTAAGTCTCGATTAATGCTGATAATGAATCTCACAAAAATTCCAATTTGCATAATTTAAAGTGATATTTCTGTGGAAAATAGGATGACTGGTTTTTACCTGATGGACATAGGCAATGAAAACGGTTGAATTTTTATATGTTTAATAATGAAATATAACAAAGATTAAAAGAATATACTTATGACTTAGATGTATTTTTAACAAAGTCTTAAAAGTAATTATAGAAAGCAAAATGAAAAAACAAACCTATTTCTATCCTTGATAGATTTCATAAATATTTAAAATAAATCAAGTGAACAAAGGACAAGCAGGAGGATAAACCCGTACCCAAAATGTATCTGCTGTCTCAGGTATTCTGTGGTAGTTCTTCAAAACAAACCTCAACTTATAACTAAATATTTAGAATTTAGAATAACAGAGTTGGAAGGGACCTTGGAGGTCTTCTAGTCCAACCCCCTGCTTAGGCAGGAAACCCTACACCACTTCAGACAAATGGTTGTCCAATCTCTTCTTAAAAACTTCCAGTGTTGGAGCATTTGGAGGCAAGTTGTTCCACTGATTAATTGTTCTAATGCTCAGGAAATTTCTCCTTAGTTCCAAGTTGCTTCTGTCCTTGATTAGATTCCACCCATGGCTTCTTATCCTGCCCACAGATACTTTGGAGAATAGCTTGACTCCCTCTTCTTTGGGGCAGCCCCTGAGATATTGGAAGACTGCTATCATGTCACTTCTAGTCCTCCTTTTCATTAAACTAGACATACCCAGTTCCATTCATTTAGTGATCGCTCAAAGTTACAACAGCACTTTAAATAATGTGAATTACGACACTTACAGCATCGCCAGAGTGATCAAAATTTGGTTACTTGGCACCTAAACGTACTTAAGATGGGTGGAATATCCCAGGCTCATGGGACCACAATTTGCAACTTTCCCAGTCGAATTCCGACAGGCAAAATCAGTGAGGGAATCCGGATTTGCTTTACCTGTTTCAGTAAACAACCGCCATGATTCACTTTCAACCCTGGCCAAAATGGTCATAAAATGAGGAGCAGTTCACTTAACAACCTCCTTACCTAGCAATGGAAATTGGAGGTCATAAATTGAGGACTGTCTGTGATCTATTTTATTACAGCCTACTTCTGCAATTTATCTTACTCCATCCGCCCCACTAACTTTTTTTGAATAACAGGAGGGGAGAAGCGAGGAAAGTAACATTTTTTTAATTATTGGGGATAATGCATTTCATTACCTCTGCAGTCAGAAACATTCCCTTGAAGTTAAAATCTGTTCTCCCCCTTCTTCTCCCCCTCTTGTTCCCTTTCAACAGTGCTGAATTCTGAACAGGCCAAATTAACCAAACCATACTATTTTGACTGTGCTGTATCAGTGTAGAATAGGTCTTAAAAGCTAATTTTACTATTTAAATAGGCTGCTCCAGTCTAAGGATACATTTCAAATGAATACTAAACGTCTCCAGCTTGGCCTCATGAATAAGTGATGGTGGTGGCTGTGGAACAAATTGATCTTTCAATTTTGATTTGACCTTTTCCAAGCTTCTGGGTTGAAATTTTAGAATCCCAATATGCTGTCTCTTAGACCCTGAACAAATCCTCTCCTTATTGATCTATGTATTTATCTTGCTCCAACTTTTCTCAGCCAGTAATAAATTAAAGATTGTACAGATTAAAAGGGGAAAAAAAACTCACCACCCAACCCAAAACCATCCAATCTAAAAGGAATTTGATGAAAGTTTGCAAGTCCTGCCAAGGTGGAAGTTTCAAATTAAAAGCTGATTGTCGGCTGATGGATTTTGTCAGGAGAATTGACATCATCTTCAACTGTTTTGGGCCTAGCAAATGTCACAAAGTGTCACAAAGTCCTGATCTTCTTGCATTTCTTTTTTTATATATATAAATTTTATTAAACATACACAAAAAAGAAAGAAAAAGACATTTAAAAACAGTGAGCATGGTGCAATCATCCTAACCCACATAGTTGTCTTACATCGCTATATCATATAAGAAATAGTACATATTTATATTCTATATACATAATATGTAATATATACATAAACCTTAATAATTTCTTATTTTCTTGATCCTTCCTCTTTTCCAACCAGCGATAAAACATCCCATATTTTATAATAATCCGATTCATCCTTATTTTTTAGTTCTTGTGTCAATTTTGTCCATTTCTGCGCACATCCAAATTTTCTCAATTATTTCTTTTTGCTTCGAGTTTCCTTGCATTTCCACTATTGGGCATAGGCTAATCTTGCAGCTGTGATTCCATGAATTATTAAATATATAATATCTTTGTCATATCTTCCCACATTAATTCTTAACAAGAAAAAATCGGGTCTATATTCTAATTTTACACATCTTCTTGCATTTCAGCTAGTATGAGTGATGGCCTACAGCTGACATCTCTTCCTTCTCTTCTAATGTTTTTGTGAACTAACTGGCCCAAGCAAGTATAGAGTTTGATCCCGCATCTCACTGTACTGTTTCCTACTTTCACCCTCCTGTGGCAGTGGAAAATAGGTAGTAACATAGGACTCTCTGGGGTGCAGTGACCCCGTTTTGCAAATTCTTGTGCTTTTCTGTATCTTAATAGTCATCCAATCCAGGGGTCCCCAATCCCCCAATCTGCGGACTGACACTGGGCCGCGGCATGCCAGCAACCGGATCACATGAACAAGCAAACCCCATCTGTGGGGTGCAGGCAGCATGTGAAACCACGGCCCCTCTAGGCCACAGAAAATCCTCTCCCCACGGAACCATGGATGGGTTGGGGACTGCTGACCCAGTCAAGCAAATCTGTGCATGTAATCCTCTACCCATGATAAGAGACCAACGTTTCTGCTGCTAAGCAAGAAAATGGTGAACTGAGTCTTGTCCAGTGGTGGGATTCAAATATTTTTTGCCACCGGTTTGGTGGGCGTGGCTTGGTGGGCACGCTTTGCATGCGGGCACATGCTTTGCGTGCATGCGCACGCAAAATGCACACTGCGCAGGCGCAGAGGCGTTTGCACAGGCACAGAGGTGTTCTAACTCGCCTCCTGCAAGCCTGCACGATCCCGGTCACTTCAGCAGATGCCGCGTGGCACTCTTCTGTGCCACACAAAGCCGCTGCGCTTCAAATTCAGCAGATAAAGGTGAGTATGAGAGCCTGGGCGGGTGGGTGGGACCAACAGCAGAGCGGTGGAGAGAGCTGGTTTGGTCTCCGCTGCTCATCACTGCTACTGGCTCGCCAGAACCGGGCCAAACCGGTAGAATACCTCCACTGGTCTTGTCCCATTTTATGACCTTAGTTGCCACAGCTGTTAAAGAGAATCACAGCAGTTGTCAAGTTAGTAATTAGTTAGTTGCAAAGTGAATCTGGCTTCCCCGTTGACTTTGCTTGTCAGAAGGTCAGTGTTCCATACTAGCAGGCTTGTAGGCCTGCATTCTGATTGGTCCGGAAAAGCCGGGCCGTGATTGGACGATGTATAGCATTCTGATCGGTTCGTATACGGGTTGCTGCGATTGGGTAAAACCAAGCGCGGCAAGCTCAAACGCCTGTCATAGGCTGCCTAGCCGCAGCCAGCTCTATAAAAAGAGCTGCCGCGGCTAGGGTTTTGTCTCAGTATCTGGTTTCCTAATAAAGAGCTGTTGTCACTACTTCGAGTCTCGTCTCTCCTTGGGACCCACCGCCCAGACTTAACAGTCAGAAAATGAGATCTCATGACCCTGGGACACTGCGACCGTCATAAACAGGAACCAGTGGCTAAGCATCTGAATTTGGATCACATGAGCATGGGGAAATTACAAAGACCCTAAGTATGAAAAATGATCTTCAGTCACTTTTTCAGTGTTGTTTTAACTTTGAATGATCGCTCATCAAATGTAAGGTGAGTTGGTAAGAGGCCATGCAGGTAAGTTGAGGATGACCTGTATGGCCTACTTGGATACACCTGAGGGATGGTGTAGGCTCCAAAGAGCTCAGGCCCCTCCTGCCTGTTGCTCGGAACAAATGTTACAGACTGAGCTTTGTGTTGTGGTTTGCCAGCAGCGGAATTGGAGAGTGGGGAAGAAAGGGGATCAGTCCAGGAGTCTGGGGAGGACTTGGACGAGGGTCCTGCATCCGATGCAGAGATGGGGCCAGGACCATCTGGGAGTGGGGTGCTGACTCCGGAGCCTTTGGAGTCTGGCAGCAGCAAAGTACCCAGGGGAACCTGTTCCCGGTGCGCGTGTGCGCAGAGCTGCTAGGGGGTGAGAGCAGCTGAAACAAAAGGGGTGACTTGGGAGTAAGCTGGGAGGTGATTGCCCCTCCCATAAGGTATAAAGGACAGGCAAAGATGACGAAACCTTTGCAGGAAGTAAAGTAGTTCATTCGGTTCAGATTCATTCTTGAAGCTCTTTGTACTTTGGTGATTTTTTTTTCTAGTTCATTTGATACTTCTATTATTGGCAGCACTTCACAGAAAAGAAAGGCGGGTGCTTATCTCGAGGGACTGTTTGAGATTTATTACTGGCTGCGAATGAAAACAATTCCCAGCATTGCAATAAAATAAGACTTGTTTTTAAAATAAGCGTGTGTGCGTATAACGGTCTAGGAAGCCTTGGTCAGAACACTTTGATAACACTGCAAGGGATTGGGAAGGAGTGGGCAGGAAGGTCAAGGGGCAAAGACCTTAGTGATGCCTTCTTGATGAAGGAGTTGGTCCAAGGAAGGAGAGGAGTATCCTGGGAGTAATCAATTGGTTATGCAAATAGGGTTAATGAGTACGGTCCGTGTGTTTTGATAATGGGATACATTTCCAAGTTAAAGGAGGTCTAACAAGATAGGGCCTATATTCACAAGAACTAGGTTGAAAAGGCAGCTTGTGTTGTAGGTGGCTTTGTACTGCATTCTGTGGGGAGAAGGTGGAGACACTCCTAAATAGCCTGAGGAACAGGCTTGGGAGAGAGATGCAGAAGGTTGAGGCATTCCATAATGAGTATGTGGTGCTCAACTTACAACCATAATTGAGCCCAGAATTAGTTGCAAATCATTCGGTGACCAGAGCCAATTTTTCAGCATTTTCTGCAGCGATCCTTAAGTAAACAGTATGGTTGTTAAGCAAATCCATTTTACCCAATGGGCATTGTTTGTCAGAAACTGGAAGTATACACCAGCCACCACCCCAATGTCAAAAATCATGGTTATGTGACCACAAGATGCTGCAAATGGCCATAAAGGTATGCCGGTTGTCAAATGTCCAAAATACAATTGCATGGTCATGTCTTTTGTTTGTATGTGGTCACTGCAACTTTGAAATCAGGTTGTGAGTAGCTTTAGGGGGGATCCATCCTAACTTTGGTTGCTAAGCGACTACCTGAATGCAAATAGAGGAAGGAATAGAACAAAGAACACAGAGTTTACTGCCTTATATTAGGACACGAAGGTGATTTAATGAAGGAAGGTGAATATAATTTAGTAGACATTCCTGAATCCTAGTGGGATGAAATTTGTGAGTGGAATTAGGACTAAAGGGTACCATTTATTTTATTTTTATTTTTAAAACAAATTTTATTGATTTTACAATTAAAAACAAATCAACAACACACACACAAATAGAAAAGCAAAAAAGAAAAGAAGAAAAAAAAGAAAGAGAGAGAAGAATGGAAAACGATTAAAAACATTCTCATTTTCGACAGTTTATAAGATCTTTTCTTATACATTTTCTTATAAAGAAAAGGGTACCATTTATTAAAAAGGAAGAAATCAGATCAAACAGAAGGAGAAGATGGTCGAAAATTGGAAGGATGAATTAATGAGAATATCCCTGCCTGACAAAGGTTACAAATGGTTAGTTGTTTTTATATCTGCTGCTGATTATCTGTTTTGTACTTGGAGAGGAGGTTGTTCCTAGCTTCTCAGGATCACTTTAAATAGATAGCCATATAAATTAGATAAATGTTGGTTAAGACAATCAAAATTCAATCCATGGCTCCCATTCAGATGTCAAACCTACACTTAGCTTGTCATGAAAATGAGGATGTATTGCATTTCAGTGTTAAAATATGGCTGTTATTTAAGCATTTATTCAATATATAGGTTATGGATGAATATTTTATGCAAATCTGTACCATCTTTTTACTTCTCTTTGACTGATAAATAGCGGCCACCGTATTTCAGCCACGCTTGATGGTCTTTGGAACCTCCAGATTTCCTATTCTTGGTTGTATGAACAGAATTGAAATTAAAGCAAGCCATTTGATGAGCGAAACAGACCTTCAAACCATCAAGAATATTAAATGGGCCATCCTTCTTCACGTTGAGAATCTGCTCCACTGCATTGTGCAAAAATTAGAAATTGTCAGAAGCAGTGAAAATACCCAGATAATTAGACCTTTGGAAACCAAGCTGTACTGATAGTTAAAAATAGGACAAAGTGCTCCCATCATAATCTTGCTCGAGTTAATTTCCCTCTTTTCTGATTATCATGCAAGGTTCCTCCCCCACCCCCCCAACTTGAAGATAAAATGCTCGGAGAAGCCAAGCTTGAGATCTTAGCTCAGAAACTATTTCACTGCGAGCAGTTTGTTCTATCTCCAGTTTCCAATCTGTAGAAAGCGAAGAAAAATGTCCTTCCGGGATTGTTGTAAAAATGAACAGGAAATTGTTGTGCATTTTTAGATAGAAAGATGAGGCAGTCTATGACCTTAATCATCTAGAAATACTTAATTTGGCTAATCTCTTCAATATGCAGATCACTGACTCTGAAACAAGTCCCTGGGTTAATATTTTCTCAACCTGGCAATGTTAAGATGAGGGGTGGGATTCTACCAGTTCAAACTGGTTTAGGCAAACCGGATGTTAACTTTGCATCTGGTTCACAGAACCGGTATTTCCACCAACCGGCTAGCCCCGTTCATATTTATGACAGTTTGCAGTGTCCATTGCCTTTTGGCACATTCTGAGGAGCAGAGTTAATGGGGAACCCAATTCACTTAACAACCGTGTTATTAACAACTGTGGCAAGAAAAGTCATCAAATGAGGCAGAACTCATTGTTAGGGTTTTGAGGATTAACCCCTAGAAGAGTATTGCAGCAGTAGTCAAGCCAGGCAACCAAAGGAGAGCGGAAGGGCCCCAGAGTATACACACACTGAACACAAACACTGTTTGTAGTTTAAATAGTTTTTAATCAGTTAGAGTTTAAGCATTGTCATTCAGTCCATTAAGTCATTCACAGTATTTCCATCAGTATGACTCACTAGTATAGTCCAAGTTAAGAGTCTTGCTATATCTTTATCAGCCCGATAAAGATATCTTCTCCTTCTCCGGTTTCACTCTCCAGAGAAACAAACGCTGGATATTCAGTAGAATTACGCAGTAAATCAGCAAACAGTAGCAAACAATAACAGTTCAGTCACAGGCATTCACAGTCAGTAATCTCCAGTTAGTAACAGCAAGACACAGTTAGTCGCAGCAGCACACAGTTACAGTCAGTAGAACACAGTTACAGCCAGTTCACAGTAACAGTCAGCTTTCCAGCTTCTAATGCTTCCTTATATTGTAACTTCTAACCGCACCCTTAATCGGCTAATTGCCTGCTGCATTGTGCTTAAAGTGATAAGCACTTAAACCATGATATCTAAGTTTTATATATTTATTCACCCAAACCATATTTGGTATCAATGTTATACCTAACATACTCCCCTTTTGGGTGAAATAAATATATAATACCTTTACAATCTTATCCCATATTTTTCACAACTCTCCTGGTGCTTATTGGCACCTTGGGCTTTAGTAAAATTATCAGCTAAATTGTCCTCCGACATACAGTACTCTAGCTGAATCATCTTACTTCTTACAGATTGTCTTACGTTTAGGTATCTTAGATCTGTATGCTTGCTCCTTGTTTTTACTCAATATTTGTTGCCATTTGAATTGCTGCCTGATTATCTTCATGTATAATTATAGGATAATCTACTGTTATACCTATATCAATTAACATTTGTTTATACATTATTAATTCTGTACATAACAATGATAAACAGGAGAATTCTGACTCCATAGTAGACAAACTTATATGCTGTTGTCTTATTGACTTCCAGCCTATTAATGTCTTACCCAGCATTATGGCTGTTCCTGAAGTTGACTTTCTAGTGTCTCTTTCTGATGCAAAGCTAGCATCTGCATAAGCACTCAAAATTAAATCACCCTTTGGTTCTAAATACAATGAATAATTCATTGTCTTTTTAAGATATCTTAATATCCTCTTAGCTGCAATCCAGTGTCTTTCACATGGTGCAGAATTGAATCTAGCCAACTGATTCACGCAGTACGATATATCTGGTCTAGACCAATTACTAATATAACTCAAACTACCAATTAAAGATTGATAAATCACCTTATCAAACTCCGGGCTTTGTACATCAGTGTTGCTAAACTCCTGACTCATTGGAGTCTTAGCTGGCTTACAAAGCTCCATCTTGTAATCTTTTAGCAATTTGCTTATCTTATCTTCCTGAGATATCTTAAAACCTTTCCGTGTTTTCTTTATATTCAAACCGAGATACTTCTTTATCTCCCCTAATTGCTTGATCTTTATTCTCTTTCCTAATGATGCTATTATTTTATTTGCTTCATCATTAGTTTCAGTTATCAATGCAATGTCATCTGTGAATAGTAATAATAATGATACTTTCCCATTTGTCTCCCTCTTAAACAGACATGGATCGCTAAACCAGCTTTAAATCCTATATTGTCTAGTTCCTTTACAATATACTGGTTCCATTCATAGCCTGATTGTTTAAGACCATAGAGGCTTTTCTTTAACAACCAACAATCATTATTATCCTTATTTTCACTTTTAATACCAACAGGTTTATTCATATAAATAGTATGTTTTAATGGGGCGTGCAAGTAAGCAGTTTCCACATCTAAATGGTTAACTATATAGTTTTTACTAGCTGCCCACACTAAAGCTGCCCTCAAGGTTGCTGCCTTAAGACTAGGTGCAAACACCTCATCGTAGTCATTAGCATTCTGCCTAAAACCTTGGGCTACTAACCTTGCCTTATGGATTAAATTACCATCTTTATCTGTTTTTACCTTAAAAATCCATTTGCAGCCAATGGATTTCTTTCCTACAGGTAATTTGGCATTTTCATACACCTTCATATCTCTTAATGAATTCAGTTCCTTATTCATTGCTGCATACCATCTTTCTTTTTCCTTATTAGGATACTTTTTAATTTCTTCTACAGAATTAGGAACTTCATTAATCTGACACACTGTGTTAGCCTGGTACCTATCAGGCGGTCTAGATATACGTGTAGATCTTCTGGGAATTACAGGACTTACAGGAGGACTTTGTTGAACTACTACCTGTTCATCTTCCTCATCCTGTTCAGCTATTGAATCTGTTTCTTCCTTTATGGGCACTATTTCATCCTGTATTTGTCTCTTTACTTTATTTTTAAAGTTACAGGGATAACTAATGGGATTTCTATAGGATTCATTAATTACATCTTTATTGGCATCCTGTTCTAATTTCTCCCATCCTTCATGTTCTAGAAATTGGGCACTAGCACTACATAACACTTTAGATGTGCCTTTCTCCCAAAATCTATATGCCCTATGGTTTGCCTGATAACCAACGAAGAAAAATCTTTTAGCTCTATGTTGCCCTTTTTTCTGAGTTGTGCAGGAATATGCACCCATGCTGGTGCACCAAATGTGTGCAGGTAACTTAGATCAGGTTTCCTGCCATGCCATCTGGTGAATGGTATTTCACCTGTTGTTGTATTAACAACGTTGTTCAATATGTTATTAGCACACATTGTAGCCTCCCCCACAAAGAATCAGGTAACCCAGAATCATTTAACATTGTTCTAACCATTGCCTGTAGTGTTTGGCCTCTTCTTTCAATAAAAGCATTATGTTCTGGCCTGTATGGAGCAGACTTCTTATACTCTATTCCAGCTACCTTAAGTCTGTTCTGGAATTTGTTATTAACAAATTCGTACCATTATCTGTCACCAGGGTTATCAGTTGTCGTTTAGACTTTCTTTCAGCAAACCTAAGCCAATTGAAAAAATGTTGATATGTTTCAGTTTTGCTTTTCATTAAATAGCAAAACCCATATCTAGAATAATGGTCCATAATGCTCAGTATATATCTAGCACCCCCATACTGGGTTTCTTTGGACCTATGATGTCTGCAAATACTACTTCTAAAGGCTCTTTTGTTTTGAAACCATTTAGCCTATTTGCAGGCAATACTTTGCTCTTATCTTCACAGCAAACATTACAACGCAAATATTTATCACAAGGTTTTAACCTTATTCCTTCAGATAACTCAACTGTACGTTTTAGCATTTTAAAATTTACATGCCCCAAACGCCTATGCGATAAATGGATACATTCTTCATGAGGCTTTATATTATTAAATACAGTTTGTGCCTCCCCTTTCTTACTATTATCTAAGACATATAATGTTCCATTTAAAGCTGCAGTTACCCTTTTGTTATCTTTTTCAATTATGCAATTATTATCCTTAAAAGTAATTACATAACCTAATTTATCTAATACCCTTACTGAAAGCAAATTAAACTTTAGTTGCGGTACATACAACATTTTTATATCCTGGTTTATGTACGGACAACGTGCAAAACCTTGACCTTTCGCTTTCAGGTTCCAGCCATTGGCAAGTGATATATGTTGAGAACTTGTAGACATTTTTATAAATTTTGTCTTATCTCTTGTGATGCAGTGGGATGCGCCACTGTCAACCACCCATAAATTATTCTTCACATCAGAGTTGCTAAACGTGGCTAGTTCAAATGCTTTCTTTGGCTTTTTACATTCTGGCTTTTTCTCTTTTTGCAGAATCTTGCCAAATGTCCTCTGCCTCCACAATTAAAACACTTTTTAATTGTGTATGCCGTCGAAGATAAATTCTCTTCTTCCAGGTGCTTTACTTTGCTTTGCTGGTTTCTTTCAAGCTTTGAAGATAATTTCTCTTCTTTCTTATCTTCTCTCAGCTCGTCACGCTCACGCCTTCTTCTGGCTTCTTCTAGTAGCCTGCCTGTAATCTCGGTTAATGAGAGGCTTTCTTTTGGCAATACTTCCAACGAAGTCACATAGTCATCATAGCTTTGATCTAATGAAGATAATATTATGTAGACTTGTTGCAGTTCATTAAATATAAGCTGTTTTTCTTGCAAATCTTGAAAAATGCACTTCATACAGTTTAAATGAACTAACATATCTCCATTCCTCTGAAGATGCGTTCGAAAAAGCTTCCGTGTAAGATTTATATGTGCTCCTACACTGTCCCGAACATAAATCTTCCTGAGGTTCTCCCAGCAGTTTGCAGCATTTTCTTCTCCACGAATATGGACAAGCTGCTGATCACAGAGAGTCAGTCCTATGATGCATAAAGCCTGCTCATTTTTCAGTTTAAAGTCTTGTAACTTTTCTTTATCATCATCATTAGCAGGATCCCAGCTACTCACATCTGGTGGGTTTACTATAATGTCCCACAAACCTTCTCTGCGTAGAAGTAAACTACATTTCATTGACCATGAAACATAGTTTGTTCCATCCAGCCTGGATATCATGGACAGTTGTGACAAATTTACTTGTGCCATTACTCTTCAGATATTTTGACTATTTTAAACTAATTAAAACAGTTTGTTTTTACAGTAATGTGCAACTCACACCAACTCTCTCTGCTATATCCTGGTTAGTTAGACTATGCTGCTGGGCCCATAACCAATGTTAGGGTTTTGAGGATTAACCCCTAGAAGAGTATTGCAGCAGTAGTCAAGCCAGGCAACCAAAGGAGAGCGGAAGGGCCCCAGAGTATACACACACTGAACACAAACACTGTTTGTAGTTTAAATAGTTTTTAATCCAGTTAGAGTTTAAGCATTGTCATTCAGTCCATTAAGTCATTCACAGTATTTCCATCCAGTATGACTCACTAGTATAGTCCAAGTTAAGAGTCCTTGCTATATCTTTATCAGCCGATAAAGATATCTTCTCCTTCTCCGGTTTCACTCTCCAGAGAAACAAACGCTGGATATTCAGTAGAATTACGCAGTAAATCAGCAAACAGTAGCAAACAATAACAGTTCAGTCACAGGCATTCACAGTCAGTAATCTCAGTTAGTAACAGCAAGACACAGTTAGTCGCAGCAGCACACAGTTACAGTCAGTAGAACACAGTTACAGCCAGTTCACAGTAACAGTCAGCTTTCCAGCTTCTAATGCTTCCTTATATTGTAACTTCTAACCGCACCCTTAATCGGCTAATTGCCTGCTGCATTGTGCTTAAAGTGATAAGCACTTAAACCATGATATCTAAGTTTTATATATTTATTCACCCAAACCATATTTGGTATCAATGTTATACCTAACACTCATTTAACAAATGTTTCACTTAGCAACAGAAATTTTTGGCTCAATTATGGTTGTAAACAGAGGACTAACTGTACTGTAAAGCAAAGGTCTCCAACCTTGGCAACTTTAGGACTTGTGGACTTCAACTCCAAGAGTTCCTCAGATAGCAAAGCTGTAAAGCAGGGGTGTCAACCTTGGCAACTTTAAGCCTGGAGGACTTCAACTCCCAGAATTCCCCAGCCAGCTGGGGAATTCTGGGAGTTGAAGTCCTCCAGGCTTAAAGTTGCCAAGGTTGGACACCCCTGCTGTAAAGCATTTTCTTCGTGGACCTCCTAAGTTCAGAGGTCCCAGGTCTCATTAATACAGTCTCATTAATGCAATCAAAAGGGTCAAAAGCACTAAATCTCCCCTAGAAAGGTAATTTTATTTAATCTTGTTAACTGGTTTGTTGTGAATAAACCCAGGAAGCAAAGAAGAAAAGCATTGTGTTCCTGAGAGCGCTCCGTTCCCTTTTAGAAAGAAAAAAAAAAACTTATTTAGTGCCCTTTGTAATTTAAATTATAATCTTTTTGTTTTGTATAAATGTATCCTTGGTAACAAGTAAATCTAAATTATTATTCTATGGTTGATAGTTCCTCATGGAAGGCACCGTGCTTATTTCTGAAATATTATCTGGTACGGTTTCCAAGATTTAAAACAAAGCAAAACAAAACAAAAGCTTTTTGCAAATCAACTGTACAAAGGAAAACTATTATTTTATCATCAACCTGCCAAGCTCAAGAAATGCTGCTGTTTTATTTATTTATATCCTGCCTTTCTAATTTCTATTCACTTTGAGCTCTAGATCTAAATATGTAAACACTTTGATTACAGTATGTGTTTTTCTCAATGTTAGTATATTTTTAATGTAAGCTGGTTTGAAACAATAAATAATTAAGTTTGACTGAAAATTGACTATGCATATTCTGAATGTAGACAGGAGGAATCATGTTTTAATGTAATTCTTAGTGCTTCAAAAGCAACTTGCTTGCCTCCTCCCCCAAAATAATCGTAGAAAGGGAACTCCATCCACCCGATCTCGAATTTCATTTTAGAAGCTTCAATCATGCCTGTCTCTTCCCTTCTCAACCCCAAATCTTCAAGATTTGCACCGTGAAAATTCCCCATGTATGAGTGGAGACCACATGTTCTGATTTTATTTATTTCTTATTTTATTTATTTTATTTTGTCAAGCAATTATAAGATAACAGGTATAAGTATAAACATAGTTATGAATACATGAAATGGATACATATAAGAAAAAAAACCAATAGGACAGGGATGGTAGGCACGTTGGTGCGCTTATGCACGCCCCCTACAGACCTCTTAGGAAGGGGGTGAGGTCAATAGTAGACAGTCTAAGGTTCAAGTTTTTGGAGTTTGGGGAAGAAACCACAGAGTCAGGTAGAGTATTCCAGACATTGACCACTCTGTTGCTGAAGTCGTATTTCCTGCAATCAAGTTTGGTGCAGTTTACCTTGAGTTTGTATCTATTGTTTGCTCTTGTATTGTTGTGGTTGAAGCTGAAATATTCACTGACAGGTAGGACATTGCAATATATAATTTTATGTACTATACTTAGATTGGACTGAAGGCGGCGTAGTTCTAGGTTGTGTAGGTCTAGAATTTCAAGTCTGGTGGCATAAGGTATTCTGCAACGAGTAGAGGAGTGGAGAACTCTTCTTGTGAAATATTTCTGGACTTTCTCAACTTGATTGCCCCAACTTTTGGACACCCCTGAAGCCAGATCACAAGGTTCTTGCCTCTGATGGAGGGTACAACCTTTGAATATCAATGGAAGAGAATATGTATAGCTCAGCTTAAAACTGTGGAGTCCTTGGTGCTCCCTGAGTTTGGTTGTTTGCTTGCAGATGTTCCCTGCTTACTGGCTGGGGGAATTCTGGGAGTTGAAGTTACCCATCTTAAAAGTGGCCAAGGTTGAGAAACACTGTTGGAGACCCAAAGCATGTACAGCTGGCAAATTGTTGGAAGAAATATCCTTCAGGGTTCAGTTCCAAGTGGGGAAGAAAGACACTGGAAACATGGAGGCTGTTTGGAAAGATGATTTAATGGTGGACAGGACCACATGGCTTTGGAGCTCCAAAGTGAAAAGGACGATCACGGGCTTCAAGATGTTGGGTGAAGGAAAAGAAGGAGCAAGATGCTGAGAATGCAATTGTTTTATGCCCTCTGTTGGACCCACCTTAGTATTTCCTGTTCCTGTGTAAGAAATGTATCCCATTGGCTGTCAGACTCCCAGGGGGCGGGGGTCTTAGCTACCTTTGTAAGCTTTGTCTGGACCACATGGCTTCACCTGAGTGCTGACTGATGCAATCTTCCCAGGCCAAGTGTTGAGATGGGTAGAGGCCTTTGTTATGTAGAACACTCTAGCCCAGGCCTAAATGGCCCACCCATTAACAAAGGTGGGGGGGGTGAGCTTCTGCCTCTCTGAGTTTCTACTTCCCTTTTAGGGAAAATATTCTGCCTTTTTAATATTTCCTAGGACATTTCATTTTTCTAGGAGAGGGGTGGGTGCTAACTTCCTACAGAATGACACATCTGCAAGACAACAACCAAGCCCAATACCAAGGACTCCACAATCTTTAAATAGTTGAATAATAAACACTGATCAAACACTGGTAAACACCCAGGCCAATCATCTTATTTTCTTGATAATTTGATCGATTTTTTCCTTTATGGTGAGAAGTATAATTAATATAGTTAATAGACTGGAGGTTGGCAGTTTTTGTGATTGGTTACTTCCTAATTCCCATGCTGATTTTTTTAAAAATTTTTTTTATTGATTTTACAATTAAAACAAACCAACAACACTGCCTCTCTGTTAACCCTTATTACATTCTTGGCAGGACTAGACTTCCTGTCTCTGGAACTTCTCTGGAGGTTTTTTTCCCTCCTTTGCTGGTACTTTGCTTGTGTGGAATGTCCATTCAAAGTTACAATGGCACTGAAAAAAGTGACATAACCATTTTTCACACTTACAACTATTGCAGCATCCCCACAGTCATGAAAGGCCAGACGAGGAGATGCGTGCCTCGATGTTTGTGACGTTGAGTTGGCCACACCCAGCCAGTCACATGACCACCAAGCCACGCCCACCAACTAAGCCACGTCCACAGAACCGGTTGTTAAAAAAATTGAATTCCATCCCTGCCTGTATGACCTGAGCTAGACGTGGTTGACCCAGGGTGATCAACCAATTGTGATAAAGCGATGAGGGAGGAAGATTAAAGCCAAGCTCTATTGACCTCGGAGTTCTTCTTGGCAGTTTATTCTGTTTAAGCATTTATTATTTGAACTCTTTGGCCTGACCCTATTGTTGCTCCTTAAGTTCCATTTTTATTACAGGTTTTAAAGGAACCATCTGAGGCTTCTAAGTTATTCATTCTTTTTATAAGAAGTTGAACGCATCTGATGAAACTGGTATTGATTATTTACACAGCTTCTAGAACAAGGGTGTCAAACTCAAGGCCCGTGGGCTGGATCTGGCTTGCAGGGTCCTTAGATCTGGCCCACGGGGTTGCCGTGGAAACAGTGAAGGACCGGCCCACAGTGCCTCTGCCTGAGAAAATGGGGCTCAGGAGGGCTGCATGTTGGCAGAGGGTCGCAGGAGGCCATTGCAGTCAAAAACAGAGCTCGGGAGTCCGTTTTCTCTGTCAGAAGGTTGCAGGAGGCCGTCACAGCTGAAATGGAGCTCGGGAGACCATTTTCTCTTGCAGAGCGCTTGGGCCACCGCAGGTGCCCCAACATGATTGACATTGAGCTGGCCACACCCACCTTGGCCCCCAATGAAATCGAGCTTGACACCCCTGTTCTAGAATGATAGGTTTGAATGCATCGTCCTTTGAAATCAATTCAACATTGCTTTAAAGAGCACTTTGCTCTTAATAGGTTGCCACAATAGAAAAAAAATATTGGACTCTTTAAGAAAAGGTTTAATAGGAATTGACTGCAATTCTCTTGCTCTTGTAAATGAAATTCAAGAATTGGAATATGAATCCCCTGATATAAACTATTGTTATTGCCATATTTGGGGCTAAAATTCACAGATCACCTCACTTAATAATGGGGTCATTTTGTATTGAGAATGATGGTGTCCTCCCCACTTCAGTTATATCCCAGTTATTTAGAATTGTGTCAAGATATTATAAAGGTGTAAACTTTTGGTCACAAGGTATGGCTCAAATAACTGTCACAGAACACAGGAAGACGTCTGTCCCTTATTTGAGTGGGGCATTCTGATAAGGATATTGTTTGGCAATCTCTCTCTCTCTCTCTCTCTTTTTCTGTGTTTGTGTGTATATGCATACAGGTATTTTACCAAATGGTAAGGAAGAGGACTTTTGAACAAATTCTCAGATTTGATGCAAGTTTTGTTTCTGGCATAATTTTCTACCTTTTCTTCTGTTTTTGAAGGGCTACATAGGTTGTTAAAATGCAGAACTGTTTTTTTTTTTAATTGGGTAGTCTGGGATGATCAAGTATTTCGGAGTCTTACAAACTGTGATTTGGGAAATTACAGAGCAGCCCTGTTTGAAGAGGTTCACAGATTAAAGTAAGAAGTTCTGAGAACATATTTTGGTCCCTGTCTGGGATCCACCAGAGACTGAGAAAGTTTTTGGTAGGATCCAGATTTACTTTTTCCTGGCAGTGTTAATTTAGCACTGTTGGGTCTGCTCTTTTCTCATACCTTATACTAACTCTAGTTCTCATTGCTAGGTTTTATAACGTCCTATTGTGTTGCAGGTTTTATCTTGAATATTTTCATCTGCAAAGAGAGATTTGAAACTTTCTTGATATCTGTTCCCTTAGACTAGGACTGCATTGGAAAGGGAAAGACAGCCCTTCTGCCTTCATTACAGCCTGCCTGCTTCCCAGGATAGGGTCCCTCGACTTACAACAGTTTGTTTAGTGACCATTTGAAGTTGCAGTGGCACTGGGGGAAAAAAAGGGACTCATGACTATTTTTCCCACGCTTAGGACCCCCATGGGCACGTGATCAAAATTGGGCAGTCCTCTTATATTTATGACAGTTGCAATGTCCCGAGGTCATGTGATTGACTTTTGTGACCTTTTGATAAGCAAAGTCCATGAGCCAGATTCACTTAACAACCATGTTACTAACTTGACAACTCCAGTGATTCACTGAACAACCATGGCAAGGAAGATCATCAAATGGGACAAAACTCTCTTAACAAATATCTCACTTAGCAACAGAAATTTTGGGCTCAAATGTGGTCATAAGTCGAGGACTATATCATATCTGTTGGATTTTGGACAATCCTAAACCCGAGAGCTGCAAATCAACAAGACCCAGAGCATCAAACTGATTAGATTAAGAAGGTTGTTCTATGCCAAGGGTCTTCAAACTTGGCAAGTTTAAGAATTCCTGAGCTAACAGGACTGGAGGGGGAATTCTGGGAGTTGAAGTCCACAAGTCATAAAGCTGTCAAGTTTGAAGACCCCTGTTCTACGCAGGTGAGGTTAACTATGCATTCATGGAAAGCGGCTCTTGAATACAGTTTCTGCTTGTTTGGGTATTTTTGTCTAATAATGTCTTTGAGGGTTTGCGTAGCTTGGAGTTTGTGTCAGAGGTGGTATTCAGCAGGTTCTGACCAATTCTGGAGAACCGGTAGTAGAAATTTTAAGTAGTACTGGCAAATGTCACCCCTGACTGGCCCCGCCCCCATCTATTCTCTGCCTCCCGAGTTCCAGCTGATCGGCTGGATCTTCTTTGGTTGCCCTGCACAGGAGAACGGAGCTGGAAAGCAGGTTAGTGGGGTGGGGAAGGAATGGAGATTTTGCAGTATCCTTCCCCTGCCACGTCCACCAAGCCGCATCCATCAAGCCACGCCCTCAGTACCGGTAGTAAAAAAAATATGAATCTCACCACTGGCTTGTGTAAAGGAATAGGTAGAGTAGGAGGAAAACCATTTATTAAACTGAAGTAAGCACGAGGTAAACCTTTACCAAGATCAAAGTAGATGACACTACACTTTCCTCTAAAGGAGGTCAGGAAGGCAGGAAAAATGACTTTTGCCAATCTCCACTGATTGGTTCTTTCCTTTAGTATCCTATTTGCCTCTCGCTGAGATAGTCGCTTCTAGCACAGGGCTCAAGATCTTGTCTGGTTCATTTTTCAAAAGCTCTTCAGAAGGTGAATATTTTCATTCTTTGCGCAATCCAATTGCTCCGAGAGATACAACTGGACCCTTCACTTCTGACATTTGGGGAAGCATTAAAAGCTGCTCCTTTTCAAGGTACTTGGGTTTTTAACAAGGAAGATCTAGCGACCTTTTGTTCCTCTTTATTTTATGGTTTAGTGACCTTAATGGGAGTTTTTGGCTTATTTTTAGATACAGTATTGAATTTATTGACAGTTTTATGGAAGGGCAGGCCGATTGGACAATCTACAGATAATTTAAATAAATGTACGGTATGTGACTGGAATAGAACACCTTTTGGATTCTCTGCCATAAGCTGGGGGACCTGCTTATCCTACCCGATTGGCAGATAAAGTCTATCAAAGGTACCTTTTGTTCAGAATGCATGAAGAGGCTCTTTGGAGTCCTTTTGCTTGGTCGATCCAGATTAGCATGGATAGATGAACCATTAAATTTCCAAAGTGAAAGTCAAATCCCTTCATTTGCAGGTGATGGGAATGTGTTGCAGAAATCTGTATGCAGGCAGTGCACCCTTGGCAGTGCTTGAGTTTTAGTCAGCTGCTTAATAGAGAGAGAAAAAGGTAATTCTCATTTGGCAGAGAGGTGGCTTCAATAATTTGATTCTCTCTGAGGAATGAATGTAGGGGAGTGTGTGTGTGTGTGTGTGTTTCTAATTTTTGCCATCGCTTCTTTTCTTCCATCTACAGAGAATACCGTTCACCAGTGAATAATAACTTCCTTATAACACACCCTGCACTTACTTGCTGGTTCACCACCAGTAATGGACTAGCTCAGTGATGAAGAACTGTTGGGGCTCAGCTTGACAAAAATTAAGAAAATAGGAATAGCACTTAGACTTATATACTGCTTCACAGTGCTTTACAGCCCTCTCTAAGCGGGTTAACAGAGTCAACATATTGCTCCCAACAATCTGGGTCCTCATTTTACTGACCTGGGAAGGATAGAAGGCTGAGTCAATGTTGAGCTGGTCAGGATCGAACTGTCTGTCTCTGTCTCTCTGTCTCTGTCTCTGTCTCTCTGTGTCTGTCTGTCTCTCTCTCTCTCTCTCACTCACACAGACTCCAGTGGTGGGATTCAATTTTTTTTTTACTAATGGTTCTGTGGGTGTGGCTTGATGGGTGTGGCTTGGTGGGCGTGGCAGGGAAAGGATACTGCAAAATCCCCATTCCCTCCCCACCCCACTAACCTGCTTTCCAGCTCCGTTCTCCTGTGCAGGGCAACCAAAGGAGACCCAGCCGATCAGCTGGGACTCAATGGGAGGCAGAGAAGAGATGGGGGCGGGGCCAGTCAGAGGTGGGATTTGCCGGTTCTCCAAACTACTCAAAATTTCTGCTACCGGTTCTCCAGACAGACCGACAGACCGACAGATAAAGCCTCTTCGGAAGTCGTGCAAGAACACTGTATGATTTTCAGAGGCTTCAAAGTAGGGCTGTCTCATGCAACTTCCAGGGAGCCTGGAAGCCTTGCATGTCACCAAAAATGCCGTGGTGTGTCACCTGTGACACGCATGTTGTAGCTTTGTCTTCACTGGATCCACCCATTAAACCAATGCTCGCTCTAATTTGTTGATTGGCAGTCATTTTTGACTAGCGATCTGGCCACCTTGGCGGTTGGGTTTTGTTTTCTTTCCACTACGTCTGCTTAAAAAGGACAATCAGAACCACAAAGATCCAAACAGGGTTGGAGCTACTGCAGATAGAGGGAATAGGCTGGGATCCCTGTTTTGCCTCTCTCAATCCTCAACAGAATGAAATGGGGGGAAACTGAGAGGAAAAGTGACAGAAAAGAAACAGAGCAGACATCCAGCCCTGGCTTATCAATGGAGACCGAATGGAGCAAGTGGCCAGTTTTAAGTTTCTGGGGGTTACCCTAAAAGAGGACCTGACCCACATTGCAGCCCTGGTCAAAAGGGCCCAGCAGAGATTATACTACCTGAGATTTCTCAGGAAACAACAACTGAATGAAAAACTGCTGGTGACCTTCTACCGCTGCACCATAGAGAGCATTTTAACTTACTGCACCTCTGTATGGTTTGTCAATTGCACAGTGGCAGATAGGAAAGCACTCCAGAGGGTTAGCGTTATTGCCCAGAAGATCATGGCATGCCCTCTCCCCTCTTTGGAAAAGCTTTATAGCTCCTGCTGCCTTAAGAAAGTTCAAAACATTATCAAAGATCCATCTCATCCTGGGCACCCTTTTTTTGAACTATTACCATCTGGCAGACGGTACAGGACAATACAAACAAGGACAAGTAGGCTGAAAAACAGCTTCTATCCCAGGGCAGTAGCTCTTTTGAATTCTGCTGTATAGTGCAATATTAATGCAATATCAGGGGTTTTCAATGCAATGTATAGAATGTTTCTTTGTGTTTATTTTCAGTCATAATGTACACTGAAGATGGTACTTGATTTCGTTGTGTGAGGTGCAATGACAATAAAGTAAAGTAAAACTAGAAAGGCTTCACTAGCATCCTATGGCTGTTCTAGCTTCCCATCTCTGTTTCCTGAAGATCAAAAGGATGCAAATCAGTCTAGCAGGCTGAACTAATCTACAATAAAAATTGGCTGCAAACTGTCAGGCACTCTGATCTAATGGATTCAGACTATTTTCTTGATCTTACAAATTGGCTTAGTGGGCTCTGGGAACACAGTTGAACATTGATGTCCTGGAACCAGCCAAGTACCACCCTCTATGTTGTGCCAAGTACCACCCTCTATGCTGAGGAGAAAATGGCAAGGGAGGGTAGGATGAATGTGGGCTCTGTGAGGATTAGTTGAGAAGGGAGGCCTGGAGGAGGATTAGGAGGTAATGTGGAGGGCGAATGTATTGAGGTAGGGTGTCCCCAAGGTGCTTTTTCAAAAAGGCAACTGGGCTTTCTTTTTTTGCTTGACGACATTTCGCTTCTCATGCAAGAAGCTTTTTAGTGCTGACTGAACTGAAAAAGCTTCTTGGGTGAGAAGCGAAACATCTTCAGGCAAAAAACAAAGTCCAGTTGCCTTTTGAAAAAGCACCTTGGGGACAACCATGACCTGGATGACTGAGGATCTCCATAGGTATTGAGACAGGTATTAGTCAGAAAAGGTGGGATATCTGATGCCTGTCTCCTTTTCTGGTGCAGTTCCCTTAAATAATGCCCAGGAAGTCCTCACATGAGGCTGCTGATGCTAAATCCCTTCCCCTCTCCCTCCCTTCTGTCTTATTTTCTCTTCTCTTCTTTTTTTCCTTCCTTCCTTCCTTCCTTCCTTCCTTCCTTCCTTCCTTCCTTCCTTCCTTCCTTCCTTCCTTCCTTCCTTCCTTCCTTCCTTCCTTCCTTCCTTCCTTCCATCATTTTCATCATTTAACTTCTCTTTCTTTTCCTTCCTTCCTTCCTTCCTTCCTTCCTTCCTTCCTTCCTTCCTTCCTTCCTTCCTTCCTTCCTTCCTTCCTTCCTCTCTCCCTCGGTTTGTTTACCTCCCACTTTTTTCCTTCTTTCTTCCTGATTTTTTTTCCTATCAATGGATGTTCTTTTCTCTCCTTCCTCCGTTATGTTTGAGGCATCCTAAACACTGAAGGAGGTAATTGATGTCTTAGGAGAACACAGCTTGACATGATCTTCCTGGCACCTGTAAAATAGCCTGGAAGCTTACATCCATCTTCACATAATTGCCCCAAAGATTGCAATTGACCCCACTTTACTTTGCAACTGGAATTACGAGGGAGATGACAAATGGGTTTAGCCAAGGCTTAGTGGTCCCCTGAGAAGACACCAACAGGTTTTTCCCCTGGAAAAAAAAAAAAAAGACTAGCTGAGATGATTTTTCAAAACTCCTTTGGAAATCTTGCTTATGCCCTTATTGACTCAAGGGATAGAAACTTATTTTCCATGGCGGAGATGAAGGAGTTTTGTTTTGCATAGTTCAAAGCTATTCGGGTGAAAGGGAAATTAATTTAACTGCTCGGAGAGAAGGCCAAGAAATCTATTTTTCTCCAAAAGATTAAGCATTCTGCTTTACACTTGGGCTCACGCTCAGAAAGGTCTGTGTGTGCAATTTTCTGCATTGTTAAGTGAACTGCCTTTTTTTTTCTTAACTGGAAGTGTTGATTTTCTGTGTTTGGTTTATTTTGCACCAGTGCTGGTATTCAAATCTTTTTACTACCGGTTCTGTGGGTGTGGCTTGGTGGGTGTGGTGTCGTGGCTTGGTGGGCGTGGTTTGGTGGGCATGGCAAGGATACTGTAAAATCTCCATTCCCACCCCACCCCACTAACCTGCTTTCCAGCTCCGTTCTCCTGTGCAGGGCAACCAAAGAAGACCCAGCCAATCAGCTGGGACTCAGGAGGTGGAGAATAGATGGGGGCGGGGCCAACCAGAGATGGTATTTGCCGCTTCTCCAAACTACTCAAAATTTCCGCTACCGGTTCTCCAGAACTTGTCTGAACCTGCTGAATACCACCTATGTTTTGCATGTTATTTGTATTCCCCAGGCAGCAGCTGGGATATTGGGAAGGATTAAAATTGCAGTGGGGTTTAGCTGAGGATTGTGAAATCACAGACGATCCTGGCATTTTTGGGGCTAAACTGAACCAGCTGTCATTCAAATGGCTAAGAGAAGCCTATCCAACCTGATGCCCATGGTTTCTAATACAGGTAGTTCTCGACTTACAACAGTTCATTTAGTGACCATTCAAAGTTACAACTGCACTGAAGAAAGTGACTTACAACCATTTTTCACACTTATGACCGTTGCAGCATCCCCATGGTCATGTGATTGACATTCAGATGCTTGACAGCTGACTCACAGTTATGACGGTTGCAGTGTCCTGCGATCATATGATCCCCTTTTGCGAGCTTCTGACAAACAAAAGTCAGTGGGGAAACTGGATTCGCTTAACAACTATGGTAAGAAAAGTCATAAAATGGGGCAGAATTCACTTAACAAATTTCTCAGCAACATAAATTTTGGGCTCAATTGTGGCCATAAATGGAGGACTATCTGTGTAGCCAGCTTCCCCTGACCTCTGCCTCTCCACCTGTATGTTTGGACACAAATCATTAAAAAGCAACTCAGGTAAGTCGCAAGCCCTCCTAAGCTCCATCTTTGCTGGCAGAGGCACTGCAGGCTAGTCCTTCGCTGTTTCCAGGGCGGCTCCTGCGGCCCAGATCTAAGCACCCCGCGCCCCGGATCTGGCCCCTGGGCTTTGAGTTTGAGACCCCTGTTATAGAGAGATCCAATCTGGAACTAAGGAGAAACTTCATGATAGTGAGAACAATTAACCAGCTTGCCTTCCTCAGTTGTGGGTGCTCCATTGCTAGAGGCTTTCCAAGAAAGGATTGGACAACCCTTTGTCCAGGATGATACAGGTTTCCTACCACGAGTAAGGCGTTGGACTAGACTAGAAGACCTCCAAGGTTCCTTCCAGCCCTGTGATTCTATGTTTCTATATTTTTAGGTCAAAGACCTACCAGTAGATCTGGATTTGCACAACATGCTGAGCTGTTTGTTTGTTTTTGGTGGTGGTGATGGTAATTTAGCATATTACATGCATCCAGCCTGTTTGTTTAGTTTAGTTTATAATGCAGTATATATGTAACGTGCTGGCTCAGTGGCTAAGACGCTGAGCTTGTTGATCAGAAAGGTCAGCAGTTTGATGATTCGAATCCCTAGCGCCACATAACGGAGTGAGCTCCTGTTACTTGTCCCAGCTTCTGCCAATCTAGCAGTTCAAAAGCACGTAAAAAATGCAAGTAGAAAAATAGGGACCACTTTGGTGGGAAGGGAACAGCGTTCCATGCACCTTTGAAGGCGTTTAGTCATGCTGGCCACATGACCACGGAGACGTCTTCGGACAGCGCTAGCTGTTCCGCTCTGTAATGGAGATGAGCACTGCCCCCTAGAGCCGGAAACGACTAGCACTTATGTGCGAGGGGAACCTTTACCTTATATATGTAAGTCCAAAATGTGAATTAATTGAATAACTTAACCAAGTGGTTTGAAGATAGCCAGCCTGTATATTAATGCACCAGAATGTCTTCTGAGAGAGTGAACTGCAGAAAAGGCATATGTATCAGCTAAGGAAGTCCTTACATTTGAACAAGTGAGATGATACTCTTTGATTCCCATCACAGTTTCCAAATTGCTTGCTTTCCTCAATTATTAGGGGAGGCTTCTGCCTTTCTTGTCTTTCGCTTTGTTCTTTCCTCAGCTTCTGGCTGCCATCTTGATTTTTTTTTTAAATCCCCCCTCCCTTCCCCTCCTGGGACAACTCTATCAAGTTCATTAGGAGCTTGGTTTGGTGAATATAATGAGGGAAGCCTCTTAAGGACTCTGAGCAATGTTTTTTTTTTTTTTTAAGTTCTATCCTCGTCCTCGGCTCACCTTTCAAAAAGCAAATTATCTCCATTGAGAATCTCGCTTATTTCTCTTGGAATATAATTACTACGTGGGCCAAAAATCAAAGATGTCACATTGGTCGCATCACGTACCTAGCAAGTCCCATGATTTATGAAGGAGCTTATTGGGTCAGACTCGCTAGCCAATATTTCCTTTAGAAAACCATAGGGAAGCAAACTAGGTTTATGTGAGCCAAACTACCTTCCCACTCATATTGGAGAATTCAATCTTGTGGAAGGTCTATCCCCTCCTTTAATGGCTATTTGAGAGATAAAACCTTGTTTAGAAGACTTTGGGATACAAAAGGCCATGATGTGCTGATTTGTGGTTCTGTCTAAATACACTTAATTTTTTATTGCTTGAGGATGTTTTAATTGCTTTAATGGCTGTTGGCCTTCAGTGGGTTTTAACTTATTGCCCTGAACAGACTTGAGCTCTTTATCTTCAAGGGAAAGGCAGATAATAAATGAATGGATGCCAAAACTTAAGGTGATCACATGCACACAGATACACACACAAACCCACACACACACACGCACACACACAAACCCTTCTCTCAAAGTAGGGTAAAAATAATGTGAGGAGCTTAAAGTTTCATAGATAAAATGCCTTTAACAAATCTTTGAAATTTCCATTTCTGCTCTCTTGCATTCTTGGGATTAAAATCCCTTTTTGGCCTCCCTTCACTTATTTTTCAATAAGTATGCACACCTGAAAAGTAGTGTTTCACTAGTTGTCTCCTTATTAACCTAGATTGTGTTCACATAATCCAGTCAAAATCTAGTTCGTTGTACATCACTTAGCGTGTTATGTGAATCCAATCTGTGTGGTTTGTAAGTTATAGTTTATGATTTAGTGGTTATGTGACTTGAGCCAATGGTAATTTATTCAACACATCACAACTTAAATGTGTAAAAACATCTATGCTGTATAAACATAGTCAATGGGTCATCTTCAAGAGACAAAGGCTGAAACCCCTCTCCCCCCAGGGGTGTCTTGCCTGGGAAATATTTCCTATTTCAGATATTTTATTTCCCCGCAAAAAAAAGTGAAAAGATTTGGAATTATCCACAATGGAAGAATGGTGGTTGAAGATCATGGAAACTGAAGAGTTGCCCTCTTCCTGTCAGCTCTAGAAGCCTAGAGGTAGGAAATGGATATTGCAAGTTAGTCACACCTAGCACTTCCTCCTTTTATTTTCCTCAAAACAGCCTTGTGAAATAAGTTAAACTGAGAGGATGGGACTGGTCCAAAGTCTCCCAGAGAACCTCCATAGCTGAGGGGGTGGGCATTTAAACCTGGAAGTCCCCAGTCCTAATTTAACACTTTAATTATAGCTATAGCAACAAACTCCCTCTGTTGGCTTAGTCTATGTATACAGATGGAAACCAAGATTTTCATAGAAACCCACTGGGGCTTTACATTCTTTATAGGTAAACTATAAATGGTTACGGTGTTTCTCAACCTTGGCAACTTTAAGATGGATGGACTTAAACTCCCAGAATTCCCCAGCTGGTTGAAGTCCACCCATTTTGAAGTCGCCAAGGTTGAGAAACATCAAGTTACGTTATAAATGGAATATCCCCGATTTGTATGTAACTGTTGGATTCTACTTTATCCCTCTGAAGATGGATCACATTTGTTTCCCCTCCAGTCACTTGGTTCTTTGCTGCTTCTCTCGGATTCCTCAAAGTTAATACAGAAAAGCCCATCCATTAATTCTTCAAGTATTTTAGGATGTCTTTCAACTAGCCCTGGAGATTTAAATTCATTTAAAGTAAAAATGAAGTACTTCTTGACCGGACTTCCATCAATCTCAAGCTTTAATCCTGCCACTTCAGCAGGCTTTTCTCAATTTTCCTGGTGCCACAATTTTTTTTTAAAATGTGTGTGTTGGAGAAGGCTGAACCAAAATGAGAATACAGTATTCCTCTTGGCCATTTTGGGGATACTTGTTAGTATTTTAACATCTTCATTAGGCAATTGGTATATTTTTAGCTTCTCTTTATTCTGAACATATAAAACAAGAAGACCCTTTATTAATCTATTAATATTTATTTATTAAATGTATATGCTGCCATCTCTGTACTTCCAACTATCCCTATCTATCCTTCCTTAGTGATTTGTCTTTTTCTGTGAGTCCTTTTTATGTTTTGGCTTTTCATTAAGGATCTTGTGTAGCTCCATTGGGTTCTTCTAAGCCTCGGGTGTCTTTTTTTCCCAATTGGATTTGTTTTTGTGCTTTTGGCATGTCCTTTTTAAGGCATTCCTACCCATCTTAGCTTCTTTTCTAATAGTGAGAGCACTTTGTGAATGAAAGGAGAATATCTGAGGAACTAAAAGCCGAGATGGTGACTAATAATCACTTACTGGGAAACTTTTGATTGATCACGTCCTCCTTAACAATGATATATTCTCTTAATTCTTAAGTGTATCCAGGGACACCAAAAGTATATGAGTATTTAGACAGGCAGATATAAAGGACTTGATTTCAGTCATTGACCAATAAAAGTACAATCAATCAAAATAAATTAACACAAAACTATCCGCTAATTACTTTACTTTTATTGTCATTGCACCTTGTACAACAAAATCAAACACCACCTTCAGTGCACATCATGACCATGAAAACAAACACAAACACACATCCTTCACACTCCACACATTGAACCGAAAACCTGCAACACCTCACCGACACTGCGCTATACAATAGAATTCAAAAGAGCTACTGCCCTGGGATGGAAGCTGTTTTTCAGCCTACCTACAGGTAGTTCTTGATTTACAACAGTTTGTTTAGTGACCATTCAAATTTACATTTACTGAAAAAAAGTGACTTATGACCACTTTTCACATTTATGACGGTTACAGCATCTCCATGGTCATGTGATTGATATTTGGTTCCTATTTATGATGATTGCAGTGTCCCAGCGTCATGGGATCGCCTTTTGTGACCTTCGGACAAGCAAACTCAATGGGAAAACCAGATTCGCTTAATAGCTGTGTTACTAATTTAACCACTGCAGGGATTTGCTTAACAACTGCGGCTAGAAAGGTCATAAAATGGAGCAAAATTAACTTAACAAATATTTCACATGTTGGGCTCAATTGTGGTTGTTAAGTTGAGGACTACCTGTATTAACAATTATTTGTGGATGAAGCTTACACATAATGTAGCAACACTTTTCTACTTTTAGAGAAATAAATCTATCTTGATTAT
Source organism: Notechis scutatus (assembly GCF_049901735.1). Classification (NCBI taxonomy): domain Eukaryota; kingdom Metazoa; phylum Chordata; class Lepidosauria; order Squamata; family Elapidae; genus Notechis; species Notechis scutatus. Next base: position 10,425,528 of record NC_142016.1, read on the forward strand.
TTAGCAGGGAGTGCAAATAAAAACTGTCAGAGTGCCCTGGAAATTTAAACAATAAAGGGGTAATCAGGTGGTGGTGAATGTCCTGTAGAACTGGCAATACAAGAAGAATATGGGTACTGGTTTCTATGGTATCCATATCAGAGGGGTAGTATCAGGTTTCCCCATATTTCCCTTACAGGATAGCTGCCGTTGTTGTTGTCAGTTGCGAAGTCGTGTCCGACCCATCGTGACCCCATGGACAATGTACCTCCAGACCTTCCTGTCCTCTACCATCTTCTGGAGTCCATTTAAGCTCAAGCCGACTGCTTCAGTGACTCCATCCATCCACCTCATTCTCTGCCGTCCCCTTCTTCTTCTCAATCGTCCCCAGCATTAGTCTCTTCTCCAGTGAGTAGATAGATAGATAGATAGATAGATAGATGATAGATTGATTTATTAAATAATAAATAACTAGATAAATAAATGAATAGCTATAGATAACATTAAATTGGGTTAAAGATAAAACTCTGCTAAATTTGAGAACTGTGAGGATATAAATGAAGTTGGTTTTAAACACTAAAATTCAACTATTCGCAATTATGTTGTGAGAGAAAGCAGCAGTTTCTGTTTGATCTTTTATATCTAAGATCCTTTGCCTTAGTATTGATCTATCTTGATCAGACTTTGACCTCCTATTTATGTTCCCATGAACCAACCAGGTAAGTTTGCCTGACTGTATTATACATCCCATGTTCCATCTATCTTGCTTTTAACTTCTTTCAGTGGCATTTAGAGAGAGGTTTTCAGCAAAACCACTGAACTGTCCATTGTAGAACAAGTTGGAGAATCCGCAAAAAGATTTAATTACTCAACCAAACTGTTTTGCCTCCAATTCTATCCATCACTGTGTTTCCCTCTTTGCATATTTATTTTTGTAGTTGTAGATACACAATTCCCACCCACCCCGCCCAACGGCTATTATGTTTTATTTCCCTTCAGAGTATTTCTTTTCATTCCACTAAAAATAAACATCACATCACAGCAAGATATTAGTTTATTTTTGCCCTTTTAATGTTCCTTCTTTTGCCATGACTACTCATCTTTTGCAAATATGCCTTTATTTACCCATTTATGACTTTTATATAGATTCCTCCTGGATTGATTTTGAACCTTAAAAGGGTTCTCTGTTACCCACGTTTTTAAGTGTTTTTAAGTGTTTACCTTAACAGCAGTGGTCTACCTTTAAAAAAACACTTTAATTTTAGAATCATTTTGAATTCTTCACTTAAATAGCAACTTCTGTTGTGTACATTCTCATCCTAATCAGCAAGCTTTTCTATTTATGGATGTACTTGTGCTTCCTTTTCTTAATTTCTGCAAATAACTCTTTAGTTTCAATGTCTGTTTATTTTAGTTCAAACGTCATAGCATCTATTTCTATTTCTTTTATCTTTCTTATATGTACTCATTTCTGGTATTCATAACTATGCTTATCCTTATACCTATTATCTTGTAAGCGATTGACAAATCAAATAATTTATTTCTAAATTTAAAATACCTGGTTGGATTGAGGACGGATCTAAGAGGAATTAAGCTCGATCCCACCAAATGCAATACATATATTGTATTTGCATGCCATTGAATCATATAGAATTGTGTGAGGGTGAAGGTTTGTCCTCTGAGCTTGTGGGTTGGCTTTCAAACGTTTTGTTACCAGGTTAGGTAACATCTTCAGTGGAGTTTAGGGGATGTCTGTCGGTATTCTTCTGTTTATAAGGGCTTCAGGTGTGGTCAGTAGATGTTGTGATGGGTCAGGTTTGGGTTTGTCAAATGAGGGTCTTGTGATGAGACACAAAACCCTCACTTGACACACCCACAAACTCAGAAAATGAACCTTCCCCCTCATCCGAAATACACCCAAGCTACAGATATTTGCCACTATGCATAAAATTGTGTGTGCAAGCATAGTTTACTGATTATGTTGCCATTCTTCTTCTTGTGACACATCCATTAGCAGACATTGGTGATCATGTTGGTGATCCTATTTTTATCAACAATCGCACGAAAAAGTGCTGGTGAGTTTTGGCTAGGGGGTGGGATTCTACCGGTTCAGACTGGTTCGGACGAACCGGATGATAAAGTTACATCTAGTTCGCCAAACTGGTATTTCAACTGACCAGCTGGCCCCGCCCACCCTGCCCCTCCCTTCCCAGAAGACTCCACATGGCCCATTTCCAAGAGGAGGTAAATGCAGGAGGCTCTGGGAGGGGGGGAAAAACGGGCCTTCCGGAAGTTTGGAAACAGGCCTGTTTCCACTTCCAGAGGGCCTCCAGAGCCCAGGGGAGGCTGTTTTTGCCCTCCCAGAAGCCCAGGGGAGGCCTCCGGAGGCTTGGGAGGGTGAAAATGGCCTCCCCCGGGCTCTGGAGGCCCACCGGAAGCTGGAAACAGGAAGTTCTGGTAGGCCATGGCCACAATGGCCATGCTCACCCAGCAACCAGGCAGTGAACCAGTTGCTGGGATTTTTGAACCCCACCCTTGGTTTTGTCCAAACCAGCCCCTTAGATTTGGAAGCCACGCTGTTCTTCTTCTGCCTTCAATTTTTCCCTGGAGGATTAAGTGAAGTAGGCCGTATTTTTCCAGGTGTCGCATCCCATGTCCTAAATGGTCTAACTTTCGCTTTTTGATGGTTTTGATGGTTTTCCTTGGCTTCCCCAGGTGGCTTAAATTCATGCATGTATGGTCTTTATCTAGATCAAGGGGTGTCAAACTCATGTCATTACGGCAACATCACATGACGTATTGGGACTTTTTCCCCCTTCGCTAAACTGGGTGTGGGTGTGGCCAGCAAGTGATGCATCCATCCCACAGGCCAGGAGTTTGACAGCCCTGATCGAGATTCAATTTTTAGTTATGTTAATCATCCGGGTATCTAGTAGGATGCTAAGCGTTGATCAATGATTGAAGTGTTACATAAACCTAGTTAAAATTAAAGAATTCTTTAAATCGTAGTGGCTGCCTGCTGGGTGGGGTTTCTTTTTTGGTTACCTGAGGGATACACATAGTCTTTGATTTACAACCACCTGTTTAACATCATTTCAAAGTTAGAACGGCACTGAAAAAAAGGACTTACAACTCGTCCTAATATAACTGTTGCAGCATCCCTAAAGTTCATGTGATGAAAATTTGAACACTTGGCAACCAGCATGTATTTACATGTTCTGTCCTGGGAACACATGATTACCATGTGCAACTTTCCCAGTTGACTTCTGGCAAGTAAGATTGTCTTTTCTTTTAACTGCGGTGAAGTCTATTCTATTCTAGTTGGACAGATTTTAGTAAAAAGCTGCAGGTTCTAATTGTTGGTTAGGGCAGGGGTCCCCAACCACCGGTCCACGGACCGGTACCGGTCCGTGGAACAAGTCCTACCGGGCCGCTGGCTTGCTGGGCGCCGCCATCTTGTTTTGATGAAAAAGTGCTTCCGGTGAGCTTTTCCGGTAGAAAGCTCACCGGAAGCACTTTTTCATCAAAACAAGATGTAGCGCGCTCGGTGAGCTTTTCCGGTAGAAAGCCATTTCTACCCGGAAAAGCTCACGAAGCGCTAGCGGCGCCATCTTGTTTTGATTAAAGTGCTTCGGTGAGCTCACCGGAAGCACTTTTTCATCAAAACAAGATGGCGGCGCCCAGCTGATGTCGACCGGGCCGCGCCATAAAAAAGGTTGGGGATATCGGGCCGCGGCGTAAAAAAGGTTGGGGATCACTGGGTTAGGGGATGAAAAACATCCAGGAAGAAGCCCGTGATAACCCTGTTTGGAACTGTTACTAGGAAAGCTGTGTGGTTGTGTCCATTAGATTAAGTCATCCGGAGTCAAGTGCAAGGCAGAGATTTTAATGATTTACAAAGCTTCAAGGCCACAGCAATTCATTAGGAGAAGCTTTCTCTCTGGATTCTAGATGGTGATTTATTCTCCTTGAAGAAATATGCTTTCTAAACGAAAAATATGTGCAAATGCTGTTTCATTTCTTTCTTTATTTCCCATTTTTGGCTAGATTCAAATATACAACTATCAAAGGTATAACACAGCCAGTTTCATGCAATGGCTAGAAGCTGTGAAACTGAGTTATAAGCATGCTTTAGGCCAGGGGTCTTCAAACTTTAAGACTTGTGGACTTCAACTCCCAGAATTCCTCCTCCAGTCATGTTAGCTCAGGAATTCTGGGAGTTGAAGTCCACAAGTCTTAAACTTGCCCAAGTTTGAAGACCCTTGCTTTAGGCACAAAACCAGCAGGATGTTGTGGTTAGTCGGCAGCAGGTGCAGACGGCCGAGGAGAGTTAAGGACTGAGATGAGGGGCCCGGACCATCAGGGAGTGGACTGCTGCCTTCAGAGATTGTGTGGGCTGGCAGCAGTGATGAGGAGGTTCCCGAGGAGCCTGTGCCAAGTGCGCATGCCTGCAGGATTGCTTGGAGGAAAAAGCAGCTGCAGCAGCATGGATGACTCGGGGGTAAGGCTGGAAGGTAATGGCCCCTCCTTCAAGAAGATAAAAGCCAGCTGTGAAAGAAACGTACTTTGCAGAAGGCAAAGACGTTTTGAAACTCCAGCCTCATGGACATTCCAGTATCCTGAGTTTGTATTTGAAGATTCTTATTTTGCAAATTATTTCTTGTCTGTTATCTTTTGGCAAGCCTCGCAGTTTGGCAAGGCTTGTGCTTGTCACGGCTAATTATTTTGCAAAAGCATTACAAGCATTTTCTATTTGGATTGTGTTTGATTTGTTGGAAAAGGGCATGGGTCAGAACAAAGGGTGACTTTGGGCCAGTCACTCCGTCTCAGCCCCTAGGAAGGAGGCAATGGGAAACCACTTCTGAAAATCTTGCCAAGAAAACTCATTCCTGGGAAATATGAAGTTCCCAGGAATCAAAACCTGACTCACAATGGCAGAGGTCTCCAAACTTGGCAACATATCTGGCTGAGGAATTCTGGGAGTTGAAGTCCACAAGTCTTAAAGTTGCTAAGTTTGGGGACTTCTGCACAGGTATAACAATGCTGTATCGCTGGAGCGGCACACCTGGGTGCCTTTGCATGTTTCGTATTCTGCCAAATCCCCAAAACTGGGTGGCTCCAAACCATGGCTTTTCTGAGGACCAGGCATAGGTGGTTTGTAAACCTTGACATGGTTTTCTTACAGCAGGGGTCCCCAACCTTGGCAACTTTAAGACTTGTGGACTTCAACTCCCAGAATTCCTCCTCCAGTCAAGTTAGCTCAAGAATTCTGGGAGTCGAAGTCCACAAGTCTTAAAGTTGCCAAGGTTGGGGACCCCTGTCTTAAAGGGTGCTTCAGAGGGGCAGCCGAGTTAACCCGCGGTCAGCAGAAGCCAAAGCGTCCTCCGGGCGCCCAGCGCCTTCCAGATGTGCTCCGATCGCACTTCTCAAGGCAGGATGACCAACCCCTGGGGATTCTGGGAGTCGTAGTTCCAACGCGGTTTTTTTTGGGGGGACACCGATAGGCAAGAGACGCTTACATAACACAAGAAATGCACGGCCGTCCAAGAGAAGGGATGCGGGTTTTTAACAGTCGCGTGGTTTTAAGGGGAGGCGCGGGAGAGAATATCCATCCACGCGTTAAACTAAGCACGCACCTCCCTTCCTCCCGCAGCATTCCAGCATCTTTCACGGCGGAACCCCCCCCCTTCTCTCCCTTCAACGAGCCGCAGCACGTCCAGCCAATCAGAGCGTCGGCTTGCTTAGCTCATCGCGGTCTCGCCGGCCTCTCTGGTAAACAAAAACGGGCGGAGGAGGGGCTGGCGCTGTAGTTCCAACCCCACAGCCGCGAAGCTCCACCCCACCCAGGGCGGAGTCCGGCGGGAACGGGCCCATTGAAGAGAACCAGAAGTGCGAAGAGGCCGAGCTACTGAGGGGCGGGGCTTGGGGAAGAGGCGGGGCCAGGACGGGGAGGCGGGGCCAGCGGTGGACGGGCGAGTGGGGGGGGGAGCCGCTGTCGCAGTCGAACCCAGCTGCGGTTGGCGGCGGTTGGTCGGCTCTGTTCGAGCCTTGCTGGGAGCGATGCCGCCTCAGAGCGGCGCCCCGATGCCGGCGCGTTGAGGGGCAAGAGAGGGCTGCTGCGGCTGCTTCGCCTCGCCTTTGCCTTTCCTCCGCAGCCCGGTCCTTCAGGGACACCGGGGAGCCCTTGGTCGGCCGCGACACCCATCGCGGGCATCCCAAAGAGCGGAGGAGGAGGAGGCATCCAGCCGCCGCGGGCGGTTTCGGAGACTTCGGGGCCCGCCGGGGCGACACCGGCGATGGATGCTCAGCCAGCGAGCACGGGCCGTCTAACCCCCCCTCGCCGCGGCCAAGCCTAGCGCCGGGCGGGAGATTCCTCTCCCCCTCCCCTCCCCACCTTCTCCGCGGCCCGGCCTCCGCCTCCCTCCCTCCCTCCATGAGCGGGGAAGGGGAAAAAGTTGGGCGCCGTTTCTTCTTCGCGGAGGAGGAGGAGCCACCGAAGTCGGGAAGCGACTGAGGAAACCACCGGCGGACGATTTCAAAGCCGTTCCGGATTGGCGTCCCTGCGGGGCCGGCCGGCGAATCTGGCCCGGGGCCAAGCGGCGACGGCGGGGATGCCTCCTCCCGAGAGGGCGGCGCGGGGATCGGAGCCGGCGCTGCTGAACGTTCCCGCGGGTCGCCCTGCGTGGGTCTCCTCCTCCTCCTCCTCCCCGCGCCTGGGTGGAGCCTCCCCTTCGCCGGCGGGAGGAGGCGCGAATGCTCGGCTTTCCCCCAAACAGCCGGCTGACTATCGGCGGGAGGAGCCGGGCGGGGAAGCCACGAGGATGCTGCTGGGGGCCGGACGGAGCTGGGGGTGAGTCCGGGCAGGGGGCCGGCCCGACGTGCATGGCAGGAGGGAGGGCCGCGCGGCTGGGGAGACGTCGGGTGGGGCGGCAGGCGGCACGCCTCGACCCCCTGGCGCTGAGCGAGCAGCTCCGGCTCTTCCTTCCTCCAGAAATGCTGCATCATGAACCCGACGACGACCCGGGGCTGAGCCCGAAGCGGCCGGAGAGCGGCTCCCCCGGGGCCCGTTAGCAGCCCCGAGGCGGAAAGGGAGGAAAAGCCGGAGGGAGACCCTCCTCCCGACCCCCTGCCCTGTCAATCCGGCCCGGGTTGAGCCCCCCCTCCCCTCCGCAGGACGGCGATGCTTCGGCTGTAGAGTCCGGGCAGGGCGGGGAATTCCGGTCCCGCGAAGAGACGCCTAGTGCCTGCAAAGCGGAGGGAGGAGGGGAAGAGGAGGAGGAGGAGGAGGACTGGCCCCTCCCCGCCCCGTCCCTCCGAGCATCTCGTCCGACAACTCTTCAACTTCTCGGCCAGTCGACGGAGCCGCTTCTCCGGGCCGGCGGCGAGAACTTCTGCCCAGGCGGCCCGTCGGCGCTCTTGGCTGGGTCCGCTTTCTCCGCAGCGACTGAAAACAAACGGGAGCCGACGTGCGTCAAGCTAACCAGCCGCGGGAGTTGCCGAGCAACGGGACGCCCGGAAAGCCTGAGCCGGGGATCAAAGCGGAGGGGCTGCCGTCGGCTTCGGAAGGGTCGGACGCTCCCGCCGCTGTCGGCCGTCCGCCTCGCCCGGGGCGCCTGGTGCTGCGTGGCGGCCGGAGGGTGCCCCCTTGGCCGGCTCTCGCGGAGCTCCCCATGCTGCTGTTGCCGCGGAAGTGGCCGGGCTGGCCGGCGTCGGCGCTGCGGCTGCCGCAGAAGTTCTTGTTCCTGCTCTTCCTCTCGGGCCTGCTCACGCTCTGCTTCGGCGCCCTCTTCTTGCTGCCGGACTCCTCCCGCGTCAAGCGCCTCTTCCTGACCGCCACGGCGGAGCCGAGCTGGAAGCGCCCCGCAGCCCTCCGCCAGGACCCGGCCCGGCCCGCCACCTGCCCGCCAACGCCAGCCCGCCCGCGGCACCGCCGCCGCTGCCCTCGCGCCACCTCCGGGACCCTGCCGACCTCCCGCCCGACGCCTCGCACTCGGAGCCGGCCTCCCGACGGACCCGACCGCCGCGCCTCCCGCCCGCCGAGCTGAGCGCCTCGGCGCCCCCTTGCAGCAGACGAGCGCCCCGTTCCTCTTCGACTACGCCGCGTTCCGGCAGCGCCTCCGCCACCCGGTGCTGGGCGGCGAGAGAGGCGGCACCGAGGAGCCCGACACCCGCGCCCGCCGGCTGAAGATCAAGGAGGTGAGTCGTTACCGGCCCGGCCCTTCGCTCTCCCTTCCCGGGGCCCGGCTTCCTTCGGCGTCCGTCCGCCGCTGGCCCCCACCCCGCAGCGCCTCTTTCGGGTTGGCGAGCGTGATTTCGGGGAGCCGGCACGTTGGTTCGCGGAGCAGAACCCACGCTTCAAGCCAAGCCAATCCATCAGAATAGAGCTGGAGGGGACCTTGGAGGTCTTCTAGTCCAACCCCCTGCTCAAGCAGGAGACCCTAGACCGTTTCAGACCAGTGGCTGTCTAATTCCGTCTTAAAAGCGATGAAGCCGCCTTAACTTCTGGAGGCAAAAGTTCCCCTGGTTAATTCTCCTCACTGTTAGGAGTTTCTCCTTAATTCCAGGTTGCTTCTGTCTTTGGTTAGTTTCCATCGTTTCTTGTCTTGACTTCGGGTGCTTTGGCAAAGAAATTGACCCCCTTTTCTTTGTGGCACTTGCTCTCCAATACTAGAATACTGCTCTTATGTCACCTTTAGTCCCTCTTTTCTCTAGACCAGCCATACCCAGTTCCTGCAACAGTTCTTTCATATGTTTTAGTCTCCAGGCCTTTAATCACCACTGGCTGCACATCACACCTCTGTGTGGGCGTTTTGTGTGTGTGTGTGAGTGAGTGAGTGCAGGAATGCCTCTAAAGGGATTTGGTTCGCCAGACTTCCCTTCCACGCACATTTATTTGTGTTCCTAAATGAGTTTTTTTCACCAATGTGGAAATCTCAGTTTTAAGGCATTAAAAACCTGGCCTGGGATTGAATCAGCTGCTACAATTATTCTCGTCCAGGGGTTTGTGAAACCGTTCCCTTTGCTCTTTTCTGTGGGTTCTGCCGTGATAGTGTCTCGATCTTTAAATAAGTTCACAATTAATTTGGAAGAAGGACCGCTTCTGATAGGGTTGGCTTATCAAAATGTATTCTGCTGCAAATCCATCTGTGCTTGCTTAATTGATTTTTTGTTGTGGTGGTGGTTCTTTGGGTAAGAAACTAAAAGGTGATGGGAAGAGTGTTGCAAGTATAGATGGTGAAATAAGTCTCCATAGAATTCTCTTAAAAAAAGGATAGGACACGGTTTCTTTGAAAGTCAAGTTGCTTTAAAAGACTTGCCCAAAAGCTTCCTGATCTATTTCCCACCCCCCCCAAATGCTTTTATGCAATAGTTTTTTTTCTGCCTCCTAAGTAAAAGTGGAAGTTATATAGTGTGCAATTGAGAGTAAGTATGCACATTGGGATTTTAGTAATTAATGTGTGTGATGCAGGCTAAATATATCCTTATGGTATTTGGTTAGGCACCTTAATTGTTTCCACATGCAATCTATGGTTGTGGATACTTAGTGAATCCTTTCCCCTGTATTCCCAAAGGCAAGTTGTATTGAGCGTGCAATTTAGAGTTCTCACCTGCAATTGTTGAAGCTTTGAAGGGGTTGGTAAAGTGTTTCTGAATACGTCAGTTTTATTGCTCCCTGCAAATATTACATATTTTTTACAAGACTTTCCACTGGCAAAAGATTACGACTTGCTGAAGGCTCAGATGATGATTAGTATTTCTTTTAGCAATAAAGTATTTTTTTAAAAAATTAACGTATATACTTTTTTTTAAAGCCTAATGCTATTGGCATACTGAATAGATGGCAGTATAGGATAAATATAACTTTTATATGCACTGGGAAACCCACAAAAGTTGTTAGACTTGCTTTATTGCGCTATTTGCTTCATTGTGGTTGGGAACCAAACCCACAATACCTGTTGTCATTCTTCCATATTGTGCTTGCCTTTATTAATAGGCTTTGCCCATCATTCCTCCACTTACAACCGTTCATTCAGTGAATGTTCGAAGTTACAGCACTAACCGAGAAAACTGACTTATGGGCCATTTTTCTCGAGGTGCAGCGTCCTCATGGTGAAGGGATCAAAATTTGTACGCTTGACAACCGGCTCACATTTATGACAGCTGCATTGTCCTGGGGGTCAGTGATCACTTTTTGTGACCTTCTGACAACCGAAGACAATGGGGAAACCGAAGTAACAACCGTGTTACTTACATAACAACTGCAGCGATTTACTTAACTGTCTTACTTAGCGTGGAAATTTGGGGTTAAATTGCAGGTTTTTGTTTTTTTGTTTTTAAAATAAATTTTATTGAATAAACATTAAAAACAATTGAACACAGCGCGACTATTTTGGCCATACAAGTTATAGTATAGAGATACACATAACAGTTAATGTCCTGTTTCCCTTATGTTATTAGTATAGTGCTAACTGCGTATTATTTCTGTTTGCATTTATGTACATTCATATACAATTATATACATATTTACAACTATCTTTTATACTCGTGGATTTTTTTTCTGCCTCTTTTTTTATATCCGTCACCATCTATTGATTTCTCGCTCTTTGATCCCTTCTCACCTATTTCAAGTCAGTCCTGATTCTTGGTGACTACGTGGGACAAGTCCCAGCAGTTCTCTTGACAACGTTTTTCAGCTGTTTGTTGCCTTGGTAGGAAGATTGAGAGAGAGGGGCTGACCCAAAGTGACCCATTTGGTTTCAGGCTATATGGTAGCAGGACTACAGGATAATTGGTGGTCTCCTTGTCTCTAATTTACTGCTTTTAACCCCTGCACCAAAGAGGCTCTTTTTCATTGATTAACTCTAGTTTTCTAGTCCTTTCTGTGCCTTCTTCTTTATTCTTTAATCTTTGGTTTTTCGTGCACAAACAACAGCTTTCTAAAGATTTGAAGGTGATACAATAGAACAGGAATATGAAGTCTGATGCCTTTCAGATATTTAGGACCAAAAGCACCATTAAGATCCAGAGCAGGCATAGTTTGTGGCAGTTGTTCTCCCACACTTTATGCATCTTGTAATAATCCTACTGTTTCTTCCTCTGCATCTCCTTTTCTGGTGAAAAAAAGTGACTATTTTTTTTGAAACAGTACTGAAAATTCAAAACTTATTTGACCAGAAAGTAAACTGGAACAGGATGCAACATTTGCATTCTGCAGGTTGGCTCTCTTGCCCTGAAGTAAAGAGACAGCTGTAGCATCGCTATAACTGCCTTTCCTTCTTTTGATTTATACTTGTGCACTACAAGATTTGTTTCTGGTAACTGTTGCCTATGTTTCCTTCTTTCCCTTCACTTTCTGGCTTTTCAAATAGCCTTCTTCTGTATCTGAGCTTTATTTTTTTTACCAGCTGTTCTGCCGTGGCTATGTTTCTATTCCTCTCTTTTCGCGAGCTATCCCATTCACAGCCCTTCAACATTTCTCCCGTTTTCTGTAGAGCAGACCTAAAAGAATTCAAACAAGCTATTAAGTGGATGAAATAAGGCAGAATAGCTGCAGAAAGTAACCTCCGGTGGGACAGTAGAGAAAAAACATTGCAGAGGTTGAAATTTCACTGGAGAGGCAATGGAGATATGATTGAGACCCAGGAAACTGGATTTGAATACAAGAATTAAAATTGATAGAGCAAAAATCCTGAATGGTCATTGACATTCAGATTGGATTGCACCCAGCTTGACATATGGGATACCTGAATTCTCTGCCCCCCACTTTCCCCCCACCAACTGATCTCTTTTCTCCAATTAATTCCTACTCCCTTTGCAACATGCTGTTAGTATGACCTTCATGAAAAAAAGGACAACCAAGTTATAGGTTTGACCCCTTTAGTTGGAGGTGAGTGGATTATTAATCTAGAGCTGTTTGTAGCCTTCCGAGAGCAGAGTGGACTGCCAAGAAAATGCATTGACTCAGGCTGGTGAATTGAGGCAGATGAATTTATTTCTATTTTACAAACTGGTGTTTCTCCATCTCAGCAACTTTCTAACCTGTAGTGCACACTTCTGAAAGTTGCCACAGTCAAGATGCACTAGATTATTTTTTTTCAGTACAGCGCATGGGCTGTGAAATCCAGAATTTTCAGCCAATTCTCTGGCTCTTCTGGGACATGACCAAACAGGGGGGGAAACTTGTAGGGAAAAGCAACTTAAAGTTACTAGTCCCTCTAAAGGACAGGTACACTCTTCTGCTGGTGCTATGACAACCAGGAGGAACCTGTACAGGTAGCAAAAAATGGTTCCACAGGTTTTTCTCAAATATAAATGTCATTTTGCCATCAACATTATTATTATATGGATAATCTACAATTCAATACAAGCAGTGTTTGTTGCTGCTATTGTAAAATTAGGGTGTTCAATACATTTAAAATGTCTAAATATCGAAGGAGTCCTGTTAAGTATTGCTCTGAAATGGAGGTGGCATTCAGCAGGCTCTGACCAGTTCTGGAGAACCCGTAGTGGACATTTTGAGTAGTTTGGAGAACCGGCAAATCCCACCTCTGACTGGCCCCGCCAACCCCATCTCTTCTCTGCCTCCCATTGAGTCCCAGCTGATTGGCTGGGTCTTCTTTGGTTGCCCTGCACAGGAGAACAGAGCTGGAAATCATAGTAAAAATTTTCGAATCCCACCACTGCTCTGAAAGCTCCAATCATGATTGGTGCAACAGCAGATTTCCCCCCCTATAAGTGTTCAACTTTGATCTGCAAGTCCCGGTGCCATCGTCAGCCATTCAGTCCCGGCCAGCCCTTGACCACACTCTACCGATCAGCACTTTCCATACCCCTCTGTCTCGCATTGCCTCCTTCCTGGTCCTTTCAGGAAATGACCCCCTGGTCATTTCAGTGTCATCTTTTGTAGCAGGGGTGTCAAACTCGATTTCATTGAGGGCTGCATCAGGGTTGTGTTTGACCTGGGGGTGTGTGTCAGGTGGGCATAGCCAGGGTTGGCATGGCCAACTTGAGGTGACTCTGTTTTGGGCTATGACAGCCTCCTCCAGCCTTCTGCCAGCGAAAACGGAGCCCAGGAGGGCCGCATGCAACCTCCCGGACTCGGATTTCGCTGGCAGAGGCGCTGTGAGCCAGTCCTTGGCTGATTCTTCCATGGCAGCCCCAGATCCAAGCACCCTGCAGGCTGGATCCAGCCCATGGGCCTTGAGTTTGACACCCCTGTTTTATAGTGTCCAGCCAGTGGGTGCTAGGGCAGCCCTTTCTCCTTTTTCTACTGAGTTTCATATTTTTCCTCCCAATTTCTTTTCCTCATCCTGGCATCATCCAGAATGTCAACACCAAACAACGAGTCTTTCTTCCTTTTAGTGACCAAGTAATTGTGACCAAGGTGCCTTTCTTTTTGAATTTTAAAGTCCTGTAAAAATCTTAATCCACTCATTTTCCAAAACTTTCTCAGCTGGTCCCAATGGTTTTTGCTACATTCAAATCCCAATCTCTGGCAGTTATTATTTTCATATAACAAGAGTAGACAGTCTCATGTAGCTGAAAACAATATATCCAGACTTCAAGAATCTCTTCCTCTTTGGCTTTCTTGTTCAATGTAATGCGAGACATAGTCATAAACATTAAGGTGGGGGGAGCTTGTTCCTGGCTGCTACAGTTCCTAATGATTAATGATGTCAGCAGAGATGCGTATGGGAAGAACTGTGTCTGACCCTAACAGGGCCTCCTTTTATATGGCATGTTGACATCAAGCATTTAAAGAGACAGGATGAGAATGCTGGTGGAACAAAAGACCAGATTTAACTATGCTTGCTTGTGCGTATATGGCGAACAAGTAGACTAGGAGCCATCTCTTTTGTTCTCTGTGGCTTTCATGCACAGAACAGGAGAAACATTGTCCCGGCGGCACCACTAGCATCCTGAAAAAAGATGGCAGGCTGGCAGCTAAGAAAAACACCCCAAAGTAAATTGAGAGTCCACCTAACCCAAAAGACCAGGATTCAGTTGGGATCTGTTGGATGCCGTGGCTAGCTAGCTCAAAGCAAATGTCCATTTGGGAATCCATAATGCCCCAAAATATAATATGGCAAAAGTGGATTTTTGGGGGACCCAAGTCCTTCATCCATGGCTACAGGTTGACCTATAGGAAAGTCCAAACGGAGCAGGATAAAAATCGAGGTGAGACATCATGATGGCATCTTCATTCTTACTCATATATCCAGAGGTCTGTTTTTGTCATGATTTTGATCAGATCTTGCAAAGAAAACCTGATGATAAATCTGAAACCACAACAACTGGCTTTCCAGACAACCAGACAAAACACACCTAATATGCTCAAGCCATTGTGACTGTAGTCCCAGGCCCTGCTGGAGTTAGCACTGCTGGTCTGTGACACTGTTGCAAGCATAGTGTTCGAGGCAGGAAGGAATGTGGCAGATGCCATCAGTTAAAGCAAAGCTGTCCAATTTTGGCAGCTTTAAGAAACAGACATTTTAGGCTCAATTATAATTGTAAATCAAGGACTACCTGTGTCTATTGGACTGTCCATTGTATATTTGGATGCAAAGGAACCTATTGCCTGGGCTGTCCCAAGGGTGTTTTTTCAAGAGGCAACTGGACTTTCTTGTTTTTCTTTGAAGACGTTTTGCTTCTCATCCAAGAAGCTTCTTCAGCTCTGGCTGGATTTGAATAGTGCAGGAGAATGAACGGATTTCCAGAAAAAATGCAGACTAGGGGGACTATTTGCGCTTCAGTTTAAGATGCAGGCACTACTCAGGTGCCCCTGAGGACACAGACAAACCTCCAAGCGGCCTCAGTGACTCCCTAAAAGGATGCAAATGACCAGCTGTCTGCAAGGGATCTCAATCCTTCCACTCCTCCCCCATCCAGGCAGAGCTGAAGAAGCATCCTTGGATGAGAAGCGAAACATCTTCAAGGAAAAACAAATTATCTTTTGAAAAAGCAGTTTTGAGACAACCAGGACCTGGAGGGCTGAGAATCTCCATAGACATATATTGCCTGGGCTCCTGATCGCTGCTCTGACACTTTCCTGACCGGAGAATTCTAGGAGTTGAAGTCCACACCCTTAAGGTTGCCAAGGTTGAGAAACGCAGCTGTATGCGATGTCTAACTCACAGCCAGGCTTCACGGAGTCATTTCCCTCTGCGGATACCAGAAATTTCAATGGAATTAATGACATTCATACTGAATGGTCTTCATGATCAAATGTTAGGACCTACAGTTGAATTTCAGAGAAGTGGGGCTTCCTTCATGGAGGGCTCTGCAGAAATATAACTTTGCTTCTTTTTGTAGATGTCAGCATCCTGCCACATATGGATTAAACATTTCTTTGAAGGTGCTGGAGAGCATCCGAGCCTTTAATATAGATAGGAAAAAGGAAAACGAGCCTCCATTTATTCCTTGCAGTGACAGTCGTACGGTGCCGGAGCAGAATAAGACTCAGAGCGTTAGAGGGATGACTCACTAAATGCATAAGTGGGTGACGACTGAGACCCCCCCAATTACTCTGAGTTCAGTGGCTTATTTGTGCCCAGAGGGTGAATTCTGTGCTTTTCTGATGCAAGCATTTGGAAATAATTCTTGCAAGGAGGAGATAGTAAGGCTGGTATGGAAGAGGCAGCTGTGCCTCATCTTAATTGGCCAAGCAACATTCATCAAACAACTTTCTCAGCAGGCCTTTTGCTACGTTCTGAACCCCATGCCATGGAGGAGTTAATCAGCGGGTCTGAGACATCTCAGGTTTGATTTTCAGGTGTTCTTTGTCATTCCAGTTTTAGTCAGACTCCGCTTGCCACAGAAATCTAGTAAAAATGGATTAGAACACCTGACATTCCAGTTTCAGGCGGTAAAATACAGAAACGACAGTAAATGTTCGATATGGGAAAAACAAGTGAATTGTTATTTGATAAAAGGCTTAATGGGGATGGAGCAGGGGAATCTCTTCTTTTTCTTTGTAGGTTACAAATAGAATTCTTTATTGGCCAAGAGTGACTGGACTGGACTGGGGATTCGTCTTCAGTGCATAAGTTCTCAGTGTACACAAAAGATATAAGCGATAAATCATGATCATAGTCGTCATAAAAGTATACATTCATCATGAATCATAAAATACAACACTTAGTGATAGTCGTAGGATACTAAATAAGCAATCAACATAAATCGTACTAGGATACTAAATAAACAATATAAATCATAAGATACAAGCAACAAAGTTACAGTCATAAGTAGAGGAAGGAGATAGGCGATAGGAAAAATAAGAAGAATACTAATACAGCCTTACTAAACAGTTTAACAATATTGTGGAAATTAGTCGCTTAGTAGAGTGATGGCAAACTGTCCTTGTGTCTAGTTGTTCTGGTGTGCAGTGCCCTATAGCAGTGATGGCGAACCTTTTCGGCACTCAAACGAACGTGGTGCCCAAACTGGAACATGCGTGCATGCGCGTGGAGTGTGCATGCCAGAGCGCTAGAAAACCGAAGACCAGCTGGCCAGTGCGCATGTGTGTTTTTTGGCCCCTTTGGGCTGTTTTGGGGGCCATTTTCAGGCCATTTTCGGGTCATTTTTAGCCCGGAAAATGTCCTGAAAATGTCCCTAAAACGACCTGAAAATGGTCCCAAAAATGGCCTGAAAACACCCCCAAAACAGTCTGGGAAATGGCCTATTTTTGGCCGGGTTTTTGGGCTGTATTCAGGCTGTTTTTGGGGCCATTTTCTGGTGCTGCGGCTCCCGCAAAGACTGGCACTCCGGCACCACCACCAGAAACACAGCTGGCGACGGCATGCATGGCCACTGACAGGGCTCTGCGTGTCACAGGTTTGCCGTCATGGCCCTATAGTGTCGTTTTGAGGATAGTAGTTGAAAAAATTTATGTCCAGGATGTGAGGGGTCTGTAGATATTTTCACAGCCCTCTTTCTGGCTCAGGAATAAACTTTGCATGCTCGTGTTAATGTAGTCCATGAAAATGTGCTCTACCCCGAGAAGATATTTCCTTTGGTCCCAAGGTTGGGTAATGCTTGAGAGTTGTGGTAATATGCAAAACCCTGCTAGCGTCTTAATGCAGGGCAATTCCCAATTGTTGGCAAGGTAAGAGTCTCATCACTTCATTTTCAACGTAGGTTTTCAAAGGAGCAGAAGTTATTTTGGATGACGACTGGCGTTTATCTTTTCCGATTGTTTCAGCTGCCAAATTAGAAGGGCCACTGTGTGCAAACGAACAGGAAAAGAGTCTATTTGGAGTTTTCAACATTTGGAAGGAACAACGGAAGGAAGCAAAACATCAGGACAAAGATAAAATACATTTAAAAAAAATAGTCATGAAGTCTAGTGAAGGAAGGCAACATCTGAGTCAGGGTTTTCAGTTCAACCGTGGATTTATACAAGTGGTGCAATTTTAGGGAGTTGGTTGGAAGACACCGTGGTTAGGATGATGACTAGACAAACTGGTTCAAATCGCCCTTGACTTACAATCACAATAGAGCCCAAAATTTCTTGCCCCAGTTGTTAAGTTAATAACATGGTTGTTAAGTGAATCTGGCTCCCCTGCTTGTCGGAAGGTCTCAAAACATGACCTTGAAACACTGCAATTCAAAAGGGAATCACATGACTGTCATGCCCCTGTTGGAATCTGATTCCGAGGGAGAGGTGGAACAGCTGACGGAGTGGGAGTGTGGCTCTGGTGGCTGTGGAGGAAACTGGGGAAGGGCACAATCTGGCTGGGCATTCAGAGGAAGACCCAGGCCCACCCCCTCTTCATCCTAAGGCATGCAGGGAGGAACGGATAAGGGAGCAACATGAGTTGTGTGGTTTATGGGGGAGGAAAGGGCCCTGATCCCCTTCATGGGCTGCAGCTGGGAAGACTGTTTAAAAGGGCAAACTGTGCATGGCAAAGTTGCTGGGAAGCAAAACATGAAATTATTCTGGTTTGTCAAGTCTTATCTGAGACAAACCCAAGTGTGGCATCTTCCCAAGTGTGTGTATTTCGTTATCTTTTGACGTCTTCAATCCCTTATCCTGCCCTGTCTTGTTTATTGCTGCAGTGTGGTTTGTGTTGGTTTTTATTTATAATTTATATGTACTTTGGGTTCAGACTGAATTTCTTCCCTTTAAAGGCTGTCCTTGGAAGAGTTTTTCTGCAGCCTATGATAACTGGACATTGGGGGCCAAGTTGGAGGAATTAAAGGGACTTTACCTACTTTTGTGACTTTGTTGTTTTTATGCCACACCCCGGATCATCACACATGACCCTGGAACACTGCAACTGTCATAAATAGGAATCCCTTGCCAAGTGTCTGAATTTTGATCACGGGACCTTGGGGATCCTGCCACGGTCATAGGTGTGAGAAAAACAGTCATGGGTCACTTTTTTTTCTGTGCCATTGTAACTTCAAACTGGCACTAAAAGAATCGTTGTATGTTGAGGACTACCTGTATACCAGGTGAGAAAAGTGTGAGTCCTGATTTGTGGAAGGTTTTCATACAGTGAACTGTGAGTCAATTTCCAAATAATTTATTCAACGGAGAAGGCGAACACAAGCAGGATAGTCCTGAATCAAATGGAAGCTAACTGAAAAAGGTGCCAAAATGTACCAAAAGTATCTGAGTTTGGGGTGATTGTGCCAGACTAGTCAAATGTGGGTGTTTTAAGTGTTTTTTTTGCCAAGCAAGGATCCAAATGGAACTGGTTTGTTCTGGGCTGAATGGCTGGAGGGGGCATGGAGGAAGGAACCAAGGACTGTGGGTGGGGGGGGGGAAGGAAGGAAGGGAGGGGGACATGGGCTGGTGGGATGCACTGCACGAGAAGCTTCAGAGGGGATGGAGGGGCCAGAGTGCACCAGCCTTGCCTGATCACTCCACCCAGATGTTGTTTTTCTCCCAAACCCAGAACGGAAGATTGTTTCAGGTCAGCCGAAAATGGTTTGGTGGAATTTCCAGGACAAAATGGTTTGTTCTGGGCATAAAACAAAGCGTTTCCCCTCTTCCATGCTGATAGATATATTCCTGTATTTTTTAAAAACAAACTTTATTGATTATAGAACTAAAATATCAAACAAACACCTACACAACACGCAGAAAAGAAAAAAGAAAAAGGAAAGAAGAAAATGATTAAAAACTAACAATTCTACTATCGACAGTCTATGGTTCCTTGTTTGTTATCAATATTGGTGATATATTTACAAATACATCTTATTGCGAATATATAATTACTACCTCTTTTACATTTTACGTTGTTTACTAATATATTTTCTATTTTTGTTCTATCCAGTCATACCAGCATTCCCAGCTTCTATAATATTCTGATGTTTCTTTTTCCTTAAGTGCTAAGGTTAACTTATCCATCTCTGCACAGGCTGTTATCTTCTGAATAACCATTTCCTCTGTTGGAATATCTGCTTGTTTCCAACACTGTGCAAATAACCATTTCCTCTGTTGGAATATCTGCTTGTTTCCAACACTGTGCAAAGGTTCTAGCTGCAGTAAGAATATGCAGTATTATATATTTGACTTTTTTAGAAATTTGTCTATTAAATATCCCCAATAGGAAGAATTCTGGTTTTAATTCAGTTTGCTCCGCCATTATTTCCTCTAACCATTTTTTTATTCTATGCCAGTACCTTTGGGCTTCAGTGCAGGACCACCACAAGTGAAAGAATGTTCCCTGTTTCTTTTTACATTTCCAGCAATTCGGATTCATGTTAGGAGACATTTCCGCTATTCTCGAGGGCGAGAGATGCCATCTATAAAACATTTTATAGGCATTTTCTTTATATATTGCTGATTTTGTCATTTTATTATTCCTTGTCCAGACCTTTTCCCATTCTAATAATGTAATGCTACGTCCTATGTTTCTGCTCCAAGCTATCATGTTGCCTTTGACTACTTCCTCTTCTAATTCCATCTCTAATAAGTAATTATAAAATTTAGTTGTTGTTTTTTTTTATCTGGACCTAATAGGATTTTATCTAATTGTTGTGCCTTAGTATAAATTCCAAAAATTTTCTTGTCCTGGCTATATCTATTTTGAATTTGCAAATAAGCCCACCGGTCTACTTGTAGCCCTTGTTCTTGGAGATCTTGCCATGATTTTAAAGTTCCTTGCGCATCAAGAAGGTCTTTGTATTTTATCATTTTATTAAGATCTAGATTATTTGGGTGTATCATCGCCTCCATCATTGAGATCCAGATTGGGATTTTTAAATAATAATTTTTTTTTATTTTGTTCCAATTAGCCAATAAGGAATCTCTAATTATATGTCTGTGGAAATACTTCTGCTTAATTTTTCCAGTGTCCCATAAAAATGCGTGCCATCCCCTCTGTAAATCATGGCCTTCTAAAAATAAGATCCTTTTATTCGACAGATTTACCCAATCTTTCATATTCCTGTATTTTAAGGCAGGATGTGCACAGATCAGACTTCCCAACTTGGTGCTCTGCAAGTCTATAATTTCCACCCTGCCCAACAGTGGTGGGAATAAAAATTTTTTACTACCAGTTCTGTGGGTGTGGCCTGGTGGGTGTGGCCTGGTGGGCGTGGCCAAGGAAGGATACTGTAAAATCCCCATTCCCTCCCCACCTCACTAACCTGCTTTCCAGCTCCATTCTCCTGTGCAGGGCAACCGAAGAAGACCCAGCCGATCAGCTGGGACTCAATGGGAGGCAGAGAAGAGATGGGATTGGCAGGGCCAGTCAGTGGTGGGATTTTCTGGTTCTCCAAACTACTCAAAATCTCTGCTACCGGTTCTCCAGAACTGGTCAGAACCTGCTGAATACCACCTCTGCTACCCAACCAACAGGATTGTCTTAAAAAAAGAGCTTGTGAGTTTTGCCCCACTTTACAGCTTTTCTTGCCACAGTTGTTAACTGAATCACTGCAGTTGTTCAGTTAGTAAGACGACTGTTAGTTGAATCTGCTTTCCGCCCCATTGACTTCGCTTATCAGAAGGTCGCAAAAGAGGAACCCTGGGGACACTGCAACCGTCATAAATATGAACCAGTTGCCAAGCACCCAAATGTAAATCACATGACTGTGAGGATGTTGCCATGGTCATAAGCCTGAAAAAACACTCATAGGTCACTTTTTTTCAGTGTCGGCATAACTTTGAACGAGCGAGCTGTTGTAAGTCGAGGATTACCTGTATATGGAAACTGCCAAGAGCCCAATCGATCCCATAACCATGGGATAATTTCAACTGTTGTAAATATGCAACACAATCATAAGGTACCTCTTTCAGCGCCATTGCAACTTCACACGGTCGCTAAATAAATCGTAAGTAAGATACTACCTGTACCATGAGCCAAATTTGGGTTGAATACGAGGCATTGAACACAACTTCCCAGTTATGCAGGTCTTCTGTTTCCTCCTCCTGTCTGAAATGAATCCCGTTAAAAAGAATCTATTATGGGAATGCTTGAAAAATCCAAGGACTGCTTGTGTGAAATGTTGAGAAGGTCCCTTAGAACTTTAAGACTTGTGGACTCCATTGGTATTTGGGCAGGGGAATCTTTGGAGCAGGGCTGTCCAACCTTGGCAACTTTAAGAGTTGTGGATTTCAACGTCCAACGTTCAATGTTGCCAAGGTTGGACACCCCTGTCTTAGAAGAATCCTTGAGTTCATGACCATTAATCTCATATTCCACCCCCCCACCCTTCCCAATGATATCAGGGCAGCTTCCTCCATTAGGATTTGCACATTTTTTTCAATAGACCTAAGTCAAGATTTTTAAAAATGCAAACTTTGCAACAACACTCTCCATTTTTGTTTGTGAGAAACTGATTTCCCAAGTGACTCTCTTCTTCCTCTTCCGCAGAGTTGTTAAAAAGCAGCATGTTATCCAAAGAGAATTCATAGATATGTGTTCTGCGAGAATAATCTGTTTGTTTTTTGGCTGCACAAACAAGAACTTCCAGTAAGTTATAAAGCGTCCCTTATCTTATGCTGCTTTTACATCAGCAGTCCTGCAACCCTCATAAATACATACTGGTTGCCAACTACTTGAAATTTTGATCATGTGACCACGGAGATGCTGCAGTGGTTGTAAGCAGTGGTTGTAAGTCACTGTTTTCAGTGCTGTTAGGACTTCAAAAGGTGAAGTGTATGGCTTTTTTTGGTGCATGTCAACCTTTCTAACTTGCTAGGTTCTTGGCAGGTTTTATATTGGAGGTGGTGGGAATGAAGGCTTGAGTATGTAGTTTTTCACTAGATAAAAGAAAAATGAAACAAGAAGTTATTGATTTTCTTTCATTTTGCTTTCTGGTTTCCCCTGCGTGACCTCTGGTTCCGGAATACTTATCCAAGTGTATTTAAAATATATATATATATATTTAAAGCAGGGATGGGGGTTGATGGTCCTTTTATGACTTGTGGACTTCAACTCCCAGAATTCCTGAGCCAGCATGGAATTGGAAGTCCACAAGTCAAAAAAGAGCCATAGGTCTCCATCCCTGAAAAAGGATCCGAGGGTGGATTTGGAGTGAACACCTTCTATTAGGCCTAGTTTCATGCAGCAAATAGTTTTATTTTTTATTTTGTTCCACAGCCAGATGCAAAAAAACCTAGACTTAAGAGTCAAATTGATAATCAACAACAGGGTTAATGTATGAGCAGACGTAGAGAGTAAGGAAGGGAACCTGGATGAAGATAATCAAGAGCCATTACTTAAGCTAAAGGGACAGAAGCACTTTTTAAAGTCCAGAACAACATGATCTAGAACCGTGATGGCAAACCTATGGAATGTGTACCATAGGTGGCACGCAGAGCCATGCGAGCTGCAGGCAAACTTACATCACTGTGCATGCACGTGCCTCACAGCTGATTTTCGGCTGGTTTGGGGCCTTTTTTGGCCTCCCAGAGACTTGAAAAAGCCTTTGCAGGCCAAATAATAGGCTCATTTCGTCACTTCCTGTAAGCACTGGAAGTGATGAAATGGGCCTATTATTCGGCCTGCAAAGCCTGCAGAGGCTTTTTTCAAGCCTCTGGGAGGCTGAAGAAGGCCTCAAACTGACCAAAAATCAGCTGTAAGGCGCAATGCAGCTAAGGGGGGCAGTGTGTGTGGGGATTGTGCACGCATGCGGCAGGAGTTGTGGGGGGCACATTGCCTTTTGGGTGCTGGCATGCAAGCGTGCGCATAAGCGTGCTCACAATTTTTGGCACAGGAGCCCAAAAAGGTTAGCCATCACTGATCTAGAACAATAAGGTAATTTTCAGAAACAGCTCAAGCAGAGGCCTCCCTAATTCCTTGAAGTAGAAGAAGGGGGAAGAGGTACAGAACTGTCAATCTTTCAAGAATCTCTTATTTGTTTGTTTAATTTTTATGGTCTCCCATCTCAGCCAATGACTCTGGGCATTGACTTAACAGTTCAGAAAATTATAGCCAATCTCAACAAAGGTGGTTTTAGCCTTCCTGGGGAACTGATTTCCTGGTCTGGTTTACCCCTTGACAGCTGGTTTCAGGGAGTTGGCTCTCCTGATTAATAGCTGTAGAATGCAGAAGCTCTTCAACAGTTTATTACACCTCTGATACCTGTAATTTCTGCCTGTCGATATGACCTGGCATCCTCTGTGTCCCATCAGTTAAGGAGGGTCAGCTGATACGGCTTCCTCTGCCAAGACATTTGCCCTTTAAAGTTTTGTTGACCCCTAGGTTCATACAAACCCCTCCCCCCCGCCACACACACACTTGGCCAGAGTAGGTGATAGCCCCATAACATAACAAATAGCCTAACATTATTAAGTTATATTATAAAGAACGAATGTGATGTGGTAGTGGAGGCACAGGCTAGAAATCTGGGACTTCTATTTAGGTGTCCCTTTCTCCCTCTCTCTCTCCTCTCTCTTTCTCTCCCCTGCCCACAAACACGTTACAGGGTTGTTAGGAAATTCTTTGCACTTTAAAAGTATACCACTCTGGCGCTAAAATTAATTTTTATTTTTATTAAATTAATTATGCCTTAGTTTTGAGTGTACACAAGCTCTTCCAACTACCATCCTTTAGCATTGAGGTTGGCATTGGGAACTGTCAGTGGGTATTTCACTTCAGCTCCATGACAATGGTAAAGATTTGGCGGATGTCCTTACACCTTGCTTGCTTTGCCCCTCTTAGATAAGGACCCTCCGCTAATCTTCTTGAGAACAGGGACATATGACCCCGCCCATCCTACCACAGGGACTACCTCTGCCCCGCCTTCCCTCCCTCCCTGCTCTGCATCAAAAGTATTGCTGTCCAACTTCAAACGGTGCTCCCAGCCTGCTCTTTTTCAAATGCCTCCTCTCCACAGGAGAGAAGCTGCATGCTATGGTGGGAATGTTCCCTCTGCATGCCAAGAGGATGTGAGGCCACCATTAATAAAGTATGACTTCTAGCCCAGGAAAACAGGAAAATGCGACAAGGAAACTCAAGATGCTCACGCCTCCTCTCTCTTTGGTATAAAAGAGAAGGGGGGAGACACCATAAGGCTTTCAATATTTTGTTGTTGTTGCCTTTATCAATACAGTAAAGCTCTAATATTTCCTTTGGGGTCTGTTTTCTAACTTGGCCTATATCTCAGAGGGCTGTTAGGCATGAATCTTCCGATCGTGGACAAGAGAAAGGCTGGCCTAGTCAAGTTTTTCCTTTTAGCCCAAGAATCAGGAATAAACCTAGAATTGTTCTGATTTGCTAGTAAATATAGGTTTTCCTCAGCTCATGACCACTGCTTTCCATTGCTATGCAAGATAGTTGTTAAGTGAGTTTTGCACCATTTTACGACCTTTCTTGCCACAGTTTGTTAAGCGAATCCCTGCAATTGTTAAGTTAGTAACACAGTTTATTAAGTGAATCTGGCTCCACTATTGAGTTTGCTTGCCAGAATGGCACAAAACTCTCATATACACGCCAGTGGCCAAGCATTTGCATTTTGATCACATGACCATGGGGATACTGCACAGTTGTAAGTTTGAAAAACAATCATAAGTCACTTTTTTCAGTGCCGTGACTTCAAACGGTCATTGAACAAATGGTTCGTAAGTCAAAGAATGCCTGTACTTTGAATAAGATGAAGATGAAACAACTGACACCAATGGAAAGGAAAGGTGCTTACCTTTCCAGGGAGGGATGGAGAACCAAAGGATTCCACCTACTGGAGCTCAGGATAACTGCAGTTTGGGGAAACACGTGGTGGTGCAGTGGTTAGAATGCAATACTGCAGGGCTAACTCACTGCTCACTCCAGGAGTTCGATTCTGACCGGCTCAAGGTTGACTCAGCTTTCCATCTTTCCGAGGTTGGTAGAATGAGGATCCAGATTGTTGGGGGCAATAGCTGACTCTGTAAACCGCTTCGAAGGGGCTGTAAAGCACTGTGAAGCGGTATGTAAGTCTAGGTGCCATTGCTATCACAGCCAGAACAGAAGAACAGGCTGAAATCCAAGCAGTAATTTCTTAAGGTATCTTTGTTTCTAGCTGGCTTCAGTAGGAGAGGCCAGGAGCTGATGGTTTTTGTATGAAAATTCCTTTTGAAGGTACTGCAAGGTAGATGGCCCACATCTCCCACCCTGATTTTTCAGTCTGGACTGCTTGGTGGACTTGAGGTTTTATAAATAGAGTCACCATTCCTGGAATCTGACTTCTCTTTGTTACATGTTTCAGATATATTTTTCCTTTGACAGCTCTTGTATACAGACATTTGTAACATTGTAACCCACCAGTGTTTTGGTTTCTATGGAGTTTTGTTTGGTTTTCAAACCCAAACAAACCTAGGATAATTGGTTTCCTAAATGTATCTCTGGAAAGGTGGCTGTCATAGAATTGATCAGTAGTGCATTGTTTCAGGGAAAAATCTAATTTTTTGCAAGTGCCAAACCGTCGTGATTTATGTTCAGAAACTGCCATCTGTATATGTGACTGTAAAAATTACATAGTGGGGTTCTGTGTTTATGTTGGCAATGAATGTTTCACATCAAATTCACTTGAGTCGCAAGTCAAGGTGTTGGGTTCTCCCCTACCAGAGGCTGACACTTCTGAAAGACACAGCTGGAAATCTGGAAAAATCAAAATGCAGGTTTATGACCTTAATTAACCTCCCTTTTTATGAGCCTATCATCCCTTAGTTTGGGGTAAAGTCTGGGCGACTGGATGGAGCTGAGCGTTTACTGGCCGGATGCCCTTCCTGACACCACATGGAGTTCGCAGATCTTTTCCCCTTGCACCATAACATCTGACACTACCTAGGATTGAACTCTCAACCTTCCGAGTGAGAGGCAAGCATCTTCACCAGTAGGCCACCACGCCTCCCCAATTTATGGCCTTAATAGAGCCCAGAATTATAGTAGCAAGTCATGCCAGTTTTAAGTGGTTCATCATGTGAACAGATTTGATTTTGCAGCTTTTTTTGTGGTGGTCATTAATTGAACCTATTGTCCACAATAGATATAGATAGACAGGCAGACTATAACAGTCTATAGGTAGGTTGTTGGCAGGCACCAAGTGGAGAGGTGATCTACAAGATGTGAAGATGTGATGTTCATTATATTACGCTAATATGAAGGGGGAAAACTTCATCCCAAAGACGCCCATTTTTATGGCAGCCTTGTGTCTCTTGTAGCACATAATCCTGGTCCAAATGACATGTTTCATTTAAAAATAAAGACCTGACTGCTTACTTTTGGCAGCAAAACTAATTATTACTCAATGCTGGAAATTCCTTGAACATCTAACAAATTGATTTGTGGATTAAATACCTTTATTAGGAAAGTTGCTTTATTGGGAAAACAAAATACTTATAAACTTAGAATCAGAATCAATCTTCATTACGGTCACAGACCAGCACAAAAGTTAAACACTAAAATGAACACATTCCCTAAAAATTATTAGAAAATAACTAAGCCAAGTAGTAAAATAAGGATATTTTAGTTCTTTAGGGTTTCACCCCCCTTACTATCATTGCAACAGCCCGAAATTTTGCTACTGCATGAGTGGAGGCTGGATTTGAATCCTGGAAGGAGATGATTCACGTAGAAATTATCTGATCTCCTTAGAAATCTCTCTTACAAAGGGAGAATGTATGTTGATCTGATGTCCCTCTAGAACTTGCAGTGCAATATGAATTATGACATATGAGATATTTTCAACTTCCCCATTGCCACATGTACGCAATCGCTCAGCTATTGGGACTTTAATCATATTCTGAGTTCTCTTCAGATGGTATAAATCTTTCCCTTACAAACTTAAAATAAGGAACTTCCTGAGGGAAGAATCATATTATCAAGTTTGGGCCGATTATATTATTTTAATCCCAAAAGGTATAGTTTGCCAGCACTTCATGATATATGGAAAATAACAACTTTTGGACCATTTGTTAATGTTCCCTTTATTATTATTTTTTAAAAACTAACATTTTGTCTTTATCTCTCTTGCCTTGTAATATTTTTTGTTTTCTTAGTTTTTTCTTTGCATAAATCACTGCTTAATTGACTACTTAATTTTATAAGACAGTTTCATGGTGCTGCATAATTTCTGGTCTTAAGCGTTTGCTTAAAGACTGTATATGTCTTTTTGCCACAAAGCTGTATCATGTGTGGCACAAGGGTTTATTTTACCATGAGTGCATGCAGAGAGAGTTGCTATGCATACCACTTTCCGTGCCACCAGTGGCTCTCTTTGGACCTTGTTTTTACTCAAATCCCATGCGGTCAAAGCTCAACATTCTTCCTTTTGCAGTGACCTTACTCTGGCATAGCTTGGGAAATCTCTCATACAGGTTTTGCATAAAACAACAGATTGTTTTTCAAGCAACCACCAAGGTATAGAATTCAAGCTGTGGACAGGAAAGATCTCTGAGGTTGTCAATCCTCTTGGGTCAACCAGACAGGAAACACAATTCGATGGGCTAAATCTACTTTACTGGAAGGCTACATTAACAGAATCTTGCAAATTACCCACCCTCCACTTTCTTCTGCTTGCTCCATTGGGGGTGGGTCCTTCCTTAGTTTCTTTTTCCAACAGTTGAGTCACTGGGGGCTCCTGCCTCTCTTCTCTTGATCATTTCCTGGTCCTTCCTTAGTTTTTCCAACGGTTATGTCACTGGGGGCTCCCCTGCCTCTCTTCTCTGGATCATTTCCTGGTCCTTCCTTAGTTTCTCCAACGGTTATGTCACTGGGGGCTCCTGCCTCTCTTCTCTTGATCATTTCCTGGTCCTTCCTTAGTTTCTCCAACGGTTATGTCACTGGGGGCTCCTGCCTCTCTTCTCTTGATCATTTACTGGTCCTTCCTTAGTTTCTCCAACGGTTATGTCACTGGGGGCTCCTGCCTCTCTTCTCTTGATCATTTCCTGGTCCTTCCTTAGTTTCTCCAACGGTTATGTCACTGGGGGCTCCTGCCTCTCTTCTCTTGATCATTTCCTGGTCCTTCCTTAGTTTCTCCAACGGTTATGTCACTGGGGGCTCCTGCCTCTCTTCTCTTGATCATTTACTGGTCCTTCCTTAGTTTCTCCAACGGTTATGTCACTGGGGGCTCCTGCCTCTCTTCTCTTGATCATTTACTGGTCCTTCCTTAGTTTCTCCAACGGTTATGTCACTGGGGGCTCCTGCCTCTCTTCTCTTGATCATTTCCTGGTCCTTCCTTAGTTTCTCCAACGGTTATGTCACTGGGGCTCCTGCCTCTCTTCTCTTGATCATTTACTGGTCCTTCCTTAGTTTCTCCAACGGTTATGTCACTGGGGGCTCCTGCCTCTCTTCTCTTGATCATTTCCTGGTCCTTCCTTAGTTTCTCCAACGGTTATGTCACTGGGGGCTCCTGCCTCTCTTCTCTTGATCATTTCCTGGTCCTTCCTTAGTTTCTCCAACGGTTATGTCACTGGGGGCTCCTGCCTCTCTTCTCTTGATCATTTACTGGTCCTTCCTTAGTTTCTCCAACGGTTATGTCACTGGGGGCTCCTGCCTCTCTTCTCCTGATTGTTTCCTAGCCAGCATCTCTTCTCCCCTCTTCTCAAGGTGTCACCCATGCATTCCATTGCACCCATAAACTTGAAACATCTCTTACCTTGCCTGTGGTCAATTAAACTTTGTTTCTTTCGAATTGTCAGATATCTTTGTCTACAAGCACATCTGGAGACTTCTATTCCAGACAGAATGTCCTGGGCATATTTTTCTTTTGGATGTTTTTGCAAACTGGGTAGCTCCTGGAAGCAGGGCTCCTATGTGACATCTGTTCTTGGCTTGGCCTACCTTGCAGAATTGACAACATCCTTCTCTTAGTTCCTAATTGGTTTTGAGGGCTACGAAGTATTGGATTGGAGGGTTATTGCCTCCCTTAAGTTGCACCTAAACTCTGTGTTTGTTGGACTAGAAAACTCTGAACCGAGTATATGTGCTACGTTGTGCTTTGCAGGAGCTGGCAAGGACCACTTGATCTCTACTAATCTTGACTTAGAACATTTCTAATAAAATTTGTGATTCTAATCTTGCTTGGCAGATGTGGCATCATTTATTGATTGGGTTAGATTTCTGGGCCCTTTTCACTACCAAGATGGTATATACAGATCAAGCATATTAAAAGCCATGGATCTCAGTAAAATTAACTTATCATTAAAATGCTGTTTCAAATGGCACAAACTCAAATCAAACATGCCACAATTTGACCTTATTAAAGGCCATTGAAAATAACACGTATTTTGCAAGCCTTTTGAAAGGCTGGCATGGAAGGGAGTGAATTTAATATCAGTAATCCTATCATAGAAAAAGTTGAACCGCACATAGTATCCAATAAATTAGCTATTTATTATTATCAGCTGTCATGGAGGTGGCCCTTTCCAGGTGATCTAAGCAGATGACAGAAATCTTGCAGGAGAAGACATGCTCTTAATTATCCTGGATTTTTTTGTTCCTTTTCTACATTAGGTTCCTGAGTCATAAAATTGTATTTCCACGTAAGGTTACCTAACCATTTATTGCTTATAACTTAAACCACCCTATTTAAAATGCTATTGCCACCTTCATTTCACATAGTTATGATTTATGAATGTATCTTATGATTTATCATCTATGACTGATCATTCTGTTTTTTGTATGTACAGTGAAAGCTTATGCACTGGAGTCAAATGCCAATCCAATCACACTTGGCCAATAAAGAATATTTCAATTCCAATAATATTCCTATAATTTGAGTCCAACTATGCAGTTAGGATGTTACATGAATATCACAAATGCCACAAGGTAATGAATTGATTATGCAAACCAACATGTGCTGTTTTCACCTGTCAATCTGAGCCCTAGGTATGATATTGTCCACAGATTTTCATCCATGTTATTTAAAATGTTGTGAATTATTCACTTTCGAAATTTCTAGCCATGGAAATCTGTGCTGGCAGCATATGAGTTCTTTGCCAGGAGAACATGTCATGGTCAGGACAAATGGAAATGTGAAACTGGGATCTGTACCTTGACCTTAGCTGAATCTCAAGTACAACAGACGAAAGTTCTGACAGACAGATTCTGGTAGTGTCATCCGGCCTTGTTTAATACTACGTAGTAAACTCAGTCCAGTTCACTCAATGTCTAAATCTGTCTGATACTGTCTAGCCCAAGGGTCTTCAAACTTGGCAAGTTTAAGACTTGTGGACTTCAACTCCCAGAATTCCTGAGCTAACATGACTGGAGGAGGAATTATGGGAGTTGAAGTCCACAAGTCTTAAAGCTGTCAAGTTTGAAGACCCCTGATCTAGCCAGTCATTGAGTTGGAGAATAGTTCGATACTGAGGTAAATTAATAATGAAGCTTCCTGGGTGAGAAAAGTGGCAACTCTTGCACTGTCAGGATAGACTACTGTAATGTGCTGTACATCAGCCTACCTTTGAAGACTATTCAGAAATTAATTGGTACAGAATGTAGCTACACATATGCTGGTGGGTGAGAGCCACTTCAGTTATGTTGCATCTAGTTTGCAAGTTTGGGCCCTAGATATCTTCAGGAACACCTTCTGTAGGAGTTTTCAATAAGTTGGGGAAATGATCTCTCCCCAGTTTGCAAGAGATTATACTGGAGGCTTCAACTGTTCTGTTTCTCAGTTATTCTCCCTTCTCCCCATGCAATAGCCTCAGGTGAATTACTGGAATAAGCAGGCATGAGCAAAAATCAAATTTGGCCTTGCTATTTCCCTGAAGAGGAGATTTCAAAACCATTTAACTTAGTGCCTGTATCAGTGTTT
The DNA here is from genome assembly GCF_049901735.1 of Notechis scutatus. Classification (NCBI taxonomy): domain Eukaryota; kingdom Metazoa; phylum Chordata; class Lepidosauria; order Squamata; family Elapidae; genus Notechis; species Notechis scutatus. The sequence continues at coordinate 10,456,701 of NC_142016.1, forward strand.
CTTGTTTGATTGACCTGGAAGCCTCATTGCTCAGTTCTCTTTAGATTTGTCACAGGTGAAGTTAAAATCTCAGTTCTAAAAATGTATTCATGCCAAAGTAATCATATATGTGTGTGTGTCAGAGGTGGTATTCAGCCCGTTCTGACAGGTTCTGGAGAACTGGTCACAGAAATTTTGAGTAGTTCGGAGAATCGCCAAATCCCACCTCTGTCTGGCCGCACCCCCATCTATTCTCCCTCGAGCCGCTCGGAGCATCCAGAGACTGGGATGTGCTTCTGAGTCCTCTTCTTGCAGGCTGAGCTTTAGATGAGGAAACGCTCCGCCCCTCACGTGGTATCGCGCAGCGTCTCCCCAGTCTTTTGCTCAGCCTCAAGAGTCAGGCTGTGTTTCAGAGAGCTCCTTGGCTGATCGCACCTTTCCTGCGCAAAGGGTCTGGACTTAAGGGAAAATTTTCCCCGTCCTTGGGGCAAGGCTGCGGGCTCGCAGCGCGATAGCGCGACCCCCCCACCCTTATCTGATCGCTCGCTGCCTCCGCGTTGCCTCGTGGCACGCGTTTTCTTTACTGCTGGATTCCCCCACCTTAAACACCGATCGGAGGGTCATCGCCCTAGGGCCCTAGGCGCTGAGCTGACCAGCGAAGCCCTCCCTTCCGTCCCGAAGGCGTCCCGACGGTTCAGCTTGCGGCCGCCATTTTGGCTCCGCATCGTGGTCGGGCGCCATTTTGAATTTCTTTAGCTGCGGCGAATTGGAGCCCCAGGCCTTGGGTCAAAGCTTAGCTGCCCATTTCTTCCACCTGGCTGGCCCTTGTATTACTTGTTGGCCTCCCGCAGCCCGTTTTCGGGCGAAGTTGCAGGCCCCCTCCGGTTTTATTTTTCTTGTCTGGAGGCCTGCTGCCAGAGGCTCTTCTTCTACCATAGGCCTCAGGTGTTTATTTGACTAATTGGCCTGTACTGAGATATACGAAGTTCTCACTGTTACGGTTACTGTTAAAAAAAAAAAAAAAAAAAAATCTATCTATATATATATATTCTTAATACATATACAAAAGGAATATATTAAAAAAAAAAAAAATTATAATAATAATAACTTTTGTCTTGTACAATAATATTTTTTCGTACATATATATAAATATATACGGATAACCTGTATATACATTTGGTACAAAAGCATAATAAAGATAAAAATCAATCAAAAGGATAAGGAAGAATTATAATTAGAGTATCTATTTTTCTGTACATACTATATTTCTTAGATACCTTACTGTTATCTCTGTACACAACAAATTCCAAAAGGGGGAGAGGGCCAGCTTCACCTTCACCCGGCCTCATCCAGGCCTGATCTGGGCGAGCCAACCGCCTTTGCTAGTAATTGTATCTAACATGGCAGACGACAATCCTCTAAACGTCCTTCTTTGAAGGCTAAGGCAAAGTCCCACTACTTGCGCAGGCAGGACAAGGAACCTAAGGGCTCTAGACAGGACAAGGAACCTTCCAAGGCCGCCCAACGTGACGCCTTAAGGCGCCACAAAGCGTTGGAAAAAGAGTTTGACCGGCGTTCAAGGGAGTCCCGCCGGAGCCGTCAATACCTCCTCCTCCAAACCCTTCTACCTCTGCTCAATCTCTCCCTCAGACCCCTCTTCCCTACCTAGGCGCAGTTCGCTCAGGGTCTTCCGACCCCGGACCTCCGACCAGACGGACCCCGAAGCCACCTTTACACCCACAGCCGCTGGTCTGCGCCACGATGAACCTCTACCTCCGAGGTTCCACCTCACATCAGGGCTTGGATGGAATCAGCCATCCGCCAGGGCATAGCAGAGGGACTACAACACATGACAAGATCAGGCTTCTCTCCGCGAGCCTCCGAGCACGACTCGATATCTATCAGATCCCTTCCACAACCGGTCCCCCAGTTGATCAGGTACTCTCTCAGAGGGACAGCCCTCCTCCGATTGGGGCCCAGGTGGAGGAGGAAGGGGACTTTGGGGATTTCAGGGAAGAGGAAGAGGATTCCCGGATGGGATCCTCCCGCTACAGTGAACCCCTCTTAGAGGCTGACATCATGGAGGGGGAGATGTCGGAGGACGAGGACCCTTCTCCCGACCAACCCTCCTTTGGGGGCTGTTTAAACCGCATATGTTCAAGTCCCTCCTCCTTAAGGCCAAGAATGTCTCTGGCCTTCTTTCCCAGTCCGCTGCAGAAACCCCCTGTCCCAGAGGGCCCGGAAGACTCCATTTTCACCCAACCAGTGGTGGAAGCTGAGGTCATCCCATCCCCTCCCATCTTCGTAGATCTGGTAGCGAAGCAACTTACCTCCTCAGGGACCCCTCCCACTCCCTCTAGCCAAGACAAGAGATTCTTTAATCTCGATTCGGCTCTGTCTAACCTCCTGAATATCCCGGAGGTCGATGACCCCATTGTGGGTCTAGCCTCCTCCTCTACCCCTAGTGAGGCCCTAGAGGCCTTGAAACCTGAGGACAGGCGGGCGGAGCAGGCGCCACGCAGGGCTCACCTATCTGACGCCTGGGCCATTAAGTCAGCTACGGCCGCCTCATTTTTCACGAGGTCCTCTATCCGCTGGCTACGCCAGCTCAAGGACCACATCCCTGCTTCCAATCTCAGAGCTCACCAGGATATAGCGGTTAGTGGCTGCAGCCGAGTTCTCGGCTGACGCCACTTACCAGTCGGTAAAATTTTCTTCCAGGGCCATCACGTCGCATGTCACGGCTAGACGCATGCTATGGCTCAAACACTGGCAGGCGGACGTAAAGAATAAGGTCAAGCTGGCCACTGCCCCCATTACGGGAGATAAACTGTTTGGCCCAGCTTTGGAACCACTGCTGGTCGAGGGCCGCAGTAAGAGAAAGTATTTGCCCTCCTTTTTCGAAGATCGGAGGCCAGGGGCTCTCAGCCCTTTCGGAGGAGCTTTCCACGCCCTTCTACCAACCCCCTTCCCGCCCAGATACCCTAGACCCCCTTCCTTCCGATCCCAGGACCGCACGGACCCGGGCGACAGATCCAGACGCGGTGGCGGCTACAAGAGACCCTTTCGGGGATCGGGAGGAAGGCCCTACCGCAGAAGGTAGAGCCTCTTCCTCCCCCGTTGGCGGCCGCCTCAGCCACTTCGCCGCCCAATGGGACATATCCACTTCCGATGCATGGGTTAGGGACACAATCAGGTTTGGCCTCGCCCTGGAGTTCAGGTCCGCTCCCCTGATTGTTTCTTCCCTCCCCTCCTCAAGGGATCCCTCCAACGCACTAATGGATGCAGCCATCCATCATCTTCTTGACATCCAGGCCATTCAACCTGTCCCTCTGGATCAGAGAGGAAAGGGGTTTTACTCCCATCTCTTTGTGGTGCCCAAACACTCTGGGGGTTGGAGAGCCATCCTGGACTTGAAACGGCTCAACCGTCACCTTATCCAGCGTAGATTCAAAATGCACACTTTGCAATCAATTCTTTTAGGCACCAGGCGGGAGACTGGTTATCTTCCATAGATCTTTCGGAGGCATACCTCCATATTCCAATCAGGCCTTCCCATTTCAAATTCCTCAGGTTCTGTCACAATAGCCTTCATTATCAATACGTGGCCCTTCCCTTTGGACTGGCCTCGCCCCCGGACCTTCACCAAGGTCCTGGCGGCTCTGGCGGCTCATCTCAGGAGCGTTCCTGTCCGCCTCCACTGCTACTTGGACGATATCCTTATTCTATCCCCGTCCAAATCCCAGGCAGTCAGGGATACCAGGGTCACTCTCTCCACCTTACAGGCACACGGGTTCCTAGTCAATTGGCAAAAGAGCCAACTTACCCTTCCACCCGAATCAACCACTTGGGCGCCATAATTGATTCGGTTTCTCAAAGAGTTTTCCTCTCCCAGGAGAGGTTCCTTAGCATTCAGGCCCTGGTCAAACAGATCAGGCGTTCAAGGAGGGTGGCCTTACTGGACCTCTCTAAATTGTTGGGCAAAATGGTGTCATGCATCTCTATTATTCCCTGGGCCCGTCTTCTACACAGCAGATCCCTCCAGTGGTTCCTGCTCCCATTCCAACGATCCGGAAGAAGCAACTCGAAGGCCAGAGTCAGGGTCCCTCCAAGGGTCCTCACGTCTCTTCTATGGTGGACCAATCCCGCCATCAACAGAGGCCACCTCTTCGCGGAACCTCAACGACTCATCACCGTCACTACGGACGCAAGCCTGTCCGGTTGGGGCGCTCATCTCGACTCGCTCTCGGCTCAGGGCAGATGGTCGCCGTCCGAGCAAAGGTGCAGCATCAATTGGCTAGAGCTTCACGCTGTCCATCTGGCCCTGCGCAGTTTTCCTCAGATCCGCAAACATCACGCCCTCGTTCTCACGGACAACGTCACGGCCAAGGCCCATATCAACAGGCAAGGCGGCACCCAGTCCATCCAGCTGATGAGGGAAGCCGAGCGCCTTTGCCGCTGGGCAGAATCCAACCTCCTATCACTAAAAGCCGAACACATCTCCGGAGTAGACAATACTCAGGCGGACTGGCTGAGCAGGGCCACGGTGGACCAGGCAGAATGGCGTCTCCATCCATCCCTGTTCGAGGAAGCGTCCAGAATATTCGGCCTTCCGGTGGTGGATCTCTTCGCCTCCCCGTCCAACACTCAGCTTCCACGGTTCTTCTCCCGGTATCCATCTCACCGGTCGGAGAATCACAATGCTCTGCGCTGCCCATGGCCCCCAGGGCTCCTATATGCCTTCCCTCCGCTCCCGTTAGTTCCCAGAGTAATACAGAAACTTCTTCAGGAGAGGGCAGACCTTCTCCTGGTGGCTCCCTATTGGCCCAGGCGACCGTGGTTTGCGGATCTCCGCAATTTATCGGTAGCGCCCCATGGAGGATCCCCGGACAGGGTCTCCTCTCTCAGGGGCCCTTCTGCATCCGGAGCCTCAATGGCTCCAGTTAGCCGTCTGGAGGTTGAGCGGATCCGTCTGACTAGTGAGAATCTCTCGAGTCAAGTCATCGACACTATTTTGGCCGCTAGGCGACCTTCCACTACACGAATTTACGATGCCACTTGGAAGGGGTTCTGCAAGTGGTGTAGCGGGTCTCAGATTGATCCCCTCTCTCCCTCAGTGGCTCAGATCCTAGATTTTCTTCAGGAAGGCCTCCGTAAAGGGCTCGCACCTAACACCCTGAGACGACAAGTTTCTGCCCTCTCAACCGTGGTCTCCTGTGATAACTACGGTTCCCTTTCTCATCACCCCGAATTAGATCTTTCCTTAGGGCGCCACCAACCTGTGCCCTCCCACTGTTCACAGGTTCCCCACATGGGACCTCAACAAGGTCCTCGTTTCTCTCACACGTTCCCCGTTCGAACCCTTGAGAGATTCATCCCTTCAGTTTCTCACCTTTAAGGTAGTTTTTCTTGTAGCTATTACTTCTGCTCGTCGAGTTTCGGAAATAGCAGCTTTGTCAGTTAGGAGCGATCTATGTGTATTCCACGCTGATCGGGTGGTCCTTCGTCCTGACCCCACATTCCTACCCAAAGTTAACTCTCCCTTCCATAGGTCACAGGAACTGGTTCTACCAAATTTTGCCCTAGGCCCTCCAGGGGCAGGGAGGTCCTCTGGCACACCCTAGATGTTAGAAGGGCCTTGCGTATATATATTAAGCGCACTCAACCCATGCGAAGGTCGGAATCCCTCTTCCTATCCTTTCAACCCAGGTCACTGGGGCTTAAGGTTTCTCCTTCCACCATCAGTCGCTGGATCAGGGCTACTATTGCGAGGTGCTACCTTTCCCATTCTCTGCCCGCTCCGGGTGGAATAACCGCCCATTCCACCAGAAGTGCAGCCACCTCGGCGGCCTGGGCCACGCAAGCCCCCATCGCTGACATTTGTCGGGCAGCCACCTGGACCTCTCCGTCCCCGTTTATCAGACATTATAAAATAGATACGTACGCCTCAGCGGAGGCCTCTTTGGCCGACGGGTCTTACAGAGGGTCATCAGTGATCCGGAGGGGCCTTCGGGCCAGACGGAGTCCCACCCGTAGGACAGCCCAGCTTTGGTATGTCCCAGTCTCTGGATGCTCCGAGCGGCTCGAGGGAGAATGGGCGTTGGTTCTTACCTGATACGCCCCTTCTCGGCGAGCCGCGAGGAGCATCCAGCCCCACCCTAATTTCTCCGTCTGGTGGGGAATCTTGCTTCAGCCAAGGAGCCAATAGTAGATTAGATAGAATTAATAACCTCTCTTCTCGTTATCGCAAAAACTGGGGAGACGCTGCGCGATACCACGTGAGGGGGCGGAGCGTTTCCTCATCTAAAGCTCAGTCTGCAAGAAGAGGACTCAGAAGCACATCCCAGTCTCTGGATGCTCCTCGCGGCTCGCCGAGAAGGGCGTATCAGGTAAGAACCAACGCCCATTCTCTGCCTCCCAAGTCCCAGCTGATTGGCTGGGTCTTCTTTTGTTGCCCTGCACAGGAGAACGGAGCTGGAAATCAGGTTAGTGGGGTGGGGAGGGAATGGGGATTTTGCAGTATCCTTCTCCTGCCAGGCCCACCAAGCCACGCCCACCAAGCCACGCCCACAGAACAGTAATAAAAAAAATTGAATGCCACCACTGATATGTGTGTTCTGCAAAATAACTCTTTATTGTATATAAAGTACTTGTCTCCAGTCTAATGTGTTCCAAATGTGCTGAGACTTCATATCCCAGAAAGCCTTGCTGCTGTGGAATTCTGGGACTTTGAGTTTCGACACACACAAAAAACAGTAGATTCATTTAAGGGAGCTGATCTATAGGTTTGTTTGGCCTACTTGTCTTCGTAGCTTCCATTGCTTCATTAGCGCAGGGCATTGCTAAATATTTTCGGGAATGGTTTCCAAATTGATAAAAGTTCTTGAAGCTATTATGTAAGAAACCAGCTGCAGACTTCTCTATTATCAACAAAGAAATCTTGTTGAATCAGAGAAGGCTGCTAGAAAAAGAATCAGAATTCAACATACATGTGGACAAGTTGCTTTTAAATGAGTATTAGTTCCATTAATTGCGATTCTTGTAAAGCCATTCATCTCCGTTAATCTCGCGGAAGAGAAATTTGTGCACATCTTGCTTGGAAGAGAATCCCATTTGCTTTTAGGCAGTTGCTAAAGAGACTGACGAGCTTCTACCTGTCCCAGGTCATTGATGAATATATGAGCCATGCATTCCCATTTATAATATTTCACAAGCAGTGTTGGGAGAAGTTGACTGTTCTTTCGGCTGCAACAGGAAGGAAAGAGCCAAACGGAAGCAAAGAGAAGGTTGCATAATTATTTCTAGTTGATGTCCCTTAACCGTTTCAAGACTTCTCCTACAAAGCCTGATTCTTAATCTGGATCCAGATCCAGGAAACTATAAACCAATCAGCCTAACATCAATACCCAGAAAGATACTGGAAAAGATAATAAAAAAACGGATCTGCCAACATCTAGAAACAAGTAAAGTAATAACTAACAGTCGGCGCTGGTTTGTTAAAAACAGATCATGCCAAACCAATCTTATTTCATTCTTCAACACAGTGACTAAATTAGTAGACCAGCAAAATATTGTGGACAATAATATATTTAGATTTCAGCAAAGCATTCGACAAAGTAGACTACAACCTACTTCTTAGTAAGCTAGAAAAAAGTGGAATAGATAGCACCAGCCCTAGATGGACTCGCAACTGGCTGACAAACCATAGTCAACGAGTAGTCCTTCATGGGTCTAAGTCTACATGGAGGGAAGTAAGCAGTGGGGTGCGACAAGGTTCCGTCTTAGGCCCAGTACTCTTCAATATATTCATTAACGACTTAGATGAGGGAATAGAAGGGGAACTTACCCAATTTGCAGATGATACTAAGCTGGCAGGAATAGCTAACACCCAAGAAGATAGGCTCAAGATGGATCTTGACAGACTAGAACACTGGGCCGTATCTAACAAAATGAAATTCAATGAAGAGAAAAGTAAAGTCCTACACTTAGCCAAGAAAAACCAAAAGTACACATATAGACTGGGTGAAACCAGGCTCAATAGCAGTAACTGTGAGAGGGATCTTGGGGTCCTAGTGGACAACCAGCTAAACATGAGCCAGCAGTGTGCAGCCGCCGCCAAAAAAGCTAATGCAATCCTAAATTGTATTAACAGAGGGATACAGTCAGGATCAAGGGAAGTACTAATACCACTCTATAAAGCCTTAGTAAGACCACACCTAGAGTACTGCATCCAGTTTTGTTCACCACATTATAAAAAAGATGTTGAGACTCTAGAAAAAGTACAGAGAAGAGCAACCAGGATGATTAGAGGACTGGAGGCTAAAATATACAATGAACACTTGCAGGAACTGGGCTTGGCTAGTCTAGTAAAGAGAAGGACCAGGGGAGACATGATAGAGGTCTTCCAATATTTGAGGGGCTGCCACAGGGAGGAAGGGGTCAAGCTATTTTCTAAAGCTCCTGTAGGCCAGACAAGGAATAATGGATGGAAACTGGACAAGGAGAGATTCAACCTGGAAACAAGGAGAAACTTTCTGACAGTGAGAACAATCAACCAATGGAACAGCTTGCCCTCGGAAGTTGTGGGAGCGCCATCACTTGAGACTTTCAAGAAGAGATTGGACTGCCATTTGCCAGAAATGGTGTAGGGTCTCCCGCTTGAGCGGGGGCTTGGACTAGATGACCTACAAGGTCCCTTCCAACTCTGATGATCTGTTATCTGTTATCTGGATCTAATTGTCTGAAGAACAACAAATGGAGAACATTGATAAGTAAGGGTCACTTCTGAATAAGATGAACGGTATTAAATTTGAAATGGTTGAGTTCAGAGAAGGGCAAGATGAAAGGAGCAGGATGGGGTGTGAAAATTATGACATGAAGAAAGTACTGGGAGAGACCCAGGCCTCTGTTGAAAGACCGGATGAACTAATACAATGTGTACTTATATGGTGGACTTCGCTACCCCATGAGGGAATAATGATGAGGCAATGACTTGCACAATTAATCATTAATGGAAGATTAATGAAAGGGAAATGTACCCATATTTGCTAGATATGCCAGCTATTTTTGCTCGCGGTATTGTGCGAGCAGTATTGAAAAATATGAGGCAGTTGAAAATTACAGACCAATCTCTTGATGCTGCGTCACCTGTAAAATCATGGAATCAATTATTAACCAATCCATTATCCTCCACTTAGAGACAAACAGCCTACTCTCTAATAAACAATTTGGTTTCAGAAAAAAAACCTATCCTGCAATCTGCAACTCTTGCACTGCAAAAACCTATGGACTACACAACTTGATCAGGGCAAAGCAATAGACACAATCTACATAGACCTGTAAAGCCTTTGATTCAGTGGTACATGACAAACTACTCCTAAAACTAAAATCTTATGGTATCTCTGGACACCTGCATAACTGGATAGAAGCATTCCTATCAAACAGACAACAAATGGTCAAAATTGTGAGGGTCCTATCAAATTCTGTATCTGTCAACAGTGGTGTCCCCCAAGGCAGTGTTCTAGGACCAACTCTCTTCATACTCTACATAAATGACCTCTGTGATCATATTAAGAGCAACTGTGTTCTCTTCGCTGACGATGTAAAGCTATTCAACACCACAGACAATACTGCTACCCTTCAAAAAGACCTCGACTATGTATCAGAATGGTCAAACAAATGGCAACTTCAAATCTCAACAAATAAATGCTCTCTCTTACGTATTGGCAAAAAAATCAGAAAATAAAATACAGGCTGAATAGTCAAGACCTTCTTGATGATCCAAACTCTGTCAAGGATCTTGGAGTACTCATCTCTAATGATCTAAGTACTAGAGCCCACTGTAACTACATAGTCAAAAAGGCATTAAGAGTTGTTAACCTAATCTTACGTAGCTTTTTCTCTGGTAATATTACACTACTAACTAGAGCATACAAAACATTTGCTAGACCAATAGTCAAATACAGCTCATCAGTTTGGAACCCACATTACATATCTGATATTAACACAGTTGGGAAAGTCCAGAAATATTTCACAAGAAGAGTTCTCCACTCCTCTACTTGTTGCAGAATATCTTATGCCACCAGACTTGAAATTCTAGACCTAGAAAACCTAGAACTATGCCGCCTTCGGTCCGATCTAAGTATAGTATATAAAATCATACATTGCAATGTCCTACCTGTCAATGAATACTTCAGCTTCAACCATAACAACACAAGAGCAAACAATAGATACAAACTCAAGGTTAATCGCACCAAATTTGATTTCAGGAAATATGACTTCAGCAACAGAGTGGTCAATGTCTGGAATACTCTACCTGACTCTGTGGTTTCTTCCCCAAACCCCAAAAACTTGAACTTTAGACTGTCTACTATTGACCTCACCCCTTTCCTAAGAGGTTTGTAGGGGGCGTGCATAAGCGCACCAACGTGCCTACCATCCTTGTCCTATTGTTTCTTTTATTTTTCTTATATGTATCCATGTATTCATAACTATGGTTTTACTTATACCTATTATCTTGTAAGCAGTTGACAAACCAAATAAAATAAATAAATAAATAAAATGTTTTCCTGTCTTAAAAGTTCCTTCAACTTTAAGGTGTGCGGCAAGAAATTCAGGGAACTAAAGTCTAAATACTGAAGACTTGACACAGCATTTAGTTAACTATGACAGGAACAAATAGATTATTTTTTCATATTTTAAAAAGTTTTATTAAATATTTTTAAAAATCCATTTCTAAATAAATGGTGTATTGTCTGTGTACAAATAATTTTGAGAAATAATTTTTGAGAAATAGTAATCATATTTACAATAATATTCACATAAATATTGATCTCATAATAATAGTATTTGCTTATCCATTTTAATAAACCTTCATTATAAAATTAATCCTTCTCCTGTATTTCCATATTTCTAACTTCTGTTTCTGTTTATTGATAAAATAGAGTCCCATGTTAAAAAGTATTCAGTTTCTTCCTTTTCCTTAATTTTAAGTGTTAATCCATTTCTACACATTCTTGTATTTTTTTTAAGTTACATTTTCCTCTGTAAGGATCTCTTCACTTTTCCATTGTTGTGCAAATACAATTCTAGCTGCAGTTAGCATGTGTAAAATTAAGTATGTATTCTCTTTATTATATTTTTCCGGTAACGTGCCCAACAAAAATATTTCTGGTTTTAGATCTAGAATAGAATAGAGTTCTTTATTTATTGGCCAAGTGTGATTGGACACACAAGGAATTTATCTTGATGCAAATGCTCTCAGTGTGCATAACAGAAAAGATACATTCGTCAAGAATCGTAAGATACAACACTTAATAGTAGTCATAGGATAGAATAATGAATCAAATCATAGTAGGAAACTGCCAATAAAAATCGTAAGGATACAAGCGACAAAGTTACAGTCATATAGTCATAAGTGGGAGGAGAAGGGTTGAAAGGAAGGATGGGAAGATGTGCTGCGTTGTCATTTTTCCAAGCATGTATGTATTTTTGTCCAGTATGTTTTTTTGCCTTTGGGCACGCCCACCCCATGTGATAGTATGAACCTGATGAGACACGACGTATTTTTTAGTCAGTTCCATATATGGATTGTGTTTGGCACTTAGATACAGCATCTAAAACAGTGTTTTTCAACCTTGGGTAGCTTTTAGATATGCAGACATCAATCTCCAGAATTCCCTGGGTGGCTGGGGGATTCTGGGAGTTGGAAGTCCACACATCTGAAAGTCGGTAAGGTTGAAAAACACTGCACCTCACTTTAATTGGTGACTTTATTTGGAAGCATGAAGTGTGAAGCAGCCTTAAAGATCACCCACTCAGTGCAGGATCCTTCCAAGCATCTCTTGCATAGTTTAATTCCTCTGTGTACAACTAAGTGGTTCTATTTGAATTAAACGGGAGGCAGTAAAAGAATGTGTTTGCATATTATTGATATGAACAGCTAAACCCATCCCTTTAGTTCTGGCTTATTCCTGCTCAGTTGTGGTCTTTACTGTTACTACTTTGCTTTGTTAGGCTAGAGAGTTAAATCCATTTACCTCAAACGTTTCCTCTTCCCCGCTCCCCCAACCTTCTGGTTTCTGTTTCTGGGTTGTGTGAAGCTTTGATGAACATTGCAACTATATTTAGATGGGTGGGTCATGCATGATTGGATCCACCTGTAGCAAACTGTGGAGGGAAGCACCCACATTATTGAGTTTCTGCTAATGCAGAAGAATTAGGAACAGATTGGGCAGACAGACGAAACGTACTGCAAATGTTTCTGGGTGATTAATTGGAAACAGGAAACAGTAGGAAAGTAGAGGTGCCTTGGCACCAATATTTCTCCTCTGATTTCATAAAAGTCGGGTTTCTGATGAAATGAGTCGATTTTGAAATCACTTTTACAGAAACAGATTGATTACTTACTATCTGCAGTCTATGGAGTATGCAACTGGTAAAGCAAAATTCTGTCCAGAAGTTAATCCATACATCAGAGGTTCTAAAGCAGGGGTGTCCATCCTTGGCAACTTTAAGACTTGTGGACTTCAACTCACAGAATTCCTCCTCCAGTCAAGTTAGCTCAAGAATTCTGGGAGTTGAAGTCCACAAGTCTTAAAGTTGCCAAGGTTGGACACCCCTGTTCTAAAGCTTGATGTAGAAATAATTTAATCTGCTTCAGTTTGTAATTTTATAATTAGGTTGGAGTACTTTGTTAGCAAATGAAATTAAGGTTATTAGCAGAAGAGAAAGAGTATGGAGTGGTGGTTAAGGTACCGGCCTGGAAACCAGGAGATTGTAAGTTCTAGTCCCACTTTAGGCATGAAAACTGGCTGGCTGACTTCGGGCCAGATCTCTCTGTGTCCAACTCACCTCACAGGATTGTTGTAGGGAAAATAAAAGGAAGAAGGAATATTAGATACGTTAAACTTTCAGTTTATCAGAAATGACTGATGGAAAAATGGATGGAAATTAAAAGGTTATTTAATCGCACACAGAAATCCTTGGTATTTGGTACCTGTACAGGGGCACTTCTGGTTTGTAGGGACTTTCACGTTTCAGAGATCAAGAGGAAACCATAACCAAATAAAGTCCCTCTTTATTTGGTTATGAGAGTGTTTTGTAATTGATTGGATTGAGTAACAAGACAGGAGGCCTATTGCATGATCCATCATTAAAAGAAAGCCAACTTCTGTTTGTTTTGTTAGAACAGTCTGTTTTGCTTGTCTGCTCCTAGTGTACTTATCCTTTGTCCTTTTTTAATCTGCCTTTACAAAACATAGGCCATCTCCCTCTCTGTCTCTCTCTCTCTCTCCCTCCCTCCCTCTCTCTATTTCTCTCTCTCTCTCCCTCCTTCCATCTCTCTCTCTCTCTCTCTCTCTCTCTCTCTCTCACACACACACACACACACACACACACACTGAGGGCAGCGGGAGATGTCAGTAGTTTTAGAGAAATATTTATCAGTGGTTGAAAGTATTTTTTGTTCTTTCCAGCCCAATAGAAAGTTGGAAAGAAACGTCGTGATGGCACTTGGCACTTTGTCCACCTTCCAATGGGATCACTCTCTGAAAATGAAATGGAATGGGACCAAATTTGGTGTGTTGAGAGAAGGGGGCAAAAAAAAGTAGAGTGTAAAAAAATGGGTTGGGTCAGGCCAAGGGTTGTGGAGGAAAAACTCCTCCTGAACATCACCTGGGTGGCATGCCTACGGCCATTATAATATACTCTGCTCTAGATATGGGACTGAGGACCTGAAGATTTTAACTCCCAGTCCCATGCCTAGAGAAGGGCATATGCAGCCCATTTGTGCTCCCAGTGCCCAGATTCACACAACTCTCTCTGCAACACGAAGGGGAAGCACACATGCAGATACAACTTTGCTTTGCAGCATGGAAGAACATACAGATTGCTCCTGATGGTAAAGATGTGGGCAGCCATACTTTGTAGGCTTTCCTTAACTTTAATTTCTCCCCCAATATCTGGCAGGTTGCAAAAAATTTCCTCCCCGGGCCTTTTTTTTTTTATGGCAACGACTAAAACAAGCATAGGAATGTTTTATGAGTTTACAAACGTGTTATTGCCTTGCAGTGAAACATTTGGAAGATGCAAACCCTACTTCCTTTTAAGATAGTTGGAGGAAAGGCAAAAATGCACCTGTAAAAATAGCCTTCAAGCCAACGGTAACTCTTATTTTCTTCCATTTCCAGTTTGGGGTTTGTTTGTTTTTTCTTCCTGTGGGAAAGAGAGCCAATAAAGAAGCCGTTCGGTGTAATTATTAAGGCATCAATCTAGAAACCAATAGACAATAGGCTTGTTTTGGGCACAGAGCAAACTGGGTAACCTTGAGCCAGTCTCTGTCTCTCAGCCCTTGGAAGTAGACAATGGCAAAGCACTTTTGGAAAAATCTTGCCAAAAAAACCTCCAGGAACTTGTCCAGGCAGTTTCAGAGAATTGGATATGACTGAAGGGGGGGAAATGTAATATATATATATATATAGGGTGAGCAGGATACTGTAATTAGAATAACCTTCTGATGCTAGCAGGGAAGTTCTTGTCCATATCAGTTGACCCCGTGACTCTAAACCTATAAATGTTCAACAGACATTTTGGGGGAAGGGACTCTCAACCAAGGAAGGAGAGATTGAGGATATATCGGTAAGGTACTGTACATTTACCAACTGTTCGAAGTTATAACAGCCCACAAAAAAAGGGAGGACCCTTAAAGCCAAAACACAACCATTATAGCTTCCCCAGTTAAACAATTAAAATTTGGGTGCTTGGTAATCAGCATGTATTTATTGTGGTTGCAGCATCCCTGGGCCAGGTGATTACCATTTGGCTTCCAACAAGCAACGTGGGGGGAGCCAGATTTACATAGTGACTGGGTGATTCTATCATACCACAAGACCTAAAATGGACACCTAACATCAAATACGTCATCAAAAAAGCACAACAAAGAATGTTCTTTCTGCACCAACTCAGAAAGCTCAAACTGCCCAAGGACCTGCTGATACAGTTCTACAGAGGAATTATTGAGTTTGTCATTCTGCAACCCAACAAGACAGACACAGACTTCAGAGGATAATTAGGACTGCAGAAAAAACAATTACTACCAACCTGCCTTCCATCGAGGATCTGTATACTGCACGAGTCAAAAAGAGGGTTGTGAAAATATCTAGACTCCTCACATCCCGGACATGAACTGTTTCAACTCCTTCCCTCAAAACAACGCTATAGAGCCCTGCACACCAGAACAACTAGACACAAGGACAGTTTTTCCCCAAATGCCATCACTCTGCTAAACAAATAATTCCCTCAACATTGTCCAACTATTTACTAAGCCTGCACTACTATTACTGTTAATCTTCTCATTACTCCTTATCACCCATCCCCTTCCATTTGTGACTGTATGACTGTAATTTTGTTGCTTATATCCTTACGATTTTTATTGACTGTTTCCTAGCATGATTTGATTGCTTATTGTACCCTATGACTATCATTAAGTGTTGTACCTGATGACTCTTGACGAATGTATCTTTTCTTGTATGTACACTGAGAGCATTTGCACCAAGACAAATTCCTTGTGTGTCCAATCACATTTGGCCAATAAAAAATTCATTCTATTCTGTGCTGAAGGGATTCACTGAAGTCTGGCAAAAAAGCTCATAAAATTGGGTGAGAGTTGTGTAATAACTGCCTTACTTAACAACAGAAATTCTGGGGGTTGTAAGATGAGGATTGCCTGCAGTGCAGAGTGATATACTAGAATAGGTAAGAATGTTGTGTGCAACCTGCCTCAATTTTTTTTATGTCTCTTTCTCTCTGGCCTTTTCTCTGACCTGTTCAGCATA
Organism: Notechis scutatus; assembly: GCF_049901735.1. NCBI lineage: Eukaryota > Metazoa > Chordata > Lepidosauria > Squamata > Elapidae > Notechis > Notechis scutatus. The sequence goes on from NC_142016.1 coordinate 10,472,513, forward strand.
ATGCTTATGCTAAGCAACCTCAGCTCTGCCTAATTTTAAAAAAAAATGAAACTACATTTTAATTCAGTGCCTTTTTTTTATACCTAGCATCTATTGTCGACATCATTTGCATATGGTTCCCCTTTTATGTTACGATTTACTGAGTGATTTGAAAAAAATAGCAGAAAAGGAGTCTTTCTTTCTTTCTTTTTTTTGCTCCTCCAAAATTTGACATATAAACTGTAATGATGAGCAGGATACTGCCATACGCTGGAGTAAAAGCCTTGTGTAAATGCATCACCCTTTAACTGCTCCAGCAGATTGTCTTCATTTTAGTGCTTGTAATTCACAGCAATCTCTGCCTTCGGTAGCCCATTTCCATCTCTCCAAATGTACAATAGACGTTCATATGGAAATTTAGTGTTATTTCCATCCACCCATCTACTATACACTTTTCTCCTGTAAGGAATTGTTTATCTTTAATTAAGCAAGGGTAGGAAATCTGTGTGGCCTACTAGATAGTGGCGGCCCTGGCCTGAGTTCAAATCCTAGCTCTGTTATATATATCAACTTAAAACAGTTACTATCTCTGCTTGTTAAACAAGGAGAAACGTTATCCAGCCTTGCAGAATGTTAAAAGGAGAGAGAGAGAGAGAGAGAATTGAATGTTTTGTGAACAAGCAGTAGGTCCAACAGTGTTACCTATTGCTGAATAACTGACAGAACTTCTGTCTCAGAGATCAGCATTCTATCTCTCCCTGTTAAAGTGCATAAGCTATTCCAGTTTTGACAGAGTAAGTGAATAATAACAGATTAACAGAGTTGGAAGAAACCTTGGAGGTTTCCTAGTTCAACCCTTTGCTTGAGCAGGAGGCCCTATATCAGTGATGGCGAACCTTTTTGTTGTGGTGAGTTGAAAGCGCATGTGCGTGCGATAAGTGTGCACATGCATGTGCCAACACCCACAATGCAATGCACCCAGCAACAACTGGTTCTGTGGGCATGGCTTAGTTGGTGGGCGTGGCTTGGTGGTCATGTGACTGGATGGACATGGCTTGGTAGTCATGTTATTAGCTGGGTGTGGCCAACTCAACATCACTCACATCGAGGCGCGCATCTCTTTGCCTGGCCTCTCATGGCTGTGGGGATGCTGCAACAGTCGTAAGTGAGAAATGGTCATAAGTCACTTTTTTGAGTGCCATTGTAACTTTGAATGGTCACTCCACACAAGCAAAGTACCAGCAAAGGAAGGGAAAAAAACTCCAGAGAAGTTCCTGAGACAGGAAGTCTAGTCCTGCCAAGAATGTAATAAGGGTTAACGGAGAGGCAGTTTCTGTAAGCAACACCAGAATGTTTCCTTCCTGCCTTCCTTTACAGGATTAGACCAGTAATTTCTTCTAACAATTGGTTCTCCAAACTGCTTAGAATGTTAACCGGTTCTAGCAAATAGGTGCGAACCTGTAGAATCCCACCCCTGCGCCCAGCCCCCCCTGCACATGTGTGTGCAACACCCTCCCCCCCCACTGCCCTCTTACTTGCACTGTGTGTACCTCCCAGCTGCTTTTCAGCCTGTTTGAGGCCTTTTTTGGCCTCCCAGAAGCTCGAGGGAAGCCTCTGCAGCCTTTGGAGGCCGAAAAACAGGCCCGTTTTTCGGCCTCCAAATTCTGGAAGTGACAAAACAGGCCTGTTTTTCGGCCTCCAAAGGCTGCAGAGGCTTCCCTCAAGCCTCTGGGAGGCCAAAAAAAGGCCTCAAACAGGCCGAAAAGCAGCTGGGAGGCATGTACAGTGCAGGTAAGTTTGGCTGGGGCTCGCGTGCTCGCACAAATGGCTCTGCGTGCCACCTGAGGCACATGTGCCGTAGGTTCGCCATCATGGCCCTATATCATTTCAGAGAAGTGGTTGTCCAATCTTTTCTTGAAAACCTCCAGCAATGGAGCACCCAAAATTCTGGAGACAAGTCGTTCCGCTGATTAATTGTTCTCACTGTCAGGAAATTTTGTCTGAGTTCTAGATTGGTTCTCTCCTTGATTAGTTCCCACCCACTGATGATTCTTCTGCCTCCAAAACAGTTTTGATCCTTATTGTCCCATGAATACTATTTAAATGCTTAATCAACATATTAGAATTGAATATTGTATTCTGAGCTCACCGTTACTGTTAGACAAGGTAGCAGCTGTGTCTAAGGCAAAGGTGTCAAACACAAGATCCACGGGCCGGATGTGGTTGGATCTGGCCTGCGGAACTGTCCTGGGAAATGTAAGGGGCCAGCCCACATAGCTTTGACCCGGTCTACCCAATGTGAAGAGGAAACATCAGGCCAGCAGTTTTGGGAGTGGCATCAAGCTGGCCATGCCCGCCCACCCCCAGTCCTCCCCCCAGGTCAACCACAGCCCTGATGCGGCCCTCAATGAAATTAAGTTTGGCACCCTTGGTCTAAGGCAGGGCTCCCCAAACTTGGCAACTTTAAGACTTGTGGACTTCAGCAGCTATGCTGGCTGGAGCATTCTGGGAGTTGAAGTCCACAAGTCTTAAAGTTGCCAAGTTTGGAAACCTCTGGTCTAAGGAGTGATTGTGCATCTCTGGCTGGTGTACCAGTTGCAGTATTCCTTGGAGATGGTAACTTATGTCCTTAATGCCACCGACTTGGTTTACTGCAGTGTGCTACATAGAGGACACTCAGAAACTGCTATTGATCAGAAATACAATAGCTCATATTTTGATCAACCAGAATCACCCCAATTAAACCAGAATCACCCCAATTAAACGCATCAACAGTCACTGCATTGACCATCCAGATATATATCGTTGCAATTTAACATGCTGGCTTGAACCTGTGAAGCCCTACGTGGCTTGGTACCTATATGGAACCTACAGAATCACACACATGTATCCTGCATAGAAAAGATTCATCTGACAAAAGAAGATTTCCCAAAAGCTTAATTCATTTGCAGCGCAGAATGGATGGAGAAACGAAAGAGAATACACTGCAGAATTGTTGCACGTGGGTTGGATTAAGAATGCTCATATAGAATAGACGATAAACTTTGGAAGCTATGAAAGAACCAAGTTTGCACCTTAATCACACAAAGTAAGACTTTTTCAGCCTAATCCCATATGGTGGTGGTTTCATTTGAGTTTTTTTTCTTTTTTAAGAAGTTGCCTACTTCTTAAAAATGATCAACTTTTGCATTAAGAAATAATGGATTCATATTTCTCAAAGAAGCCACCTTTAAACAGCTATTCTACAAACTGATGAAGAAAAAGCTGAATTTTGACAGCAATTAAAACTCTTATTTGCAGTTCTTTGGTAGCTGTGTATAACAAAAAAAAAATGGTGCTCAGGGAGCTGCCTACTCCATCTCCTTAATGATTACCTTCTCTTTGATTAAAATAATCTAGAAGGTCTTCGGTGCCTGTCTTTTCAAAAGCATATTATTTCATTCCAGCTCTCTTTCCCTAATTCATAATTGCTGCTAAGAAATCTGTGGGATGCTTGAAAAATAAATGTCATTTTGATCTTGGAAACTGCCTGTCATCCTCCACTGGGGTCTAATTGTGCGGCTTGCAGAATGAGTCGGTCTGAACTGGGGATGTTTTTTTGGCTTCTTTGGGAAAGTTCTCAAAGCTGGGTGATTGGGGATCCTGAGGTCATCTTATAGCACAATTGCACGGAGGTCACCACAAGGGTAAGATTTGCAAAATCAAGTAGAGTTCAAAATTTAAAAAAAAATAAAAAAGATTGCATGCCGTCGGCCTCTGATTTCGATGGCCATCAAGACCGTGTAGTTGAAACCTGTTGCATTTTTTACACGCACATGGGATGGAGCTGTGGTGGCACAATGGTTAGAATGCAGCATTGCTGACTGACTCTGATCCTGCCCAGTTCAAGGTTGACTCAGCCTTCCATCCTTTCAAGGTCGATAAAACGAGGACCCAGATTGTTGGGGGCAACATGCTGACTCTGTAAACCACTTGGAGAGGGCTCATGAAGCAGTATATAAGCCTAAGAGCTATTGCTATTGCTTCAGCTATGGGGTCCTGGTTGCCATCTTGACTTCCCCTCCCCCATCCCTCATCGATGTCCCAGTCTTCTTTCCTACATACAGGTAATCCCTCAGCTTATGACTATAATTGAGGCTGACCATACCGGCTTTTACTACATTTTTGGTAGTGGTCATTAAACAAACACAGCTAACCCCTTGTTTCTTTTTTTGCTGAAAACCAGGCGTAAATTCTGGTTTCCTGCAAAAGTGTTATAAATTGACGAATCATGTGACCAAGGGGCATCACAAATGGCTAGAAACATGGGCCAGTTGCAAAGCATGATGGAGGGTCAATTTTGGAACTTCAAAACCAAGTTGTAAGTAACATTTCATGGGTCCATTGTAACTTTGAATGGTTGCTAAGTGACCGGTCATAACTCGAGAACTATCTGTAGGTGTGTGGGAAAAGTCAATCGGTTCCAATTACTAATAGAATTAACTACAAACCCTAAGTTGTAGAGGCAAAGGACCCTTAATGCATTTCTATGAGCCCCGATGGCTCAGTGGTTAGAATGTAGTACTGCAGGCAAACTCTGGCCACAGTCTGGAGTTCGATCCTGATGGGGTTTGAAGTTAACTCGTGCTTCCATCCTTCCCAGGTCAGTAAAATTGTTGGGAGCAATATGCTGTCACTTAGAGCAGTGGTGGCTAACCATTTTGGGCTGAAAATTGTGCTCGCTCTGTCTCTCGCCTGCGCGTTTGCCAGTACCCAGAAGGCAATGCGTGCGGGCCCCCATGTCCCCATGCCCCCTGTGCATGCACATGCAATCCCCCCCGCCGCCCCCTTACCTGTACTGGGCATGCTTGCGCCTCCCAGCTGATTTTCGGCCCATTTGAGGCCTTTTTCAGCCTCCCAGTGGCTCAAGGGAAACCTCTGCAGCCTTTGGAGGCCAAAAAATGGGCCCGTTTCATCACTTCCGGTATTTCCAGGAATACAGGAAGTGACGAAACGGGCCTGTTTTTCAGCCTCCCAAGGCTGCAGAGGCTTCCCTCGAACCTCTGGGAGGCCAAAAAAGGCCTCAAACGGGCCGAAAATCAGCTTGGGAGGCACGCACATGCGCAGTGAGGTAAATTTGGCTGGTACTCGCGTGCCGCACAAATGGCTCTGCTTGCCACCTGTGGCACACGTGCCATAGGTTTGCCATCATGGGCTTAAGAGAGTGCTGTAAAGCAAGGTGAAGCGGTATATAAGTCTTAAGCGCTAGGTGCTATTTCTTTTTGTTTTATGATAGCTGCGTGCAATAAAAACTCAACTTTGCTTTCTCATCCCAAAAGTCTTGCCGCTTGCATTCTCCCACCTCGTTAGGAAACAGTGTTGCTGTAACGTTACGCAAATGAGCCACCTTTGGGATTCATGCTTAGCATAGAGCCTCTGATTTAAGGGCTTTCTAAAAACACAGTTTTTCCATGTTTCCTTTCACTTGACCTCAGCAGTTAATGAACAGCCTGCTAAATCGTATTCTGAGAGATTCTATTTTCTCAGATTCTGGGAGGAGGAGAAGCAGGTGCGTAGTGAATTCAAGGGGTCTCCTGAGTATTGTTTCTAGTCTCCACTCCTAATTTTTCTGTGTGACCTTGGATAACTGAAATTGCTTGCGAGGAAACTTATCCTGTGTTGGCAAAGTAGGAGCCGTGATGGGGCTTCGTTTTAATAATTAATAATCTCTCATAAAGTCTGAATAACTCCAGCTAATCTAGCTAAGTTGGCGTGTTAGTTGGTGTTCTTCTTCTGCCAGCTCAAAGGCATTATAAGATATGGGAACTATTTTATTGATGGCTAGAGAAAAAAAAACATGAAAGCTAGAAATAGCTAATAGATTAGTGAAATACAGAAAATAGGTTTATAGAATTAAACATGTTAAGAAGAGGAGTGTTATAGTAATAGAGATATTACGTATATTAATAAGATAAGAATAAGCTAAGAATAGAGAATTAATACCAAAATAATGAACATGGATATAAATTTTAATTGTTATTGCACAAGATGAATTGTATGCAGTTTAAATAAAATAAAATAAAAATACCCCCCCCACCCCAAAAAAAAGACATCCGGTGGTGTAATGTGAGACTGTTCTGGAAATATGACCCAGCAGAAGGCCTAAATACTGCAATCCCAAATTTCCCAGTGATAAATGATGCTATTAACTAAGAGGGGCAGGATACAAGCGGTTGGCGGTCTTGAAAATCTTCACTTTTTTAGGACAGAATTCTCCTTGGGAAGAAATCAGGGCAGGGATGAGGGAGTTTAGCCCTGGGCATCTTGGTGGCCAAACAGTCAGGAGGGTTTTTAAAAAGAGAGAGAGAGAGATTTGGCTGGTGAGATGAACATGGCAAAAAATAAAGTGGCAAAAACAGTTGTAAGATCAGGTGCAACTCACTTAACAGACTCCTTGCGTGTGGTTGTTAAGTGAATCCTATGGTTGCTAAGCAAAGCTGGCTTCCACCACTGACTTTGCTTGTCAGAAGCCAGGTCACCTGACCCCAGGACCCTACAATGGGTGCAAATACCTGTTGGTTGCCAGGCACCTGGATTTTGATCACGTGACCATGGGGGATGCTGCAGTGGTTTGCAAGAGGACCAGAGGTGGCATTCAGCAGGTTCTGACCAGTTCTGGAGAACCGGTAGCGGAAATTTTGAGGAGTTCGGAGAACCAGCAAATACCACCTCTGACTGGCCCTGCCCCCATCTATTCTCTGCCTCCCATGGAGTCTCAGCTGATCGGCTGGGTCTTCTTTGGTTGCCCTGCACAGGAGAATGGAGCTGGAAAGCAGGTTAGTGGGGTGGGGAGGGAATGGGGATTTTGCAGTATCCTTCCCCTGCCATGCCCACCAAACCATGACCACAGAACCGGTAGTAAAAAAATTTGAATCCCACCACTGAAGAGGACCAGTTGTAAGTGACTTTTTAATCAGTGCCATTGACAGTTGCAAAATGAATGGTTATAAGCAGAGGACGACCTGTATCAATCATCACAATAAATGAACTTGTTTACGGAATGTGGAATATATCTTGACAATATGAACTGAGCGTTCCCAACAGCCACAAAATGCTCAGGGTTGGGGAGGGAGAGAAGGAAGAAGAGGAATAAAATGAGCAATCGGTAGTCGCCCTGCAGAGATGTTTATGATTTTTCAAACTTAGCAGGGTTCTGCACTGCAGCATGCAAATTGTCTACTCCCGCTTGTGAAATTAATGTACAATTTCCATATGTCCAGGTCACACCTCTGTAGCTGTTTTCCTTTTGACAACGCCATTAGCGTGACTAATGCGCACTTCTGCTTTTTAAGAGGTAGGCATCCTCTGCCAATGTGCATCCTTGAAAACCAGCAACCAGGATGGCCGGTACAAATGGGGTGTGTGAGCAGCCAAGTGTCAAATGCAAGCATTCTAAAAATCCATTTTCTAGATGATTTGCAAACATTTACAAAGCTGGTTTTGGGGGGTTTGTTTTGCCAGCAGCCCATTCCTTCCTGGAGCCAAATATGCCGTTGCTGCCACCACCTAAGATTGGGCATGTGGCAGTTTCTTGGCTTTCCAAGGTTGCAGTATCAGGTTTTGGCAAGCAAAGCTGCAGGCTGGCCCAGAGCTTGCAAAAAAGCAGTTGGTGCCCACAGTCTTGGAAAAGCGCCAGGCGCAAATGAAGTAAAACTGTTAATCTTGACTTCTGCCTTAGCTTCTTGGTGGGAAAAAGGTCCTGCCTGATCTCTTGCACCTTGACCAAGATGGGTCGATGAAAGATTAATGTCTCATTTGAGTGAAGCTTGCTTGTTATAATGGCATGGATATCACCACCTCCTTTTATTTATGGAGGTCACTCTCTGTTGCTTTTGGGGGGAACGCTTTTGTATGTGTGTCCTGTTGTGTGTCATGCCCCTGTCGGAGGAGGATGAACAGCTGACAGGTAGCGGGAATGTGGCTCCATTGGCTGTAGAGGAAACTCGGGAAGGGCAAAGTCCGACTGGGCAGAACAGGGGAGAAGTAGAACAAGGGAGAGGGAATTCAGAGGAAGACCCAGGCCCACCCCCTCTTCTAGGGCACACAGGGAGGAATGGAGAAGAGAGCAACGTGGGTTGTGTGGCTTATGAGGTAGGAAAGGGCCCTGATTCCCTTCATTAGCCACACCTGGGAATGAGTTTAAAAGAGATGCAAGCTGAGAGCAGCAGCAGCTGGGAACAAACATGAGTTTATCTTGCTGACTGTGGTTACTTGTGTTCCTGGAATCCTCCCAACTGGGTTGATTTACTGCCGTCCCTTCATGTCTGGAATTCCTTCTCTTGCCTTCATCTTGCTACCTCATCTTGCCTTGATTGGACTTATAATTAAAGTTTTTGTTGACAACATTTTGGACTTGAATCTTTGCAGCCACAGGCTGTTCCTGGGAGAGTTTGTCTCCAGACCAGAGGTAACAGGACATTGGGGGCAATGTTGGAGCTAATAAAGGGACTTCTACTGATTATTTGACTGTATTGCCTTTGTGCCACGCCCTGAGTCATCACAATCTGTTTCCCAGCCCTGGTTGGTCTCTGAGCCAAATTCAATAGTAACCTGGTAATCAGTAGTAATCAGCTTAGTTTTCCAAGACCACTGAAGATTGTTTGATCACCACCGAGTGAGGTTGATATTAATTGCATCGGTCTTCTTGGTAATCTCCTAAGCATCCCTCAGATGAGACTCCAGCCTCTGAAGACAGAGGACAATTTTATTTTTCCTCTCATTCTGTTGCTTCAAATCAAAATAACAATTCCAAGTACCTGGGAGGTTTAATTTGAAAAGGTCAATAGGCTGGATGGTGTCTAGACTTCTATCACATACAGCTGAACATATTGGAGGGAGACAATTATCAGGGTTGTTCTGATCTCATTGTTTTGTGCCCTCCAAAGGCTTCCATCAGAGCTCATTAAATTAAATAAGTAGTTAATAGGAATAATCTAAAATGAAATTCTAAGCAAAGTGCTGGGAGGTTGGCATCAGAATTGTCACGTCTTATTGCATCCTTTGGGTTTGTTGCTTCCCTGCTGGGTTGATGGGGTTCATGATTTGCCTTGGAGATGTTTATCGACCTTGGTTTTATAAAAGCTTACAACCACAAGAGCTACGGTGGAGCAGAGGTTAGTGTGCAGTACTGCAGGCTCCTTCTGCTGACTGCTGGCTGCCTGCAATTTGGCAGTTCGAATCTCACCAGGCTCCAAGTTGACTCAGCCTTCCATCCTTCTGAGGTGGGTAAAGTGAGGACCCAGATTGTTGGGGGAAAGAGGCTGACTCTGTAAACCGCTTAGAGAGGGCTGTAAAGCACTATAAAGCGGTACAGTATATAAGTCTAAGTACTATTGCTATCGGGGGAAGGGGCAGTTTTCTGTTGCCACTGAAAAGAATTACAGTTTGGTTTTTGAATTTCCAAGAACTCTTCCTTGGACTAGATCAAGGGTCTCCAAACCTGTCGACTTTAAGGCTTGTGGATTTCAGCTCCCAGAATTCTTCAGCCAGCATGTATGAAGACTTTCATTTTGTAAGGTGGGGATATAACAAGCTGTGAGCTTGTAAACCTTTGTTAACAAGGTTTGTGTCCCTGTAAGTCTGTCTTGATTCCTGCCAATTGCTTGAGTTAATGCTTGTGATGTTCTTGACAAGGTTTTTGAAAGTGGTTTACTGTTGCCTCCTCCTTAGGGCCGAGAGAAAGAGAGTAACTGGCCCACAGTCAGGCTTTGTGGTGTTTGTGGTGGGACTAGCTCTCACAGTCTACCAGCTTCAAACTGGCTTCTCTTATTAACAATCAGCTTTGCACATATGATAAGAACTCAAATTTCAATTGAATTCATAATGATTAATTTTAATCTTACCTGAGACTGATTCCTTGTTACCATTACGAAACGAACGACCCACTTTTAAATGTAAGTAGATGGTATCTGGTGCCGGAACTCAAATTTTAGAGAGCAGCTTTTTAAATTTACACTTTATAATAATCTTAGCAAATTCTGGTCAGCAAACTGTAATAAAGTTAAAATGAGAAATGCCAGGTATAGCTACTAACCTGTATTTGTGGGAGTACTGATGGAAGTTGGAGAATTTGATCTAGTACAGGGGGTCTCCAAAGTTGGCAACTTCAAGACTTGTGGACTTCAACTCCCAGTTGAAGTCCACAAGTCTTAAAGTTGCCAACTTTGGAGACTCCTTGGTCTAGTGGTTAAGGTACCTGCTAGAAACCAGGAGACCAAGTGATCAGTTAGATAGATAGATGGATAGATGGATAGATAAATAGATAGACAGATAAATGGAAAGAAAGAAAGAAAGAAAGAAAGAAAGAAAGAAAGAAAGAAAGAAAGAAAGAAAGAAAGAAAGAAAGAAAGAAAGAAAGAGGCCAAGTGTGATTGGACATACAAGGAATTTGTCTTGGTGCAAATGCTCTCTGTGTACATAAAGGAAAAGATACATTCATCAAGAGTCAAGAATCATAAGGTACAACACTTAATAATAGTCATAGGGTACAGTAAGCAATCAAATTATACTAGGAAACAGTCAATATAAATCGTAAGGATACAAGCGACAAAATTACAGTCATACAATCATAAGTAGGAGGGGATGGGCTATAAGGAGTGATGAGATGATTAATAGTAATAGTAGTGCAAACTTTGTAAATAGCTTGATTGTAAATAGCTTGACAGTGTTGGGGGAGTTAGTTGTTTAGCTGAGTGATGGCATTTGGGAAAAACTATCCTTGTGTCTAGTTGTTCTGGTGTGCAGTGCTCTATAGCATTGTTTTGAGGGAAGGAGTTGAAACAGTTTATGTCCAGGATGTCCAGGTCTGTAAATATTATGCTATTATGCTATTAACTAAGAGAAACGGTAACAAGAGGAGAAGAGGATGACCAGCAGTAAGGTGGGTTGACTCAGGTACAGTAGGCACAAGACCTGAAGGACTAGGTTAGCGGCAGATTGTCATGGAGAATATCTCTGCGTGGTTGCTAGGCATCCAAAACGATTGATGGCACTTAATCATGTGATGAAAGGTGTTCTTGGCTGATTTAGATGTTACGGTTCTACAAGAGGGACTTTCGGATTGCATTCTGTAGAATTCTGGGGTTTTGTGAGAACATGATAGGGTTTCACGACGGGCTAAGGGGAAAAATAGCTCACGGGTATCCATAGCAATTTTTCTAAGGAAAAACAATCACATTCCAGTTACTCAACGTTGGTTTGGTTAAAACATTAACCTCCCTCCTAATTGTGAAATTCAGCTTTGTACATTGGAAACACTATTGTTGCATTTATTTATACTTTTTGTATTAGTGGTGGAACCTTTGGGGACAAAACTTGGGGACATTTTTTTTTTGAAGTTCAAATAAGTTTAATATGTACAGTACATTTGCTTCTATAGATTAAGCAAGCACAGCTCTTAATTTTTCAGCCAATTTTCTGGCAGGATAGCTTTGCCTCTTGATAAGACATTCCAGGATTTTTTCTGTTCTTTTTAACAAACAAGTTCCATAGCCAGAACCAGTTTGAAAGTCTTGTTTTACAGGATTCGCCAGAAACAAGCCTATTTTTCTATGCCACTGTTTTTCTTCTCAATCATAACTTCCCAGAGTTCTTTGGGAGAGAGTAAAAGTGTGCTTAGATAAAACTGAGAATAAATCTCACTCCTCTTCAACATGTAGCTATAACACTATAGCAGTGTTTTTCAAACATGACAACTTTAAGTTGTGTGGATGTCAATTCCAAGAATTTCTTAGCAATTTTAAGATGTGCATTGGCAGTGGGGTTTTTTTTTCTTTCAATTTATGGCGGTGTTTTCCAATTTTAGCAACTTTAAGAGGTGTGGACTTCAACTTCCAGAATTCTATAGTTAGCCAACTAGGGCTAGCTGGGGAATTTGTGGAATTGAAGACCACACATCTTAAAGTTGCCGAGATTGAGAAACACTGTTCTATAGGTATCTGTAGGGGACGCAGTGGCTCAGTGGCTAAGACGCTGAGCTTGTCGATCAGAAAGGTCAGCATTTCGGCGGTTCGAATCTCTAGCGCTGCATAATGGAGTGAGCTCCCATTACTTGTCCCAGCTTCTGCCAACCTAGTAGTTCGAAAGCATGTAAAAATGCAAGTAGAAAAATAGGGACCATTTTGGTGAGAAGGTAACAGCGTTCCATGCGCCTTCGGTGTTTAGTCATGGCAACCACATGACCACGGAGAGGTCTTCGGACAGTGGGCTCTTCAGCTTTGTAATGGAGATGAGCATTGCCCCCAAGAGCTGGAAACAACTAGCATGTATGTGCGAGGGGAACCTTTACATTTTTTATAGGTATCCGTAATTTTTTCAAGAAATGTTGCAACGTGGGTTTTTTTGTGGGACTTAATTGCAGAAGACTCTCCATCTTTCTAGAATGAAAGAATTAATTTACTCAGAATAATCAGACGGTTCTGTTTGAATTTTTTGCTCTTACTGGGGAGAATACGATGTTGAACAACCCACTTTGGGGCAAAAGTTCCCAAGAATTGACCCTGCTTTTATGCAGTATTTAGAAGATTAGCACACCAGCACTGCCATCAGCGCTGTTTCTAATTTGCTATATAGAATCCTTCCCATCTATAGTTAAAGCTATCTTTTCCAACTCACTTGCCCCATTTATTTATTAATAATATATTAATAATTATAAATAGCATGTGTATCAGGGAACACAAAACGTTTGGCGGCTTGCCAGGGAAAACAGCCCCTTTCCTTTGGTTGCCTGAACATTACAATAATGTATTTGTTTTTCTAGAAACAACAGTGTTTAAAGTAAACAGATGTCTGTATATATCTGGTATTCAACGATAAATATTGGAACTGTATTTATGCTTTGGGGCCAAGATTGGTAGGGGTTTTTTTTTTGGGGGGGGGGGGGGGAATTCTACATCAACCTTCTTTGGGAAGGATAAATGAGCATATGGAAGTTGAAGTTAAAGATTAGGGCTGTTTCCTGTACAAATATTTCATATGCACAGAATCTCATTTTACAAAATGAATGAATTTAGCACTCGTGGAAAATGAGCAGCTTGGTAGCATATCAGACTTTTTGTCCTTATGGCAGAGAAGCTTGTTAGTTTCAGTTCCTTGCACACTTTGGGATTGTTATGTGGTTGTGGCCAGTTGGCGGAATGTCTTGCCTGGTGAAACACACATTATCCTCTATTAGCTGCTTCTACTTCTACTGGAAGTATTTTATTGTGGAATTATTATTCTACTCATGTTTCCTACATATAGAGTATGGGGTTTTTTTCACTGTCAAGTTCCAGCTGCTGCACCGTGACCTTGGCTAGTTGATTTATATTGTTGTTTTTACAAGAATACGATTTTTAAATGTCATAATCTACTCTGAATGACCCTTCTTTGTTAGAAAGTTAAGAGATGTTTTAAAGGGGGGAACCATAGCCCCATTTCTATTTCCAGAAAGAAATGAATTAGTATTGTTTTTGTCCTTCCAATTTTCTTAAGACAGAGCTGGAGTTTAATTCTGTGCAACTTTGCTAGGGAAGAGCCATCATTTAATTTTGCAGGGCCTGTTTGGGGTAAACATAAGATTGCAATCTACTTCTCAGTTGTGAAATTCAAATAACTTTAATATAATTAAAGTTGTGTCATTATAGGGTTGAGAAAAAAATGTATGTCTTAATAGAAAAGGTTATAGGCTGATACCAAGTACATGTTATTTATGTTAAAAATGCCATTTTTAAGCACTAAGAAATATGTTCCCTATCAATGTTCCTCTCTCTTCTATTTATGGTTAAATTGTAATATCCAAGACAAGTAATTATGATATTTCTGTAGCTTATGTTATCTATATCAAGATGCACAGTATAAATATACACAAATGTTTTAGAAGAAGTAATTATATACAATAACTGTTGACTTATAACTATAAATGAGCCCAGAATTATGGTTATAAATCATGTTGGTCATTAAGTAATTCACCGCATGACCATGCCTAATTTTAATATCTTTTTTTTTTTTACTCCAGTCATTAAATGAGTCCATTTTCCCTCATGGTTGATTTTTGTCAGAAATGGCAAAAAATGCTGTATTATCACAATTGCATGACTGCAATCACATGACCATGGAGGGGTGCATCTGTCAAACCTTCATACAGTTGCTATTAAGTGAGAACTAGCTTTATATTAATTTAACTTGAAATAAGCTTACTATTTGTGGTTTGGAACACTCATATTCATTGGATCTAAGTACCTATACCATGGAAATAAGAAAAGTCTTCAGCGATAGACAGATAAATTATTTATTGAATTGAAGATCTGGTGTGATGTGCTACTTCAGAATGATTTGTTTGGAGATGTAGATTTTCTATGGACAATTATGATGAAAGATGGTAAAACCCTTCACTGGAACTGCCATTATATAAACTTTTGTACATGTACACTGTCACTGCCCCGTCGGAGCCTGAGTCCCCAGAGGAGGACAAGCTGGAGCTGGGGCCGATGTAGGTCGAAGAGGCAGCCCTAGGTCCTTCAGGCTTGGGATGGCTTGCCAGAAGGGAGGAATAGGGGCAGGACAACCAAGAGAGGAGGGAAGAGAGGGCAGGCAATGGAGATAAGGAGCGACGGAGTTCAGGTGATGAGCAAGGACTGCCCCCCTCCTGATCCCTGAGCACGGAGAGTGGAGAGGAGGCGGGAACAGCACAGGCCGACCTGACGACTCGGGAGGAGAGCACCCCACCCCTTTTCACAAGGCACACCTGGGGACTGAGACTTAAGGAGACACTGTGGGGAGGAGCGCTTGTCGTGGACAAACGCTGAATTCATGGAGTTTTGTGTGCCATTGCCGACATCTGGAGTTTGCTGGACTTCTTGCCTTATCATTGTCTTGTTCCTTTGCTTAATTGGACTTCTTGCCTGGAAGCCATTGTGCTAACAGTGTTTTGCTGGACTACTCGCAGCCAGAGGCTGCTGGAGGGATGTGTGAGCGCTTTGCTCTGGGACTTGTCATAAACGTGGGAGTGTTTGGGGAAAGTTGGAGCAATAAAGGGGAATTTGAATTATCAGCTGGCTGTGTTGCTTCCGTGCCTTGCCCCGGGCTATCACATACATGTGCATATGAGAAGGCCATATAGGTAGGAAGATAGTTGTATTGCTTTCTCATTTCCCTCTTTTTTCTTTCCCTTTTTTCTTCTCTGTTCTGCTTTGCTAAATAAAGGCAAAACCTTTTCTTTTTTAAAGAAAATGAATATGCCTAATCCACATGACTATATTTTATGATCTAAACTGCTCACCCCGCTTCCAACATAAATAGCATCCTTATGTCCAGCTGCTTCCATTCATAGGTTACAAAACCACTTAAGTTCTGCTATCCATTTTCCTAAGCAATTAGCAGTTTGCTGCCAAATCACAGCTAAAAACATATGTGGTAGCAGGTTGGTTGGGGTTTTTTTGGCTGGCTTCTTGTACTTTTGGTTCTTCGTTTCTGTATCTCTGGCACATGTGCCATGTTCCCCACTGTGAGATCTGCAAAACCCATTTAAGGACTCCTTACTACTTTTAGGATTTGGCCAGGTGCTTTTATGTTCAATGGTTCGTTCCATTTCCCCAACAAAGGGAGTCCTCGACTTACAACCATTCGTTTAGTGACCATTCGAAGTTTTTGGAAAAGGCAACTTATGACCGTTTTTTACACTTAAGATTGTTGCAGCACCCTCATGGTCACGTGATCAAAATGCAGACACTTGGCAACTGGCTCATATTTATGACATATTTATATTTGCACAATATTGGAAAAATGAAGAAACGCCGTGAAATGAAGATATAATTAGGAAGATATTACTCTCAGGATTCCAGCAGTTACTCAATCATCAGTCTTGAGCCAAACTTTTAAAACTGAAAAAGGATTTATTGGGAATTAAATTATCTGGCATTGCCTGGGTTTAGCCGACTCTCAGACGCATCATTCATTGTCACCCTTGACCCCTGGGTGTATCGTAATTCATACTCTCCAATGGGATACCTCCATAGCCAAGACTCATCAATCATGCTCTCCAGTTAAGAGTTTTGCACAGCAGAAACTTTGGTCACTTAGAAAAGATCTATGAAAACATTTATGAAATGCAGTTTTGGTTTTGCAAGTTGCCACACTGCTCCCCCTCCCTTTCTGTTGGCAACTCTAAAAAGACAATAGAAATATTTTATGAGTTGACAATTAGACTATGCAGAAATGGACAGGCTTACGCTGAAGATTAAGCAAAAAGAAGACACAGAATATGATCTAACGTGGACTTTATTTTACCAGTGGTTGGAAAAAAGAGGCGGAGATTAAAAATGTAACCTGCATTGTTAAGCAATTAAATAACCCAGACAACACGATGTTTATTAAGCACTAACAAAATGTAAACAATAGAAAATCAATAAATACTTTTAAAAAATTCAGACTCTTGGCAACTGACTCTTATTTATGACAGTTGTAGCATCCCCAACTTTATGTGATCACCTTTTGCAACCTTCCGACAAGTGAAGTCAATGGGAGAAGCCAGATTCTCTTAACAATTTCAGTGACTCACTTAACAACTATGGTAAAAAGGGTGTAAAATCAAATGTGACTCACGGAACAACCACCTCGCTTAGCAACAGAACTTCTGTTACCAATTGTGGCTGTAAGTCAAGGACTTACCTGTATATATCATCTGAGAGAAGGATCTACTCAAGGGCTATTAGTTAATGGAAAGAGTACCTGTTGTGCGACTGAATTTAAATCTCTCCCGATTTTCTATAATTTTATGGTTAAAGATTAGGTGCTAATATATCTGTTTGGAAACAGTTAACAGCTGCCATATGAATGAATTATTCAACGTCCTGTTGGGATCTATTGGATTTATTATAATCTTTAATTATGAGAAGGATAATTACTTTGGAATGGATTATTTATGTTGCTGTCCATTTCGCTGTGTTTCCTAGTAACCTGTTCTGGTGTGTTAGATTTGTGTTCCACTCTCTGCAGGCTGAGTAAAAAGTCCATGGCTGTTTAGTACCTGCTTGGCTAAGCAAAATCTTTTAGCCAAGTGCCTTTTAAGAGGGGGGCGGGGAACAAACCAGACAGCTTGAGACAGTCCTTGATGATTCTGCTGCAAAGCACAAAGGTTTTCATAGTTCAGATGCTTTCTCCAACATTTTCTAGGTACAGATAGGGCTTGGCTTGCAACCACATTTCCTGACAGTTAGAACAATTAATCAATGGAACGACTTGCCTCCAGAAGTTGTGGATGCTCCAACACTGGAAGTTTTTAAGGAGAGATTGAATAACCATTTGTTTGAAATGGTGTAGGGCAGAGGTCTCCAAACGTCAGCTTTAAGACTTGTGGACTAGTTGAAATCCACAAGTCTTAAAGTTGACAAGTTTGGGGACCCTGGTGTAGGGTTTCCTGCCTAAGCAGGGGGTTGGTCTAGAACCGAAATGGCGAACCTATGGCACCTATGGCATGCAGAGCCATTTGTGCCGGCACACGAGCCGCAGGCAAACTTACCTCACTGCGCATGCGCGCGACTCACAGCTGATTTTTGACCTGTTTTTGACCTGTTTTCCAGAGGCTTGAGGAAGCCTTTGCAGGGCGAAAATAGGTCGATTCATCACTTCCTGTATTTCTGGAAATACCGGAAGTGACTCGGCCCATTTTTCAGCCTGCAAAGGCTGCAGTTTTCCAAAGCCTCTGGGAAAACAGACCTCAAATGGGCTAGAAAATCAGCTGGAAGGCACAATGCAGATAAGGGGCGACACGAAGGTTGGGGGTTGCACGCACATGCCCAGGGTTGCATCCCCTTGCCTCCTGGGTGTTGGCATGCAGTTCAGATAATTTTGGCACAGAATCAAAAGATTAGCTACCACTAGGTTGAAAATCTCCAAGGTCCATTCCAATTCTGTTTTTCTTTGCTATTCTATTCTATTCTATTCTATTCTATTCTATTCTATTCTACTCTACTCTACTTTACTCTACTCTACTCTACTCTACTCATTTACTGACCATTCAAAGTTAAAACAGCACTAAAAAGTGAATCATGACCAGTCTTTATGCTTGCTAGACCATCAAAGCATCCCCATGGTTGTGTGTGATCAGTTCAGAAGCAAATCAACAAGTGGTTACGTTATGTGCCTAGATGTTTAGTACCTCTTAACTATATGTCCAGCTTTTTTTCCATCATGCTAATGCTGCTGGTTACAAGCATATTAATAGACAGGGGTAAAATAGATACTTATTTGTTAAGGAATATAGTTATAGGCCCTCCCAAAAGGAAGAAATAAGATGTTAAAATACAAAATATCCAGGATGAAAAACCTATTCATGGGAAAGAGCTAACAGTATCGTTTGCGGAGATGGGCGGCTACAGAAATCAAATAAATACATATCGATATTGTGATTTTTCCCATCCTGCAAATATTGTTCTAGTATATTAACTAACCAGGCTAAATTAGTTAAGTTTTTGACATTCTCCTGAGGAGGATAACGCTTCAGGTGAGTTTCAGGTTAGCTGGAAACTCTGCAGGATATAATCCCAACACATCTAAGCAACAGGTTATGTAAGGCTGTTTGCAGAAACTCTGGAATTTAACACATGGGGTTTTTTTTCCCCCTTGAGACTTCTGCATTGCAGGTGATGAATGAATTTCTATGTGGTAGTCTGAACATATGGATGGATGTGACTTAGTTCACGCATTAGGCTAAACTGACATGTGCTTTGACCTTTTGGGCTTCACGTGTTTTGTTGATGCTGCTATTGAAGGTAGCAATATATGGTATGTTATTTTTCTGTCAATGCCTTTGGGTAAATAGCAATAGCAATAGACTTATATACCACTCCTCAGTATTTTTACAGCCCTCTCTAAGCGGTTTTACAGAGTCAGCCTATTGCCCCCAACAATCTGGCTCCTCATTTTACCCACCTCAGAAGGATGGAAGGCTGAGTCAACCTTGAGCCTGGAGAGATTCGATCTGCCAAATTGCAGTCAGCCGACAGTCAGCAGAAGTAGCCTGCAGTACTGCACTCTAACCACTGCACCGCCAGGCCACTATGACATTGAAAATGTTGGTTCCTGGTACTGCCTGGGTGGATCTCTGCAGTTTTCTTGGCAAGAGTTTCAAAAATGGTGTGCCATTGCCTGCTTCTTCCTAGGGCTGACAGAGGGTGACTGACCCAAGGTTAGTTTCATATCCAAAGCAAGATTAGAATTCACGGTCTCCGGTTTTCTAGCCTGACATATTAGCCACTATACTGAGAGTTAGTTTGGTCTAGGGCAGAGGTCTCCAAACTTGTCGACTTTAAGACTTGTGGACTTCAATTCCCAGAATTCAATTCTAGGAGTTGAAGTCCACAAGTCTTAAAGTTGCCAAGTTTGGGGACCTCTGGTCTAGGGATTAAGGCACCAGGCTATAAAGTCAAAGACTGTGAGTTCAAGTCCTGCCTTAGCCATGAAAGCCAGCGGAGTGACTTTGAGTCAGTCCTGCTCTCTCAGCCTAGTCCACCTCATAGAATTATTGTGGGGAAAATGGGAGGTGTGTTGGATATGTTTGCTGCCTTGTATTATGAGCCATGGTGATGCAGTGGTTAAGAGTGCAGTACTGCAGGCTACTTCTGCTGGCTGCAATTTAGCAGTTCGAGTCCCACCAGGCTCAAGGTTGACTCAGCCTTCCATCCTTCCGAGGTGGGTAAAATGAGGACCCAGATTGTTGGGGGCAAGAGGCTGACTCTGTAAACTGCTTAGAGAGGGCTGTAAAGCACTATAAAGCGGTATATAAGTCTAAGTGCTATTGCTATTTGTAAAAATAATAAAATTTGAGATTCAAATAATAAATATAGGTAGTCCTCAATTTATGACCACAACTGAGCCAAAATTATTAATGTTAAGTGAGACATTCGTTAAGTGAGTTTTGCCCCCATTTTATTATTTTTCTTGCCTCAGTGGTTAAGTGAATACCGCAGTTGATAATTTAGTAACTTGGTTGTTAAGTGAATCTGGCTTCCCCATTAACTTTGCTTGTCAGAAGGTCGCAAAAGGGGATCGTATGACCCTGGGACACAGCAACGTCGTAAGTATGACCCAGTTGCCAAGCCTCTAAATTTTAATCACGTGATCCTGGGGACACTGCAAAGGTCGTAACTGTGAAAACTGATCATAAGTCACATTTTCCAATGCCATTGTAACTTTGAACGGCCACTAAACAAATTGTTGTAAGTCGAGGACTACCGGTTCTGTAGATCAGGGATCCCCAACCTTTTCGACGCCGCGCCCGTTTCCGGCGTCAGCTGGGCGCATGCGGCCCGGTTCCGGCGTCAGCTGGCGCCGCCATCTTTTGACGAAAAATCACTTCCGTGCGCCACCGGAAGTGATTTTTTAAATCGTGCGCCAGCGCTCGGTGAAGCTTTTCGGTAGAAATGGCTTTCTACCCGGAAAAGCTCACTGGAGCTGCGCCGCCATCTTTTTGACGAAAAATTGCTTTTTTACCAAAAAGATGGCGGCGCGCCAGCAACCAGCGGCCCGGTAAGGCTTGTTCCGCGGCCCGGTGCCGGTCCGCGGACCGCGTTGGGGACCCCTGCTGTAGATAACACCGAACTGTCTCTCTTATGGCTGCTTAAGGCTGATTAATTAGCCCTTGTTCAAGAACCACAATCAAACAAAATACACCGTGCATGAACACCTCATAACTTACAAAGCTCGTGTGCTAGAGAAAGCACGCTCACTTTTTCTGCAGTTTTGGTATTTCTTGTGTGGGCACACACAAACACATCCTGATTTTGCACATGTGTGTAAAGAAATGTGGTATTCAGCCTAGGGAGAAGCTTTGTTACTTGCAAGCTTTTTATCCTAGCCTCTTGGAAGCGCATCTAATTTCAGAGCATCATTGTTGAACTTACAGCATGTCTCGGCTTACACCTGAACAGTATATTTTAGATGTAAGACCACCATAATTCCTTCTTTGATAAGGAACTTAACATCGATCTATCTCTTAATCACATGCCCCCAGGGTCTCTCTTTTGTGCTCTCGTGGCTTGCCTTCTTCACATCGAGTGCAAGCTAATTTAATTGCTTTAAATTCTGGCTGACTTTTAGCCATTCATGTTGTCTTACTCTAAGTTACTGTGACTTCCCGTGGGAACCCCACAAGGCTCCTACTTCATAGCATCAGATTTTACAGCCTGGCCTTTTCTAGTACTACAGATATGGGCAATTCCCAGGTTACAAACAAGAACTGTAGCAAAATTCTGTCTTTAAGTCAAGTTTGTAAGTAAGCCAGTACAGGTAGCTACGTTTCTGACATAATGTCAGTTAGTAAATGTTTGCCTTAATACTTTCAATACTTGACTTACAGTCACAACTGGGACCAAAATTTCTCTTGCTCAATGAGGCAGTTAAGTGATTCCTGCCCAATTTTATGTCGTTCCCCCCCATGGTTATTAAGTGAATCACTGCAGTCATTAAGTGAATCGCACAATCATTAAGCCAATTCAGCTTCCCCCATTGTCTTTGTTGTTGGGATGTTGGGAATGTTGCAAATGGTGATTATATGACCTCTGGTGTTCTGATCCAAATCTTGTTCCAAGGAAACAAACACGAAACAGAGGTAACAGCAAAACCTTTTAATGATTCTTTACAAATTCCGTTCCTTCACGGTTAAAAGGCTGTTTCAAACTAATTGTCTCTGATAAGAAGGAGCCTTGCCAAGGTGGTGCAAGGCTGCCAAGAACACTAGATAAAGTTGCCAAGAATTATTTCAAACACAAAGAGTCTCCAAACACCAACCAAGATATTCTGAACATCCACAAGGCTTGAGTGCAAAAAATTCTTTGCTTCCTGCAAAGAACTCTGGTTTCTTAGCTGGCTTTTATCTTCTCAGGGTGGGGCCATTACCTTGCAGCCTTACTCCCAAGTCACCCGTGCTGCTGCAGCTGCTCTTTCCTTCGAGCAGCCCTGCGCGCACATGCAGTGGGCACAGGCTCCTCGGGGACCTCTTCATCACTGCTGCCAGCCTCCACAATCTCCAAAGGCAGCATTCCACTCCCTGATGGTCCTGGCCCCATCCCTGCATCACAAGCAGGCCCCTCATCTGAGTCCTCTCTCTCTGAGACCTCAGCCATCTGCACCTGCTGCTGGTGAACCACAACACCTGGACACTACAACCATAGGAAAGATATACCCGTTGCCAAGTGTCTAAATTTGGTCACATGACCATAGGGATGCTGTGATGGTTGTCAGTCCAAGGACTGGTTGTAAATCATTTTTTTTTCAGTGCCACTATACCTTGAATGGTCGTAAGTTGAGGACGCCCTGTAGCATATATTTTATCTTTACCTTGGAGTACATATCAAGGGAGGTTTGTATAGACCAGGGGTGTCAAACTTGATTTCATTGAGGGACGCATCTGGGTTGTGTTTAACCTTGGGGGGGCTAGTGGTGTGTGGCCAGGGGGCATGGCCAGCTTGACGTCACTCATGTTGGGGGCACTTGTGGTGGCCCAAGTGCTCTGTCATCGAAAACAGGCTCCTAAGATCTGTTTTTGGCTGCGACGGCCTCCTGCAACCCTCTGCCAACGATTCTTTGATGCATCACCAGCGCTTAAATTGTATTTGTGCTTTGGGTTACAAGGGTAAATAAGAGACAAAATTAAGCCAAAGTTACACACTCAACACAGCACTAGACTTAAAATGGCAAGCGGCATTCTCCTTCCCTGAGCTGCTGAACCACTAAAACCACACAATAGTTTCATGGCTGTTGCAAAGCAGTGTGTACATTTGTTATTACAAACCATTGTGTATTATTCAAAATTGTAATAGAATGGGCTTCATGGCAGTCCATTCATAACTACAGGTTCTCCGTAAGTCAAACGTTCTGAATACAGAGACTTCCTGTAGTGGTATATGCTATTCCTTAAATAGCATATAATCATAATAGCGCACATTAGAAAAGAATCATAGGATCGGAAAGGGCCAGGGCTGTTTCCTTCCTTCCCTTCATGAAGTACAGGAATCCAAATTAAAACATACCTGATTAACGGCTGCCTGGATGCCTCAAGCCTTTGGTCCCATTGTCCACTAAGAAAAAAAAAATTCAGTCAAAATTTATCTTTCTATAACTTTGATCCATTATTCCATATCTTGCCCTCCAAAGTAACAAACAAGAAATATTGATGTTCCTCTGGGCTTAGTTTCTTCTAAACCAGGGTATCTAACCATAGCAACTTTAAGACTTGTGTACTTCAACTCCCAGAATTCTCCAACCAGCCATGATTCTGGGAATTGAAGTCCACAGGTCTTAAAGTTGCCAAGGTTCCCTTCCCTTCCCCTCCCTCCCTCCCTCCCTCCTTCCCTTCCTTCCTTCCCAGAGATTTACCTGTGTTTTCTGTTTCCCAAGGGCAGTCTTTGCATTTGTTTCTGCTAAATTTCAGTCTGTTATTTCCATCCCATTTTTAATACATTGAGATTGTTTTGAATTTTATTTAAATCTGCCAAAGTATTAGCTATCTTATTCAATTCTGGGTTATTTGCAAGAGTGATAAGTATTCATTTTGTCTCCTCATTCAGTTCATTAATAAAAAATGTTGAAGAGCCCAAGGTCTACAGCTGAACCTTTTGACTTCCCACGAAATACCTCCCTCCAGTTTAATGAAGAGCCACAGATGAACATTTCTTTGAATATGACTTTAAGCCAGCTATGCATCCTCTTAGCTGTCATGCCATTCAACACATGCTTAACAAGCTTGCTAGTGATAAGAGCATTTTGTCAAATGCTTTGTTGAAATCAGGAGATATTATAACAATAGTTTGTGGTAGATTTATTCAAGAGGTTACTAAAGGAGATTGGGTTGGTCTGGAAATACTGTCCTTAACAAAACCATGCTAAATTGTAGTTGCTTTCAAGGTTCTTGAAGAGTATTTGTTGTATGATCTGTACCAGAAATTTTGCAGGAATGAATGTCAGGTTGATTGGCCTGATATTTCACAGTTCCTCCCATCCACTTTTTTTTTTTTTTTTTGCTTTTGTGATAATAAGCAAATTTTTCATTCTCTAGTTGTTCATCCTTCATCATTTCATCCAGGATTACTAAGAAATAATACATAAAGGTTCATCCAGATTATCATCTAGGACAAGGGTGTCAAATTCAATTTCATTGAGGACTTGCATCAGGGTTGTGTTTGACCTCTAGGGGCTGGGGTGGACATGGCTGGGGTGGGCGTGGCTGGGGTAGGCATGGCCAACTTGATGTCACCTCATCGAGGCTCCGTTTTTGGCCACGATGGCCTCCTGCAGCCCTTTGCCAGCGAAAACGGAGCCCAGGTGGGCTACGTGGCTGGTCCCTCACTGTTCCCAGGGCAGCTCCACAGGCCAGATCTAAACACATGGGGGCCCGGATCCAGCCCATGGGCCTTGAGCTTGACATCCCTGATCTAGGAGATTCTGACTGACTCAACAGGTATTTCCTGGCCATGATTCTATCAGTCACCAGGTTCAATCCTATCCTCCTTTATCTTATGCTTCCCCTTTTGGAGAAGAATAAGCCAATATAGGCATTGAACCTGACTCTTTTTATTTTGAAAATACCCGAAGGAGGAATCCTTGTCATTCTAAGCTCTTTCATCACTCGCAACTGACTCCGAGTTTTAGCCTTTCTGAGATGCTGTCTTGGCAATTCCAGCTACTTGTATCTATGCATCCTTCCTTGATGATCTGCCTCACCTTTCACTTCCTGGATTTGTCTATTTTTTTTTCATTTTCAGCTCTTTAGCGAGCTTTTTCTACAGCCCCATTCACTTCTTCTACTGTTAAACCCTCCCTGGAATTGTTTTCCCATTACAGGCAGTAAAAAGGAGTCCCTGCGAATATTTACTCTGCTAGTTGTTGCCAACTGTAGGGGAGCAATGCTCATCTCCATTTCAAGGCCATTGAGCCAGCATTGTCCAAAGACGTTTCCATGTCATGTGGTCAGTACGATGTCATGGAGTTCTGTTACCTTCCCACCAAAGTGGTACCTATTTATCTACTTGCATTTGCATGCTTTTGCATTACGGGCAATCCTCGAATTAAATGTCCAGAGTTACAATGGTGCTGAAAAAAAAAGGTGATTTACAGTCAGCCCTTGCATTTACGACCCTTGTACAGGGAGTCCTCAAGTTACGACTGCAATCAGGCCCAAAGTTTATGTTGCTAAGCGAAACATTTGTTAAGTGGTTTTACGACTTTTGCTTGTCACGTTTGTTAAGTGACTCACTGCAGTTCTTGTTAATGGGATCTGCTTTTCCCATTGACTTTGCTTGTCAGAAGGTTGCGACTGTCACAAATATGAGTCAGTTCTCAAGCATCCAAATGTAAATCATGTGACCACGGGGATGCTGCAAAGGTTGTAAGTGTGAAAAATGGCCATAAGTCACTTTTTCTAGTGCTGTTGTAAACTTTGAACAGTCACTAAATGAACCATTGTAAGTCGAGGACTACCTGTAGATCCTTCTCAACCATATGATCCCAATTTGGGTGTTTGGCAACCAGCATGTATTTAATGGTTACAGCATCTCTGGGTCACATGTTCCCCAGTTGCACCCTTTCCCAGGCAGCTTCCAACAAGCACAATCAATGGGGGAAGCTGGATTGATTTAACAACCCGGGATTTGCTTAACAACCGTGGGAAAAAGACGTAACTTATTTAACAACCCCATTGCTTAGCAATGGAAGTTCCAGTCCCAAGTGTGGTTGTTAGTCAAGGACTACCTGGATGCTTCTTTATAGCAACGCCCACCCACCTTTGCTATTTTGCCATTAGCGTCTCCTGACCTGGAATCTTGCTTATACTTGCTTTCTGATGATTAATGCACGGTTAATGGTTAGATTAATGGCTTGCATTATTTTGCTTGTTATACCTTCCATAAAAGCACATCCATCAGGTTTTTTTTTAAAAAAATCAAGCTTGTAGCTCTAATGGTTGCCAGGAAATCCATGTAAAAGGGTTCTCTCATCACTAGGAATCCTGCTGAATTGGCTTCCTTGTGACTAATGTTGCACAGCATAGCTTGCTCCTTCCTTCCTTCCTTCCTTCCTTCCTTCCTTCCTTCCTTCCTTCCTTCCTTCCTTCCTTCCTTCCTTCCTTCCTTCCTTCCTTCCTTCCTTCCTTCCTTCCTTCCTTCCTTCCTCCCTCTTCTCTTCTTCCCTTTCCAGAGCCTTCTTATTCACCTCTTCCCAAATCCACTTTCTTGAGCGGATGCAAAGGAGGGAAACAGCTGTTGGTTGGCTGAGGAATGTGTTCTTTATCCACCATAGCAATGTTTCTCAATTTTGGCAACTTGACTTCAACATGGCTGGCTGGGGAATGTTTTGGAGTTGATGTCCACATATCTTTAAGTTGACATGGTTGAGAAAACTGGTCTAGAGCAAGTTGAAAATGTCAGGCTGGGGAATTCTGGGAGTTGCTAAGATTGTGCTCCAGAGGGAGATTTGGATAGAGTTAAGAAATATTATATTACCCCACCTGGTTTATCCTTGTTGTTACTTAAAAACGGGATGTAAAGGCAGCCGTAGAGACAGTGATATTGAGCTGCTTTGGCTTTCTATATGAAGTCTATAGGAAGGTTGATGCTGAGTGCTTATTTTTGTGGGTTACATGCTGTTGCCGTCTTGTCACAAAAATCATTCTGAAGCCTTAAATGTTAAATTAAATATAGAAATACGATCGTAATTAACCAGAATCTATGTGATACTCATTCTGCTCTTCCCTGTGATTGGAAAATCCTAAAGCATGAACTGTACACCAGCTGCAGTCAGAAAGAAAGAATGAGGTAGGGGATTATGGACATTGTGAAGAACTGGTCAGGGTTGGTTCCTAGCCTGATACAGATTCAGGAGGCTGTGCTGCCAATTGTTCAGCCTTCTACATCGGGGTCGCCAACCTTTTGGACCTCAGGGACCACCAAACTCATAATTTTAAATCCGTGGACCAGAGACCTGGGGAAAAAAACCCAAAAAGTCTGCAGGGAAAATTCCCCCCCCGTTTTCCTATCGATCGATCATTCTTTATTTGGGATCGCAGGATGCCGTTTCCAGCTCCGTTCTTGGCGGGGGGAGAGACTTTTGGTTTCATGCAAGGAAAGCAGCAGAAGCAGCAGAAGTCTTCCTTTCTCTCCTCCAAACTCCACCAGAAATGAGTCTTTGTGACACTTGTGCCAATGCAGCCTCTTGAAGCAGGATGCCTTGCAGGGTCCCAAAGACTCATTTCTGGCCGAGTTTGGGGGAGAGAAAGAAAGACTTTTGCTGCTTTCCTTGTGTGCAGCCAAAAGCAGAAGGAGAAAGAAGCAGAAAGAAGCACCCCGGTGGCCAGGCGAGGTGCATGGGGCAAGTGGGGCAAGCTTCTCCCCTCCGCCCTTTCCCCCCTCCACTCACTACTTCGTGTTGTTCGCAAAGCAAGCGACGCAAGCTTTGTGTTCCTGCGGGCCATGTGGGTGGCACAGCCTTGTGTTCCCGCGCAGCCTGGATTAATTGCTTTGAGGTGACACTTCTCTGTGGACCACCAAAATTTTCTCGTGGACCATCAGTGGTCCCTGGCCCGCTGGTTGGCAACCACTGTTCTACATTATAACCAATAGTCGATTCTCAGCCATAGAAAAAAACATTGATGACTTAATGCAGGTAGTCCATGACTTAAAGCAGTTCATTTAGTAACCGCTTGAAGTTACAATGGCACTGAAAAAAGTGACTTATGACCATATTTCATACTTATGATGGTTGCAGCATCCCCATGGTTACGTGATCAAAATTGGGACGCTTGGCAACTGGCTCATATGTATGACGTTTGCAGTGTCCCAGGGATCATGTGATCCCCTTTTGCGACCTTCTGACAAGCAAAGTCAATGGGGAAGCCAGATTTACTTAACAATCACGTTAGTAACTTGATAACTTCAGTGATTCACTAAACCAGTGGCCCCCAACCTTTTTTGTGCCACGGCCCAGTACTGGCATCACAAAATGATCTGCGGCCCGGTACTGGCATCAGCACGCATGGCAAGGCGGGCCGAGCAACTGGCCAGCCAGCCATCCCCCGCTTCTCCCCGCCACGTTCAACTCCTCCTTTGTACCTTTGTCGATGGGCTTCGGGACGGCTTCGGGACAGCCGCTCGGCTCGCCTTGCCTTGGGTGCTGAAAGAATCCTCGCGCCTTAGTTTTGTTTAAAGCCGCCCCCCCTTCGATGAAACTAAGGCGCGAGGATTCCTTCAGGACCCAAATGCCGCTTTCCAACCAGAAAAGCTCACCAGAAGCACTTTCTCATCAAAACAAGATGGCGGCGCCCAGCAAACCGGCGGCCCAGTAGAAAATGTTCCATGGACCAATACCGGTCCGGGGCCTGGTGGTTGGGGACCCCTGCACTAAACAACTGTGTCAAGAAAGGTTTTTAAATGAGGCGAAATTCACTTAGCAAAATGTCTCACTTAGCAATAGAAATTTTTGGGCTCAGTTGTGGTCTTAAGTCGAAGACCACCTGCACTGTTAACACAGGGACCAATTAGTTCTAAATAGAAACTAGCTCAGTTTGTCTGCCGCCTTCAAGGTTGGTCCAGCAGAACCTGGAAGAAGCTGCCTGCCTCTTGAACCTCCTCTGGAGGGTCTCCTTGCCAATGAAAGTGGTCCATGCTGCTGCTTACTTGCTTCAGGATGAAAATCTGAAGTCCAAGGTCTACAAGCTCCGTCAGAAAGTGGCCGAACAGGAGAAGAAGCTCTACAGCAGGGGTGTCCAACCTTGGCAACTTTAAGACTTGTGGACTTCAACTCCCAGATATTCTGGGAGTTGAAGTCCACAAGTCTTAAAGTTGCCAAGGTTGGACACCCTGCTCTACAGTATGGCCAGGCACTTGTATTCCACCAACCAACTCAAGGAAAACATGGAGAAGGGTCATCATAGATCAGTTGGCATTAACGCACGATGTTTTAAAAAAGGTCAGAGGAAACCTTGAAGTTCAGCCATTGGACAACAAAGCCCCCCTTCCAGCCTCATCAAGAAGAGAGTTTAAGCGAAGGTTTCCAGGGGCCTGCAATAAAGACCATTTCCCTTTGCCGGAAAAAAAGAAACTAACTCAGTTACTGGAATTTTGTTGCCTCACCTGATTCATCTCAATAAATCACGCTAAAGAGAACTCTGCATGGTTAAAAAAAAAAAAATCACTTCTGTTTTAGGCGTCTGTCAAAGAGCTGATGGCCCTGTCAGGAAAGGCTGGTCCAGAGTAAACATTCATATGGCTTTGGAATCAATGACTTAAATTCTTGATTACAGCTTTCTTGGATTATTTCAGCTTTGGGGGAAGAAATCTTTTTCACTTGGGGTATTAGTGTTCTATACACGTCATCTGGTTGACGTAACACATAAGCTATGGCTTCTTTAAGAATTGTTTATTGGTTAAGCCACAAAAGCTGGGTTTGCCAGTGCATCAGAGGGAGAGGAGAGGGTGTGTGTGTGGGGGGGGTGTTAGATGAAATGGGGGCTGCCTGTTGAAGTTCTGCTAAGGCAGCATCAGTTGCCTTCCCAGCTCTGTAAAATCCCCACCTGCAGAATTGCAAAAGGTTTCCTTCGCCCATTTTTATAACCAATGGGTTACAGTGAAGGTTGTGAAGTTGTGAAGGTTGTCAAGCCCGTCGTTGTGTGACCCGTCTGATTTTACAACTTTTTTTTGCAGAGGTCATTAAATGAATCACCCTGGTCGTTAAGTGAATCCATGTTGTTAAGTAAATCCATTGTTGCTATGCGGTGTTTTTGCCAAGAACTGGGAACCAAGTATAGTAAATTGTGACCACCTGACTGCGGGACACTGCAACTAGCCACAAATGGGCTACTTATTTATTTTTCTTATATGTATCCATGTATTCATAACTATGTTTTTTTACTTATACCTATTATCTTGTAAGCAATCGACAAAATAAAAATAAAATAAAATAAATAAATAAATAAAAACTTGGTGAGCAGCACTTGGTGAGCAGCACCCAAAATGTGATCATGTGATTGTGCAGGGGAGAGGAAGGGAGAGAGCTGTTGGAATCTCAGAATTCACTCTACCCTTGGGGTGTCTGTTGTAACTTTGAACAGCTGCTAAGTGATTGGTCATACGTCAAGGACTATCTGTATAACTCTCCAACTGCCTTTAGCTGACTCCTTGCAGGCCCAAGAAAGAACTCAGGAGACTAACATAGATGCAGGGTTTCTTTTCATCCACCTTGGTTTGCAAATAAAGCAGCAGCAACAACAAGAGAGCGAGTCCCATATAAAGCTAGCCCTGGGAGTTTTGCCTACCAGCGCTGCTTTTATGCCTTTTCCCCAAACACCACCTACCCACCCTGCAGTCCACCCACCCAGGAGGTTTGGGCCTCCTCCAATCCCCAACAGAAAACAAAGCCAACATCCGGACCTGTGGATGTTTGCAGGATCAGTCCTGTCACTTCAGCTACTCTTTCTTCAGCATTCCTTCAGCCTTCTTCTCAGTCCTGCATGCATCACACCCCACCACCCGGTCCCTTATCTGGCGAGTCCCTTATCTGACCCCCGTAAGTCAGGCTGGACAATAACTCATTTCAGATGTAGGGAGAAGGGATCGGTCAGGAGCTCTGGTTGTTTTCTTTCCAAGCTGTATGGGGAGGGTTTTTTTTGTTTTTGTTTTG
Organism: Notechis scutatus; assembly: GCF_049901735.1. Classification (NCBI taxonomy): domain Eukaryota; kingdom Metazoa; phylum Chordata; class Lepidosauria; order Squamata; family Elapidae; genus Notechis; species Notechis scutatus. The sequence goes on from NC_142016.1 coordinate 10,503,170, forward strand.
AGCAAATGCTGATTCTTGATCTATCCAAAGGGTCATAAGCACAATATGAAATAAATAAAACTTTCAATCAGCTTCTAGACTTTTAGGCTTAGTGAAGAGAAGGGCCAGGGGAGACATGATAGCAGCCTTCCAATATTTGAGGGGCTGCCACAGAGAGGAGGGGGATCAAGCTATTTTCCAAGGCAGCTGAAGGCCAGAGAGGGAATAATGGATGGAAACTGAACAAGGAGAGATTCAGCCTGGAAATAAGGAGAAATTTTCTGACAGCGAGAACAGTCAACCAGTGGAATAGCTTGCGTTCGGAAGTTGTGGGAGCGCCATCGGTTGAGACTTTCAATAAGAGATTGGACTGCAATCTGTCAAAAATGGTGTAGGGTGTCTTGTTGGGCAGGGGGTTGGACTAGATGACCTACAAGGTTCCTTCCAACTCTGTTATTCTGTTCTGTTAAAAGGCTGAATTTTTGCTAGGTCATCACCAGTCTCATTTTAAGTTGGCTGTTCATTTAGCTGGCTGCATAAAAAGAAGTATCTATTTATCTGGGCCTCAAAACAGAATTTTACCAAGATATTAAAGAGGGGGAATGTTTGATTTTCCTCCTTTGGTGCCCTAGCCATAGGTGTCATTGTGCTGATTGCAGGACCTTTTCCATTCTTATCAAGGGGAGTTCTGATCTTCCCCGTTTTCATGCTTCATGCCATTGAATAAAATCTGTCCTCGACTTAATGATCACAATTGGTGCTGGAATTTCCCACCATAAATCATTGCAGTCTTAAGTCAGACCTTATCTTACAACAATTTGTATGGGGGTCATTAAGCAAACCACCATGGCCGTTAAGTGAATCCAGTTCTCCCATGCATGCTTTTTTGGGGGGTTGGAAATTGGCAAAAAAGGGGCCACAAATTGTGATCACAAGACCACAGAATGCTGCAACCAGTCATGCGAGCCAGTTGCCAAGCATCCAAATGGTGATCACATGGCCCCGAATTGCTTCCATGGTTGTAAGATTGAGTCCAGGTGATAAGTCTGTCAATTCATAAAATATTTCTCTGGTCTCTTAGAGTTGCCAGCAGAAAGAGAGGGGGGAGTAGTGTAGCAGCTTGCAAAACCGAAACTGCATCCCATAGATGTTTTCATAGATAGTGTCAGCCTCAAGATATCTTCCTTATAAGTATATTCTGTCTTCTAACTATTGCATCTCTGCTGCTATGCCAATTTACTTCTTTCGGCTGTCATGAAATGGTGGGAGGGGAATCTTGGAGGGAAGAAGGCAGGAGGTGTTTTGCATTCCTTTGCTGGGTTAGCAAGGGGGGGGATTCCTTTCTTTAACTTTCCATTTCTTCGCTAGCCTCTGTCCCTTTTGCGCAACTGCGAACTTTTATCAAAATATGTCAAGGTCAACTGACAGTAGCCTCATCACCACCTGGAGATGACCACATGATCATATTCAGAAGTTTTAATTGGAAGAATCATTTGAACTTTGGGGGTGGGAGCAATTCTATTCCTTTGTATATGTGTTCTACCCGCCAATTTCTTAGTTTCGAATTGGCTCTGTCATTTCCACTTTATTTCCCAGTAAAAGGATGACTTTGCTCTACACCATGGAGTCTGAGTATTTCTTTCTTGGGATTTAGAGGGAGCACAGACTGACAGATAGTTTCCAGGCGACCGAAGTTTCTGCAAAATTCTAACTGGAGAGTATGATTGATGACTCTTGGCTACGGATGTGTCCCATTGGAGAATATGAATTATGATACACCCAGGGAGTGGGGGGAATCCAGGGTCAAGGGTGATTTGACAGCTAGCCAACTCTTGACAAAGTCACTTTTTCCAAGGCCATCATGACCTTGAACTATGGTTAAATGAACAGTTGTAATTTGAGGACTACCTGAAGTTGGAAGAAGTCCTGCCAGACTCCTCTGCATTTTTGCTACCATGCCTTAAAGTAGTTCTCCTCCCACCAAGTCCCAATTTGGAGGTAATTTGCAATTTTAATAAACAGGAATGCCTATTCACAAGGCAATGTTAATCCGTTTAAGGGTTCTGCATAGAATATATTCAAGAGTATAAATGCACAAGAGATAAAATGTTAAAACCAGACTATTTCCCCCCCATGAACCCAGTTTTCAAAGACATCTTGACAAGGTGACCTCAAATAGGCACCAAGACAAGATTTATCTTAAATAAAAAGATTTATAGGCAGGGGTTTTTTTTTGTCTCCAAAAAGGGGTCACAATGTAGTTTGCTACCATTATAGAAAAGAAATAACAATCTTCAAAGCAGTTACTTAGAAACCAACATAAAAAGACTTGGGGAGAAAAACAAGGCCGTGAAAAGCTTTGTACAATAAATCTCTTGGCTTGGCTCACCCAATTTTCCTGAAAGAACCTGGCCAAAACTTCCCGAGCTGATCGAATCCCTGAAAAAGAATCTGACTGGTATAAAATATTTAATCATCTAGCTCTCCATGGTAGCTCAAAGGAAAATTCGTTTTTGCATTTGTCTGATAATGAATCTGGTATAGAAGAGAGCACAGAGCCATGCACAAAAGGCTGCATTCACACACACAAAATGAGCAGGATTTTGGTCACCACATTATAAAAAAGATGTTAAGGCTCTAGAAAAAGTACAGAGAAGAGCAACCAGGATTATTAGGCGACTAGAGACTAAAACATACGATGAACAGTTGCAGGAACTGGGCATGGCTAGTCTAGTGAAGAGAAGGACCAGGGGAGACAGGATAGCAGTCTTCCAATATTTGAGGGGCTGCCACAGAGAGGGCGGGGGGTCAAGCTATTTTCCAAAGCACCTGAAGGCCAGACAAGGAATAATGGATGGAAACTGAACAAAGAGAGATTCAACCTGGAAATAAGGAGAAACTTTCTGACAGTGAGAACAATCAACCAATGGAACAGCTTTTTGCCTTCGGAAATTGTGGGAGCTTCATCACTGGAAGTTTTCAAGAAGAGATTGGACTGCTATTTGTCAGAAATGGTGTAGGGTCTCCCGCTTGGGCGGGGGGTTGGACTAGATGACCTATAAGCTCCCTTCCAACTCTGATTATCTGTTATCTGTTAAGCATCAGAATGAAAACTAAATTTCATTTACTTGATATTGTCTGTACACTTATTATCTTTGCCCTGCAACTGTGTAATTTTTCCTCTTCTCACATTAAAAACCACGACTTGGTTCCAAATGTTGGGAACTCTCTAGGAGTTATCCAAAACCTTGGCAAGTGACCCAGGTGGTCGTTTTGTGACATTGCTTTGAAAGACAGAGATGCAGATTCTGGGTTCACCAGTTAATCAGGGAGGAAATGTGGTCTATTATTTGGCTACAGCTAGTCCTTGAGTTAAGACCATAATGAAGACTGCCCATCACAGTCATGACTTGTGACGATCATAAATCGGCTCACCCAGACAACTGATCTGATTTTACAATTATTTTTGCAAGAGCTGTTAAGCAAACATGGGAATAGGCATGGGAATTATGGAATGGAATGGAATAGAATAGGAGAGAAAAGAATAGAATAGAATAGCATAGCTTTATTGGCCAAATGTGATTGGACACACAAGGAACTTGTCTCCAGGACATAAGTTCACAGTGTACATACAAACAACAGAGTGATAGGTCATATATAGATTATAGTTACAAGCAATAAACATAAGATACACCAACTGATAAATCATAGGTACCAATAGGAGAAAGTATTAGGCAAAGGGTGGGATTCAACCGGTGTTACTACTGGTTTGGTGACTACGCGCGCATGTAAAAAAACCTTAGGCTCTGCCACCCGGACAGCTGAAAAGTGTTGTGTGCAGGTGTGCAGCATTTGGAAATCCTCTTTTTTCCTGCTTTTTCAACCTCAAGTGTGCCGCGCAAAGCAGCTGAGGTTGAAAAAGCAGGAAATAAAGGACAGGAAAGAGCCCAGGCAGGCAGGTGGGCCAAACAACAGCAAACACAGAACCGGTTCTATGTCTGCTGCTCTTCAGAGCTACTGGTTCTATAGAGCCGGGCAGAACCAGTAGCATCCCACCCCAGGTGTTAGGAAAGGTGAGAAGGATAATGTCAATACACCTACTACATGGGTAAATAGCTTTAGGCCTAAGACAGTGCTGTGGGAACCAATGTGAACCAATGGTTCTGTGTGGGCATGGTTGGGTCAAAAATGAAGTGAACTTTTAGCATACAGGTAGTCTTCAGCTTCTGGCCACACCTGGGACATGAACTTCCATCACTAAGCAATGCAGCAGTTCAATGAGTCATCATGAGACTGCACCCCATTTTATAACCTTTTTGCCATGGCCATTAAATGAATTTGGCTTCCCTCATTGGCTTTGCTTGTTGGAAGCAGGATGGGGAGGCCACAAGTGATGTTCCTGTGACTCTGGAGCAGTGCAACTGTTATAAATATAGGCCAGTTATATCTCTGCCACAACCATCTCATAAGGCCTTTTTATTTTCAGCAATGTCATAACTTCCAATGGTGCTTAAATGAATGATAGTAAGTTGAAGACTACTTCTAACTGGTAAATAACATACTTTGGCTTAAGGGGAAAGAGTTGCCTGAAAATCTGGATCTAGATAAGCTACTTATACTCTGGAGCTTTGTACAGGAGGTTGAATTTTTGTTAGTAAATTCAATTTTCCATAGTAGTTAATCCCACACTTGACTCTGAAACCTTAATAATTCCTCCTTCCCTGCCCCCCCACCCCCTGCAAATTCTATTCAGATAGTGTTGCCTTTGTAGTATTTCTCCTTATTTATATGACCGTCTGTGAAACTCTGCCTTGCAAGAGGATTTATTATCATTATTATTATCATTATTATTGTTGTTGTTGTTGTTATTATATCTTTAGTGAGATTCACACTCTTTGGGGCTGGTTGGTAGCTCAACAGCTCGAGTCCTAACCGAGGACCTAGGACCTGTTCAGGTAGCGTCGGAGGATATAAGCTGTTCCAAGTAGGGTGGTTTTTTGTAGAATCAGGGTATTCTAGTCTGATAAATTCAGGATTTCCAAATAGCGAGGTAGCCCTTTAGGTATTGCTCCAAGGGCTCCAATTACAATTGGGATAACACACGATTTCTTTTTCCAAAGTCACTCAGCTTCAATTTGTAAGTCCCGATACTTTGTGATGTAAAATAATAGTGATGATGATGATGATGATGATGATAATTATTATTATTTTCACCTTCACAAATAACCTCCTCCGAAATCCCTAAAGCAAACACTGCTGTATTTTATTTTTTTGCCCGCATTAATTACTCTGATTCTGACCAGATGCTGGGCTTTGGAAAGAGAAAGAAGGCCCAAATTAGAGCTTCAACAATTATGGCCTCTTTCCTTCTCCATCATTTCACACCATGAGGCAGCTTTCTGTGTCAGATCTGACAATTATTGAATACATCTCTCAGAACTGAAGTTCAAGTTGAAGTCCGCAAGTCTTAAAGTTGCCAAGGTTGGAGACCCCTGATCTAGGGGACACCAAGTAAGGGATGAAAACACAGGTAGTCCTCAATTTACGACCACAACCGAGCCCAAATTTCTGTTGCTAAGCAAAAACAGTTGTTAGGCGAGTTTGTCCCGTTTTGCAACCTTTCATGCCACAGTTATTAAGTGAATCACTACAATTTTTAAGTTAGAAATACAGTTGAATCTGGCTTTCTCGTTGACTTTGCTTTGTCAGACGTTCGCAAAAAGTGATTGCACGACACCAGGATACTTGCCAAGGTCCAAATTTTGATCCCATAAGCACAGGGATGCTGTAATGGTCATAAGGTCATAGGTCACGGTGGCACAGGAGTTAAGAGTGCAGTACTTTGGCAGTTCAAATTTGGCAGTTCAAATCTCACCAGACTCAAGGTTGATTCAGCCTTCCAACCTTTCGAGGCAGGTAAAATGAGGACCCAAAATGTTGGAGGCAATATGTTGACTCTATAAACCATTTGAGAAGGCTATAAAGCACTATAAAGCGGTATATAAGTCTAAGTGCTATTGCTATTGCTATCCAACTATTTACAAAGTCTGCATTACTATTACTATTAATCTTCTCATCATTCCTTATCACCCATCCCCTCCCACTTGTGACTGTAGGACTGTAACTTTGTCGCTTGAATCCTTACGATTTATATTGACTGTTTCCTAGTATGATTTGATTACTTATTGTACCCTATGACTATTATTAAGTGTTGTACCTGATGAGTCTTGACTCTTGATGATTGTATCTTTTCTTTTATGTACACTGAGAGCATTTGCACCAAAGACAAATTCCTTGTGCGCCCAATCACACTTGGCCAATAAAGAATTCTGTTCTGTTCTATTGGTATAAGTCCCTTTTTTCAGTGCCTTTCCAACCTTGAATTGTCACTCAATGAATAGCTGTAAATTAAGGACTACCTGGGAGGGTGTCAAACTGGCAGCCCATGGGCCAGATGTATCACGTACAGGCCACACCCACCCCAGCTCCGTGAAATGTCAAAATGTCACATAACGGCAATGTGACACAGTGAGTTGTAGATCAACGAGTAACGTAGTATACTCATAAGATTACTTCAGATGATTAAAAACCCATTGATACTATCTTAATCTTCATGAGAGAAGGAAGGTTGCAGATGATAGGAAAAGAAAATGCTTAATCCCAGCTCTGCTCCCTGTTTTTTTTATGGGGGGGAAGGGGGCGAAACGGCCTTTTTTTTCTTGAATTACTTATAAATACATTAACTGTAGTAGAAGAAAAGTATCTGGGCAAAGCTTTAAGCTTAGCTATTGTAAATCAGTGGTAAGACAAGCTCAGGAATCCTACTTTTGCCCCAGGACACAAGTCAGTGTGCATATAAATTTGATAAACACTACAAAGTACTACTTTAGTAAGACCCAAGTAGATTTGTAACTTCATCTGTGAATGGTGCATAATTGACCCTGCTCTCTGCATCAGCTGTTTTTTTTATATCCGACATTGATGGATTGACTTTCTGGTAAAGGAAATAAACACCAAAGGAATTGTAGAAGATGGGAATGAATCTTCAGCTCTCAGTGAAGGAGAGAGCCCTCTAATTCTTTTGCATTAAGACCCCACCGGGAATACTGCATCCAGTTTTGCTCACCACAGTGTAAAAAAGATGTTGAAACTCTAGAAAGTGTGTAGAGAAGATCAACAAAGAAGGTTAGGGGACTGGAGGCTAAACATACGAAGAAGAACGGTTCCATGAATTGGATTATGCTTGTCTCGGAGTGATTGATTACTATGGATAATTTCTGGATGCCTAACATCTAGTTTAATGAAAATAAGGACTAGGGGTGACACAATAGCACTCTTCCAATATCCCAGGGGCTGCCACAAAGAAGAGGGAGTCAAGCTATTCTCCAAAGCACCCGAGGGCAGGACAAGAAGCAATGGGTGGAAGGTTTGCCTTCAGAAAATATGAGTGCTCTAACACTGGAGGTTTTCAAGAAGAAACTGGAGAGCCATTTTTCTGAAATGCTATAGGGTTTCCTGCTTGAGCAGGGGGTTGGACTAGAAGACCTCCAAAAGTCCCTTCCAATTCTGCTGTTTTTTTTCTTCTTCAAATGCCTTTGTAACTAGGAATGGTTGTAAGTTGAGATCTACCTGTAAAGCAGGGTTGGGATTCATTTTTTTAAATGTTCTGTGGGTGTGGCTTGGTGGTCATGTGACTGGCTGGGTGTGGCCAACTCAACATCACTCACATCGAGGCACGCATCTCCTCGCCTGGCCTCTCATGACTGTGGGGATGCTGCAACAGTCGTAAGTGTGAAAAATGGTCATAAGTCACTTTTTTCAGTGCCATTGTAACTTTAAATGGTCACTCCACACAAGCAAAGTACCAGCAAAGGAGGGGGAAAAAACTCCAGAGAGGTTCCTGTGACAGGAAGTCTAGTCCTGCCAAGAATGTAATAAGGGTTAACGGAGAGGCAGTTTCTGTAAGCAACACCAGAATGTTTACTTCCTGCCTTCCTTACAGGATTAGGCCAGTAATTTCTTCTAACAACCGGTTCTCCGAACTGCTTAGAATGTTAACAACCGGTTCTAGCAAATAGGCGCAAATTGGTAGAATCCCACCCCTGCTGTAAAGCCATTAGGTTTGGTCAAATCCCAAAATGTGAGTACCATAGAGTCTGGTCCCTGCTAGCAAAATGCCTCTTGTTGTGACTATGGATGATGGAGTTCTGCTGGACGAGAAGGCAAAAATTTCTTCCAGACATCCTAATATATTTCTGCCTAATCTTACTGATGTTCATTTTTTCCTGCGCTTTGGAGGTCTGGATATGGTTGGTCTCAGCAGCTAAGAAAGGTCAACTTGGGTCAGTACTTGGGTGGCGAAGCACCTGGAAAGTTTGAGGGGGAAAAAAAACACCACTCTGGAAGAAAGCTAAAGCCAACTGTTTATATAACACTGTCCAGAAAACTGCATGGATGCAATCACCAAGAATCAAGTTCTATTTAAGAACGTCTTTACCTTGTGTGGCCTTTTGGACTGAACTATCTAAAGGGGTGTTAAAAACTGGGGGGGACTCACGTACACCACACTGAGCCTCTTGTAGCAAAATTACTTTTTTGAGCATAAGAGCAATGAATGCAATCGAGGTTGAGAAGTGATGAGAACCCAAAGCAGGAGGGCATTAAGGAGAAACCTGACTTGGTCTGAACCACAACCCAAACTTAGCTTGAGGGGTAATTTCAGTGCGTTTAAAGGAGACCAGGGAGAGAAGGGGCACCTTTCTTCCAATTTTTTTCAGCCATATTGGCAGAAACCTGATGTATTATTTACCCATTGACTGATCCTTTCCTTGGAAGAAGTGGACTGAGACTTGGAAACTCAAGCTTTTGAAAACAGGGAAACCCTTCCTTTTGCATCATTTTATTTAAAAAAAAAAGGTGTGGAGGGAAGGTTTGGCCACTAATCCTTCTCTAAGCTCATAAGGATGCATATTTTTCCTCCTCCCTTCCCCTGCCAGCTGGGCCCAGGCCTGTGAGGGGAAGTCAGAAACATTCTCTTTCTACAACAGTGTCAATGACCTCTAAGTAACAGTGTCTTTCTGGGAAATCCAGTTTGCTGATTACTTGGAAATATTTTTCCCACCCACTGTTTTTGGAGAACTGCTTGTGCCAGAAAACAGAACGGGCTCATGAAGGTTTATATGCATGCATGCATGTATACATACGTACATACATACGTACCTCTGTGTCTCCAAGGGCTCTATTTCTCTTCCTGTTTGCAGCAGCCAGATAGTAACCAAGTCAAAATCCTTATGCATAGGAGACAATTGGTTATCTTGATTTGCGAGAGCACTTTGCTTCACACTTAAAGCAACAGAAGCTGGGTTTTAGAGTAGAATAGAATAGAATTCTTTATTGGCCAAGTGTGGTTGGACACACAAAGAATTTGTCTTGGTGCAAATACTCTCAGTATACATAAAAGAAAAGATACAGTCATCAAGAGTCGAGAATCATCAGGTACAACACTTAATGATAGTCATAGGGCACAATAAGCAATCAAATCATACTAGGAAACAGTCAATATAAATTGTAAGGATACAAGCAACAAAGTTACAGTCATACAGTCCCAAGTGGGAGGGGATGGGTGATGAGGAGTGATGAGAAGATTAACAATAATAGTAATGCAGACTTTGTAATAGTTGGACAGTGTTGAGGGAATTATTTGTTTAGCAGAGTGATGGCATTCGGGGAAAAACTGTACTTGTGTCTAGTTGTTCTGATGTGCAGGGCTCTATAGCGTGGTTTTGAGGGTAGGAGTTGAAACAGGATGTGAGGGGTCTGTAAATACTTTCACAACCCTCTTTTTGACTCGTGCAGGATACAGGTCCTCGATGGAAGGCAGGTGGGTAGTAATGGTTTTTTCTGCTGTCCTAATTATCCTCTGAAGTCTGTGTCTGTCCTGTTGGGTTGCAGAACCAAACCAGACAGTTATAGAGGTGCAGATGACCAACTCAATAGTTCCTCTGTAGAACTGGATCAGCAGCTCCTTGGGCAGTTTGAGCTTCCTAAGTTGGCTCAGAAAAAACATTCTTTGTTGTGCTTTTTTGATGACGTTTTGATCACAGAGAGGCCATGGTGACTTTTTATGCACAGACCTGCACCCCATGTCCCTGTCCACATCTTCCCTGAGACTCCGGGTTTGTCTCTGGAAAATGTTCTTAATACGTATTTCAGCTGCATCTCAGTTGGTATAAAAATATTGTTCCTTTCATTTTATATTCTTTGTATAGGTAGTTCTTGGCTTAAGACCAGAATTGGGACCAGAATTTCCATTGATAAGTAAAGCAGTTGAGTCACACCTGATTTTACAGCCTTTTTTGCCATGGTTGTTAAGCAAACCACTGCGGTTGTTAGGTGAATCATACAGTTAAGTGAATCTGACTCCCCCCTGTTGACTTTACTTGATTGGACATGAGCTAAGAAGGTCACAAATTGTGATCATATAAACCTGCAATGCCACATGTTCAGAGGTGGCATTCAGCAGGTTCTGACCAGTGCTAGAGAACCGGTAGTGGAAATTTTGAGTAGTTTGGAGAAACAGCAAATCCCACCTCTGACTGGAGGTTTTGCAGTAACCTTCCCCTGCCACGCCCACCAAGCCACGCCCATAGAACCGGTAGTAAAAAAATTTGAATCCCACCACTACACATGTCGCTTATAAGATGGTTTGGTGCAAATCATGAGGTTCTCCTTAGGTATTATATCAGTATCATACTTGGTGATCTTAGTTATTCTGTCTTGAAATAATTGTTTTGAAATACAGGCAGTTTCGACTTACGACCACAGTTGGGACCCAAATTTTCATGGCTAAGTAAGGTAGTTATTAAGTGAGTCAGGTCTGATCTTATATTTTTTTGCTACAATGGTTTAATGTCTCGCAGTCCAAATCCAGCTTCTCCCATTGACTTTGCTTGTTGGAAGCCATCTGGGAAGGTTGCAAATGGCGATTACACGACCCAGGAATGCTGCAGTTATTGTATATACGTATCAGTTGTCAAGTGCCCAAATTTTGATCATGTGACTTTGCTGCTGTGTGAGGATCAGTTGTAAATTACTTTTTTCACTGCTCTTATAACTTTGAATGTTTGCTAAAGGAAGGTGTCAGGATTCCAGCAATCACTCTAATTAAATCATGATTCTCGAACCAAACTTCAAAAAACTTCAAAGGATTCATTAGATGTGACATACTGGCACTGCCCTGTATGAAGCCAACTCTAGCATACGTAATTTACAGTCACCTGTGACCCTGTTTCCCCCCTCCCCCCTGGGTGTGTCATAAATCAGATTCTCCAATTGAGCACCTTCATGGGCTGGGTGTCATCATTCACATTCTCCAATTAAATATATTCGTGGGTAAAAGCTCTGGTATTTTAGTTACAATCTTTTAAAGATAAGAGTTGGAATGAACTTCCGCTTTCAAACTGCTGCACTGCTCTTCCAGATTTCCTTCCTCCCCACTTCTTTTATGGCAACTACTAAAACAGGCATAGTACTGTTTTATGAGTTGACAAAAGGATTGTGAAAATGACCGGTATTCTGAGTTTTGTTTTTAGTTCATACCAACATACTTAACAGACCCAAAACAATAACCAGTCAAGATGCTAGGAAGGGAACCAGTGTGATGTTCTTATATATTCTTAATTTTATTTTATCGAATGTTTTCAATCTACAGAGAAATCCTAAACCAAGTGCAGACATTTAGTAGGAAAACAGTCTGAATAGATAGGCTTCCAATTTGGGGAAGCATTTTATTTTTGTAGCCTACAATATATAGCTAGCTAGTTAATGTACGGAGAGCAAAAGAGATTTTTTACGCCCACTTGTTAAATACTAATTTGTGGATTTAAATTCATTTCTAGACAAATTTCATCCAGCGTTCAACAGCAAGACAGATTCATTGTTTCTCTGGGTTTGTGTGTGCCTATTTGGATGCCCCCTGTCTCTTTGCACAACAAGTAACTCTGTCTTTTAACACAGCGATGCCTATATGCTGTCTAAAAAAACCAAATACCCAGCTAAGTGCCAGTTATCTCTTTCTTTTACAGATGATGAAGTTTGCTTGGGATAACTACAAGCAGTTCGCTCTGGGGAAAAATGAACTGAGACCTCTCACGAGAAACGGACATATCGGGAACATGTTTGGTGAGTTGAACTTTAATGTTGCTGAAATGAACCCAGTGGCTGATGTCTTCCCTAAATGCTTAGCAACAGGCAGTCAGACTAGAACACATATTTTGAAGAGTGACTAAGTGCATTGTAGACTCATACTTCCCTCCTTCAGAAGAGATACCGTATTTGCCGGCGTATAAGACGACTTTTTGCCCTGAAAAACATGCCTCCAATTGGGGGTCGTCTTATACGCCGGCAAATAGTAATTGGGAAGCACTGCGGCTGCCGGCTGAGGCACTTTGCGCACCGTGGAAGCGAATCCCGTGAAGCCGAAGGAGCAGCCAGCCTTCTCCCAGCTCCCAAGGAAACGAGGCTCGCACCGCCCGAGCTCCGCTGAGGTATCCGGCTGGGGCTGTCAGGAGTTGTTACCGCTGGCGCGGCTCTGCGCTGCTCCAGTCCCGCGTTGCCTCGGGAAGGAAAGGCAAAACCAGGAGCCGCTGCTGCCATTGCAAAGCGCCGCCGCGGCTCTTCCTTTTGCCTTTCCCTTCCCGAGGCAACGCGGGACTGGAGCAGCGCGGAGCCGCCGCCAGCGGTAACAACTCCTGACAGCCCCAACCGGATACCTCAGCGGAGCCCGGGCGGTGCGAGCCTCGCTTCCTTGGGAGCTGGGAGAAGGCTGGCTGCTCCTTTCAGCTTCACGGGATTCGTTTCCACGGTGCGCAAAAGTGCCTCAAAAAAAAAAAAGTGCAAAAGTGGAAGGCGTGCGGAAGAGGGGCGAGTATATAACAAACTATATTTTGAGTGGAAATGTTGGGGGGTCGTCTTATACGCCGGGTCGTCTTATACGCCGGCATATACGGTATATAAATATAAGGCAACTGGTAGAGCAGCCAGTTCTACCAAGTCACAGCACAACTTGGTTCTACAGACCATCGATTGGCTAGTCCTTCTAATAACTTTGAAACTGCCACTCTCAACCCAATGTATTTCAGTTGAAAGGTACCATCACAATCTCAGTCCTCAAAGCTTCTGGGGTGGCTGAAGAAAACATAGGACGACCTAATGTCATTGGAAGGGACATGAACTATATATGACAGGAGGAGAATAAGAATACAGTGGTACCTTCAACTGCTTTGAAACACATTGAATTTGATACTCAATGCATTTTGATGAGAAAATTTTGTCCCAGTCCTCATTGTTTGTTTCTATACAACGCACAAGCTGTCAAGTGTTGGCTGCCTTGTGACATTATTTCTTATGTGGGGGGGGGGAATTGTTTGGTACTCATCATTTTTTGTACTCATCACGCCTCTTGGAACCAATTAATGATGAATACCAAGGTACCACTGTATAGGGAAACTATATCAGAAAGATGGGAAATGTGTTGATGTAGATTCTCGGTCAGCGTCTGGAAATTGAGTCATGGCAACCAGACTTCTTTTGTTGGGTTTGAAACATTTTTCTGCTTAGCCAAGTAGCTTCACTCTGAGCAAGTGGGTTAGGGGGACCCCATATATGTCCTCCAGGGAGGTTAGATGAGAAATGAAACCTCCCTGGAAAATAGAGGGAGGGAGGGAGGGAGGGGGAGAGAGAAAGAGAGAGAGAGAGAGATAGGGTTACCCTAACCCAGGGGTCCCCAACTACCGGTCTGCGGACCGGTACCGGTCCGCTGGAACAAGTCCTACCAGGCCGCTGGTTGCTGGGCGCCGCCATCTTTTTGATGAAAAGTGCTTCCGGTGAGCTTTCGGTAGAAAGCTCACCGGAGCACTTTTCATCAAAAGATGGAGACGCCAGCGCTTCGGTGAGCTTTTCGTGTAGAAAGCCATTTCACCCGAAAAGCTCATCGAGCGCTGGCGCCGCCATCTTTTTGATGAAAAGTGCTTCCGGTGAGGTCACCGGAAGCACTTTTCATCAAAAAGATGGCGGTGCCCAGCTGATGCCGGTACCGGGCGCGGCATAAAAAGGTTGGGGATCACTGCCCTAACCAACATGCTCAGGCGCTACCTGAATAAATAGAAAAATGTTTCAAACCAACAAGAAAAGAAACCCAGTTCCCATGATGCAACATCCAGACAAAGAAGGGGAACTTTCTAACTAAGCTTTTGTATAGTTGCAAGAGTTTGCCACTGAAATCAGTGATGAAGATGGCCATAAAAGTAACCGTCATTTGAAATCTAATATTAACCGATTGTTCTACTTCTCATTGGCACCTCGAATCTGGAAGACACACACATACACACACAAACACACAGAGTCCAGCTAATGCTTTTCAAGCTTGACAACATTAGGATGTGTAGACTTCAACTCCCAGAACCGAAGTGCACACGTCTTAAACTTGTCTAATTTGGAAAACACTAGTCCAACCTGCAGATGGAGAAACTGGGACCAAGATTCCCATTTTCTATAATGGCAGATGGGCTGTATAACATGGATTCCTCTGTTATACCATGCTGAGAAATTCCTACTGGGATCCTTACTTCCTCTTCTGTCACTTCAACAGTTTAAAGGATTGAGAATCTCAAGGAGCTGAAGGCTAGTTTGGCCATTTGAGGGTAGGTAGCAAAGAGATCACATCTCAGTCATTTCATTTATACCATAATAGGCTGCTGCTCATCCCACCTCTAAAATTTCAAAGCAAAAGGTAATAAAAAGTGCATCAAATGAGAGGCAGCGAGTTCATAAAAATCAAATGGCACTGCCGTGCTTGATGCTAAACAGTTTTGAATGAAACTGATTAAGTGCAGCTCTTAAAGTCAGGTTTCTAACCAGTCTGCAACGGGAGAAGAGCTAGAATAGATGAGTTTCAGAGATTGGTGTCGGTGGGTGGTTTTACTCCCCCCACCCTGCCAGCTACTAAGCCCCCCAGCCATATTACATAAAGCTTTCAAAGTCCTCTCAATTCAAATGCAATTTGCCTGATTTAAAAGACGCTACTGATGGAGAAACTGAAGCCCAAAGCTGTTATTTGTCCAGAACTAGCTGCTGTTATGGAAGGCAGGAGGTGACTTTTGCGAAATACTGACTACGTGGATCAATATTCAAGGCTTTGCTCTTGGTGCTGGCTGGTTTGCGTAATTTCCCCATAGAAGGCTGCCATGCTTTGAGTAACTCAAATTCTTAACCCTGCTTAGAGCTAGCAAACTTCCTCCCTCGATAAGCCTTGCTTCTCTGTTCCTTTGTCAGCATAGCTCCTTGCCAGTTTTTAATTTAAACATTCAGTATTATGCCTGATCTAAATAGGCAAGACTGAAAACATCACAGTTGTGCCAATCTGGACACAGTTATTTAAGCAGGGTTTTGGACCGTTGCCGTATGGCAAACCTGATGATTGCTAACAGCGTTGCTGGGTCGCCATATGTAGCTGGATGCCTGCCTGTTATGTCTAATTAAAGCTTGTAAGTTTATCAGCTGATATGACAATTAGTTGCCTTGAAGCTTTGTTGTTCTTATTCAACCTGTAGCATCCTTTCTGGATAAACCCACCAGAAAATGACTGGGCCAGCTGCAGGCCTGTTGTGACAGGTAGGAGGCAACAAAGCAACTTGTATTTGTGTCTGTGATGATGGCGATGCATCTTTCGTTGCCTGAATTGCCCTAATCAGGCGTCTGCATTGTCTGCAGCTCATTTTGTGAGAGCTTTTGAGGAGCATTTGATATTGCTGTCTATATGATCTTAGTGGGTTCTTTGGAAGACTTGGTTGGTCCCTTTCCCCCCTCCCCTCTTTCCTTCTTTTATTAAGATGATCCTGGAATTTGTTACCAGGAAAGTCTCTTTCGACCGCTAGGATATGCAGGGTGACAGATCTTTTTTTATATAAAGCCCGTCTGAAAAAAACAATGCAGATAATTGTGGATGGTTCTCAGTTTATATGCAGAAGACATTCATTTCTGCATGACTGAGTAAATAGAGCCAGGAGCGTTGCAATCCCTTTGCAAACATCAGTTAGATGAGGCAGTTCAGAAGTCAGATGTTGTTTTTGTTTTTTGTTTTTTTGTTTTTTTTTAAAAACCAATCTTATGCAAATATATTGTAAGACGTGCTTCAGAGTGCCATTTTTAATCCTGAAATCTCTGATAGCTACATCTTGCCACAGTCTGATACTAACTGTTTTGAGCTCCTACATTTCCTGGCATGAGTCCATCCTACCTGCTGACTCGATTGTTTAAATGCTCTTTTGCTGTTCACTTCTGATTCCAACATTTGATAAGATGGAAAGAGAACAAGATGGGTGTGCCTAAATTTGACAAATAAATAAATGGAACATTCTTTGTGGCTGCTATTGTGGTCATAGAATAACTCATACTCCACCTGATTTTCATACACACGCATGGTTGGCGGTTTTTGTTATTTGTTTTGGCAATGTTTAAGTTTTGTATTACCTTTTTTATTGGGCCTTTTTCAATTCTATACTTCCTTTGAAGATTGGAAAGCTCAGGTTTGAACATTAATGCCATAGGGCTATCCAAGCAGATCGTGTTGAATTCTGGGTGTTGTTTTTTTTTGGGGAGGATTATAATTTAGTTTAATTTAGTTTACTTTATTGTCACTGCACCTCGTACAATGAAATTAAATACCATCTTCAGTGTACATTATGACTGAAAATAAACACCAACACACGTCCTTCACATTCTATACATTGAATTGAAAACCCCTGATACTGCATTAATATTGCACTATACAGTAGAATTCAATAGAATTACTGCCCTGGGATAGAAGCTGTTTTTCAGCCTATTTGTCCTTGTTTTTATTATCCTGTACCATCTGCCAGATGGTAATAGTTAAAAAAAAAAGGGTTCCCAGGATGAGATGGATCTTTTGAGAATGTTTTGAACTTTCTTAAGGCAGCGGGAGCTATAACGCTCTTCCAAAGAGGGGAGAGGGCAACCCATGATCCTCTGGGCAATGACGTTAACCCTCTGGAGTGCTTTCCTATCTGCCACTGTGCAATTGGCAAACCATACAGAGGGTGCAGTAAGTTAAGATATTCTCTATGGTGCAGCGGTTAGAAGGTCACCAGCAGTTTTCCATTCAGTTGTTGTTTCCTGAGAAGTCTCAGGTAGTATAATCTCTACTGGGCCCTTTTGACCAGGGCTGCAGTGTGGGCACCCCAGGTCAGGTCCTCTTTTAGGGTAACACCCACAAACTTAAAACTGGCCACTTGCTCCATTCGGTCTCCATTGATAAGCAAGGGCGGGATCCCGTCTGTTCTGTTCCTTCTATAATCCACTATCAGCTCCTTGGTCTTATTGGTGTTGAGAACCAAGTTATTGTCTCCACACCACGAAAGCAACCGGTTCACCTCATCTCGGTAGGCAGACTCATCCCCCCCGGAGATGAGTCCCACCACTGTTGTATTATCTGCAATTTAGTAATAGTATTAGTAGTGTAAGTGGGAATGCAGTCATGCACATAAAGAGTATAGAGTAAGGGACTCAACACACAACCCTGTGATGTACCAGTGTTAAGAATAAGGGCTGAAGAGATATGATTACCTAATCTGACCCTCTGTGAGCAGCCAGACAGGAAATCCATAATCCAAATCCAAATAAGAGAACAAAGAGAACCAATTCAGAAATACAACAACTGAATTCTCACCAAAAGTGCACCTCATGCCCTAAACCAGTGTTTTTCCATTTGCCATCTTTAAGATGTGTGGACGTAAACATGCTGATTGGGGAATTTTGGGAATTGAGGTCCACCCATTTTAAGGTTGTCAAGTTTGAAAAATACTGCCCTAAATTGTTCAGCATAGAACCTCTTGCTTGTGTTTGTCTTCCTTAATGTCATCTCTGTCATCACTGATTCCAAGATCTTGTAGAGGTTATATTATGGTGGTTATTCAACATTTTGATGCCTGGATTCTTGTATGAGAGAGGGAGAAAGGGAGGGAGGAATGATGGATAGATGGGTAGCGATAGCACTTAGGACTTATATACCGCTTCATAGTGCTTTACAGCCCTCTCTAAGCAGTTTACAGAGTCAGCCTATTGCCCCCAACCATCTGGGTCCTCATTTTACCCACCTCGGAAGGATTGGAAGGCTGAGTCAACCTTGAGCCGGTCAGAATCAAACTGCTGGCTGTAGGCAGAGTTTGCCTCCAATACTGCATTCTAACCACTTTGCCACAATTGATGGGTGCATACATTCCTGATGTATGGAAAGATAGATGAGGGAAGGATAGATAGGTGGGCAGATGGATAGACATAGATAGATGGAGGATGGAGCATCAGATAGATATCTTATGAAAGTTATTACATTTTGAATGTCTGAGATAGCTTTGTTGAGCACACATTCTCTTCTTCACTGTTGATATGAACTATTGCTTTTGGACAACTTGAGGCTCTTGCTGCAGATGCCCAGCCAAATGTTCCCTGGCAAAGAACCCTTGTATTTTTTTCAGATTGCTTTTTTCTTGGCACCCAAATTCAGCCTTCAGCACTAGCACTTTAATAGAGCAGAAAGAAATAATAGTCCCACATCCCATGGTTGGCAGTTAATTCCTCTCCTTTTTTCCCCCCCCATCAACAGAAAGCAATTTTCCCTACAGCATCTTGTACAGCCTGTACAAATTTAGGAACTTGTCTCTTCGAGGGAATCATACTAAAGGCATCTGTTTCCTTTCCTTCCCCCAATGCCTTGATCTTCCCGTGGTAGCCCATTGACTGTTTTATCCCAATAGGAAGCAGGCATAGAGATTAAGGAACAGGGCTGCAAACAGTGGAACCAGCTAGAGACATTCTTCTTCACCAATAAGCCACTTAGTTGCTTAAAACCACAGCAACTGAGAGAGAGAGAGAGAGAGAGAGAGAGAGAGAGAGAGAGAGAGAGAGAGAGACTCTTTTGGTTTCATGCAAGGAAAGTAGCAGAAGCAGCAGAAGTCTTTATTTCTCTCCCCCCAAATTCCGCTAAAAATGAGTCTTTGTGAGGCTTGTTGCGCCAGTGCAGCCTCTTGGAACAGGATGCCTTGCAGGGTCCCAAAGACTCATTTCTGGTGGAGTTTGGGGGAGAGAAAGAAAGACTTTTGCTGCTTTCCTTGTGTGCAGCCAAAAGCAGAAGAAGAAAGAAATGGAAAGAAATAGCCCAGTGGCCAGACAAGGCGAGTGGGGCAAGTTCCCGCCCTCCGCTCTGTTCCTGTGGGCCATGTGAGCAGCCTGTATCTGGGCTTTCAGCAGCCCATTTGGCTTCCCAGTCTGAACTCCAGCAGGTGACCATGGGGATGCCACAATGGTCATAAATGTGAAAAATGGTTACTTTTTTCAATGCCGTTGTAACCTTGGTCACCCAACGAACTGTTGCAAGTCAGGACGACCGCTACTTTGCCATTCACCTTCCTTGTAAAATCTGCCCATGTACTGGACACTTACTTTCCTTCAGTTTCATAGCATCACACAATATTCTGGTGTGGAGGGTGTCCCCCTCCCCTACTTTAAAGCAACGTTGCCCTAATTTGCTCCATTTTTGTGGTTGGAGAGACACCCACTAGCTAGGAGGCTTCTCCGCCTGACGTGTTGAGCTCCAACGTGATAGTAAGAATGTTTGGCCACCAGCCCGTGGGGGGCTCTGAAAATGCAATTTGAGAGAGAACATAAACGGCAACGACTCCATGTGGAACCATCAGGGTAAGGGAAAGCTGCTAGGCCGGCAAAGAAGCCTCTTGAAAGTACTTGGGTAGATGTTATTGGGTGTTTGGAGAAATAGATTATTTGCTCTTCTGACAATAGAGAGGGAGCTTTTTTTATGGTGGATCCCTTGCACTTCATCAAGGGCTAATTTAAAATGTTCTGTCAGACTCCCAGACACCAAGAAAGACATCCTGAAGTTCTTTCAAACGATTCTGTTTATTGCTCCTCACCTATTGACAGAAAGCTTGCCAAACTAAAGCAACTACTTGCATCATTAAAGATACAGGATCAGGGGTGGGCCGCTACGGGTTCGGGCAGACCTCTAGCTATAACATTATGGCTGGTTCGATGAACTGCCAAATCCCACCCCTGGCTGCCCCTGCCTCTCCCACCCCGCCTCTCCCTACCCGGAGTCTCCACAGGGCCCATTTTGGATGCAAGGTAAGTGCAGGGCCTACGTGGAGGCTCGGGCGGGGAAACGGACCTCCTGGAAGTTCCAGAAGTCCAGAAATGGGCCTGTTTCCAGCCTCCAGGTGGCCTCCGGAGCCTGGGGAAGGCGAAAACCGGCCCCCTGCCAAGGTGCAGGAGGTCGACTAGGCTAGGGGTCTCCAACCTTGGCAACTTTAAGCCTGGAAGGACTTCAACTCCCAGAATTCCCCAGCCAGCTTTGCTGGCTGGGGAATTCTGGGAGTTGAAGTCCTTCCAGGCTTAAAGTTGCCAAGGTTGGAGACCCCTGGTCTAGGCCATGGCCACCATGACCACACCCACCCAGCAACCAGGAAGAGAACCTGTTGCTGACATTTTTGAAGCCCACTCCCTGTATAGGATCCAATCTCAGTTGGTTATCGGGACCAAAGGTTTATTCTTCCATGCTTTGGGGCTTGTGCTGGAGCCCATCTTGTCTCCCTCCAGAATATGTGCACTGGGCTGTTCAACACATTGTATTTATGTCATTCCTGGTTGCGTGCAGCTTTATGTTGTTAATTCGGAGGTTGATGTCAGGCTATTAAGTTGGGAATTCCTTCCTTGTGTTGCCACGCCCTCAGCTCCTAAGTACCTGATAGGTAGGTGGCAAATCAGTGCTCCTATTATTAACTGACAGGGGGTCTGTTTCCCAGGCTTCAATCATTTCCCTGGCTATTTTTGTCCCTGCTCCGCCGACAATCATAGTAGCTATGAAATTGAATGCAAGTCTTCATTAAAGATATACTCCGAGAATTGCTAGAGAGGAGCCTTCTTAACTCGCTGCCTCCTCGCCAAAACTGTCTAAAACTTTGCTGTCTCTTGGTCCTCTGGAATGCAGGCCCCGCTTCCTGGGAATCCAAGTTACATTCCAACCACACATCCATCCTTGCTTCATTCCCAGGATTGTGCCATTCTGACATGACAGATGAGACCGTGGAGATTTGGGAAGGGGCGCAGTTTTCTCTAGCTAACCCTAAGGGTCTGTTTCACTGGTTCCAGGCCAGTTCTACCTGTTCCCTTTGCCCAGGTAAGCTCAGCTTTGAGCTGCTCCTTTCCAACAGCTCTCTAAGGGATGGTGTGAGCCTGAACATATTAACAGTGGAAAGCATTCTCTGATCCTCCCTCCCCCTCCATCGCATTGCAAGGGAGAAACACATTTATTATCTAGCCAAGCTTTTCAAGCACACCTGTCATCACAATGCCTGCCATTATACAACAGACTTATTATTCTGCCTGTTCCTTGTGCCTGTCATATCTACTTATTATTCTGACAAAGCGTTTTAAATCCCTTTAGCTTGGCAACATTTTATATAGCTCTGGAAAAAAAAGAGAGAGAGAGCTGAATTCAGTTCTAAGGCGGCATCAGCAGCATTTATCACTTAAGGTCTGGGATGTCATCGCTGGTCTTCCCTGCAGCTTTTAGGTGTTAACAATTTTTCTTTTTGTTTCCTTTCTGAGTTTTTTGTGACGGTAGAGTCCATTTTGTTTCTGTGCGGCTTGCACCTCAGTTTAGATAGCGCGTGAACACAGATCCATGAACATTAGGGCAGGCCCTGTCATTAGACAGAGGGAGGCATTGGTAGGCTATCAAACGATCACAGATTAGTCTTTGAATTCATGCTACGTTGTTGTTTTTCTGCAGGAACAGAGACCTCTGCAGATTTTTCTCCCCCAAATCGTTCTGTTTGCCTTAGATCAGGTGTGTCAAACTCAAGACTCACGCTGCAGGGTGCTTAGATCTGTCATGTACCTGTTGGAATCTGATTCCAAGGGGGAGGTCGAACAGCTGACAAGGAGTGGGAGTGTGGCTCCGGTGGCTGTGGAGGAAACTGGGGAAGGGCACAGTCTGGCTGGGCATTCAGAGGAAGACCCAGGCCCACCTCCTCTTCATCCTAGGGCACACAGGAAGAAACGGATAAGGGAGCAACATGGGTTATGGGGGGAGAAAAAGGTCCTGATTGTCTTCAATAGCTGCAGCTGGGAAAACAGGATAAAAAGAGTGTTTGCCCACAGCACCTTGCTGGAAGCAAAGTGTTCATTATCTTTGTTTGTCAAGTCTTATCTGGGTTCTGGCGTCCTCCCAACTGTGTGCATTTTGTTATCTTTTGAAGTCTGCAATTCCTTATCCTGCCCTGTCTCGTTAATTGCTGCAGAGTGGTTTGTGTTGGTTTTTATTTATAATTTATATGTACTTTGAGTTTGGACTGAATTTCTTCCCTTTTAAAAACCGTTCTTGGGAGAGTCTTTTTCTCCAGCCGATGACAACTGGACATTGGGGGCCAAGTTGGAGGAATTAAAGGGACTTTACCTACTTTTGTGACTTTGTTGCTTTTGTGCCACACCCTGGGTCATCACAAGATCTGACCCACGGGGCTGCCCTGGAAACAGTGAAGGACCGACCAGCAGTGCTCTGCCAGTGAAAACTGAGCTCAGGGGGCTGTGTCTGGTCCTCCGTTTTTGGTTGCAACAGCCTCCTGCTGCCCTCTGCCAGCAAAAACGGAGCTCGCGGGGGGGGCGTGCATGGCCCTCCCAGGCTCTGTTTTTGCCGGCAGATGGCCGCAGGAGGCTGTAGCAGCCGAAAACAGAGCTCAAGAGCCCGTTTTCACTGGCAGAGCACTTGGGCCACCACAGACACTCTTGACACGAGTGACCTCAAGCTGGCCACGCCCACCCTGGCCACACCCACCCTGGCTCCCAAGGTCAAGCACAACCCTGCTGCAGCCCTCAATGAAATCAAGTTTTGCACCTCTGCCTTAGATGGTGAGCATCTCGGCATGGGGGTAGGAGAGACATCCTCTGCCGTACTGTAGGTAGTTCTTGACTGACAACCATTCTTTTAATCCCTCTTATAATGGCACTGAAAGAAATGACTTACAACCAGTCCTTGCACTTACGACCCTCACAGCATCCCCACAGTCATGTGATCCTTGTATGTAACTGATTGGTTTTGATTAATGACTAGTATATTTGTTTGGTAACGTCGACAGGCCATTGCCACGTTTCTTCTCTAAACTCTCAAAACTCCTCAGAAAGCGATTGGTAGTCAGGATGACAACAGGCATAAAAAAAAAAATCTCCTTGTCAATTTCTTGTGCGGTTCATTGACACTTTAGTGTATGGTAATAAATGCATCAACTGTTCAAAACAAGTCAGTTCATACATTAAAAGACACATTTTGATGACAGCAGGAATTTGTTTTAGAAATTGTACCACCTAAATAATACTGACAGGATAAATTCTCCCAGCAATTATAAGATACGTGAGCAGTAAAAATTAACCATATAAAAGTGGCAATGATACTTATCTGCCTCTCCAGACAGTTCAATCATGTTGGGGGCTCCACTATATAATCCACTATATATAATAACTTTGGAATCCCAAGTTTATAAAGGCTTCAGAATTCCTTCTAAAAGGATTCTCTCCTTTCCTGTGGGTCCATTGAACGGTCGATACAGTTAAAACGGTGGGCTTTTCCTTCTTGTCCTGGCTTCTTCCCAGGCAAATAGGATTAGTTAATGGTAATTGTGGGACTTGGGATGTGATGGAAGTTTTTTTGGCTGTATTACAGACTTTCCTTGTTTTTTATGGCTTTATGCTTTGATCCACAGTCAGCCTCAAAAACCAAGAATGACATGTGGCGATTCTTCCAAGCTGACTTCTTGTGTTGTGTGCACACAAAGAAAGAATCTTGCCAGACTAAGCAGTCTACTCTCTGCATCTCCCATATATACTCTAGGAACCACTAAGGAGGAGCCATCTTCGCCCTCTTTCCCCACCACAAAATATCTGGACTTTCTCTCATTCCTCTGGAATGCAGCCCCTCCCTCCTGGGGATCCAGCCTATTATAGTCTACGCTGGGCACTTAGACTTCTATACCACTTCATAGTGCTTCATAGCAGTGGTTCTTAACCTTTTTGAAAGAATCGCCCCCTTGAGCCATTGAGGAAGTTATCATCGCCCCTCCTCCCACAACATAACCTCTCAATCATAACACAGGGAAATAATTCTTCAATGTATGCAAACACGTTTTTTGCTTTCTTTAAAATTGTCATCAGGACACATCGATGCAAATAATTTATTTCCAGTCTTTTTCCCATATCGCGCAGGAAGATGAGCGATGCGTATTCACATATGTACGGCGTTCTGTACTGAAGCTAGCTGGAGGAACATTTTAAAACACAGTTCAATCCACTAATAGCGAGCGATCTGATGTTTTTGTACAACAGATATACAGCGGTTCACTGTACGAAAAAAGTCTCAAAAGTGTACCCAAAATTTCTCGCTCCCATATCGCCCCCCTTCTGTTCCTTCGCCCCTGCATCGCCCCTTTTCGTTCCATCGCCCCCCCTGAAAAATGAAATCGCCCCCTGGGGGGTGATATCACCCTGGTTAAGAACCACTGCTTTATAGCACTCTCTAAGTTGGGAGTGTCAAACTCAAGGGCTGGGGGCCAGATTCGTCCTGCGGGGTGCTTAGATATCACCCACGGGGCCGGCTTGGAAACAGCAAAGGACCGCCCCGTGGTGCCTTTGCTAGTGAAAATGGAGCTCAGGAGGGCCGTGTGTGGTCCTCGCAAGCTCCATTTTCTCTGGCAAAGGGTTGCAGGAGGCCATTGCAGTTAAAAATGGAGATTGGGAGTCCGTTTTCGCTGGCAGAGTGCTCAAGTCACCACAGGTGCCCCCTGATATGAGTGACATCAAGCTGGCCACGCCACCCTGGCCACACACACCCCAGCCCCCCGAGGTCAAACACAACCCTGATGCGGCCCTCAATGAAATTGAGTTTGACACCCCTGCTCTAAGGCAGGGTCCCCCAACCACGGCCCCGGACCGGTGCCAGTCCATGGATCATTTTGTACCGGAGCCGCAAAGAATGAAAGTAGGACCTACTTTGCTTGGGTGCCGCCATCTTGTTTCGATGGCGCTTGAGAAAGTGCTTCCGGGTGAGCTTGTCGGTCGTCGGTTGGAAAGTGGCGTTTGGGTCCTGAAGGAATCATGCGCCTTAGTTTCATCGAAGAGGGGGAGCAGCTTCAAACAAAGAACCGTCCCGATGGCGGTGGAGTCTCGCGTTACTCAGGAGGAGATTAAGAAAGAGCCCAAAAGCCCATCGACTGCGAGAAGGTACAAAGGAGGAGTTGAAGGTGGCTTGGAGAAGCGGGGATGGATGGCTGGCCAGTCGCTCGGCTCGCCTTGCCTTGGTCGTGCATGCTGATGCCGGTACCGGTCCGTGGATCGGTCCATGGATTATGCACGGTCCGGTGGTACAAAAAGGTTGGGGACCACTGCTCTAAGGGGTTTACAGAGTCAGCATATTGCCTCCAACAATCTGGGTCCTGATTTTATCAACCTCGGAAGGATGGAAGGCTTAGTCAACCTTGAGCCGGTCAGGATCGAACTCCTGACGGTGAGCAAATTAACTTGCAATACTGCATTGTAACCACTGAGCCACCACAGGTCTTCCACCTTTCTGAAAATGAATGTAAAGGGTGGAGTTTGAAGTGAAGTCTAACTCGGAAAACTGAGTTGATAGAATTTTCAGAACATTTACAAGATGGTTTGTAGGATTTTGAGTCTCTGAAGAAGAGTGCTGCAATGACCAGCAATTCTCACAGCTATGAGACCATTTCCCCTGGATTCTGGTACCAACACAAAAAGATTTTAATATGACCTGGGGCTATATATACTCTATTATCCAATCAGATTTTCAACATCCAAAGATTTCCTTGGCAATGACACTTAGGGATCCTTCAATTTGAAAAAGTGGCGTTTTTAGCTGTTATAACCTTATTAGTAACCTTGGGGCATTTCTTCATCCCTTTGCAAAAGCCAGAGAAAGCTCAGCAGGAATGAGGTCCTAGATGCAAAATTAGGTCCGCATTTGTTTAATTTCCATAATTTATCTCTCAGAATTAAATTTTACTTGGCATATATCAATGGGTTATTCTGTAATATTAAATTAGCATAGCACTTTTATAACTCCATTGTTAGAAATTAATATGCACCTTCCTGCACTAAATTATATTATGGACTAATTTGATTCTCTCCCAGTGTTCGAGCGATCTGCCTGTTCAAGGATGCTGAGAAGGTCTGACTCTGAGCTAGTGTTGCATCTGAATTAAGTGAGAAAAACTGCGCTTTATTCAGATGTTCCTGTCTGCACCTTTCTTTTGTACTTTAGGCCTGTGCTGTTCTGAGCTATTCCCAACCCTTAATAGTTGACGTGAACAGCGCCTGATTTAAAAAAAAGTGAATTTGATCAGGGAATAATTGTTCATTGTCAAAGGATCCAGAATAGGCTGTTGGAAAAGAACTGTCAGGAACAATGGAACCGTTTTGTCACTTAAGAAGTCATGTTGGATAACTACTTTAACCCAGTGTCCCAAAGGTGTGTTTTTTTTTCCAATAAGCAATTGGACTTTCTGGTTTTTCTTTGAAGACATTTTGCTTCTTCTCATCCAAGAAGCTTTCAGCTCTGATGGGATGGTAGGGACCTGAAGAAGCTTCTTGGGTGAGAAGCGAAACACCTTCAAAGAAAAACCAGAAAGTCCAGTTGCCTCTTGAAAAAAAATACACCTTTGGGACAACCAAGACCTGATCATTGAGAATGTCCATTGACGTTTAACCCATTTAGCTGATTTTATTCATTTGCTAATTTGCAGGTGGAAGTATCTAAAGAGCAGGTGGTAGACCACTGTCCATTTGGAGCAGGATGCTTAAGTTCTGGAGTCTCAGGGAACACATTAGGCTTGAAGGAATATCAACCTCCAGATGTTGGTGGGGGTACTAGCTATTTGGCAAGAGATTCAGTGTTTTTTAAAGGGCCTATAAGCTCATCCAATATTTGCAAATGTCTGAAAAATACAAGGGAATCCCAACATTTTTGGCCTCACCTGTTTTGGGGAGATACAAAAGAATTGCTGGTGAACACATCATGTGGTTTCTTGGCAACACCTCTTCCGCTCTGTCTTTGAACCTAATGAGATGTCACAATTCACAGTTTTGCACACTTTTAGCAGCATCCATAAGAGGTCTAAATGGTTATATTAATCTCCAAGGCGCTGAAAATGGTGACATCCAAATTCAAACAAAGAAGGGATAGTTAGATTTCCAAAATGTGTGATGTGCATGGACTGTGCTTGCCAAAAGTTTGAATGCTCTAGCACTCTCAGACCAACTGAAACAATCATAGATGTACTTCTAGGGAAACAAATATAAGCACTTCTTATATTCCATCACCACCACAATAACACCATAAAACAGGTCCAAAAACCAGTTCTGATTTGAGTGGAACGTATTAAATATAATGGCTCCTGTTTCCTATAGTGGGTCGCTAGAAAGCACAAGACATGAGTTGTATAGTAGCTTCCTCCTCCAGCCACATAGGAACTGGACATTAATTTATCTAGCCATCTTTTAACTACTCTAATTACAGCAACTGCTAATTCAATGCACGGTTAAATAATAATATTTTTTGGATTTGAATTCCAGATCTGAATATCCTGGTCATTGTTTTCTGAACCTGCCCAAGGTGTTCTCCATATCCTTTTTGCAAGATATTCCTCAAATTATGACCGGTTGCTTAGCAACTGTTCAAAGTTACAGAGTACCCTGAAAGTGGGGCTTGTGGTTTTGAAGTTCTGATATCTACCACTACCCCAAACATGTTACCACATTTTGGAGGCTGGGCAGCAGGCCTGCATTTACGTCCCTTTGTGGCTTCCCATAGCTACAGAACTGCAATTTACAATATTTTTGCTGGAACCCAGTTCTGACTTCTGTTTTTTGACAAAATATGCCCTGTGGCAGGGGTGTCAAACTCAAGGCCCGCCGGCCAGATCCAGCCCGTGGGGTGCTTAGATCTGGCCCCCAGCGCTGGCCTGGAAACAGCGAAGTGAAAATGGAAATTGGCTGCGAAATCCTCCCGCAGCCTCCCTCAGAGCTCCATTTTTGCTGGCAGAGGGCTATCCAAACAAACTAAAAACAAAACAAAAGGAGAAATGTTTCCCCTTTTGCATTTGAGCATGCAAGAAGGGACAGGAAAGGAGAAAGGGAAAGAGGAAAGGCAAAGAAAAAGAAGGAAATATGGAAAGAGAGTGTCATGCCCCTGGTGGAGTCTGACTTTGAGGAAGAGGAGGAACAGCCAACAGGGAGTGGGAGTGTGGCTCCAGGGGTGGTGGAGGAGGCTGGGGAAGGGCAGAGGCCGGCTGAGCAATCAGAGGAGGATCCAGGCCCATCCCCTATCCATCCTAGGTCACGCAGGGAGGAGAGGATCAGGGAAAAGCGAGGTCTACTCAAGAGGAGATTACCATGATCCTCCTTGTGGCTTGCAGCTGGGAGCTATGTATATAAGTTTGTAACTGCGTGGTCAGAATTGCTGGAGTCAAAGTTTAGTGTTTACTTTGAAAGAGGTTTATCTTTGCTGGCATTCTTAACAATGGACTCTCCTCGGTTATCTTCCTGGAATGTATGATTATCTTGGCTTGCTTCGGATCAATGCGATTTGTTTTGGTTTTCTTTTTTGTCTCATTATTTACTTTTGTGACTTTAAACTGTGCCTAACAAAACAGTGAAGTTAAATTGAAGGCATTCCCGGACTTTAATGTATGTTTTGGGGTTTGGGTTATTTTGAGAGACTACAGGTCATCACAGAGAGGAGGAAGGAAAAATAAGGAAAGAGGGGAAGAAAGAAGAAAGGGGAATGAAGAGGGAAGGAAAAAGAAGGAAAGGAAGGAAAAGAGAGAGGGAGAAAGATTATAATGAGAGTGAGGGAGGGTCTGAGGGAAGTCCTGCCTTAGCACTTGGCCACACAGGTGCCCCCCGACACGAGTCCTGTGTCACGCACACCCCAGCCAGGGCCACCCCCAGCCCTCTGAGGTCAAACACAACTCTGATGTGGCCCTCAATGAAATTGACACCCCTGTCCTATGGGGAACAATGGGGTTTGCTTAACAGCTGCGCCATTCACTTAATGATTGCTGCGTTCACTTTACGTTGGCCATATTCACAATGACTGCTGCAAAAACAGTCGTAAAATTGGGTCTGGTCTCGTGGTAATCTGCTTTACGGTCATCACAACTCATCACCAGAATTGTGGGCTCAATTACAATCATAACTGGAGGACTACCTATAATCTGTAATGTCCAGAACTGGATGTAGTACTAGAGCTGTGGTCCAACCAGTGCAGAATACACTGAGACTTTTATGTGTCAGGATCTGGATGTTGTACTTTGGCTCTCCCGAACCTCCACTGCATTTTAAAGTCTATTGAAATGTAAAGTTGCCTCTTGATAAAGACTTTCCCAGGTTCAGGAAACCTCACCTTTTGATCAATCAAGCCAACAGCTGTCGGGCAGAATTTGAACTGTGATGGATGTTCTTTCTGCATTATAAATTCCATTTTGATGCTTATTGACGGCTGGCTTCTTTCTGATCTTCATTGTCATTTTTCAGCATCTCAAAAACAAACCCTTTCCTTGGGATGGTTGCGAAGAATGAATTACGATTTCCATGCTCTGAACCTTGTCAAAAGGCTTGACGGTTATGAATCAAAACGGAATACCTCCTGCGCTATATTTCCCTGGTTATAATACTTGTCCAGGCAGAATTTTGCCTGCCTTTGAAGAGGCAAATACAACAGCGACCTAGATAGGTGGCTGTGTGTCTCATTAGCAGTCTCTGGAGTCATCCAGTCTTTACCACTGAACCACCCTTTATCTCTCTCTTTTTTTTTTGGTCTGGGTTTTTTGCATGTAGCTGCTTAAAGTTGATGGGAAAATGAGCTTGAGCAAATTAGAAGCAACAGGAGCCCAATGCCCTTGTGCTTACTGCTGAAATGGTTATTGGAGAAGACGATTAGCAGGCACAGTTACTGGTGGAATTAAAACCTGCTTGAGCAGAAAAGGGGAAAAGATGGAAGCAGAATCTGTGGTTCTTTAGGCTCATACTATTAAAAAAAAACTCAGAAGGGTCCTTTCCAGTAACTGATTTGAGCATCCCTCTCCATTTGCATTCCAAATCCATTCTTCTTAAATGCTACTTTATGTAGAATTTCTTTGTTCGGTTTTGCAGGAGGAAATGGATGAGGGGGCCCCCTTTCCTTATCCTGCTTTCTGCAGTTATTAAAACCAGTTGTGTGTCATCTTTTCCTGGAATTCTGTGGTCTCCTGTTCTCCTTCCTCCCACTCAAGATGTCAGCTGCCTGGTTGAAAATTGGCTCTCCCCACCACACCTCCGTTTTCTTCATCTGGGCTACACAGAAAACCTGTTTTCTTGGTTCCATTATGAAATAACTAACCGTTTCCTCCTGTGAATCTGATCTGAGCTGACATTTATCCTTAATTGTTCTCTCGTCCTCTCCACTTTCCCCGCCAAGAACAGCCAATGTGTCATTAATTGGCCGGTTGATACTCGTGGGCATCATTTTCCTGCTCTATAGGAGATATAAGTGGAAGGTTCTCTTTTATTGCCTTGAATCTGATTATAAGAAGAGATAACAGCTTCTGCTAAGAGCATCCATATTCTTCTAATTCAAAGAATGGAATGCCATTATAGAGACTGAACTTAGTTCTTTCATCTTATTATGCAACCAAGCAGCCTCCAACGAGGACCATTATAATGATAAATCTTGGCATATCGCCTTTATTTTTTTGCAAATCTCTTCTTGCATCGATATTCGAATTTGCAAAAGAATGCCAATCTTCCTGGCAACCAGCTCCCCTTTGGAATAACTTGGCGTGAGTTATTACTCCATGCTTCAAGATAAAATCCAACATATCCAAGCCGGTACCAGGTTGGTGACCAGAAGTGTAAGTAGATAATTTCCAGAAAGGAGAGTTATGGTAGTTTATTGGAGCAACACAAACAGGGTGTTCTAAATTTTTCCTAGATTGATTTAATGTTATTTATTCTGTCTTACCTTCGGAAGCCAAGGTGCCCGCATTTCTTCCTCCTGATTTTTCCCCATAACAGCAACCCTGTAAAATTGATTGGCTTGATAGAGAGAGTCAGACAGCACCGTAAAACACTATATCACATTGGTTCTATTTTGCAATTAAGGAAGTGGGTTTGTTAGATTTATTTTCCACCTTTTGTGTAGGAGCTTAAAGCAGCAGATATGATCCAACCTATCTTCCTTTTCCCTCTCAGCCTTTCTGAGAGAGAAACTAGGTTAACGTCACCCCAGGAAATTCCATGGTTGAGAGTCAATTTATGCCTGGTTCTCCTCTGTTGCAACCACTATATTGCAATGGTTTTGAAAAAAACATTCTTTTTATTTATTAAATGGTGATAGCTTTAGCTTCATGCTAGAATTTACTGCCTGAAATGTGGTAGTTTAGTCTAAGGGTTCGTTAAAAAGGAAATTGGGCAAGCACATCAAGTCCTGGAGCTTCATCTTGTCCGTTCCTGAATTAATGCCTACTTCAGAACATTACAGTGTTTAAGCTGCCTTTGTGATAACTCAGTGAGCATCAGAAATACTGTTTTAGTGCAAACTCTACCGTAAACAGAATTAGCACATGCTAGATATTTGTTGTATGCCAGTCAAGGACATATCAACTTTGATAAACATTTTAATTCAAGAAACAATGTTAAGAATCCCCAGACAAATTTTAAGACTGGGTTTCTCAAAGAGGAGTATCTTTGGATATTTTGAACAATTCTGGCTTTTTCTGCAGTCCACACTGAGCTGCCTTTTGTAAGGTAAGCTAGAGGTAGCCCTTGACTTATGAACACAGTTGAGGCCAAAATTTCCATTGCTGTGCAAGGCAGTTGTTAAATGACTTTTGCCCAATTTCACAACCTTTCTTGCCACAACAACTGATGTGAATCCATCTCCCTCCCCTCCATTGCCTTTGCTTTTTGGAAGCCAGATGGGAAGGTTACAAATGGCGACCACATGCCCCTCCCCCAAGGACACTGCAACAGTCATAAATACTTGCCAGTTGGCAAGCGCCCATATATGGATTACGTGGCCATAGGGATGCTGCAATGGTGAACAGTGTGAAAAATGGTCAAAAGTCACTTTTTTCAGTGCTGTTGTAAGTTTGAGCGGTCACTAATAGTTGTAAGTCAAGGACTGCTTGTATTGGTTGTTGACATCTGGAGCTCCTCCTAGTTTTTCTCAGCTTTTTCAAAGTCCCCCATGATGTGGGTGGAATAAATGTGACACTGGCTCACAAAAGTCGCCCTTTCGGCCTATAAATATTGGTGTTGGCAAAGATTGCTTCACAGCAGATGCCACGCTCAAGTACCGTGCCTGCCATCACCCATGCTGAAGGACAAAACCATTTATATCACATCAGCTGTCCTCAGATCCCTGAGACCATATCTTGAGCTGGAAGGTTGCATCCCTACACCAGAAAGCATTCCATATATAAAATTCCTTTGTAACTGTGTAACTGTAATCATGTATGTGTGTGTGTGTATGTGTTACAAAGGAATACAAATCACAAAAAGAAGAAAAAATAGTGCAGAAAAAAGTATATAGAAAAAGAAAGAAACAAGTAACTTTCCCTATCATCACAAGTATAAACAATTTTAGCAACCTGTCACCTCCTTTTAAAATACAACAAATGTTCTATTCCTCCTGTATCTCATCTCTTATCTCTAAACAGATCCTTAAAACCTCTCCGTTCAATTCTAATTAGCAGAGTTCCATTAAGACTTACCAGAAATAGCAATGCATATATTTTAAATTTAACCATATAAACCCATTTTGTATTCCTTCCTTTTTCTTTTAGTATTTCTTCTCTTATCTATAAAGAAATCCTTAAAACCTTGTCATTCAGTCCTGGTCAATAAAAGTCCATTAAATGTTGCCAGAAATAACAACATATCTACTTTAAACTGGATTCAATAAATTCTCTTTATACAACTTCCTTTTAACTGTTAGCAATCTTGATCTTTAATCTCTTCAAATATTGACCTAGAGTTTGTTTTCATTCTTTTTTTTGTCTCTTCTCACAAAGTCCTTCAGAAGTTTAACAGGACTCCTTTGAAAATCCAGTGTAAGAGAGGTATCAAGTCTGGT
This sequence comes from Notechis scutatus, assembly GCF_049901735.1. NCBI lineage: Eukaryota > Metazoa > Chordata > Lepidosauria > Squamata > Elapidae > Notechis > Notechis scutatus. The sequence goes on from NC_142016.1 coordinate 10,536,414, forward strand.
TTGTATATCTCTTTCAGTTATTAAAATATTAACCAGTTTCACTGGTATATCCAGTATTTCCTATTTTTCCATATCATTCTTGTAGCCTGTCATTTTTAAGTCTACATTTAAATCAATTTCAGGCTTGCCCAATAGAATTTGTTCCTCTTCCACAATATCATTTACAAAGTCTACAAAATTAATTTCTGAGTCCATTTTTCACAGGTATATTTCAATATATCCAATGTTAAAGTTTTATCCTCCATTCTCTGTGAGCAAGTTAAATCTAGGTGTTCTTCTCTTTTAATTATTGTGATCTGTTCATGCAGTCAACCAGATTTGCCTCCATATTAATCTGAACTACCATGGAAATTGATGACTGGACAATGGAAATAGTTTCTCTGGGCCATTTTTATTGTTGAGTAGTCTGGTTCAATAACATTGGAAAGATAAAGATTTGGCCCCAGTTAGTGGATTGAAGATCTAATGTTACTTGTGACTTAGGGATGTTTTGCTTACAGATACAGGTTTCATGAGTGATTACAATGAAATATGGTCCTTTATTGAAACTGTGTATAAAACTATATACAACATACATATCTACAAGAGAAATATAATTTGTTGTTGTTCTGCTCTCCTTTTTCTTCTACTCCTTTTTTTTCTTTTCTGTTGATTTTTCCTTCTGTTTGGTTTATAAAAGGAAAAGAAAGAAAACAGACTTTATAATACTTTTTTTTTCAGAGCAAAATGCAAAACAGCCTGCTACGTGTTACACATCTACTTCTATAATAATTCCCTTTAAAGAAATCTTACAGAAGTATTATCCATTTCCCAATGTTTAAAATTATCTGTTTTGGTCCTGTTTGGAAATGTTTCTTATCATAAGAAACTGTCATCTGTCATATGAATGTAATTTTTTTTGAGTCTTGTTATCTACTAGATATAAATGCCCATGGAAAAAGATGAATGAAGTCTACTTGGGGGACTCTGGACTGATAAAACTTTCTCTGCAAAGGCGTTTCGATGTGCCTAGTTCTGTCCTCATTTTAAATTCTAAACTCACCCTATAAATTTTTCTTTTCTGCTCAGAAGAGATTGCTAGATGTAAGTCATTGTAATCAGTAATGTGTATCTGGGGAATTAACTTTAAGCAACAATAGATTTCTTGAAATGTAATTTATATATATCTGCCGTTCTCTCAGACTTTTAATTCTCTGCTGTACATCTTAGATTAGAAAACCTCAGATTTAATCACATTTCTGGAATGTAGCTTTTAATCATCTTTGTGTGCCAAATGGTTATAGTTGTCCTCTGGCTTCATTCCTTGCTCTCTCCCTCTCTCTAACTGACCCGGGCTGATCCCAGAATCTATGAAGGGTTGAATCTGGTTAGTGTTTGTGTGGGAGACTGCTGGGAAATCTCAGAGCTATAAACTAGATTGGAAAGTTTTTTTTAAAAAAAAATTGAAGAAGATAATGGTAACCCTCATGCTGTCGCTGAGAAAGCAAGATGGACGTGTCCATCAGTCTACCAAGTTTGATCTCAACATGAAGGAGACTTTACCTTGTCTACCTCAAAGAGTAACTCACAAGAATTCTATGAATGTTTTGATTTTATAGTAATCTCTTGAACCTCTCTGTAAGTTGCATTAAAACTAAAATTTAAAAAGTTACATTAATTAAAATTTAAGAAGATGTCGAAACTCTGGGAAGAGTGCAGACAACAGCAACAAGAACGATTAGGGGGTTGAGGCTAAAGAACCGTTATGAAGAACGGTTACAGGAATTGGGTATGTATAGTCTAGTGAAAAGGAGAGCTAAGGGAAAGAGGATAGAAGTGTTCTAATATTTGAGGGGCTCCTACAAAGAAGAGGGGGGATCAAACTATTTTCCAAAGAACCAGAAAGCAAGACAAGAAATAATGGATGGAAACTAACCAAAGAGAGAAGTAACCTGGAACTAAGGAAATTTCCTGGCGATTGGAACAATAAATTAGTGGAATGGCTTGCCTTCAGAAGTTGTGGCTGCTCCATCACTGGAGGCTTGCAAAAAGAGACTGGACAATCATTTGTCTGAACTGAAATGGTATAGGGCAGAGCTGTCAAACTTGCGCCCTGCTACGTGCTCTTATTCTCCAACATACTCTTAAGCTTTGATCCTTGCTTGGTTGTCAAATTCAAAGGCAGCTTTATGCCGTGTGAAGGTATAACTAAAAGCCTTCCTTCCTTTTTTTTTTTTCCTCTTCCCTTCCTCAGAGCACTATCTTCTGAGTTAGGAAATTCTGCCAGGGTAACTTCAAATGCAGCAAGGTTCCATCCAACCATTATTAGCTGCTCAAAACAGTGAATGAAGCAGAGAGAAAATCCATGTGTCAAAAGCCCTGCAATAATTTATTCTCCCCATTGGTCCAATTTATAACTTTATGTTAACCCCACCAAGGAGGGTGTTGCATTTAATCTGAGGTGAAAATAGACTGGAAAATGAAGAGGCTGTCAGTGCAAACAGGCGTGCTGTGGTTCAGTTTCTTCCCGCTGGTATAAATAACAAAGTGAACCCTATCCCTCCAATATCTTGCATGGATATATTCTTTTTTTTTAATTTCACAAGATATCAAACCCATTTATACCTTCTCATTTTCCCAAAAGGGTCTGGATCTGGCTGTGCTCCAAAAGGATAGGTGTGCTCCTTATGAATTCCAAAGGATGCAATCTTCCACAGAAAATTTATTTTGGGAAATACCTTCACAGAAGATGCAGTAACCAACTAAATAGAATCAAGGAAGGAAGACCTTATCCAGTTTTCTGAAAAGTGTCATCAGTGCTTGCCTAAACCAAATGTAAAGTCTTGAGAACTGTAGATGAAAATTCCTATAGCATTTATAAGATAAGATAATCTTTATTGTCATTTTTTTCGGTGGGCACTCTGGCATACATTACAAGTGAAATTCTGTTGCCTGCTCAAAGGTGTGCACATACATAACGCACATATAGATATGTTATATTACAGGGGTGGAATTCTACAGGTTCGGACTGGTTCGAGTGAACCGGATGTTAAAGTTACATCTGGTTCACCGAACCTTCCCTCCCAGGAGTCCCTACGCAGCCCATTTTTGATGGAGGTAAGTACAGCGTCCACGCGGAGGCTCTGAAAGGGGGGGAAAACGGGCCTTCCGGAAGTCCAGAAACAGACCTGTTTCCGGCTTCCGCAGGGCCTCCAGAGCCTGAGGGAGGCTGTTTTCACCCTCCCAGAGGCCCAGGGGAAGCCTCCAGACCCTTGGGAGGGCAAAAATGGCCTCCCCTGGGCTCTGGAGGCCCACTGGAAGCCAGAAAGAGGAATTTCCAGTAGGCCAGGCCCACCCAGCAACTGGGCAGCGAACCTGTTGCTGGGATTTTTGAATCCCACTCTTGGTTATGTACATACATGTGCATATACCTACACTCTAACATACAAATATTAATCACTGTCACAAGTTAATGCTTTGAAACATTTCTTTCCAGATTTCTGTTCGCTTGGACTTAATGATTGTTTATGCATTGAGCTGTTAGATGATTCACATGTTTATCAAACTCTGGCTTCATTCATCCTTTTCCCAACTTTTCAGTTTTTCACTGTGGCCATATTGTGTTAGAATTGGGCCAAGTAACTAGATAGACATTGTTGAGAAAGGTAGTTGAGGCCACACCTGTAAGTGTCCCAAGATGGATGAAAGAGACAACGGATGAAAATCACATTCACCACATTGTGATGTGTCTATGGAGATTCTCAATCATCATCCAAGTCATTGTTGTCCCAAAGGTGCTTTTTTTTTTTTTTTTTTTTTTACCAAAAGGCAACTTGACTTTCTTGGGTTTCTTTTTCTGAAAACATTTTTCTTCTCATCATTTAGTTCTGAAGAAGCTTCATGAATGAGAAGGAAGCATTTTCAAAGGCAAAAACACACAAGAAAGTCCAGTTGCCTTTTGGTTTTTTCCAGTTTACCTTTGGGGCAAATTGTGATATGAACACCATCCCCTGTTATCAGGCCCAATCCCAAAGACAACACTACAGAGTCCAATGGAGTTCAATCCTTTATTTGCTTGCATCTAATGGACAGAATCTTGCCAAACAAAAGCTATAACTTCTAAGATATTAGATTTGTCCTGAGAGATTCTAAGGTGTGGCTACTCTGAAGTTTTTCCCCCTACGTTACCCAGTTTGGAGCTGCATAGTCTGTTAGTCTGGCCCTCTTTCTGGGAAGGCTCTGAGATGGCAAAACTCTCTCTCATTGCTCCTCCATGTGCCTCTTCCATCACACCTGCTGTGTACTTGTGTGCAATGTTGCAACACGAGTAGGAAAGCCTGGGGCTTGCATTATGGAACCACAATATACAGTGCCATCCTTTTCCTCATCCTTTTCCTGGTTTTCCTGCCAGGAGCAGAACCACCTGTGCCTCCCTTGAATGTATCTCCGACACCTTAACTACTATACAAGTAGTCAATTTGTATGCAACAAAATTTCATTTTAATGTGTGTCAATTAGTTGTATGTTCAAAGTGACAATAAAGTTATTCCAAGTATAAGGAGCTTCAGTGGCGCAGTGGTTAGAGTGCAGTACTGCAAGCTATTCCCACTGCAATTTGGTCGATCGAATCCCACCAGGCTCAAGGTTGACTCAGCCTTCCATCCTTCCGAGGTGGGCAAAATGAAGACCCAAATTGTTGGGGGCAATAGGCTGACTCTGTAAACCGCTTTGAGAGGGCTGTAAAGCACAATAAAGCGGTATAGAAGTCTAAGTGCTATTGCTAGTGCTATTTGCTATTGCTATTGTCTAGTCCTCAACTTAAGAACACAATTGAGCCCAGAATTTTAAGCTTTTAAGCAAGACTTAACAGTTAAATGAGTTTTGCCCTATTTTACCACCTTTCTCGCCACGATTGTTCAGTGAATCACTGCAGTTGTTAAGTGACTAGCATGGTTGTTAAGTGAATCAGGTTTCCCCCCATAGACTTTGCTTGTTAGAGCGTTGCAAAAGGGCAATCACATGACGTAGGAGACAGCAAATGCTATAAATATGAACGTGTTGCTAAGCATCCAGATTTCGATCATGCGGCCACGGGGATGCTGAGTGGTCATAAGTGTGAAAACAGGTCATAAGTCACTTTTTCCAGTCTGTTGTAGCTTTGAACAGTCACTAAACAAGTGGTTGTAAGTTGAGGACTAACTGAAGTGCACTGTCTCTCAGAACTTAGGTCAATCATCTCACTAACATGTTTATAGTTTTCCCCGCCTCTCCCCCGGGACAATTAATGGTAATGTTTTCCTTTGTAGTGAATTCCAATCCTTCATTTTGTATCTGAAACAATGAGCCTTAATTATAAAATTCTAGGTTTGCTCTTTTAACGCTTTTCCCAAATTGCTCCTCCTCCTCAGAGCAGCAGGTGGGAGTACGACATAGTTTCTTGCTCCCAAATTACCAATACAGCCAAACCCTTCAGAATATTTTGTTTTTGTTTTTTTGTGAGAAAGGACACAGTGTGGAGCAGCCAGCTGGTTAATTTGTCTTTTTTGCAAGACACCTACTGCTCTCTTAGGATCTTGTGTTGATAGCTGAAGGATGCATCTTGTGCTTTTTGATGCTAATAGCACAAAATCTTGGCTTTCTTCATCTTCTCACTAGCTCCAAAAGAAATTATTAGCCTTTCCTTATTAGCAAATTGCTTGGATACGAAACTCCACAGGTTAGCTGTTGCAGAACGAGAGGCAAGCTAGACTAAGGTAGATCCGGTGAAGTGAGCTTTGGCTCACAAATTTTGTGCTGTTTAACGAGATTTGTTTGTTGGGAACAAACAATCTGCTACTACCAGACTCCTCCTGCTTTTTGTTTCAGAAGCGGTGTGTGTGTGTGTGTGTGTGTTAACTGGATAGGCCTTGTGGAATTAGGAATTACAGTAGATGCAAGGGAAGCAAATTATGTTATTAAGCAAAAATTAATTTCAAGATAGTAAAACAGAATCAGAAGAGCATCTGGGCAGTGACACCTCAATTGATACTTTTAGTTGTGACTTATTTCCCTGTACTTGTCTGATGCTTACCTAATGCTTACAAAGTACTTACTACAGGTAGTCCTCAACTTGCATTCCCAACTGATGCGGTTAAGAGAGTCACGCCCAATTTTATGACATTGTTGCTGCAATTGTTAAGCAAATCACTATGGTTGTTTAAGCGACTCCCAACTCTCCGGGTGGACTTTGCTTGTTGTAGAAGCCTTCTGGGAAGGTCTTAAATGGTGATCATGTGATGAGCCCCATATCTATAACCATTGTAAATACGTGCCGGTTGCCAAGCAACCAAATTCTGATCACACGACCATGGAGACACTGCTACGGTCATAAGTGCGAGGAGCAGTTGTAAGTCACTCGCTATTGTAACTTCAAATGGCCATTAAATGAATGGTAAACTGAGGACAAAGGTTATTTTACTGTGGAGGCTGGATTTATACATGGCTATGACGACCCTGCAGATGGAGGGGACTTTGAAAGCCTTTGCTGAATTTTCTGCACAGGTACAAAATGATATTTTACTGCTTGTTGGATTCTAATTGCACAGTCTGGACCAGGGGTGTCAAACACAAGGCCCGATGGCCGCATCCAGCCCACAATATGGTTGGATCCAGCCTGTGGGGCCATCCTGGAAAATGTAAGGGGCCGGGCCATGTCGCTTCAGCCTGGTCTACCCAATGTGAAGAGGAAACATCAGGCCAGCCTGGCTTCGGCCTGGTCCACGCAGTGCAAAGGGGAAACATGCCAGCGGTTTGGGGAGTGGCATCAAGCTGGCCACACCCACCCAGTCAGCCACACCCACCCAGCCCCCGGAGGTCAACCACAGCCCTAATGCAGCCCTCAATGAAATTGAGTTTGACACCCCTGGTCTGGACCATCACAGAGTTGGTTTTGGAACATCCCTTTGCTTGTTAATGAAACCTTGGTCTGCAGTTGTATTAGGACTCACAGATCTTATTCCCTGATTTAATTTAAGCAGGATCAAGTTAATAATACCTGCTCAGACATACAGAAGTCCTTAGCCTTAACCCGTTAATACAGCATTGTTTACATTTGACTCCTCATAGCTTTGGTTTCTTTGCATTGGGTCATTCAGAATCACAAGTAGGAACTGAATGCAACCTTGGTCTGCTGGCTGGGGACTTCTAGGAGTTGAAGTCCACAAGTCTTAAAGTTGCCAATGTTGGCCATCCCTGATTAGGTGAAAACATCACACAAGATATAAACTGTGTAAACTTAAAAAAATTACATACATATATCAGAGGGTGAAACATAAAATCTTAATTACAGACACAAGATGTAATACAACATTAATCTGAGGTCTTAAGAGGTGTCCCAAAGGTGCTTTTTCAAGAGGCAACTGGACTTTTTTTTATGCTTTGCTTCTCATCCAAGAAGCTTCTTCAGAGTGAAGCTTCTTGGATGAGAAGCAAAACATCTTCACAGAATAACAAGAAAGTCCAGTTGCTTCTTGAAAAAGCACCTTTGGTCAACCTATGGAGAATCTCCATGTACATTAAGAGAATGTGGACTATACCATTCTGATGGACACATGGCAGGAGATTTAAAGAGATGATGAGATGAATGAAGTTAGATGAGATAAGAAGATTCTGAATGCCTGTTTCTGCATTTGCATAAACCTTTACTAGCTTGCCAATTAAAGAAATACTCCAGCGTTTGGCTTAAGGATGTGTCAGTCTCCAGTTTGTGGATCCTGGACATGCCCAGAGAATTCAAAATCCGGCATCTCTCATAACATAGGACTATCACAACACGCTGTTTCAACTGGAATTTGTAGGTAGAATTGTGATTAAATAGTTTTGCCTATAAATTCCAAGGGACGAGTACTGAGAAGGTAAAATGAATGAAGATGTTTTAGCTCTGGTTTGCTTATTTTTTTTCTCTTTCTATATGAAATATGAAATAGAATATCTTCATTGGCTTTTTTTTCTATGAAAAATAAAATGACATTCTGTAGGTAATATAAAAGCTGTTTGTAAAAGCAGCAATGAATTACCTGTTAAGGGATTTGCAAACAATCTTTGCTTTTTCTTCTTTTCCCCAATTTTGCTTCGTCATCATCTCCATCTCCATTTATGAAATAAGCATCTAGGTTTAAAAAAAATCTTCAGAATTATTATTTTCAAGTTAGTTTTACTTATTTTACCCTTGAGCACTTCTAGATATTAGAATTTATGGCAGTTCCCTTGAGAATACAGCTGGAGAGAAAACATTCTGCTTATAAACCAGAGCCAGAATCTCTACCCTGTTAAATATTGACTCCATCAAAAGCAACTTATATGCTTCCACCTAGCACCTCTTTTAAGTAATAATTAGTGGCCAAGACCTGATCAGTTTGATGATAAGAAAGGCATTTGCAAAAGACAAATGTGGATATTTAACAAGTCATGCTAGTTTGTAATGTGCAGATTATGTAAAATAACCTGTTTTTTTATATATAAAGCTGTTCTTTGATACACATTTTTCTATGATAAGAGGATCAACTGCCCTATGCTGTTAACTCACAAATCTCTAAATTAAAATATTTAATTAGAAGACTATAATAATCTGTTGTAGTGGTTAAAGTGCTGGCGTAGAAACCAGGAAACTGAGAGCTCTAATCCCACTTTAGGCATGAAAACCAGTGACTTTGGGCAAATCACTTTCTCTCAGCCCAACCTACCTCACAAAGTTTTTGTGGTTGTGGGGGAAAGAAGAGGAGGCAGGAGTATTAGGCATGTTCACCAACTTTGAGTTTCTTGTAGTAAGAAAGGTGGGATAAAAATCTAATAAATAAAAATAAAAAGTAAACTGTCCTAGTTGGAATGAATAAGAAATACATGTTGCCTAGATATAAGGAAAATACAGTCCCACATACCTTTATTTATAAACTGACTTTACTGAGTTTGATCAGGTTTACAAGTTTCCAGATTGAGAAAGTCTGGCATGAAATATGAGGATGTCCATCTTCTCAACTTTGTCTTTGTTTGCTTGTTTGATTCAGTTTATACGGCTGCTCATTCTGCGCAGTCGACAACCCATTATATTAGCAATTAAAAACACTTTTAAAAACCCCACAACTAAAACCTGCCTAGAGCAGCACACGTGTTTCCATCTAGAAGCCCCTAAACAATAATCTATCAGAAGAATATATATAAGTTGCTTAAAGTTGATGTTACCTTATGTCACGTTTCTACCCATGAGTTTGTATAAGTCTTATGCTATCCTTTAGGAACCTATATTCAGTGCATTAAGTTTAGAAGCTGTCAGTGTTCTAATCCTCAGTGCTGTCCCACAGGTGCTTTTCAAGAGGCAACTGGGCTTTCTGGAAAGTCCAGTTGTCTCTTGAAAAAGCACCTTTGGGACAAACGTGACCTGGATGACTGAGAACCTCATAGAGATCTTCGGTGCTGTTATAGGAAGGAATATATGGAATCTTATCAGGATGGTCCACTTCCTTCCAATCTTGTACTGCCTTCTGATCATATACTGGCTCTTAGTGATTGATAAAACCATTTAAGTTCTTGATCCAATGCTTATGGGAAAAGCCATATTTCTAATGCTTATTGTAGTGGTTTTCATCTTTAGCTATTTTAAAAGTTGTTGGTTGGCACACTCTGGGAGTTGAGGTCCACACATCTTTAAATCGCTAACATTGAAGGACATGTTTTTATGGAAAGCCATCAAGGTTTGGAGCCATTCAAATCATGGAGTTCTGCTACTCCACAGGGCAAGACTCAGCAATAGATCATTTCCTAGATCCCCTAGGCCCTTGGTGGTTTGCTTAATGAAGGAGATCCAGAGCAAGCCCACTCTATGAGATTTCTGGAGAACAGCAATCCTACAGTTAAACGGGCCCGGTCCAATGAAATTGGACTACACTCCTAGCACCCTCAATCAGCATGGCTAATGGATGAGCCTGGTGGAAATCATAACCTCAAATATTCAGAGACCAAAAGTTGAGAACCATCACATATTCTTAAGTAGAACTTATTTTTTTCCTGAATCAAAACAAAATAAATACCGTTTTATCCAAATGTGTTAAATCTGTCATTGAAAAAGCCAATGACTTATGGTAGGATTCAGTATTCTCTGCCCAGTTTTAATACAGTATAACTAGAGCATTGCAGTGACTCATGGTAGGAAGAACTACAATTTTGAGTCACGGAGGCATTATTTACCTCTACCAGATAGCAAACAATCACAAAAGACATAATCTTGGAAGTCAAACAAAGAAGTCATTCACATAGACTCATCCCTATATTTACCTAGTGGCATCTGTTTCAAAGACATCAAATGCAGCTTAGGGTAAACGCTAAAACATTTCTATTATAAAATATTGAGTGTTGATCTCCAAATATCAGGTTAAAAAACCTGTAAAGGAGGCAGCCAGAAGGATTTGCACCACCTTCTGTTCCCTTTCCAAAGTGGGTGTATATAAAATGGCAATTTGCTGCCAGAAAGTCAGCAGGAAATAGACACCATCATAGATTGGTGTTCACCGTTATCAACAGGAGGAAAAACAATGAAATCATTCTGTATTAACAGGCCCTGCACCAAGTAGTTCCTTTGTTTTTCTTAAAACCAGTTGTTTCAGTTTCAGTACCCAAAGTTTGAACAATGTAAGAATGTGCTTCTTCTCCTAACAATTATTCTGTTGTTCTCTTGGATTTGCAGAAAGAGAAGGAAATCAGCACGGGTGGGGGAGGGAACATGGAACATGGATTTATTCATTTTATTTTATTTTTTGCTGTTAGAGACAGATTTATCTTCTTGGCCCTAAACTCTGGAACTCTCACCTACTTCTGAAATTCTCCCCATAAGTTGGTTTCATGGCTAACATTGCAAAGCTGGAAGGGGGTGACTCTGGAAAATCATACTTTGCCTCCTTGGCATCAGAGTGCTGCTGTTTCAGAGAGGAAGGGAGACTTGTACCAACGGGGTTGGTGAAGACTTTGGATTGTTTACACTTGGAGTTATTTTTTCTGCCATTGAGGGGCAAACCTTTTTGGGTGTCTCTGGCATTTGAGGATGCTTGAATTGTAAATAGTACCTCCAGATTCTAATTTCTATTTCAGAAGGTAGAAGGATGAGGTTACAATAAGAGGTAAGATAATTAAGGGCCTGAAGACTAAAACGTATGAAGAACAGTTGCAGGAATTAGATATGATTAGTCTGGAGAAAAGGACTAACGGTGACATGATAGCAGGGTTCCAGTATCTAAGACACTGTCAGAAAGAAGACAGGATCAACGTGTTCTCTAAAGCAGGGGTCTCCAACCTTGGCAACTTTAAGACTTGTGGACTTCAATTCCCAGAATTCTCCAGCCAGCTATGCTGGCTGAGGAACTCTGGGAGTTGAAGTCCACAAGTCTTAAAGTCGCTAAGGTTGGTGACCGCTGCTCTAAAGCATCTGAAAACAGGACAAGAAATGATGGACGGAAACACATCAAGGAGACAAGCAACCTAGGATAGGATAGGATAGGATAGGATAGGATAGGATAGGATAGGATAGGATAGGATAGGATAAGATAGAATTCAATTCAATTCAATTCAATTCAATTCTTTATTGGCCAAGTGTGGTTGGACACACAAGGAATTTGTCTTGGTGCAAATGCTCTCAGAATACATCAAAGAAAAGATACATTCGTCAAGAGTCAAGAATCATAAGGTACAAACACTTAATGATAGTCAGGAGACATTTTCTGACAGTGAGAGCAATTAACCAGTGAAACAACTTGTCTCCAGAAGTTGGAGGTGCTCCGTCATTGGAGATTTTAAAGAAGAGATTAGACAGTCCCTTGTCTTAAATGGTACAGGATCTCCTGCTTGAGCAGGAGGCTAGACTAGAAGACCTCTAAGGTCCCTTTACTGTACTCTATTCTTAAGTATTGTGGTTGCTAGGGTTTTTCAAATGTTTAGAAGAGATTTGAAACAGTGGTTATATATAACTTTTACTTTGTGGATGAATGTGCTCAAAAACTATCCTTCACTTTTTTCCCCATTTCTGGTGGCAGAATACCAGTTGGACAGAGATGTGTGCTTCATATTCCTTCTAACAAAAGCAGCAGTGCTATGTTGTTGTTGTTTTTCTAGCCACAAGTAATTTTTTTAGACTCGAGCCAGTCTTAACTCTTAGCAATTGCCCACACAAGTTCCTGCAGCTTTCTTGGCAAGGTTACAGAACTGGTTTGCCATTGCCTTCTTCCTAGGGCCGAGAGAGAAGGGCTGGCCAGGGGTCATATTTGTACCTAAGGCAAGACTAGAACTCTGGTGCCTCAACCACCAAACTGGTTTTTAATCATAGGCAATCATGAAGAAATGAAATGAAATAAAACTGTTGTAATAAAATATCACATGCAACTGCATCTTACAAAGTATATCTAAGATACAATGCCATATAATTATGTTTTATATAATATATGTGGATGTGTGGATATATGCATAATTGTTTGTTTAAGTATTGTATATTGGAGGTGGTGACCCTTTGAGATCTGTATGCAATGAAATTTCATTTTAATATATGCTAATTAGTGTATATTTAAAGAGACAATAAAGTTATTCCAAGTCTAAGTCATATTGTAAAGGTATAGCAACAGAATCTTGAAAGTCTAAATATGTTCCCCCTCCCTCACTTTGTCTTCATGGGAACTAGTGAGGGGTTTCTCTGCGATGTTTTTTCACATTACTTGCTTGGTCTGGGCTCAAGCCCCTCTTATCTGACTATTGCCTTGGTAATGCCTCTTCTGTCCTTCAAAGCTATTTCCTCTGTTGTCTACAATGGAATTTGTGCATTTCTTGTAGTATTCATAGGATTGATTGTGTCTGACATGATGGAGTTTTGTTTTTGTTTTTGTTTTGGAAAGGAAACACCACAGTTATAAAATGTAAAGGGACAATTACAGAATTTTTATCCTTAACAATTTTATTATTCGAGATGTGCTTGGTGGGTATTAAATTCTATAAAGTTTGCTTAGCTTTGGAGAGCGGCCACATCCTGTCTACCCCCCCCATTCTATATGTCCTTTTCTCACTCCTTTCTCCTCCTAAACCTAGCACAAGTTCAGTGTTTATTCATTCTTTTAAAGATCCAAGCATGTGAATTTTATGTTTCTAAAAAAGCAGGGGATTTTAAAAAAGTTTCTGTTGTAACATTAAAAAAAAGCCATCAAGACCAATGTCTTACCCGTCTTTCTACTGTGTAGGTTTGCCATCTATGTAGGTCCATGCCAGCTAACAATCCACCTTGTAGCATATCAACAGTAAAGCATCCAAGAAAACCATTAGCCTTAGGCCATTTCAGTTTGGCCAAATTTTCTAAAGGAACTTCCCTAGCCTGCTGTACCACTAAATATTCTATCTTCTCGACTAAAACATCTATCAGAGCTATGTTGGAAGTAAGGAAGTTGTAGTCCAGTATATCTGGAAGTACTTCTAAAAAGAACTGCTTTTTTAAGAAAGCACAAAATCCTTTCCGATAGAATGTGAGTATTTTTCCCAATTCAGGAAAGAGTGACATTAATTCCTTTGTATGTCTAGGTTATTTATTAATTGTATTTTTGTCCCATGTTTCCTCAAGGTGCTCAGGGTGGTATACATGGCTCCCCTGATTTATCCTCACAACAACAGCCTAAGACAACTTCAGTTGAAAAGAATGAGGGTGAAAATGTCCCATTGAGCTTCCTGATTGAGTGGCTATGGGAATCTGAGTCTCTCCAGATCCTGCCCCCCCCCCCAAATACTAAGAAGATCACCAGGCCCCTGTAGAAACTGCGGTATGAATGGCTGTCTCAAAATTGAAAGGAGACTGTAGATGTTCTGAAACATAAAACACAATGACGTATGGAGATGGCAGGGGCTGATGATAAGACAACAGGGTGTTGTGGCGTGTCAGCTGCCAGCCCCTCCAGCAGCTGAATCAGATGAGGAGGAGGCGTGGCAGTCAGGGTCAGCATCAAGGCAACCTGAGAGCTCTTGAGAAGGAATAGGGAATGGCGCTGTCAGAGATAGAGACAGGGGCGGAGCCTGGGCTGTCCATCAGCCCTCAGATGGAGAGTCAAAAGCCCCCTGGTCTGGAGGTGGCTGATGAGGAAGAGGAGGAACAGCTGGGTCCAGGGCCTGACACGTGGATGCACAGAAGGCAGAGGAGAGGAGAGCAGTGGAAATCTATGGGCTGGTCCTTGGGACAGAAGAGCCACTGCTGCTAGTGAAGCCCCACCCTAGCTCTGGAGATGGGGGGGCGGAGATGAATAAGTGTGGCAGACAACTTTATTCATCTCCCTGCCAGACAGACTTTTTAGCCTGCTGTGTGTGTGAGAGAGACTTTTTGCCTGGGCTGCTGGCGCTCCTAATAAAGGAAACATTTATTTAACTACAGAGGGTTTGCCGTATTTGGGAGCTGGGTCAGAACACAGGGTTCACTACTACACTGTGGTTTATCCCCAATACATGAGCAATTGTCCCCATGTCTGGGGATTAGTCCATGCAGTGCTGAACTGCATTAAATTAAAGTGAAGTATCTATCAGAATTAAAAATCGGCATTTCCTAGCTCCTGTATTTGATGACAGTCTGTCGATCTGTGTCCAGAGGACATGATCCTCCTGATGGATGGATCCCAGTGATTTTCGATGGGATTCTGGCATGTTTAATTCCCGTGAATGGAACCCGTCATCGATAAACAAAACCACAAAGCTGAAGGTCAGAGAAAAAGCAGCCTCAGTACATTATCATCACGGTGAGCCTGTTGAAATAATACTGTATTGCTGGAAAGAGCAGAGACAGGTTCAACAAATCTTCCCCATGGAGGCAGTTCCAAATTCTGGCAAGGCTCTACTTCTGTTACGTATCAAAGAGTTGAATGAAATAGGGACCAGCCTTGCCATTATTATTATTATGGGATGGGTGGAACTTGCAGAGAAGGCTCTGTTTTATTTTAGCTGAGCAGAGGGAACCCATCATATCCTGGACCTAAAGTTTGTCACCAACTCTGCTGCTGTTATCAAGGTCATAAAATTGGGTGCCTGCATTACTGGAGTTATGAAAGCCAGGTGTGTGACTTTGGGCCAATCACCAGCAGAAGGTGAATTCTAATCCTGCCTTAGGCATGAAATCCAGGTGGATGACTTTGGACCAGTCCCTCTCTTTCAGCCCAACCCACCTCACAGGGTTGTTGTGGGGAAAGAAGGGAGAAGGAAGGAATATTAGATGTGTTTACCGCCTTGAGTTACTTATAAAATAATAAAGGCAAAATAAAAAGCTATTCAATAAATGTAGATTTATAATATAGAGCAGGGCTGTCCAACCTTGGCCCCTTGAAGCCTGGCGGACTTCAACAGCCAGCAAGCTGGCTGGGAATTCTGGGAGTTGAAGTCCGCCAGGCTTCAAGGGGCCAAGGTTGGACAGCCCTGATATAGAGTGTCGTAAGCAGCCTAGAGTCATTTGATGGTGAGATGGGTGGCATATAAATTTAGTAAATAAAAAAAATAATTTAATAAAGCAGCAAAGCCGATCGAAGCTTGATGGAAGGAATTATTTTGCTTCAGGTCCTTTCAACCTTTTTCTGATACATTTGCAGAACAGCCACAGGTAGAACTGAATGCCTCTGATGGAATTTTTCCATGACTAAGCAAATTGCAAAGCTCATTGTATTGATATTTACCTAAACCTTTAAAGTTTTGGATTTTATGGCCACCTGACTGCATAACAATTTTGTTTGGCAGGTCCTGTAGAAACAGCGTCTTTTTTTTAAAAAAAATTTTTTTTGTTATTGTCAGCCCCATATTTTCCTTTTGACAAATAACAATTTCATGTAAAAACCATCAGAGCTTTTCACCTTTGGGCTCAGATTTACATTGTTTTGATTTTTTTTTTTGTTTCCTTGCTTTTCTGTTATAAACACTATTATTTGAAGTCTGCAAAAAAAAAAAAAAGAAAGCTATTTGCCAACTCTGCCTGGTAACATTGAAGCACACTGTTACACACAAGATTAAGTATGATAGCTTTTTAATGACTTGTGCTGTTCACTTTTGAACATAGAAAAATGCTGTACATTTTGGTAAAAGCAACTGTCTTCTCCTCCTTGGTTGTCTTGTCTGTTCAGAAAGAAAGCCTATAAGGGGAGCAGTAGCTACACAACCATCGGCAATCACCACACTTGTGTTGCAGGATGAGATTGCATTTCCTCCCTTAAAGGAGGAACTGTGGTGTAACACAAAAACATACGCTTGGCATGCAGAAAGGGTCACTGCTTCGCAATTGTTTAGTAGGCTGAGGTACTGGATGAATAACTAAGGCAAAACAGCCTGGAGAATTCTGGGAGTTGAAGTCCCCAAGTCTTAAAGTTGCCAAGTTTGGAGACCCCTGAACTAAGGGAACTAGCTATGTTAATCTAGCAAGCTTGATAGTTGTGTTCCAATGCCTGAAGGGCTGCCACAGAGAAGACGGGGTTGACTTATTCTCCATAGGACAAGGAGTAACAGGTGAAAGCTCTTTGAAAAGAGACTCAACCTGGAAATAAGGAGGACTTTCTTGACAATGACTGATCAGTGGAACAGCTTGTCTCCTGGAGTTGTGGGTGCTCCATCTCTGTTCAAAAAATATTGGGCAACCATTTGTCCAAGATGGAATAAGGGCTCCTGCCTTGGGCAGTGGGCTGGACTGGAAGACCAAGATCCCTCCCAGATCTACAATTCCATGATTCTATGAAGAGATGGGTTCCACTCACAAACCAAAGTCTCTTTGCACACTGTTATGCCTTGTTTTCTGCCTCTAGAGCTGTCCCTTCAGGACCTTTTGTGGGCCTTGCACTAGAGCAGGGGTGGAGAACTATGGCCCTTCTAAGATGTGTGGACTTCAACTCCCAGAATGTTCTCAGGAATTCTGGGAATTGAAGTCCACAAGTTATAAAAGGGCCATAGTTCCCCACCTCTGCACAAGAGAAATCAGATGAAGCTGAAATGGTTGATAAGGCTTCAAGTAGGCTGGAAGTAAAACAAAACAGCCTTGTTGCGCTCCTCACACCCACCTCTTCTTTGTGCCAAACTGAATCAAGGAACATGGGACATTAGAACCAACCAGTACCAGCTCTCAGATGGAGATGGGAGCAAAGGCATTTTTGTTTACTGCTGTTATCTGAACTTACTCCGTAGTGCGTCTTTCTTCCATCCACCCTCCACCCCCAAACAATTGAAGCAAAAGCTTAGTGTCCTTGGCACAGTTCAGTTGCTAGCTTGAGATTTTAATCATTTCTTTTCAACTTAAATTGCCAGTTTAAGGTTAGCCTGCCTTCAGAATGTTGTTTTCCTTGGCATTTAGGTTTGACCATTTCTTCCTTTCAGGACAACACAATACTTTCTTTCTCTAGAAAGAAAAGGTCGAATTGTCCTTTCAGCAGATGATGGGGGTGGATGGAGAGCATATCCAAACCCACCATTCCACTGGTTTTTTTTTCTCTCTCTGCCTTTTCTTTGATGGTACAATTTCTCCAGGCTTCTTCAAAACAGCCACCTAACTTTTTTAAAAAAATTCTGTTTCTATAATAAAGTCACAGATTGATTGTCCTGAAATGAGAGAAAAGATAATATTTATAACACTATTAAGGTCAACTGAACATAGGAACATCATGTGTCTTCTTTATTGATTTTATTTTATTGTTATTCATCTCAACAACAACCCTATTTCCACTTGCTTAGTCTAAAATGGAACCAGCCCTCTCTGAGCTGGTGGGCACATTTAGATTTGAGTACATGTTGTGGATAACCCTTAGCAAGCAGTTGTTTATTTTATTTATTCCTCACATTTATATAGTCACCCATCTCACAAATGTGTCTCTGGGAAGCTTGTCATAGAACCAAAAAAGAAAAAGCAAACATTTTTTTAAAAATCCATGATAATAGAATCAACATTATTAAAAAGAGTCTACGAAATAACATCTTAGATATTTCAAGCAAGGTAGCCGTCTCAACAGATTTCCTTTGTGGGAAATTATTCCCTTATATCATGACAGAGGGTTTGCCTGTTCACAGAATGCTGCCGTGAAGAGTTGCACCCATTTCCCAGAAGGCAAATTGGTGAAAATTCTCCTTCTTCCCCCGTGTAACTTCCTAGCATGTTTCCTGCCTTCTCTTAACGAGGTTGATGGTATCTTGAGGTAGAAACCAAGACAATGTTTAGAAACCATTGCTCTATTTTTCAGCATGGCAACCTCCCCCTTGATTTTTTTAAAGAAACATTTCAAGACAGGAAAGACGAAGAAGTTGGCAGGGAGCGAGGGGAGGGTATCTACCCATCCTTCGGAGCCTATGGGCATCCTGTATGGAGATGCCAGGACTGAACATGAGCTCCAAAATGCTGTGCAGAAAAGGTGTTGTGTGGCATAAAGGCAGAGGTCCTGGTGTTTGTAAAAACAGATCAACTTATACAAGGTAGAGAGGAAAACATGGCAGCCTTTTTGAAGGAAGATGTATTTCTCCTGGCCTCGTGAAGTTTTTGGGGCTTTGATAACCGATAGATAATTGGCCTTTTCCATTCAACCAGTAGAAGTGATCGTCCTATCTAAAGCAGTGGTTTCCAACCTTAGCAACTTTAAGCCTGGGAGACTTCAACTCCCAGAATTCCCCAGCCAACAACTGAAGTCCCCTAGGCTTAAAATTGCTAAGGTTGGACACCCTGTTCTAAAGGACCTGGTCAATCCTCCCTCCCCCTTCAAACCTGTTAGAGTTTGGAATGGCAATTCTAATCCCTAAAAGCCTTCATGAGATACCTCCCGAATTAATTAAATGAGAATAAAATGACTCCGAGGTGCCATTCTGACTTGGCCATCCATCCAGACGTCTCAAAATCGCTTTCCATCCTTTACGGCTCCCTGGTGCTTTCAGCGCTGCGCTTTTGACCAAAGCTTTTAAAGATTCTCTTCTGAGCTGCCTATTGCTTCTACCTGACTGAATTTATGCATTTGATCTATTTTCCAAAAGCAGTCCATGTTTCATTAGGGATCTCGCTCTAGCAGCAGGCCGTCCAAAGGAAAGTATTGTTCCAGCTCTCGCAGCTTGCGCGTGTATGAAAAGACCCAATACCTTGGATAATTCAACCTCGTTCAACTTAGCCAAGTCAGGAAAAATTTCAGAGTCTTCAGGGCTATTTGCTTCAAAGCAGGCAGGCCTCTTGCTTCAACTGGCCTGAGCTTGCAACTATTTACGGTTCTCTTGCTGAGTTGCTTATAAAATAGGCTACATATAGGTTTTTTTAAAGAGGTCTTTTATCCACCAAATGTATCCTGAGGTTAAAGGCCAGGGCTATACTTTACAAAGTTGAGACTACAACTTGACAGTGCAGTCTTTCTGCCTAAGGCGGTGTTTCTCAAGGTTGGCAAGGTTCTACAGAGGAATTATTGAGTCTGTCATCTGCACCTCTATATAACGGTCCAGTTTGGTTCTGCAACCCAACAGGACAGACACAGACTTCAGAGAGTAACTAGGACCGCAGAAAAAACAATTGCTACCAACCTACTTTCCATTGAGGACCTGTATCCTGCACAAGTCAAAAAGAGGGCTGTGAAAATATTTACAAACTCCTCACATCCTGGACATGAACTGTTTCAACTCCTACCCTCAAAACGACGCTATAGAGCCCTGCACACCAGAACAACTAGACACAAGGGGAGTTTTTTCCCAAATGCCATCACTCTGCTAAACAAATAATTCCCTCAACACTGTCCAACTATTTATTAAGCCTGCATTACTATTACTATTAATCTTCTCACCCCTCCTTATCACCCATCCCCTCCCACTTGTGACTGTATGACTGTAACTTTGTCACTTGTATCCTTACGATTTATATTGACTGTTTCCTAGTATGATTTGATTGCTTATTGTACCCTATAACTATTATTATTGCACCTTATGATTCTTGACTCTTGACTAATGTATCTTTTCTTTTATGTATACTGAGAGCATTTGCACCAGGACAAATTCCTTGTGTGTCAAACCACACTTGACCAATAAAGAATTCTATTTGATTTGATTCTATCTTGAAGATGTGTGGACTTCAATCCCAGAATTTTGGGCATTGAAGTCCACAGATCTTCAAGCCGCCAAATTTGAGAAACAGTGATTTCGGGAATTTAAAAAAAACTTTTAACTTGGGAAATTTAAAAAAATGCAAAATATTGCTCTGAGAAGTGCACATGGAATTCCAGGTGGTGTGTTTACCTGAAGACATTAGCTTAAATGGGGAGGAAGAGGTTCCTAGATTCAACATGTGCTGGCTAGGGAATTCTGGGGGTTGAAGTTCACACCTCTTCAAGCTACCAAATGTGAGAAACACTGGCCTTTAAAGCATAATTCAGCTCCTTTGTGGCTGTGTTTGTTAATTCTAAGGGATTAACATGCTAGCCAGATAGTAGAAGCCAAATCACAGGTTACGTCATCTGAATTTTTGCTGCTCTTAGGGTTAAGACATGGCTGAGAATGCCTTTAGACAATGATTGAAGATGTCAAATGTCAGAACAAACTAAATCAAACTATAAAATTATCTCATCCATTCAGTGGGGGGCAGCCAGGCCATACCCTGCAAAGCATTTTTTTTTCTCCTTTATCTCCTCCAAGTATCTAGAATTGATTTCCACCTTTAAGTACCTTCACCAAACTTAGAGGGCAAATTTAATAGCATCCCAGTAGCACAGGGACTACTCCCAAGTATCATAGGTGGAAGTGAGTGTATAGAGTAGTTTTTTTTGAAACGATAAATTTTATTCTGATTTGAGACTGAGGCCACTTCTTTTCTCTGGAAAAGGAAATGTGCCTTGACCTTCATGATGTGTTTCATATAATTTACATTTTAGCTGAGTGTAATTCTAAAGCCCCTTACTTTTGTAATGCAACATTTTGTATCCTGACAGGGTGCACCATTGTAAGAGTGCTGCCATGGGATAAATTAATTCTAGGTTGTTCTCAATTTGCAATCGTTTAGAGCAGGGGTCCCCAACCACCGGGCACTGGACCGGTACCGGTCCGTGGAACATTTTCTACCGGGCCGCCGGTTTGCTGGGCGCCACCATCTTGTTTTGATGAGAAAGTGCTTCCGGTGAGCTTTTCCGGTTGGAAAGTGGCGTTTGGGTCCTGAAGGAATCCTTGCGCCTTAGTTTCATTGAAGGGGGGGTGCGGCTTCGAACAAAACTAAGGCGCGAGGATTCTTTCAGCACCCAAGGCAAGACGAGCCAAGCGACCGTCCCGAAGCCCATCAACAAAGGTACAAAGGAGGAGTTGAAGGTGGCGGGGAGAAGCAGGGGACGGCTGGCTGGCTGGTCGCTCGGCGTGCCTTGCCATGCATGCTGATGCCGGTACCGGGCGCGGATCATTTTGTGATGCCGGTACCGGGCCGTGGCACAAAAAGGTTGGGGCCACTGGTTTAGAGGTTGCCATGATGGACTCCCACCCAAAAAAGCTACTTAAAACATAGTTCCAGAGCCCCCCCATCACATAATTGTATTTCAGCCACTTGGCATCCAGCTCACCTTTAGGGCCAGTTGCAGTGTTTTGTGGTCACATCACTGTATTTTATGACACTTTTTTTGCCAGTTTCCAACAAAAAAAAAAAACCTATAGGAATACTTTGATTCATTTCACAACCATAGAGTTTACTTAACAACCTCCACAAAGAAGTCATAAAATTAGATCCAGTCGCACAGAGGCCTTGACTTACAGCTATCATGACTTGTGACAGAAATTCTGAATTCAGTTTATGGTCATAAGTCGAGAACTACTTGTAATTGTAAAATGGATAGATATTATACTGTGCCATATCAAATTATGCCATGAGTATATAAGTAATGTGATCAGACTACTCTGTTAATTATATTTAATGATAGTTTTATGTGATTTCTCCTCTATAACCATAGTAAAGTTTTATTATTACAGATTAAGTGGTGTAATTTTTACTTAGCCAAGTCTAATCAAAATAAAAGTTTACTTGTGGGAATTTTCGAGCAAAAAGAAAGATACTGATAGAAGAGAATATTTGTAGCTCAGGACTGAACCGTAGCGTCCTTGGTGCTCTCTGAGCTTGGTGGTTTTCTTGCAGACGTTTCATTACCTAACTAAGTAACATCATCTGTGCTAGTAGGCCATGGGGTTTGCTCTCATTTTATATACTAGTGGCTTCCCCTGCCAGTGTTGGTGGGAATGCTTTTGGTGGTTTCTTGACTGGGATGTAATCTATATGGTCATGAAATTTCTGCAAGAAAAGCATGAAGCCCACAAAGCACTAAGGACCTCACAAAAAGAAGTATTCTGTTGTTGGAAGGGCTTTAAAAATGGTGTTCAGTTTAGAAAGTACTAGTAATAAACTTTAAGGGGAAAAAATCTAGCTTTCCAGCTAAACCAATGGGAAAGTCCTGCCTGGATCTACCAAAAGTCCTGCCTGGATCTATCTTTTTGGTGGAAGAGGCTATAAAAAGAATCTCATTTCTAGGCATGTCCATGAATCTGTAACTTCTCCTTTCCCAAAGGATAGTTATAGAAACGAGTAGCTGAAATATCTGAGAGATAATTGTATATTTTATTCAAGAAAATGAAGAGCTTGGGAATTTTCTGCCACAGAGCCGTGAGCTTCTTCAGGAGAATCTCTATTAAGGAAGTGGCACAAAACCAATTTAACATTAATGTAGCAGACCTAGCTCTGTTTTCCCAATTTTTAGTTGTGCATTTTGTAGAAGTGATATTTCCTAGAGAATCATAGAGAAGATCCTATCTATGTTAGTCACTACGAATCAGCGACGGCTTGATGGCCCTCAGTCAACCAATCTCTGACAATAATACACTGCTTTCTTTTTAAGACTTGAGAGTTCTTCTGCAGATGGGGGACACTGACTACAGCTATGCTCACAGAATTATTTTTCTGTGGCTTCCTTTCCATCATCCAGAGCCGCGGTGGTGCAGTACTGCAGGCTACTTCTGCTGATCACCAGCTGCCAGCAGTTTGGTAGTTCAGGTCTCACCAGGCTCAAGGCTGACTCAGCCTTCCATCCTTCCGAGGTCAGTAAAATGAGGGCCCAGCTTGTTGTGGGCAATATGCTGACTCTGTAAACTGCTTAGAGAGGGCTGTGAAGCACTATGGAGTGGTATATAAATCTAAGTGCTATTGCTTTTACTACCGTATATATATTGTAAATGTCTATAGATTCTTCTTCTTGTGCTATATATCCGTCATCGGATGTTGGCGATCCTGTTTTTATCAACAGCCACACGAAAAAGTGCTGTTGAGTTTTGTCCAAACCAGTCCCTTAGATCAGTGATCCCCAACCTTTCTTATGCCGCGGCCCGGTATCCCCAACCTTTTTATGGCGTGGCCCGGTACGGCATTGCTGGGCGCCACCATCTTTTTGATGAAAAAGTGCTTCCGGTGACCTCACCGGAAGCACTTTTCATCAAAAAGATGGCGGCATCAGCGCTCTGGTGAGCTTTTCCGGGTAGAAATGGCTTTCTACCCGGAAAAGCTCACCAAAGCTCTGGTGCCGCCATCTTTTTGATGAAAAAGTGCTTCCAGTGAGCTTTCTACCCGAAAAGCTCACCGGAAGCACTTTTTCATCAAAAGATGGCGGCGCCCAGCAAGCCAGTGGCCCGGTAGGACTTGTTCCACGGACGGTACCGGTCCGCGGACCGGTGGTTGGGGACCCCTGCCTTAGATTTTGAAGCCCTGATGTTCTTCTTCTTCTGCCTGGACTTCATTTGCCTTCAAATGTCTTCAAATATAAATGTCTATGGAGATTCTCAATCATAATCCAGGTCATGGTTGTCCCAAAGGTGTTTTTCCAAAAGACACTCTTAGGGAGAGAGAGGGTTTCTTTTAAAATGTTTCACTTCTCATCCAAGAAGCTTCTTCAGTTCTAACTGACTGGGGGACAATGGAAGGATTTATATTCTTACCAGTCAACTGTTGGTTAGCACTCTGGGAGACCCTCACTTTCCCAAGAAAGTCCAGCTGCATTTTGGAAAAGCACCTTTGGGACAAAGTGTATTGTAATGTCTGTTCATACCTGAACTCCACATTATAAGCTACCTTCAGCAGATAAAAACACATATTAGGGTGATGATGATCTGTTCATTTATTTCTTGCTTCAAACTAGATTGCTGGTGCCTTTGTACCGTTCTACTTTCCAGCGTCAGCTAGAAAAAGAAGGGAATTCAGTGAACTTGAAAGAATAATTGTCGCAAGAAAGGGAAACCTTTGTGACGTGGGGCAAAATAGTAGCACTTGTTAACAATCCTTTAGTGCATTTTATGCATTTAAAGACACGGGGTCTGTAAGAGGATTCTGTGTAAAGTAAAAACTATTTCTCTGTCCCCCCCCCCTCCCCATTTCAATTAAATGGAGGGAGGGGAGCAGAAAAATCTTTTATTATTATCCTTTGCTGGTGGGAAGGGGAGCCAGGGAGCTGTCATTCTTATCTCTCTGTCCTTGATGAAGGGGTGAGTGACTTATTACATTAAAACAACCCCATTAATGTGTTACTTTTGCAATATCCAAATAATTGCTTATGCCCTGGGTCCTTGCTCCCGTGTACCTGGGTGGGTGCTTTGTCAGTATTTGTCAGTGTGTTTGCCAGGAAGCCACGTTGCTTGGAGCTTACATTACTTCGCCTAATAGGCAGGGGCATAACAACCACATCCATTAATATTGCAGAATCCTGAGAGCTGATAAAAGGAAAGACAAGCATCATCTGAAAGGATATGGTTTTTCATCATCTGGCCCTTTTGTAAACAGGCTACAGAAAGAGCTTACTTAAAGGACCGAAGCTTGTAGATTAGGAAGCAGGAGGAGAGGTTTAATCCAGCGGATCATGGGTTTAT
Source organism: Notechis scutatus (assembly GCF_049901735.1). Taxonomy (NCBI): domain Eukaryota; kingdom Metazoa; phylum Chordata; class Lepidosauria; order Squamata; family Elapidae; genus Notechis; species Notechis scutatus. The sequence goes on from NC_142016.1 coordinate 10,561,275, forward strand.
CTCAAATCATGCCAGCAATCATTCGTCAAAACTCTTGGTTTGCCATCTCATAGACACTCAGGAAGATTCAGCAGAATTTTATCTTTTTTTTTATTTTATTGCCCTGGTGAATAAGGACCTGTCTTTTAAGTTGCAAGGCTGGCAATAAGGTTGGCCCTTCCAGAATAATTGCAGTGGCAGAGAGCAGAGAAAGTAAGAAGATCATGTATTTCCTACAATACTCTTGCTGGCCTTTGCCTTCGGCTTTTAGATTCGTCATTCAATCTATTTTATAACTGCTACCACTAGAAAATACAGGTAGTCCTGACAGAACAATGGCAGTTGGGACAGGAATTTCCGTTGCTAAGCGATGCGTTTGTAAAGTGTGATGTCGCAGGACACCTCACTTAACGAAGGCAATTCCGGCAGCAGTCCCATTGTCGTCATCAAGCAAGGCTTGCAGGTCTTTAGGCAAGGACCCCCTCATAACTTTCTGCTGGCTTCAACAAGCAAGTCGATGGGGAAGCCGGCAGGAAGTTGTAAATCCCAGGCAGCTTGCAAGCAGGCCAGTAGGCAGGTAAGCTATGGCATAGTGTTCTGACCCAAACCTGGTTCCCAAAGAGCAAACACAAGACAAAGGCAGCAGCACAACCTTTTAATGTTTCATCTATGAATCCTGTTTCTTCACAGATAAAAGGCTGCTTCCAACTAATTAGCTCTGACAAGAAAGAGCCTTGCCAAGTTTTTGCAAGACTGCCAAAAAACAACAGATAAGAAATAGTTTACAACATAAGAGTCTTCAAATACCAATTGTAATATCCATGAGGCTGAGTTTCAAAATGTCTTTGCCTCCTGCAAAGAATGTCTGATTCACAGCTGGCTTTTATCTTCTTGAAAGAGGGGCCATTACCTTGCAGCCTTACTCCCGAGTCGCCCGTGCTGTTGCAGCTGCTCTTTCCCATGAGCGACCCTGCACGCACGCGCACTTGGCATAGGCTCCTCGGGAACCTCATCATTGCTGCCAGCCCCCACAATCTCTGAAGGCAGCAGTCCACTCCCTAATGGTCCTGGCCCTTCATCTGAGTCCTCGCTCTCCTCAGCCGTTCGCACCTGCTGCCGGCTAACCACAACACATGGCGCAAATGCAGTAGGGCAGGGGATGGCTGCTGTCAGGGAGGATGTGCAGACAGCTGCCACAATTAGGGAGTGCTGTGGGCAGATGTGCTTGCAGATGTGCAAGATATTCACACTCTCATCCTCGGTAGCCCAGGGTGGGCAGTTAATATTCCCAAGGGGCCACATGCAAAACTGGGACTGTTGTAGAGAGCTAAACATATAGGATTGTGGGCTGGACAAGGACAGCCAAAAGGCTGGATGTGGCCCATGGGCCGTAGAATGACCAGGTCTGTTATAGCCAGTTACCTCAGGAGGGAATGGAGACGCCTTACAGGAGCCACTTGTGATTTTCCCTGCCAGATTCCACTTTGACTTTGCTTGTGGGAAGCTGGCAGAGAAGGTCACAAGTGTCAGTCACATGACTGTGTGGATGCTGTAACAGTGGGCCAGTTGCCAAGCACCTGGGCCACAATCACATGACCACACAGCGATGCTGTAACAGCCGCAAGTTCGAGGACCGGTAGAAAGTACGATTCTTCCAGGGCTGTAATGACTTCAAATGTTCACTGAATGAATGGTTGTTAACCAAGGACTACCTATATACAATCTCATGAAGGGAACCTGAGAAAACACCAAAACAGAGAAGTAAAAAAAAAAATTTTTTTTTTTTAAATCCTGGTTCTTTTCACTGGGACCAACTTGATTGGAATAGGCCCTTGGAGGGGAATGTATTGTTTGTTGTTCTTTTGAACTGCATTGTTATCTGGTTGTTCTATGCATCCATCCATCCATCCTTTCATTCATTCATTCATTCATTCATGGAATCTGTATGGTCACCCACCCAGCTCAAATAATTGCAACCGTGGGCACTGGGAGGACATTTAAATTCTATGAATGAATGAATAACTGATGTGCCAATTGGCACTTCCTGAATTTGAGGAAGAGCTTTCTGCAGTGGGCACAGCCCAACTCAGAATGGCTGTTACACATTCAGCTCTTGGGAATGGTCTTTTATTGTCAGAAGCTGGTTTAGAGGCGTAAATATATGCCCTGTGCAGAGCTCTGTGGAAGAAGAGTAGAAAACAAATACGTTTGAATTAGGGACTCTTAATTGTTTTGTGCCCTGGAACTTGTTAACACTCCCATAGAATCTGTCTGTCTGACTGTCTACCTATCTAGCTATCATCTATCTGACTATCTGTTTATATCTATCTATCTATCTATCTATCTATCTATCTATCTATCTATCTATCTACCTACCTACCTACCTACCTACCTACCTACCTACCTACCTATATCTATACCACTGTTATCTATCTATCTATCTATCTATCTATCTATCTATCTATCTATCTATCTATCTATCTATCTATCTATCTATCTATCTATCTATCATTTATCTATCATCTATCTCTATCTATCTATCTATCTATCTATCTATCTATCTATCTATCATTTATCTATCTATCATTTATCTATCCCTATATCTATCTATCTATCTATCTATCTATCTATCTCTATCTATCTATCTATCTATCTATCTATCTATCTATCATCTATCTATCTACCTATCTATCATTTGTCTATCTCTATCTATCCATCCATCCATTCATCCATTCATCCATTCAAACAGATGTTTGATGGCGTGCAATAAAAATAAGCTTGCGGTCTCTATGTAGTCGGCAATTTGCCAGTACAGTTCAAACTGACAAATTTCTTAATCTTATAATAAAAGAAACCCCCAGAAAGTCATTAAAAAAGAAAGGGGCTAATTAGAAAGCTTGAGGGAAATGGGAATGTTCTACAGGAATGCAGTTGTCCCCCAATGACTTTAATTTGTATGAGACACTTTGCCTACATTTTATTTAGAAAGCTCAGGGCCAATACCGCCTGTCAGGAACACTCTGCAAATGTGCCAATCATCCTTCATTTTACTACTGTTTACAACATTGGGCACTCTCCCTGTTGGGCCTTGGTATTTTTGAACAGAGATGTGCTCTTATTGTACGGAAAGAAAGACCTAAGATTCTAGACTGTTCTCTGCTTTCTTGGTATTGATAATGCTTTTCAGGTATGGATGAAAAAAGTCTTTAAATCAATGTTTCTCAACCATGGAAACTTTAAAATAAGTTTACTTCAACTCCCAGAATTCTCTAGACAGCATGCTCACTGGAGAATTCTGGGAGCTGAAGTCTACATATCTTAGAAGTCACCACACTTTGAGGGTTTTCTTTGAATGTATGGAGACAAAAAAGCAAATTTTGGCTTAGGAGCCTCCATGTTCTTAATCCAACGCTACTGATGTTGTGTAAGTTCTCAAGAACTTCCATAGAAGAGTACATTAAAATGTGCTAAGGTTTAAGTGCCTGCTTGAATTTGGGTACTCCTTGAAGATATCTTGTTGACTTAAGAGAGAGGTGCCTGATTGCTCAGGAAATCATATAAAGCGATCATTTAAAGTCTAGTATTTTCCTGCCAGGAAAGCACCAATGTGCTGTCAGCAAAGGAAACCAACCACTTTGCTTTCTAATTTAAGTGAGCAGATTTCTCACAACACTGGGTGGGTGTAGTGATATGTGGGGAAGACCTTGGGAGGCCAGGCAAAGGGATGACGAAAGGTCAAATAAGAGACAGTCTAGAAGAAGAGATAGTGGATGTGATAAGAGGCTCAGAAGGGACACACACACACACACACACACTTCTTGATTTTACAAGTGATAGGAAAGAATTATTCTTTCAGACTTGGAAGACTAATATCAGCCTTATGAAATTAACCAGATAGGAATTAAAACCAGCGGAACTTATTCTACTCCATTGTAAAGCTACATTGACAGAATCCTGCAAGTCTGAGAATACTATCCCCTCTCCTCCCACCCAGAACTAGGGAATGTTTCTTCTGAGCCTCTCTCTCCACCCATTCTCTATCTGGGGGCTATGCTGTCTCTTATCTCAGAGGTCCCCAACCCCCTGACCGGGGCCCAGCATTGGGCTGCAGCCCATTCAGGAACTGAGCTGTGCAAGTGGCAGGCACACAGCTCCATTTACGCGAGCAGCGGGCAGTTGCGCCACGGGTGTGAATGCTGCCCGCTCACGCAAATGTAGCTGCATGCACATTGCCACTCACACAGAGCCATTTCCTCTCCCCCACCCACCCACCTGGCTGGTTTGCAAAGCCAGATAGGTTGGGGACCACTATGTTATCTGACCATTCTATTTAGCAACTCCTTTGTGCCCAGGCTCCCAAGGTCTTTCCCTCATGCCATTACTGTAGGCAGATTGATCCAGTTGGGCTTCCAGATCTTAGGACTGCAGAAAAAACAATTACTACCAACCTGCCTTCAGTCGAGGACCTACCACGAGTCAAAAGGGGGACTGTGAAAATCTCTACAGACCCCTCACATCCCAGACATAAACTGTTTCAACTCCTTCCCTCAAAATGACGCTATAGAGCCCTGCACGCCAGAACAACTAGACATAAGGACAGTTTTTCCCCAAATGCCATCACTCTGCTAAACAAATAATTCCCTCAACACTGTCCAACTGTTTACAAAGAGTGCAGTACCAATTACTATTAATCTTCTCATCACTCCTTATCGCCTATCCCCTCCCACTTGTGACTGTATGACTGTAACTTTGTCACTTGTATCCTAACGATTTATATTGACTGTTTCCAAATATGATTTGATTGCTTATTGTACCCTATGACTATTATTAAGTGTTGTACCTAATGATTCTTGACTCTTGATGGATGTATCTTTTCTTTTATGTTACTGAGAGCATTTGCACCAAGACAAATTCCTTGTGTGTCCAATTACACTTGGCCAATAAAAAGAATTCTAATTCCAATGAATGCTTACTCACCATCCATCATTATAAATGCCTCCCTAGAAAAACCATAATAATGCACTGTTTTGCAGAATTGTCCTTGTTGAAAACAAGCCAGACCTTCTGAAAAGAAGAAATAGCTTCAACCAATGTACAGAGTACACATCTATTTCTCATTTCAATTCTAGAAAGCCATAGGTGGGTTCTAGCGCTGGGTACAATAACAGGTCTTCATAATATAAATGCCTTCAAGGCATCTTGGACCTGATGTCCCATCAGCACCTCGACCCATCAAGCCAAACCTGATTCTCTAACACGTAATCCACCCACAAAGGTCTTCAGGAAACCCTCTCTTGTCCGACATTCCATTAAAGCATGAGAACAAGGTTGATGGATAGCGTACTGTTTAGCGGGCTATATATCTCACAGCTGGGGCAGTTCACAAGAGGTGCAATGAATCATGTTTAGCCTTCATAAACATGGTTCCCCCTGCTAAGAAAGACAGTTATCACCGCCAGATCTGAGACAGGATTTTACCCAAGCCAACCATACCGTTTGTTGACACCAGCTGTTTTGGATACCTAACATGTTCCTGAATGCTGATGTGCTTATAGCATTGCTGGAAAACTGTGAATCACTCTTCATAGGAAAGAAGCTGAATTACTGGGAACTGGGAAGCTGTTAGGACAGCCAGTTTATCTTAAATGTCACATTTGTTGCCGAGAGAATGGTCCCCTGATCTTTGTAGGCCTCCGCAGAGAAAGATTTTAGTATTTATATTTATTTTACTATTGTTTTTCACCTTTTTTTTAAAAAAAAATAATGCAGTGGGGTTTTTTTAGTTGCCTTGAGCGCTCACCCAGCCAGAAAGATGGGATATAAATCAAATAACTATAGCTGTGTTTTCTGTTACCCGGTCTTTTTCTAGCTCAGTGACTGTGCAGGTTACATATTATACGAAAGATGAAGGGTAATAAATTGGAACGTTTTTAGCTCCTCCAGTTCAAAAAAATTCCTTCCCTGCGATCTTGTTTTTGAGGGTAGGACGTATAATTTGCGATTGCAATTTAATGAATTCCGGGAATTGCATGCAATTTCTCTCTTGATTTCTACACATTTTACATGCATCTTCGCTGCTTTCAGACTTTTTAGTCTGCATGATAATGTAGCTTAATGCCTCTGAAATGGAAAGTGCTTGTAAATGCATGTGCAGTGTATGATTAACCTGCTTGGTTTCTTTCCTAATGTAACTAGAGCACAACCTCAGCAAATTTAAGTTTGTATGGATGTCAACTCCCAGAATTCCCCAGCTAGCCATGCTGCCTGAGGAATTCTGGGAGTTGAAGTCCACACATCTTAAAAGTGTCCGAGGTCGAGATACAGTGCCTTAGAGCAGGGGTCTCCAACCTTGGCAACTTAAAGACTTGTGGACTTCAACTCCCAGGATTCCTCAGCCACTTTGCTTAGCTTAGCTTTGCTGGCTGAGGAATTCTGGGAGTTGAAGTCCACAAGTCTGTAAGTAGCCAAGGTTGGAGACCCCTGCCTTAGAGGAAGGGAAGCCTAATATCTTCTTTTAAAGGGTCCCCATTGATGAACGAGCAGATTTTAGACAAGGCAACAATCTGGCAGGGCCTGATCTCTAAGCCACAGCTTCTTAAGCATCACACAGCACAAACCTGTCACTCGGCTAGTCCCTCCCTCTTCCCCCCCCAACACACACACACACACACACACACATTACTTAAGTAGGGATAGTGTTTGCTGTTTCTGTGTCACCTTTTCCTTTCTCAACTTTGCATTCAGTATTTCTTATTACAACCTCCACCTTAATTTGTGGTGTTTTGCTCCTCAGTCCCAATGATATGGGATAATGGGAATCCTTTCTTCAGTTTTGCAAGGACAGTGAACCCAAGTGGGCTGTGCGATAATTTAAATGACATTTTAAAACTACTGGAAAACTTATCTCTCTCCCTCCCTCTTCCCCTCTTCCTTTGTTCTTCTCTCTCTGTGTCCCCCTCCCTCCCTCTCCCACTTTCCCTCTCTCTCCCTTCTCCCTCTCCCTTCCTCCCCTCTCTCTGTCTCTCTCCCTCCCTCTCCCTTCTTCTCCATCTCCCTTCCTCCCCCCTCTCTGTCTCCCTCCCTCCCTCCCTCTGTCTCTCTCTCTCCTTTCTTCTCTCTCTCTGTCTCCCTCCCTCTCCCCGATCTCCCTCTCCCATACTCACTCATCCAGTTCCTAGTCGAATAGGGGGTATCTCCCAAACAGGAGTCCCTTGAAGTCTCATGCTTCTAACAACCAGCTCTTCATTTCAGAATGTCTTCATTTCTCTGATCTGGTTCACTTTTTTTTTTACCTGTCAGTCCTTTGCAGTTGAGATTGCTCAGAAGCCCATGGCTCGCTTTTATCAGGTGTTCACACATTGGCTTCCCATTTTCTGCTGAGGAGTGCTGCAAGTTATCAGGAGGGTTTTGAACCAATTAAGAGGTTTTACATTTCAAGTCTCCTGACAGTGTCACTTCCCCTGAATCATTCGGAGATGTAAAAATGCAATATTATAGGATCTTAATATACTGTTCAAAGGTTCTAGTGCATAGAACCTGCGATGTTCTGTTAATATACTGTTCAAAGGTTCTAGCGCATGCAACCTGCGATGGTGCAGAGTCTCTTTCCTCCTTGCTCTGCATATAGAGGAGGGGTCATAGATCATGTGGCTCAGGATGATAGGCATTGCAGTCCCTTACAATTGGATGATGTTGGGTAAGTTTCATGTAGACTAGGGGTTCCAACCTTGGCAGCTCTAAGATGGGTGGCCATCAACTCCCAGAATTCCCGAGCCATTAGATATGCATGCATGCATGCATGCATGTATGTATGTATGTATGTATGTATGTATGTATGTATGAATGAATGTAATGGCTGGGGAAATCTGGAAGTTGATGGCCACCCATCTTGGAGCTGCCAAGGTTGGACCCCCTAGTCTACATGAAACTTACCTAACATCATCCAATCCTTTACCTAGAGTGTGTGTCTGTGTGTGTGTGTGTACACACACACACACACACACACACACGGTAAAGGTTCCCCTCGCACATATGTGCTAGTCTTTCCTGGCTCTAAGGGGCGGTGCTCACCTACGTTACAAAGCCAAAGAGTCAGCGCTGTCTGAAGATGTCTCCGTGGTCATGTGCCCAACATGACTAAACGCCGAAGGTGCACAGAACCTTCCTGCGAAAAGTGGGTCCCTATTTTTCTACTTGGATTTTTACATGCTTTTGAACTGCTAGGTTGGCAGAAGCTGGGACAAGTAACGGGAGTTCACTCCATTACACGGCGCTAGGGATTCGAACCGCCGAACTGCTGACCTTTCTGATTGACAAGCTCAGCTTCTTAGCCACTGAGCCACCGCATCCCCTCCATGGTCTATATGCATCAAGAAAGCAGTCTCGGGATTACATCCCAGCAGCGATTCTTTACCGCCACTCTTACCTCTGCATCCCTCAGTGGAAAGTCAGCTGAAGTTCCTTTCTAATGGTGGGGGGTTTCTGTCCCTGCAGGAGGCCTCCGGGGAGCCACCGTGGTGGATGCTTTGGATACCTTGTATGTCATGGAGCTGCAGGAAGAATTCCAGGACGCCAAAGATTGGGTGGAGAAGAGCTTTGACTTGAACGTGGTGAGTCAGCCTTTGAATAGGTTTCTCTGTTCCGGCAGAACACCCCCCCTCCCGGTGTATTTTGAACCCTGATGTTTTGACTGGCCCTCTTCCCCCCACCCCTGGTTCCCCCCAACCTGGCACACTGTAAAAACAAGCCGAGAATAGGCCAGCGTGCAGTTGAGCTGGGAGGTAATAGGGTAAAAGGATTAAAGCAGAATCGCCTTGATTGCCAGATCAGCTATTAATCCAATCAGCCCCTCTATCGATATTTTTCAACATTGGCAGCTTTAAGATGGGTGGACTTCAACTCCCAGAATTCCCCAGCCATTACATACATACATGCATGCATACATATATACATACATACATACGTATAATGGCTGGGGAATTCTGGGAGTTGAAGTTCACTCATCTCAAAGTTGCCAAAGTTGAAAAACTCTGGTCTATATCTTTGTGGATCGGCCCGCCTCCTCTTTCCCTCTTCCCTGTCTGGAATACCTCCGTTGAAAAAGCTGGATCCTTTGAGAACTAAGCAGCTGCGGGTATTTGAAGCACAGGCCTTCCAGCTGCCATCTGATGTTTTGTAGAGGTGCAGCATCTTCATCACTCCACCGTCTTGGCTCTTGAGCTGAGAGAGAGTCCCGTAGGCCCAAGGTTCCTTAGCAAGCTTCCCTGGTTGAGGTCTCCTTGCAGCCGAAATGCCCCTGCTGTGCCTTTGACTGCTTTTTGGTGCGAAGGAGAAGTGACAAACTCTTGATAGGTGAGCCTCCAGGTAAACATCCCATTTCTTTTAAATATTTTGGGTCATAACTATGGGCAGCATGGCTAGCAATGAAAGTTGATGAGAATTATACTTGCAAACATCTGGAAGAAATTCAGTTTGGAGCAGAGTAGAACTTTTTAAAAGATGGTTAGAAGTTCCACAAATGGGACACAACAGGCCCTAAGTTGTACTACTATCCCACTTAGAGCTTAGGAACTTGTCTCTCTACTTGAAGAGACTGTGTTTTATTTGTTTATTGATTTATTATTTTTACAAATAACTCAAGGCATTGAACATATCCACACACCTTCCTCTTCCTATTTTTCCCACCACAACAATTCCGTGAGTTGGGCTGAGAGGGAGTGACTAGCCCAAGATCTGGCTTTCATGGCTTAGCCTTAACCACTAGCCCAGACTGACTTTTGTATTATGTTTATTTATTTTTATTCTCCATGAATTTGTTTGCCTCCAGGTTGGTTCTCTCATGGTTTTTATAATGCTTGAAATAGCCTATGAATATTTGGTCCTCTGAATCCCATCCCATGCTCTAGTTCAGGGGTATCAAACTCAAGGCCCACAGGCCAAATTTGGCCTGCAGGGTGCTTAGATCTGGCCCACAGGGCTGCCACCCTGGAAGCAGCGAGGACCAGCCCGCAGTGCATCTGCCAGCGAAAAACGGAGCTCGGGAGCCCTCCCGAGCTCCGTTTTCGGCTGTGACAGCTTCCTGCAACCCTCTGTCAGCAAAAATGGACCTCAGGTGCCCCCGACACAAGTGACATCAAGCTGGCCATGCCTACCCTAGCCACACCCACCCATCCCTCCCCCCCAAGATCAAACACAACCCTAATGCAGCCCTCAATGAAATTGAGTTTGACACCCCTGTTCTAGTTTATCCTATTTATCACTTTGTTTAGCCTCTCTACAGTCCCTATATTATTTGAGAGTTTTCTGTTGCTGCACAGACTAAGGTCCTCCACGTTTCTGATTTTAAAACCATTGTGGACTGGCAGCCCTGCTTATATACCAGCAGGGCAGCATTTCTCATTCCAAACCGCATCTCTGTTTTTTGCTGCAAGGCTATAGGAAAAGCAAAGGAAATTGCTCCCTCCCCCTGAAAAGCCCCTTTGAAAAGCTTTGTTTTGAAATAGATGACCAACGTGGTCTTGCAAATGGGCAGCCAGGCCTCGTAAATTTGGCTCAATGCTCTGTGTTTGGAATCGGATCAATAGGCCAACAGACAAACTAGAGAAAGGTTATTGATCTGTATTTTCACAAAAGCTCTCCCTTCTGGCCCACAAATCAATCAGCAGAAGCCTTGTGAAGAGCCGTGTCATAGGATTCTCGGCAAAAGAGACAAGATGTGGACTGAAAGTTTCTTTTTATCCAGATGAAACAGGACAACTCAGTTAGAAATGAAGTGCTTAGGGTAGGGTTTCTCAACCTTGGAAACTTCAAATGTGTGGACCTCAACTCCCAAGATTCCCCAACCAGCAAATCCATTTTTGTTATCACGAAGCAAGGCATTTATCTTAAGGCTCTATAACAGCCAACGTTTCCAGATTACAGATTCTGAACCCTCCTTGTCTCTAAATTTAAATACCTATATTTGCCAAAAACTTAGAAAAGGGAGCATTGAAAATATTGCTAAAACCTTGACAGTTTGAAGATGGATGAACTTTAACTCCTAGAATTTACTGCCTAGCAAGCTGATTGGAGAATTCTGGCATCAGAAAATTGCCAAGGTTAAGAAACAGTGATTAGGATATTAAAAAGAATATAAACCTAGGACATTTGAAAAAATACCATGTATGGTGCTCTCTGAGCTTGGTTATTTTCTTGTAGACACTTCACTACCAAACTAGGTAACGTCATCAATGCACCGCAAGTTAATGTTTTCAAGTGGATATAGAATTCAAGGTGATGTTGATGATGGCTGCAGCATCCATTCATTAGTTGAGTATAATAGCACGCTGCACATCTTCCCAAAATGACCTGATGTGAGTTGTATGGAATTATAAACACCGCACACTGGTTGTGAACAGAATCAGAAAGAATGCAAGCCCCACTTTCAGGAGTGTCCACCTCTGTAGAACCGGTAGCTCTGAACATCAGCAGACATAGAACCGGTTCTATGTCTGCTGATGTTTTTGCCCACCCATCCGCCCACCTGGGCTCTTACCTGATCTTTATTTTCCTGATTTTTCAACTTCAGCTGCCCAACGAGGCACAGTTGCAGTTTAAAAAAAACAAGAAAAGAGGGCTGTTTCAAAGGCTGCTTCTTGGCAGCAGCCTGCTAATGACGATTAACAGGCATCCCGAACCGGTAGTTAACCCTGTCTATCCCACCCCTGCCCACTTCCCGGATATTCCACACTTGGAATCCTGCATCCAGTTTTGGTCACCAAGATGTAAAAAAGATGTTAAGACTCTAGAAAGAATGCAGAGAAGAGCAACAAGGATGATTAGGGGATGAAGGCTAAAACATACAAAGAATGGTTGCTGGAATTGGGTATATCTACTTCAGTTTGATGAAAAGAAGGACTAGGGGTGACATGATAGTTCCAATATCTCAGGGGCTGCCACAAAGCCCCAAAAGGCAGGACAAGAAACAATGGATGGAAACTAATCAAGGAGAGAAGCAACCTAAAACTAAGGAGGAATTTCCTGGCAGAACAATAAATCAGTGGAACAACTTGCCTCCAGAAGTTGTAAATCCAACATTGGAAGTTTTTAAGAAGAGTTTGGACAACCATTTGACTGAAATAGTGTAGGTTTCCTACCTGAGCAGGGGGTTGGACTAGAAGACCTCCAAGGTCCCTTTCAACTCTGTTATTCTACTCTACTCTGTTCTGTTCTGTTCTATTCTAATTTCTATTCTATTCTATTCCTGTATTCCAATTCCTGTTTTTCTAACTGGCTCTTTTATGTCGTCCAGAAATACCTCTTCTGCCTGGGGGTGAGGAGGATGTTTGTGCATGCACACCTTTGGTAAAAAGCCGGTATTTATTCAGAGGACAAACCTGAATTGGCAGGAGGAAATTTTTGAAAGGGATGGTTTGACCACAATTGCTTTGACATTTCGCTGCTCCAAGATTTTTATGAGTAAAGGGCTAGTTGGAAACTTCAGTCCACCGCATCAGTGTTACATTAAAAAAAGGGAGGGGGTTGCACAAGCTTGTTCCCGTTATCATTCCCTTTCCATCCATGCTCACTGATGTAAACTGCTCTGGGGTCTAATTATTATGTCTTTACGTGAATGGATTTGTGATTTCCTCAAAATGCTAAAACCACAGAGAAAAGAATGTGGAGGCAACAAACAGTTGCTCTTACTCTCGTATATCACTGTTAGAAATGTTTAGCGTCTATGTTACTGTTTCTGGTAGGTCTTAATAAGCTGTTTCTGCTTAGGACCAAGTGATACATTTTATGTAATTTGACTATTGATATGGGAAGATTTTTTTTTTTAAATTGAAATACTGGAGACCACCAGCCAGCAGCACCAAAGTCATTCCAGATGTTGTCCCCAAAGCATGCAGAAGCTCTCTACAAGAGATAGAGGTAGAGGAAATTGTTCGTTTTGGGGGTAACAATGCCAATTATTATTATTATTATTTCCTCCTGGAGAAGGAGGTGGCAGGTTGGGGAATGTGGCAGGCAGGCTAGCTTGGGAATTCTGGACGTGGAAGTCCACAGGTCTTAAAGTTACAGGGTTATTTCCATCCATGGCTTGCAAGTGTCTCTGCTAAGGATTGTGCAATAAAGAGTACGAAAAATGTGCTTTTATACCCACTGCTTCCGTTGCACTTTCTTATCTTAGCATTCACATATCTGCCAATGAACAATATGAGACCTTCTTGGGTTGTATTTTTCTTCCAGCAGAATGGCGAAGCTTCCTTATTCGAAGTGAACATCCGCTATGTTGGAGGACTTCTGTCTGCGTATTACCTGACAGGCGAAGAGGTTGGTACTATTTGCACGTCTGATTTGCAATATGGATTTCCTCTTGGAGAATCTCAGAAAACCACACCTGCTCCCTTACCTAAGCCAGCTAAAAATGGCACCTCTTGATAAATACCAGAGCACCGATGATAGCTGTTAATTAAGTTGGGCATAATTACTTGGCCTGGCTCATCCAGTAGGAGTTTCCTCCTGTGGACAATTTCTCCTGGACAGTTCACTGGGTTGGTACATTGGCCATTGCAGAAATGCCGCTGGTCACGATTTTGTTTTTGCATTCTGAATTTATTAATGGCTTGAGGCTACCCTCACAAGGGTCACATTAATCACTGCTGTAAACTATCTTTTTTTTTTTTTTAAGTGACTACCATTTTTAACTCTACCACCAAACCCCAAAAATCTTCCTTGGCATTAAAGTCATGTGTGATGAGCTCCTAAATTTCATGGACTCATTCCAAGACATTCTTCATTATCTCAACAAGGGAGAATGCACCAGGGAAGGCATTAATTGCCATAACCTTCAGGTATTAATTCTTGGAACTGAACTACCTAGGCAAGTATTTCCATAAAACATAGCTACAAGCAGGAATCCCTTTACTGAGAACTTTTATGAAATTTAGGGCAGGCAGTAGACTTAAAAAGAGATTGATATACTTTTGTACTTTGGCTGTCAATCTGCTTCTGGGTGCAGTTCAAGGTATGGCTATTGCCTTTAAAGCCCTTTATAGATCCTCGGTGGTACAGTGGTTAGAGTGCTGTACTGCAGCCTACTTCTGCTGACTGCCGTCTGTCTGCAATTTGGCAGTTCGAATCTCACCAGGCTCAAGGTTGATTCAGCCTTCAAATCCTTCCAAGGTGGGTAAAATGAGGACCCCAATTGTTGGGGGAAATAGGCTGACTCTGTAAACTGCTTGGAGAGGGCTGTTAAAACACTGTGAAGTGGTATGTAAGTGTAAGTGCTATTGCTATAGCATTTGGTCCAAAATATCTACAGAACCACCTTCCCCCTGTAGCAGTGGTCCCCAACCTTTTGGGCACCAAGGACCGGTTCCATGGAGAAAGGTTTTTCCATGGATCGGAATGGGACGTGGTTTCATGTGCTGCCTGCATCCCATGGATGGGGCTTCACTTGTTTGCACGGCATGGTTTCTGGCATGCCGTGGCCCAATGCTGGTTCATGGACTGGGGGTTGGAGACCCTTGCCCTATAGGATTGGCCCACCCTATTTGTGCTAGAAAAAGGTACCTACTGCAGTGCAGATCCCATCAGCCAAGTAATTTTGGCTGGTGGGATCCATCAAATGGCTTTCTGCTACGGTCCCCACCTTCAGAGCTCAGATCCCCTCCCCCTCTCTTTTAGCCTTCAGGAAAAGCCTTTAAACCAGGCTATGGGGTTCTGAAGGAGGAAGCCCTCCAGGCCCACCCTTCAAAGGATATTCTCCTCCTTGGAGTAAAGGGTCTCAAAGGTGACCTTGCTTCCCAGGCCGGTGACTTGCACCACCATAATGAACTCTGCCGCATGATATAATACCGCAGCAGTACCGTTCCTGCTTGTTTTTCCATTGTTCCGTGATACACACTGAGACTGATTGCACTATATATTTTTGATGGCATAGAAAGGTTGCACAAAAAAAATTTCTAGGACAGAAACTGGAGCAAAGCAGTAGTTTGGCCTCCTGCTGTGGCTTTGCATATAGAAGAAGGGAGCTGCGTGGTTCCAATGAGAGACTGTAAGACCCTTGCCGTGCAAAAGTGTTATATGGTCACCTTTTTGTCTTTTGAAAGGAATAGCAAAGCACAGCAAGATGTGACTTCTTTTTTTCTTCCTTTCCAAAACTGTTTTTATTTTTTTTACTTAATTAAAACAAGTTAGCTTTGCCACTGTGGCCTTGGCAATGGTGCTTTCCTCATTTAGACAAAAGCTTTGGATCCTGCAAAATGTCTCTGTAAATCATTTAGCATTCTTCTCCTTATAACAAGTAAACTCTTGATTAATATATCTGCAGAACTATGCGGTTGGTTCTCGCTTTTCAGCAAGTTCAGTTCCTGTGATGACTGGAGCAAATGAGGAGTAGGGAGCAGATGTCCCCGTTTGCAAGTTTTCATAAAAAGGCTTGAGAAGCTGACTAGAACAGGGAATTGTTCAAAAGCTTTACAAGTAGTCCTTGACTTGAGATCATATTTGAGCCTTGAATTATGGTCGTAATTCAACTGGTGATTGTTATGACAGCCCACCAGTCACAGAGAAAGAAGGGGTGTGTGAAAAGGTGATGGAGATACTTACTTCTCTCCTTTCACTCAGAACTGTTTTCAATCCTGGCCAATGTCTTAATTTATGATGGCGTCAAAAAACCATTGATTTTGATGGCCTTTAGTGGAGCTTAGAGGTGGAGAAGAACTTTTTTGAGAGCTGAATGCATTCAGAAAGAGGCATCATTGTTGGGGTTCACATCCATTGTGGTCTCCCTCTCCCTCCTATACAACCTTCCCTAATATATTGTCTGCCAGACATAGAATCATAAAATTGTAGAGTTGGAAAGAAAGTCAAGATCCACTGTTTATCAATCAAACTAGGCAACTTTAAGATGTGTGGACTTCAACTCCCATGCTGACTGGGGAATTCTGGAAGTTGAAGCCCACACATCTTCAAGCTGACAAGGTTGAGGAACACTGGCCTATTTTTCATTGATTTCATACTGTCTCTTTCTCTGCACTAGCACCTGAGGGAGCCTCTATAGCGCAGTGGTTAGAGTGCAGTATTGCAAGCTACTTCTGCTGCAGCCAGCTGCCTACAATTTGGCAGTTCAAATCCTATCAGGTTCAAGGTTAACTCAGCCTTCCATCCTTCCGAGGTAGGTAAAATGAGGACCCCAATTGCTGGGGGCAATATGCTGACTCTCTAAACCGCTTAGAGAGGGCTGTGAAGCAATATAAAGCGGTATATAAGTCTAAGTGCTATTGCTATTCTAGCGGAGAGTCTTTCCCATCACCCACTAAATCAAAGGGATTCAAATTTTTCCAAGCTGTGGAACCTGTTAACTTTTTAAATCCTGACCTACAAAATGGTGGCCGTGGCACTTTATTTGTAGGAGATCAAGCCCCGCCCTTAGAGAAGTTGCTATGGATACCCCTGGCCTGTGTTTTAGTGACGTTTATTGTTTTCCACTTAATCTCTAATGGTACTCTATCAAATTCTAGCAGATCCCATGGGGTTCCTCGGAAAAGTTTGAAAAAAAACCAAACATCCTTTTAACTGGAGGGGTTCCAAGGATCGAATCCAAGATTTTCCATGTTTAATATATGTGCTGCATCTTAGCTATTGGGGGCTTCTATTTTTTCCTTAAGTTCAAACGGCTGATTTTTTTTTACCTGAATTCATTTCCAGTCTGGGTTTTTATCTATAATATGGATGTTTGTATAATTGCTGAATTGGCTCATACAATGGCTTGAATAGTTCATAATAGGCGCCTATTGAATACAGGCCCTTGAAAAAACAAAATGAAAGAAGATTCATTTCCTTGCTTATTACGCTTTTAGTTTCAGTTTGTAAGGGGAAATAATCTTGAAATGGTTACAATAGATAGAAATCTAATTAATTGTTTTAACAGTAGAGGGACAGCAAACTGCGCTGATAAAATCAAAATATTGAAGATCATTTAAAACAGACCAGGCATCAAAGTTTCTAATGCCTATTAAAGATCAAACCCACTTACATACTCTACTCCATGGTGGGACAATCCAGAAGCCACCATCCAAAGCCATTACTACCCCTTCAAACTTAAAGCGATGGCAGAGAAATAAGATTTGTGTGGTTTCCACAGTGGAAGCCCTGAGATGGTTTCTCATCTATTTTTTGTCTCATCTTTTAATATTATTACTATCTTTTATTCATTAAACATGAAACTCAGTCAACTGAACATTTAAAAATGTATCACAACTATCATTGACTGGGTCTGATGGTTGATACGGGTTGCTGCCAGCATCCATCAACAAGTATTACTACTACTGTCAACTCATAAAACATTGAAAAGTTGCCCCAATTGTTAGGGAAAATACACCTGGTATTCCATAGTAGCCTATTAAAACCCATGACAGACCTCCTAAAGACAGGGAGTCCAGGAACGAAACCCCACCCGGGACAACCCCTACAGTCGGACCTAACCTGCCAAAAAGCATTTGAAACACTGAAAGAAGTATTTGCAAAAGAACCAGTACTGAAGCATCCTAACCCCGAACAACCCTTCGTCATTCAAGCAGACACCAGTGATGTGGCAGTGGGAGCAGTGTTACTCCAAAGAAACAACCAAGTGCCAGCCACTTTGAAACCATTCAACCATTCAATTTTGGGAGTGTGGCTTGAGGCTCATGATTTAATTGGAGTAACTGCCGGAATCCTGACTACTACTGCTGCTACTACTACTACTACTACTACTACTACTACTACTACTACTGTCTCTTTTATTCATTAAACATGAAACTTAGTCAACTGAACATTTAAAATGTGGTTATTGTTATTTATTATTATTATTATTACCACCTGTACTCTAGTTGTAAATAGGAGCTAAATTACATTCACACTGAGAAAAGATGCTCACAGCTATTGCATCCAAATATTGCCCATTCAGTCTGGGCAGAAGAACAGTAGTCTACGAGAATGGTTCTCCAAACCTCTTGAAATAGCACTAGCACTACTAGTACTTAGCAATAGCATTTAGAGTTACACACAGCTCCATAATGCTTCACATCTTGTGTCTTGCCCCCAACAATCTGGGTCCTCATTTTATTGATCTCAGAAAGGTGGAAGGCTGAGTCAACCTTGAGCCCTGTCATGTTTGAACTTCAGGCTGTGGGCAGAGTTTGCCTGTAATGCTGCATTCTAGCCCCTGTGCCACCAGGGCTCTTGATGTACCTGGAAATACCTCCAAGTGGCTGAACATATGGAGGTTTATGTTTAGAAATCCAGCTCCCATTAATTATCTGCTTCCTGACTCTCTCCTCTTTTTCTTCCAACAGGTCTTCAAGAGCAAAGCTCTAGAACTTGGAGAGAAACTTCTCCCCGCCTTTAACACACCAACAGGAATCCCACGAGGAGTCATCAACCTGGGCAGGCAAGGAACAGTAATGTGTTTTTGCTAACAAATAGAGAATAAGAGGAGAAACCTACCTGGATTGAAGTAAGCAATACAGATAGTCCTCAGCTTACGACCCTAATTGAGCTCAACATTTCTGTTGCTAAGTGAGACAGTTGTTATAAGTGAATTTTGCCCGACCTTTCTTGCCACAGTGGTTAAGTGGATTCCTGCAGCGGTTAAGATGGTTGTTAAGCGAATCTGGCTTCCCCATTGGCTTTGCTTGTCAAAAGGTCGCAAAAGTTGATCTCATGATCCTGCAGCCGTCATAAGTATGAGTCAGTTGCCAAGGGTCTCAATTTTGATTGCATGACCATGGAGTGCTGGGATGGTCATAAGTATGAAAAACAGTCATAAGTTACTTCGAATGGTCACTAAGCAAACTATTGTAAAAAAAATTCTTTTTAAAAAAAAATTTTTATTTTATTTTGACAACAAACATTGACAAATACAAACATAAAACATCAAATAAAACCATCTTTCCATTGCACAGTGTGTCACTTGGTACATATCTTTTGTGCACAATATTAACAGTCTTTCCCTTCAAAATACATTATTAAAGTTTGTATTATATACATATAAACCAACTAAACATACTATAACTTCTTATTAGACTTTGTTTAAACATAGCATCCTTTTCAAGCAAATCTCAACTTTACAAAACCTCATTCATAGTATCATTCGTTTCATTGTAATCAATTATAGCATATTATTATATTGTCATATCATTACTATAATATTATGACATATTATATTTTATTTTCCTGTTTTCTTATCTAGCCATTGATAAAATAAATCCCAAATTTTATACTATTCTTTATCTTCTTGCTCTCTCATTGCTAATGTCAATTTATTCATTTCTGCACATTCTATTATTTTCTACCAAACTGTTGTAAATTGAGGACTATCTGTAATGTTTTCAATGGGAGCCAAGCCAATGCTGTCAGAAAGCAAATGTGGATAGCTTTCAGTTTCTCCCAGATTTCCCCCAACTTGGCACTTTCTGTCTGTGGGGAGGCTGAGATTTCTGGGTGTTTTAGGCTCCCAGTGATTTATTAACCCAGCTGAATTTGGAGAATTTTCCAGTAACTCTTGCAGTGGGGCTTTCATTGACTTAAATCAGAGGTCTCCAAACTTGGCACCTTTAAGACTTGTGGACTTCAATTCCCAGAAATCTCCAGCCAGATATGCTGGCTGGAGAATTCTGGGAGTTGAAGTCTACAAGTCTTAAAGGTGCCAAGTTTGGGGACCCCTGCCTTTAATCAGCATTTCTCAATCTTGGTGTCTTTTAAGATAGGTGGACCAGAATAACCCAGCCATCTGGGGAATTCTGGGAGTTGAAGTCCACCTCTCTCAAAATCACCACGATGGAGAAATATTGATCTGAGGCAATGCTGGGTGGGGAATTCTGGGAGTTGAAGTCCACATATATGTCTCCAAGGTTGAGAAACTGTACCTTGGATCGTGAAGTTGAACTTCTCCCCAAACAAAGCTCTTTTCTGTTCACAGGGCAGAGTTTCCTCCCAATCTAACCGTGTTCCCAGGTGTTACAGAAACCAGAATGACTCAGGCCAACCTTCCCCTGGTTACTTGAACTGACACTTTTCAGATCTAGCTCCCGGTCATCCTAAATTGACTACAGTTATTCTGGCTGATAACTGGAACTTGAAACCAATATAGCAGAAACTGCCAGGCTGGAGAAAGATTGGCCTGAACTGAAACCAAAGTTGGCATAGTTGACTAATTTCTGAATTTCGCTTGGAGGTGAAATTGAAAAACATTTTCTGCTTCAACGTGCTTGTTCTCTGCAGTCATAACCCCTCTCCGCACCCTTGTTTTTGTAATCACAAAGTTCCCAGCTGTTCTCTTGGTTTCAGCTTACTCAAGGCATCTCTGGTTTGTGAGGGTGATAGGAATTTGAAAGATCCTTGCCTGAGATTTTGGGGTGCCCTCAGCTGAGAGAAAGAGGTGAATTAAAATGAACTGGTGGTTGAGCTTTGCCCTCCTTTCGTCTCGCCGCATTTCTATAACCTCTCTGCTCTGACTTTACAGTTTTTACAATGTTGAGTTTAGTTCAGTGTGTTCCTATAAAGAAGACCTAATTTTTGCTCTTTGAATTGTCAGCCTGAATCCTAGAGTAATTAATCTTTGCCTTGAATGTCATTCTTGGTGAGCATCCTTAGGGCAGTTTGAATATCACTCCAGACCAGTTGTTCTCAGCCTCAGCAACTAGCTAGGGAACCCTGGGAATTGAAGATAAGATTCGTTGCTTTAGATCAGAGCTCCCCAACCTCCGGTCCATGGACCAGTACCAGTCCATGGCTTGCCAGAAACTGGTCAGTCAAGCAAGCAAAGCCCCAACAAATGCACATGTGGAACCATGAAACCACGCCCCCACCCAGTCCACGGAAATACTGCTCTCCACGGAACCAGTCCATGGCACCCAAAAGGTTGAGGGCCACTGCTCTAGGCTTCCCAAGTTGTTCAATAATTTGGCAGCACATAGTTTTCCCGCCCATCTTTCCCTCTCTCCCTCCGATCTCTTTTCTTCCCTCCCTCCATCTCTCCCTCCCATCTCTTCCCTTCCCTCCCTCCCATCTCTCCTTCCCATCTCTTTCCTCCCCTTCTTCCCTTCCCTCCATCTCTGTCTTATCTCTCCTTCCCTCTTCCTCCCTCTTCCTCCCTCCCATTTCTTTCCTTCCCTCCCTCTCATCTCTCTCTTCCATCTCTTTCCCTCCCTCCCTCCCTCCCCTTGAGACAAGGAGCTGCAGGTTGCTCACCACGTGCCTTGATTAGAAAGTGCAGAAGCTGTGTGAATGCTAAAGGATCATGCAGGAGATCCTAATCCAGAGGGACAAAAGGTGGGGACATTCAGCAAAATGTGGGGATTTTGATGACCAAAAGTCTGGCTGGGAAAGGAATCTGCACAGGTTGTCCAACTGTTAACCTGATAGATATAAACAGGCCAAGAAGAATCTCTTTTTCTCCCTTTTTCAGTTTTCTATAATTTAGAAGAATAACTTGGACCTCTTCCTGGAGGCAAAACCAAACGAGATTTATGACACAAGAAATTTCTTATGATTTGAGCCTATTAATCTTGTTTTGCTGAGTAGTACTGAAAATGTATTGCTAAGCAACCACCATTTTAAGTAACTAAAATGACATAAATTTTTAAGAAACGATTCCAAGGTGTTGAGGTTAGCGTTTGTATGTATAACTTCTAAGTTCATTTTTTTTGAGGGTGGAGAATAATTCTCCGGAAAGCCAAGTCAAGGACTTGCATTTGCCTTCCTGCTTAAAGTTGAGGTTAGAACCCTGAGGGGAGGGAAGAAAGGGCAATCGGTTTGAGAACACCAGAAGGAAGAAAGGCCATTTTAAATTTAGCCCTCCATCCTCATTCATTTGAAAATGAACAGCCTGGTTTGCTATGAGAATAATCTATATTAAAGTTAACTTGCGAGAAACACTTATTGGTTATCACCACTGTAGGTGGTGAACCTACCCAATGAATGTGACGATCTAGAGTATCCAGGTAAGGAAGAAACATCACTGGAGATAAAAGGTGGATTGTCAGCATCCCCTAGGACAGGGGTCTCCAAATTTGGCAGCTTTAGGACTTGTGGACTTCAACTCCCAGAATTCCCCAGCCAGTTGAAGTCCACAGATCTTCAAGTTGCCAAGTTTGGAGACCTTTGCCTTAGGATAATGGGATATTATAATGGGAGAAAGCCATAGGATATCTATGGCTTTTTAGGTTACCCAGTGGAGCTTGGTGTAGTGAGGAAGGGATTGGTCTAGGAGCAAGGAGACCCAGTTTCTAGTTTCCCTTCAGCCATGGAAGCAATCAAGATCAGGGGTCTCCAAAGCAAAGCTGCCTGAGGAATTCTGGGAGTTGAAGTCCACAAGTCTTAAAGTTGCCAAGATTGGAGACTCCTGACCTAGATGACTTTGGACCTCCCACTCTTTCTCAGTGTGATGTAATCAGGGATGGGCTTCAATTTTTTTTAGCAACGGGTCCTCTGCCCGGTTGCTGGGTGGGCGTGGCCTTATCGGCCTCCTGCATCCCAGCGGGGAGGGGCGTTTTCGAGCCTCCGGGAAGGTGAAAACAGCCTCCCTGAGTTCCAGAGACTCTCTGGAAGCTGGAAATGGGCCTGGTTTTGACCTTCCCGAATTTCTGGGAAGCCCATTTTTCACCCTCCCCGGGCCTATACACGCTCCCTGCACTTACCTGCATCCAAAATGGGCCGTTTGGGTACTCTGGGGAGAGGAGGTGCGGGGTGGGCGGGGCCAGCTGTGTAGAATCAATTCAACCGTGTTGAATCTTAGCTAGGGGCTCTCCCGAACCCCTCCGAACCCCCATCAGCCCACCCCGGATGTAATATAGTGGACTGGATCCCTAGAAGGGAGGGGCTTCCATTCCAGAGGAGCAAGAGACAGTTCAGTCCAGATAGTCTGTGTGAGAGAAAGAGGACGAGGACAGCCCCTCCCTAATAGCTCTCATAGTATATGTTTAATGTAGGTAGAAGGCTGCTTTGGTTTGATGAGATTGATGTCCGGTCTCAAAAAATCAAGAAAGGTACACGCAACGATTCAAACAAGATTTCTTTATTTTTCCTCATCTAGAGGCAGAATCTTGCAAAACACACTTATGACCTGGAACTAGAGGTAGCCCTCGACTTGTGACCACAATTGAGCCCAAAATGTCTGCTGTTAAGTGAGACATTTGTTAAGTGAATTTTTGCCCCGTTTTATGACATTTCTCACCTCGTTTGTTAAGGGAATCGCTGCAGTCGATAAGTTAGTAACCCGATCGTTACGTGAATTTTGCTTCCCTGCCGATTTTGCTTGCCAGAAGGTTGCAAAGGGAGTTGATCATGTGATCTTAGGCCACAGCAACAGTCATAAATATGAACCAGTTGCCAAGCATCTGAATTTGGATCGCATGTTCATGAGGATGCTGGAAAGGTCGTACGTGTGAAAAATGGTCATAAGTTGCCCTTTTAGTGCTGTAACTTTGAACTATCATTAAACAAACCGTTGTAAGTCGAGGACTATCTGCCCTATATACTTTGAGAACTACCAGTTCACTTTAACTGCCACAAAAAAAGTTTCTAAAATCAGGCTGATCAAAAACCCATTTTATTACCGTCATATCTTACAACTGTAATGGGCAGGCTCCATTACAGTCATAACTTGAGGACTGCCTGCATAAAACATAATTGTCGTTCTCCTGGATCAGTCCAAAGTCCAGCATTTTGTTCCCAGCCTGGTTCTTGGGACAACGTTGACGGTGAAGGCAGCAAGCTATTTGTCCCCCAATAGCTGATCTACAGGTTGCCTCAAAAGCAGGAGACTCCAACCGTGGCCACTTTAAGCCTGGGGGACTTCAACTCCCAGAATTCCCCAGCCAGCTGAAGTTCCCCCGGGCTTAAAGTTGCCACGGTTGGAGTCCCCTGCTCAAAAGCATCCTCATAACTGTTGGCAGACCGACTCGATATTATCATTATTTATCTTCTCTCCAAACCACTTGTAATTGAACTCCCTGAAACGGCTAGGTTTAAGGGAGATCGGTAGTGGATTTACCCCTGTGGCGATCGATACGATTCATCTAAAAGTATTAAACTGCACCCAAAAGCCCGTCTTATTTCCCCAAATCCTAGTCAGAGAAAGAATTTGGCTTTTCAACACCTGTAAGTTTTTATTTTATTTTTTTTAAAGGTTACAGTGGAACCATCCCCTCTGGAGTCCATTGAGCGCCCTCTGCTGCCTCCCTGCAATTCCTCCCTTCAGATAATCATAGCTGTGATAATTGTCTTTGCGGGAAAAGAAACTTTAACCGCAATCTGCCTCCCGTGCTAATCAAGAGTTATTAGGATCAGGTCTTCCTGTTTTTTGAAGTGGCAGTCAATGAACTTCTCGCAAGCCGACAATTACGGAGGCTATTTTCAACCCAATCCTAAAAATATAGGCTGCTCTGCAGAGGTTGAGATGATCTTAATAGACTGTAATCAAGATGGTTGTGTTGGCTGATTGGAGAAGATGAGTAAGGAAGCAAAGTCCGGGAAAGTTCCTACGATTGCTACGCTTTTTCTTAAACTCTGTCAATTTCCTGCAATTTTACCACTTGGCAAAACCAGGATGTTTTGTTGCATTTCTTGGGGCCTTGGATCTCTAGATGTTTGCTTTTCACCACAAATTGTCCCTGCTGCCTTTTCCATATGCTAAGCTTACCTCTGGAATGTTTATGTCTTTTAAAAGCATAGTCGTGCATGTCAAAATGCACACTGTAGTCAAAGCCGCTCTTCATTTGGCTTACCAGACTTAATATCTTATGGATATTTATATATTTAAATATATCCCTACTGCCAACAAATGCAGAGGAACAATGGCAGTGTCCAAAAAAAAAAAAAAGAAGTATAGCAAATGTGACTTTTTATATCTACCTGCTAAGTACTCCGTGTATATTAGCTCCTGTGCTTGTCTGTTTTCTGTGTAGCCAGACCAAATGCCTTTCCTGCATGTGACACTATCTCAAACACCAAAAATTATACAATATTATTATCAACTAAGTTGCTGGAAATAAGGAGAAGGATGTAAGTGGCATCTGGAGAGATTTGAGCTTTGAATGTTAGGTTCAAGGGGCCTTTCCCGGTACAGATGTCCATGATCAGATTTTTGGCCAATTTAGTGTTTTTCAGGAACGTGGAGAGGAAAGCTGAGGTATATAACTAATGAGTAAATCACATTAAGATACATAGACTTCAATTCCCAGAATTCCATACATGCTGGCTAGGAAAATCTGGGAAGCTAAATGAAGTCCAAACATCTTAATGTTTCCAATGTTGGGAAAAGTTAAAACTAAATACACAATGTTTTTGTCCAGGCTAAGCCCTGCAGAGAATAGGTCACCTGGAGCTAAATCAAGGTTGAAAACTGCCTGGGATTCTCACTCCTTGTATGCTTAGCTCTTTTTTTCTTTTTCTGTTTCCCCCAGTGGCATGAGCTGGAGCTGGGGATGGGCATCCGCAGGAAGCAGCATTTTAGCTGAATTTGGGAGCCTCCACTTAGAGTTTATGCACCTTTCGGAACTGTCTGGAAATCCCATATATGCTGAAAAAGTAAGTATGCCCTTCCTTCCTTCCTTCCTTCCTTCCTTCCTTCCTTCCTTCCTTCCTTGTTTTCCTTCCTTCCTTCCTTCTCCTTGTTTTCCTTCCTTCCTTCCTTCCTTCCTTCCTTCTCCTTGTTTTCCTTCCTTCCTTCCTTCCTTCCTTCCTTCCTTCCTCTCCTTGTTTTCCTTCCTTCCTTCCTTCCTTCTCCTTGTTTTCCTTCCTTCCTTCCTTCTCCTTGTTTTCCTTCCTTCCTTCTCCTTGTTTTCCTTCCTTCCTTCCTTCCTTCCTTCCTTCCTTCCTTCCTTCCTTCCTCTCTTCCTTCTCCTTGTTTTCCTTCCTTCCTTCCTTCCTTCCTTCCTTCCTTCCTTCCTTCCTTCCTTCCTTCCTTCCTTCCTTCCTTCCTTCCTTCCTTCTCCTTGTTTTCCTTCCTTCCTTCTCCTTGTTTTCCTTCCTTCCTTCCTTCCTTCCTTCTCCTTGTTTTCCTTCCTTCCTTCCTTCCTTCTCCTTGTTTTCCTTCCTTCCTTCCTTCCTTCCTTCCTTCCTTCCTTCCTTCCTTCCTTCCTTCCTTCCTTCCTTCCTCTTTTCTCGTTTTTTTCTCTCTTTTATCAATTGGTGTGAAGTGATTCCTCTCCCTCTTTCAACCTGCCACCACGTCTCCCCTCACAAACACGTTCGCCTAGGCACCCAAAGCAGCCTCTATTGAAATTCACTTTCCCTCTGTAACAAGGGCCCAGACTTGAGAAATGGGAATCTCACACCTCCACCTTAATCCCAGCCATAATCATTTTGGCAGTTCCAAATCGAGTGTGTCACTTCCGCTTGTGGGCTGTGGCAGAGAACCTGTAAGAGGTTAGGGAGCACTTGCTCTTAGCTCAGGAGCTGAAGCTCAGGGTCTCCTTCAGGCCAAGCAATTTGGCTAACTCCATCCTGTTGTACTGAGGTGTTATCTGCCTGCCAGTGGCAAAATTGCTGCTATCCAATATAAGACACTGCAGATCAGTGAAGTCTTTAGAACAATGTTCCTCAACCATAGCAACTAGCATGGATGGGTTTCGAACCCCACAATTCCCCAGTTCTGCTGACTTGGGAATTCTGGGAGTTGAAATCCAGCCATCTTCAAGTTGCACTGCTTTAGGATATCTCCCATTCCTTCCGATAGCTTCTTCTGTTTCTTTTCTTGAGTTAATTGCACAGAAATGAGACTTTTTTCCAAAGAGGGTAGAGGCCTGAGTCCTTCTCCTGCTGTGAACTTTTTAAAGATTCGGAAGAAACCCTTGGAGAGCGTGGGGTGATTATTGCTGAGAGTTGATAGTGGCTGTGGATATACTTTGCATCTGGTGATTACTTCACGCCCTTCCTCAGTAGATTCTTGGAATACTTTTGGAGTCACATTTTGCTAGCAATCATATAGGTTTAATCTCCCCCACCCCCTATATAGTCCTATAACTGTCTGTGGGAGTGAGAACCTAGCTGCTGTAAGGCACCTACCACCCACTAAGAATATCCCAGAGTCTGAAGGAAACTGAAAGAAACTATTGTGGTGACCAAGAGTGCAGAGAAGAGCAACGATGGTGATTAGAGGGCTGGATCCTAACACATATGAAGAACGGGTTGCAGGAATTGGGTATGTCTAGTGAAAAGAAAGACCAGAGGTTGACACGATAGCAGTGTTCCAATATTTGAGGGGCTGCCACAAAGATGAAGGGGGGGGTGTCAAACTATTTTCAAAAGTACCTGAAGGCAAGACAACAAACAATGGATGAAAACTAATCAAGGGAAGAAGCAATCTAGAACTTCCTAACAGTGGAGTCAATCAACCAGTGGAACAGCTTGTCCTCAGAAGTTGTAGAGGGCTGAGCAACAAATAAGGTACCCTGGA
Source organism: Notechis scutatus (assembly GCF_049901735.1). NCBI lineage: Eukaryota > Metazoa > Chordata > Lepidosauria > Squamata > Elapidae > Notechis > Notechis scutatus. The sequence continues at coordinate 10,588,681 of NC_142016.1, forward strand.
ATTGAAACTGTTAAAAAACAATAACATTGTTCCCTAAGAAGATTTTTAAGCTGCGAAGGAGAGAGAAAGGGGAAAAGATTTGGTTTTCTCCTTTTCCTATACTGACAGCTAAGAGACTTAAGCAAGAAATTGGAAAAAAATCCACTTTGATATTAATAGGCATTTAATGCTGAAAATAAAAAGTCAAAGGGATAATAAAGATTTCTGGATAATTAAAAGCTTTTGAAAACAGGAAAGGAGAGAAAAAGAATAAAAGGGTAGGATCTGGAAGGGAGGAGACTGCCTGGAATTAAAAAAGAATTTACAGCAAAATCTCAACCAGACTTCCAAAAGGTACATTCTAACTGAAATATTACAACAAAAACCCCAGGAAGAGAAAGTCGAAAAAGAAATAAGGAGATATAACTCGGGGCTATCTAGATTACTTGATGATTTCTGGATTCTTGGTTATTGTTTTGAATGACTAAAATCAATCGGGTGGTTGTTTAAAACTGTTTAAAATGGCTCCACTTTTAGAAGAACTGAAAATGGAACTTAAAAAGTACAAAGAAGATGCACAAGAAGGGAGAGGTTCTTTTGGCTTCATATTTCAGTTTTTAGAAATGGAGATTTGGAATTATGAGAAACAACAAGAAATGCCTGCAGAACAAGAAGATTGTGACAAAGAAGAAGCCATCTTTAATGAACAAGTAATCTTAGATGGGGGGAAGGAAAGGGGGAAAGAGAATGGAAAGTTTAAGATTGGGAAAACAACTCCAAAAAAAAAAATAGTGAAAAATAAGTATAAAATCAGAAAGCAACAGAAGAGGGAAATGCAGAAGAGAGAATTAGAACTAGAGAGACAAGGGGGTAAAAAGGGGAGGGAGAAGATGAGAGGGAAGAAAGAAAGGAAAAGAAGTTATAAAGGACAGAAGCAAAATATAGAGAAACAGGGCCTATTTAGAGATAATGGGTGAAAACTTAATGGAAAAAGGGATTCTGCAAAGGTACATAAGATAGTATGGTTATATTAGAAGCAGAAATAATTTTAGAAAATATGAAACAATGTATGATTAAAATGTCTGATAAAATAGCTATCGTAATTCAGTGGAATGCTTGTCAGTAAATAAATGTAACAAAAGGTATATTTAATGATTTATAAAACATGTGAAGAGAAATAAGGGAAAAATTAATTATGGAGATTATATGTGTTTTTAAGGAAGTATGATATTTAATTGAAAATCTTAAAGATGTTAAGATTTTAATGATTATTAATGATAGAACTGAACTGGAATGGAATGAGGGTTTATAATTACATATATTTACAATCTTTCTTTTTTTAAAAAAAAGAATATACTGTGTATTATAAGAATGTGCCAAGCAGAATTCGATTGGAAGTTATGTATTATGTATTATATTGAAGGTCATAAACTTAAGGTATATATTGAAGTTTAAATAAGAGTTGAATGGATGTAATTAAAAGATATAAAAGTGCCATACTCCAGTTAGTAACTACAGGAGAAAATTTGTTTAATGAGAAAAGATAATATGAAATTGAAACAGAACAGACAAAAGTATAAATATAATGATTTGAATTGAGATGAGATCATCTAAATAAAATTGAGAAAATTAAAAGAGGGGAAAAACTATTTAGAAAATGTAAAATAGTATAAGATATGGAATAGAATACAAATAGGAGCATGAAATTGAGTTTTGTGTCTGTATAAAGAAGCTCAAACCGGGACCATGCTATTTTCAAAAAAGATGTTTTACTTGTATTTTGTGTGTGAAAACCCAAATAAAACTTTATTGGAAAAAAAGAAGAAGTTGTAGAGCAGGGGTCCCCAACCACCGGTCCGCGGACCGGTACCGGTCCACGGAACAACTCCTACCGGGCCGCGGCTTGCTGGGCGCCGCCATCTTTTTCATGAAAAAGTGCTTCCGGTGAGCTTTTCCGGGTAGAAAGCTCACCGGAAGCACGTTTCATCAAAAAGATGGTGGCGCCAGTGCTCGGTGAGCTTTTCCGGTAGAAAGCCATTTCTACCCGGAAAAGCTCACGAGCGCTGATGCGCGCCATCTTTTTTGATGAAAACGTGCTTCCGTGAGGCCACCGGAAGCACTTTTTCATCAAAAAGATGGCGGCGCCCAGCTGATGCCGGTACCGGGCCGTGGCGTCAAAAAGGTTGGGGATCACTGTTGTAGAGGGCTTCAACACTGGAGGCTTTTAAGAAGAGATTGGACAGCCATTTGTCTCAATGGTATAGGGTCTTCTACTCAAGCAGAGGGTTGGAGTAGAAGACCTCCAAGGTCCTTTACAGCTTTATTACTCTATTCTTTTCTAAGCCTTCCTGTTAGGATTAGAACTGGCATCCTAAGAGGTTGTCCCTGAGACCCCAAGACTCCAGCAGTTCTGCGCTCCTGAACTATTCTTAGATGTGACTGGAGAACAGCTCATAACCCAACTTTAAAAAGGCATCCATCTGCCTGCTTGCTAAGTGGGAAAGGGCTGGCTAGGATGCAAAAGGAAATTTGAGTGGCGGGGAGATAGGCGTGGAGGGAAAATACTAGAAAAGCTGGAAACCAAATGGAGAAATGAGATGCATAAATGAAGCATAGAATGAGAGAAAGGACCGGCACAGAAGATGTGCTGGAGAAGAGAGGAAATATATAGGAGCTTAGATAGAGGGGGAAAGGCAAAGTTGAAGTTGTAAACAAGGAAAAGATGCACCACAGGGATGGAGATTATGAATATGCAACCTTAATGGAAAGCCTTTGTTGAAGTTAGGATTAACGCAAAGTGCCTCATCCTAACATATCCCTTAATGCAGGAGAGAGGATGATTCTTGTTCAGTGATTTTCCAAGAGGTCAGTTGAACAGCCTACTCACCTAAGTCCCTCTGTCAATGCAAAAACCGGCTTGTTAATGGCTTCGCCCACCCAGAGCATGCTGTCGATTAAAGCTAAAGCTGTATGAGAGCATGCACAAGGGGTGCCGATTGTAAACAGCCATCTGGAGGGAAATGGGCTTGGTGGAAAGCTTATCAGTTCATTAGCTCCCAGCTAGAGATCTGTGGGCTTTTTTTTTTTCTCTTAAAAAAACCCAACCCAAAACAAAATAGCTCATTGCTAATCTACATGCATGTTCAGACTCGCTCTTGAAATGCCAGGGTCTGCAGCAGGAGAGCGCTGCACTCCCTAATGTGCAGTGGGAGCCAACTTGACAATTGATGAAAGAATGGAGCACACCAACACTCGATCTTTGTTGGGTTAAATGTCAAGTTTGCAATCCTGAGCCTGAGGCTAGCTTGCCTTCACTCCTGTTAGCCAAACAAAGCCACAAGGTTGAAACAGGATCCATCCCAACCTGTGGGTTCTAAGCAAGGGATTCCAGACCTTAGCACTTAAATCACAGTGGGTGTTAACACAGTACAGTATGGCCAAGAAAAGCGAGTCATTACTGAACACATCGAGTTTGCAGCAGGCCTAGCTGGATGTCATAACAAATACACATTGTAGCTTGATTAGAAACACTGCCTATAAAATGAAGGTTTCTTTGAAACTGATGAGATTGAACGCAAATCAATGGCCTGACTATTTTCTTTTAGCACGTGTCCTCTTAGGTGTTATGGTACCCTTACAGAGCTGGATTGGTTAGTGCAGTGGTGTCGAAGTCGATTTTATTGAGGGCCGCATCAGGGTTATAGTTGACCTCAGGGGACTGGGGTGGGCATGGCCAGGTCAACATCACTTGTGTCGGGGATGCCTGTGGTGGCCCGAGCGCTCTCCAAACTCTGTTTTCAGCTGTGACGGCCTCCTGCAACCCTCTGTCAGAGAAAATGGAGGCCCTCCCGAGCTCCATTTTTGCTGGCAGAGGCACTGTGTGGGGGTCACTGTTTCCTGGGGGGTTCCGGGGGCCAGATCTAAACACCCCACGGTCTGGACCTGGCCCCTGGCCCTTGAGTTTGACACCCCTGGTCTAGTGGTTAAGGCACCAAGTTAGAAAGTAGGAGACTGTTCAAGTCCCACCATGTCATGAAAACCAGCTGAGTGACTGAGCCAGTCACTCCCTCTCAGCCCAACTCACCTCACAGGGTTGTTGTGGTTGTTGTGAGGAAAATAGGAGGACGATGTATTGGATATGTTCACCACCTTCAGTTATTTGTAAAAATAAAAAAGGCAGGGTATAAACAAAATAAATGTAATGTATCCTCTAATGGGATCTGAAAACAACCAGCCAGCTTGCATTCCATTGCAGTTTAGCGTGGGAAACTGCTCTGGTGCCATTGCCTTATGTGCCCCTTCTGAGGTTCCTCAACCACTAGAAGGTCCACAGCCAAGGGGGAAATGGCAAAAATGTGTATGTGTTGGATGCGGTTGCTTGGCAACAGTGGACATTTCAGAGTCTGCCTCTTGGCACAGTTTCTTGCAGTTCTCTTTGGCTTGGGAATCCTGTGGTGTTTTTGGCTGATTTGGAAGGGCTGCTTGGAGAAACAGCTGTTTAGGGATCTGCTGCCACAGATGGCATTTGTGAGGGTGGGCCTAGCAGCGATAACAGCTAAACGAAAACTCTGTGTTTCAGGGCGATACATACCCCTGAATAAAGAGGCACTGGATGCAAACCAACAAAAAATGGCCTCTGCCATCGGGTCCCGCTGTGTTGTGAGCAATGCAGTTGGCTAAATTACCATGACTTTGTCCGGCCTCCTTTAAAACTGGCAAAATCAGTGGTCATCACCACCATGTCTGATGGTGTTGAGTTTGTCCTTGACTTTTCATTTCGTGACCGTTCAAAGTTACAATGGCCCTGAAAAAAGTGACTTATGACCATTCCTCACACTTATTACCACCGCAGCATCCCCATGGGCATGTGAGCAAAATCCAGACGCTTAGCAACTGTTTCGTATTTATGACGGTCCCGGGGTCATGCGATCCCCTTCTGCAACCTTCTCACAAGCGAAATCAATGGGGAGGCCAGAGTCCCAACTTCAGTGTGTTAAGGCTGAAATTGACCTATGGGTAGCCATTTTAGTCAGGCTTAGTATATATTCTTTTTCTTACTTTCACTGTGGCAGTCGTGGGGGAGAAAGGTTTCGGCCTTGCCACATTCCTAACAGGAGGTAGTGGAGATAGAGTTGTTGAGGCTAGGTGGTTCTTCTTCCCGTGGGAAAACAAGCTGTCCCTGCTTAGGCCCCGAGTTGGAGATTTATGACATCAAGCAACGTTGAATTACTTCTATTGGAGAATGTGACTTTGGGGGGTTGTTTCTAACTTCTAATATTGTAGGGTAATTCTGGGTTGTGTCAGATCCGGAATTTCCACAGACTTTGCCAATTTGATGCTTTCCTAAATAAAAGAAATTGTCTTGGAAGATGGACTTTGTTCTTCTCTTTTTGAATGGGTTTAATCACTTGGAAATCTGACATTATTCCGAATTCACTTAACAGCTTATGGCAAGAAAGGCTGTAAAATGGGGCAAAACTCACTGAACAAATGTCTCATTTAGCAACAGAAATTTTGCGGATCAATTGTAGTCGTAAGTCAAGGACTATTTGTATTGTGTTAGGACGCCTTTCCTTTTATCAGCCTGAAATCTCTCCATAGTTGACCCCAGAGACATAACCTAATACAGTAGTCCTTGATTTGCAACTATTCATTTAGTGACTGTTCATTCAGTTTCAGCAGCACTGAAAAAAGTGTTTTGTTTATAAATTTATTTATTTACTGGTCCTCCTACTTATGCCCGTCACGGTAACCCCATGGTCACATGATCAAAATTTGGGGGCTTGGCAACCGGCATGTATTTATGGCAGTTGAAATGTTCCAGGGACAAATGATCGCCATTTGCAACCATCTTAGCCCGCTTCCAACAAGCAAAATCAGTGGGGGAAGCTGGATTCATTTAATGACCGCATGATTCATTTAACGACTGCAGTGATTTGCTTAACAACCATGGCAAAACAGATTGTAAAATTAGGTGTGACTCACTCAACAACCTCCAGTTATCATCAGTACAGGTAGTCCTCGAGTTACGACCACAATGGATTTGTGCACATTTATGTTGGTAAGTGAAACATTTTTAAAGAGAGTTTGCCCCATTTTATGACTTTTCTTGCCAGAGTGGTTAAGTGGATCATTGCATTTGTTAACTGAGTAACCTGGTTGTTAAGTGAATCTGGCTTCCCCATTGACTTTGCTTGTCAAAAGGTCGCAAAAGGAGATCACATGTCCTCTGGGACATTGCAACGGTCATAAATACGAGTCAGTTGCCAAGCATCTGGATTTTGATCAGGTGACCATGGGGATGCTGCGATGGCCGTAAGTGTGAAAAACAGTCATAAGTCACTTTTTCAGTGCTCTTGTAACTTTGAACAGTCACTAAATGAAAAGTTGAGGACTCCCTGTATTTGATGGGTGGCTTCATTATTAATAAAATCAGTTTATTAAAAATAGCAAAGAGTTCATAATAACTTTTTTTTTTTTTTAATCTCCTTGTAGGTGATGAACATCCGCAAAGTCCTGAATAGAATTGAGAAACCTCACGGGCTTTATCCGAATTTTCTCAGTCCGGTCACAGGGAACTGGGTACAGCGTGAGTATTCAGACTCCTTTGGCTAAACCAAAGGGATGTTTTATCAATGCACATCAGACTTCTAGTGTGACTCCTGAATAAGGGAAAGATTTGCCACCAAATTCTGTTCTTCGTTAATGCAAACTGAGTCACTCCTCATGCGAGCTGTCTCAAACCAAGTCCTTTGAACAGGTGTGAGGCAGCCATCCCTGCCGTCTTTTTTGCCAGGTGTCTCTTAATCAGGGGTGGGATTCAGCCAGTTCGGGTGAACTGGATGTTTTTCTCTGGTAATATTACACTACTAACTAGAGCATACAAAACATTTGCTAGACCAATACTCGAATACAGCTTATCAGTCTGGAACCCACATTACATACAGTTGAGAAAGTCCAGAAATATTTCACAAGAAGAGTTCTCCACTCCTCTACTCATTGCAGAATACCTTATGCCACCAGACTTGAAATTCTAGACCTAGAAAACCTAGAACTACGCCGCCTTAAGTCCGATCTAAGTATAGTATATAAAATCATACATTGCAATGTCCTACCTGCAAATGAATACTTCAGCTTCAACCATAACAACATAAGAGCAAACAATAGATACAAACTCAAGGTTAATCGTACCAAACTTGATTGCAGGAAATACGACTTCAGCAACAGAGTGGTCAATGTCTGGAATACTCTACCCGACTCTATGGTTTCTTCCCCAAACCCCAAAAACTTTAACCTTAGACTGTCTACTATTGATCTCACCCCTTTCCTAAGAGGTCTGTAGGGGGCGTGCATAAGCGCACCAACGTGCCTACCGTCCCTGTCCTATTGTTTCTTTTATATTTTTTTCATTTTTCTTATATGTATCCATGTATTCATAATTATGTTTTTACTTATACCTATTATCTTGTAAGCAATTGACAAATAAAAATAAATAAATAAATAAAATAAATAAATGCATTTAAAAAAAAATTAAATCTGATTCGCCGAACCGGTAGTTGAACCGGCTGGCTGGCCCTGCCCACCCCGCCTCTCCCAGGAGTCTCCATGTGGCCTGTTTTGGATGTAGGTAGGTGTAGGGGCTGTGCGGAGGCTCTGGGAGGGGGGAAAACGGCCCTACCAGAAGTACCGGAAGTCCAGAAATGGGCCTGTTTCCCGCTTCCGGAGAGTCTCCGGAGTCTGGAGGAGGCTGTTTTTGCCCTCCCAGAGGCCCGAGGGAAGCCTCCGGACTCTGGGGAAGGCAAAAAAATGGCCCTCTCGGAAGTTCCAGTAGGCCACGCTCATCTTGGCCAAGCCCACCCAGCAACCGGGCAGAGAACCAGTTGTTGGGGTTTTTGAATCCCACCCCTGCTCTTAATACAGAAAACCACAAAAGACCAACCAGGAGGGTAGGCGAATTCGTATAGGAGAAAAGAAAATGACACGCTGGAGTGTGAGACCTAGCACAGTTTTACACTTGAAAGCACCAAAGGAAAACAATAGAGCAGTGTTTCTCAACCTTGGCAGTGTGAAGATGGAAGGACTTCAACCTGCAGAATTCTGGGAGTTGAAGTCCATTCATCTTCAAGCTGCCATGGTTGAGAAACACTACAATAGAGCATAAGGAGATGCACAGGCTTTTTTGGGGGGCGGGGGAGATTCAGCTTGTTTGGCATCCAACTTGATTTCTGGAAACTCTGCGAGATTAAAAGATTGAAAAAACGTGCTTCCTCTTACACTTGAAATAATATAGGGGTCATGAATAGCCTTTGCATAGAGATTTCAGCCACGTTCTCAAGAGAGTTCAAGCTTTTCAGAATTCAGAGGAGGGAGAATAAAGGTGGTAGAAGAACACAAGGGTGTATCCTATGAGGACAGACTGAAAGAACTTTGGCAGGTTCAGTCTGGCGGAAAGAAGATTTAAGGGAGACAGGACAATTATTATTTATTTGTTAAAATTTATTTTATTGCAAATTGTTTTTAAAAAATACACCAAAATGCTACACAGGAACTACAAAAACAAAATACAGAAGCAAACAGTAAACAAATGCAAAAGGAAAAACAAAAAGCCATAATGAGCAAAACCCAACTGAAGGAAAAATTATGAACCATTTAGGCATGCCGGTTGCATATCAAGAATTAAACAATGTAAGGACATTCGGGAGGGGGGTACTCTTTTCTCACAAACATCATGAATCTGTGCCAAAAATGATATGGCATCATTTTTGATAATTAGTGTGGGGGGGGGAAGTATTTGCAAAAGTGAATAAATTACACATGCTTTGTATCCAATAGTTAATGTCCAGAATAAGAGTGCTTTTCCAATTGCTCCAAATAGCTTGCTTAGTAATTCCCCGTGCTGGAGATAATCAAATTTGGAGTAGACTGAAGTTTCCCTCGGACATATGTGCTAGTCGTTTCTGGCTTCGGTCTGATTTAAGCATGGTATATAAAATCATACATTGCAATGTCCTACCTGTCAATGAATACTTCAGCTTCAACCATAACAACACAAGAGCACACAATAGATCCAAACTCAAAGTTAACCGCACCAAACTTGATTGCAGGAAATACGACTTCAGCAATAGAGTGGTCAATGTCTGGAATACTCTACCCCAGGGGTCCCCAACCACCGGTCCGTGGACCGGCACCGGTCCGCGGAACAACTCCTACCGGGCCGCTGGCTTGCTAGGCGCTGCCATCTTTTTGATGAAAAAGTGCTTCGGTGAGCTTTTCCGGTAGAAAGCTCACCGAAGCACGTTTCATCAAAAAAGATGGCGGCGCTAGCGCTCGTGAGCTTTTCCGGTAGAAAGCTCACCGGAAGCACTTTTTCATCAAAAAGATGGCGGAGCCCAGCTGATGCCGGTACCGGGCCGCGGCGCCCAGCTGATGCCGGTACCGGGCCGCGGCGTAGAAAAGGTTGGGGATCACTGCTCTACCCGACTCTGTAGTTTCTTCCCCAAACCCCAAAAACTTTAACCTTAGACTGTCTACTATTGACCTCACCCCTTTCCTAAGAGGTCTGTAGGGGGCGTGCATAAGCGCACCAACGTGCCTATCGTCCCTGTCCTATTGTTTCTTTTATTTTTCTTTTATTTTTCTTATATGTACCCATTTCATGTATTCACAACTAAGTATACACTTATACTTATTATCTTGTAAACAATTGGCAAATCAAATAAATAAATAAATAAAAATAGGGGGCAGTGCTCATCTCCTTTACAAAGCCAAAGAGGCTGTCTGAAGACATCTCCGTGGTCATGTGGCCGGCATGACTAAACGCCAAAAGCGCAACAAAACGCTGTTCCTTTCCCACCAAAGTGGTCCCTATTTTTCTAGTTGCATTTTTTTTTAACATGCTTTCGAACTGCTAGGTTGGCAGAAGCTGGGACAAGTAACGGGAGCTCACTCCATTACACGGCGCTAGGGATTCGAACCGTCGAACGGCCAACCTTTCTGATCAACAAGCTCAGCATCTTAGCCACTGAGCCACCGCATGCACTCAAGTGCATTAAGGAAAAATGGGCAGGGATTACTTTCCTTGGCCATAGGATTGAGCATATCCAGTTTCACTCAGAGCTTTCTGTTAAGCCATCCTAAAATATACTATACAGTGGCACCTCTGTACTCATCATTAATTGATTGCAGGAAGCACAATGAGTATCAAACTTTTTTTCCCATAAGGAATAATGTAAGTGAGTCACAAGGCAGCCAACACTGACAAATTCTAGCTTGTCATTGAGAACCAAACAAGCGAAGAGTACCCAGGACAAAATATTCATGTCAAAATGCGTTGAGTACCAAATTTGATGAGTTTCAAAGCAGTTGACTACCAAGGTACCACTGTATTTGCAATATGCAATCCAGTCAGGCTCAACCTTGGTGACTTTAACACTTATGGATTTCCAGAATTCCCCAGCCAGCATGGCTGGCTGAGGAATTCTGGGAGCTGAAGTCCACACATTTTAAAAGTTGCCAAGATTGAGAAACCCTGCATTACAGGCTCACACAAATCAATCACAAAGAAACCCGCTAATCTGAAAACATGCTATAAATTAACCTCTGTTTCAGATGGAAATCCCACAGGGTAACCGTAGATGAGGGGGCGTATACATTTGCATCCTAGGTTAGGTGGCATAGAAAATAAATTTCACTGGTGCTTATTCCTTCTCTTGCCCTCTCATCACTTTGCTTTTGGGGGGTGGGGTAGGTGGGAAGATGACCCGCATGCCCTTGGATACCCTGGAGCATTGATGCTGAGATGTAAAAATAAAATCCTCTCCCCCACCCCAGCATGCTATTCCCATGATAAATCTGTTCAGTTTTTTGCCCCAGGCAGATTTCCCCTAACAGGTTCTGGAGCAGGGCAGTCTGAAGAGGTAGCCATGGAAAAGCCCTCAGTATTCTGGAGCCATCTTCACACCTGACACCACGGTGTTTTCTCTTCCTCCCCTCCTTCAACCTGCTCCTTCAAATGTCTCTTAATATTCATTCCGGGCATCAAATCACAACTACAAAATGCCAGTGAAACTCTCTATACGCTGCAAGTTCAATCTCCACAGCGTGGCTGAGATTTTTGGCTTGCAAATTTCTGACCTTGCAATACAGTCGTGTCCCCTCAGTATTTTGTGCTGTTTTGACACTTGACTCTAAGATTCTCTTCCCTTTCTCTTCACAAGGGAGGAAGTGGCTGACAGAGAAAGACAATAATGGATAAGTCTGCATATTTATTTCCGTTCAAAGGAACAAAGCCCAGCTTCTAGAACAACTTTGTTTCTTTGTTTATTTATAAACCAAGTTTCTAGCCCTTAAGGTGATTTTAAGAACCCAAAGGAATCAAAGAATTCTCAAACTGTAGAAAAAAGTGTATTATAGTACTTTATAGATATATCTTCAGTGCCAAATTTTAGTATTCCCACAGTTAACAGTACAATGTACCTTGTAGTAGATGATCTGGGTCCAGATCTTAATTGGTCATTTGCTTTTTTACTCAGCTCAAGTGAAGTTGCTAGACAAAGATAGAGCAAAGTTCTTCAGTGTTGACTCCTTTGAGAAGACACTAGAGGGATCTGGATATTGGACTAATAATCGGGGTGGGGGGGGTGTTATTATTTTGTGGTCTCTCTCTTCCCTTGACCCCTTTGAAGGAATTTGGGCATTAAAATACAAAAGAAGCAGGCTAATTTCCAAATTGTATGTGCCTGTTTCTTAATAGATAGGACATTCTCCATTTGGTTAAAATAAAATGTATAAGACATCATTCAACCAAAGTAACTTCTATGCAGTTGTTTGACTTTTCTAATCACAAGTTGTCTTCTTCTTTCTATCGCTGTAGATCACGTCTCTGTCGGTGGCCTTGGGGACAGTTTTTATGAATATCTCATCAAATCTTGGCTCATGTCAGATAAGCAAGATAGCGAAGCAAAAAACATGTATGATAAAGCTCTGGAGGTAAGGCGGAGAATGAAGCATTATTCCTTTTGCACTTGATTAGCAGCAAGTACTTTATGAGAAACCCCACAGAGAATGGAGATCAGAGGTGGTATTCAGCCAGTTTGGACTGGTTCTGATGGACTGGTAGCAAAAATTTTGACTGGTTTGGAGAACCGTCAAATACCACCTCTGGCTGGCCCTGCCCACCTGCCTCCGCTCTTACCTCTCCTATATTCTGTTGTTTATTAGCTCAAGCTAATAAACAACAGAATTAGCTCAGAGCGTGAAGCATGCTCTCCGAACCAGTAATACTTTTTTTTTTTTTGAAACCCACCCCGATGGAGATGGATGGCCAAGATTCAGATCTTACCTTAGCATAGAATCACCAGGCAGACTTAGTCCATCCAGCCATCCTTCCAACATTAAGTAGGGTTGGGGCATCATGATTCAGAAACAGGGTGTTTTCCAAATGGGATTCTCATTCCAGGTTTTCCACCTCTACACAGGCATCAGAAGAAAATTAAAAGCTTGTGGTTCCGGGTTTCATTATCTGCCACCGTTCGTCATTGAGTCCAAATCCTAAACAGTAGTTAGTTTTAACCATGATTTGTTTGTTTGTTCATTCAGTTTCTGTAGCCATCCATCTCAATCAATGACTCTGAACGTCTTACAGTTCCAAAAGTATAACAACAATTAAAACAATAAAAAACAAAATAAATATACACAGCAGCTGAGATACTTAGCCAGTTATTATATTTATTTGTCTGTTGATACTAGCAAACTCCACAACACGTGAAATTTTAAAGAGTTTGTTTCATAATTAATGTTAAGAATGTCTCGTTGGCTTCAGGAAACATGGCAAATTGCAGTCATTGCAGAATCAAAACCATTTCAAACTGCTTCGTCAACTCTGGAACCCTTTTGCTTCCTTGGTGAAACAGCCTGTTTCATGGGCATGAAGCATTTCAAGCATTTTTGTACAGAGGCTTTTTTGGCTGAAAAAGAAAAACACAGAGATATTTTGAGTTCCAACTTCTGCTAGGATGCTGTGCACAGGATGTTTGGAATTCAGTTAGAGAAGTTGTTTACACTGATGAACAACACTAGGCTTAAACAAGGTGTGTCCAGCCTGTGGCCCATGAGCCTTATGTGGCCCTGCACATCTAGTAATGTGGCAACACAAGATCATAAACTTTTAACATTATTATATTATTTGTATACATTAATTATATTATCTGTATTTTATATGCTTCCTAAGATAATTCTTCTTTACTCAACGTGGCCCAAGCAAGCCAAAAGGCTTAACAGTTCCAAACTCTTCTTTATGGCTATGCTGGATAAGACCATAGGCAAGTCAGAGGATCTTATGTTGCTATCCCCATTGTCATAAAAGATAATTGAATGTGTTCTCCAAACTAGCCACAGGTTTTAAGAGCAATGAGAATGGTGCTGGTGTACTGTACTTCTATAACTTTCTGAGCAGTCTATTTTGAAACTGAAGAAAAGCCCAAGTGAACTGTATTCGGGGCTAGAGGATGTAATATTGCCAACACAGAGGTACCTATCCCTGAAGGAATTCTGCATTTCTAATGGTTTTTTTTAAGCCTGGTTGTGTGGTTCAGTTCCGTTGAATCATGGACATTTGCAGGATGAGAGGAGGGATGCCTCAATGCATAATGATCTCATCACACAAATGAGGCAATTATGTAATCTGCGTCATCTCTTGTTCATGGACACCTTAAGGGTTGATTCATCCGATAAAATTAAAGATGAATGGCTCAACAAGTAAACATGTTCACTTCAATAGAAAAGGATAAATGCAGCGAGGATAAATTGAAAAAGCACTACGCAATCTAAAACCATCTCTATCTATTGGACCGGACGGAATATGTGCCTACTTCTTAAAAAAGCTATCCACTGCCATAGCCAAACCTCTAAGCATAATCTTTGAAAAATCTTTCAGGACCAGCTCCTTGCCTAACCTATGGTCACAAGCCACAGTCATCCCCATCTTCAAAAAGGGAGACCCAAGCCTAGTTGAAAATTACAGACCAATCTCCTTATGCTGCGTCACCTGTAAAGTCATGGAATCAATTATTAACCAATCCATCATCCTCCACTTAGAGACAAACAACCTACTCTCCAATAAACAATTTGGTTTCAGAAAAAAACTATCCTGTAATCTGCAACTCTTACACTGCAAAAACATATGGATGACACAACTCGACCAGAGCAAAGCAATAGACGCAATCTACATAGACTTCTGTAAAGCCTTTGATTCAGTGGTACACGACAAACTACTCCTAAAAATAAAATCCTATGGTATCTCTGGACAACTGAAGAACTGGATAGAAGCATTCCTGGCAAACAGACAACAAATGGTCAAAATTGGGAGCGTCCTATCAAATTCTGTACCTGTCAATAGTGGTGTCCCCCAAGGCAGTGTTCTAGGACCAACTCTCTTCATACTCTACATAAATGACCTCTGTGATCATATTAAGAGCAATTGCGTTCTTTTCGCTGATGATGTAAAGCTGCTACCCTACAAAAAGATCTTGACTATGTATCAGAATGGTCAAACAAATGGCAACTTCAAATCTCAACAAATAAATGCTCTGTCTTACATATTGGCAAAAAAATCAGAAAATAAAATACAAGCTGAATAGTCAAGATCTTGTTGATGACCCAAGCTCTGTAAAGGACCTTGGAATACTCACCTCTAATGATCTAACTGCAACTACATAGCCAAAAAGGCATTAAGAGTTGTTAACCTAATCCTACGTAGCTTTTTCTCTGGTAATATCACACTACTAACCAGAGCATACAAAACATTTGCTAGACCAATACTCGAATACAGTTCATCAGTCTGGAACCCACATTACGTATCTGATATTAGCACAATTGAGAAAGTCCAGAAATATTTCACAAGAAGAGTTCTCCACTCCTCTACTCGTTGTAGAATACCTTATGCCACCAGACTTGAAATTCTAGAACTACAAAACCTTGAATTACGCCGTCTTAAGTCCGATCTAAGTATAGTATATAAAATCATACATTGCAATGTCCTACCTGCAAATGAATACTTCAGCTTCAACCATAACAACACAAGAGCACACAATAGATACAAACTCAAAGTTAACCGCACCAAACTTGATTGCAGGAATACGACTTCAGCAATAGAGTGGTCAATGTCTGGAATACTCTACCCGACTCTGTAGTTTCTTCCCCAAACCCCAAAAACTTTAACCTTAGACTGTCTACTATTGACCTCACCCCTTTCCTAAGAGGTCTGTAGGGGGCGTGCATATAAGCGCACCAACGTGCCTACCGTCCCTGTCCTATTGTTTCTCTTATTCTTCTTTTATTTTTCTTATATGTACCCATTTCTATGTATTCACAACTATGTATACACTTATACTTATTATCTTGTAAACAATTGGCAAATCAAATAAATAAATAAATAAAAAATAAATAAATGCCGTCCCTCCTAACTTTGGCCTGATGAATTGAACATCTGCACCGCAAATTGTGGAGCTGGACTCCAGCTGTGACAAAAAAGCCTGCAGCTCTTTAAAATCTTGGAAGCAGTAACTTTAGCGGGAAAAGTTAAAATATCATTATACTCTCCACTATTGTGAAGAATATCAAAAGCCACTTCTTTGTATCTTTATTCTTCCTTTTCTATTTTTCCTCAAGCTTTCTTTCCTTGCTCTTTTTGCTTTCTCTTTGCTTTCTTTTTTCCTTAAATTTATATTAGTTTAGGAAACCAGCAGGAAGTAGCAAATTACAGTCACACAAGAGCTTTGTGTAACAGCCATACAGCCTCACTTAATGATAGCATTAAGGATTGGTGGAACTGTTGTCCCGTAGTGGCACAATCACATGACATGATATGGCATGATACATAACAGAGTTTCCAGTCACAATTGTGGGTGTTAAGTGAACACTAACCTGTACTTAAAAACTAAACCACTATAAGGCCACCTGCGTATTCCCTGTTTCTTGCTTCTGGAACTATATAACAATGATTCTTCACACCCTATAGTAGTTGTTGATTGGTTTCTGGATACAATTTATGGTGTTGGTGTTGGTGTTGAGATATAAAGCTTTTTGAAGCAGACTAGATGACCACTACAGTGGCCATCTCCTTTCATGTATTGGTGAACCACTTGCATACATAGTTTTTGATACTGCTACCAGTGTATTCTTTATTTTATTTATAAACCTGCTTCATTTTTCTTCATTCCACACAAATAACTCACTTTCTCTCTTTTCCAAATGCTGTGAAATTTAGGCCATAGAAAAGCACCTTGTCAAAAAATCGCCTGGTGGGCTAACCTATATTGCCGAATGGCGAGGAGGCATCTTGGATCATAAAATGGGGCACTTGGCTTGCTTTTCTGGTGGTATGATAGCCCTTGGAGCGGAACACGCCCTGGAAGAACAGAAACAGCACTATTTGGATCTAGCTGGGGAAATAACACACACTTGTCACGAATCTTACATTCGCTCAGGTAAAAATCCGAAAACCCAAGCCTGTTTTTGAGAAAAGGTTCTGTACACTCTTGTTCACCAGTTAATATTGTACACGGGTAACATCCACTAGAGAAGCCCAATCCTCACTTCATCCTCAACTACTGCTATTGGCAACCTACTTCCAGTTGCCCAGCTGAAGTCACAAAATGCACCATTGTATTATAACCCATTATTTGTTAGTCTCCATATTCTGCCAGAGCTGGAAAGTACCTCCAGTGGAAAGGTGTCAATTGTCAGTCTTGACAAAAGGGCTGCATTTGATCTAGTGTCATGTGCAAACAACAAGGACCACTGATGAATAGTCTCAAGCAGAAGCTTCATTGTCAGTCACCCATCTTACAAGAATCTTCCAGACTGACTGCATTCGCTTGGGAAGGGTCAGATCAGGCTCCAGGGCTGTGCCACTTTCTGCAGTGCAAGGACTCTAACCCAGACCCCTTTTAAACATCACGTGGAGATTCAATCACATCTAGATTGGTTATCTTTTTCCTCTTTTAATGTCTAAACTGAGGATCTGTCTACTTCTTTCAGTTTGGCTTGATAGTGATGGTGTTTGCTTCTCCAGGTCAGGCCCTCATCATGGAAGTTTAGCAGGCACCTAAGGCTTAGGATCAATTCATTTTTTTCACTTGCAAGAGATCTGAAAAATGTTTCTACTTCCCAGTGAAAGTATTCATGAATATACTATTTGTTTAGTGAATTCACACGTTCATCCCAAATTTTAGTTGACCCTGCAGCTATCAAAGCATCCTCTGACCATTCTGTTTTTGTTTTGTGGCTAGATACCAACCTGGGCCCTGAAGCATTTCGTTTTGATTCTGGAGCGGAAGCGATGGCCACACGACTCAGTGATCGTTATTACATCCTGCGCCCCGAGGTTGTAGAGAGCTACTTCTACTTGTGGAGGTCGACACATGACCCCAAGTACAGAGAGTGGGGTTGGGAAGCTGTCCAAGTAAGTCAGAAAAAATGTTCTAAGCCTGTTCCTTTTGACTAAAGTCTAAACGTTGGTTTGGTTTGAAGGTTGTTGTCAGAGATAACATTTGCTTCCATCTCAAGTTGTGAGAATCTCACTTCTGCTGAGGGGGCTCCGTTGTTAGGCAGTACTGAGGGCATTAACTGGCCTTCATCTGTCCCTGATATCTATGTTTTAGTAATTTACTCAGTCGTTATACAATCTGTTTTGGGATGAACAAAAAAAGGCGAAGAGTCATTCGGAGCCAAAATCAAATCAATAAATAAACTTCTACTGCTGGCTCAAAGCATTCTATCTTTTGTGCTGCATTCCTGAATGGTACCCTTCAGTTTGTGGCACATGGCAGCCACAATGTCTGATCTCTTTATGGAATCTAAGAGAAGCCCTGCTGGATTTAACCTAAAGCTTCCCTAGCACAGGACCTTGGTTTCAGTAGCACCCAAGTATATGATCCTTCATGGGCTCCCATGTAACATAAAATAAGGATTTGAGGACCCATAACTGCAGAAAAATTTCAGGAAGATTTCCTGAGGTTCTTATCCAAGATCCTCAGCAAAACACAAGAAATGCCTGCCATCTCATCCTCGCAAGGAATCAAAGCAAAGTTTCCTTTAGCCATCAAAGGTTGACTTGGCCTGATCTCAACCTCAGCCTATCCTACCCTACACTAAGGGTTGTTGCAGGGAAATTTATGGAAGGAAGGCTCTCCTTTCTCTTTCTGAAACAAATTGCCTTGGAAGTAAAGCTAGGGTGGGACAACAGGCCAGGAGAACCTGCTCCAGTCGCTGGGCAACACTGGGCCACCCAGTTGGCCTCACGTAGCACTCGTAGGAAGATGCAAAGTGGAGGAAGACTATGCAGGCCATCTAGACCAGTACAGGAGAGGTAGGAAAGGCCAGCTGGAAGTCCAGCCATGAGAGCTCCCAAAGTTGCTTTTCAAAAGACAACTGGAGGTTTTTTTGCTTGTCCTTGAAGACATTTTGCTTTTCATCCAAGAAGGTTCTTCAAGGTGAGGAATGAAAGGATTTATATTCCTTGCAGATATCTGGTCATTTGTATTCTTTTAGAGAGTCATTGATGCCACCTTGAAGTTTATCTGTGCTCTCAGAGTCACCTGAATAGTGGAAATTGGTGTGGAACCTTCTTGGAACTGTTGAAAGGACTGTGTGGTAAACAGGAGACAGGTGATATTGTATCTCTTTTGAGAGAGGGTTGTTCAATCTTATTTTAAGACCTTAAGAGGGAAGAAAGTCCAGTTGCCTTTTGAAAAAGCATCTTTGGGACAACCATGACCCAGATGACTGAGAATCTCCTTCAACATCTGAGGGCTCCTGAGGCTGAAGCAGAGCCACCATTGATTCCTGCTGCTGGAGAACCTCTCAGAAGTGTCTACCTCAGCGAGTCACTATCTAGTAGGGTCACCACCGCTGCCTCCTTCCACCCATGATGAATGGGTGCTGCTTTGCCATTTTTGGAACTGAGTTGACTTTCTTCTCTTCCTTACTTTCCAAATCAGGCACTGGAGAAATTTTGCCGAGTAGAAGCTGGTTTCTCTGGAATCCGCGATGTGTACACAACCACCCCAAGCCACGACAACATGCAGCAGAGCTTTTTTCTGGCAGAGACACTAAAGTAAGTCCTGAGTATTTTCCATGTTTGACCATCAAAAGGAGTTTAGGAAGGAGGTTGTTTTCCATGAAGCAAGTCATGGGGGAATACATGGTCCCTGAACAGCACAGTAAAGGCATCTTTAGAAGAAAATGCACTTATTGTGGTGGTAGTGTTGCATTCCCATGACCAAGTTCTGACAAATGGTCAAAATACCACTGGTCTTGCTGGAACCCAACTCAAAAAGTTAGCCTGACTTCAGAATTCTCTTTTTTATATATAGTAATGTAAGTAAAATTTACAATTGCCACAATAAAAAAACTAATAGCAACTTAAAAAGAAAAAAAGAAAAATAGATGGTGCAGAAAAGAGGAAACGAAAAAAATAATGTAGCAAAGAAAAAAGAAATATATAAAGAAATTACGTGGCTTACAGGGGAGGAGAGGGCCCCGATTCCCTTCATTAGCCACAGCTGGGAACACAGTTTATAAGAAAGGCAGGCTGCGTGCAGGAGCAAACGTGACTTTATCCTGTGTTGTCATGGCTTATCTGTGTTCCTGGCATCTTCCCAACCGTGTGAGTTTTGCCGTGCCTTCAAGTCTGAAATTCTTGCTCCTGCCCTGCCAAACTAATTACTTCAGTTTGGTTTGTTTGGACTTTAAGTTACACTTTGTGTTGACCATGTTTTGGACTTAATTTTCTGCAGTCAAAGGCTGTTTCTGGGACAGTTTTTCTCCAGCCAGAAAGTAACCTGGACATTGGGAGCAAAGTTGGAGATAATAAAGGGACTTTTATTGATTATCTGACTGTGTTGCCTTTGTGCCACGCCTCGGGTCATCACACCCTTTTATGACTTGTGCAGGGGTGGGATTCAATTGTTTTAACAACTGGTTCTGTGGGCGTGGGTTAGGTGGTGCGCGTGGCTTGGTGGTCATATTATTGGCTGAGTGTGGCCAACTCCATATCACTCACATCGAGGCACGCATCTCCTCGCCTGGTCTCTCATGACTGTGGGGATGCTGCAACAGTTGTAAGTGTGAAAAATGGTCATAAGTCACTTTTTTCAGTGCCATTATAACTTTGAATGGTCACTCCACCCAAGCAAAGTACCAGCAAAGGAGGGGGAAAAAAACTCCAGAGAAGTACCAGAGACAGGAAGTCTAGTCCTGCCAAGAATGTAATAAGGGTTAATGGAGAGGCAATTTCTGAAAGCAACACCAGATTGTTTCCTTCCTGCCTTCCTTACAGGATTAGGCCAGTAATTTCTTCTAACAATCGGTTCTCCAAACTGCTTAGAATGTTAACAACCGGTTCTAGCGAATAGGTACGAACTGGTAGAATCCCACCCCTGGACTTGTGGACTTCAACTCCCAGAATTGACTCAGGAATTCTGGGAGTTGAAGTCCACGTCATAAAAGGGCCATCATTCCCCAGTCCTGATCTAACCTCAAATCAACCAAGGTATCAAATGTAGCATAGGCCATAAACAAATTATATCCGAGAGTCTCACCTAGCAAGCTTTCTCTGCTCTTCTCCTGGCTCCAGGTATCTCTATCTTCTGTTCTCTGAAGATGACGTGCTCTCTCTCGAGGACTGGGTGTTCAACACTGAAGCTCACCCGTTGCCTGTGAATCACACAGATTTTGTCCTGAAGACAAGAATGCAGTAGGAGCAACTCGGCCCTTCTGGGTTCTGCCAAAGGATCCCGAGGGGTTGCTTGCATTTTTTTTTTCTTCTCCTTTCCAGCAAAGGAATGCACATATTCCCAGAAAGGTATTTTGGGGGCATTCGTCCAATTCCGGACAGTATTATATCGGGGAGTATAAAAAAACTGAATCAAGCACCTTCATGGGTTTTTTTTTTTTTCCTCTGTGAGGAAACTTATAACCTGATAATTGGATGTTGATTACGGGCCATAAGACAAGACAAAATCGCGGACGTTCCTTTCTATGAAGAAGAATTTCTATGGAATCCACTGACTTTCGCTTTTGCGTGGCCAAAGGATCAGGAGTTTGCCATAAAATAGATGTCAGTTTGTGCCACTCTTCTTGCCCCAAACTTGCTCCCTCCTTTTTTATATACCATTGATTTCCCCCTCCCACCTTTCTGATCTTTTTTTTTTTAAAGCAGTACACATCTCAAGAGGTTCTGGTTAAGAAATCTTTCTAAATCCCACACATTTCTTTCTTCGCAACCCTTTCCTCACCCGTCTTTCCATTCTCTTCAAATGTTTGCCAGCTGTCGTTTTCTTTTTTTTCCTTTTTTCCCCACCCTGCATTTTGCTTTTTTCACTTTCCTTTGGTTTTTTTTTTGTTTTTGTTTTTTTGTTTTTTTTCCTTTTCATCTGGAGCAAAACCTTATGAGGCATTTGTAATGATTTCATTTCTGTAATGCTCAGATGTGAAAAATAAAATAAAAATTTCATGTCGGCTAAAAAAAAAACCAAAGACACGTGGCTGGGTGGCATGGAAGGTTAGACAAGAAAAGAGGCAGCCAAGAGGTGGCTGGAAGCAACAGGGGCCTTGGCAGATTCCCCTGGTTTTTGGCTGCTGAAGCAGATGGGAAGAGCCGGTTCCTAGGCTACCTTAGAGCAGCAGGGGCTTCAGTTCCAAAAGGGGGAAGACAGCATGGTGGACTGAAGCCAGAGGGGCTAAAGGACGGAGTGGACCGGCTGCCTCTGCCTCCTGGAAGCCGAGAATTTAGTGGCCAAAGGATGGTGCCAAAGCCGGCAATTGTACAAGTGGGTGAAGCTGTGTCTGCTGAACAAGTTCTGCCTGTCTGTCTGCACAAGAACTGTATTCGAGTGAAGCAGCTTGTCCTTTGTGATCTCAGGGCAGCGGACACAACACTTTGTGCCTGTGAACCTGATTCCTGGAAGTTAAATCTCTCGAGGACAGGCAGTCCTCAACTTACGTCCACAACTGAGCCCAAAATTCCTTTCATTAAGCGAAACAGTTGTTAAGGGAGTTTTGCCCCATTTTACAACTTTTCTTGTGACAGTGAATCACCGCAGTTGTTTAGCATTACAGTTGTTAAATGAAATCTGGATCCCCCGTTGACTTGGTCAGATGGTCGCAGCAAGGGATCACGTCAGTGGTGGGATTCAAATTTTTTTACTACTGGTTCTGTGGGTGTGGCTTGGTGGGCGTGGCAGGGGAAGGATACTGCAAAATCCCCATTCCCTCCCCACCCCACTAACCTGCTTTCCAGCTCCGTTCTCCTGTGCAGGGCAACAAAAGAGACCCAGCCAATCAGCTGGGACTCGGGAGGTGGAGAATAGATGGGGGCGGGGCCAGTCAGAGGTGGGATTTGCTGGTTCTCTGAACTACCCAAAATTTCCACTACCGGTTCTCCAGAACTGGTCAGAACCTGCTGAATACTACCTCTGGATCACATGACCCTGGGATAATGCAACCATCATACATACCTGCCAGTTTTCAAGCAATCAAATTTTGATCCCTATGGCCTTGGGGATGCTGCAATGTTCATAAGTGTGAAAAATGGTCATCAGTCAGATCCATTGTAACTTTGGTCACTAAGCAAATGGTTGTTAAGTCGGGGACTATCTGTACACTACCAATCATATATTTGTTTAATAAATTTATATGTTACTCATCTTCCTATCCGAAGTGACTCTAGGCCAGGGCCCCCAAAACTTGGCAACTTTAAGACTTGTGCACTTCAATTCCCAGAATTCCCCAGCCAGCTGGCTAGAGAATGCTGGGAATTGAAGTCCACAAGTCTTAAGTCTTAAAGTTGCCAAGTTTGGAGACCTCTGCTCTAGGCAGTTTACAATACAATAAAAATACAAAAACAGCTTGTTTTCAACAACTATTGAAAGTTACAAGAGTGAGAGACTAAAACCTGGGGGCTTGAGTGGTGTGGAGGTAGGTGGTGTCTTCTCGTACTCACTTGAATAATGTCCTTTACTAAGGTGGATACCAGTTGTTGAAGATGGTGGTTAGTCAAAATCTCTAGCAAGCGCCAGGTTGGGGAGGGTGTGTTAATTCCCCTGGTTGAAGTTGGTTGTGTGTGTATTTATCACACCTCCTTAAGCTTTTCTTGTTCAGATTTAACTGCACTTCTGCAAGATCTTTTTACTCTCTTTCTCTGCCACAGATGATTTGCTCAGGTACTCAAATCAAGTGATGCATTTCTCTTTCTCCCAAGATTTTGGTGGCTTTCTTTCTAGATTTAAAGAAGGAAAGAAAAGGCGCTTAGAGCAAGATGCAGAAGAGATGTTTTGTGTTGAATTTGCAGCTCTTGAAGCCGAGGGGGGGTGGGAGAAGGGTCAGACTGTCCAATAGACCCCTTGGAGATTTCATCTTCGGGATCAGAAGACTGGCGATCCCTGCCTAGTGGAGAGTTACTCCCAAGTAACAGCCTTGAGAACCTCTCATGTCTCATCCTTTTGCAAGTATTCCTAGCAGGAAAATAAGCATTTGCCAAAATAATTTTTTTTAAATAGACTCAATAGTACAGAATCAAAGAGCCTTTTGACATGAATCAAAGGGTATCATTCTAGCTCCTTATAGAATTTCTATTGAATTTTGAAGTACAGTGAAGCAGCATTATTTATCACCTTCATTCAAACATCACAGAATGTGTCTAAAAGACCTGGCCCCTCACATTTGGAGCACAGTCTTCAGAGCAGTTCTTAAAGATGGAGGAAATGTTTTTTTTTCTTTTGAATGATGTATATCTTCCCTATCTGTGTATAATAATTTACTGCCTAAATGCATCTGAGAGCAGCAGGGGTTAAACCAGAGCCAGACATGATTCAGGGCATACAGATAATCCTCACCACAATTCAGACCAGAACTTAATGCTAATGATGCAGTCATTAAGTGAGTCGTGCCCAATTTTATGACTGTTTTCCCATATGACACAAACCCAGTTTTTCCCCTTGAATTTGATTATCAGAAGCCCCCTGGGAAAGTTACAAACGGCAACCACATAATGCCAGGACACTTGTAAATACATGCTGGTTACCAAGTGCCCAAATTCTGATGATGTGGCCACAGATGGTCATAAGTGCATGGTCAAAAGTCACTTTTTTCATCATCATTATAACTTCAAACAGCCTTTAAACAAATAGTCATAATTTAGGAACTATCTGTATCTTTTTCTCTTCTCCCTGCTCTGTCCAATGCAAGTATCTGCTAAGGAGAAATATCAAATATACAGTACTCTTTCCAGAATCTAAAATAAAATGCATTAAAAATCTGAATGAACAGAACAGTTTTCAACAGATAGCAACTTTGAACTTGATAATGAACTTGAAAGTAGCCAAAGATATTTTTTACTTCATTAAATCTAAGACTCAAAATTGAGTCATTATTGCATTTGGCAGTTAGAAATTGCATACAACTTCCAAGGACCTTAGCTAATCTTGAAAAAGCTAAACAGGGTTAGAGATTACTTGGTTAGGAAAGCTCCAGAAAATCCCAGGGCAGTAGGTTAGACTAATAAATCAATAGTAATCATCATCATTGTCATCCTGGAAGACGGCTGTGGCAAATCACATATTATTGCCAAGAAAACTACATGGTCTTATTTATGTAATTATCAGGAGTCATATAGGACTTGGAGAAGATTTGAATTTTTATTTTAAAATTGTTTTGGTTTATCCTTCTGAACCAAGATGATGTTCATAAAATTCAGTGGAGTGAAATCCGAGAGGTAAAATGCATTCCACCCCACACATACACTACAACTGATCTATGTTTGCTTGGATTTTCTTTGAAATCTGAAGAAATCTTTACAGGCTCTCCATCCCCACCTTCTACTAAATGTTGTAGCAGACTACAGCAGGAATCTTCATTACAGCAAAGGGAGCGGGGAAACGAGAAAAGATGGATGGGGAAAAAAAACTAAAGAAATATGTTCTACCATATTAAAGGAGAGTTGAAAGTATACGATTATTCTCTGTTGTCTAATATGGCAAATTTGTGAGTGTGGTGAAATTTCAATTGATTGGTAAAACAAAACCACCACTTCATGAGCACATGGCACAACATAGAAGATCAAAATCCATCAGGACAAGGTTTAGCACCCATCTGCGTTTGAAAGACAAAGGTCACTCTTTTGAAGAGAGCAAATTTTGGATAGAAAGGAACATTGGTTTGAAAAAAGGGTAAAAAAAAGTCCCTCTATTATAGAATTTAACAACCCTCCCTCTACAGAGAGTGAGGATTGGAATAAGGCACCCCCTATCTCCAGTTTACAACTTGGCTTTTGCAGATTCCACAACCAGTTGCACCCTAATTCAGATGCTCCTGAGGGCACAAATAAACCCCCATGTGGCCTCAACTGCTCTCAGAGAATGCTAACAACCAGATGACTGCAAAGAAATACAATCCTTTCATACCCCTTCCACCATCCTATCAGAATCTGTCCTTGCATCCCTCCACCATCAGAACTGATGAAGCTTCTTGAATTAAAAGCAAAATGTTTTCTTCCTCAAGGAAAAAACAGCCCAGTTGTCTTTCGAAGAGAAAAAAAAGCACCTTTTGAGATTTCAGTTGATTCTTATCTCTTGACTTTTTGAAATGCAGCTGCCAGTTCAGTTGGAAGAGCAGAACATGCAAACTTACAAAGTGTAATTATTTCAAACATATTGTGACACCCCCCCACACCAAAAAAAAAGTCTGTGGTCTAACCAATCTGCAAAAGAAGGGGTTTTTTTTCTTCTAGAGGTGCGACATGCAACACAGCAAATCATGCCGCTGTGCTCCAGTGGGGAGAAAGTATGTCAAACGGAGGACATGAATATTACAAGTACATCACAATTTATTGTATAAACTCCTTACAGAAGGAAAACAATGATGAAATAACATAGCAACTGCGTGGCATGCAGATTGACATACTTGTTCTAAGAACTGTTCTTGAGAAAAAGACAAAGGTAGCATTAATAGTATTTTTTAAAAAACCGTACTATGTACTATGAAATGGCAAGAGGAGGTTTGGGAAGCTCTTGGCAGAAATTTGGTGGCTGGCAAAGTGGAGTAGACCTTCTTTCTAAGAAGGAAAAATGGGAGCACCAAAAAAATAGAAATAATTGACCGGCTATTTATCTGATTTCAGAAGGAAGGGAATAGAAGGAAACTCACAGTTTGAATGAACCCACTTGAATTTTTTAAGGCATACCACAGATTTTGCTCCAACTGAAAGAAACACTGAAGTGCATTAGACATCATACATTGGCTCAAAAACAGTTTATGGCGTCCAGTGATATTTGGGTTTCCTGTGCTGGGATTTCCTTTCCTTCCCCTCCCCCTTTGCTACCCTTTGGGCCCCAGCAACACAAACTGAGAAAACTAAGCAATTTAGTATTTTCTCTAGTAAGGAGAGAAGAACCAAGGTGGAAATGGGAAGATTTATAGCCACTCGCAAGACTGTTATTAAGGACTCTACAGCCAAAATCATGTGGATGTAAAAACATAAAATTGCAAAGGGAAAAGTGAGCTTTCTCCTTAGATCCTGACCACACATGAAAAATAACAAGCAGGAATGCCATTTCCACCAGAATCAAAGGGAGCTATTTAGCCAGTGTCGGGAAAAAGATACTGGCAAGGCCCCTCTTATATTTTCTTCATGTTTAATGGGTGTCCTCTTGTTTCAATAGAAAAATGGAGCATACAGATCATTGCTACACCTCTTCAAGCACATAACTCCTGTTTTAAATGCTATGTGTTTCTGTCCCTATGTCTGAATACATATCCATCATTTGATGGCTCTGTATATTAAGCTACATTCATCAAGGTGGACAGCAGCCTCAATGTCACATATAAGCCCTATAGTACCACAGTGACACTAAAAATAATAAGGGAAGGCAGCATTTTTGGTGGTTTCATCATTTTAATCTTTCTCGCACATCCAGGTCTAGACAGCAAAAGACATAAAAGAAAGAGGAAAAAAATAGTAATCTGAAGTCAAAAATGAAACATTCCAATGTGTTTGGGGTTCTTAATTCCGCCATCCATCATCGGAAAAATATAGCTATTCTTTTATCAATCTGGGAATTTCATAAGTGCTGTAGGACTATGCAGGCTTAATAAGGATCTGGTAGACAGTGATTTATGGAAGAAGATTTAAGTAACTTAATATTTATCGCTTGGCCAAACAACAGCTAGCTAAAGAGGGATGTGGCTTTCATGCAATAGGTTCTAAGACCTGCATTCATCAAAGAGAGAAGGATATAAAAACAATGCAATGGCAAAAAGCTATAGAATGGTTTGATACAAGATAGGAGCACTTGTGAGTTCTTTGTACAAAAGTGCAAGTGAAGGGGAATAGCTAGACAAAAATGGCATGGATTGTATACTGCATCACAATCTTATTTGATTTATATCCTGCTTTTTGTTTAGGAGCAGGAGGCAGTATTTGCAAAGCTTCCTACTCCTATTTTTCCTAGTCCTTGTTCTTAACTATGACACTATACTGCGTGTAGGAACCACCCTTAATGGTTGGCAAACCATGGTGATGGTTTAGCATGTTGGTTGTGTTGGGGGACTTCTTTGACAAACAGCATAAACAAAGGGTTGTTTAATGCCTTGTTCAAACCAGCCCCATAAATCAAATAGAGCCTTGCAGAATTTGAAATATGGTTGCTCTCATCTTAGAGAGACCTGCATTCATTGTGCCTCCCAGATGGCTGCTGAAAGTAGGTCATGGAGTAGAGTGGCCAATATCCAACAAACCATAAGCAAAATGTGAAAGAGCAAATTCTGTGCATAAAAATTAGATCAGACTGTCTAATAAGAGGGAAATACAGAGCATAAAACAGCAGCGGAGGTAAATAAGAAAATAACCATTTAGCAACTATTCACAGTTGCAATAATGAAAAAGGAACTTTGTGACCAATCCTCAGACTTACGACCTTCTCAGGATTGCAAAGCAAAGCTGAAGTGAGATCATAAGCACAATCTCGGTTTCACTTAGTGACCACTTTGCTTAATGACTGAAATGCCGTTACAAATTGTGGTTGCTAAATGAGTACTACCTGTATTATGCTACATGTACTTATTTTTATTTCTACCCTATCTTTTCAGAGAAAAATAATATTTATTCTCGCTAATTTTATTCTTGCAATTACTTTGAGGAAGATATGGAAAGATGGCGATCCAGGTTTAGTGTCACATGAAGTTACAATTTGTTTTTAAGTGATTCACTGAATTACTTGATTGGATTTATAAAGTACCTGGTGAGATACAACATGCCAGCAGCGCCTCTGTTCCCAGGCATGTAAATCTTTCTGCTTGGTACACTCATCTCTGTGTATCAGCAGAGCTGGCTGTGTTGTAAAAGCCAATGTTCCAGCAGTTCCAGCTGTTGCAATGGTTACCTCATTTTTCCTAGAATGAAGAAAAAGGAAACAAATATATTATGGCAGAACAGAACTTGCTCTTTTTTTTTTAACCTCCATCCCATCTTGTAGGAATGAAACAAAAAGAGCCACGTATATGGATTGTGCTGTGAGGCCCTGATACTGGTGCAACCATTTTAGGACTTATCTCAGCCCCGGTATTGTTATTCGTTCACGATCCAAATAGTTGACAGAGGATTCCAGCCAAAATAGATTTATTTATAATGTGTAACACATTCCTAAAGACATAAGCTACCTGTTAACAGTTTCCTCATTCTGAGGTCTGGATTGGCCTCTTAAGTAAACAGTGGGCAACACTTCACTCTTTTCTCTGGGACTGACATACGGATATTTAGGAGATGAAACATTTTCTCTTTTTTTACTCTGACCAGAAGGAGGCAGGCTAGCGTAAAAGATTTATCCCAGTCAGGGCTGCCCAGTGTTTTCCAGACAAGAGAGGAGTTTTAAACCTCATGCTGTGAGGCTAGCACTAGAGACTGGAACTAAAGCCAAGTTTCATTAAGTAAAAGTAAACACAGTTAATATGATTCTGTTTCAGAAATGTCTTTTAGAATTTCTCCTTTGATAACACTTAATGGTTTCTGGGAGCCTCACTCAAGTCTTTTTCTATCCCTTGAAGACCCATGCACATCACCAGAAATACAGAACAAAAGAATATGAATTCAAAAATAACAATGGCCACAGGAGCAGCATTAACGTTACATTGACTACAGCACACTCACGCTACAAAAACCTGTTCTGTCTTGGCTCTTTCTTCTTACAGGACTTGAAAGCTCAGACACATCCCCAGAAATCCTCACAAATCAAAAGTAGCGTCAGCCACTGGCTGACTGACCTCCATGGATTTCAACAGACAGTTCGGTGTGCCACCAGCAACAAAGCAAAAAGCTCACACTGTTAGGATACACCCTGCTCGCTGGATGGTATGCAGAAATATTTGCATTTTTGTAGTTTCGCAAAAGAGAATTTGTTTCTGAAATTTGTTTCAAAGGAGAAATTAATTTATGTGAAATTGTCCTAGATGGGAGTGCGAACCTGCACCTCTTTATTTAGTCATGAAGCAGCTATATTTTAACAAATATCTTGTCTTTCATGGTACAATAATCTCTCCAGAAGTTTGCAGGCTCTGTGGCATACCATACTTCCAAAGGAAAGGATCTCCAAAACATGACTTTTTTTTAAGTGACAGACTGGGAAGTGCCAAGTAAACTGGAAGAATTCAAAATGATAAAACATTCAGAACAGAAAGTATAGGAACAGCTGCACTAGAACATAAAACTGTCAGAGAAACTGTGAGGTCCTGTAGTTCTTCAATAAAATAATTTTAAAAACCATTGGTACTGTCTTAGTGCAGAGATGAGTTCTGGTCGCATCAAAACACAAATAAAAGGACATTTTGTAGCTGAACACTTCTTCCAGTCATCACAAGTTTCCATTCCATGCTGGATTCTATAAAGCTGATGCCATCATCAAACTGACCAACATATTGGCCACAACCCTCAGAGGTTTTTGGAAGGCCCTGAAGACACGGCCCTGCTGCCATGCCTGGGGATTGTGCAAATGGTGAGGAGCACAATACACAATGGTTGTACTGAGCTGATGCAAAGTTTAATAGAATAACTGCCCAAGCAAGAGAATGCATAGGTAGATTCTGGTGCTGGTGCTGATCATGATTATTTGGTTTAAATTGATCATGGATGGTTTTTATCTACTTGTCTATTGTTTTTAATTTGTTTTTCACTTGTAGTGAGCCACCCAGTTGCTTGGATAAAATGGGCAGCCATACAAATGATGCAAATAATGATAATAAATACTACTAGCTTTAGTAGTGAGTAGCTGAAAGCTTTACTACAGGGATCATACCCATCTCTTACCATCTTTTGTGGTGGTTGTGCATTAATGAGCATGGAGCATAAGGTAAGAAATAACTGCATAGATATAGATGATATAGATGGTTGGAAAACTGGTAACTGATAATTTGATAATGAGCAATGAACAGAGGACTGAAATGTCCTAAGCTGCGAGTTAGGATGATGAAATCCCTTGAGATGTTTTTCTTTGCTGTTTGGTTCTTTAGATTTTGTTCCTAGGTATTTTATTTTCTTATTTCTGAATGTCATTTCATTTCATTTATTTTTAATGTTATCATTACACCAATTACCTCTATTGATACTTGATTTTGATACATGGATACACCTACTGCTTGATACACTGTATTGTTGCAAAACTGTATTGTTTATATCTGTTTTCATAAACCTTTTTTCTTTTAGTTTTTTTTTTAACCTCTAAGCCCAGTAGTAAAGAATAAAAAGAAAAGATAAAACAAAATGTTACAAGATCAAGACAATTTTTTGTGGCGGTCCTTTTCATGCCTACTTCTCCGGAGAGTCCCCAGACTCTCGTACTCTGGTAGCCACCAAAGCACCCAAAATGACTTTGGGCTGATCTCAACCTCAACCCATCCTATCCCACAGGGTTGTTGTGGGGAAATTTATGGAAGGAGATCTGAAGCGAATTACAGGTAGTCCTCAACTTACAACAGTTTGTTTAGTGACCATTTGAACTTACAATGGCACTTAAGTGATTTATGGCTGTTTTTCACATATGACCGTTGCAGCATTCCCATGGACATGTGATCAAAATTCAGACGCTTGATGTGACTCATATTTATGACGGTTGCAGTGTCCCGGCTCATGTGATCCACTTTTGCAACCTTCTGACAAGCAAAGTCAATGGGGAAGCCAGAGTCACTTAACAACCATGTGACTAATGTAACAATGATTCACTTAACAACTCTGGCAGGAAAGGTCACAAAACAGGGCAAAACTCGCTTAATAAATGTTTCACTTCACAACAGAAATGTTGGCCTCAACTACCTGTAGGAAAAGGATCGAGTGGGAAGGGAGGGCGAGCCAGGAGACCCTGAGCAACTCCGAGTCGGCCTAGTGGGCCCCGAGCGGCGGTGGTGGGAAGACTCGGGGAGGAGGAGGGAGGAAGACCGCGCAGGCCGCCTGGACCAGCGCAGGAAAGGCGGGAGGCGGGAGAGGGCAGCTGGAAGCTCCGCCGTCACGCCGCGCCGCGCCGCCCGAGGCCGAAGTGGAGCCGCCTGTCGACTGAGGGGATCCTGAGATGCCGCCGCCTTCGCTGCTTTAGAGGTCCGCGAAAGAACCACGAGGCCGCCGCCGCCGCCGCCGCCTCTCTCTGCATTCCGGGCGAGGCGGGACCGAGAGCCGGCGCTTCCCCCTCCCGGCCAGCGGCGGCCATGTCCCGCGGCGGTGAAGAGGAGGGCCGCCCGCCCGAACAGGCCGCCTCGCCTACGGAGGCCTCCCAAGGCGGCGGTTCTGGGCGCCGGACGCCACCGGCGCTTCCTCCTGCTCGGCTGCCACGGCTGGGCCTGGGCCTGGCCTTCCTGGCGGCGCTGCTGGCCGCCAAATACTACCGGGACGCGGAGGCCGCCCGGCGGCAGGTAATGAGGAACTGGGTTGGGGGTGGTCGGGCCTTGGGGGAGGAGGGGGCAGCTGTGGGGTCTCGGGACGTTGAAGGGGACTGAGACTCATAATAGGAATAATCCCATAATCATGATTATGTACCATGATATGGTATGTTTCATATTACATTTCATCTTATATTGAAGAGAGAGAGAATGAATATCATACTGAGTAAAGTCATAATTAAATATTAAGTCGTGATAAAGAACTGTAACCCCAAGGAGTGCAAGGAGCCTGCAGTCTACCAGGGCTTCTGCACAAGATATTCCTAAGGCCTTTTTTGAGGCCATTGGGGTTTATTCTGGAGACAGTGGAGAGTAAAGATGGGGGGTCCTTCCCATGGTGCTTTTGAATCTCGGTTTAGAAGGGGGCTCAGAAGGGGCTTGGTCACATTCTGACATTAACCTGGCTTGAGTAACTAACGTTTTGGATGTGCAAAATGCAATCCTGAACCATCCTGAAATGGCAAAAGGGCCTCAGCCTCATACACACAACCTCCTTGTAAGGTTAAAAACTGTCAGACATAAAGTGCATCTGCTAGTTGTTTACCTGATGGGTGTACATCTTGTATGGATTAACTAGGCGTATGTGCATCTGTGTCCTGTTGGAGTGGAGAACATCTGTTTTATTTAGGTATTTACATTGTGTGTGTGTGTGTCTCTCTCTCTCACACACACACACAAACACACACGCACATACAAGGCAGTGAACATACCTCATACTCCTTCCTCCTATTTTCCCCTCAACTACAACTCTGTGATGGATTAGGTTGAACCAGAGAGAATGAACCAGTCATTCACTTTGGTCCATCCATCCATCCATCCATCCAGGTTTCATGCCTAAAGTGGGACTAGAACTCTGTGGTTGTTTGAACTGGACACCCAACGATGGCGCATACCAATCTCCTAAGGAGTTTGAAAGGTATTTCTCCCAAGTAAAGAGCTGTATAAAAAATGGGCAACAGCTTGTATTGTTTGGGGGAAATAAGCCCCATAAAATTCAGAAGTGTTTTTATTAGAAATAATTGTACATGTGATGTGAATGTTGATGTTTGGAAGAGTGTTTGTTCTTGGAGTGCTGGAAGTTTTTGAAGGCTCTTTCATCTTTTACTAGGGTAATAAAAGCTGAGCTGCCCAGGGTTATATTCATAAGACAGGCAGCCACACTCAGCAGCATTAATAGAATTGTTTTCACTGGGTAACTGTTGTTCCTGGTGCCATAAAACTGAAGGGGAGGGCATTTGAGGACAGACAAAAGAATGCACTTCTAAATGCATGTAACTGATTGGATTCTTTGCAGCCTTCAATTACTTTAAAGGAGGTTTAAAGGGGCGTGCATAAGCGCACCAATCGTGCCTACCATCCCTGTCCTATTCTTTTTATTTTTCTTATAAGTATCTATCTCATGTATTCAAAACGATGTTTATTCTTATACCTGTATCTTGTAAGCGATTGACAAATCAAATAAATACTAAAAAAAAAAAATACTAAATACTAAATAGGTTCCTAAAGGGAGGGGCAGAGGATAACCTTTCAGCACCCCCCACTAAACTTAATTCCTAAATACAGGTATTCCTCAATTTACGACCACTTTTGGAACTGGTACTTCCAATGCCAAGCGAGGCAATGGCTAAGTTAGTCATGCACAATTTTATGGCAGTTTTTGCCATCCTCATTCAAAGAATCCATATGGTTAAGAAAATCACGTGGTCTTTCAGCAAATCTAGCCCCCCTTGTTGACTTGCTTGTCAGAAACCAGCTGGGAAGGTCATAAATGGGAATCACGTGTCCCCAGGATGTCACAACCATTGTAAATGCATGCCGGTTGTTGCCAAGTGCCTGGATTTTGATCATGTGACTGCAAGGATGCTGCAACAGCCATAAGTCCCAGGACCAGTTGCATGTCACTTTTTTCAATGCCGCTTTAACTTTGAATAGTTGCTAAGCAAATGATTGTAACTCGAGGATTACCTTTAGATACAGACGGATGCAGATAGTTTGGACTGTATAGAAATAAATCTTTTTATATTGTTTTGTTTTCCTTAAGTCTACTTATTGTGCCTGCAGATTCCAGGTTTTGAGGCTTGCCATTTTGCAGTTAGTGTGAATACCCTGGGGGAAAGAAACATATTTGGGAAATCAACATCCTGGCTTGCAGAACATTATTATACTTGTAGGCATTTTAATGGCATTGCTCAGCCAAACGGATAACTGGTTGTACCTCACTGCATTTCAAACAGCCTTGGGCTAGTGCCACTAAAATAATGTCCTGGCCTTAAATGCTTAGTGATGTCACTGTTTTTTTAGCTCGTGAGCTTTCATGTCTTCTGAGTTTTAGCTTGGGATCCATTCCCGACCCATTTCTACTTTTGAATCAGCCCTGCAAGGCACTTAAGTGTCTTCCTGTCCATAATTGACAACAACAGCAGCTTTTCAGGGCGCATTAGCATCCTTTTAGGCTGGCAGATAGCAGATGGAAAATAAATGCTCTTCAGAGCTGTGGGAACTTTAATGGGGTGGCAAGCAGCAGAGAAGCCTGCAGAGGGAAGAGGAGACCACATTGCTCTGGGGAGATGGGGTGGGGGTCTGCCTGCACTCCATAACAGATGACAGAGTAAATTTTAAAGTCACCTCCTCCAACCTTACTTGAGATTGCTTGCTCATAGACCAGTGTTTTTCTAACCTTGGCAACTTTAAGACTTATGGGCTTCAACTCCCCGATTTCCACAGGAGAATTCTGGGAATTGAAGTCCACATGTTTTAAAGGGACGTGTCTTAAAGGGATGAGGAACATGTGCCCTTTTAGGTACTGTTGGACTCCAACACCCATTGCCCTCCATTGAAGTCCAAAAAACAGTAGAGTTCCTTACTTCTAATCTTAACGACTTACTCATGTTTCCCATACTCTCTTATATCTCCAAAACACTGCCTGAATTAAGCAATTTTTTGCCAACCTGGCAGTAATGAGCTGAGATAGAAGGAATGTGAGCTGTGGACTCAACCCATCAGGAGAATTTGCCTTAAGTGACTCATAGAAATTAATGGGAACTAGTGAGATAATGTAACTATATTTGTTTTATAACAGCTGCTACATCTCAGCCATGAGATGGAATAGGTTTGGGGCCAAACATCTCCCCAAACATTTGCCCTGTACAGGAGAACGGAGATGGAAAGCAGGTTAGTGGGGTGGGGAGGGAATGAGGATTTTGCAGTAACCTGCCCCTGCCACGCCCACCAAGCCACACCCACCAAGCCACACCCACAGAACCGGTAGTAAAAAAGTTTGAATCCCACCACTGCAGAATTCGCATAAGAGCCGCTGATTCATTTAACTGCTGGGATTTACTTAACAATGGTGGAAAAAAAGTTGTAAAGCTGAGTGCAACTCACTTAACAACACACTGCTTAGCATCAGAAATAATGGTCTCGGTTATGGTCATAAGACAAGGACTATTCGCCTTCTCTCTCTCTCTCTCTCTCTTTTCTGAGATCTTTTTTTTCTAAGTAGCAGCTGCAGGAAAAGAACAGCTAGAGAACTCCCAGAGATCTGTCTGATCATTGGTTGAAGGGTTGTGAAGATAGTCCAAGGGCTTTATGAAATTATATTGAAGCCACCATACTGCAGAAAAAAACAGTGAGCCATGAGTTGCAACTTGTTATAATCCTCTCCAGTATGATAATCAGTTTATTCTTACTTTGTGTCAAAACAATTCACCCAGAACCAAAGTGACAGCGGGATTAAAAAAAGGGAGAGTGTGTTGTATCATATCACACAGAATGATAATAGATGTTTGTATAATTTCAGCAGTCTATTTGCAGTTAATTGCACAGATTAAAAAAAATCAAATTGTCTCTATTCATTTGTAAAACAAATAACTTTTAGGATGGAAAATCTTCTCAAAACAGATTTTGAAGGAAAATGTGAGAGTCCCCACTATCCTGTCAGAACTGAAGAAGCTTCTTGGATGAGAAGTGAAATGTCTTCAAAAGAAAAAATAAAGTCCACTTGCCTCCTGAAAAAAAGCACATTTGGGAACATGTAATATGTTCTCTCTCTCTCTTTCTCCCTCCTTCCCTCCCCTCTCTCCCCCCCCCTCTGAATATATATCTGTGCATCTATAAAATATGTATATTAAACACGCACACTGTATACACACACCTGTATACACACATATATTTATTTTATGGGTGTTTGCATGCCAAAAATGATGCTGCCAAAAGCCAGTGTTTTATTGCCGAATTTTGGCAGTCTGATGTTGCATAGTACACAGAAATGCAGAAATGGTTGAGGATGGAATCTTTGTGACTCATGGACTGTAAATTGTCTACTAGTACAACTTTATCGAAGGGACAGTGCAGGTAGTCCTCAACTTATGACCACAATTGAGCCCAACATTTATGTTAAGTGAAAAAATTGTTAAGTGGATTTGTCCCATGTTGTGACTTTTCTTGCCACATTTGTTAAGTGAGTCATTGCAATTGTTAAATTAGTAACATGGTTGTTAAAAATTAATCTGGCTTCCCCGTTGACTCTGCTTGTCAAGAAGGTCGCAAAATTACTCCTGAACACTGCAACCGTCATAAATATGAGTCAGCTGTCAAGCATCTGAATGTAAATCACATGACTATGGGGATGCTGCAATGTTGATAAGTGTGAAAAATGGTCATAAGTCACTTTTTTCAGTGCTGTTGTAACTTGGAATGGTCACTAAATGAACTGTTGTAAGTCCAGGATTACCTGCATTGGGATGAATTAACTGAATTTTGTTAATTTTTTGCAGTTAATTTTTAAAATTGTTTACTGCTCTTCCATTCTTGCACCTGAGGCTTCAGTTGTATTCCATTGCTGGACAGGGATAATCACTTTTCAAGCAGGTTCTATTAAAATTAGACAGCTTCAGAGCTCCTGCTGCTACTGCACTTGCAGGAAGAGCATTGCTTAAATTTAGAAATACCTTCTGCCGTATTTGAGAACCCTGCACATATAATTTTTCTGACCATGTACTTGATTGATTATATAATCCCTGCTACTGGAGCATGATAAATATCCCTGGTTCACTAACCATAATTGCAAATCTTTGAGCTATCTGAAAGACTCAAATTCCTTGTGAACAGCAAACCTTTTGACAAAACAGTGGCTGGTGAAGTTAGTGTCTTGTTCGCTTTTCAGTTCAATTCTAAATGCAGTTATGACACAAAGTTCTCTTCAGTTAAGTGCATTGGTGAGGCAAATTTGATAACAACCCAATCTTTTTATGCCTGCTATTCTACCAAATAGCAGGGAGGTAATTATCTTTTGATTTCAACCTGTAAAGTTGGCTTACCTTCTATAGCGCATCAGCCTATTTCTAATTTGCCTTTGCTGAGACTAAAACAGGTGCCATGCAATCACGAATCTCCACTTTGGAGAATATGTTCTGAAAAGTTAGTATCAGAAGGCTTTGCCTTAGAAGAGTGAAAATGAAAGAGGAAATTGGTTCTTTCTTCACTTCACCTTTTCCTAACATAATTCTCTCCTGTGATGTTAGTCTTGCTGGGTGAAGATTTTTGTTTTCTGCACCAGAAAGGAAAAGAATCCCTCTGTGAGGGAGATGAGCGGATTCTAAATTTGATAAATAAATAAAACAATAAAAGCAAGATGATGCATGCATTTTTCACAAGCATAGCTAATACCTGCCTCTAATTGGTGTTCCTTGGGTGTGTCAGACCAACAAACATAATACTCAGAGACGAAGTCTAACAAAACTGGAGGGTTCTTGGTACTGTAGAAGAAGGCTGGCTTACAAATAAGGATATGTAAAAATTAATTAAAAGAACAGTATCAAATTTAGCTGTGCTGCATCAATGCCATTTTCTTGACAGGATTATAGAAGTGGTTTGAAATTTCTTTCTCAGTCTAGCTTACAACTGCAGTTATGAAGAAGCATACAGGTAATCCTTGATTCATGACTGGTCCCTTAGTGATGATTTGAAGTTCTGATGGACTTACCTGAG
The DNA here is from genome assembly GCF_049901735.1 of Notechis scutatus. Lineage (NCBI taxonomy): Eukaryota > Metazoa > Chordata > Lepidosauria > Squamata > Elapidae > Notechis > Notechis scutatus. The sequence continues at coordinate 10,626,619 of NC_142016.1, forward strand.
CACAGTTTTTATGACCCAGTTCTGAAGATTTAGCAGTCACTCACCTTGTTGTCATGTGACTGGACTTTGGTGCTCAGCAACCAGGCTGCTATTAACTATGTCCCATCATGTGACCATGATTTATGATGGTTTTGCCAGAAACCAGCATTTACTTTTGGTTTTCAGCAAAATCCATATCAAAACATGGATTTGCTTAATGACCACAGCATTTATTTCACCACCACCATAAAAAAAGAAAATAAAATCATGAGCTTTTATGGGCCACCACACAGTGCCTGATACCTAACCAAGCTATAATAGCTACAATAGTCATGACTTATAACCATGATGGGCAGGCTCCATTATGGTCAGAGTTTGAGGACTACCTATACTTACTTTCAGCATATGTGACTCCTTCCATCAAAATTAAATCCTTTTCCCTCCTGGAGTTTCGTCAACATTACAATACCGAATTGGAAAAAAATCATTTTCCAGCTGTTCTGCATTATACCTGTTTTGATGAAACGATCTATCTGCTCATTTCATTTGTCTGAAAGAGGAGATTCTTACGCTTCTTACCTGCCCAGGTGCATATCATGTAACTAGCTTGGGTGATGAGACAGATGGTTAATTTGAATTTCTTTATTTCATGAATGTATGATTTAAAGAATCCCTTTCCTTCCACTTAGGAAACAGCCCTGAAATCTCTGGGAAATGAGGGACTTTTCCTCTTCTCTTCCCTGGATACTAACAATGATTTGTTCATCAGCCCTGAGGAATTCAAACCAATTGCAGAGAAACTGACTGGTAAGTGTTTTAAGAATTTGAGAGCAGAAATGATGAGTAAATATCGGTGCTGCGCAAAAACATTCCTACCATTTTTTTCCTCATGGCTTAAATGTGTGGCTTGTACTTCTTTGGTTATGATGCGGCTAAGCAGTGTGTGAATATGTGGAAATGACTTGCTTTTAATTGTAAAATGATCTATATTTTATATAACTTCCCTAATTTTCTGTATAGTACTTCCTTTAATTCACAAGGAGTGACTCCAGGATGGAATTTCTCCCACTGATTTTGTTTTGTTCAGTGTTATTGTCTCTAGCAAGGAAAGATCCTACCCTTAAAAAAAAAATCAGATTTGTGAGAACATGGCGTCCATGAGGGGACTGTTGCAATAATGTAAACAAAACTTTCCACACTGATCCAATATGTTTTTTGCTACCTCTTTTTTTTGTTTTTCCTTTCATTTCTTGGCAAATAGCCATATCAAAATGAGAAGATTTTGTTTTGCTCTGCCCTGATTACAAGCTTTGGAATGAAGAGTTCTCGAGTGTGTAGATGCTGCTTATCGGTTTTTAGGTGGTGTAAGCCGCCTAATGCAAAAGACTGATGGCCACTTGAAACCAGCTTTAACAGCTATACGACAACAATTCTCTTTTCTTGTGCCACAGCCCTGCCATAAAGTAGCTACTGCAGTTGGATTAAATATCAGGAGCTGTGTGGTGGCCCATTAAAAAGTTTGTGATTTTTTTCAAGGATTGACAATTTTGACTTGAATTCCGGATGTATGAATTGCCTGCCCTTTGAGGGGAAGGTATCCCTTGTAAATCCATCATGCATAGATGCCAGTCCTACAATATATGTATGTACATTGTGTGTGTGTGTGTGTCAGTGAGAGAGAGAGAGAGAGAGAGAGTTGTGCCCACAGCCTTTTCCTCAGCTCAGTTTGATTTTCGAAGGGCAAGGGCGATGAGTTCTCTGATTTTCTTGAAAGGCTTGTGTGTCAGATGCTGTTCTCATCAAGGACAGTTTTTTTTTTTGTAAAGTTGCTATTCCCATTGTTGTACGAGCTGGTTTTGGCTACAGCTTAAAAGGGATCCAGCACAGCTGAAGGCAAGAGGGCTCTGCTGTCAGGTGACCGGAGAGCTGTCCACGGGGAGGTGTCAATGGGCTACTTTGAACTCAGAAATCTCTTTGCGTACAGCATCCTAATGTCAAGATTTCTATCTACTGGTTACTTGGGGTTGTCTTGATGATATATTTGCTTGGGAAATGGATCCGGTTGCCTTTTCCAGGGAGTCCTCAACTTAGGTCCCCAATTGAGACCAGAATTTCAGTTGCTAAACAAAGCAGTTGTTGAGTTGCACCTAATTTTATGACCTATTTGCCATGATTAAGTGAATCATTGCAATCGTTAAGTGAATCGTGTAATTGTTAAGGCTTCCCATCGATTTTTTCTTGTGGGGTGGGGGGAACCAGCAGGGGAGGTCACAAATTGATCACATGACCCTGGGAAGCTAAAACCATCATAAATGAATGCCATTTGCCAAGTGCTTAAATTTTGATCACGTGGCCATGGGGAAGCTGTGATGGTTGTAAGTGTGAGTCACTTGTTCAGTGCAATTGTAACTTCAAACTGTCGCTACATGAAGGATTGTAAGTCGAGGAGTACCGGTACAGGAAGGAAAGATTAATTTGGCCAATGCTTGTCCTTTGCATATCTATAAGGAGATCAAACTACCAGGGAAGCTAAAAAGGTTCTGTCAACTTTTCTGCTATTTTCTTCATAGAAGTCTAGTACTGTTGAACTACGCCAAGGATAAACGCCTCGGTGGCAATGCCCTAGCATAGTGGTCACCAGCTTCTGTAGTTTTAGAGTCAAAATCTTACCAGTTCTCCCTGGTCATGGAATAGCCTCCTCCTCATTTTGGCTGGATTCACACACAATGCACAGTGGTGACTTGTTTTAGTAATAACTTGCTGAACAAAGTATAGTGGCTTTGTTTCACATATGTTGTATGCTATACCTCAGGTGTGCCCTACCTGAGACCTTCTCCTTCCTCCAAATGTTTGGGTGTGGCCTCGAGAAGTTTCTATAGAGATTCCCTAAAAGTGCTGATTTACTGTTATTTTATTAATTGATTTCATTTTAATTTTACATTCAGACAATTTAATTGTGGGGCTAATTTTTGTGCCTGCATAACCTTTGCATGTTTTGGGGTGGAAGGGTTGCCAGTGAACCACTCCAGGACCATGTACAGGTCTCTGTTCAAAAAAAGCTTGTGCAGCCCTGCAGTAAACCTGATTCCTTCCACCACAACTGTGGCATTAAGCCAAACCCAGACAAATTTCCTTATGGTTTCTGAATCTGATCTGTATTGTATTTCTTCCCAACCCAAAGTATTTGGCAGCAGGCTGTATCCCCCTCTCATCCCCAAATTATTACCATCTTCCAGTTTGATGCATAGTAAAGTGGAAGGAGCTCACTTAGCAGGAATCTGAGAAGAGGCAGGAGGAAATCCACAGGCCTTTTGCTTAAGCCTATTTATGGGAACAATAATAAATTTGCAATCCCACTTAAGCCCCCATGTCAATTATTGATGGTCTGTTACTGCCACCTGGTGCATGAAGGTAGAATTGTTGAGCTCTGGCTCTCTTTTGGTATCTGATTTGAGGGTTTGTTATAGTTGTAAAGTGTAGTTTCCCAACTGCACGTATAATCCCTGTTTACAATGTGGAATGCACTGTGTGCTTCTGCTTGTTCTGTCATGACAAGGAGCAAATATAGTTGTACTAGATTGCAAATTGAAAAAAGGGCAGTCATAATAATTTGGATCAAGCTTTTTTGCTGGTGGTTTCCATTCTTTGTAGCTCACATCTGCCAAATTGAAATTTAAGATTTCGTTGGCTTTTTGAGTAGGCTTACCTGCTGATTTTCCTTGTTTTTCATTTCAGTGCTTGATTTTAATAACTGTAGCTTTATATTTTTATAGCAATCTGTCATGGGAATTTTGGTAGTGAAATGTAGAACAAGTTAAATGAGTCAGTATGTTCACGAGGACAGTGGTGTAATTTTTAAATGCTTGGCAACTTAAAAAAAAACCAAGGTTTGTCAGCATTGGCACTAGCTACTTGGTGAAGCCCATAAAGAGCAGATAGAAGGAATCGAATCAAATGTAAGGTCTTGCCTCAGCAGTCCCTTCAAGGAAGCAGAACTCTTGAAACAAGCAGCATTTCAAAAGGAACTTGTATTGGGTGGCAGTGATAGCAAAGAGAATAGGCAGGACCTGAAGTTCCCACGCTCAAACGTTAGGTTAAAAGTTACCTGGACAAAACCCCTGCCCACCATTCAGTCCGACACGAGCCAATCACCAGGTGTTGAGTTGCTGTGAGAACTTTAGGCTGGGAAGGTAATAAGAAGTTGTTCTCAAGCACCACACTCTCTTCTTCGGAGCTAAGATAAAACAGATGGCCCCAAGCCCATCCCATCCCTATCCCAGAAAAATACATCAAAGTAAAGAAAGACCAAAGCAGGTGTCATAAAAATACTAAGGCCCCCTCCTTCTCCCAGAACGTCGATGTCCCGATAGGGTTCTATTGGGGACCTGATATCAATGATCACATAATACTCTGCTCAAAAAAATAAAGGGAACACTTAAACAACACAATGGAAGTCCAAGTCAACCACACTTCTGTGAAATCAAACTGTCCACTTAGGTAGCAACACTGATTGACAATCATTTTCACATGCTGTTGTGCAAATGGAATAGACAACAGGTGGAAAGCAGAGGCAGTTAGCAAGACATCCCCAATAAAGGAGTGGTTCTGCAGATGGTGACCACAGACCACTTCTCAGTTCCTATGCTTTCTGGCTGATGGTTTGGTCACTTTTGAATGCTGGCGGTGCTTTCACTCTAGTGGTAGCATGAGACAGAGTCTACAACCCACACAAGTGGCTCAGGTAGTGCAGCTCATCCAGGATGGCACATCTATGCGAGCTGTGGCAAGAAGGTTTGCTGTGTCGGTCAGCGTAGTGTCCAGAGCATGGAGGCGCTACCAGGAGACAGGCCAGTACATCAGGAGATGTGGAGGAGGCCGTAGGAGGGCAACAACCCAGCATCAGGACCGCTACCTCCGCCTTTGTGCAAGGAGGGATAGGAGGAGCACTGCCAGAGCCCTGCAAAATGACCTCCAGCAGGCCACAAATGTGCATGTGGCTGCTCAAATGGTCAGAAACAGACTCCATGAGGATGGTATGAGGGCCTGACGTCCATAGGTGGGGGTTGTGCTTACAGCCCAGCACCGTGCAGGATGTTTGGCGTTTGCCAGAGAACACCAAGATTGGCAAATTCACCACTGGCGCCCTGTGCTCTTCACAGATGAAACCAGGTTCACACTGAGCACATGACAGACGTGACAGGGTCTGGAGATGCCGTGGAGAATGTTTTGCTGCCTGCAACATCCTCCAGCATTGACCAGTTTGGCAGTGGGTCAGTAATGGTGTGGGGTGGCATTTCTTTAGGGGGCCGCACAGCCCTCCATGTGCTCGCCAGAGGTAGCCTGACTGCCATTAGGTACTGAGATGAGATCCTCAGACCCCTTGTGAGACCATATGCTGGTGCAGTTGGCCCTGGGTTCCTCCTAATGCACGACTATGCTAGACCTCATGTGGCTGGAGTGTGTCAGCAGTTCCTGCAAGACGAAGGCATGCTATGGACTGGCCCGCCCGTTCCCCAGACCTGAATCCAATTGAGCACATCTGGGACATCATGTCTTGCTCCATCCACCAACGCCACGTTGCACCACAGACTGTCCAGGAGTTGGGGGATGCTTTAGTCCAGGTGTGGGAGGAGATCCCTCAGGAGACCATCCACCACCTCATCAGGAGCATGCCCAGGCATTGTAGGGAGGTCATACAGGCATGTGGAGGCCACACAAACTACAGAGCCTCATTTTGACTTGTTTTAAGGACATTATATCAAAGTTGGATCAGCCTGTAGTGTTTTTTTCCACTTTAATTTTGAGTGTAACTCCGAATCCAGACCTCCATGGGTTGCTAAATTTGATTTCCATTGATAATTTTTGTGTGATTTTGTTGTCAGCACATTGAACTATGTAATGAACAAAGTATTTAATAAGAATATTTCATTCATTCAGATCTAGGATGTCTTATTTTTGTGTTCCCTTTATTTTTTTGAGCAGTGTATTTTTCATGCATCCCCTCAGATGCTATCTAAATGATTTTTATATAAATTTCTGCCACTCTAATTTGGACAATAACTGCTATTGTGGATTCTCTGTCACAGTGTCTATCAATCAGTTACACTGTAGTGTAGCAGTGAGATCTATTGTACATGAAACATTTATTTCACTAAAGAAGATAACAACTCAGTAGGAGAGAAGGAATGAGAATAAATCTCAAATCCCAAATCTTTTAGGACTGCAGTATTTTTGGATTACGTTTTAGGGATGAAATTGCTGAAAACCTATATGACACGATAATGGCAAAATGTCAGGTATGGTAAAATTACGGTATGATTTTGTTTGGTGGCATTCAATTCCTAAAAAGGAATTATTTTTCTAAATGTTACTTAACCTCCCTGAAAAAGGGGGGAAAAGGTGGGGGGCAAAAAAAAAGGAGAACCCCCCCCCCCCCCCCCCCCCCCCCCCCCCCCCCACACCCCCCAAAAAACCCCCCCCCCCCCCCCCCCCCCCCCCCCCCCCCCCCCCCCCCCCCCCCCCCCCTATTTAGATCAGCCTGTAAAAAACACCACTGGGTCTGTAAAGGATATATCTTATAGTGAAACATAACATCAGTGTCATCTTGTTTCCTACTAAGACATTTTTTCCTCTCTGCATCGCCTGTTTCATGCCAACTTTTTCTGATGGAAATTCTTGTGTCCTCAATTCCATTTTTTTTAATTTTTTTTTTTTTTTGCATATTAAAATGAGTTTTTGCCCCATTCAGGCATGGTTCCTGTGTCTGGCACGGAGGAGGAAGAGGTGACGGATCCGAATGGGGAGACACTCTCTATCCTTGCAAAATTCCAGCCACTGTTGATGGAAACCATGACAAAGAGCAAAGATGGCTTCCTTGGCGTGAGTAGCACATGTTTGAAAATATTGCAGCTACAGACATATGTGGGGAAGACAGTTTGTCAGAGCATTTGCAGCGTGACTACTATTATGAGACAACCAGGAACAAAACACAGCACACAGAGACTTAACAGTGGTTTATATACAAGATATATACAGTAATATATGTGGTAGGCAAAGACCTGACAAGCAATCAATCTTCTTAACTCTACACTGAGAACTCTGCAATGGATACCAGAAACAAGGACAGAGAATATGCCCTCTAATGGCTACTTTATATAAACATCTCTTAAAGGGGTAAAAGCATTCCCTTGAATCACAGGATCAGAATTTGGGCACTGGAGCAACTGGCATGTATTTATAATTATTGCAGTGTCCCAGAGTCATGTGATTGCCATTTGCAACTTTCCCAGCTGGCTTCTAGCAAGCAAAGTTGTTTAACTTAACAACTGCAGTGATTTGTTTAACAACCGTGGGAAAAAGGATCCTAAAATCAGGCAAAACTCATTCAACCACCACCTTGGTTAGCAATGGAAATTCTGGTCCCAATTGTGTTTGTAAGTTGAGGAGTACTTGCAATCTCTTAAAACTAGGTTTGCTTATTAATAGGCCTTCTTTTTTCTTTAGATTTCCCATGTGGCCTTTACTGGTCTCCGCAATTGGACAGCTCCTGCTTCACCCCTCAGTGTGATGTTTGCTAGACAATTCAAGGCCTTTCTTCCCCCAAAGAATAAGTTGGAACTTGGTGATCCATGGTGGATCATTCCCAGTGAATTAAACATATTTACCGGATATCTTCCCAATAATCGTTTCTCCCCTCCAGCTCCCAAGGGCAAGGAGGTAAGCATTGCGCTTCCTAATGAGGAAGAAAAAATAATTTTTGCAATTGTTGAGTGGAACTATCTTGAATTTGATTCAATGGTCAGGTTGTTGGTTCTTATTAAAAGGGTAATTCTGCACCTTTAATTTTGTTTATTGGGAAGTGGAGTTAAATGCCTTTAATTTCTGAACTCTATGTATAGAACAATTTTGAAATTTCTTAGTCTTAGAAACTTCAATTCGTTTGGATTTCAGCTCTCTAGAATTCTGCAACTAGCATGCTGGGGAATAGAAAATAGAAAAAAAAAAGCCTGCTGGCTGGGGAATTCAGGGGTTTTGAAGTCCACAGGTCTTAAAATCACAGAGATTGAAAAACACTGGGATATAAGATGATTAATTAAATCCAGTCCCTGCAAAACTGACTTGAGAAGACGACTTTGGAAAGTGGGGTAAGGGGGAGAGAAAGCAATGATATTTTAGTGCAGTACTTTCTGAATCACAGAAAGAAATACTGCAGATCGATAGAGCACAAAGTAGAAATGCAGTGCAAATGGGCAGATCAATTTCCAGTCCTTGGCAGCTGCCCATTGGAATATTGGATAATGTGTATTAAAGACCAAAACAGCTGTGATTACTATAACAAATATTCAGTAATGACAAGAGCTATAAATTATTGAAAGGAGCAGAGAAACGGGAGGGAAAGCGAAGAACTAAGATACCTATTTCAGAAGGACATTTTTCTCTGGTGAGGAGAGGCAGCTGGGGTATGTTTCCTGTCATAGAGAGACAATGTGAGGGGAGATTTAATAGCTCTTTTCAAGAACCTGACAGGCAACTTAGACCAAGGATTTCAAGATAATTATTTCAGAATGCAGACAGTAGAGGTGCTTTCTAGTCCTGAGATTCTGTAATTCTTGGCTTATCGTTTCAGGGGCTATCATTTCTTTTCAGGTCATACCTCCTTATATATTTTCCTTTAGGTCATCATTCACAAGCTCTTGAGTATGTTCCACCCACGGCCATTTGTGAAAACTCGTTTTGCTCCTCAGGGAGCAGTGGCCTGCATTCAAGCTGTAGCAGAGTTCTACTACAAAATAGCCTTCAGGTAAAGTAAAGGTAAAAGGTAAAAGTATCCCCTGACTAGTCATGACCAATTAGAGGGGATGTTGCTCATCTCCATTTCTTAACCGAGGGAGCCAGCATTCCAAAGATTTCTGTGGTCATGCAGCCAGCATGACCATACACCAAAGTGCACAGAACTTGGTTACCTTCCCACCAAAGTGGTACCTATTTATCTACTTGCATTTGCCTGCTTTCGAAGTGCTAGGTGAGCAGGAGCTGGGGCAAGGAACGGGAGTGCTGCACTCGGGGTCTGGAACTTGTGCTGTCAGCTTTCCTGCTGATAAGCTCAGCTTCTTCAACTGCTTAGCCACCCATCCCACCCACACTTCAGATATAGTTCCCCCAAGAGAAGAAAGGTCGCATTCAGTGTGGGGCATGGGAGGAATAGTCCATGTATGTATGGGTAGATCTGAGCTGGAAGCATGTTGGGTGCAACCGTGAAATGGGACCATTTCATCCTGTTGCTTAGAACTATCTGAAGGAAAGACACTGAGGGATGCACATTAGGTATGTGACTCTGTGGCCTTGATTCATGAACTGGCCCCTTTCCAAAGTTATGGCAATCTGAATTGTTGGCCATCTATGTTCTCTGAAACGGGGTCCCCCACTACCGGGCCCCCCGGGCCCCCCCCGGGGAAAATTTCCCCCCCCGGCCCCGGCGGCCGCCGCCCCCCCCGTTTTGTGAAAAAAGTTTGTGTGGGTTTTTCCTGGGGGGGGGGGGGGCCTTGGGGGAATGTTAGTTCTTTTTTTTTCCTTGGGGTTGGGGGTTTAAAAAACAAACAAGAGGGGTCACCCCCCCAACCCAAACAACACCACCCCCACCCCCCCCCCCCCCCCCCCCCCCCCCACCCCCCCAAAAAAACCCAAAAAAAAGAAAAAAAGGAGGGGGGGGACCGGCGCCTCCCCCCCCCCCCCTCCCCCCCCCCTCCCTCCCCCCTCCCCCCTCCCCCCCCCCCCCCCCCCCGCCCTCATTTTTGCCCCACAAAAAGTGGGGACCACCCTAGAATGCTTTTCCTGTCAAACTGAGAACTGACGATCTTGCTGGAATTTTAAAAAGGCCTTAAAACATATTGCAATTGTTTTTCATTGTAGGTAGATACAAGTTTTTAAAGTTTGTGATCTGTTTGGTATTTATGTTCTATTTAAATTGCTAAGGGGCTTCAGTATTGAAGGCTCTAAAATGTAATTATAAATAAAGATGGTCCAATGGGTTAACTTTTAATTCAAAGTTAAATTTAGCTTTCTTTGTCCCCGAACAGATTGAATTGTTGGGATGTGATATTCCTCCCTCAGTGCCATTTAAAGACCATGTATTTAAAAGCCTTCTGTTGCTGGGTTGTCAGATTGAGAACAATCGTCCTTGCTCACTGGTTGTTCCAAACTCCACAGTCCTGCACTAACATTGCTTATTGGAATCATGTGTTACTTATTGGTGCAGACAAGCAGTTCCCATGTGATGGGGAGGGTGTGTTTCATGTGCCGGTGAAATTGATCACCTGAGGATTACCTTCTCAGCTGAGCATCTAGCCAACCTGCTTTGCATGTAAATAGGCTCTGATTCATTCCTTGGCATCTCCAAAAGGTCTGTCAAAAATTCCAGCCAGGTCTCAGGAGAAGGCCAGTCACTGTACAGCTTAACAGTACTGAGCAACCATTTAGTTTCCCACTTCCATCGTTCAGTCATTGAGATCAGGGGTCTCCAACCTTGGCAACTTTAAGACTTGTGGACTTCAACTCCCAGAATTCCTCAGCCAGCAAAGCATTGCCAAGGTTGAAGATCCCTGATTTAGATCTACTATACCTAAGCAAGAAGAGCTTGAAATGTATGTGTGTCATTTTTTGCAATTGTGGGTATGTGACTGGTTTTGTCACACATTCCTCAGGAATTTCTGTGATCTTCTATAACTCCTGGATCTGAATGGATTTGCACTTATAAATCTTTTCCTAACGGTAGATCAAGCTAAGTGACCGATGAGAAATTGACAGTGCAGTTTATTAACTCAGAAAATGCCTAACAAGAGAGCTGATGTTTCATCGATGAGAATATAGAATTCTGCTTAATAGTTAATATGCTGTTAAAAACAGAAAGAAAACTCAGAGTTACAATTACGTGCTTTATATAGAACTGTTTTCATTCAATTTTGGGTCCCCACAGATCCTAGCAACTCCATTTAAAATAATTAAATTAAATTAAATTAAAATAATCACACACAATCATTTTTAAATACTGCAGAGTACGAGCTTTTAAAAAAACACCTTCTGATAGCCAAAGACTTCTTTTATGCTTTGAAGGCAAGAAGCACCATCATTGTTGTATGTATGAGAGGCAGAATATTCCACCCTGTCAATTATTCAGTATTAATGGCAGTGCTGGGAATTTTACCATAGAGGTAAACTGGAAGCTTCTGCAGCTGTCTAAGCCAATATAGATAGATGTCTCAGTAAATGAATCATGTGAAGAAGTTCCACTGTTTAGCCACTTTATTCTTGCTCCTTTACAATAACCCAAAATTCTTATGGCTTACTATGATGTGTGAATCCCGTCATCTTTATTTGGTGCAGAAGAGGGAGGATAATTTTTGTGAAAACGAAGTGCTTGGCTTCATTAGGACAGAATGGCTGATTGCTCTTTTTGATTTCAGAATCCATGCAGAATTCCAACTGAATGAGCCTCCAGATTTCCCATTCTGGTTTTCTCCTGCCCAATTCACGGGCTACATTGTCTTCTCAAAGGATTCTTCCCATGTTCGAGAGTTCAAGCTATTTGTCCCTAATAACAGGTAGGTTTCTCCAGTTTCCAGTACCAATGATCAAGAAACAGCATGAAGTTAGCGTCAGATTCAAAGCATGCACGCTCAATACATCATTAACAATTTCACATGCTTCTGCCTGAAAACAGTTTACAATAATCATTTCGGTATGATTCATTTTCAGATGGAGAAACAGGTCTGCTTTAATTTTAGTTCTTAGCAAGTTTAAAGCCAAAATGATTATCATTTCCCAACTGAACCGGAAGGCTCTGTTTTCTTCTCTGGATAGAGTTCACTACCTTGATCAACCTATAGTTTATGTCATCCTGGTTTCTTTAAAAAGATACAGTGACTGAATGTATATCATGTGCTAAGCCAAAATCGGATAAACCAAATTGTAGCTTGTGGCGTGATTTCATCTACTCAGTCAGGCAACTATCGGGTTTTAGAGCAGAGTTTCTCAGCCTTGACAATTTTAAGATGTATGGACTTCAACTCCCAGGATTCCCATGCTGGGCAGGGAATTCTGGGAAATAAGTCCACCCATCTTAAAATGGAGAAACCCTGCTATAGAGCACGTGCTTTGACACTGACCTTTCTCTTTCTCTTCCCTTTCTCATGGGTGCCCTGCTTGATATGAATGAAAATTTCTGGCATTGTTGAATACAGTTTTCCCATTTCTAATGACGGTGATTTTTCCCCCCATCAGGTCTCTCAATGTAGATATGGAATGGTTATATGGTGCCTTAGAGAGCAGCAACATGGAGGTGGATATAGGATACTTACCTCAGGTCTGTAGCCAGTGTGGACTAATTCTCTGTGTACACGCATAGACTTTCTTGTTCTAACAACAAGAACATTCCGTCTTTTCCAATCTAGTCTCGACCATCTTTCCATAAAATGCTGGCTAAGAAATTGGAGAGTTCTTTTCCAGCTGTTCCACAGTGATTGCATTTACTGTTATGTTTAATGTAGCTATTGAAACAGCCCCTGTTCTGGGTTTGTGAAATAGATGACATCATAAGGCAATCACATACCACTTCGGTATTCCCAAAAGATCTTACGTCCCTGTTGCTTCGCAGATGGAGCTGGAGTCTCTGGGACCATCTACCCCTTCAGTGATTCATGATGAAAATGGGAACGTGATTGACAGCAGAGAAGGAGAACCAATTCAATTTATTTTTGAAGACATTTCCTGGCAGAGAGAAATAAGCTGGGAAGAAGCATCTGGGAAGCTGGAAGTGGTCATGTATCCATTTAAGAAAGTATGTAAAGAGCTTGACGTTCTCTCAAACATGATTAAATAATTATGTCCATGCTCTAAGGCAGGGGTGTCCAACCTTTCACCTTCCCTGGGCCACATTAGAAGATGAAAATTTGGTTTGGGCGCACATATAATAAATTATTATAAAATAATTATATTATAAAATTATATAATAAATTATAAATTATTTTTATTATTTATTATTAATTATTTATTAAAAATTATTAATTTTTATTAATTTTCCGGCCAAATTTTGCGGGGGGGGGGCGGGGGCAGAAGCGGCGGCGGCAGGGGCAGAAGCAGCAAAGGCGGCGCCCGCCTTTTCTGTTGCTGTTTGGCGTGGCGCTCGCCTCGCCCCGCCTCGCGCCTGCCTCTCCTCCTCCTCCTCGCTGGCTCTTGCCAGAAGGTTGGGGTGGGCACTGGGCCGCATTACGAGGCGACCTGGGCCGCATGTGGCCGCGGGCCGCAGGTTGGACAAGCCTGCTCTAAGGAATGAAAGTAATACAACTATGCAGGCGATATACCAGTAGTGAAAGTGAATTAACCTACTAACAAAACAAGCAGCTCTTTTAGCCAAAACTCAGATATATTAAATAAATACACAGTACATTTTTTGATACATGCATTCGTTAGCATTCGTTAACAAGACATGATAAAGACATGAAGGGTACACTCAGCTCATTTTGTTTTTCAGGTTTCCTACTTTCCCTTTACCCAGGCTTTTGAAAAGGCCAAGTCTGAGGGTAAACTTGTTCATTCCATACTCTTATGGGGAGCCTTAGATGATCAGTCATGCTGAGGTAAGGGCTAAATTTGACACTGGGTGTTTTTAAAGGAGTTTGTCAGGAAGTCTAAGGGTTTTTCCCTCCATCCTAAGATAAAAATGTTAGAGCAGGGGTCTCCAAACTTGGCAACTTTAAGACTTGTGGACTTCAACTCCCAGAATTCCTCAGGAGTTGAGGAATTCTGGGAGTTGAAGTCCACAAGTCTTAAAGTTACCACGTTTGGGGACCCCTGTATTAGAGGATGCTTACTGAGAATATTAGCAAATTAGCATGCGAGGTAAACATAATATATGCTTGTTGTTTTAATACCCTGACTTTTTAACTCCAAGCTCATGAAACCCTAATTTTGCAAAGCCTCTATAAAGGTGCTTCATTTGTTAAGGATCTTGTGCTAGGTTGATTTTATATAAAAATCTCAATAAGATATATATGGCTACAAGCCAATATTTCTCAACCTTGGGAGCTTGAAGATGTGTGGACTTCAACTCCCAGAATTCTTAGAGTGAAATCCACACATCTCCAAGCTACCAAGATTGAAAAATTCTGATCTAGACTTTAGTTTTATATGGAGCAAAAGGAAGCCATTCTCTGAAGAACCTAAAAAGTAAATTGAGACCAGACAGGAAGGTAAAAGTTGCAAATGGAGATAGGAAGAGGAAATGCAAAATAGAAGGGCATACATTCAAGCCATTATAAAACAAATGGCATTTTGGTACAGTAGGATGTTTTAACTCCATTTGCATATTATCTCTCATTGCTTCTAATGCTTCCTTTCTGCTTCTCTTGGAAGTCAGTGGAACATCAACCTGTGTGCCAAGACTTTACTCCAAACTGCCCTACTAAGCCAATTCAGAGTAACTTGCATTAAGGAAAATTGAGTTCCATCTCCCTACCAGACATATCAAGAACCTTGCCTAGGAGCCCTTTTGACAGTGCCCACTCACTCCTATATTCATTACCCAACCCAATATTTGCAGCAGGACCAACATAACAGATATCCCCCGAGGTGAAAGTGATAAACGAGATATGAATATTATTCCTTTACCTAAAGATTCAGAGATCTGCTCCTAAGTGGTCCTATGTTTCATCCAAATATTTCACTAACTTCTTTTGTTGTTCCTCTTTGGGCAGGTTCAGGGCGAACTCTCCGGGAAACAGTCCTGGAAAGTTCGCCCATCCTTGCATTCCTGAATGAGAGTTTCATCAGTACCTGGTCGTTGGTGAAGGAGCTGGAAGATTTACAGGTAAGCTGCTCCTGAAATTCAAGAGGAAGACAAAGTGGAACAGGTAGCTTGAGAAGACAGGGAAGAGATCACATAAGGTGACCCTCCTTTAGTAGTAGTTTGATTAATTAGTCTTGCAATTAGTCTTATCAATCTTGGCTCTATTAGATCATGTTCTGTTGACTCTTCTACTCTTATGGTGGTCAGTTCTTCTTTGAATAGATCTGGGAAGCTTTATAAGCAAGACAACAAAAGCAGAAGTACCATCCTTCTTCTGCTTCTCAACACATTGCCTCTGATTCTTAAAAGTATTTCATAACCCTTATGACTATCTGATAAGCTGCCCCTCCATTGCAGCAAACCCCAGAATGGGGTCCCTAAGCCCCAGGAGTGTGTCCTCTTTGTTTAGTAAACTTGTAAGTGCCCTAATCTATTAAACTCCTGGTGCCTATTAATATGAATATATATTAAATTAAAGCATCCTTACTGATCTAAATTTGTGAATAGCAATTAAATTACTGATAGCAATTAAATTACTGATTAAAAGTGAAAGATAAATAACTAATCATAATCCAGAATCAAACATGCGTGGTTCCATCTCCGTTCATCAAGTGGCCTCCAGAAGGTCTCAGTTTTTCCCTGAGATTAGGGATAAGGGACAACTATGATCTCTGTGGGAAAGCTGTTCACAAAAATGGCTGCTAATATTGAGAAGTGACTCTGAACCTCAGCCCTGCCTCCCCCCTTTACTTTACAGAAGTGGAGCACTACCAATGGCTTCTCTCAAGACAAGTTGGCTGGGCCTATAAGTGCCAACTCGTAGAGGGCTTTATATGTGCACTTTGAGTTGCATTCAGACTTATCAGAAATCAGTGAAGGTTTTTATCTTTCAAAAGCAAATCCTTCTGTCCTTCTGCTCTTACTCATTCTTTACTCAACACCTCACAACAAAGCTTATGAAACAGTGGTCATGCAAATGTTGGTGAATCACAGCTTCCAGCTTCTCAAGCCACAGAATATAGAGTTGAACAACATCTGGAAGACAATCCAATACACCAGAATAAAACAAGAAGCAAACTATTAGGAAATACTACATCGTACTAAATATATATATAAATACTAAATACTATAATCTTTTATGGTTTTTAGATCTTGATGCAAGCATAGACTTTGATCTCATTTTAAACAAGATTTGTTTCTATTTGAACAGCAGCGAACAGCATCTTACACAAGAAATGTTAAATGCAAATGTCTTTTTCACAGAATAAACAGGACGAGATCATCAGCAAACTTGCAGACCTACATCTTGAAAAATATAACTTCCCTGTGGAGATTATGATCTGCCTGCCCAATGGCACTGTGGTAAGATTCTTACTCTCTTGGATCTTTTCAACCCCCTCTTGTCTATCTTGTATTTTTCTAAACCATGGAATCTTTTGGAATCACTTTGACTTACCTACAATAAGAACTGAACATCTCATGGACAATTCTGTATCACAGAACTAAAATCAAATTATATGGAGCAATGTGGTGTCCTTGCAGCACCTAAAAGAACAGAAAAGTATTTTCTAATGACTATGGAGATTCTCACTCATTCAGGTCATGGTTGTCTCAAAGGTGTCTTTTCAAGAGGCAACTGGATTTTCTGGTTTTTTCTTTGAAGATGTTTCTCATCACTAGAGCTGAAGAAACTTCTTGGATGAGAAGCGAATTGTCTTCCAAAAAAACCCCCCCAAAAAACCCAGTACAGTTTCCTCTTGAAAAAGCACCTTTGGGACTATTTTCTACTGGTTGTTCTTTTTGTCCCAAAGACTCAGAAATCAGTATTTGCCAAGCATCTGTAGGATGGTAAAAGTTACTTGCTTGAAAATAGCTACATCTTGGGCAGAGACATGGCACACACCTACTCAGAGCCACTAAAGCACCGGAATGGATTAAAGTGAAGAAATTAGCTGAAATACTCCCAAAACTTCAACTTGAAGCAGGGAGGGTTTATCACAAATATTCAAAGAAACCTTACAAATTAAATATGAATTACTATTTACTGTTATGACTCTAGGTATTCATAGCTACAAAAAAAGATGCATGGGAGTTTGCAGTGTATGCATGTATATGTAAATAGTATCTATCTATCTATCTATCATCTATCTATCTATCTATCTATCTATCTATCTATCTATCTTTCCATCCATCCATCCATCCATCCATCCATCCATCTATCTTTCTATCTATCTGCACCAGAGACATCTATGGGACAATCGCCCTTTTTTGATCCAAGAGATGCAGGCAAGGAAGCCCTGGGCCCCCCTCCACCTTCAGTGGCTCCTGGGGAAAACAAGAAACATTCTGTGGAGTTTGGAACCCGGTTTCCTTGTTTTGTTTTGCAGGTTCACCACATCAATGCCAATTATTTTCTGGATATTACTTCTATGAAGCCTGAAGAAGTTGAGAGCAGCATCTTTAGTTTCTCCTCCAGTTTTGAAGACCCCTCAACAGCAACTTATCTCCAGTTCTTGAAGGAAGGACTTCAGAAAGCCAAGTCCTACCTGTAGCCCCTAACACCCAGAAGCAGCAAACAAGTGCTCTCCTCTCGATCCAACACGATTGTTACAGTTCTTCTTCTTGTGTTTTTGGAGCTCAGGATTAACACAGTATTGAAAAGCAAATGTTGTATGTAAATGAAAACTCTCCAAACCAGTAAGTGTTCCTTGGAAATATGAAGTCTGAAATTTCCTGATTAATGTGAAGGACGCTGCCTGGACATCTTTCTTAGTGGTAAATGGTGGGGTTATTCTGAATCTAGACAGGCTATAAGAGACGGAGTTTTGAAGACAATATAGTGCAAAAGATGGAGACAGATTATGAGACTGCAATGAGATACCAGCAGGTTGCATTTTTGACTCCTTTGGTGTAGTTAAAACTTGGTGAGTTGATTCCTGAATGAGATGCCATCATTTCCACATCAAACTAGACCCTTTTAGGATCCTTTGGCAGCAGCCAAAGCAGTAACTAATTTTATACTACTGCAAATTAGAGGGAGCGTAATTTTAGAACACAGGGCTGCTGTCATGCTTTAATGTGAAAGAAACAAAGGGGAGCATGTTCACATTAATTCTGTAAATCCAAAGAGGGTAGCTTTTTTTTCCTGGAGAAGGTTCACACCTGGCCTTTGAATGGAACATTGGGAGTTGCATTCCTAAAAGGAGAGTGAAACTAGGATAAAAACCACATTTCATTTATATTTCAATGTAATTACCATTGAATATAGGTGCTTGGGGAAAGCCACATTTATTGCATTTAATTTAAAAGAGCTTAGGGAATCATGTATTAAGAATTTCCCCCTAAATTGCCATTTAGTGATAATGTTTGAAAATTGGGGGAGGGGGGTGTTTACAGGCAAGGTTTGTGCTTCTTTTCTGTGAAGAAGCATTCCTGAAATCTTAAGATGTTTTAGATGCATTCAGAAAGAATGCCAAATATTTATGCTGATTGCCAAGCACTCAAACCATCTTTGCAAGACCTTGGGTTTTATCCAGAGTTAAGGCAATGGAGTTGAGCAGACATTTAGTAATTGTTATGGGATGGTTTTACTCAGTAGTGGGATTCAAATAATTTAACAACCGGTTCTCTTACCCTAATGATTTCTTCCAACAACCAGTTCACCAAACTGCTCAGAAAGTTAACAACCAGTTCTCCCGAAATGGTGCGAACTGGCTGAATCCCACCACTGGTTTTACTGCAGGAAATTCTGCTTCCTTTTTGCAGTAATCACCACACCCTCAATATTTGAAAAACAATTTAAAAAACACTTTAATTTCCCTGATTCTTTCTCCTGCTTGAATGTATGAAATTGGCTTACATTATGAGACAGATCATGGGTTAGTCCCATGAACAAAAGTCAAGAGGTTTCAATTCAATTCCCAGCATTCTCCAGATAAGACTGGAAAAGCTGCTGCCTGAAATACTGGGGGCCATTGAGTGCTGTTAGTTGTTACATTTATCCACAGTTAACTGAATCTTGGTTTGTAGAACACATGCACACTAAGCCACAAACAAGCCGAGCACACTTCAGCCTAATGGATAGTGGGGATTTTACTAGTACCAGACTAAACTGAGCCAAATGGTGGCAGGGTTTTTTTTTTTTATATTTCTGTGTACACAAAACAACATTAATAGACCAAAATCAGAGTTATTCTCTTGTTTCCCTACCCAAGATTCATTATAGGTTGATATTTCTGACTAAATCTGAAATTTGGGGACTTCAGAGAAAATGGACATTTACTTCTGTTGGATGTTGATGAGGGTTGTGTAAACTTAAGAGCAAGAGTGTCCAACTTTGGCAATTCTAAGACCTATGGATTTCAACTCCCAGAATTTCCCAGCTAGACATGCTGGGTGAGGAATTCTGGGAGTTAAAATCCCCAAGTCTTAAAGTTGCCAAGGTTGGACACCCCTGTTTCAGAGATACCTTACTAGAAGATATCTTTCACCCTACTTCAAAACAGAATGCAGAGACTTGGTCGCATGTTTGTATGCCATTTTGTCACATCACATCATGCCATTTTGTCACATCGTGTACTTACAAAGGCTGTGTAAGGTTTTATATTCTTGGAAGCTTCTGCACATTTCCTGTCTCACCCTCTGACTTTAATTTGATCCTGATTTGCTGTAGTTTGTTCAGGCAAAAGGCAAACACATTATTGAAAACAACTAATGGTGTTCTTGGAAAAGAACCTTCTCTGTGGAAAGTTATTTAATGCTGCCAACTTGCATCAGAACCAAGAATAAGTTCCACTGAGCTCAATGAGATTTATTTTGGAAGCACTGTGGAAAGAAAACACTTGTGGGCACTTTGGGGTAATCACTTTGTTTATTCTATTTTTGATCCCTGGATTTCTTAACCAAAAAAGAAAAAAAAAGCTAAGACTTTTCTATTTATCTTATCACTATAAATAGATTTTATAGGTATTTTGATAACTATATAGAGAAGAAAATGAATAAGTTGGTTTCTCTCCTTGCTCATCTGTTCTTTGTGAAGGCCTGATCTTAAATCAAGGATGGCTCAGGCTTGATGTCTGACAGTTGATTGCAAGGAGAAAAAAAATCTTTATCATTCTCTTCATTTTTTAACTATTCCTTTAAAGATTTTTATTTTATTTTTGCTAAATGTTCCTTTTTTTAAGGTGCTTTATTGTACAATACAAACTTATTTGCATTCCCTATGTTAGCAGCCTTTCCCCACTTAGTCTTTCATGATTCTTGGTGATCATGAGAGTTATACAGGTAGTCCTTAACTTACGACTAAAATTGAGACCAGAATTTCTGTTGCTAAGCAAGGCAGTTATTAAGCGCCCAATTTTATGACCTGTTTACCATGGCTCTTAAGTGAATCACTGCAGTCGATAAGTGAAACATGCAGTCATTTAGCCAATCAAGCTTCTTCCATTGATTTTGCTTGTCGGAAGCTGGCTGGGAAGAATACAAATGGTGATTCCAAAATTCCAGGAAACTACAACTGTCACCAGTTGACACCAGCTCCTAGTGCCCAAATTTTGATCACATAACTGTGTGAAAGTTGCCATGGTTGTACAGCACATGTGAAGACCAGTTGTACGTCACTTTTTCAGTGCCACTGTAACTTTGAACGGTCATTAAACAAATTACAACTTACAACTGTTGAGGACTATTTATCTTAAGGAACTACCCATATCTTCAAGAATAATTAGTTTGGGGCTGTATAACATTGAGAATGTTTTGGATCTAATTAGTGTTGCTATTCATAAAATTATATTAGAATAACTGTGCTGGACAGGTTTTTAATAATGGTTATCAGAGGTCTGTAAAACAAGTTGAGGTCAACCTTTCAGAGACTGTGCCAATATTCAAAGAGACTATTTTTAGTTAGAAAGTTTTGGCTTCAAAGCATTGAACGTTTTACACACCTCTATTTGTTATCAAATACTGAAAAAATATTAAGAGGAAAAATCAGGAGAGTCAATTAAGTGATGGTCAATGTATTTTTAAACACCTGTATATTTAAAAATTTTTTTAACTTGCTTGTAATTCATATAGAACCACAGTCCTTGAATTTATTCAAATCCAAAGAATATTCACTTTCACTTTGAAACTGAACTGAATATTTGGATATATAATCTTAATTTCAGACCTCAGTTATTAAATTTGCAAGTTCACAGATTCATTTATAACAGTTGAACCAGTGTTATAGTAAACCATCATGGATTTATTCTTGTATAAAATGTTGGCAACATGGCTGTTTGTAGCAGCAAAGATCACTTTTTTTCAATAATAAAAAATTGGGAAAACCAAACAAATGTGTTTTTGTATTTGATGCCAGGGCAACAAACACCGTATATTTGAAAAGTAAAAAGGAAATGGCCAAATGAAACTGGAACTAATCTGTAAGTGGAATAGTGAAATGGGCAGCATTTTTGCTACCTGCTGGTGAGAAGGCAACGAATTTTAAAAATGTCTAATTAATTGTAGAGTTGGCCTTTTAAACTAATACATCAAAACAGGGTTTTCAAACTTTTTCAGGTCACAGAACCTGTCATTAAAAAAACTTTCCCTGAACCCTCTAGCAAAGTTCTTGTAAAACAGGTTGTTTTCCCCACTTGGTCTTTCACAGAACCCTATCAAGTTCTTGGGAATATGATTTGAAAAACCTGCATTAAAACATGGAATGGTTAGCTGGAATCATAAGCGACGTTGTAGCCTGGGCTGGGTCTGTGCATGTGCGAACTAAGCTTATAAACATTCCCAAACCAGAGCCTTGGCTCTTTAGCCTAATCCTGTTCATACTTAGTCAGCAATTCTTCTTGTGTAGTTTATTGGATCAAAGACATCACAACATTTTGCAGCACACCCGTTATTTACCCTAGGTCTCACAATGTCAATTCAGTTTTGAAATTCAAAGTGATTTGCAGCACTGAAAGTAACTAAGCAAATAATGTGGCTTTGGGCAATAAAGGAGATTCTTCGAGAAACAGCCTAAGGTAGTACTATATCTTCTGGATGGGGCAAGTTGACAAGTAGCTGTTACTTCCCGAGGCAACTCTTTCCTGAACAGCAGCTTTTCAGGAATACTCCTTTGATTTGACTCACCCCACCTGTAGGCATTCATTATAAATCACAATGATGAAAGATGATGAAAAATCCAAAATACGCACCTCAATGACACACACCAAGTCTGACTTTTCATATTTGTGTCCAGATGTTGGGTATCAGTACACAAATCACAGGAACAATGCTTTTTACATTCTGGGGAAGCCTGTGTACTACCATTCGTGGGACTGATTAGGAGGGGGGTGCATCTCTGATTTAAAGTAACACAGGTTTGTTTCGCATAGAATAGAATTATTTATTGGCCAAGTGTGATTGGACAAACAAGGAATTTGTCTTGGTGTATATGCTCTCAATATACATAAAAGAAAAGATACATTCGTCAAGAATCATAAGGTACAACACTTAATTATAGTCCTAGGGTGCAATAAGCAATCAAATCATACTAGGAAACAGTCAATATAAATCGTGAGGATACAAGCGGCAAAGTTACAGTCATACAGTCACAAGTGGGAAGGGATGGGTGATAAGGAGTGATGAGAAGATTAATAGTAATAATAGTGCAGAGTTTATAAATAGTTGGACAGTGTTGAGGGAATTGTTTGTTTAGCAGAGTGATGGCTTTCGGGGAAAAACTGTTCTTGTGTCTAGTTGTTCTGTGTGCAGTGCTCTATAGTGTCGTTTTGAGGGAAGGAGTTGAAACAGTTTATGTCCGGGATGTGAAGGATCTGTAAATATTTTCACAGCCCTCTTTTTGACTCGTGCAGTATACAGGTCCTCAATTGAAGGCAGGTGGGTAGTAATTGTTTTTTCTGCAGTCCTAATTATCCTCTGAAGTCTGTGTCTGTCCTGTTGGGTTGCAGAACCAAACCAGACAGTTACAGAGATGCAGATGATAAATTCATACAACTAAGCTGCAGTTCCAAGCTTCCCTAAGCCTCAACTTCTTTGAAATCAGAATTCTGGAGAAGCATTCGTACTTTTCTCTTTTTTTAGGTGCCGTAACTCAATTCAAACATGTCAAGTCATAATTTAGTTTGGTTTATGAACCATGGCTTGTGATTGTGGTGGGCTTGTGGTCCCATGAAATACAGACCTGGGACCAAAAATAAGGAGAAACTTTCTAATAGTGAGAATCAACCAATGGAACAGTTTGCCTTCAAAAAGTGTGGAGGGTTTAGAAAAGAGCCTGGACAGTCACTTGTCAGAAATGGTATAGAGTCTCCTACTAGAGCAGGGGGTTGGACTAGAAGACCTCCAAAGTCCCTTCCAACACTTATTCTGAAAGTCAGAAATCAATGAATGATAACTTCCTCCAACAGAAGCTTCAAATAAAACCTCAACCTTCATTGTGACAGTATCCGTCAACTCTGGTATGAAGTTATTGTGAAGTTTCCATTTAAAACTTTAAAATGTTTTATCTAAATTTATCTATTTATTTATTTGATTTGTCAATTGCTTACAAGGTAATAGTATAAACATAATTATGAATACATGAAATAGATACATATAAGAAAAATAAAAAGAAACAATAGGGACGGTAGGCACGTTGGTGCGCTTATGCACACCCCCTTACAAGACCTCTTAGGAAAGGGGTGAGTTCAATAAGTAGACAGTCTAAGGTTAAAGTTTTTGGGGTTTGGTTTGGGAAAGAAACCAGAGTCAGGTAGAGTATTCCAGACATTGACCACTCTGTAATGCCCCCAGTATGTATTTTGAAATAATTTAAGGGTGAGAAAGCTGAACACCACGTATGAACA
This sequence comes from Notechis scutatus, assembly GCF_049901735.1. Taxonomy (NCBI): domain Eukaryota; kingdom Metazoa; phylum Chordata; class Lepidosauria; order Squamata; family Elapidae; genus Notechis; species Notechis scutatus. The sequence goes on from NC_142016.1 coordinate 10,650,277, forward strand.
TCAAAACTTAACTAAAAACTAATGTAATGCACTACATACACCCCAAACCCCAGACTAGTAAAAACATCCAAGCTTGGCATATTGAGTTAGCTCAGAGGTCTCTGAACTTGGCAACTTTAAGACTGGTGGACTTCAACTCCCAGAGTTCCTCAGCCAGCAAAGCTGGCTGAGGAATTCTGGGAGTTGAAGTCCACCAGTCTTAAAGTTGCCAAGTTTGAGGACCCCTGATTTAGCTGATCCCGTTAAATGCGTTCAGCAAGCCCTGCTCATCGTTGCTTATTCAAAAAACCGTGTTTAATTAAAAAAAAAACATGCTTCCGGGGCTTATTCTTCCAACGAGGGCTTGCAAGCAAGCGCCTCGCCTCAAGCATCCACGGTGCCCCCGGCGGGAGGTGGGGGGAAATGCCTCCCGACGCTTTCGTCACCCAGGAGGCGGGGCGGGACCTTCCCTGCGCATGCGCCAGGAGGAGAGCGGGGCGACATTTAGGAGGAGGGGAGGGGGCGAGCCGCGGGGGCCGAGCGGAAGGGCAACACTCGGGTTCGTCGGGAAGCGGCCTTCGCGGTTGGTGCCTCGGGGGTGGGGTCGTCGAGGGCGCTTTCCGCGTCCGGGTCGTCTTCGCTTGAGCGGCGGCGGGGGGCAGGGGGCCTCGGCTCGGCCTGACGGGACCACCGCCTTCCACGGAAGCGGCGGTGGGGACCCAGAACCGTGTCAGGGAGAGAGGAACGTGTGAAAGGGGCAGGGGGAGGGGCAGCTTGCGGTGGGAGGGGGCGGCTTGAGGGCGACTCTAACGGGACCTCCGTTTTACTTCCATCCACCTCGTAGGCCCAACCTCTGCGCCTGGTCACGAAGTCGGACAAGAGGGCTCCTGAGCTGGTGCAGAGTGCTTCCCCCCTGGCAAGCCAGTTTTGCAGAGGCTTTCGGACGGGGGTGGGTGGGAAATGCCGGCTTCGCCCTCCGCAACAAAATCCCTCCATCCAGGCTGCACCCCAAAAGACCGTCTGGTGCTTTTCCCACAGGCTGGTTGGGGATTTGGGGGTAGGGAGGTGGGACTGCCACTCCCATCCTCCCCATCCAGCCTGCAGCTAGTGGGGATTGTAGTGCGTGTGTCCCGTTAGCCCGAGAAGGCTTCTCAAACCCAGGCAGCTGCCTGTAGGTTTGCCCCGAGGTTCTCCCTTTATTGTCATTTATTTTTAAAACAATCTTTTTCCTCCAGTCCCCTCCCACCACATTAGACGACTATGAGGGGCAGAGCTTCTAAATTGGAGAATCACGATTTAGCATTCATTTTTTTAAAAAAAACACCTAGGGAGTCGTTAGTCACTAGGTATTTCAGTTTTTTTTATTTGTTAATTCATGTAATAAGCCATTTTTTTCTCCCTGCGTGCAACTCTGTTCCATGATGGTTCAACAAAACTTATTCCCTGAATTGACATCGTACAGAATGCATCCCGCTGCTTCTGGACAGTAAAAATCCTGATATAGATATTTTATAATTGTTTACTCAAGCTTTTAAACCTTGTTACATTAGGTAGATTAGGTTTTAAAGGTTGGTGCTTAGGTTTGTCCTTAAAATGGTTTTTGGTTCTCTGTTTCATTTTGCTGTTTCAAAGTAGCATATGAGACCAGAAGGAGGATTGTTGTGTGAGGATGTCTTGAGTGATATTTCTTAAAAGTAGAAAATTGATATTAGGTTATTAACTTTGTAAGGACAAAGTTGTTCATCTCTTTTTTGGACAGTTCTTCCAAGTTTCTTATAGAGAGCAAGCTGCTGACTCCACAGTAAATTTCTTGGAAGAATTCAGTGTTTTCTTTTTCCAAGTAACTGTATTATGATGACAAAGTTTTTCCCCCCCTTAAATGAAAATACTGATGATTGAATTAGCTTTTTGCTTTTGTTTTCAGAACGTTTAAACCTGAGAGAATTGGCTTTTTTTCTGGCAAATACCTTCACTGAAAAACATTTTCTCTGTTGTGTTCCCAGACAGTGATGCTTGAAACTTCAATAGGAACTATTATTGAAGAATTGATTCTAGTATTGTATCCTAACTTTAATCTGCTCATTCAGGAGCTCTGGAATAGGGGTGTGTTAAGGCCTCATATCACCAAGTGTACACTGGTGCATACATTCAGTGTGGTGGCTTAGATTTTCAAAGCATATCAGCTCTTTTCTTGGTTTAGTTTGCAAATTTGTAATAAGTAGATGTATGGATATTAGGTTATATTATGCTTATTTGTTTGTTTTAAATTGTAAATGCCTCACACTCTGTTTTTATAACTCTAGCCAGCTAACAAATAGGTTGATTCAGTATTATAAACAGGTTAAGTGCATTTTGTGAACACATCTAGTAAATATTACTAAGTCAGTGGGAGAAAAGAAACAGAAACTTTGTTATTTATTATTTCCTACTATATCCTTTGTCTGTGTCAGCCCACTCCCCAAACTGATGCCCCCCCAAAATTTTTGACTGGTAATTTCAGCCAAGCAAGTATTTAAAGCATTTGATTTAAGACAACTAATCTATCTGGAAGTTATCTGTTATTATTAATATTGTTGGAATACGGTCTTTCCAAGTCTGGAGTGTAATATAAAATGAAATACAGGTAGTCCTCAACTTATGACCATTTATTCAACCATTCAAAATTATGGCACTGAATGAGTGGTGGTTAGAATTAGTTTTTAGAGTTCCACCCCTAGTTACATGATTGAAATCTTTGTGTTTGGCAACTGGTTCCCATTGAAGATTAATTGCAGCACCCCACAATCACATGATCATAATTTGTGAGCTTTCCTACTAGCTTCCCCAGAAAGTCAGTGGGGAAACCAGCATGCAAGTCACTGGTGCAAGTCACCTGCGCACCCTTCCTTAACCGTTCTGCACTTGCACTAGACAATGCACCCTCCCCAACCCTTGCCATGCTCCCCCACCCCCACTCATATATCTCCCCATGTATCTTGCCCAAAGCTCGCTGTGCCTCCCTTGCTGGCCTGGGATTCTTTCCCTTATGTGAAATAAAAATAGAGGGGTTTTTTATACAATTGAGTTCTATAATCTGAATTCTATCACTGATTATGGTCTGTAGGAGGAGGTAGCGATGAGAAACTGACTTCCTTTTTCTTCTTCTTAGCAATGCATTTGTTAGTAATGCATTTTGCCAATTTCTGTGCCAGATAATGTGGCTTTGCATTAAAGCATCCTGAATTTTATGTATGGATTTTGAAAAAGATTTTTTCCCCTTGATTTTTAGAGAAGCTGATACGGTATTGTTGGATCAATATTAATTTCTGTAAAAGCTGGTATTGTCCATTCCATGAACTTCCAGAAAGATACTTTGGCCTTATATTATCAGGGCAAGCTGGGCAAAACAAAAGCCTTATTTTTTTCCCAACTAAATCAGCTACTGAGTTGTCTTGAGCATTAGCTTTTAATTTCTGGTGTGTGTTGTTGCTGCTGATCTCTCTTTGATTTCCCTCTTCCTCCAAACTGGGCAAAACAAATACTAAATACTATATCTGCCTTCTGCATGACATGTAAACTGAGGATGGATAAGCACTAACTATATATATGTGTCTCTGTCTAAATAATTTATCAAGAAACTTTTGCAATTTATCAAGAAACTTTTTCTTCTGAGGTGGCTGACAGTGATACCAGGAATGGCACATGCCAAACTCTTTGACACTAATTTTGTGTAGATTGGAGAGTTGACTCTCTATAGTAGGACATATCAGATAATTATATTTTCTTGTAAAGTTTGCCAGGATTAACAAAAACTGCTAATTGCCTCTGAATAGAATAGGAAATTTTATCTAGTTGGCTAACTTAATGTTTTAGTTTAACCTTGTACTTATTTCTTTTATCTTATTTTGCTTTTTCCCCTTGTGAACTTCTGTAAAAAAATTCTTAACACTCGATATATTTCTTCTCCCCCCTCCCCCCCCTCCCCGCTCTATTCTTATGAGTCAAATCAGGGACTGGCTGTGTTTTCAAAGCCAAACTAAGTAGTGTACATGACTAGTGAAACTTGGTCAGTCCAAAAGTCCATGTCACAAATGTGGGGGCTGTCTGTGTTATGTGGTGGATTTTAGGAACCAGATAATTGCATCACAAAATCAGGTGGCTAAGAAGGGAAATGAAAGTATAGCTTGTTTTTTGTGGAACAAAGTCAACGTTTATACATTTCACTTCCCACAGACAATATTTGCTCATTTTCATATACAGTAAATAAAGTGGTTATATATATATTCAACAGAACAATCATTCTTGGGATAATTACCTCTCTGTTCTGTGATACCTTTGGCGAATGGGATGCCACTCCACAGATCTTCTATTATGAGGAAAAGCTGAGCTCCTTCAGATTATTAGGTGAGTTCCACATTTAGGAGGGCAGAGGGAGAGAAAAGTAACTTTATTGCTGTGATTAACTAGCATAACAAGAGTTCTTGGATGAGTGTCATATTTGCAGAAGCCCCCAATATCTTGGGGGACTGGGGAGGGGAAACCTTTAATATTTTTGGACAAAGAATGGCCTAATCATGGATTTGTAATTGTCCTTGTCCTGGGAAGAAATCCACTATCAGCCTGTCGGGGGGTTTTCTGGGAATTGAAATCCACCCATCTTCCAATCGCTAAGATTGAGAAATGCTGATCTAGACCTAAGCAGCATAGAGATGCTCACCGGATTTGTGGTTTTTGTCAATGTGATGAAAGCATTATATTGCAAGCCTATAGTCCTTTCATAGAGACAGGCCATGTCACACCACAGAAGGGACAGAATGTAAAGGCATTATGCCATTTGTTCACTGGAATCCCCTCTCTGGGCTGAAACAATGAAATTGCATCAGATTTGCCCTGTTGTTATTCTTTTGAGAATGCAGATAGTTGTGTTACTAGCTGCATTTCATACCATACTTAGTAGTTGAATTTCAGTGAAAAGAAGATGAAATCTTCAAAACTGGAAAAACAATTTCAGAAATGGCCGCCCTAAGCTGTACCTTTATAGCAAGGATATTCTTGTGTTTGTAACTTGAAGTAACCTACGTTTTGCAAACTTTTAATTCTCTTAGGAGGGACATTTTCCAGATGATAGCAAAGGAATGCATGCTGAAGCTTTAAACTGAAGATTTACTTAGATTGTAGTATTTTTTATCACAAAGTAAATATTAATTGTAATTATGAGGGAGTATTCTCTTTCACTTCAATCAGTATGTAATCATGACAGTATGTCAACCAAGGGACTTGTCTTACTACTTGAACGTTATCCTAATAGTTGTATAATTGAATAGTGAAGCAAATTATCAAGGGAATTTGTGTAATTGAGAGGTTATGTAAGTGTCTATGAGGAATATCTTTTTTAGAGTACAAGAAACTCATTTCTGTTTGGCAAACTATCAGCTGTTCCAACAGCATCATTAAAGGCCTCTCAGGTCTTGTTTACCTTTTTTAAATACATGAAACAACTGTGAAACCTGCATTCATCTGTGTTTGTAACAAGTCAGTTTTCTTTAGGGATGAAATACTGTGCAGCTTATATATAAATCCTGGGGCTTCAGTTTTTTCCTGTGACGTATCTATACTTCTTGTATGGACAGACATGGAAGCTGAATCAGTAAGTACCTGATTTCTTTTTATTTTGACAGTATACTCTATGGATTGCTTATTTTATTTATACTGTTAGAAATGTATAAGACCACCCACCTCTGTAACAACTGTGGGCGGTAAAAAGTAAAAACAAATACAATAACATTAAAATGAAAAGAACATCCAAACACTGTAAGACAAGCAACTCTTACAAGACAGATTAGCCTGTTCTTCCAGGTATATTGCTTTAGAGAATGTCGTCCCCTAGCGGGTGAAATTTAATCTCCAAAATTAAAGATACATGAAACCTCATTTTGATGATCGGTGCACGATTGGCATGATGAAGCTGAGATCTGAAGCTTCAAGCTTGCCTTAGTTTTCAGGGACTAGGCAAAAATATATACCAATAAAAGAGAGCCAAAAGTTGTATAACCTGGCACTTGGTCTGAATAAATTATACTGTGTCCCTCATTGTCAAGGCAGTCGGTCCCTTCTTTATAACTTGATTGATTGATTACATGCCATCAGGTCAATGTAAATTCATAGTGACTACCTCAGTATGTTTTCTCCAGGACAATCTGCCCCTATACTGACCTTTTAGGTCTTCTGGTGGCGAATCCATCGCTATGGCAATTGAGTTCATCCATTTTTTGCTGTTGGTCATTCTCCTCTTTTCTTCCATCTTTCCCAGCATCATAAACTTCTCCAGAGAGCCAGGTCTTCACATTATGCGTCCAAAGTATAACCTAACTTGGACAATTTGTGTCTCAAGTGAGAACTCTTGAGATAATTTTATTCGATGATCCGTTTGCTCTGTGCACCTATTTAATCATAGTGCCATCAATATGCCAGAGTTGGAGAGTTTGACCAACAGTCACAAATGTCTTCTTTGGAAGCTCTCTTTTATTTTGAGTACATCTACCTCCTGTTATCAGGGCTAGCTGCTCCCATACCTTGAATGTTTTAGATTCTGCTCCAAATTGTTCTTTATTCCAGGAATTCTCACCTCTTTAAGGCTATTGGGTCACTGCAGCTAATTTGGAAAAAAACTAATTAAGACTCTAGAAGGTCAATCTGGTATCTGATTACTCTGAGCAAGGTGGGAGCCAGTTTGGAGCTGAGATAACATGCCCTGCTCACCTGTCTTCAAATGACTGGACTTCTCCCCTTCTTCCTCTTTATGGTCAGGGCAAGCCCAAAGGTCCTTGATCCCAGGCAACTACCTAATGGGTTGAGCCTTTTCTCAACCTGTTGAGATTTAATACCTTGCCTCCAGGGTTGCTAGACAGGAGACCAGGCATCCCAGGACAAGACCCGAGTGACCTTGAGATAGCCACATGGGTTCTCCTCCTGCCCTTTTTACACAGGTTGGCATTCAGACCTAATCCCCCCTCTGCTGCTAAATTGTTCTTGCAGGTCAGTCATGGAAATGTGTTGTTTCTTCCAGCAGACAAACATGTATGCAGAAATCTTTGGAAACGGCTGAATTCTGTGCTGTTGCCATTGCCATTTGGATAGAAATTGTTCAGTCCCGCCCCCCAAGTTTCATCAATTCAATTTGTTTATTGCTTTGACCATGGATTATGGGAAAAAATTTCCTAAATTCACAGTCCCTCCTCCCACACCACTGAAAATTTTGGCCCATTTTGCTTTTATCTCTGTTTCTATATCTTTAAGTGTTTTGTGTTTTATAGTGCACGTACATACGCTCATTTGAGAAATTTGTTTCTTTTTATTATGCTGGTTTATGACCGTAATAAATGTTAATTATCATTGTTCTCAAGTGAGATTTCCAAAGCACGATTGTCCCATTATAATCGTTATCTTGGTTCCAAGTAACACATCCCATCCAATAAGACTCCAAGGCAGGCAAGTTCCTCAAAGGACATTTTATTGAGACATATCAAATTGGCATATTCCTGGTGAAAAACCGGCTCTAGGTTCCTGCCGATTTTACACCCCAATTAAAAGTAAAACTTTGTCACTCCCCCCCCCCACATTCTCCAGTCACATGGTCCAATCAGCATGCAGTCCAGTTGCTAGGTGACCTCAGTCTCCACCTTTTGAACACCTGCACCCATGTCCTTGATTCCCAGGGGAAAGGATTTTATTTTGGCTACAGCACCCCAGCTATCTCTACACCCTCCTCCCTGGCCTCTTCACTCCAGGCTGTGTCAGTCCTGAAGACGTGAGAAGAAACTCCCTAGAAAAAAACTAACAAAAGAAAATGGCCGTAGTTCAGCCAACTTCAGAGTTGACACATTATATGAGTTGTCTCTGGTTTTTTTTATTTACCGAGATTGTACCCTTGTACAGGATCCCCAATGGCAGACCCAGGCCCAGCATTGAAAAAGGTTGCCAACCTGCCAGTTACAGAAACTATTAATCTTTCTAGGATAGAGGCAGAGTTCTCTTCTTGATTCCCTTGCCATAATAATAATTTTTAACATATTGTGACACAGTATCATATGGTATCATTTGTTTTGACAATACTTGTGTTTTCCTCCCTTATGTTGGCAATTTATATCCTAGCAAAGCATTAGGATAGAGAAGTATCACTTATTCCTTTTGCAATTCAGGGTCAGTTATGGAATTGTGGGGAGGCCTTCTAATTCCCACATTGTGTTTATTCTACCATTCAATTACTCTGTTTGCTGTATATAATCTACGTACTAAAATTTCTGAAAATGAAAGTTGATGTCTCATTTTTAAAGAAAAGTTCTGCAGCATTTAGTGACTAATAAACTGCCTGCAGAATAACTTTTTAAAATGACCAGGCACAAAACGATCAGTAGCTAAGGCCCCCGGGCTGTATTTATAAAGCCAGTTGTTTTCAAATTCCTTAGTACATTATAAAGATTAATTCCCTTTAAACAAAGCTATCCCAGACCAGCAGTTAAAGTTAATATTATGGATCAAAATATGTTGTATGATGTTTCTTGATAATAGTAATCAAATTGTATTAAGGCCACTGTCTTTAAAACATTTTTATTTTGAATTGTTTATTTCGTATTTTTCTGATTCAATTAGTTCACTTTGTGGTTGTAAAACTAGCTAAACTAAGAAGCGGGTGACCAAGTCATCACCTGCTTTGCTGTGTTCAACCTTCATTTGATAAATGACAATTGAACTAATAGGGGTTATAGTAGCTTGCTGGCAACCTGCAGACAAAAAGCATCTTCACAGTGTTATTGTGACTAGGAAGATTACAGTGGCAAGACAGATTTAAGATATAAATTTTGCACATTGGCCATTAGTATTCCAACACATTAACATATAAGCAACAGGAAAGATGCTCTGAGCAAACAAGATCAGTGAATTGAGTCATTCAAGTTCCATTGAGGGATTTAGCTAAAATTTTGGTTACTTCTCCCATTGTTTTGTGATGATGTAAAGTTAGCTGCAAGCGTCCAGTATATTTAGTCTCTTGCATGAAACTACGAAGACAGGTGTGTTTTTTTACAACTACTCCTTATCTACAGATTGAATAATTTAATTTAATATTGTATTGGTCCTCAGACAATACCAATTTGGCAGAACAAACCCCATGGTTCATCTCGCAGTTTTGTGAGAAGAATTGGAACAAGCCTTCCTTTAAAACCATGTCCCAGAGCTTCCTTCCAGGTAAAGTTGTGTGTTTGTGATAGTGTATCAATCACCCAGGTCATGGTTGTCCCAAAGGTGTGTCCAGGGAACCTGGTCCCTGATTAATACAAGTAGGATTGTAATAATAAGATACTGTCTTCAGTATCAAGTGTATTAAGTAATAATAAACATCAGATAGGAAATCTTAAAGGGTTACTTTGATGATAGAATGAAAGGTTACTTTGATGATTATACAAAACCAGAAAGCACTCCACCCATCTCAGCATTCTAAATAAAGTGATCCATTAGTAGTCATCACCAAGGCTTTAATATTGGTGTATATTATTCTGTGAGGGAGGTGGAAACTTGCTATCTGTCACACCTTAGATGGTATCCACTGATCTTCCACATTAAACGCCATTTTTAAGCTTGGAATCTTCTGAGATTTCAATATTCTCATATTTCATGAGATCACAGGATTGAGAAAACAGAGACCGTATGAGATTTAAACATTCTGAATAGATTTCATATGATCATTAAAACATTTCATGGGAGTAGAGGCCAGTGCCTTAAAAGGTTGCCAACCTCTGCTTGTGAGGACATCATTGTTGTTATCATTCTGTTGTGGTTCCAGGGTTCGTTTATGTATACAATACTTGCATAAGAGTTGCTTCTCCAGTTGGAATGAAGCTTTCAGAAAAATAAATTGCCTTACCTCTTATCATTTGCATTACTTTTAGGCTTCAGAGGTAATGGATCACCATGAGGTAGCTTTTCTAGCTTCTTGCAAATCACACATGCTGGGAAGTTTTTATGTGTAGTGCACAAACTCCGCATGAATGCTTTGGGCTCACATCTACTGATTTCATGATTGTTTCCAATCTCAAAAGGACTGAGTGCATCTTTTCAGCATGTTTTTGCAAAGTAGCTGCTTTCTGTAAATGACCTTCATTTACTCGCCCTCCTACAGAAATTGTCCACTTGTGATTTTCTCTTAAGAGCAAAGTCACTGTGCCATCCTGCTGACAGAAACAGTTGAAACAGGAGAGCTAGTGTGTTCTCTAGGGAAATTTGGGAGTTTTGTAAAAGGACAAGGAATTTATTATAGTCACAAAGACAAATAAAGCAAACAAAACAAGCCACCCACTTCCCCACTCCGCAAGAGTCAGTCAAAATAGGAGCCTTCTCAATCAACATCCGCCAAGATTTGTGATTACCTAGGAAAAGCAGGCAATGAGCGACAGTTGAGCCGTTTCAGCCTGTATCACCTTATTACCTGGGTGTGCAAAAGGGGTGTGCCCTCTACAGATGTTTCCAGTTACAAATCCTATAAGGTAGCCAGCGTGGCCAATATGAGGGATTACGAGGTCCCCTAGTTCTGGGGTCCCTAACCCCCGGCCCACGGACTGGCACTGGGCCGCAGCATGCCAGAAACCGGACTACACAAAGAAGCGAAGCCCCGTCCACAGGACGCAGGCAGCATATGCAAAACCACGCCTCCCCTCCGATCCATGGAAAAAGCCTCTCACCACGGAACTCGTCCTTGATGCTCAAAAGATTGATGGCTGCTGCCCTAGCTTCCAATAGCTACGAAAGGCTGACCAGCTGGAATCCAGAAGAGAGTGCCTGATAGAGCGGTAAGGGTGTGCTTATTTCAGATGACGCTGCTTTTCTAGATTCACCAGGTGTTGGTTTTCTGTACCCTTCTTTAATTGGGCAGGTGTAATTTTTAGACTTCTAAGCCAACCTGAGCCCCAAGGTGAAGCAGGAATTATTTATAAAGTGAAGACCTTCCACAGAACAGTGCTTAAGAATTAGCTAATGAGCTTGGCGTCTTCTCTCCTCTAGCCACTACCAGACATTTCTGATTTCTACTTCAACGACACCCCGCCTGTTCCCACTCTGGCAGATGTTGCCTGGATTGCCTCTGATGATGAAGAAACATATGCCAGAGTCAGGTAGGTTCCTTCTCCTTTTTCTACTCTTTTGACTTCTAAAGTAGAACATCCCCAGGGCAGGAATTATATATACCCAAGAGAATTAAGTCGGGGTCAGTTTACATTTCTTCCTAAAGTTGTCTTCTTACCCTAGACTTAAATTGTGTTTTTATAATGGTTGTTGGATAGCTTCTCCAAAGCCATCTTTGTGGTCCCCTGATTAGACAAGAGAGGTCTTTGGGCAGATCAGAGTGGACTCTGTGCTTTCATACAATTCATCAGGACTGTCCAGCAATCCACATTCTGAGGTCAAGTGTTGATTCTGAGTGACTGTGGCTGGCTGCATATGAATCATCCCTTGGGAGAATCTTCAACAAATGTATCTTTTTCCAGAATCACCCAGCAGCTGCAGAAGCCAGGACAAGGCATTGCTTTAAGGCATTCCCAGCAGGTGCTCTGTGTGTCTCTAAAGCAGGGATGGCAAACATTTAGGGCTCAACATATCAAATGCCTCCAAGGCCCAGCGCTCTGTGAGATCTGCCACATACCGCTTACCTTCAGGTGGTCTTCTCTTTCTGTTGACAGGCCTTCGTTCTCAAAGCCGCTTTGGCGAACGCTCTTGGGTAGTCCCTGCAACATCAGAAAAATGTGCAAAAGCATGCCCCGTACTCACACCACTTCCAAAGACCCCAGAGGCTATACAAGAGCACGCCTTATTCTCATGTAGTCTCTGCAGCTTCATACAAGAACGGGGTGTGCTTTCAAGAATAGTTGTTGGGAGTTACTTAGTGCTAGTGTGTCACTTTCGATACGTGTGTCATAGGTTTGTCATCACTGATTTAGAGGGACTATGAAGTTCATGCCCTTTGGATACAACTGCATTGCACAGCGCTTCAACTCAGGATAGCTGGTCCCTTGTTGATCAGGGTCAGTTTCACTGAAATGTTGGGTTCTTGACTTCTAGGACAGATACACGTCCACTCAAGCACAGATGGAAACCCACTCCGTTCTTCGTTATTCAGCGGAATGCTTCGGTCCCAAATTTGAGGAAGCAAGAAGAAAAGTTGTTGGTTCTGAAGAAACCATGTTTACCTGCCTTGAGTCGAACCACAGAACTCCAGGAAGAATTGAGTCACCTGCGGAGTCAGATCGCTAAAATTGTTGCTGGAGATTCAGGTAAATGCCCAGGATCTCATTATTGGAAGCATCACACTAAGAAATAAAACAAGAGCCAAAATATTTACAACCATTCATTTGGTGATTTTGAAGTTGCAACAAAACGGGGCTTATGCACTTATGAGCATTGCAGCATCAACTACGGTCACGTTATCAAAATTCAGGCCTTTGGCAACCTGCATGTTATTTACAACAGATGCAACATCTTGTGGTCCTGTGTTTGGTATCTGTGATGTTTCTCTGTTCAACAGGAAACATCTTTTACCTCTGCATCCTCTTGTAACTTAAGAGCCAATTTACTGTCTGCCACTAATTTAGAGGTTGAACTCAGTGGAATCAACCTTTCATAATTTATAAACTATTGTAGTGTATTTTAAAGTTCTTTTGCAGTCTCTCTCCTCTTTGGAGAGTCTGTGGTCTGGGCCTGGAATAATTATAGCAGCCTTGTTATTTAAACACTTATCTGGTGGCTGCTGGTGATGGGAGGCTCCATGCAGGCATGTGAGTGGGTTGGCAGAGCAGAGATGATGCTTGTGTCCCTCTTTTGCTAGTCTGTTTAGTGTCTGTCCCAACGTATCTGCCTGTGAGGCCAACATCTGTACCCAAACTATTAAACCCTGTTAGAGAATCATGTTACTGCCCTTTTAAACCGGAGTTTAACTTACGACTTGTTTATCTATCTACTTGAAAGCAGAAAAGGTGGAAGAATGGGGAAACTAGTATGTCTAATGCAGCTGTAATACAGTTACTACAAATAGCCTGTCATGGTTAAAGCGAAAGAGTCTGTGGAACCTTCTGAAAGGAACCCAGAGAACGTTGCTTCTGCTCTTTTGATGCCCATTGAGAAGTTGCTCCTGTATCCCGTGTGGCCTGCAAAATGTTGCCCTTCTAGGCTGGAGGGCAGATTTTTCTGCTTTCTTTTTTTTCAAAAATGCATGTGTTAAAACAACCTATGAGAACCTTACTCCTTCTGGCATGCAAAGCAGGCAGTCCTATCTTACTGGGGGGGAAAGGATTCTTTGGGGGGTGTTTTGGCTGTCTGTAACTGATAAACTGGATTCTTTTGTTGAGCTTATGAGAATGGAACCGTAGATTCTGGATTAGTCTTTCTCAGCCTCAACAGCTTTAAGACCTATGAACTTCAACTCCCAGAATTCCATATGCTGACTCTGTAAACCACTTGCAGAGGCTGTAAAGCACTGTGAAGCAGTGTATAGGTCTAAGCGCTATTGCTATTTCTCTCCTCCTTTCCTTGGCCCAGGTGATGCAGTGGTTAGAATGCAGTATTGCAGGCTGATTCTGCTCACTGCCAGCAGTTCAATTCTCACCAGGCTCAAGGTTGACTCAGCCTTCCCTCCTTCCGAGGTTGGTAAAATGAGGACCCAGATTGTTGGGAGCAATATGGTGACTCTGTAAACCGCTTAGAGAGGGCTGTAAAAGCACTCTGAAGTGATATATAAGCCTTAAGCGCTATTGCTATTGCAAGGACAAAACCCTTGATCCAGTTCATGTCTCCTTATATTGTTCTCTTTTTTTTTTTCTAGCTTCCTCTTCCTTAACGCCAGAATTATTATCTCCAGGAAGTTCCAATGTGTCTTCTCCCTTGCCCTGCTTTGGACCCTCATTCCAGTCTACAACTTCTTTTGTCATTAGTGACATCACAGAAGAGGAGGCTGACTTAGAAAGTCCCGAACTTCCATCTGTTTCCATGCTTTGTTCTGCAACTTCTGAATCTTGCAAAGCCGACCTGAAGGATTCAGATGACGAGGACACAGTGTCTCTCTCAAAGGCCAGTAGTTTTGCGGATATGATGGGCATTTTGAAAGACATTCACAGAATGAAACAGAACAAAGACTCGTAAGTCTTTTTTTATTTTGGATTTGTGCCCAATATTTTGGAGGTATCTATTAATCCAAACAGTGAATTGCATGTGAATCACTGTGTTTTAATTCCCAAAACAGTAGCTAATCCAGATCATAGTATGGCTGCATTCTCACAACACCTGAACCTGGCTCTCAGATTAATCCGCATATGCATCACACAGTAAGTTAACCAAATGGTGTTGCACCAGTAGAGTTAAAATTAGACCAGCCTAGTACAGGTAGTCCTCAATTTACGACCACAGTTGAGCCCAAAATGTATGTTTCTGATGAGAAATTTGTGAAGTGAGTTTTGCCGCATTTTACAACTTTTTTGCCATATTTGTTAAGTGAATCGCTGCAATTAGTAAAATGGTTGTTAAGTGAATCTGGCTTCCCCATTGACTTTGCATGTCAGAAGTCCGCAAAAGGTGATCACATGACTTCAAGGCACTGCAACCGTCATAAAGATGAGTCAGCTGCCAAGCATCCGAATGCTGATCATGTGACCATGGGGATGCCACAAAGGCCATAAGTGTGAAAAACGGTCATAAGTCACTTTTTTCAGTGATGTTGTAACTTTGAACAGTCACTAAACAACCTGTTGTAAGTCGAGGACTACCTGTATGTACCATACCAATTACTCAGTTTCCCTTTGGCTTGGCATAGTGATACGTAGGCACCAAAGCGGTAACTGGCTGTTAATATTTCCCTTCCACACAACCTTGATTGTTATGACACCCTTCTGCATTATCCAAATGAAGGTCAAATTGTTTAAGGACTAGGTTGATGAATACAGACCACTTAATGAAGGAGTCCTGTTGAGGATGACATTAGGAAGGAGAGGGGCACCTACCAGATTAAAAGGAACATTTGGTTGACGATCATAGTTCTTGTTTTGGGAGTGAGTTTCCTTAATCTCCTTAATCCTTCAAAATGGCCCAGGAAGTAAGTTGGCATAGATAGTCCTTGATTTACAGTTGGTCCATTAGCATCGTTCGAAGTGCTGATACGTCCCCCAAAAGTTATTTACAACCTGGTTCCAAAGTTTTGATGCACCACCCACTCACATACCCCCACAGTCACAGGGGCTTGGCAGCTGGCCTACATTTACAGCTGTTGGCAGCATCCCATGAACATGTGACTTGGTTTTACAACATTTTTGCTGAAAACTGGCTCCATTATGGTCACAGGTCAGCGGTGACTAACCTTTTTGGGCTCCTGTGCCAAAAATTGTGTGCACACCGGTGCTCGCACGCTTGCATGGCACCACCCAAAAGGCAATGCGCGCCCCCCACGCCCCCTGCGCATGCATGTGCCATCCCCCCACGCCCCCCTTACCTGCACTGCACCTTACAGCTGATTTTCGCCTGGTTTGAGGCCCTTTTCGGCCTCCCAGAAGCTTGAAAAAAAGCCTCTGCAGGCCGAATAGGCCTGTTTCATCATTTCTGGTTTGACAGGAAGTGACGAAACGGGCCTATTCGGCCTGCAGAAGCTTTTTTCAAGCCTCTGGGAGACGGAAAAAGGCCTCAAACCAGTCGAAAATCAGCTGTGAGGCACGCACATGCGCAGTGAGGCAAGTTTGCGGCTTGCGTGCCGGCACAAATGGCTGCGTGCCACCTGTGGCACACATGCCATAGGTTCACCATCACCGTCATAGGTCAAGGACTACCTGTAACGTATGGAGCAAAACAGAACTGAAGGAAGGGTGGAGTTCTTTAAAGGATGCTTTTCCATAATAGTAGAGCTTAACATCAGTTGTACTTTAAATCCTCCTGGCACCTTTTAATATGCTCATCCGTTGGGATTCTTGCTCTTACTTCAAGTTAATTAAACCAGTAAACAGAATTACCTCATTATCAGGGGGAAACTGGATGAAAATTAAAGCTGGAACAGATGTGAGAAACACATTATAAATAAGTGAGCTCACATTTAAATACGTTTAATTCCAAACCCCCATGCCGGTCTTTTAGTAATAAATTTGATTTCCTGGGAGTTGGTCCATGGGTCTATACCTGAACAACATGGTTGCTTACTGCATAGAGTATTTATTGTATTGTTTTGAATTTTAGGGCAATGCATCTTTTGTGGTTGTTGACCGTAAATATACCATAGTGGAAGGACTTGGCTAACCAGTCGACACCATTAGCACCCTAAGATGTGTTGCTCTGAGCACCACCACTCCCCAGGAGCCCCTTCCCACACTCATGTTCCACTCCATGGTAGGACTGATTGTTGGGAGCAAAAGAGAGACAAGGCTTCATCTGGGATATGGGAAGAGAAATCTCTGCTAAGCAATGAAAGAAAGGCTGTTGCAGCAAGGAAGTTGAGAAAGGAAGGGAAAGCTAACGAGAACAAGCCAAAGGAAATAAAAAAATCTAGGCCAGTGTTTCTCAGCCTTGGCAACTTTAAGACCTGTGGACTTCCAGAATTCTCCAGGCAGCCAAGGCCGAGAAGCACTGATCTAAGCCAGGGGTGTCAACCTCGCGGCCCATGGGCCTGGTGCGTCACGTGCTGGCCCCGCCCCCGCCTGGTTTAGCGAAGGGCGGCAAAGTCCCGATACATCACATGACGCCACCGTGACAATTTGGCGAGTTTGACACCCCTGATCTAAGCCCTTTATAGTACCATGTTTGTAGATCGTATCATCTTAGCTATGATCTTGGGGAAAAATAAACCACTCGGGTAATAAAACGGATGAAAAGGCTGCCAGCTTCTTTTAGAAGGTTGGTAAATATTTTAGAAGGTTGGTAAATAATTCAGGAACAATTGCAGCTTATGAAAATCTCCCCATACTCCTATGTAACGGCCTTCATCTGGTATCTTCCTTTCAGGAACAGAAGTTTGCTGAAAGAAGAGGATCCTGCGATTCTTATAGCAGAAGTTTTAAGAAGGAAATTTGCTTTGAAAGATGAAGATGTAAATATGAAAAAGAACTAGTTACGTTCATTTCTTATGTTAGTATGCTGCTTAAATTTTTTCTCTACAGTGGCTGCCTTTCTCGAACATTAAATATCCTTTAAGCTTCCTGTGTGCTTTTGTGCAAAAGGAGCACACTGAGAAAAACTGACATTTTGCTGGTTTTTTCCCACACAGCCAAACGATATGAATTTTTTTTTAAAGGTAAAACTTTTCCACATTCTGAACTGAAGCAGTGAATATGGATTCTTTTAAAGTTGGAATTGCCAGTGGCCGACAGTGATTATTTTCATTTAAAAAAAGAAATTAATTTTGCATTCTTGCTGCAGAACTGAAGCCTGTGAATACTTACTGTTGAGTCCCAAGATTTTGTTTTGTAAAGATAGATTTCTGAAAAGTTCTTATTTTCTGCAGCCTCCCTCCACAACCAGCATTCTTCAAACAACTGACATATAGTTAACTAAAGATGGCATCAGGCATCTAATCTAAGCATTGAATTTAAAATCTGGTTGTTGATAATATACATAAAGCTGTGCAGCACTACAGATTTGAAAGTAGACTTGGAGTCCATGTATCAACACCTCCTTAAATACATGTATGAGTTGAAGCACACCTGTGTGCACTCCAGAGTATCTTTACCCCTTTGAATTTAGGCTGCTACCCAGTCTTGCAATTAAGCTCTGTAAAGGTAAAATTCATTTGTTGAGACAGAACACAACATCTGCGTGCCTCGCTCTTTGCTTTAAGCTCAGGGGCCAGCAGGTTAAGTTAACACAAATGGAAAAAGTTTCTAGTGGGAGGGCAACAAAATAACTCGTGAACTTGATAATATACTTTAGCACAATCCAAGGGTGGTTTGATCTTTTGTATTGGCATTAGAGAATAAAACCCTATTGTGAAGATGGGCTTTGCAAAGTTTTGGTCCAGGCAGAGCATTTTTTTCTCATGGGGTTCTGGCACAGTTGCATTAATGATGTTTGCAGTTTTATCTTCATGTGCATCTACAAACATCTCTTTCTAGTGAAGCATCTGTGACCCAAGAACCCTCAAAGCAGCTCCTCAGTTACCTTTCTCCCCAATATTTTGCACATCAGCTCCTTGGACTCTGGTGTAGCATCAGGCCGTGGCATTTTTAAAGCAGTTGGGAGGTGTTTTCTAGGGCTTGTCTGCATGTTTAAAAATATTATCACTAATTATCTTCCAGAACCTCCTTGCAATTTGTAGAAGGGCAAAAGTGTGGAAAAGTTTTTACAGTATATTTTAAAAGCCTTTTGAGCACTGGCTGGTCCTTTGTCAGCAGCAATTGTAGCATGATAGTTTGTGATGCTGCCACTGTTATCTAGGGGAACCACGATGGTTTAAATCACTAACTTCTACCCTCAGGGAATTTATAACACTCTCTTTCCCATGGCACACAAAACAGGTTTCCACTTTTTACTCATTCTTTTCTCTTTTCTCACTGTTAATATTCTATTGAGTTAAAGATACTGTAAAGCCAGATGTAGACAACGTGGTATTTTCCAGTCATTTTGGGCTACAATTCCCAAAAGCTCTTGCCATTAGCCTGAGGTTCAGGCTGATTGGCATTCAAATCTCTGGAGAACATCAGGTTCTCATTGTGGCAGAACAACTGTGAGTCCTGTTCATACTCATTGGAGTTCTTTGTTAAATGTCCAAACTGGTGTTCTAGTCTTAAACATCGACTGCGGAAGAGAAATAGACCCATGTTGGCAGGCTGGATCTTGCTGAAGTTGCATGGGGTCAGGTTCACTAGCTATGCAACCTGGCAGGTCTGTTTTTGTTTTTTTTAAAGCAGGACATTTCCCCACCCACCCTCCATTTTGAAGCAGCGAGAACTGGTCCGCAATACGAACTTTTAAGCAGTGCTGTAGCTGATGGGTCTGGCTGAAACCCATCTTAAAAAAAAAAAAAAAAAATCTTAAAATCTTTAAAAAAAAAAAAGCCAACCTTTCAGCTACCTGAATGAAAGCTGGTCGAATCTCAACTCGTGGAACAATTCTAGAGCAGCCTGACATCTTTCTAGAACACCAGGATTAAGCTTGCATTCCTCGGTTTCTTTTATTAGCTCCCACGCCGAAGGAAGCATGTTGAACAAAACAGGTTAGGTATGCGACACACAGCCACAGGCAATATACAAAGGGGCCCTTTAAGCCAGGTTTGTTTTGTAAGGAGGCACCGAGCACCCGCTATCTCACAGAGCAATTACGACTTAGTGTTTAATGACTTTATTGCCTTCTGAATCCTCTGTGAATAGCAAGTCATAACACGACTTTTCCCTACGTTCTGTCGGAGGAGGAACGCTCCTGCCCAGAGACCCAGGGGGGCTTCTGTCTCCAGCCCAACCATCCCTAAAGCCGCTCTTATTATTGAAGGAGCTTCTTACAGGGGTCCCTTTGCCCCACCAGAGCTCCTTTGCCAAGGACGCTTTGCTTCCTTCTCCTCCAAAGTGGTGCAGAATGACTCTGCAGCCCTCAGAGTCCTGTGTGAACAGCCGCTGAGTTGAAGCTAGGGAGCTGGTCTCACAGCTAGTGGCGTCCGTGTATTTTCTGCAGAGTCCAGTTTGATTGAACCCTCTCGTGTGTGCTGCTTCTGGTAGGTTTGCTTCCAGTTCAGGATCCACATTTTCAGAGTCAGAGTTGTCCGCAAAAGTAGAGCCCGCCGAAGAGGAAAGGAGTCTGCGTCGTTTCCCTGCACCCATTCTTCGGTTGGGAATTATTTTAAAACTTGGGCTTCTCTGAGAAAACAAAGTGGGGCTCTCTCCTCTTTGCCAGCCACCGTTTTTCTCTTTCAGGGGGGACCCCGGAGCCACCTGCTGCTGAAGGCCCCCCTTTTCTTCCAGGCGCCGCATGAGATCTGTAGTTAGGAAAGCCTCCCCTTCTGTTACGGCATCTTCCTCCCGAGCAACAGGGAAGCTGCTGGGGTGGCTCTGGGCTCGAGCGGAAAGAGAATTGCAAAGGAAAGGACCTGAAGCCTTCATGGCCTCTGCAGGTTGGCTTTGGCAGTCTTGCAGGCTTGATGGTTGAAGGGCAGAAGCTGCGGCCCTGATCCTTTTCCCTCTAAGCAATTCAGAGTCTTTTAGATTGACAACGTCGTCGTTTGAAGCGGAGGTCGTTAACTGCTTGTTTGGGTCTGTGGTCTTTTCCCCTGCCAAAAACGATGGAATCTGAATCAGCCAGAGGTCAAAATACACAGCCTTTATATAGCCTAGCAGTCGAGGGAAATGGCAGGTGCAGCTCTTTTACTTCAGGAGCCAGATATATGACTGGGGGGAAAATGCTATAAATCCAAAATCCTATTCTTAAGAGAGGTCCATGTGCTCCATCTCTCGAAGAGTCTCCCTGAATCTAAGAGATCAGGTGTTCTCCCTGCTAGGTAGATGACCTGCCCTTGGAAGGGATCCCCGTCTCCCTGTTTGATTTACGGTGGTTTCCAGAAACTTTGCCAAGACAGGGACTTGGGCTAATCTAAAGCTTGCAAAGGAGGGGAAGAAGATCACTTTATTCAGGGAAAAAGTGTGCCTTAGCCTCTGTGTTTAAAAGAAAAGGTTTGGGGGATGTGTTTGTTGTTGCAAAAACCTGACTTGCTAACCACTGAACCAAATATACACAAATACTGATCAGGCTCTTGTTGTAGCCAGGACTATGCCTTGAACGATCAACACGCCTTTCTTACTAGATCTCAATTATTCCCTCTCTTGCTCTTCTGTGGGACTGAAAGAAACAACCAACGAAGGACTGTTACCTAAAGAAAAGACTTGAATTTTTTTTTTTCAAAAGTTGCTGCTTTCCTCAATTATCTTTTCCCCAGTTTTTTAAGTTGTGAAGAATAAGTAGCGGAACAGGAGTTGTCACACATCCTCCACACCTTTTAGTAGTAGTAATGCAGTGGAGAGACAAAAGTTTTTTGGATGACATTGTGTGTTTTGTATGCCTTTGCAGTGAAGAATGCGATGGAATAGCAAATAAATCCTCTTATATAGAGCTCGGCAAATGTATGTGCAAGTTATTTGAACTTACTACTTAACTTACTAATTACTATCTAGCCTTGAAAATGTGCAATGACTGCAGCTGCTAAAATATGGGGTGAAAAAGCTGACCACTAGATGGCGCTAAAAAGTTTACATTTATCTTCTTGCTGCCATCTAGTGGTGGGGCTTTTTGCAACCCTGATGTAGTTGAAGAGCTTCCGTTTTCACAATGATTATATCCAAGAAAGTTCATAAGCCTCCCCACCTCTCTCCACTTTTCAAGAGCAGACCGCAGCGTTTCTCCAGTAATGGGGAGATGGAGGAGTGAAGTGGTTACGTGACGGGCTGCAATACAGCTTCTAATTTTGTCTTAGGGCCATAGAAAACCCTTCCATGATAGTAAATGGATATGGTTGAAATTTTCAGGAGTTAAGGATGAGAATATAATTTCCTGCCAGAACAAAGACTCTGGCAGGCAAACTCTTTCAATTGCTACCTTTAAACTCCAAAACATGGCCCCAGGTCCCACTGGAAATGTGGCGAATAGAATAGAATAGAATAGAATAGAATAGAATAGAATTCTTTTATTGGCCAAGTGTGATTGGACACACAAGGAATATGTCTCGGTGTAAATACTCTCAGTATACATACAAGAAAAGATAATAGCTTCCAAGTGTCAGCAAAGCTACAGCCCTGCACCCCCATCTACCTGGTACAATTCGCCAACTTGCTGCGGCCAACTTGCCACAGGACAAGAGTTACACTAATATCAAAGAAATTGAATAGAATCACTAAAGAAAGGATGCAAAATAAAGGACAGAATGAAATGTGAACGACAAAAAAAATTAAATATTTATTTTAAATAATTGCATTGTTAAATTGACTCCCCTCCTTGCATTAATGTGGAGATTAAACCTGGGCGGGTGGGGAGTACTTACTACATTTCCCAGAGACCGATCACTCTCGTTTCTGCCTCATTTTAACAGGAATCCCGAATTTGCCTGCTGCAGATTAGGGCATTTGTGACACTGTTGAAGCAGCATGTAAAGAAATGGAATTTCTGCCAGCTTAGATAGCATGTACTAAATCCTATTCAAATTATAACGGAGAGTTTACATTGTGCTAAGCCACTGTCCATTGTAACCATAGTGGCCTAATGCCAGAATCTGGCAGACTACATGATGGCTTAGCACAGGGGTCTGTCTCCAACCTTGGCAACTTTAAGACTCGTTGGACTTCAACTCCCAGAGTTCCTCAGGCAGCTTTGGCTTAGCACACCCTGTAACCCCATAACGAAAAGAGAGAGCGCCATGTTCTCCCAGTCCCCTTTGGGATTATCAGTGTGTAGCCTCATTGTATTTGTACACAAGCATAAACTTAGATCAGAAATATTTGTTTCAGTTAAGCCTAAAGTAGTTTCACTCCTTCTTCCAAAGCCTAACTCTGAACAATTTCATATGTATGTATGGTCTCCTCTCCCCCAGCAACAAAAAAAAAAAAGCAAATGGTGGGGTTTTTTTTTACTGGAGGATTATAGAGGGAGAAATCTGTGTTTTGGGGTCCCTCATTTTACCCAACATAGCTACAAACCTACCAGCTGCATTTACACAACACAGTGCGCTTGATTTGTCTATTGTGGCTTAAGCAAAGCAAAGGACTTGAGCCACTGGGTCTGCTGATGTTACAGTGCAGTGTGCATAATGAGTCAAATTGGTAATTATTTCTGTGAAGACAATTCTCTTCCCATGTCATGAGTACCTAACAATTGTTCCCACTTGTGGGGGAGGAAAAAACAGACTGTACCTGCTTTCTGAGCAGTGAAGAAAGTAGAAATAGTGGTTTGTTTATTGCATGGATGAGCTCCAATTATTGCAGAAGGATGAGAGTCCCGGACCAGGAGAGTTAAGGCTGACTTAGTGGCAACATTCTAGATGGAACAAAATACAGAAGGAAGAGCAACTGTTCCTCATACATTACCTTTAGCATATTGTGTACACTTAGTTAATCCCAAACCCTAAATTAATAATGATTCACTTAGATAAAACCAATTTGAACAACATCTGCAACCAATAGGCAAAGTGTATGGGTATCAAACTCAGACACATATCACATTGTCATCACGTGATCTACCGCGATGTTTTTTCCCTTCAAGGAGTTGGGGTGGGCGTGGCTTCATGTGACGCATCCAGCTTCATGTGGGCTGCCAGTTTGACAACCCTGCTGTCATAGTGTGATTTCCTCTATTGACAGGAGAGTTCCTGGTCACAAAACCTTCCTGGCAATCGTATCTTTGTTTTTGAAAAATGCCATCACACTATGACTAACTTAGGTTTGCACATGTTAAGGCAGGGGTCTGCAACCTTAAACAGTCAATCAGCCATTTGGACCCATTTCCCACAGAAAATAAAACACCGGGAGCCTCAAAACCTGGGTGGGCAAGGCCAACTCAAAGTCACTCCCACTCAGTCACATGACACACACCCTACCCAGGTTTTGTGGCTCCCAGTGTTTTCTGTGGGAAGTGGGTCTCTCTCTCTCCCTCCCTCCCATTTCTTCTCAGGCGAGGTGAGTGGCTGGGAGGGGAGGGTGAGGGGCGGGGCCAGCCAGTGGTGGGATCACCCAATAGGGAGCCACAGCAGAGGGCCCAAAGAGCCACATGCAGCTCCAGAGCCACAGGTTGCTTACACCCGTGTTAAGCCAAAGGAACCCTCCTTCCTCCCACCATGTTTTTGCAATGTGTGACCAGTAAGTAAAATAACCTGATGTTTTTTGAACTAGAGATGATCTTCGGGTTATGGTCATGACGGTCATAAAGCAAGTCAGTCACGTGACTGATCTAATATTAACCACCTTTTTTGAAGCGTTTGTTAATCACGGTTGTTAAGCAAACCAATGGTTTGCTAGGAGCATAGTTTTGCTGATAAGAACTGCCAAGTTTTCAGCAAAACTCTGATAATATGTAGTCACATGACCATGGAATGCTTCCAAGAGCTGTAAGTGCAGCCTAATGAACATTTGAAGTGCAGTCATGTGACTACAGCCTTCTCTCCACCCCAACCCACCCCGCCCCCATCATAACTTCAAATCTGGGCCATAAGTATCCCCCAAGTAGGTCCATCATAATTTCAAATAGTTGCTAAGCAACCAATCTCAAGTCAAGGGACTACCTGTATGGCACCATAATACTGGTGCTTAATACTATTGTTATATGTG
Organism: Notechis scutatus; assembly: GCF_049901735.1. Classification (NCBI taxonomy): domain Eukaryota; kingdom Metazoa; phylum Chordata; class Lepidosauria; order Squamata; family Elapidae; genus Notechis; species Notechis scutatus. Next base: position 10,674,531 of record NC_142016.1, read on the forward strand.
ACTTTAAGGCATCTTTCCAGAGGTTCTAAAACAGGGGTCCCCAAACTTGGCAACTTTAAAACTTATGGACTTCCACTCCCAGAATTCTCTGCTGGCTGTAGAATTCTGGGAGTGGAAGTCCACAAGTCTTAAAGTCCAAGTTTGGGGACCCCTGTTCTAAAAGGTCACTCTAAAAAAAAAAATCAAAATCAAACTAAGGTAAGATTAATAATGTCTGACCTAGAGCTGCTTATGGATTTCCTGGGTGCTTACCAACCTGTTCATCTCCTCAGACTTCCTCTTTGATACAGTATTCCAAGGCAGATACTGGCTAAACTTGTACATCCTAAATCATGGTTAGCTTAACCATCATTGACAAAATCACAACGATCTGGTTTCCTACTCAATTTATGCTAAATATAAATCACAATATACAAATCCCAATCAGGCAAATTCACCCAATACATTAACCCCAAAATGAGCAAGCCATTATGGCTTAGCTTGTTGTATGAACCAGGCCACAAAGGGCTCTACTACTATCTGAAGGCCTGGAAAGATGACAAGTTTCAGATTAACCTGCACAATGAAATATCTCGTGTTATTTTGCTGTTCAGCTTTAACACTGTATGAAATAAACTATCTTAGTACATTAGAGCCAGTTTGGTCTAGTCTAGCGGTTAAAATGGCAGGCTAAAAACCAGGAGGCTGTGAGTTCCAGTTCCGCCTTAGGCATGAAAGCCAGCTGTGTGATTTGGGTCCAATCACCAAGAGATCGAGAGCCTTCTAGTCCTGCCTTAGAGATGAAAGCTGGCTGGTTGTCTTTGGCCCAGTCCAACACACATCACAAGAGTTATGGAAAAATAGGAAGAGGAAGGGTATTGTGTAATTCACAACCTTGAATTATTTATAAAAATAATAATAAAGGTGGGATATAAATTACCACCACTTTGCGTCTTTTGAGTGCTGAAGGATCCAGCCACACATCACAAGAGTCCTGCTGCTTTCCAACAGCACTTCTGCCTTTCCTCTTCATTTTCTGCCTTCGGACTACATGAAATATCCTTCAGTATGAAAACAAAGAGAAGATGCAAATTAGGGAACTCCTCAAAACATATCGAAGCTTTGGAAACACATTGTGAACAAAAACCAGTGTGCAAAATAGAAGAATCCCAACTGACTAACATTTGTAAGGCTGAAATGTCCAAGAATACGACTAACCAATTTGTTACTGCAACTGCCTCATAGTCTTTGAGTGTACTCAGATTAAGGTTACCTTTGCACAACTTCGTTGCCAAATTACTTGGCCACCAAATTAACTCACCCATTTGTACATATATCCAACCATAAAGTAATCAAGACTGACTGGATTTGCACACACAAATTAAAAATTATAAAACTAGAGGTGAGCATGTTTGCTCAACCTTGACAACTTTAAGGGGTGTGGACTTCAATTCCCAGAATTCCCCAGCCAGGATACTGTCATTGTAATCTCTTCTTATTTTATTTATTAATTGTAATTCTTAAAATAGGATAGAAAGGCTCATGGAAAGATACTTCAGGCATTCTAACAATTAAAAGGTCAAGGTTCCTTTGAACTCAGCTCATTTCCAAACAGCAATACTGACAATGGACAGTACTTGTTTTCTTGGCAGCAATATAGTATGCTTCACCTTCTCCATTTCTCAACTCCCAAAATACTCCACAGTCCCGGAATCTCCTGGTGTTCTCCCACCCAAACATCAACCAGGCCCAAACACTGCTCAGCTTGGGACAGCATCCCAAAGCAAACCTGTTTGCACATGTTTATTATACATACACCCCACATCAGGAAAGGGAGAGGCAGGCTGCACCCCGGTTTTATGAGGAGTCTCCACAGCACAAGTCCCAAATCTTCTTTTCCCAGGAATTGCCTTCCTAAGGTGCTACAGAGGCGTCTCCCCATCCAAAGGGACCTGCAGAGTTGGGTGGGGAACCTTCGCAAGTCAAAAGTCTGTCGAGATTCTCCGCCATTCAGGTCATGGTTGTCCCAAAGGTGCTTTTTTTCAGGAGGCAACTGGACTTTGTGTTTTTTTTTCTTTTGAAGACTTTTTGCTTCTCATCCAAGAAGCTTCTTCAGCTCTGGCAGGATAGTGGGAAGGTGACAGAGCTGAAGAAGCTTCTTGGATGAGAAGCGAAACATCTTCAAAAGAAAACAAACGAAGTCCAGTTGCCTCCTGGGGGAAAAAAAAGCACTTTTGGGGCTTCTCAAGACAGCAAATCTCAACTCCATGCGGTCGGGATTCACCCAGTGCCCCGTGCAAACGCTCTTCCCCTTCACTCGTACTCCTATGAGTAATTCCCCTTGCAACCCTTAATAGGAGTGCTCGGCCTGATACGAAGCGCTTGCGGGCTTAGCTGCGTCTTACCGGCCTCCTCTTCCTCCAGGCAGGGTGGAGCAAACTCCAGCTCTCCAGTTCTGGGAACTCTACAAAGAGGCTTCCGGATTCCAGATTCATATTTCCCGCCAGCCTGACTCCGCCCCCCCCGTTAGGAACTGCCCAATGGCAGAAGCAAGCGGCGATTCACCACGCCCCCCTCGTGGCTTTCTGGAGGCGGGATCAGTCAGGGGCGGGGCGTGGCCAGGGGAAAAAAGAGCCCGTTCTCGTTTGCGCCTGCGCCGCTTCCAAAGAGGCAGGGGGTCCCCAAACTTGGCAACTTTAAGACTTGTGGACTTCATCTCCCAGAATTCTCCAGCCAGCAAAGCTGGCTGGAGAATTCTGGGAGATGAAGTCCACAAGTCTTAAAGTTGCCAAGTTTGGAGACCTCTGCAAAGAGGGATCGCTTGCAAAAGAGGGATCAGTAGTTGCGCCGCCGTTTGCGTGTCAGCGCCAGATCCCGCGCAGGGGATGGGCTGCCTTGCCCGTGTTCATCTGCTCCGTTGCAGCTGTCGCGGCATCCGATGCAAAAAAAACCACAAACCCGCAGAGCTGCCCGCCCTGCATGAAATCAGACCAACAAAGCCTCGGAAGCATTCACACGTGTCAGTCCGGGTCATCCGTCTGGGAATGCACTAAAGTCGCCGCTTTCTTCCAAACGGAGGGTGTCAGCTGCAGGGCCGTGATCCCTCTTGGTTTATCCAGCGATCTCCCCGGTTGACTAACCCGTCCCTGTTCCTCACACGGGGGGTGGCTGGGTTCACACGAGATGCTTGAGCTGCAAATGGTAGCGGCTGCCCGAGAGGTAACTCCGGGCCTTAGTTCTGACAGCGGGGTTGGTTTGAAGCTGTTCAGTTAGGCTGCGGTTCCGATTCGAGGAAATGGCTGCAGATTTAGCGTTTAGTGATCGAAGTTTAACCACAGCACTGAAAAAAAGGGACTTAGGACTGTTTTTCACACTTACCACTGTTGCATCCTCCCCGTGGTCACGTGGTCAAAATTCAGGCACTTGGCGAGGGGGATGTATTTATGACAGTTGCACTGTGCCAGGTCATATGATTACATACATGTAACCTCCCCAGCCAACTTCTGATGAGCCAAGTCAATGGGAGACGCCAGATTTGCTTAATGGCCCCATGATTCATTTTAACACTGCAGTGATTCAATCAGAGCAGAGCTGAAAGGGGACCTTGGAGGTCCTGTAGCCTACCCCGCTGCTCAAGCAGGTAATTCTCATACCAGTCCAGATCGGGGGCAGTCCAGTCTTTTAAAAAGCTCCAAGTGATGAAGCACCTACAACTTCTGAAGGCAAGTAGTTCCACTGGTTAATTGTCTTCACTGTTAGGAAGACAAGAAGCAAAGGGTGGAAACTTAACCAAGGAGAGAAGCAACTTAGAACTAAGGATAAATTTTCTGACAGTTAGAACAGCGTAGGAGGCATCGCTCCCTTTCTTCTACGCAAGAGAGGAATGCGTTGAATTTCTAGGGTGTGCCTGTAGTTTTTTGCATTTTCTTCCCACAAACTAAACAACGGTTTGTCCCAAGGGTGCCTTTTTCAAGAGGGAATTGGACTTTCCCTTTCCCAGAGAGCGGAAGAAGCTTCTTGGATGAGAAGCAAAACAACTTCAGAGAAAAACCAGAAAGTCCCGTGGTCTCTTGAAAAAAGCATATTTCGGACAACCTGTGACCTGGATGACCGAGGATCTCCACAAATATTTAAACAAAGGCCTCTCTCTCTCTCCATCCCCCCTCCCTCCCTCCTCACTCTCTCTCCATCATCTCTCCCTCCCTCTTCTCTCTCCTCCCTCACTCTCTTTCATCTTCCATCCTCCCTCTCTCTCCCCTCTCTCCCTCCCTCTCTCCATCTTCCTCTCTCCCCCCCCCTCTCTCTTTCATTTCTCTCTCTTTCATCTTCTCTCTTTCTCTCATCCTCTCTCTTCCATCCCCCCCCCTCTCTCTCAGGGAGCCAGGTGTGTGTGCGGGAGAAGGAGGTGAACGTAGTCAAGATGCATCCAGACAGGGTGGGTCTTCAATTGCTTGAGTGTGGCCACCATCTTTGTGTTTTGGACTCCCTCCAGCCACGTCTGATGTCTGCATATTTTTGACTCTGCAGGTGCCTGTTTTTGTTCTCCTGTCTCGTTGTGTCTGAGTGTCAGTTCGTGTCCTGGGAAGCACCCCAAAATGGGTCCATGCTAGGTCTGCATGGAGTGGCCCGAAGCATTCAGCGCTGCTGCCTCCACCAAAGGGTGGAACTTCTTCTGTATTTTTCCTCTCTGCCTCCCCACCCAGATTTGAAAACAATTAATCAAAGGAACATCCCATCTCCCAGAGTTGTTGCTCCATCACTGGAGGTTTTTAAGAAAAGATTAGACAATCATTGGTCCAGGTTGGAATAAGGACTCCTGCCTTGGGAAGCGGGTTGGACTACAAGATCTCCAAGCTCCCTTCTGGCCCTGTGGTTCTAAACTTAAGTCTTTCTTTTCCTTTTTGGAAGGAATTATTTTGGAGGATTATTCTACAGACCCGTCTCATCATCTTTACATAATCTATTGAGTTCCAAAGAATTAAAATTCTCACCATTACTGTAGAGATAATTTGAAGGATAAAAAAACATTTTTAGATATCCCAGAATATACGCCTATCACAAAGCTAAAATTTGGCTTTAGGTCTTTTTTCCTGCCAGCTCTCCAAAGAATCACGGGATCGATCTTTCTCATTTGTACTCTGTAGAATTTTTTAAAAAAAATCAGGACTATTTCCCACTTTCTTGCAGCTTACAACTTTTCAGGAAGAAAATTCCTTTCCTTGTTTTCTTCTTCGCTTCGCCAAAGCTGCCGAGTGAATCTGGGTGATCTAATGATGTTGGTATTTCACTAAAGTTTAACTACTGAATACAGTTGTTTGCTACAGAGGATTTGCAGTGACCTTTCTCTAATGCAGACAATTTGGCTTCAAATCCTCTGCTTGAAATTCACTCCCAGGCCAAGATAAACACAGGTGACTCCGAGACAGGAACTTTGCTAAGGGGGCAGCCAGTAGTGGGCTTCTACCAGTTTCACAACCGGTTTGGTGAGTACACGCTTTGCGCGCGCAAAGAACATTACAAAAGCCACCATTTTACAGCTTTACAACAGACTTTCCACTGCAACGCCAGTGAGTAAAACAGCTGAGGCATGGTAAATCCATTATGCCGCGCCTCAGCTGAGCTTCAAAATTACAGAAATAAAGGACAGACTAAAGCAGGGGTAGGTGGGCAGGGCCAACCGATCGCTAGAGCTAACGGGTCTGCCTGAACCCCTGTGAACCCTGAGCAGCCCACCCCTGGGGACAGCAGGGCAAAATAGTCCCCCAAAGGAAAGTTGTTGGGGTGCTGATTGAGTTACAGGTATTACAGCCTTCCCAGACTTCGGTTATGGCCAAAAAAGAATCTTATTTCCAGTGGGGGGAGACAGTACAGGTGTCAGGTGAAGCTCCCATTCAAAATCCAAGAAAAAAAACAACACCTTAGACTCCATTGTTATAGAGAAAAGGACTTTCACTGAATTTGAAGTGGTGGCATCAGAAGAATATAAGATCTGAGGCAATAGGCGTGAAAATCACATGTAGAAAGTTATCCCATGTTCCCACCCCCAATAGTTCAAACTGGCCATCCAGTCTGGGATGTGTATAATGTCATGTGGGTGCATCTTCAGGTGGCGTTTCACACATCTGGCATGCCAAGACGGCCTTGGCCTAGAGAGAAGAGGCTACATCTGCGCAGTAAGCAAGTAGGCATAGTCAAGGAAGCACCCCAACTTTAACAATACATCAACTTAAATCTACAGCACTCTTCCCCCCACAAAGCCCCCACAATTATTCTTCCCTCTCTCACACACACACCCGTTTCTATGGCAGCAGGAAAGATAAGCAGAAGAAGGATTCTTGGAGGCTGACAACAGGTAGTCCTCAACTTATGACCACAACTGAGCCCAAAATTAATGTCGCTAAGTGAGAAATGTGTTCAGCGAGCTGTGCCCCGTCTTATGGTTTTTCCTTACCACAGTTGTTAAGCGAATCACTGCAGCTGTTAAATTAGTAACACCATCAGTGGTGGGATTCAAATTTTTTTACTACCGGGAGTTTCCGGTTTGTCGGCCGCGGCGGTAGGGATTCGCGAGCTGCGCGATCCCTGCCGCGCTAGCCGTTTGGGGCTCCGACCGGACGGGTGCGGAGCAAGGCTGCCCTGCAGGGGTAGCTGAAGGTAAGGGGATCCGGAGGAAGGGTTTGGGGTGTTGCAGACCCCCTCCCTGGCGGCAGAACCCCTTTTACCAGGACGGTGCAGCGGCGGTCCGCAATGGCCGCCACAAAGAAGTTGACAGCCGGGCAAGTATGCGCAGGAGGAAGAAGAAAGTTATTGAAAGTGAAAGTTCTTCTTGGTCGACCCAGGGCTTTGAGATTTATCTAATTTAATTCCTGGAAAAGATGGTTTTTGATGATTTTTTCCACAAGAGAAAAAAAAAAGCGGCTATTTTGAGGTGCTGAAAGGAAAGTTTACTCTCCCTCCCGACGGAATTAAGCCGGAAGGGAGAGGATAAAGAAAATATATAAATTTGGATCTTGTTGGAGGAGATGCCTTGAAGACTTGAGGACAGAAATATAATCTTAATAAGGCTTTAAAATATAGATTTGGACTCTTTTTTTTTTATTTGTTTGATACCACCCTGGAAGAGGAAGGGGAATTTTGGCTTGCTTGGATTTATTGAGGATTGTGGATTTTGGGATTGTTTTGCCTTTCTCTCGGAATATTTGGTTGGTGTAAGAAGAAAGAGGAATAAAGAAAAGAAAAGATTTATTTATGATGGCTTTCCTTTTTGAAGACCTGAGGGATGAATATGAGCAAACAAAAGCAGCCTGCAAAGATGGCATGGAAAAAGCTTTTCTATTTCTAGAAATGGCGCTGGTCAATTACCAACAGACAATGGAACAGATGGAAACGGAAGAAGAACAACAAGGAAGAGACGAAGACGCCATCTTCATTGAATCCCAAAACTTATCTAAGGAAGAAGGAAGGAAGAGAGCAAAGAAAATGAAGGACTTAAGATCTAAAAAAACATTTGAGAAAGAGAAAAATATGATGCAAAGTAAATATAATGATAACAAACAAGAGAAAAGGGAACACAACAGAGAAGGGATCCCAGCAAGGCAGAGGTTAGAAGAAGAAGGGGGGTAGGAAGATTTGGTGGGGGAAGAAAGAAAGGGAAAGGCGGAGAAAAGCCTCAAAGCTTTAAAATTGGATGGGAGAAGAGGATTTTTTTTAGAGACAAAGGATGAAATATAAATTTCTGTAAGAAAGATTCTGCTAAGGTACAGAAGATGGTATTGTAACATTTATATTTGAAATAGTAAATTAGAATGGTTTAAGATTTAATAAGAAATTAAAATGTTGAAGTTTTTAATAATGATTGATTTTTAAAATGTAATAAAATATCGAAGGAAAGGAGGATACAATGTATTTAAACATTTTTGGTGGATAGAATGTACCAAGCAGAACCAAATTGGGTATTTGTTATGTTGAATGTTAATTTTACTAACTTAGGGGAGGATAGAAAGGCATCATACTCTGATTAGTGATTTCAGGAGAAATTCTTTTTATTATAAGAAGAGATAGAGGATAATGAATGGGCAAAAGATACAAATTTAATGATTTAATTAAGATGGATTAAATAAGATAGAATTGTGAAGAGTGATATGCGCTATTATTTTAGCCCATGCAAAGAGAGGTAACTGGGGCCAAGGTACTTTACTAAAAGATTTTTATGTTTGTTTGTGTTTGTTTGTGTTTTATGAGAATATTGGGGAAATTATTGTAGAAAGACAGGGAAAGATTTAATATGTAATGATTTGTTTGTTGTTGAAACTTTTAATAAAACTTGTTTTAAAAAAAAAAAAAAAAATTTTTTTACTACCGGTTCTGTGGGCCTGGCTTGGTGGGCACGGCAGGGGGAAGGATACTGTAAAATCTCCAGGCAGAGGTGGCATTTGCTGGTTCTCTGAACTACTCAAAATTTCCGCTACCGGTTCTCCAGAACTGGTCAGAACCTGCTGAATACCACCTCTGAACACCGTTGTTAAGTGAATCTGGCTTTCGCATTGATTTTGCTGGTCAGAAAGTCACAAAAGATAATCTCGTGACCCCGGGATGCTGCAGCCGTCATAAATATGAACCTGTTGTCAAGCATCTAAATGTAAATCACGTGACCACAGGGAGGCTGCAGTCGTCATACGTGTGAAAAATGGTCATAAGACACTATTTTCAGTGCTGTGGTAACTTTGAACGGTCACTAAACAAACTGTTGTAAGTCTAGGACTAAATGTATCTGCTGAAATTCCCCCTTTTATTGATTCCACGAACTGGTTGGGCTCACATCAGAAATGCGTAGGGAAATTTTGAAAATCATCCTTGGATGAATAAAACCATAGTGGAGTCATTCCCATACAAGGCTGTGTCACTCGGATGACCTATACCAGTGATGGCGAACCTTTTTGTTGTGCTGTGCCAAAAGCACAAGTGCACGAGCACCCACAATACAGTGCGTCCTGCCCCACACACACACATGCACACGCAACACCCCCCCATCGCCCCCCTTCCTGCATTGCGCGTGCGCGTGCCTCCCAGCTGATTTTCGGACCATTTGAGGCCTTTTTCAGCCTCCCAGAGGCTCGAGGGAAGCCTCTGCAGCCTTTGGAGGCCGAAAAACGGGCCAGTTTTTCAGCCTCCAAATACTGGAAGTGATGAAACAGGAAGTGACAAAACAGGCCTGTTTTTCGGCCTCCAAAGGCTGCAGAGGCTTCCCTTGAGCCTCTGGGAGGCCGAAAAAAGCTTCAAACAGGCAGAAAACCAGCTGGGAGGTGCGCGCATGTGCAGTGCAGGTAAGTTTGGCTGGGGCTCGCGTGCCTGCACAAATGGCCCTGCATGCCACCTGTGGCACACGTGCCATAGGTTCGCCATTACGGACCTATACCATAATAAAGATTGATTTTAATGGGACATCATTGCTATTGCTATTTCTTTCTTCCTTTCCTTGGCCCTGGTGGCGCAGTGGTTAGAGTGCAGTACTGCTGGCTACTTCTGCTGACTGCCGGCTGACTGCAATTTGGCAGAATCTCACCAGGCTCAGCCTTCCATCCTTCTGAGGTGGGTAAAATGAGGAGCCAGATTGTTGGGGGCAATAGGCTGACTCTGTAAACTGTTTTGGGCTGTAAAAGCACTATAAAGCGGTATATAAGTCTAAATGCTATTGCTATTGCTATTCATATGTAACTTCAGGTAGTCCTCAACTTAAAACAGTTCATTTAGTGACCATTTGAAGTTACCTCAGCACTGAAAAAAGTGACTCTTTGACCGTTTTTCACAGTTACAACCTTTGCAAAAAAAAAAACCCCGCCCCCATGATCATGCAATCAAAATTCAGATGCTCAGCAGGTGATTCATACTTATGACTGTTGCTGTGTCCCCAAGGTCATGTGATTGCCCCCCTTTTGCGACCCTCTGATGCAAAAGCAAAGTCCATGGGGAAGCCACATTCACTTAACAACCCAGTTACTAATTTAACAGCCGCAGTGATTCACTTAACAACTGTGGCAAGAAAAGGCATAAATTGGGGCAAAACTCAGTAAACAAATTATTCAGCAACATAAATGTTGGGCTCAGTTGTGGTCGTAAGTAGAGGACTACCTGTATGTGTGGACTAGCTATTGGGAATAAACTATCTCTCCAAGCACAGCTGGCTGAGGAATTCTGGGAGATGAAGTCCACAAGTCTTAAAGTTGCCAACTTTGGAGACATCTGGTCCAAGCTCTACTGGAAGACAGTAGAAGCTCATGTAATTTATCTGCATATGAACCAAAAATGGGTGGAATTCCACCAGTTCGGGCAAACCGGATGTTAAATTTGCATCTGGTTCGCTGAACTGGTATTTGAACCAACCGGCTGACCCCACCAACCCCTCCCCTCCCCTTCCAGGTATCTCCACACGGTCCATTTTCGATGCAGGTAAGTGCAGGGTCCCCACAGGGGGAAAAACAGGCCATTTTCACCCTCCCAGGGGCCTGAGGGAGCCCTCCGGACTCTGGGGAAGGTGAAAAACGGCCCTTCCAGAAGTTCCACTAGGCCACATCCACGTCCACCCAGCAACTGGGTAGCGAACCGGTTACTGGGATTTTTGAATCCTACCCCTGACCCCAAATGCCAGAGATGCTCGCAATCACCCTTCTGTGGCGGGCATGCGACACAAACTTTTCTGAACAATGGTGTCACATATCTTCTGTGAAGGATCCTATTTCTGAGGAAACAGATGCTGGACACACACACACACACACACACACACACCACTTCCCCTTATTAACGGAACAAACCTAACATGTCAGAAGTTGATCAGATAAAGGGACAAAGAAGGGGAAGAAAATGATTTGGCTCTCAATTTTGCATTTTTGCATTTTCCAACTAATCAATGTCAACCAAAATGCAGCTATTGTTCTCCATTTGTGTTTTTCCAGACAATAAAAATGTGATCTGTCCACCAAACAAAAAAGACTTGAGAAAAGTCTGCGTAAAAAAAAAAATCATAGTACATTGTTAGGTCTGTCAAATAGAATAGAATAGAATAGAATTCTTTATTGGCCAAGTGTGATTGGACACCCAAGGAATTTGTCTTGGTGCAAATGCTCTCAGTGTCCATAAAAGAAAAGATACATTCGTCAAAAATTATAAGGTACAATACTTAATAATAGGGTACAGTAAGCAATCAAATCATACTGGGAAACAGTCAATAAAAATAGTAAAGATACAACCTACAAGTTACAGTCATACAGTCACAAGTGGGAGGGGATGGGTGATAAGGAGTGATGAGAAGAGTAATAGTAATAGTAGTGCAGACTTTGTAAATAGTTGGACAGTGTTGAGGGAATTATTTGTTTAGCAGAGTGATGGCGTTCGGGGGAAAAACTGTCCTTGTGTCTAGTTGTTCTGGTGTGCAGGGCTCTATAGCCTCGTTTTGAGTGTAGGAGTTGAAATAGTTTATATCCAGGATGTGAGGGGTCTGTAAATATTTTCCCAGCCCTCTTTTTGGCTCATGCAGTATACAGTTATTTAGAGACAGCTCATCTCACAGAATGCAATGCTGAGTTCAATGTATAGAAGTGCACTGAATTAGGAGGAGAACGGTTTACCCAGACCGTGTGTTAAAAGAACAACAATCCACAAGGTCTCTTGTGTCGGGAAATTGCAGCAAAATAACATAATTTAGTGCAAACCTACTGGGGCCAGCACAGCTTTTCCAACAGGTTCAGAGAAATCTGTACAAGTGCTCTTGTTTTTATCATCCAGATTGTAGGAAGTTTGCTCCCTTCTTCCATTAATTGCAGTGGCCCGATGCCAAAGTAACCCTCTTCCCTCCAGTTTATTATAATTTTAATGGGAGGCATTTTCAAAAGCTCTGCTGGCGTGATAGAAGGAAAATGTTCACATCTCATCTTGGTCCAAGAAGTCCGGTTATTAAATCCCATTATGTGCTCCAGAACGTCCCTCTTTGAATTCCCCTGTTGCTCTTTAATAAGCCAGAATATCTCTTTCTCTCTCTCTCTCTTTCATGTTTACCCTGAAAAAGCAGCCATGTAATTTGTATAACTATGTCAGGGTTTTTTCCCCCCCTAGCTTGTAGAGCTTGTTGTGAAACCATCTTGTTTTGATTAAGTTATGGCTCAATATACCAGCCAGAAAATGAGTCAATTCAGAAACCAGGAGAAGGTTGGTGAATGATGACAACCAGCACTGGAGAGTCTCGTGTTTACACAGAAACTCCAGAGATACTTAAAGCTTTCTGAAGCAGCTTGTAAACCAGGCCTTCTGTGAAAGAGATGTCAAATTTTAGTGGAAAGCTTCCTCCACCCCCAGAAGGAATGCAGTCTGACTTGATTTTTTTATTTTTTAAATTATGTGTATTTAAAGAATTCATAAGGCTGCATTCACAATTTGGGATTTTTCCGTCACATACATCAATAAACATGACCAAAAAAAAAATGAATTAAAAAAAAAAGTATATAACCAATGCAGGTGGTTCTCGATTTACAGCCATTGTGTTTAGTGACTGGTCCTCATACTTAGGATTGTGGCATCATCCCCACACACTTGCGTGATCCAAATTTGGGCGCTTGGCAACTGGCAATGTGTCTACAATGCTTGCAGCATCCCTGGGTCATGTGATGGCCATTTGCAATCTTCCCTAGTTTTGATCATGTGATCATGGGGAATTCTGTGAAGGTCATAAGTATGAGGACTCGTTGTAAATCAGTTTATCAGAGCCATTGTAACTTCAGGTGGTTGCTAAACGAAAGATTATAAGTCCAGGAATACTTGTAAATCTTTCTGCAGCCTGTGAACCAATCACTCACTCTTGGAAGATCATCAGGAAAGCAGCCTATTCAAACAGGTCCAATGGAGATCAGGCCATGAAATCATTGTTTTCTTCCAGTGGTCTTTGGGCTTAAAATCACTATAAAGTTTCCATTGTCAAAGAAACAGATTCTACCTGTCTGCAGGGGTGCTGCAAACACCAGCCAGCCAATGGACATAATGGCATAATTAGCATTACAGAGTAACAGAGATGAAAGGGATCTTGGAGGTCTTCTAGTCCAACCCCCTGCTTAAGCAGGAAACCCTATACCGTTTCAGGCAAATGGTTGTCCAATCTCTTCTTTAAAAACAGGGTTGGAGGACCCACAACTTCTGGAGCCAAGTTGTTCCACTGATTAATATCAAGAAATTTCTCCTTAGCTCTAGGTTGGTTCTCTCCTTGATTAGTTTCCATCCATTGCTTCTTATCCTGCCTTCAGGTGTTTCGGAGAGTATCTTGACTCCCTTGTCATTGTAGCAGCCTCCCAAATATTAGAACGCTATTGTGTCACCCCAAGTCCTTCTCTTCATTAGACTAGACAGGTCCAAATCTAAGGTGACACAATTTACCTATCTTGAAGTCAACACCTAAACAGCCCTCCATCCTGGTGATCTCAGAATCTAGGATAAAATTTTCTAGTGGCATCTATTAACTTTTAGAGAACTCTTTAACTAATTTCCCTTGAAGTTTGTATATCCACAGATACAGTTATTTTATTTATTTTGCATCACTGCCAAATAAAACTGTGGCAGAGCCTAATCAAAAACTGTAATGCAAACAAACTTATCAGAGAAACCCTGGGTAGAGGAAGGTAAGAGCGCCCAGTCATTTTCTCGATCCAGTGTGTGAATTTGCAAGAGACTCTGGGTGAAGACTTTTGTAGTCCAAAAAACTGTTGAGAGTATCTCCTTGACTTCTAAAGTGGGGTTTGGTTCAACAAGGAAAACATAGCATTTCTTTGTATTAAGAACAGTGGCTACAGTTGCGCAATGAAAAACCTATTTTATCATTTGCTTGAAGTTGCTTTAAAAAACATTAAAGGAAGTCTCTTAAGGCGTGGCTGGCATGTCAAAAGCCATTTCAGAATCAAAAGTGTTTGCATGTTGAGTCACAAGAAGGTCTGCAGGCTACTCAAGAGGGACACAAGGGGGAGGAAAGCCATGGGGCGGTTCTCCTCCAGCGGAGACAGCTACAGTGTCAGCTGGTGCTCCATTCAAAATCCAAGAAAGAAATACTTAGACTTTTTTAATTAGAGAAAAGATACCTTTTACTGGAAATGAAGAGGATTCTGACTCTGAGGAAATAGGCGCGTAAATCACATATACAAAGTGATGGCAATGTTCCCACCCCCAATAGTTCAAATGGTTCTTCCAATTAAAAGTTGTGAATGTCATCATGTGGACATCTCCAGGTGGTGATGAGGCTTCTGTCAGTTGACCTTGGCATACTTTGATAAAGGTTTGCAGCTGCGCAGAGAAGAAAAGGCTAAGCAAGAAATAGAAACCTAAGCAAGAATGTACTCCCCCCCCCCTCAGTTTATACAATACTAGTTTGTATCACCTCCAGCTCGCTTCCCATACTTTTCCCCCCTCCTCCCCCTGTTACTTATGGCAGCCGAAAGATGCAAAGCAAAGGTAGAAGATCTTGAAGGCTGACATGCAGAGTGAAGTCAGGGATTCATTCCTGTTAATCTGATGCAGCCAACAGGCATTCTCTTCTCCGCTGTTGTATATACAATGAGGCATCTTTCCCTCACTGTTGTTCTGAAATCTACCAGCTGGAATCAGAAACAGAGAACTTCAGGAAGGGTTTGTGGGTAGCATATCGGTCTCTTACTCAACGAAGGAGATTTGCAGCCCAAGATCTCCCAAAACATCACCTTTTAATCCACTTCGACCCCAAGATCATCGACTAGAGAAAGAGCCAGAGCTGAAAAGAGGTTTTTTTGCAGACAACTTTGCCAAATTGCCCTACGATGAGAACATTGTGTTGTTGTTTTTTATCAGGAAACCTCAGATAAGAGAGATTCATAACCTTAATAGCAGAGTACAAAAGCTTATAGTTGTGCCTACTTATCTAGCACAAAATGTGCGTAAATATTCTAAAGTGGGTCATCAAGATCGAGAGCCGGGAGAGAGGCCACTCGGACTTTTCCAGGGAAGCTGGAAACACTCTGGATTGCAACGGAAGGCCCTTCAGCCTTGATCTCAGCCCTTCGCCAAATATCTTCAGGGCTGCTCAGTTGAGGAGCCCGGCAAGGACAGAGGATCTGAGCTGATGACCGCTGGCTCCAGGCACCCAGGGGCAGCTGGAAAAGCTCACGAGGACATTTTAAAAGCATCAAAGCAGGCAGCCCTTTTGTAGCGAAGGCCCTTTGGGAAACGCCCCTTCCATCTGAGTGAAGAGCCTGGGCCTCCAGGTTTCCAAGACCTGAGGGGCAACAGTCCTGCTGGAAGTTCTTCTCTGACGTGGACTTCAGTGCCATCATGTTTAATCAACAGGGCTGGGGATTATGGGAGTTTAAATCCAAGACTCCTGGAGACCATTGGATGGAGAGAGGGCCACCCTGAAAGCTACCAGCACAGCAAGACTGATTTTCCTTGACAAGTCAACGGGACTGAAGAGCAAGTCAAAAAAACACCAGTCCAATTCACTAGGAAAGCCAGTTTGGTCTAAATAGTTAAGGCACCAGGCTAGAGGCCTGGAGATTTGTGAATTCTAGTCCTGCTTTAGGCATGAAAGCTGGCTAGGTGACTTTAGGCCAGTTCTTCTCACAGCCCAACTCACCTCTCAGGGTATTGTTGTGGGGAATGTAGAGGGAGGGAGGAGTATTGTATATGTTCGTGGCCTTTCTTGCAAAGTAATAAAGGCAGGATAACATTAAAAAAAATGCAAAAATATCCACAACTTGAGTAACAATTGCTGCAAACTCCTGCATGTTCAACCTTGCATCATTTACAAGGAAAGCAGATTCTTTTCTCGTTCAAGCAAGTCCTAACTTCCCCCTTGGAGGAAACTAAGTACAAAGGACCACCAGTGAAGAAGGCAGATTCTTTCTCAGCGAGCAGTAGACGTATTTTTGCATTAACAAGATTTCCTAGTTCCAAACTCGTCCTTGTCGAAAGGACGAGTTAAACTGCAGAGTTGGAGAAACCGTCCCTGGCCTTTCTGGGAACTTAAATGTTTTGTTACTTCCCTGGTTATTATTAATATTTTTTTAATAACAACGGAAACCATGCATTGTCTGCCTCCTCTGTAGGGCATTTGGTTATTTGCTTTTGTGCATTGAATGATTTGAGGCTTGTTTTTCTCTCCTTCCACACTTGGCAATCTGGAAAATTGAAAGAATGTAGAGGAGGACCCGGCTTTGAAGATCTTAATCTAGCTGCTTCTCTTAAAGGAAGACAAGGCAGTGCTTTTGTTGATTTAAACACACATATTATGCAACGTTGTGTGTCGACATTTAGAGTAAGCAACAAAGGATGCCCAGCAATGTGGTCACATTGCAGCAAAAATTCCAGACAAGCCCCTGAATCCGCAAGCCACAAGTGTCATTTTTGAAATCAGACAATGAAACAACTTTATCTCCAAAACAGAAAGTTTTTTTCTGAACACTGTTATGTTACCTGTATCTTGCCAGTCTTCAAATACAAATCCCCAGAATTCGGTAGAGTTAACAAACGTGTCCCAATTTCTTTGGGCAAATATCAAAGAACTTGCGTGTTGCATTTTTCTTATGTTAGATTTTTCTATTTTTTATTCCGCCTTGGTTCTCTAGATGTTGCTTCACTACAACTCCCATTATCCCAAACTAGCGTATTGTGAGTCAGGTTTAGCCTAGTGAGAGTTCGAAGACCATAACTTGAAAGGGGTTACGGTTGAAACTGCAGGGTCTAGGTGCTCAGGTAGACACCCTCGTTCATGAGATGAGGGGCAACGCCTTCTTTGCTATTACCACCCTCTCTCTTTCTCTGCTCACATTCTTAATTCAGCTGAAGTTGTAGCAAAATAAATAGGAGGAAGATGCTGAAACGCCTCTGTACTCCTTAAGCCCTGAGTGGACTCTTGCCTCACTGTTCACATCCTCTCTAGGAGAGGACAAATACCAATGCTTAGATCTTTTGTTTCCTTTCCCTTTCTCCTTTCCTCCTTCTCTCTCTCTCTTTCCTGTTTCCTTTTTTCCCCCCTCACCTTCTCCTCCTCCTCTCCTCTCTTCTCCTCCCCTTCCTACCTGTCCCTTCCTCCTCCTCCCCTCTTCCCCTCCCTTCTTCCTCCTCCTCCTCCTCTCCTTCCTTCCCCTCCCTTCCTCCTCCTACTGTCCTCTCCTCTCCTCTCCTCTCTTTTGGTCCCCCACTCATAGGAAAAGCCAGTCCTTTCCGTGTAGGCAAAATGTTTCACCCCCAGCAGCCCTCTCCTTTTTAAAAAAAAAAAAAAAGATTTTTTTTTTATTTTTGAACAAACATACAATAGCCCAGCAAAGACTGAAAAATAATAATCATTCCTTGAATTCTGTCTGTAGTAGAATGGGATATATGGACTTGCAAGTATGCATAGGAGCCTCCTCTCTCACTGCTGCAACATTTGGCTCCAGCACCCCCTCCTCTCCCCACGGAGGAAGGCGTTGTGGTGTAGTAAGGAATAAAAATGAAGCAAAAGGTTAGAATATCTGGCTTATAAAAATTTTTAATAGAAATAAGTGGAGGCATCAAAGCCCACTAACATGTACAAAATGTAGGAGAGACGAGAAAACAAGAATCAACAGACACATGTATCCAGACCTCCTTTCTACAAAAATTCTGCCGTGTGATTGAAAAAATCATCGTTCAGCATCCAGGACAATCGGTAGAAAGATTTCAGCCCAAACGTACACATGCATAAATATCATCCAGTCCAAAGCATTCTGGCTAGGAAGCTTTGTAATTCTGATGGAGAAGGGAGGTTGGACAAGAGAAGGTTCGTAGCCTGGGAAAAGCTAAACTGGCAGCAAAAGCTTCTGGCCTCCCCCTCCTCCTTGCCATGCGCTCTTCCATTTTTCTAACTGATCTTCCCCCAAAAACCTGAATTCATGAGGAGATTGAAACTCAGGCTTTTTCGTGATCGTGTCACCAGATCTTTGGACTCGAGGAAGAGAAGACAGCACAAAGCCTCTTATTGTTGAGGTCGAAGGCACCAAGATAAACTTCCAACTGGCTTAATGTATCTCCCACAGAGCTGGCTCGTTTTTTGGAAGACGGATAAAGCTAAAATACAGAGGAGGGGGTGAAATCTCGTAGGTGAATCAGGTATTTGACAGACAGGGATGACCCAGATATTCGATTCTTCCCTTTATGAGTTGTAAAGGTGGTGGGTTTTTTTTAAACCTTATCTTAAGCTTACTTTTGGTCATCGGTTATGGGGTGGGGGAGATACCCCCCCAACTCTGGCAAGTTACACTCTCAAATTTGGACACAAAGCAGGTGGCGAGGGCTGCCAGGAAACAAAGGTACGACCACCTGTGCTCTAAATATCAAACCATGATATTAGCTTTTTGCAAAGGTCAAACCACATCAAATTGCTCCACTTAGAAAACCTAGGATGAGTCCTGATGCTGCAACCGTTGTCCGCACCGTGTCTCAGCGTGTGTGTGTCGCTCGGCTAGCATTCCCACAGGTGTTGGGACTTCAGTGTCAATCATTCCCAGGAATTTGGGGAATGCTAGTGTAACTAATTGCTGTTTGGATCTCGACCAACCAAAAATGGGGTAAAAGTGAGTTGGGACAAAGCTAAATCCCACTGCATTCAGTGGAAGCTGGTCATGCGCTCCCATGCTTGTTTACACAGAAGTAGGCCCCAGGGAATTTAGCACGGCTGAGCCCCTATCAGTACGTGCGGGGTTGCAGCTGAAATAAACAGACCATCCAGAGCCAACCCGTTATGAAGAGTCCCCAAGTTATTTCTCAACGGACTCTGTTTAGGGATTTTAATTTCTACTCTCTTGGGAAAAATAGGACATGTGTTTGGCAAATGGAAGATGCAACCTCGCTCCTCTTAAAAGCTGTGAATATAGTGACACTCGGGTTAAGCTTATTTACTTGTTTACCAGTAAGCATGCATTGGAATTTGGAATAGTCCAAAAGAAGAACATATCTTCAGAAAGACATGGTGTTCTTTGGCATATGATCCCGTAACCGCCACAAACGCACGCAGGGCTTTAAAAGAAGGCTGAAGATACACTCGAGAGGCCCAATAAAATGATGCCTAGTATACAATTTCACAGGGTGCAATCTGGTTGAGTTGGAAGGGATCTCCAAATGCAGCTTGGTGGCATCACAAACGTTTGCCGTGTGAGAAGGGCCAATCTCAATTCTTGGCATTGCCATTTGAAAAGGGCAGATTATAGGTGACAAGGAAGCCTAATCTCTGTGTAAAAAAAAAAAAACTAGAGGAGAAGAATAAATCTCAAGGGTGGTAGATGATTAAAGTCGATAGAAGGAGCCCATAGATAATTGGGGGGGAGGGGTCTCCGGAGCACTGCTTTAAGGTCTGTTAGCTCAACCCACCACAGTTGCATGGACTTCCTTCTGAAAACGCTAGTTGTCAAAGCCCATCTCTTCCCCCTTCTCAAAACTCACTTTGACCCACAGAGGTCCAGCGTCGTCCCAGGTTCTCCTCTCCAAACAAGCTTACCACTGCATTTAAAAACATCACAAGTAAAATCATTCCCACATACAAAGTTTTGGGTAGACAGATGCTCTTCTGAAGGCACGTGTCTACCTGGCAGGTTTCCCCAAGGCTTGGCTCATGGTAGACAAGCAAAAGTCCTAGATGGTTTTCCCAAAACCAGGAAGGATGCTTTCGTCTGGATATTGCAGAAGGCAATCCGTGAAGGCACCAGTGCTGCACAAGTGCCCTGACGTAGGGCATAGAATTGTGGGGTTTGGGACTGCATAGTGCAAAGGTGCTGGACAAAACAAAACAAAAAAAACCCCAAATCAGTGAACCCCAGAGCAAGAGCTATTTTTATTCAAAATATGGAGGCTAGGAAGTCTTCTCCTCCAGGGGAAGTGCTGGTTAAGTGCCATCTCTAATCTACCTCCAGGAAGCTCTTCCACTACTTAAAAAAGGAAGAGACCAAAAAGATATCTGCAAGTATTTCTCTCTGTAGATCATGGCCGATAGGCTGACGTCTGTTTTAAATGGCAGCAGTGAAAGTAACCATTCCATCCATTCTCTCTCAAGCACTGCCTGAAATGGAGGAAGTTTGTAGAACCCCAGGATGAACGTTGGGCTGCTCCGTCTAGTTCTGATATTCAGAACCAGTTCCGGGCCTCAGGAAGGATCCTAAACTGATCCCTCTGGCCCAGGGTCCCGTTTGTGGATCTGGGAACTCTTATAACAACCAAGTGGATTCCTAAAAGCCCGAAGGCTGCCAGCTCTGATTCAAGAAAGATGCAAGAAAGATGGATGTAGCTTCTAAGAGGTATAACCAACAATGTGTTCTCCCTTCAATCGGAGACAGCAGAGCTACAGTACCGCCCTCCAGGAAACAAAACACGAACTCCTTTTCCACCAAAGAGTTTGGTCACTTCCTTTCTGATGCAACCTCCAACTTATCATCTCAGTTGCCTGGGCAGAGCAACCCGCAAGCAAGATCTCCAGTGCAAGAGGAGGGGAAGACCCCAGCATTAGCTAGCTATCCTATTCAGTTTCCTAAATGACAGCAGGAGAGACATTCCCGGAGCAAGAGTACCTAAAGAAGAAGCTGGCGGCAAATCCCCAGCAGCTGGTGTGTCCCCTTAGCTCAGTCCCGCTTTGGCCAGATTTTGTGTTTGACCTTGACCATCATGTAGAGGGCTGTGAGGCTACAGCAAGCCATCAGCACAAGGCACATGATGGAAAAGAAGGGAGCGAGGTCGCCATGCAGGTCAGCATAAATGTGCCGCCTCGTCTGGTAATCGATAAGCACCGCCTCTAACTGGATGAAGGTACAAAGCATGAGGAACATGTGGAAGAGCTGGTGGCCCTGTCCAACAAAGTGACACTTCCCGGGAAACCACTTCTCGGGGTAAGGGTAGGCGAAAAAAAAGGCTGCAACCAGGAAGCACAAAACGTGGCACTTATGGTAGGTAGCAGCCAAGTCATTTTTCCCGGAGATGGTGGAGGTGTAGATACGATGGAGCACAGGGCTGATGTCTAAAGCATAGGCTACCGCGGAGGGCATTTCCTGGCAGAGCCTGCCCTGCAGAGGGGAGAGGTGAGGGCATCGGTATTTGGCGTAGCAGGAACCAGCACAGGACAACCAAGCCAACCCCACTGCGCCCAGAATGTAGAAACTGGAGATCCAGGCGTGCCATTCTGGCTCAATGGCGTAGTAGTAATGCACCAAAGCGCTACTGTACTGGTAGGTGGCCACCCCGACATAGTCCATGAAGAAGAACGTGTAGTGGCAGAACTCAGACTTGGCTTGCAAGAGATGAGCCAAGCTGCTGAAGGTGGAGTAGATGATGGAAGACACAGCCACGATGCAGAAGGGCTGTGCGTGCAGGTCGCCCGCAAAATCAACTATCTGGGAGAGTTGCCAGAACCGCCCCAGCAGCATGAAAGCCGCCAGCAGATGCGTCCAGACGTTGAGCGCTTCGTTATGCTGCTGGAAGAGGGACAGGAAGTAGAAGGTCCAGCTCCGGTTGAGGGGTCGGTAACCGGCGTGGATGTAGGGCTTCCGGAAAAGCTGAGGCACCTCTGAGGCTGCCATTGTGCAGGATGGAGCAGGCAAGGCCTTGGACAGAAGTTGAGGGATTTTGCACAAGTGCTGGAGGTTGATGAAGAGGTGGCTGAGTTTTTCGGATACAATCGTTGCCATGACAGGAAAGGGAGAGACCTTGAAGAGGGAGGCAAAAAAGACATTCAGAGGGAGAACACAGCAAAGCCAGCGGGATTGATCTTGATCAGCATTCTAGGATAACGGAAGTCAGTGGGCCAGCAGGCCATTGGGAGGAAGCAGATGTGTGCATCAACACACACACACACCCCCCCCAACACATAAACACAATTCGGCAGGAACTTAAGACTGCGACAGCCTGGTGCCTCTTCATCTGGAAATTAAGCCTAGCTGAACGCAGCAGGACTTGCTTTTAAGTAAACACACCCTCTACTACACTGCTTGGATACAACCAAAACAGGAATGCAAAAAAAAAAGAAGAGCAAAGTTCAAGACAGTAACATGGAACGGTGCTAAATGGTGTACGGCTTTCGGTTTTATCCCAAACAACTTGGAGCATTTGAAAGCAAGACTTGAAAAGTCAGAAATTGGAGGCTTAGTGGAGCCATTGTAATTCTAAATTTTCTAAGTTGTCAAATTGCATAACTTCAGAACAACCTAATCCAGGGGTCCACGGAATGGCCCCTGGTGCCCAGAAGGTTGGTGAGCACAGATCTAACCCAGATACATAAGTAAGGAATGAGTAAATCAGGTGGGTGGACGTGCACCCAACATAGGTAGTCCTCCATGTACGAAGCAGAATTGAGCCCAACATTTCTGTTGTTGAGCGAGACATTTGTTAAGTGAGTTTTGCTCCATTTTACAACCTTTCTTGCCACAGTTGTTAAATGAATCACTGCGATTGGTAAGTTAGTAACCTGGTTGTTAAGTGAATCTGGCTTTTCCATTGATTTTGCTTGTCAAAAAGATGGTACAGGTAACCACGTGACCTTGGGATTAAGCCACATTCACAAGTATGAACCAAGCGTCTGAATTTTGATTGCATGATCATGGGGATGTTACAATAGTCGTAACCGTGAAAAATGTTGAGAAATTCCCCCCCCCTTTTTTAGTGCTGTTGTAACTTTGAACGGACACTAAGTGAACTGTTGTTAAGTCGAGGAATACCTGTACAAAATTACTTACAACCTCCCTGGAGCACAAATGATAAAATACTGCTTAGGATACTGTACAACAGGGGTGTCAAACTCCAGCCCGCGGGGTGCGTAGATCTGGCCCATGGGGCTGCCCTGGAAACAGTGAAGGACCAGCCCACGATGCCTCTGCCAGCCAAAATGGAGCTCAGGAGGGCCCTCCCGACCTCCGTTTTCGCTGGCAGAGGGTTGCAGGAGGCCATCGCAGGCGAAAACGGAGCTCGGGAGCCCATTTTCACTGGCAGAGCGCTTGGGCCATCACAGGCACCCCGACATGAGTGATGTCAAGCTGGCCTCGCCCTCTGGCCGTGCCCCTTCCCAAGGTCAAACACAACCCTGATGTGGCCCTCAATGAAGTTGAGTTTGAAATCCCTGTTGTACAACAATGGAGAGGAATGGAGATCAATGTGTGTCTTGCCTAAAGAACTACGTGTTTGAAATCAAGGTCAGACCTCAAAAAACAAAGGGTTCCTAACTTTATGGAGATGGAGACAATTACCGGAGAAATGAGAGGGGCTCAGCTCAGGGGCTGCGTTTGTGTGTCCACAGGGGAGAGAGAGAGAGAGAGATGGGGGGGGGGGGAAGAGCTCATCCTTCTTAAAAGACTGCCTGCTGCAGCACATCTGCACCACCTAACAGCTGGTTTTCCTCTCTCTCTCTCTCTTTCTCTCTCTCTCTCTAGACTTGTTTTCCTCTCCTAGCTAGAAGACAAATGTGCAGGGCTAAGGGAGGCATCAGCTACAATGCACGTGATGAGTCTTTCACCAGGCAGCCGTGAGACCAGATAAGCTTTTCAGCATCATGAGCGTGTTGCTGTGGGCCGTTTGACAGGCAGAGAGAATGCGATGTGCCCGGTGCGCCACTCAGGAGCAGCCTGGCTGGGTAGAAGAATTAGTTCTAAGGCTCTTTTCTTTAACTGCTGTTCAGGAAGTCTGTCTAAACCTCCGGTAGATTAAAAAACAAAAAACAAATTCCCTAGTTTGAAAATGATTGCCAGGCATCATATTTATCCTGGCAGCTTTGTCCTCTTGCACAACACAAGAAGTAGATTGGTGACTTCCTCAAAGGTCTTCTTTGTTCAGGCTGCACTTTCTGGATGGGAAGGAGCTGGGTCAGGGTTACATTTTACTATCTGCCAGGTGCTAAAAACCGACTGAGATTTACTCCAAGAATCAGATGGGTGACTGTGATGATGGCATCAGGCGGATAACGATCGCCTTCTCTGCATCGCTTCTCCCCAATCAGATGTCCTCTAGATCAGTGATCCCCAACCTTTTTTACGCCGCGGCCCGGTATCCCCAACCTTTTTTATGGCGCGGCCCGGTCGACATCAGCTGGGCGGCGCCATCTTGTTTTGATGAAAAGTGCTTCCGTGAGCTCACAGCACTTTTAATCAAAACAAGATGGCGCGCCTTGAAGCTCGGTGAGCTTTTCCGGGTAGAAATGGCTTTCTACCCGGAAAGCTCACGAGCGCTAAGCGCTGCCATCTTGTTTTGATGAAAAGTGCTTCGGTGAGCTTTCCCGGAAAAGCTCACCGGAAGCACTTTTCATCAAAACAAGATGGCGGCGCCTAGCAAGCCAGCGGCCCGCAGGGACTTGTTCCACGGACGGTACCGGTCCGCGGACCGGTGGTTGGGGACCCTGCTCTAGATGTGTTGGACTCCCAACTCCCACCAGGTGATGGACTGGACAGTCAGACACATCTGGGGAGTGAGGGGGAGGAAAGGCTGCCCGGGCTGACCACGTGACGATCTGGTAAGGAAGGGTAAAGGCACAAGCCGCGTTCATCACACAGTTATGCTTCACCTCACTCGGGGGCTCAAGAGGGTCACTTTAGAGCAAAAATACAGGAGTCAAGTTCTTCACAACTGTAATGGTGGCTTCCATACAACGGGAGGCGAGTAGGAATAATCCAATCTCACGTCTCCATCTTATTTTCATTCCGTTCTTGCAGAGGCCCTTGATTTTATCTGTTTTACTTCTATAAATAAACTAATAATAATAATAATAATAATAATAATAATAATAATAATAATAATGCTCATCTGTTTTAAGAACGTAGACTTCATCTCCCTTAAGAGCTGTGGTGGCACAGTGGTTAAATGCAGTACTGCAGGCTACTTCTGCTGACTGCCATCTGCCTACAATTTGGCAGTTCGAATGTCACCAGGCTCACAGTTGACTCAGCCTTCCGTCCTTCCTAGGTGGGTAAAATGAGGACTCAGTGAAGCAGTATATAAGTCTAAGTGCTATTGCTATAAGAAAGCATTCTCATTCAACTTTCCATAATTCTGGAGAGGATGATTAAGAGACTTCCTCAGATTATGGTGCTACCTTTATTAATAATACTCTTGCTAACTAACCACTTTAGATGGCCAGAAAGAGAGGAGTGTTTTCTTTTGGTCTGCAGAAATATCTAGGAGACTTCACTATATTTGGTGCAGCGGTAACTGCCATAAAAGGCCCTAGGATTTTCAAAGGACATCTTGATTTATTCCCGTGAGATAGGGCTCATTTGTTTTATTAGGTGTGTAGGAAGTATTAGCTTTCTGTTTGAGTTCTATGCAAGCATATCTGTAAGAGGCAAGCAAAGAAAGTCAAGATGCAAACTGTGACCTTGTTGCTTTTTAATGTCCATTGTGCACAGGGGGCAGAGCTTAGATTGCAAGGTGTAAAGAGGGCGGAATATGACCTAGATGGAGATATATGCAGGAGCGGTTTCCTGGCACAAAGGTCTGAAGCATATTTTAAGTCCACAAGGAAATAACATCTTGCAGAAGCCCAGGCAGAGCAAATCCCTAATTCACTGAAGTAAAAGCTCCAGCGTAATCAGACTTGCAAAATTCTGTTATTACAGCCAATCTCAGTAAAAGTAGTTTTGGCCTTCCTGGTGTGTGTGTGTGTGTGTGTGTGTGTGTGTGTGTGTGTGTGTGTGTGTTGTTTTTCTGCTTTGGTCTACTAGCGGAAGGACCGAAGGACACCATCTTTTTCCTTTCCTTTCTTGCAGATGCCTTTGTCTGTATCTGCTTTTCTTCTCTAAATAAACTAATAAGAGCAACAGTGTACAAATACAAATCAGGAAAATGTGCTTGGGACAAGATAAAGTGGGCTAGACAAACAATGGAGTTGGTCAAAAGGGATAGGAAGGTAGGGTTTGTTTATTTTTTTACATTTTTAAGAACATATGTGTGAGTTACAGCTTAATGGCAAAGACGAGCCCACAAATGCACTGACCACTAGGCCAAGGCTGTCTGATATCCAGTAAAGCTTCTACCAACTTGCATATTTGATGTGCCATCTTGTAGCTAACATGGCCCTTCCCAAACATTATCAGGCTACAAACCATGTGTGCTGAAAGGGAGGTCCTAAGTGCTGCGTAAGTATGATAAGGAGGGTGAAAGCGCATGGGACGGGTGTGGGGGTAGGAATCTCTCCACCTAACACACACTAGCAAAACCCCAAACAACAGAGCCACAACAGAGAATGTTGGAAGCAAGACGTCAGTTTCTGGATTCCAAGACCTAAAGATGAGTCCCAGGCTTGGTGAAGCGCAGGAGAAGCAGGACATGCTGGCTGTCTTCACGTAGCACACTCAAAACAGCTACAGGTAGTCCAGCTTCTGAGCAGTTCTGGAGAACCAGTAGCAGAAATTTTGAGTAGTTTGGAGAACCAGCAAATCCTGCCTCTGACTGGCCCTGTCCCCATCTATTCTCTACCTCCCGAGTCCCAGCTAATCGGCTGGGTCTTCTTTGGTTGCCCTGCACAGGAGAATTGAGCTGGAAAGCAGGTTAGCGGGGGTGCAGAGGTGGTATTCAGCAGGATCTGACCAGTTCTGGAGAACCGGTAGCAGAAATTTTGAGTAGTTCGGAATACTGTCTCTGACTGGCCCCACCCCCATCTATTCTCCGCCTCCCGAGTCCCAGCTGATTGGCTAGGTCTTCTTTTGTTGCCCTGTACAGGAGAACAGAGCTGGAAAGCAGGTTAGTGGGATGGGGAGGGAATGGAGATTTTACAGTATCCTTCCCCTGCCAGGCCCACCAAGCCCACAGAACCGGTAGTAAAAAAAATTTGAATCCCACCGCTGAGGTAGTCCTTGATATATGACTACAACTGAGCTCAAAATTTCAGTTGCTAAGCAAGGCAGCTTTTAAATGAATTTTGCCCCATTTTGTGATCTGTCTTGCCATAGCTTGCCATACTGTTAAGTGAAACCACTGCAGTGTTAAGTGAATAACGCAGTTGTTGTGTGAATCAGGCTTCCCCATGGACCTTGCTTGTCAGAAGGTCGCAAAAGGGGATCACATGACCTGCAACCGATGTAAATACAGGCCAGTTGCCAACCATTTGGATTTCGATCATGTGACGATGGGATGCTGCAGCGGAGGGAAACGTGCAAAAAAGGGCCATGTCGTTTTTTTCAACACCCTTGTAACTTCAAATGGTTACTAAGCGAATAGTTGTAAGTTGAAGGCTACCTGTACTTAGGGGAGCTGTTTTTCAGCTTTACACACAGCATGGGATCTCCAACCAAACGGGCTGGATTGATGGAACATTGTAAGCAGAGGTGGGCAACTATGGCCCCTTTATGACTTGTGGACTTCAACTCCCAAAATTCCTGAGCTAGCATGGCTTGCTCAGGAATTCTGGGAGTTGAAGTCCACAAGTCATAAAGGGGCCATAGTTGCCCACCCCTGTTGTTGTAAAGCAATTAAAAAGAAGCCATGATTAAAACTAACCATGTTTAACATGCTGTGTGAATGGCAGCCTCTAGGGGTTAACACAGGGCAAGAAGGTACACGAACAGAATAACAGAGTTGGAAGGGACCTTGGAGGTCTTCTAGTCCACCCCCCTGCTCAAGCAGGAGACACTCTACCATTTCAGACAAATGGCTGCCCAATCTCTTCTTAAAAGCCTCCACTGATGGAGCATCCACAACTTCTGGTGGCAGGTCGTTCTACTGATTAATTGTTCTCGCTGGCAGGAAATTTCTCCTTAGTTCTAGATTGGTGCTATCCTTGATTAGTTTCCATCCATTGCTTTTTTGTTCTTCCTTCAGGTCCTTTGTAGAATAAGTCAACACTCTCTTCTTTATCGCAACCCCTTAGATCAGGGGTGTCCAACCTTGGCAACTTTAAGACTTGTGGACTTCAACTCCCAGAATTCCACAAGTCTTAAAGTTGCCAAAGTTGGACACCTCTTCCTTAGATATTGGAATACTGCTATCATGACACCCCCCTTGTCCTTCTTTTCATTAAACTAGACCAGTGCTGGCTAGCCTTTGGGGGCTCCTGTGCCAAAAATTATGTGCACTCGCATGCCAGCACCCAGAAGGCAATGCGTACGCCTCCTGCGCATGCATGTGTAATCCCCCCTCCCACGCCGCCCCCTTACCTGCACTGCGACTCACAGCTGATTTTCAGCCGGTGTGAGGCCTTTTCAGCCTCCCAGAGGCTTGAAAAAAGCCTCTGCAGGCCGAATAATAAGCCTGTTTCGTCACTTCCGGTGTTTACAGGAAGTGACAAAACGGCCCTATTATTTAGCCTGCAAAGCCTGCAGAGACTTTTTTGAAGCCTCTGGGAGGCCGAAAAGGCCTCAAACCAGCCGAAAATCAGCTGTGAGACGCACGCATGCGCAGTGAGTTTGCCTGCGGCTCACATGCTGGCACTAATGGCTTTGCGTGCCACCTGTGGCACGTGTGCCAAAGGCTCGCCATCACGGAACTACACATACCCAGTTCCTGCAACTGATCTTCATATGTTTTAATTCCAGCCCCCTAATCATCTTTGCTGCTGTTCTCTGCCCTCTTTACAGAGTCTCAACATTTTTTTTATATGATGGTGACCAAAACTGGATACAGTATTCCAAGTATGGTCTTATCAAGTGATTATACTGTGGTACTAACACTTCAGGTGATCTTGATTCTATCCCACTGTTATCACCGAACATCTGATCATCACTGAACAATTTTTTTAAGATAATTCAAAAAATGGCAACCAGAGAGCTATAAAACCCCTCGTTTTATAAAACAAAGGAAAAACCAACCACAAAATCCACCTGGATGGGCCCAGGTGTATGAATCTCTCTTGTTAAAGGCCAGGGAGATCAAGGGATCCAGGCAGTTCAAATGGGCAATAAAAGATTGATTGCAAGTTTAAGCTCTCTACAAGAAACTGAACTATTAACAGTCCAAGCAAATTGGCGCTAGATAAAAGTCACAGGAATTCAAGGAGGGCTGGACTTAGATCTCTTGTGGGAGTGAAGGGACTCAAGACTGATGACGTGTTTGACCCCTCCCTCAGGCTCAGCCTGGTCATCTCCTACCACTCTTCGCTAGTCTCCTTTTCGAATTCAGTAGAGATGAGTGGTACTTAGAAATTAGGAATGGAACAAATTGTCAATGGCTAACAAAAATGTCTGAATACATTATATTCATTTTAAAACTTTTTCTTTTCTGTTCTCAAACATCACCCACTAAGGGTTATGTAAATAGAAATTACACTCAAGTTTTATATTAAAAGTGGTGGTGCTCAAACAGAAGATCGTCTTCTGTATAGAATCCTGCACAGCAACAGAGTGTGGGATAAAGGTTAATGAGCATACCAGGAATACGACGTCATTCATGAAAAAGTCCAAGGAAGTATTTTGCATGTTCCCTACTGTACAAAAGGTAGTGAGGTCCAGTGGTGGGATTCAAACATTTTTACTACCGGATCTGTGGGCATAGCTTGGTGGGCGTGGCAGGGGAAGGTTACTGCAAAATCCCATTCCCTTCCCACCCCACTAACCTGCTTTCCAGCTCTGTTCTCCTGTGCAGGGCAACCAAAGAAGACCCAGCCAATCAGCTGGGACTCGGGAGGCAGAGAATAGATGGGGGCGGGGCCAGTCAGAGGTGATGTTTGCCGGTTCTCTGAACTACTCAAATTTCTGCTACTGGTTCTCCAGAACTGGTCAGAACCTGTTGAATACCAACTCTGGCGAGGTCTACGGATTCAATTTGGAGCAGAGGTGACATTCAGCAGGTTCTGACCAGTTCTGGAGAACCGGTAGCAGAAATTTTGAGTAGTTCAGAGATCCGGCAAATACTGCCTCTGACTGGAGATTTTACAGTATCCTTCCCCTGCCAGGCCCACCAAGGCAAGCCCACAGAACCAGTAGTAAAAAAATTTGAATCCCACCACTGGTTTGGAGGCGTTTATTTATATGGCAGCTGAAAATGGAACCTGCATAATCGGAAATAGGATATCTGCACCTTAACTCCTGAGTAGGTGTTGTTGAAAAATATACTTTGGGTTTCTATTTGTCCAAATCCACACCAGCAAACTTTAGGATGATTTAATAGCCAACACACGGGACAGGATATCTTAAGTGTTCTGAATGTAAAATTAGCTACATGAAAGACCTCTAAAGGAAGTTGTATTTTTGACAAAAAAAAAAAAAAAATAGAATATTTTTCCAATGAAATAGAGTATTTTTTTTTTATTTAAAAAATCCCTGGTTTTGATTTCCCTTTGAACAAAACAACAATCAGCCTTAGTCTCCCTGGAAATGTCGCCCCTGCTTTCCAGTTTCAAAGGCGGCTTTTCATCTCCTGCCAGAGATGGCTAATTCAGTGCTCAAGCCAATCCTTCATCTGACTGAGCGCTTCATGAAATAACAGAGACGGTCTTGCAACACATTAAAAGGAAAAATAACCCCAAAGTCTACTCTGAATCCAGCAAGCGCAGCCAAGGGAAATTCACTTGTGTCTTTGGTGATTAAAATCCATAGCTAAGATTGGGGTCTTTGGTGGACGGGGGCTGCGCTTTGTTTTATTTTGTTTTATTTATGTGCAACCCATCTCACTATCGAGTGGTTCGGATGTGTGTGTGTGTCCTTTTATTTCATTTCTTTTTTATCTAGTTTCTTGGAGAGCCCCTGGCTGGATCTGGTATTGCAAGGAGGTTATTTGAGAGTCAGGAACTCAGTTTTCTGGATGGGTTTAAACAGGTCCTAACAAATCTATTTTGTTTTTGTTTTTTTTCCCCCAGCAAGAAAATCTACGCACTGAAAATCAGTGAATGTGCAGTTGAATGTTTTCTGCACAGTTAATGGCGCCTTCTGGTTGTTATAAAATGTTCCCATTCTTTGCTTCACACGCTCAGAAAAAGACGTGGAATGTATTTTGCATAATTCCTCCCTCGGATTCTTCAGAAATTCACCTTCCTTCTTTCTTGGTACACTGGAAAAAACTGGTCAAAGCCGATCAGCATCAGTTAACGCCCATGCAGGTCAGACTTTAACCAGGTTGAGAAGGGCTCAGCAGACACAATGGCCCTTCGTGCTAAAACTTTATAAGTGTTACCTCCCGTCTTGTCTGACTGGATCTGGTAAGCTGGTTTCGATAACAACTGGAGGGCAATATTAACAGTACAAGAAACGTTCGGCTTCTTGTAGCTTTGTGTGCCAATCAAATCAAGCAGCTTTGACTACTCCATGACCCCATTTTTACACGGAAACTGAAAATCAGGTAGCCAGGCCTGTCCTATGAACACAACCTGGGTTGACTCAGAGAGGTGTGGTCCTCATGTGTCCAGAAGGTGCCAGGGCCATCAATGCTGATACATGGGGCTTGGTCTCTCCCATCATCTGCTATTTGTTTCTTTCTACTTGGGATCTTTCTTGATCTACAGCCAGCATTTCAGCAAGTGACTTCAGGTGGTAAAACATAAAAGCAATTAAAACAATAGCAAACAAATATACTCAGCACCAAGTAAAACTGTTACTATGGATGGTCATAGAGCCAGGAAAAGGAGCCCCAGGCCTGGACACACAAAGAAGTTATCAGGCCCGAAATTGACCTATGGGTCAATTGTGTATTTTATGTCGTTGCAGCGGTTTCTTTTCAAATGAGGGAGGGCAGCCTGTCAAGCCCAAAATTGATCTATGGGTAGCCATTTTAGTTAGGCTTAGTATATATTCTTTTTTCTTACTTTCTCTTTGGCAGTTATGGGGGAAGGGTTTCGGGCTTGCCACATTCCTAAGGGGGGAGGAATGGAGATAGAGTCATTTAGAAGTGATTCTTCTTCCCGTGGGAAAACAAGCTGTTATACTTAGGCCCCTTGAGGTGGAGATTTATGACATCAAGCAATGTTGAATTACTTCTATTGGAGAATGTGACTTTTGGGGGTTGTTTCTAACTTCTAATATTGTGGGGTAATTTTGAGTTGTGTCAGATCTGGAATTACCACGGACTTTGCCAATTTGATGCTTTCCTAAATAAAAGAAATTGTCTTGGAAGATGGACTTTGTTCTTTTCTTTTGAAATGGATTTCATCACTTGGAAACCTGACAGAAGGCTCCATGATGTTGCAAAAGGTGAGCAGGCTAAGGGTCATTATGCTAATATCTGAAGGAAGAAGGTTCCCTGAGGGCAGAAATAAGGCTGAGAAAGCACCTCTCCTAGATCCTGCCAGCCAACACTCCTTAGCTGATGGGACCCGCAGCAGACCCAACCTGCCTGACCAAACTGGGCAGGTAGAAATGACAACAAGATGGACCTTCAGGCAATCCACGTCTAAGCCATGAAGGGCTCTAAAGGTGACAACCTCTCAGTATAAAACAGGGACTGCGATATCTTTTAGATGTGAAAACCCTGCATGCCACAGATTTTCCTCCTTGCCTGCCTGTATTTGCTCAATTGGCAACCTCCTAACAAAACAGCTGTAACAAAAGACACTATCTAGAAGAGGTTAGGGGAAAAAAATAAGAGAGTTGATTCATAACGTCCCATTCTAAACAAGGCTGCAGGGAGCTAAAAGCTTGCCACAATATAGCCATACATGTTTGCACAAGCCTTGATTCATTCCCATGATCCTAATCACATTCACTTGTTTGTTTTAATTTGAACTCAGCGGCACTTCCCAAAAAAAAGGAAACACAAGAAAAGAACCAGCAAAGATCTTTAAAGCCTATCACTGTAGGTGTGAATTGAAATAATCAGGTAAAATAGTCGAAAATTGGCTCAGACCGGCAGCCCCATGAAGGGGTGAATGGCAGCTAGCTTGGGGTCAAATCTTACATGCTCCAAACAGAATATTCAAAGACCAAGGACACTGAAGGTTCTGGTAAAGCTCATCTGGAAAACACCAACCTTGTTATGTACACCAGTGGTTGTTAATTAACAGCACGCATCTCACTGAAAGACTCAGAAACAGTTTAGGTGAGCCACAAGGTAAAGAATTGAAACTCGAATCAACTCTTGAAAGCTTGCTGTAAAGGATAACATAACAACAGGATGCTTAAACATGTATGTATATTTGGAGGAAAATGAACTAACTTTCATTCATTCGTTTGTTTGTTTGTCTGTCCAGCTTGTATCCCAGCAAAGGCGTCTCTAGGCAGCTTGCAGATATTGCATAGAATGCAGCATAAAACATTCAAACAATAACTAAAGGTCTTAAATTTAAAAAGTCAGTAAAAATAAAACTAAGGAGAATGGAGGGGGGAGCAAAGTGCACGCAGGGTGCAGGTGCCAATGTGCCACACCCCATTGGGGCGACAGACTAGTTGGCATAGCCATGACCAAGGCCTTTCGGAAAGCCAAAAGGATGGGAATAGATCTGACCTGGAATGGGTCAGATCTACTGCAGAGAGCAGGAGCCATGATAGAAAAGGCTCTTCTGGACCCCATCAGCTGAGATTCCTTGGCTGACTGGGTCTGCACTGCAGCATGCCCCTTCTACCTGCACAGGTGGGGCTGGCTAATCCCATGGAAGTACCAGTTTCTCAGATTTCTACCAAGATCCAGGTTCTTTGATCACAGTGACAGGTGGAAGGCAAGATGCAAGGAGCTGAGAATCAGTGGTACAATCTGTACAAACTTTCTCCGGCCCTTGAACATGGTTTGAGCATGCTACGTTCTGTCCTACACATGGAGGACTAGTATACAAAGAAGAAAACACACTACATTCTGTCCTACAGATGGAGAACTAGCGTATTAAGAAGAAAGTGTTAGTTCAGTGCTTTGAAACGTGCTGTGATTTTTCTAAGATTTTTTTAAAGATCTACATCATATTTTTTATGATGTCATGTTATATTCTACCCACAGAAGATTATTCTGTATCACTAATAATTTGTTAGGAAACCCAAGATTGGTTTCCCTTTCTGAAATTCCTTGGGATTCTCTAGCACCTTCTCATCAATGCAGTATAATAACTAGGTTCTACTCCAGCTTTAGGTATAAAATCTGGCTGGGGAACTTTGGGTGAGTCCCTCTCAGTCCAACCCACCTCACAGGGTTGTTGTTTTGGAAAATGGGAGGAGGAAGGAAGATTAGGTATGTTCACTGTTTTGAGTTATTTGTAAAAATAATAAAGGATCAAAAATAAATGATAAAATGAATAACATTAAAGCATACTTTTGGTTTCTTGCATGATGTACTTGCATGATTGGGAAAAATCAACAAGGGTCTTTCCCAGATGAGTTGAATTTTGACTTCCACTGCTTCCATCCTCAACTTTTGTTTTTCTCTGGGCCAATTTAATATCGTTCTGTTGGCCTCATCCACCTTTCTCGAAAGCTCCACTGGCAATTTGGAAAGCTGCAGTCCTAGCCTACTTGAGGAGATGGCTTAGGTAGTAGACTTAAATCCCAAAAACCGTGGAGCAGAAAAGTCTGTTTTATAAAACTGAACCACCGGAGCAAAAAATGGGGGCGATCCCTTTAACTGAATTAAAAAGCAAGCACACCCAGAACCAAAGTCAGCACATTCTCCCAGTCTCATGCTCTACCATGTCATTGACAATGGAACAGCTTTCTGCTTTTTGAATAATAATCCTCCCTGTGCCACTTCTATTACTATTAGAGTGGGGGGGAAGGGTATTATTGTTGTTATTATGTCTGGTCACCCAATCAGTCAAATGTCTAGACTAGATTTGGCATTTTTACCCACCTATGAGGGGTTTTTCCCAAGGTCCTCTGGGATAGGCGAATGCTATTCTTTGAAGGTGTTCAAAGTATATTATTTATTGGTAATATAAGCAGAAGGTGGAGGAGAAACATCAGCTGCAGCTTTCTTTCATAATCTCCACAGCCACCCAAGTTTATATGGCAACAGGCAGATTTGAGTGCCATTCGATTAATTTTTTTAAAAAAATATCACCACTAAGACAGGAGCACCTTTTTCAAAACAGGCAGACTAGCTCTGAAGAGCACCACCCAGTTACATAACTCTACATGGTGGAAAGGAGGGTTTTGTGTGTGCTTGAATTTTTCCTTAGAAGCAATTCAAGAATTTGTGCACAAACTCAAAAGCACCTGCCCCTCCCCTTCTGATTTTAATAAACATGGTTTGGGATTCAAGCAGCATTAAAAAAGCCACTGAAATTTTCCCAGTTGTAGTTTGTTTTTCTTCTGTGTCTCCAGCTTAACCAGCTTTTTCCAAGCCTTCCCAATATATTGGATTACAAGCTGCCAGAATGTCCAGCCAACAAAGGGTGGAATAGTTGTCAACCCACCACTTTTGCCCACATCAAAAGGTTACCAAGTGAGAAAGGCCAAGAAAGGGATCATTTTTCCTCCCCAGATTCCCCGTGGTCGAGAAGCCCAGTCTGCTTCCAGAGAGACTTCAAAAGTCATTGAGGCTGGATTGTACACAAACAAGCTAAGGCTAAATCACACAGTGGCTTAGACAATGTGTGAAGCAGGCTGATGGTTTAAGTCAGGGGTCTCCCACCTTGGCCACTTTAAGCCTGGAGGACCAACTCCCAAAGCTGGCTGGGGAATTCTGGGAGTTGAAGTCCTCCAGGCTTAAAGCTGCCAAGGTGTGGAGACCCCTGGTTAAAGTCCCAGAAAGCCAGGCAGAGCCACCTTCTCCACAAGCTGTTTTCAAGAGTCCCAAGCTACACACCGGCTCGGAGCAACCAAACAGCCCCCACCCAGAATAAACTTGTACTGGTCTGAGCAAAAAAACCCGCCTCTTTCTGAAAAAAGATAAAGGTATCAGGAGGGCACTTAGCTGCTCCCCCCCCCCCCGTCCCCGTTTATTGAGTGTGACAAGGGTGGCGCTGAGGGTAGCAGACCTTATTATAGTCCAGCAGAGTTCTGGCAAGACTTTGCAACAGACGAGCGAAAGTTCCAACGCCCCAAAGGCGGCACAAGCAGACAATCTTATCCTATTCGGGGTTATTCCGAAGTAAGCCCTGCTGGAACCCAGCGCCCTGCGTTCCCCACTGGACGGGAGCTGCAAAGGAAGGGGAAACGGCACTCTTCTCCCCCCCCCCCGCCCCCAACATACCTCTTTTGAGAGAAGCTGCCTCTTGACTTCCTCCCGAGGCGGAGTAGTTCTGAAGCAGAAGTTGGTCTCGCCTCGGAGACGAAAAGCAGAAGCCCCCCCGCGACACACCCGTCCTCCTCCTCGCCTCGCTTCAGCCCCACCCCCCACCCCCACCCCCTCAACTCCAAGCGGCTGGCTTCTTCCGCGCGGACCCGCCCCGGCTGGGATCCTTCATAGTTTTAGGGAAAGCACGAGGACGCCCGAACAACCCCGAGTGCAAAACGCGCGTTTAAGGCGCCCGGGCATCGTCTACTGGAAACAGATGGGGCTTTGGCCGTGCAACTCGCTCGCCTCCCCCGCCAAGACCGGGAGGCTTGCAGCGTCCCAGTTTTCCCCTCCTCCAGATGCGCCCCCTCCCCGTTTGGTTTTATTTGTTCCCCCTCCCCCCTCCTTTTTTCCCCTTTTTACTGACCTCCTCCTGCTCCTTCCCGAGGATGCTGGGTGGGAAAGCCGAAAGGCTGCGAAAAGCCCCAAAGCGGGAACGGGAGAAGGGCCCCGGTCTCGCAGGGCAAGGCCGCCTCTCTGCGGCAAGAGAGCCGCCTCTCCCTGGGAGACCCGCCTCACCTGTTTTTTCCTTTTTCCCACGCAGCTGCGCGGGCACGAACCAAACAGAAGCAGCGCCGCCGCCGCCGCCGCCTCCGACCGGCCCTGCGCCCCCTGGAGGTTGCAGGCCGACGGTCCGTTCCCCCCACCCGCCCGGGGAGGAAGCTCTAGGGAAGAGGAGGCGAGGACGCAGCGCCATCCGTCCCAGCTTTCCCCTTTCCCGCTTGTTTCATGCCTCCTGGTAAAAGGAAGCGCGCCAAACGCTGGCCAGCATCTTCCTTTGGGTCCAAAACCTGAGCCAGAGGAATCGGAGACCGGGCCCTTCGTCTATCCGCCTGGAATTTCTCTCTTGGGTTGCAAAAGGTAGAAGGGAGGTCATGCTTGTAGTGGGCCATCTCTTGAGAAGGGGAGAAACTTAGGGACTGTTTGTGGCCTGCCCAGATCTTGACAAGGCATACAGAGCTGAACCAACGACTAGGCAACTCATGTCCCAAAGGTGCTTTTTCAAGAGGCAAGTGGACTTTCCGATTTTTCTTTGAAGACGTTTCACTCCTTCAGAAGTAAAATGTCTTCAAAGAAAAACCAGAAAGTCCAGTTGCCTCTTGAAAAAGCACCTTTGGGACAATCATGACCTGGGTGACTGAGAATCTCCCTAGACATTTCGGCAACTACATGCCGCATAAGGTTAGACTGCTTTGTTATGTGAAGACACACAATTTGATTAAAATAAATAGTAAAACCATTAGTTTTGAATGCTGCTTCCAGCTAAGTTGGTGCTACTTAGAACATGCCTATTAAAGGCATCTGTTCAATTATCTCAAGTGGCACAAACATTTATTTTGAGTCCAATCAAATCCAACTTCAGTCATTCCCAGCCTGGCTGTTAACAGACGAGAAACATTCTTTGTTGTAAGCCAACATGCCTAGAGATAAGCCAGGCTAGGGAAGGCTGTTCCAAAACATGGGTGGAGACTGGAGCTGTGCTGGTAAAAGAAACGGTGGTATCACCAAGTTTTTGTAGAAGCTTTGATAAGTGAATGATCCAAGAGACATATGGTCAGAATCCACATCAAAGTCCCTTTCGGCATGATTCCTCTCTGCAGGAGGAGCTGAAGCCAGTCCCATATGAACCAAGGGTGAAGCAGTGGACTTCAGCAATACATACCATGGACAGGAATACCAGCAAAATATTGGATGGCAGAGCTGGGAATGCCGTTTGACAAGCAAGGCTTCATACCCAGGAGCAGGGCCTCTGAAGATCCCAAGGGTTTCTCAGATGACTATAGCTACCCTTCCACCCTGACCCTGATTTACAATGAATGCCACTCATGAAACTGGCAAACGCCTCTCTGAAAGGCCCTGGAAGGTGGCATTAATACCAAACATCAAATTCACTTTCCCCAAGTAAAGTCTTATTCCCTTGCCTTATTCTACTTGTCCATCACCACCATAACTGCTTTGTCTGTCCTGCTCTATTTCACACCTACCCACTAACCTAATCTCAACTCTTTGCTGGTCCCCAAGCCAAATACCAACACATCACTCAACCTTCTGATCCTGCCATCCAAACATTTGGCACTGATCTTGGGAGTACTTTTGCATTACAATCAGCCTCCCCTAGCCTATCTACACTCTCCTTTGGTGTCATTAACCAAACACCTTCTACACACCTCACCCCATTCTCACCTAGGTATGTTTATGAAGAAGCTACCAACCTATAAAGAACAGGTAAACTTGGGATACAATGCTGCAGCCATTGTCACAAGGAAAAACAATGACAATTACCTTCTTCTCCCACTTGATGTGGTGGGAAGTTTGGTAGCTTCAGTGAGGCTGAAAGGAATGCTGCATGGAGCAAGGGATTCCGCTTTGCAGGTAAAGTCAAATGGGAAGCAGTTTACAAGAGGAAACAAAATGCAGCTGAGTAGCTTCAAAATCAACCCCAGAAAAGGCAATGGCAAACTACAATATTATTGTGAAACAAACACATAGATTTAGAGTTGGAAGGGACCTATGAGGCCATCAAGTCCAACATCCCACATACCGTGAACATATACGAACATTACACATTGTATGGATATGGCTAAAACAGTTACAACAAAATATGTCTGCAGATTTTTACCAGTAAATCTGGAGGCACCAAACCAAAAGGAGGAATGGGGAAACATAGACTTGTGGGAAGATTTGGATTGTGTAAACACAGTAATGCAATAGATAGAATAACAGAATTTTGTGAAGACAATTGCTTGTTTATTGCAAACACCTGTTTCAAGAAATATAACTGTAGACTCTATATAAGGGTATTTCCTAAGAATACAATATCAAAATTAAATTGACTGCACAATAAGAGACAGATGATGAAGTACAATCCTGTCATCCAGGACATTTCCAGATGCAAACTGTAGAATGAATGATTTTTTTTCTTTATGACTTTACTCCACCTCCTCAATCCAGACAGCTCTAGGCAGCCCAGACACCAATAATAAAATTTATACAATTATAAATAGAAAATGATACACTATCAAAACTAAAGCCACCACCAGTGACTTGACAATCGGTACCCAAAGGCATTCCAAAGAACTAGGTTTTTCTCAGCTTCTTCAAGTTCACAAGAGTAGAGCCCATCCTTGTCTGTCACAGGAGAGTCCCATACAGAATGCCTACTGTCTGTCCCCCTCCTCCACTCTGGCCATGTGCACAAAAGGTGGTTTTATAGATAGCCAAGCCCCAAGCTGATTGCTCCCTTTCAGAAGTAGCAATCAGTACCTTGAATGGCACTTGGAAATGCACCAAAAGCTAGTACAACTTTGACAACCAGTGTAACCCTATCAATAGCATCACCAAGCAGTAGCTATCTGCTTCACTGCATATTCATGTTTTTCATATAGCAATAGTACTTAGATTTATATACCACTTCCCAGTGCTTTACGGTTTAGAGTGCTCTAAGCAGTTTAGAGTCAGCATATTGCTCTCAACAATCTGGGTCCTCATTTTACCGACCTCGGAAGGATGGAAGGCTGAGTCAACTTGAGCCTGGTGAGACCCGAACTGCCAAACGGCTGGTAGCTGGTGATCTGCAGAAGTAGCCTGCAGTACTACACTCTAACCACTGCACCACCATAGCTCCTATCAGATATCAACCACATCTCTGTATACGCCGGTATACGAAGTATAGATAGAAAAAGATGAGATTAAAAAATAACATGGAATTGTATAACTAACTTGTTATTTTTTGATCTCATTCAAGGTAGGGACATTCAAGCATTATCATGAAGACCTAATGGAGCTAACCAAGGTTACAAGGAGGTAGAATGGCTATAGTGAATCCACTTAGAAAGGACAAAACTGGCCGATTTAAAAGGTGCAAATGAAACACCACTTAAAAGCTGCACAGATAATTAAAGTATTTACAACTTCTATCCAATAAGATTTGCTCATTATTTACAAAGACATGGAAGAGACAATGGACAAGTTTCAGCTATGAAAGATCAGATGGCTAAGATACGAAAGATATGCAAAGAGAAAATGTTTACCTTTGCTTGATTACAGGAAGACCTGTAAACTGTATGATATCTCGAACATCTTACTATTCTTTTGAGGAACCTTCACAATGAAAAATAAGTTGTAAGAACCTAGGTTTGGAGAAACAATATTCTAGAATAGGAACATAAATAAGAACATTTTCCTCTCCCTGTTTGAACTTTTACATTGAACCATGTAAACCAAATGACCAATCCCTACTGTATTGGACAATAATCAGAAGCCAACGCCCAGTTTATTCAGGCCTGCCAAAGGAAAATGGGCTACAGAAAATCACTATCCTTTGCAAGGTTGAAGGAAGAAAAGCACAACAGTAAGGTAAACAGGTTCAAGATGACTATAACAATGTCTTGGAAGCCTAAAACTATTATAACATGTTGAAAAGGTTAATATTTTTCCATGCAATCAATAGACATCAGCCCCAATGGTATCCCAACAAACTCATTGTTTCAGGTAAAATGTTTTTTTTGGGCTGGTCTTGTGTATATTGGAGCTCTGGAAAAAAAATTAAAGACCTGTACTCTAAGAAACACTTCAGAATTCAAAATACTGTATAGTTAGTACATAAAATTTACTTGGCTGTTCTTAGGAAATCACTGTAATCTAGAAAAAAGAGAACTGAGTTTTAAGGTTTGTTTTTATTGCATAGGGTCATCTTCATAAGACGGACAGCTTATAAATTAAACCTTTCATCTCTTTTCTGAAACAAAACTGAAATTCCCCAATGTAAGAACATTTTAATTCAAATTATTATTCAAATACATCAAGAGGCATTCCAAGCTTTCAAAATGAACTTTTCCAATTGATCTTTTTCCAATGTTATACCCAGATGTTTTAAGTCTAAGTCTAGTAACTGCTGTGGATATTGGTCAAATTAAGCTGAAGTATTTTAGAATTTTGAGTGGCATCAGCTTGGAGAGGCTTTTATTACTAAATCGATACTTCCTAAGGCAAGGATCCAAAATTATACAAGCATTATATTACTGTATGAGTGAGATGTATGGCAGGGCAATTTCACTTGAATACCTTTCCATTTTCTAACCTTCCTACTACAATTTAAGTAAAACCCAACAGGATTTAGATAGAAAACAACTGAGGAAAATAACTGATGTTTCTCCAATTGGGAAGAATGGATTAAAAGTGAAAAAGTATCTTCCTTTCCTGACAGGAAACCCCATTCACAACTTACTTAAAAACCAACTTTTTACTTGAAGCAGTATTGGTGCTTGTATCATGACAGCATGTATTATCTCTAAGTAACATACTTTCATGCAGGAGCACACATGCAGAAGGCAAAATATATAGCCATTGTTTTAAAAATGTGACTACTAAAAAGTTTATTTATATGCTTTCTGAAGTGTTCTCAACATTCTGACTCCAACGGCTTTGCATTCCAGCAAAAACACCCGTTAAATATTAATTCACCTATTTCGCATTGCAGAATGCAACAGCAGATTCAAGCTCTAACTTCTGCATTTGTTCGCTTCAATCCACCAGAAATGCAAAAATGGGGGGAAGGTTTTCAGTTGTTAAGCAAAATGTTTCAAATTAAGTTACAGGTAAATTTTTGGAGACATGTTTTTTCAGTAACAGAATATATAGAATATATAATAAAGCTAGAAAAGACAGAGGTGCTCTTAAAAGATTTTGCAAAAGATTTCTATGGTTAATATGTTTTGTTTAACATTTTATCTGTTTTTCAATTAAATGTAAGTTATCCAGGGTCACTTTTATGTGATGGGCAGCTGCACAAATATAATAAAATGGATTTGAACCCTTGGTGAAACATACCTTCTGTTATCTTTACAAAAATGCACATATGGTTTGCAATTACCCCTTTGCAACATTTTTAACTTCTCAATCAGCCCAGCAGCCTAAAATTCTCTTAACAATCTCCCATTGACAAGATTTGATGTCAATATGCTTTTTAACCTAGTCAAAGGTCAGGCAGATGTCCCTATCTGCCGAGATCCACACTTACCTGAAGGGTAAGCCTCACTATAATCAACCAAATTATTACCAAATAAAAATACATACAATTTATACATCAAAGTATTTCTAAAAAATTCTTGGTCTTTAGTGCTTTATTTATTTTACGTTTTAATAAAATTTACCTGACAGCTAGCTATACTACTTCAAATGTATGTTTTTGATATTTTCTGACCCCAACATACTTTCAAAAATGTCTACGCAGTTCTTACAGTGGCAAAACATTCGCTATCTAAAGACAGCAGAAAAGTGCACCAAATTTGATTAAGTCTATTTATTAATAACTGACTAAGTCTAAGATACAGAGATATTGTAATTATAAATTTTATTATTTTGAAATGAGCAAGGAGATCAAGCACATATATCTGAACACAGGCATGCACAGAAGCAGTTTCACCTTTAAACTATTAAAAATTACAGCATGAACCACTTGGCACCAATCATATATTTTAATTAAAACATCCAAGGCCTGGAGATGGAAAATCAGATAAATGTTTCTCATATCAAGGTAAGATGGCTACAAACACAATTTTAGTTAACCCAATCAATTCTCTTTACTGCAGCAATTGAAAAACTACTTTTAAAGGCTTGAAGATGTTGAAAAAGTATTTTAACTGCAGTAACCAATTGCCATACTGGGTTCCTGAAGCTTAAATGCTTTTATTTCCAACATAATCCAGTATACAACATACCATTCTTGACTATATACTGTAGTTACCAATACTACTGCCACATGAGGGCGCTTTTAATTCCCACATCCATTCTACAACAATGATACAAGTTAAACAGGTACTATGCCAGGCTTTTGTCATCATCCTAAAATACAAACATTTTTGATGGCATATATTTATTGTTAAGGAACAAAGCTTAGCCTTACTTTAACAGTATCTCTAGGATCAAATTGTAAAAGCAGCAGAACCAAATGTTCTTACCTAATAAGGTTTGAACCTACAAGTGCAATGATTTTTACTGTTTTTACAAGGTAAGAGTTTCCTTTTATGTGCTGTTTAAGGAAAGCTGTTTTTATTTCTAAACTTAATTTTGAAGATACCCTAAATTTTAAGAGATTTTATCCCTTCAAATTCATCCTATGGAACAAGGAATTATTTGTTTTTGTTGAAAGTACTAGAATAGTCAAGAAGGGAGGTGGTTCTGGGTTGTCTGAATAAATAGCAGCTGACAACTGCTAAGGTAGAAGACAAAGCTCTTATTGTAAACCTAGAACAATAGGCAACTGCACAGAAAACAGTACTGAGGAATATTATGTCACTGTATTTAGGAATAATTTGTATATTTTAATATTGCATTCCAATATTCTAGCTATAAATATGCTTGAACTGCTTATGTAGTAATGCTAGTTTCAAAAACACCTGTGGTAACAGCATTGTGCAGCTTTATTAAATCACTTGGTTACAGTAATATCTTAAGACTGACAGATTCTGAAGTGTAACAGATTCAGCATGAACATTACACTACATATTCAGTTCACAAAAATGTCAGAGCTGAACACAGCACTAGCCATCAATCCAGGAACAAATGCTCTGGAATAGAAGAAATGCAACAAGATAGCTACACTGGAAAGACAACAGTTTAGAAAAAGTGAACATGAAAGGGCTCCCCTCTAATTCCCCAAATCAAGTGTACAGTCAGATCTAACTATACAGCTCTACATCAGTTTCTAGAAACTTAACAAAAAAAACCACTGGCCATACAGTCTTTGGATATTTAGACAAAGGGGAGATGTTAGTTTCCAGAATGAAGTCAGTCGCTTTCATTATCACCAGGTTCTTTGCCTCCTTCTTTGTTCTTTCGTACTTCTTCAATATGCTTATCCTAATAAAGCAAAATTAAGAAAATGAGAAAACATTCTTCATAAATTTTAATTCTACCCAAATTGGGAGTTTAATTCAAAGTACTTTTCTTTTAACTAACACTGTCCAAATAAATTGGTTTACAATTAACCCTTGGCTATGCTGTGGGGAATTTAGTGAGTAATTTCCTGGTGGTAAATGGAATATTGGAGTATACTAGATTGAGAACATTATCAATGTAGCAAAGTAGGTCTTAAATAATCTACGTATAAAGTCTGTACAGATTATATTCTATTTTTTTCAGTTTGTAGTAGTGATAAACTCAATAATGTATTGAGAATTTTCATTCCAGCTGGCTAGCTTTGAGAAAGGGGGTGGGGTGGGGAAAGATAGAGTTACATATATAATCTTTTAATCCAGTTTTTAAGTGTTAGCTCCAGAGGACTACAATTCTCATTTGTAAGTTATCCTATGTTTAAGAAAGCTACTGCCTTAAATAGTACGCTTTTGATGGAGTAATTTTTATTATTAAAATATGCCACAGCAGTTTAAAGCATAAAAGCAAACATTTTACACATTTTTACGGTTGTAAAGGGATTTTTTTATTGAGGAAAGACTGAGTTTGATCCCACTACTCTATAAACATAAGTTATTTGGACAGAGCCATGTCTAGATGAGCCTACTGTGTTTGAATCTTCCTAATCTCAATTCAGAATGCCATATGCTGTACATGGCTCGTTTCAGCCAATTTTAAAAATAAGATCTTTTTTAAAAAAGGTTTACCAAAATTTATCATTAATTACCTATCATCTTTGCTTTTCCTAGGATCCATACAATCCCCCCAAATACAAACCAATTTTTTAAAGCTCCCACCCAAATTCTAGGAATCACCCACGGTTGGTTATAAGATGGGTGACTATATAGGTGGCTATATAAATAAAACAGCAACAAAAATGATTAGGGGACTGGAGGCTAAAACATATAAAGAACGGTTGCTGGAATTGGGTATGTCTATAGTTCAATGAAAAGAAGGACTAGGGGTGAGATAATAGCAGTGTTCCAATTT
Source organism: Notechis scutatus (assembly GCF_049901735.1). Lineage (NCBI taxonomy): Eukaryota > Metazoa > Chordata > Lepidosauria > Squamata > Elapidae > Notechis > Notechis scutatus. Next base: position 10,719,507 of record NC_142016.1, read on the forward strand.
CTCAGGGGCTGCCACAAAGAAGAGGGAGCCAAGCTATTCTCTGAAGCACCTGAGGGCATGACAAGAAGCGATGGAAACTAATTAAGGAAAGAAGCAACCTAGAAGTAAGAAGAAATTTCCAGACACAACAATTAATCAGTGGAACTTGCTTCTAGAAGTTGTGAATGTTCCAACACTGGAAGTTTTTAAAAAGAGATTGGATAACCATTTGTCTGAAATGGTATAGGCCAGGATTTCCTGCCTGAGCAGGGGGTTGGACTGGAAGACCTCCAAGGTCCCTTCCAACTCTGCTATGCTAGTCTATTCTATTCCTAAATAAAAAGTAAAACAAATTAAGATCAATACCTATCACTGCTTTAATTTCAGATGGAAGACATGTACATTTTCTTGTGTCTTTGGGAAAAGAGGTATTTTCCTAGTTTTCCTTTTGGGGGAAAATAGCTAAAGTCTGATTAAACCAAAAATTAACATTCCATTGCCATATCAAGTTGTCTAACAAACTTGTCTCAGATAAGCTTTTCTGTTTTTTTGAAAAGATGGTAATTATTTAACATGAAACTTATTGTATGAGATATTGTACCATTTTGTTGTAATTAAACACGCCTCACGTGGCAACCAATGTATGGTCATGCCCAATGATGTCCCAAGTTCTACAGTCCAAATAGAAATAAGGGCTAGTGAACTAGCTATGTTATTTTTACTTGTTGTAAAGTTCAGTTCCTTTCTTTGTAGCATTCAAACTGAACAGCTACTTCTTAACCAGATTATTAGTTTTTATTATTATATTATGATTTCTGAATTTAGCCACGTTTTAAAAAACAACTCTTATGTGAAATTCTGAATAACTATTGCCAGTTATTCTGTGTGTAACTGGTAATGTAAGTTCAGTTTACTAAATGAAGAAAATTGAACAGCACTTACTTTCTCTCTCAAGCGTTCCAGTTTAGCAGCAATTTGTGCTTCTCTGTTCTCTTTGATGGCTTCCATTTTGTGAGTCAACTTTTCCTCTGCCATTTTGCTGAAGTTGTTATTTTCTTCAATTGCCTTCTGCAGCACCTCTTTTTCATGCTCTCGCTTTTCAGCTAGTTGCTTCAAAACTTCAGCTTCATGGGACTGAAATATAGATCCATTTTGTATTTAGCTAAGAGCTATCTATATACAATTACAGTTCTTGTCTAGGTTCATATTACCCTCATATCATAAGTACTTGTACCACAACTGCAACTATTAATTCCCATTCAGTTAAATATGAAGTACTGAAATGGCTACTGCGTGAGTTTACTGTTTACAATACTCCTTTATGGTCAGCTATTATTTGCTACAGTTTAAACTGTCCCCTTTTCATTGGCACATAGGCATATGAAAGCAGAACAGTATATATTTACCTTGCGTCTTTCTTCTGCAGCTTCTAATTTCCTCTGAATTTCTTCCAATGAGAGATCTTTTTTCTTTGGAGGAGAGAGAGGAAATTCTGGAACAGCTTCTTTTGGAGGAGGACCAAGTATCAATTCAAATGCCTGACCTGAAGCACGCTTTTCTAGTTCCTTCACTTGAATGTCTAGATGAGATATTGTGTTTAGTTAATATTCTGAGCCATATTATGAGTCTTGTCACTTTAAACTTTTTATATTGGCTATTTCATCTGCCCAGGACCTTCACTTTATGGAATCAATAAAATTTCATATACTTGCTATATTCCTTACAAAAAACTAAAAGTTTATAACTTTATTGTATACCTAACTCCATAGTATGCAGCATTCAGGAAAAATACCTACATAAATTTAAAACACTGGAACACTTCTAAGGATTACATAAGAATTTTAGTCTAATCAATTACAATTGCTTTAGAACTACTATTATTTTTAATCTTAGTTGCTAAATTAACCTCCAGAGGATAAAAATAACTTTAAATTAGGCATAGCTTGCTATTTTTCAATTTATATATTTATACGTATCTCCATTATTTGCAAATACAATTTTTCTTTAGAAATAGCTGTAATCAAAGGATGACTCATAACACCCACTAAAAATAATTTATGACTTTTCTAAATGATGAGAAAGCATTTTTCTTATTCAATTATGATGCATTATATTACAATGAAGCTAATACTTACCAGAAGAAGCCATGGCTAAACAGAATAACTCCAAAAGGTATTACAGCTAATCCAGTAAATGAGCCCTAAGAAAGCAGACACATCCTTAAATAAATTGAAATATGCAGTACCGTTAACATGACTAATCTCAGTATTTAAATAATTCTAAATAAGCATTAATAAATTATATCTTCTATCAGTCTAGCCCTTGTTTTTCAAATTTAGAAGATACATGTGAGGTAATGCATCTAAAAATGTCAAGCAGTATGGAATGTAGTAACCAAGCTAGACTATTCAAGCTTAGGTCATATCTGCTATACCCTACTTTTCACCTTAGGACCCATTCAAGATCCACTGTAACATGTATATGTGGAATGAACAAAGACAGGGTACCACGTGGCTGTTCTTCCTGAGACACTATCATCACCATATTCTCACCAATGACATTATGGGTATTTTATTGTTTAACATAAAGCACAGCACTTATGCATTTTAAAGATTAACTATTAGCTAAGATGATACCTATTTCCTCACTAATTTCACATGCAAAAATTAAGAGTTAAATATAGTCAGTTTTTCTTAAATTAGAAGCAATTCCTCTGTAGCAATAACAAAGAATCCAACACTATACAATTCACAATTAGACAGTAAAATATCCAAGATACAGAGTTGCTCTTAAAGGCAGACATACTAGTTTTCTCTTTAGATATACCTAGAATGAAAATACCCCTGGAGTCCTTGTTGCTTAGGCACCCAGACATCTGATGCTGGCATTAGGGGTTTTTTATTTAACACTAAGGTAAAGTATTCAAGGAAATGTATTTCTAACATAAACACCTATCAACTAAAAGAGCTGTCTATACTTTATAGGGAAATTATGAAGGATGATCAAACCTTTTGCATATCAAATTAGAACTGAAGATCTCCCTCAAGAAAATCCATATTTCTAATGACCCCGTAAGCCACAGATCAGTAATGCCATTGTTCTTGCTTTTTGAAACAGCTCAAAGCACAAAGGGTGCCTCAGCAGGAGTGTTTGTTCTACACTAGCATCAATAAAGCAACCACATTGCTCTTGGGTCTCTTTAAAGCACATCTACACAAAGGAGTTGAGATAAAGCAGGAATTCAGAAAAAAAAAGAAGCATGAAATAAAACACCCCTAACGTTTAAGGCTCCTAGGTGTGCGATGACATAATAAGGGGGAGCACTGTGGGGACTATTCGTTTTTGCAAGGGGGAGAGGAAGCAAAACACCGTTAAAGAAAAGCCAGATAAACAACGCCCAAGATTGAAGAGGAAGGAACTGGGTGGAGAAAAGCTCCCCACCGCTGCCCCTCAGTGGGGCGGGGCCATCGGGAGCCAGCAACCCCCCCCCATAACTAAAGAGAACAGGTTTAAAAAAAAAAAGGGAGGGGAATGGGAGGAGAAAGGGCGGAAAGGAAGCCCCGCCCTCCCCACGCGCCGCTCTCGAACGCACCGAATTCAAACTGAAAAGAGAGCAAGAGCGCGCGCGCGCGCGCTAACCCCCTTCGGAGGGGGGGGGTGTTTTTGCAACGGTAACATCCGGGTACCCGCCGCTCGGGCTCCCCTCCCTGTTTTCCTCCCCCCGCTCCCCTGGGGAGCCCCCCCCCCACTTTTGACCCGCCAAAAGAGCTCGAGCGGGACGAGCTCTTTGATTTTGCCTGCGGGGGACGACGACGACTCTTTTCGGTTATCGCAAGCCCCCCCAACACACACGCCCTTTTCGCTCAAGCGTTTCTCTTCCCCACCCTCCCCCCGGGCGGACGGAGACGGCGCCCGCCAGGCGGGTGTTGTCTCGGGCGCCCCTCCCTTTCAAAGCTCGCCAGCGCGCGCGGTAAGGCGGCGCCCGCCCCCCCACTTTCCACCTTCCGCCGCCGCCGCCCCTTCCCCTCGAACAATGGATCAAAGCGCTCCACTTCTGTCAAAGCGAGGAGGGGCCGGGAGAAAGAGCGGGAGAGCCCAGCCGGCGGGGAACGGCACCGGAGCAGCCACTGAGGGAACGGCACCGGAGCAGCCACTTGTTCCGTGCTGGGAAGGCAGGAGGAGGCGAAGAAGCCAAGCGTCCCAAGTCTCGCAGCGGCCCTTCGTCGACGTCGCGCCCCGTTTTTTTCTCTCTCCCGCAACCCCGCGAAGGACAAGAGCCCCGCCAAAGTAGATGGAGCCGCCCGAGACAAAAGCGGCTTTGTGCTGAGACCTCGCCCCAGCCGCCCATACCCCACGGGGACCCGCTTTCCTTCGCTCCTCGCCAAGGCAGACTCGCGCCCCGCAGCCACCCCGCCCGCGCCCTACCTCGCTTCGCTTCGACCCACCTGCTCCCGTCACCACAAACGCACACGCAGACTCCGCGCCTAACTGCCCTGCCCGCTCCTCATAAGCGCCAAACAAAGGCACGTGACCCGCCCCCGACACGCCCCTCTATTGGTTGAGGCGGGCGGCACGTGCCGCTCGGCGGGAGGGGGAGCGTCCCCCTAACCCCCACTCACCTTTTTTTTTTTTTTAATCTAGGTTTGATGGGAAATGTAGTCCTGTGTGTCCTGTCATTGGGGGCTCCCCGGCCTTTTTACCTTCGCTCAGAGGTGGGAGTGCTTCTGTCTGCTGCTCCTGGTCACGCCCTGAGGAATCAAATCAGGGCTTTAACGCTCAGCAAGCTTTGCGCGTGTGGCCATTGCAATTTGTTAACATTGGAATGGGCGTTTGCGAAGCGTGTTAGCCTTAAGTGGGTAGGCCAAGGGCCTTCAAACTTGGGCAAGTTCAAGACTTGTGGACTTCAACTCCCAGAATTCCTGAGCTAACATCACTGGAGGGGGAATGCTGGCAGTTGAAGTCCACAAGCCTTAAAGCTGTCAAGTTTGAAGACCCCTGATAGGCGATTCAGCGAGGGCAGAGCAGGCTCTAGGGCAGCCCCCCCCAAAAAAAAAACTTGGCAACTTTTAAGACTTGTGGACTTTAACTCCTCTTAGTTCCACCTCTCTGCTTCTATCTCGTTGGGCAAGCTGGGGGTGGCCTCAATCAGACTCTTGCCTGCTTCACACAGTAATGCAATGCATAACTGGGAGGGGGTTCACTTCGCTTCTTTTGGCGTTTCCATATGGGACTGAACGAGCAGATTTCTTTGGGAAGTGGGGGGCCACACCCTCCACAGCCTATTGGGGCAGGTCCTGACTGTTTATGTCAGTGTTTCTCAGTCAGGGCATCATGAACTTCACTTCCCAGAGTTGGCCAAGGTTGAGAAATGTTTGTTCAATTTCAGCCCTTCACAATCAGTCTGCACTCTGGGTTGCAGCCAGTAATATATGGTAGTCCTGGACTTGGTTGTTGGAAGTTGCGAAGTCGTGTCCGACCCATTGTGACCCCGTGAACAACGTTCCTCCAGGCCTTCCTGTCCTCTACCATCCCCCGTAGGCCATTTCAGCTCACACCGACTGTTATGTTTGGAGAGTAATGGAGACCAGACATCTGACCAGTGACTTCAACTCTTTATTAACAGTAAATAGAACAGAACAGAGCAAGGCTATGGGCAGCAGTAACCCTTTTATAGGGTTGGCTGCTACCCTATTAACCAATAATAAGTGCATAAGGTCCAAGCCAATAACCAATAGGAAGTGTCCTAAGTTTGGCCAATCAGGGGCTTTTATGAACCAATCCTTGTTTGCTGTTCAAGGACCAATCAAATGTGCAGGCTTCCAAAACCTACTTTGCATTTGGGCTTATTTACTTTATTCATTCACAACACCGACTGCTTCAGTGACTCATCCAGCCACCTTATTCTCTGCCATCCCCTTCTTCTTTTGCCCTCAATAGTTCTGTAGGAAGTTAGCATCCACCCCTTTCCTAGAAAAATGAAATATCCTAGGAAATATTAAAAAGGTAGACTATTTCCCCTAAAAAGAGTAGAAACTCAGAAGCAGAAACTTACCCCCACCTTTGTTAATGGGTGGGCCAATTAAGGCCTGGGCCAGAATATTTTACAAAACAAAGATCTCCAGGTAGTGCTATAATAGGAATTGCCCAAAGCCCTTTCATTACATCATCATCCAGCAAGGCTCAGCCAAGCCTGGGACTCAGATGAAGCCATGTGGTCCAGACCAGCGGTCGCCAACTGGTGGGCCGTGAGAAAATTTTGGTGGGCCGCAGAGAAATCTCACCCCCAGAGCATCCCCCCCTCCAAAGCAATTAATCCAGGCTGCGCAGAAACACAAGGCTGCACCACCCACATGGCCCACGGGAACCTCCCTGCCCACTCACTCCTTACCCGGTAAACTTGCCTACTAAATTGCTATTTTTCCTTTTTCCAACCATCATCTATTCTGCTGTGCCGGGAGATTTAGATTAGCTAGGAAGCAGGAAATGATTGGAAAGAACCATCTTTCCAAACAGCCTCCATGTTTCCAGTGTCTTTTTCCCACTTGAAACTGAACCCAGAAGGATAATTCTTCCAACGGTTCCCAGCATTAGGCTCTTCTCCAGTGAGTCCTCGACTTACAGTCATTCATTTAGTGACCATTCAAAGTTACAACAGCGCTGAAAAAGGTTTTTCACACTTTAGAATTTAGAATAGAATAGAGCTGGAAGGGACCGTGGAGGTCTTCTAGTCTAGCCCCCTACTCAAGCAGGAGAACCTATGCCATCGTAGACAAATGACTGTCCAGTCTCTTCTTAAAACCCCCCAGTGATGGAAAGCCCATGATTTCTAGAGGTTAATTGTCCTCACCGTTAGGAAGTTTCTCCTTAATTCCAAGTTCTATGGATGACATTGCAGTCCTGTGATCAACATTCAGACATTTTTGGCAACCGACTCAAATTTCTGAGCGTTGCAATGTCCCAGGGTGATCACCTTTTGCAAACTTCTGACAAAGTCAAGGGGGAAGCCAGATTCACTTAACAACTGTGTTACTGACATAACAAGTGGAGTGGCTTACTTAACAACTGTGGCAAGAAAACTCTTAAAATGGGACAAAAAAAAACCCCCCTCACTTTAAAAAATGGTTCACTCAGCAACAGAAATTTGGGGCTCAATTGTGGTTGTAGTCAGGAACTACTTGTATACAATTGTTGGAAAAAATATCCTTCTGGGTTCAGTTCCAAGTGGGGAAAAAGACACTGGAAACATGGAGGCTATTTGGAAAGATGGTTTAATGATGGACAGGATCACATGCCCTGGATGAAGAAAGAAGGGCTGAGATGCTGAGAGACCCTTAGTTTTATAACCTCTGTTGGGCCCCACCTTAGTGTTTCCTGTTCCTGTGCAAGAAATGTATCCCATTGGCTGTCAGACTCCCAGGGGCGGGGGACTTAGCTACCTTTGTAGGCTTTGTCTGGCCCACATGGCTTCACCTGAGTGCTTAGTTGAGCCTTGCTGGATGATGATGCAATGAAAAAGGGCTTTGGGCAATTGCTATAGCTTTACCTGGAGATCTTTGTTATGTAAAATATTGTGGCCCAGGCCTTAATGGCCCACCCATTAACAAAGGTGGGGGTGAGCTTTTGCTTCTGAGGTGAGTTTCTGCTTCTGAGTTTCTACTCCTTTGGGGGGAAATATTCTGCCTTTTTAATATTTCCCAGGATATTTCATTTTTCCAGGAGAGGGGTGGGTGCTAACTTCCTGCACAATAAACCAGGAGCCTTCAAACTTGGCAACTTGGCAGCATAACTAGCTGAGGAATTCTGGGAATTGAAGTCCACAAGTCTTAAAGTTGCCAAATTTGGAGACCCCCGCAATAAACCATCATCCACAATATAAGAGTAGCTTTTCAGAGTGGGAGAGGTGGCATATAAATTTAATAAATAATAAAATGAAAATGGAGTTCAAAAGATAAAAGATGTTAAGTTCCTGCAGGGAAAGTGCAACAAATAAATTACCTTATAGCTGCATTCAAACTTCAAAAACCATAATTTTGTTTAGGTTCTTCAATTCTGTGTGAATGTTCATTGGCTACACAACAGAATTAACCTCTTATGTGATTAATTAGGTTCACACTTTAGGCTAAGCTGCAATGTGTGAATTCAATCATTATATGCTTATTTGGAAAGGAAAATTAAGAACCAAGAATCCTCACGTATACAAGTCCAATTTGTTAGCAGTTTCAGTGCATGCTAAGCACACTTTTTGTATCATACAAGCAAAGCTGAAATGTGAAATCTGTCAGACATTCTGTCTTGGGCATTATCTATTGTACAGATATAAATTGGTTTAATAGCAACAGAAACAAAAAGCAATAAAGGATTATGTGACACTTAAATATTTTAGAGATTATTGTGGTATAATTTTTTCACTTTTTGAGTTAGAACTAGATGGAATCACAAAATGTTTGCAGCACAATAAATATTTTAGATTTAAGATACTCCAAGTTCATCCATATTTGTTCTACAAAAGATTGATGGGCCAGCCCCTTGACTTAAATCTCTGTTTCACTTAACCTATGGCACATTTGTTCTAGGTTCTTAAATCAAGCACGTTTAGAAATAGTTTTGGTTCATTCTAAGAGCTTTCACACAGAGAATATCAGGGGATTCAGTTCTGGCACGATGCTAATGCTAGAGAGATTCCTTTGCTGAATGAATTACTTTTAGAGTTCTTTGGATACAATGGCAAAACACATTTGAAAACTGGTTTAAATTTTTCAATAAGACAAGCTTTAAACCTTTTTCATTACCTTAGCCATATAGGGTAAGAATCTTGTAAGGAGTTGAAATCTAAGACATCTGGCGGAGATCAGATCAGGGTAAATAGTTCTAGACATATATTTTTAACAAATCACTTTAATCTGTTTTTCATCCCACAATCTTTTTGAACACTTCCCGGATTCATAGAATAATAGAGTTGGAAGATACCAATTGAGGTGATGAGACCCAGATCACAGCATCCTCAACAACTGGCTCAGACAGATCTGTGCTCAGACAGATCCAGCTAAAGCCTCTAATTCATCCCATTCAAAACTGCTCTTGTTTTACAAAGTTTTTCCTAACTTTCAACTGAAATTTGTTTTCCTGTAATTCACAAAGGGTAAGGATACTTGGGGGGGAAATAGTGTTATTTTTGCATAAAAGCTTAATGGAGATCTGAAAACCCCAACCTTCAACATTTTTAGCAACAACTTGGAGGAATCTGAAGATAACACAAATTTGGGTGAAAAATGAAAAGCTCCAGTTTTCCCTTCTGTTACTTGTGTGCATGTTTAAATGCGTTTCACTCCAGGGAGCTTCTGCCTCATTGCAGTTTCAGCAGGTGCTGACAGAATGTAGATTTGAAATATAGCAAGGAAGTCACACCCTGGAGGTACTCTGCAACTTGGCATCAGGCCCTTCCATGTGTTCTGATTGAACTTCATAAATCTCAGCTAATTGACAGGAAAGTTGTTAGGTTTCATTTTTTTAACATTTATAAAATATTGCTGTGTGTGCTTCCAGGAGAAATTGCTTTTAAGAAGATCCATTTTTGTATCGAAAGGTCCTGACAATTGTCAGCATAAATTGTTCACTACAAGTATAAAGAGAATAAAGTACATATGTCAGGCTTCAAAGGGCAAAACACACTGGCTGTCACTACAAAAAGTGCAACATACAATTTCAACTCTATTGTGGCACATCCATTAACCTTTTTTTAAAGCTTTTCTTTTTTCAGCACTCTCACACAAAAGGTTTAAGCTGAGAATATTTAGTCCTAAAGATGTGGTGCATGTTACTTTAGAACAGGGGTGTCAAACTCCCAGGCTGGATGCGTCACGCACTGGCCACACCCACCTCTGGTTTAGCGAAGGGGGGGAAGTCACAATATGACATGTGATGACAACCTAACGCCATGAGTTTGACACCCCTGCCTTTTGAATTAAGATTCTGATTGGATTCAAGACCACAAAAATCTGTATTGGATATCACTTAAACATGTGTTTAAGCAATTCTACACATCATGCTCAACTAGGTCTCAATAAACTCACTGGTGGTTAAGATCAGTTGCATTGTTCCTTAAAAATAAAATGTCACTTATCTAATCATTTGTGAACATTCAAAAAATTCTAATGTTGATAATGTATCAAAAATCAATCAATAAAAGATTATTAATTTTCTTCCAATACTGTACAGATTTATTAGAAAAAATGTTTAGTTTTCTAATCATGTGTTTACCTGCATATTTATATATTTCTTCCCAAAGTTGATTATAATCTTGAAACAGGCTCAAAGCAATCCATTAGGAAAAAAACAGATATTCGGAGGGAGCTAATAGTTAGGAAAGGCCAGCAATACAATGAAATTTTAATATAGGTAGTCCTTGACTTATAATCACAGTTTATTGTTAAAAATACATGCTATTTATAACAATTGTTATAAATACTTGCTGGTTGCCAAGTGCACAAATTCTGATCATGTGACCATGGGGATGCGACAGCGGTTGTAAGTGGGAAGACCACTGTTTGTTCAGCGCCACTGTAACTTTGAATGGTTGCTAAAGGTGGCTAGAATGCAGTACTGCGGGCTCCTTCTGCTGACTGCTGGCTGCCTGCTATTTAGCAGTTCAAATCTCACCAGGGTCAAGGTTGACTTCCTTCCTTGGAAGGATGGAAGTTAGCCTTCCATCCTTCCAAGGTCGGTAAAATGAGGACCCAGATTGTTGAGAGCAACATGCTGACTCTGTAAACAGCTTGAAGAGTGCTGTAAAGCATTATGAAGCAATATGTAAGTCTAAGTGCGATTGCTATTATAAGTAAAGAAAAACGTGCAGATGTCTGAAACTCATCAGTCCCATGGCATGGCATCATCAGAGCTGATATCTCATGCCTCTCTTTTGTGTACCAGGCTAAGTCCATAACTTACATATACCAAGTGGTTGGACTGAAGCAACTTAATTGTGCCAATCCTATGGCATTTTAAGACAGCTGTAAATCATCTGTAAATCGTTGGCTCTTAACCTTAGGTTGCATTGAATGAAACATTTTTTTTCTCCCTGACACACCCATAAACATACCTCCAAAGACAGCCTTTTTCTTTGATAATGCGTTATTTATTTTTATCCTATATCAAATACAGCAGACATCTGGATTTCTCACGGACAAATAACCACAAAAAAAACCCCATCACTGATTACATATAAGATTTTTTTTTTTTAAAAAAAAAAAATCTTCTCTAGCTCATCCATTGAACTTTATCAAGATTTTTATCTATAACAAAAAAAAAACCCATGCTGAATAGTTTCAGCAAACCAATTCTTTTATTAGGGGAGGTTAATATTGTGACAAACCAGGATAAAACATTCAAAACACATATTACCTTAAAACCAGGGGATTTTTCTTTCTCTTCCCAATTGGATTTATGTTTCCATGGAAACAGCACCCAGCAGCCAAACATTTTTTTTTTCAGATGAACACGCTGAAATAGATATTTTTCACAAGCAGCTATTTACAGCCAAACTATGTAGTATTTCTAATATGGTTCAGCTGTTTCACCATCTATGGGGTCGCCAACCTTTTGGACCTCAGGGATCACCAAACTCATAAAATTAAATCTCAGGGGCCACTAACCGGTTCTGTGGGCGAGGCCTAATTTGTGGGTATGTCTTGGTCATGTGACTGGCAGGGCATGGCTTGTATGTAAATATTATAAATATATAAATATTGAATTTTTTATAAAAAAGAACGTCTTTTACCCAAAATCAGGCAAAGCAGGCACCTTTTGATTGAGTTGCTCACAGAATCACAGATTCATTCAGAGATCTATCTATCTATCTGCCATTGGCTAGCTCAGTCTGTCACATAAAATTTGCTTGCAAGCAAACTCACAAAATTAACTCACAACACACCATGTATGTAAATATTGAATTTTTTTATCTAAAAAAGAGCAACTTTTACCCAAAATCAGGCAAAGCAGGCAGGCAGATTGAGTTGTTCACAGAATCATTCAGTGATCTATCTGCTATCAGCTAGCTCAGTCTGTCACATAAAATTTGCTTGCAAGCAAACTCACAAAATTAACTCACAACACACCATGTATGTAAATATTGAATTTTTTTATCTAAAAAAGAGCAACTTTTACCCAAAATCAGGCAAAGCAGGCAGGCAGATTGAGTTGTTCACAGAATCATTCAGTGATCTATCTGCTATCAGCTAGCTCAGTCTGTCACATAAAATTTGCTTGCTGTGCTTAAAAGCAGAGCCGAAGATCTAAAGACTAGCTAGAAAGCAAGAAATCCAACCATTTCTTGCTTCCTAGCTAATCTAAATCTCCCGGCACAGCTGGGAGCTGATGGTCGGAAAAATAGCAATTTAGCAGGCAAGTTTGCTGGGTAATGAATGAGTGGGTGGGGAGGGTTCCCGCGGGCCACGTGGGCAGCACAGCCTTGTGTTTCCAAGCAGCCTGGATTAATTGCTTTGTGGGGGTGCTCTGGGGGTGAGATTTCTCTGCAGCCCATCAAAATTTTCTTGCAGACCACAAGTGGGTCATGGCCCAGCGGTTGGCGACCGCTGATCTACATGACCTCCTATGGCAGAATTCATTATATTTACTTATTTTACTTAGATTCATATTCTGCCTTTTCTTAAGGAGGTCAAAGAAGCTACTAGGGACCCCAAAACAAGGTTGGGCTAAGAGTTAACCTTGTAAACTAGGTTGAGCTAAGAGGGGAAAAAGACTGCCCAAAGTCACTCTGTAGGTTGAAGGGGGACTTAAATTTAGATCAAGCCTACAATCGCCATGCTGTATTGGCTATCCGTAAGTATCTTAGGTGGTTTGTACTATGAACTGGCTAACTTATTTTGTACTATGCTTTGTTAACTAACAGTGGCAATATGTACATAATGCATTAAACTACAAATAAATCACATTAGCACGATGGTTGAACCAAACCAATGTTTATAGGACAAAGCACTAAAGTCCCCCCAACTCTGCCGGAGCCCAAAGCAATCTACTAATTTCCATAAAATTCTTTCCACCCTTATTGAGGGCCAGACAATTAGATAAATAAGACATTCTCCTTAGGTATCACATAAAGGAAAGTGAGACTTGCTCTTAAAGATAACTTGGAATTGAGATTAAAATTTTAATGATGGTATAATAATGACATAATATGATATGGAAAGTTGATTAATATAATATGAATGTAAAGTTAAGAGGAAAAGATTATAGATATTGTGCACATGATATATGTACCAAACCGACACACTGTACAATTGAAAGGAGGTTTTATTTGTTGTTTTGTATGTTTGTTATGAAAAAAATAAAAAAAACTTTTATTACAAAAAAAAAAAAAAAGAAGAGTGGTCAACTTATTTTCCAAAGTCACAGAAGGCAAGACAAGAAACAATGGGTGGAAATTAATTAAGGAGAGAACCAACCTAGAACTAAGTAGAAATTTCCTAACAGTGAGAACAATTAACCAGTGGAAGGGCTTGCCTTCAGAATTTTGGGTGTTCCATCACTGGAAGCTTTTAAGGAGAAACCAGCCATTTGTCTGAGTTTGAGCAGAGAATTGGACTAGAAGACCTTCACAGTCCCTTCCAACTCTGTTATTCCATTATCTGTTACCAACCGCTGGAGGACAATGAGTAAGGGTAAAGGGTGGAGATACTCAGATCAGAGTATTAGTACATCTAGAACAGGGCTGTCAAACTCCTGGCCCATGGGCTGGATGCGTCATGTGCTGGCCATCACCATGCCCACGCCCCGTTTAGCGAAGTGGGGAAAAAGTCCTGATACATCACATGACGCCACTGTGACGACATGAGTTTGACACCCCTAATCTAGAATTAGTTCTACTTCTTAAATTAACTTTACATTAATCTTATTTTCAATAATAATCGAAGTGATTTTCTATGAGGTTGCTACTATTAAAAAATCAAAATCAAGTTCCAGTTCACTTGGTTTCTCTATATTAGGGACTTCAATTTTAATGTTTTTTCGTGGGTTTTGAACAGCGCACTGGAGCGTTCTTCAGCAAGTAAGGATGATGGGTCAATTGAATTTGATTTATGTTGATATGAATGCTCTCCATATTTTAAAGCATTTTTCCTATTGCATTACAAATTATAATTGGATATTAACTTCCAGAGGACATCTGAAAAAACCCTAATGAGCTATTGTCTTGTCCTCTGACTTAGGCAATAGATTGTCTTGATGGGATATCACTAGACAGTTATGACCTGATGTGTGGCTGTGACCCCCTATAAACATAAGTGAAATGTACAGTATATAGTGGCATTTTTTTCAAAATCTAAGAAATGCAGTTTCTTTTGCAAAGGGTAAAGTTTCTTTAGCTAAGGTTATTCATGATAAGTGGCCTGCTAGATTATTCCTTTTAAGGTTCTGGCACTCTTTTATTCCATTATTTAATTTATTATCCTTTTAAGATTTCTGAAATCAGCCCATAAAACAGTTAAATAGAACAGGGAAAGACTAAATATAATCAATAAAATACAACGCTGCACCTTTTAACTAGGAAAAGTGGAATTTATTTGTAATGGAAATTTCCAACACCACCCAACTCAAAAGCAACTCTCGAGATACCAGTTAAAAATGAAAGCATAGTATGTTGAGCTTAAAAAAGAGAGATGATAATAGGGAGATATACAAACTAACCCAACCAGGGGTGGGATTCAAATTTTTTAACAAGTTCTGTGGGCATGGCTTAGTTGGTGGATTCATGTGACTGGGTGGGCATGGCTTGGTGGTCATGTTATTGAGGAAACTCAATAACTAAACAGAATCTCCTGCACGAAGTCAGACTGTGGGGATGCTGCAACAGTCGTAAATGTGTGAAGATGGTCATAAGTCCTTCAGTGCCATTGTAACACTCCACATAAGCAAAATACAGATACGCTTGTGCTATCAAAATTATAATTTATTCCATTTAAGAATTATAGCATAGTCAAATAAACAGTCCATTAGTCATATACCAAATTCAGTCAAGTCTTGTCGAGGGATACTCTAATTGCAAAGTCCGTGTACCGAATAGCCAGTGTCAGTACACATATAATAAATCTGTCCAAAACTTAGTCTTCTCTCGTTGAGAAATATCTTCAAAGTAATTCAACACTTCTTCTCCTCCCCGATCAAGCAAGAATGCAGTCTTCAATAAGCCAGCCAGTAAGAGCCAGAGAGTGCCTTGCTGCTTATATAGTACTTTTACAGCTGCACCCTTAATTACATTCCTTTAGCTTAAAGTCACATACACTTTATCTGACAAACCATGATTCATCATTTTATTATCTTTACCCAAAACAGTTAGGGTAAAACAATATTATCCCTAACATTCTCCCCTTTTGGGTAATAATAATAAATATTACAATAATATATCCATTTACACTTTCAAATCATAATTGTCACAACTCTCTTTAAATTTTACAACCCTTGAGCTTTTGTAAACTGGTCTGCAATATTTTCTTCCGTCATGCAGTACTCAAGTTTAATTAGACCATTTTTTACAGATTCTCTAACATTTAAGTATCTTAGATCAGTATGCTTTGATCTAGTCTTTACAGCAATATTAGTAGCTAATTGTATAGCTGCCTGGTTGTCCTCATACACAATAATGGAATCTTTAACAGTTATACCCATGTCTAATAATAACTGTTTGTACAGAATTAAGTCAGTGCATAGTAATGACAGACATGAAAATTCTGCTTCCATCATTGACAAGCTAATATGCTGTTGCCTGATTGACCTCCACCCTATTAATGTCTTAGCAAATAATATAGCCATCCCAGATGTTGATTTTCTAGTGTTTATGTCAGTTGCAAAACTTGCATCTGCATAGGCACTAAGATTCAAATCACCTTTTGGCTCTAGATACAATGCATGATGCATTGTTCCTTTAAGATATCTTAAAATTCTCTTTAGTGCTTACCAATGACATTGATGTGGATCATTATTAAATCGTGCCAGCTGATTAACACTATAAGCTATATCTGGCCTTGACCAATTGCTTATATATGATAAGCTACCAATCAAAGATTGATATATGGTCTTATCAAATTTGGGACTTTGAGCATCCATTTTGCAAATTTCCTGACTCATTGGAGTCTTTGCAGGCTTACAAAGTTCCATTTTATACAATTTAATTAATTGGCAAATTTTATCCTCTTGAGATATCTTAAATCCTTTTGTGGTTTTATTAATTGTCAATCCTAGATACTTTTTGATTTCACCTAAATGCTTTAATTTTATTCTTTTGGCTAATAATGAAATAATCTCAGTAGCTTCATTATTGGTCTTAGTAATCAAAGCAATATCATCTGTAAATAATAACAATAATGACATCGTTCCATTAATTTCTCTTTTAAACATACATGGATCTGCTAAACCAGATTTCAACCCTATATTGTTTAATTCTTTCACAATATATTGGTTCCATTCATAGCCAGATTGTTTCAATCCATATAAACTCTTTTTGAGTTTCCAACAATCATTGCTATTTACTTTATTATCATTTATACTAACTGGTTTTTTCAAATATATTGTATGCTGTAATGGTGCATGTAGATATGCAGTTTCTACGTCTAAATGGTTAACTATATAATTATTCTTAGCTGCCCATACTAAAGCTGCTCTTAAAGTTGTAGCCTTAAGATTTGGTGCAAATACCTCATCATAATCAAATACATTTTGGTTAAATCCTTGTGCTACTAATCTAGCTTTATAAGTTACTTTCCCATTATTTCCAGTCTTTACTTTAAATATCCATTTGCACCCAATGGATTTTTCTCCTGGAGGTAATTTTGTTTCTTCATAAACCTTCATTTCCTTTAATGAATTTAACTCTTTTTCCATTGCCTTTTGCCAATTCTCCTGATCCTTAGCAGGATACATCTTAAGTTCATCTATGCTAGTAGGAACTTTATTTACCGTATATGCCGGCGTATAAGGCGACCCGGCGTATAAGACGACCCCTCAACATTTCCACTCAAAATATAGTTTGTTATATACTCGCCCCCTCTTCCGCACGCCTTCCACTTTTGCACTTTTTTTTTTTTTGAGGCACTTTTGTGCACCGTGGAAACGAATCCCATGAAGCCGAAAGGAGCAGCCAGCCTTCTCCCAGCTCCCAAGGAAACGAGGCTCGCACCGCCCGAGCTCCGCTGAGGTATCCGGCTGGGGCTGTCAGGAGTTGTTACCGCTGGCGCAGCTCCGCGCAGCTCCAGTCCCGCGTTGCCTCGGAAGGGAAAGGCAAAAAGGAAGAGCCGCGGCGGCGCTTTGCAATGGCAGCAGCGGCTTCTTCTCCTCCCCGATCAAGCAAGAATGCAGTCTTCAATAAGCCAGCCAGTAAGAGCCAGAGAGTGCCTTGCTGCTTATATAGTACTTTTACAGCTGCACCCTTAATTACATTCCTTTAGCTTAAAGTCACATACACTTTATCTGACAAACCATGATTCATCATTTTATTATCTTTACCCAAAACAGTTAGGGTAAAACAATGTTATCCCTAACAGATACCACAAACTAACCCAACCAGGGGTGGGATTCAAATTTTTTAACAACTTGTTCTGTGGGCGTGGCTTAGTTGGTGGGCATGGCTTGGTGGTCATGTGACTGGGTGGACGTGGCTTGGTGGTCATGTTATTGGCTGGGTGTGGCCAACTCAATATCATTCACATCAAGGCACGCATCTCCTCACCTAGCCTCTCATGACTGTGGGGATGCTGCAACAGTTGTAAGTGTGAAAAATGGTCATAAGTCACTTTTTTCAGTGCCATTGCAACTTTGAATGGTCACTCCACATAAGCAAAGTACCAGCAAAGGAGTGGGAAAAAACTCCACAGAAGTTCCTGAGACAGGGAGTCTAGTCCTACCAAGAATGTAATAAGGGTTAACGGAGAGGCAGTTTCTGTAAGCAACACCAGAATGTTTCCTTCCTGCCTTTCTTACAGGATTAGACCAGTAATTTCTTCTAACAACCAGTTCTGCAAACTGCTTAGAATGTTAACAACCGGTTCTAGTGAATAGGTGCAAACTGGTAAAATCCCACCCCTGAACCCAACTAAGGGTCTGGAGCAGGGGTCTCCCACCTTGGCAACTTCAAGCCTGGAGGACTTCAACTCCCAGAATTCCCCAGCCAGCAAGTGAAAAAGACCAAGAAAGAGATCATTTTTTCTCCACAGATTCCCCAAAGTTGAGAAGCCCAGTCTGCTTCCAGAGAGACTTCAAAAGTCATTGAGGCTGGATTGTACACAAACAAGCTAAGGCTAAATCACACAGTGGCTTAGACAATGTGTGAAGCAGGCTGATGGTTTAAGTCAGGGGTCTCCCACCTTGGCAACTTTAAGCCTGGAGGACCAACTCCCAAAGCTGGCTGGGGAATTCTGGGAGTTGAAGTCCTCCAGGCTTAAAGTTGCCAAGGTAGAAGACCCCTGTTCTGGAGGAAAATCCAGATCTCCAAGACTGGTTTAAGGGAAGGGGGATGAGAGCTGTGTGAACTTTCATAGGACAGCGTTCCAAAGGGCAGGCACTGCTTCCTAAGTCCCACCAGGCAGCATCACATGAGAGATGGAATGTGAAGAAAGCTTGCTCTTTAGATCTTACAAGACAAGTAGAAACAACCAACCTCTACACAGCATAAAGGACGTTATAGATGACAACCAGCATCCTGAAAGGCACCTAACTTCTCACCAATATCCAGTGCAGCTTGTGTGTGTAAGAGAAGTGCTACTTGGACCTACTGAGATATCTGTACTACTAAGGGGATGTCAACCCTTCAAGTAGATTGGACTAAGAAAGTCATGCCATAAGAAGCCAGTACTCCTTTTATCATAACAGCTGTAGTGACACAATCTTGCAGATCTAAATGCACTTCATCCCCCCTCTCTTTGTGTGAATTGGGGGGAGGGGCTTGTCTGATTTATTTATTCACATTACAGGTAAGTCCTTGACTTACGACCACAGTTGAGGTCCAAAATTCCTCTTGCTAAGTGAGACATTTGTTAACTGAGTTTTGCCCCATTTTACGGCCTTTCTTGCCACAGTTGTTAAGTTGAATCACTGCAATTGTTAACTTAGTAACATGGTTGTTCAGCGAATCTTGCTTCCTGCTGACTTTCCTTGTCAGATGGTCTCAAAAGGTGACCATGTGACCCTGGGACACTGCAACCGTCATAAATATGAGTCAGTTGCCGAGCGCTGTGAGTTTTGATTACATGACCATGGGGATGATGCAATACTTGTAAGTGTGAAAAGCAGGAATAAGTCACTTTTTTTCGGCACCGTTGTAACTTTGAACAGTCACTAAATGAACTATAAGTTGAAGACTACCTGTACTTTCTTGGCCATGGCAGGGGGCCTTTTACCTGATCGTTGCCTAGTTAGCAGCTCTTCCTTCTGTCTTTCAAGGCCCTTCTCTCTGCCCTCTACATCAGGGGTCCCCAATCCCCGGCAGAGGTCTGCGGCATGCCAGGCCCTGGGCCGTGCAAACAAGCGAAGCCCCTTCCTCAGCACGCAAAACCACACCTCCTCCGGTCCACAGAAAAACTTCTTTCCACGGAACTGGTCCCTGGTGCTCAAAAGATTGGGGGCTGCTGCTTTACATCCAAGGGCATCCCTTAAGAAGTTTGACGTAATTATAAAGTCTTTTCGAGAGTGAAGAACAAGAATGGGATCTCCCATCATGAGTGCTCTGCATTGATAAACCCTTATTTAACTGTGATGTCCAGAAGGTCTGCAGTGTTGAAGGCGAAAGGCTTTTCTGGTTGTTCTCTGATTCGTCTTCTTTCCTACTTTTGGTGATACCATTTTCCTTCACCATTGCCCAGTCTAGGAAGGCATTAAAATTGTTATATGGGGTCTACCACACCACAGTCTTTCTGTGATGGCCCGGAGGATAACACAAACGTAACAAAATCCAAAATGTAAATAAATGTCCTTAATGCCTCCAACTTGGCCCCACTGTTCAATAATTCTCAGTTGGAGATAAAACTTATTCAAAAATAGTCTTCAAAAGAAAGCAATACAGTCTGAACTTAATGAGCAGATAAAGGTGAAATTAAAAACCAAAACAAACTATAATAAAGGAAATTCCACAACTTGGACCAGGATAAGTAATTACCAACTTCAAGGAGATAACAAGGCGCAGTCTGTTGGAAGGACGCCAACCAAGATAACTTCAAAATAAAACACGCTTTGCTTCTGGCAACGCTGTGTTTTAACCATCTCTCTTATATACTATGCTCCCCAGCTTCAACCAATGAGGGGGATCATGGCCGCTTCCTCTCTCGTAAGCCAAGTTGTTTCTTTCTTCATTTCTCCCTGTGTGTCCTAGGATGAAGAGGGGATGGGCTTGGTTCTTCCTCTGACTGCCCTGCTGGCCTCTGCCCTTCCCCAGCTTCCTCCACAACCTCTGAAGCCACACCTCCACTCCCTGTCAGCTGTTCCTCCTCTCCCTCAGTGTCCGACTCTAACAAGGACGTGACATTTCCTACTGTTTTCTTATAGTCAAACAGCTGCTCTAATAGTTAAATAGAAAGTGGGTTTCTATCCCCTCTCCACAATGACATGAAACATATTAATTAGCTGTTGCAAAGTAGAGAGTTGGTTTCTTCACCTTGGATCTAGACTAGAGACCTGTTTTTTTTCCAACAACCCACCACATAGCCACGCAAAACAAACAAGCTATGAAATATCAACACAGGAGGAAAAAGTGTGTTCCAACAAGGCATTTGCTGTGAAACTAAAATAGAAGAGATTAGGTGAAGCACTAAAAAAACAAAAAACCCTAGTCCCTAATTAGACTGCAAGACACAAAAAAGTAAGTCCACGCCTAACAAGCTCAGAAAGTGCTTTGTATTATTAATAGCTTCTTCTGATGAAATAGTTAAATGTTTATTTCTGGACCAAGCCTGCCTCGTCTCACAGGAATGAACTGCCTTCACAAGGAGCAGTATGCCTTGTAAGGAAGATCATTTGCAATATTGATCTGTGGTTGTAGGAATTAATGGGTCAATCCTGGTGCTTGAGTTAAAAGAAATCTTAGACATTCTTTTGCTTTTGAGTAACAGAATGCTTTTGAGGGGGTCAATCCTACAATTTGTGTGATGCTTTCTACGATCTTGGTAGGGGAGGACTACGAACATCATAGAAAGCCAACAGGGGAGGACTTAACCTTGGCCATTTTAAAACAGGTAGGCTTTAACTCCCACAATTCTCCAGTCAGCCATGCTGGCTGGGCAATTCTGCAAGTTGAAGTCTACCTGTCTTAAAATTGCCAAAGTTGAGAAACACTGAATGGGAATTTAATACAGGACAAGTGCTTTTTCTCCCTAATTGGCTAATAGCTAAAGAGGTACATTCTAAACATAGACGCCGGGGCTAAAAATGATCTTTGGTAGCTAATGGTTACCAGTTGGTTTCAGGTCATGTCTTTCAAATGGATCAAAGGGGATATTTCTATGAGCATCTAAACGTTACAGAAAAATAGATGTTTGGAACAGGAGGCATGCACCTTGTGCTAAAAAAGCCAAAAGAGCTGGCAGGTTTGATTTTGAGCTGAGAGTTTTCCCCCCCTGAACTATGCATAAATTTAACTTCATTCTTCATACAGAACTGATGGTTTTTTTTTTTTTCATGAGAAGCTGCAGCAGAAAAACAACCCATATTTTCATCTGCAGTAACCTTTTAAGAGTATGGAGGCCTCTGTCCTCCATATTCTTTGCCTGCAAATGTCCACAGGGTAGGTTAAAAAGTCAAAATAATGCCTGTGGTTGCACAATCAAAGCCTTGCTCCTATTGAACAAGTAAAAAAGAGTGAGGTTTTGGTTGTGCAGTTGCAGCAGCCATCTTGACATTTTTGACCCTAACCCTCTCCATCATCCCTCTCCTTGGCTCTTTATGTTTTCATAATAAATACAAATTTAGTGGTTGAATGTCGCAATTTCCTTGGCCACCTTTGATAAAAGTGTATCTCTTCTTTTCTCGCTGCTACAGTGTTCCATGTTATTTCTTTTACGTCTTTGTTATGATTTGATTTCTTTATTTTTATTTTATCAAATCTAGATGGCCATCTACCTCCTAATATGGAATCTGGGTGGCAAATAGAGTGAAAATTAAAAGAAACCATTACTTATTAGTTCCATTTTCCATTAAAAACAGACAAACCCAAGATTGTCTTACAAGGCACCGTAATATGGTTGGATTTGTAAAAGTCATTTCCCTATCAAATTCTGCATTACTATTTTAACAATGTGTTTAGCACAGAATGCAAGCAAAATATTTCAAATAAAGACAAAGTACGTGTGCACAGCCCTGGAAAAAAGGCAATTACGTTCCATGCATAGGAATATGAAAAATAAGACAAGCTGTAGTATACATGTAATCCTTTCAGCATCAGCTAAAAATTTCCATGTCCTTCAAGCATTAATTTCTGGATGCATGAAATACATTCTAAAAAAAATGCAATTATTATGAGCCTACATAGCATTAAATCAAAGCAAGGAATCCGGATTAATACGAAGCAGACACCTTTCTCCAACATCCAAGTATTTATAAACACTATCAAAACCTTCAGAACAATCCCTTGGGTTTTGAGCTTTGTCAGGCATATGTCATTGGCTGTTACACAGTACATGTAAATACACAGGCATTTACATTTCCTATAAAGCATCTTACTCTTTGAACCTAATTTTAACTTCTGTCTTAGTTCTGTGGCTGGGGAAATATTTTATTTTTCGCTCACCAAAGGCTGTGAGTAAGAATGAGTGACTTCACCTAAAGAGACAGAATAGTCTGCCCTTTTACATGTTTAGCAAGCTGATTTTTTTAGCAGAAATAAAATAGGTGTATTAAGGTTATTTGAGGCTACTGCTGCTGTCCTACTTACTTTCACAAAAAAAAAGAAAAGATGATGAAGCAGAAAACCACATTAGCATCTGGGGTGGTTTTACCAAATCATTTTGGAAAGGAACTGTAAAAATCTGGAGTGGGGGCTTGAGGTGACCTGCCCCCACCCTAAATTTATACTATGCAATTATTTTTGTCTTTTCCATGGGAAATATTTAATGCATCATGGTTTTCCAGCATTGCTTGTACCTTTATTTCCTAACACTAAGTGATAAAGTATTCAGATGTGATTCTGGTGTATAAGGATAGCTTTCATCCAGCATCATTGTTCAAAACATTATCAGAAGAGTGCTTTCTTATTATACAAACCAGAAATGTTTTTCCTTCTTGCTGTTTAAAATGGTTTAGCCGATTTTTTTAAAGCTGATTTTGCACTTGGATAAGAGATAACATTCTAAATGAATAGAATTTACTGAATGGCTAGTCAGGTCATTATCATAAATTTCATAGTGAGGTTGGCTAAACATGTGCTTATTTTAATAACAGTATTGAATTTGAATGTTTATTCTTGATTACTTATATAAAAAGCTGGAAATAACAAAGGTATGATATGGATTTATAGAATTGTATAAGTTCTCTCTATCCCATCTGTCTCTGTCTTTCTATCAATGCATGTGATACAATATGCTTCTATAGGTACAAGGTTGTTCAAGAAATAAGAGATTTTTCAACAGGGCATAAGGCCAACAAAAACAGCCTACTAAACAGGTCAAGGAATCAGGCACTATCAAGAGGCAACCCAAGGCACAATAAGTTGAAACAAAAACTAATTACCCTTATTTTAATCAAGCACACTGTTTCCCAAGCTTTGTAATTTCCATCTACGTAGATTTTGGCTTATAAAATTCTTAACAATAGCCATACTGGCTAGGGAGTTCTTGGGATTCTTGGGATTTGGGCATTGGTTTTGAGAGTTGGTCCACACATTTAAAAATGTGTTAAGATTGTGAAACCTTGCCTGAAGGCAAAGTTGTTCACAGCCAAAGTCTTATTTAAAATTTAAGAACTGTAAGAGTACATATATATTATACTGAGCCAGAATATGATAAGGTTGGTTTCAACTGAGCATAGCTTTCCCCAGATTGGAGATGCTCCAGTTGTATGGAATTCCAGCTCCAGAATTCTCCACGATGGCTTGTTGGCTAGGGCATCTAGGAGTTTGAAGTCCACATGCCCAACTGGCCCTCAGGATGTACAATTAACTGCTTGTGACACCCACTTGTGGATTAGTTAAAAACAACAAGAGTTACTGTGATGTGTAACTCTACTGCAGAAATAAAAAGAGCAAGTCAATACTGTAATTGTCGTTCAATACTTAGAGTCATGATTACAAATGAAAGGTGTATAATTCTCCCCAGTCACCATCTTCCCCCATGTAGGAAAATATGCTGCACTTTTTAGGTCCATGAAAATTGTTCCTAAGTTTGCATCTATTCATATAAATCAAGATATGCAAAGATTATGCAAATCCATGCTAAGTTTTATCACTGTTTGGAGATGCCCTTGATTTCTTGGGAAATGACCTATTTATGACCCTAAGATACCCGTTGGTCATTTGGCCTGCAAGCTGCAATGTCTGACATTGTCCATCTGAGGCAGATCCATGCCATCTGATCCATCTGTGGGTACAGTCTGTCATGGCCATCTTGAAGCCTCCCCTTACAGCTGCTCTCTGTCTCCATGGCAACAAGGGTAAGGGCCTTTCTAATGGGGTTTGTAGATAGGCCTCAGACTCTAGTAGCCTTTTCCCCTGGATTAGCTTTTGTTGGTTTCTGTCAACAGACTCTAGGAGCCAGGTCACTGAATGTTTAATTTCTATTAAAAAGAGCAAACGTGTAAACTAAGGGATGTTCTTCTGTTCTTTGTTGTATTTTGCTACCTTGGCAAAATCAATGTGCTAAACAAACTGCAGATGCAGTTGACTCAAATTAAGTGCTGGCTTCTTGCTTCAGTTGTGGTATTTTGCTCAAAAATGGAGACTGGATACTTATGACAAAAGAAAAAGACAGAGGAGACATTTGCGAAAAGCAATTGTTTTTAAAAATGATTCTATCCCAAGGCAATAGAACTGCATTCTTATTCAATAGTGTAACAGAATGTCCTTCAGCTGAATGTGAAATAAAACCAGAAGATCTTATGACAAACTCAGGGACCTTCAACAACTCAGTAGTTCAACTCTGAGCTAAATTATATTCTCTACTCTTTGATCGAGCAATCATCAAACTAGGACTTCCACTTTTGTTTTGAATTACAAATCTCAAATACACAATTTTAGAATGACAGTAATTATTATTAGGCTAACTTCTATCTATCTATCTATCTATCTATCTATCTATCTATCTATCTATCTATCTATCTATCTATCTATCTAATTTCTAAACTGCCCATCAGATTGTGATTTCCCTTGGTTTGTTAGGTGAGTTCAAAAGTCATGTAGATGTTCAGCAATATTTGGAGAGCTGCAAGTTCTCCATTAAAGAATCAGCTACACCTTTGTTACATACTTTCATCAAGGTGATTCCAGAAGAATTGGAAGCTGGTTATGGCTTAGTTGATCCTTGTGCAATTGGGATAAGTAGATTCAGATCTCAAGGCAAGTTTGAGCCTGTATATCACTCTCTGGATTTCTGCAACACACCACAGTGAAAACATTGTCCTTCCTTTTGCCCTAGGGACTACATCAAGTTTATCTCACCAAGACAGATGGCTTTCGGTGATCAAACTAATGGTGTGTATAGTCTCCAGTGTATGACAAAAGTAGCCCCTTTCTAGACTGGGAAGATGGGACTTGCTTGATTTTAATCTTTCAAATGGCAATTGTATAAATTATTTCTGATGCCTCTTTTAATGGACTGACTTCGCGGGGAAGGTTGGTGATGTGTGAAGACCGTAGAGAAGGCAGCCAGCTGCCCTCTCTGGAATTCATGTCACAGTTCTGTTTAAGATATCAATTAGCAGAGAAATGAAGGCATTAAAATCTTTTTTTGTATCGTTATAGGATGCTTCCCCCTCCAAAGCCATTTTAACATCAAAGGATTCAGCAGGATCCCAACATAACTTCCTTTTACAAGTGAAGATATCAACATGCACATTTCATTATAAACTAGATCTAGGGGTATTTAATTAGGAACAAACTTTGTTGAATTACAAAAGCATTTACTTCTCAGAAGGAGCATCGGCAGGGGGTCCAGAAAGTCAAGAGGGCAGCTGTGGTCAACCCTCTTACCTTTTTTTTTATGTGGCTCCCACATGTAACCACTAAAAAGAGGGCAGTTTTTTGATGGCAAAGCTATTTAATACCCCTGCTGGACATCTGCTTTTGAATAGACACAGAAAGGATTCTTTTGTCCCTTCTCAAATCCAAAGCCCTCAAGAGGGAGAGACCCACCAGCCCCTTGCATTCTCAGGAATAAATTGGAGCAGCTGTTGGATTTGGTCCAAATTTGCCATGTCCCTTATTTTCAAAGAATGCTGCCCCATTTCGGAATTTCTTGTTGTGCTTCACAAACACACTTTTATTCAGCTAAATCAGCGCTAAGAAGACCTACTGAAATTAGAATCACAGAATTGGAGGAGATAATTTTGGGTCCCTGGGATCCATCCTTATGTTTGATGCAGGAGAAATCCAGATGCAAGTATCCCAGATCAAGAGCCATCTTGCTTTCATGTGGATCCATCCAGTGAAGGGATTCTGTTCTCTATGCAGCTAATTGGTTCCACTGTTGAGCAGTTCTGCTTAGAATTGAATTTTAATTCATTCAGAATCCACCTTAATGGGGCTGAAATTAATTGTTATACCTAATGGTTTTATCATTTGCTATGATGCTTTTAATTAGTTGCTTAGTCTGCTTCGTCTGTCTCATTCCCAAAGAGGTAAGTTAAATATAGGTGTGTTATACAATACAGTATATGCTGAAGGACTACTGCTACTAATAAAAAATAAATAATACAAGCCTGGAATGATTATTCAACAATCTGAAGATCTCTACTTCCAGAACCATTTTACAGTAGTGAGTCCCTATTATAGACCTATATATTTGGATTACCATATACTAATGCATTTGTTTAACTTCTCATGTTTTCCTATTATTAAGAAAACTGAATTAAAAGTTAATAATTTAATTCTATCATTTGGCATCATATAAGTTTTGATTAATAAGAGAGATTGGCATCTGTGGGCTTTTTTGTTTTTGTTTTGGATAAATAATGTAAAATGAAGCATTTTACATTTATGATGCATTTCCTCCAATACTCATTAAAAATAATCTGTGTTTTGCATCAACTTTATAGGAAAACTGTATCTAAATCCTATATTTGGAGAAATTGGTTGAAATAAGGGACAAGTGACACAAGCAGAAAATATGATGTCCACCAGGTGTTTTAGATCTAATTCTTAATACTAGCAATGTTGGATGGGGCTGACTGATGTTGGTTAAAATGTCAGACTGCTTAACCTTGGCAGGTAAATAAGCAGTTGGGTAGGTGGTCAGAAAGAAGTAAGCTAATTCAAGGAGAGAAACTGCTAGCACAGGGATTAGAATGCAGTACTTTAGGCTACTGCTGCTGACTGCTGGATGACTACAATTTGGCAGTTCAAATCTCAGCAGGCTCAAGGTTGACTCAGCCTTCCATCCTTCCAAGGTGGGTAAAATGAGGACCCAGATTGTTGGGGGCAATACACTGACTCTGTAAAACACTTAGAGAGGGCTGTAAAGCACTGTGAAGTGGTATATAAGTCTAAGTGCTATTGCTATCGGGGGCATCTGGCCCAAACATACTCCAAAATCTGGCAATGAAACCAGTTAGACTCCTCATTTGTCTTCATCTGATCCTCTAAGAACCCACAGAACAGTGTTTCTCAAAATTGGCAATGTCTAGACATGTGGACTTCAACTCCCAGAATTCTCCACTCAGCAATTTGGCTGGGGATTTCTAGGAGTTGGAATCCATGTGACTTAAACTTGCCAAGTTTGTAAAAACACTGCTGTAGAATTTTTAGGAAAAACAAATGCCAATTTTAAGGAGGTTTGAGGTGCTTTTTTAACGCTGCTGCCCGAGTGCAATATTGCATTTGATGACTTTATCAGTAGTCTTCAGACAACGCTAAAAACGCTTAACTAAATATCAATGTAAGTAGAAATTATCCCAAAGAACCAAAATAACCTCATCATACTCATGAAGGTTGCCTATTGAGGGAGGTCAAAAACAGAAGATGGCAACCACAATGAAGCCGTGCCCTTTGTTAACCTCTGCTGCTTGCATAAATTCTGTGCCCCAACCATATGCATACATTTCATTTTGTTTCTTTTGTGCCTGAGGCTACAAAATGAAAAGGCAGACTGCTAAATGTTCATGAGTTTTAGTAGGTCATCTTTGTATGAGTAATCTGACACTCTCACCAGGGTCGTTTTGTCATTCGAGACAGCAAAGAAATTGCACAGGCAAAGAATAAAGCAGCTGGAGATGGATGGATGGATGGATGAATGAATGGATAGATGATAGACAGGCAGATGATAGCAAAAAATAAAATTGGGGAGGAGAAGCAGAAGGGTGGAAGACACTGGCGTCTCTATTTGTGAAATGACAGATGGCACCATTAATGGAACATAAAGATTATACATGTAGCCGCAGAATACACACTGAGCATTCCTAATTCAACTTCCAGCTTTGAAACAGGTCTAGGATTCTATGGTGCTATAATTCTTCTCTACTTAGAAATTCTCCCCCACCTGAATGATTTCATATAAACCAATGCAATCAATGGATATCAGTGCTCCTGCTACTTAAATCCAACCATTGCCGTACCATGATAGATTAACATACACTGGACAGCTATTTAAATTTATGTTATAATTATATCAGCCATCCATCAATTATAAGCCATATATCAGATAACAGATAATAGATAATCAGAGTTGGAACCCCCCACCCAAGCGGGAGACCCAACACCATTTCTGACAAATGGCAGTCCAATCTCTTCTTGAAGGTCTCAAGTGATGGCACTCCCACAACTTCCGAGGGCAACTTCTCTTCCATGGGTTGATTGTTCTGTCAGAAAACTTCTCCTTATTTCCACGTTGAATCTCTCCTTGTTCAGTTTCCATCCATTATTCCTTGTCTGGCCTTCGGGTGCCTTGGAAAATAGCTTGACCCCTTCCTCCTCCCTGTGGCAGCCCCTCAAATATTGGAGGATCCTGGTCCTGTCTTCCCTGGTCCTTCTCTTCACTAGATTAGCCAAGCCCAGTTCCTGTAACCGTTCTTCATATGTTTTAGTCTCCAGTCCCCTAATCATCCTGGTTGCTCTTCTCTGCACTTTTTCTAGAGTCTCAACATCTTTTTTATAATGTGGTGACCAAAACTGGATGCAGTACTCTAGGTGTGGTCTTACTAAGGCTTTACAGAGTGGCATTAGTACCTCACTTGATCGTATCCCTCTGTTAATGCAATATTACAATTATAAGCCATCCCGTGATCAAAATTTGGGCACCATTTGGGCCTTTTCAGCTGGCTTTTAACTAAGTCAATGAGGAAAGTCGGATTTGTTTAATGACCACATGATTCATTTAACAACTGCAATGATTTGCTTGACAATCATGACAAAACAGGTCATAAAATCAGGCACTTAAGTACTGCTTTGCTTATCAATGGAGATTCTGCTCCCAACTATGGTCATGAGGAGGACTACCTATAAGCCCAAATGGATGGGTCACACCCCCATTCGTGCCAAAAAACCAAACCCCCCCCCCCCCCCCCCACCCCCCCCCCCCCCCACCCCACCACCCCCCCCCCCCCCCCCCCCCCACCCCCCCCCCCCCCCCCCCCCCCCCCCAAAAAACCCCCCCCTGAGCTTCCCCAATACCCCCCCCCCCCCCGGAACGCACTTCTTCACAAAACAGCCCGGTGTTCCCACATGCTGTGCTATAAACCATGTTTCACCAATCATAACACCCAAGCGCATGCGGTCAGAAAAAGAGGCACCTGTGAGTTCAAGGCACCTATTTTAACTTTTAAAAATCCTGTCCTCCCTTTACTCCTATCCAAGATAAATACATAAATAAAAATGGAGAAGAGTTCCAACATTTCAGCACTAGTCAAGGAGCGGAGTTATGAGTACAACATCACCAGGCTTCCTCCGTTCCTTGGAGGTTGGGCTTTTCAAAGCGGAAAAATCTTCCAACGGAAAGAAATGGTCTGTTTCCAGATGTTGAGGGCTTGTTCCTTTGGCCTCTGGATAGAGCCAAACCTCTCTCTTCCAGAGGCTGCTGCTGCCTTTAAGGACCCATGAAGACTGGCTCTCAAAGGGAGGCAGATGTTCCATGGCAGGACAAAGCTTTTGCTAGCAGCCGCCTTTGTCTCCCTTGAGAAGGATGTTTCCCTCAATGAAACATATTTCGGATGCTCAAGTGCTCTCCTACAGCTGCCAAGCCTTTCCCAGTAAACAGCAGAATGCTGTGTGGAAAGAAACCCTGCAACCCTGTTTGGGAATGACTGCACAGAACAGCAAGAGTTAAGAAGCACTAAGGCAGCTTTCAAAGACACCTCCAGAGGTAACTGCGTCATCATCCGCTTTTGATGCCCCGATGCTCCTTCCTTCCTCCCTCCATCTTCCTGTTATGTAACCGTACTGAATGGCTTCCTCTGAAGCGTATCTTTCTCTAACACGTGACCACCCTGAGGATGGATAGGGCAAGACACAACAGATTCCCTGAACAATTGTGTAGCTGTCAGAACAAATCCCCAGCAATGTGAAGGCAGACTGGAAATGGGACTTAGCGTCCTCTGGTGCAGCTAAAAAGGGAAACGACTAGACTGGCTTTTGACGAGAAGCTCCATTGTCAGACTTGTTTTCAACCAAAATATATTTTATTTATCTTGCCTTTCGACCCTTCTTGCTGCATCCAGGGGTCCATTCGCAACCATTCCCGTTCTGGGGATTTTCCATAAAGGTTCTTACACAACCTCTCCAAAGGTAAACACGTTTCAGTCTGAGGAAGAACCATCTACCTTATCAAATATTTTAGGCTGCTGCTTGTTTGTTGTGCAACACAACTGTTGGATACATTCCTTCCTTCTGCACAATGCTCTTGAACAGACCGTTAAATGCTCCACAGCCTCTTCACTGGAGATTTTTAAGGAGAGATTGGGCAGCCATTTGTCTGAAATGGTGTAGTGTCTCTTGCATGAGCAGGGGGTTGGACTGTCTAGAAGACCTCCAAAGTCGCAACGTTTTGTTATTCTCTTTCAAACCACATCCTAGGCCATAATGTTCCTTGCTTGGCTTCAGTGTAGTGTGACGTGCGAATCCAGCCATTCTAAGTCATGGTTTACACAGCTTAGCATCTTATATTTACCTGGCAAATTATGGTATATTCTATTAACCATAGTTAAAACAAGCCAAAGTTTAGTCCAATCAAAACTGGGCTTTTTGTTCAGCCAGAGCCCATGAAGGTTCTGTTGACCATCTCCAAAGCTAAAGAGTTTGCATGGAAGCAGAACAAGGAAGGAAGCAATATGGTCTTTGCAGATCACAGCTGGCAGTTGAGTTCTATAGAGTACAAGCTTAAATGTCTAAACAATGTACAAAGGAAGTCCATGCAAAATGCCTTCACTGGAGATTATCAGCAAAGCTTCATTAGATTGTTTTCTTCCAGAAATGGATCTATGCACTGCTTCTATGGAATCCAGAAACTTTGCCAAATTGTATATCTAACTTTCTGGGGAAAGTGGCCCATGCAGAATCAGTTTTCCAGAATAAACACCCCTCCTAGCAAACAGTCTTGCTTATTTTAATGACTTCTGCAATGGAAAATAATTTGCCAGATTCAAGCATTGTGTCAAGCCACAAGATAGTTTGGCTTAATGTGCATAAGGCCAGCTCTCTGGTTTGCAAACTGCTTTGTGAACACAGCTAATTATGGTTGACTCGAAATCTGTATTTAACTTAAGTCTGGGGAATGTTTGAGCCCAGAATGGATGAACTGGTGGCCTCAAAAATAACCACTTGATCCAGTTTGATTTATTCTGTCAGGACTGAATAGCCTGCACACTGTCTTGTCCCAGGCTGTGGGTATAGAGTGTGGTTGAAACAGCTGGGGTAGTTTAGCCAAAGCCTTTGAATCAGAGAACAGTGTTTCATTTTTATTTATTTTAGAAAAGTGTACAGCTGCTCAACTCTACGATGACTCTGGAAGTGTACAATAAAAGCAATCATATAATACAAGTGAACCCTACCCCTCACCCGCAATGCCAGAAGGAAAATAACCATTAAAAGACAATCAAACACATAGAGGCTGGTACTGCCTCTAACCCAAACCCTGGAGAAAGTGTCAGGTTTTCAGAGGACTTTTTGAACATGGCTAAAGTAGGGGAGAGAGAAAAGGTGTTCCATAGTCAAGAGCTGTGATGGAGAAGATATGTTGAAGATACTGCTTAATGGATGACCTGGAACATGGTCACTCTGTCCACTTATCCAGGCTGGATGCAAGCCACAGAAGTCTGATGGTCCTTTAGATCAGGGGTCTCCAACCTTGGCAAATTTAAGACTTGCGGACTTCAAATTCCAAAGTGTCTCAGCCAGCTTTGCAAAGCTGGTTGAGGAACTTTGAAAGTTGAATTCCACAAGTCTTAATGTTGCTAAGGCTGGAGACCCTTGCTTTAGATAACCAGGCCCGATGCCATGAAGGGTTTTAATGATAACAACCAGCACTTTGAACTGCATGTGGAGGAATTATACGTACGCTGTAGTGTAAGGTAGCCTGCTCGTCTGAAGTACATCAGACCCTGTTCTAGAGCAGGGATGCCCAACCGAGGCAACCTTAAGACTTGTGGACTTCAACTCCCAACTCTCATGCTGGCTGGGGAATTCTGGGAGTTGAAGTCCACAAGCCTTAAGTTGCCCAGGTTGGACACACCCCTGCTCTACAGTCTGTAGTACGTCAGAGGCTGAGCTGGCTGTGGAAAGACTCAATCTGGCCAGCCAGGGTTGTATAAGCTGCTTGACTGTGAATAGCAGAGCAGATTCTGCCTTCCCGCTTCTTTCTTATCCCCAAGGGTTGCCCACAGAGGCCCACAGCAATTATTGCTGCTACGCTGCAGCCGTTTGCACCCAAACAGATCCTGATGAGATTCCCATTGCTGGAAGAAATGCTGGAAGAAAGTCATTCATATTCTCTCCCTCCCCTCTCTCTGTATCGCTCTCTCCCTCTCCCCCCTCTCTGTCTCTCCCTCTTGTAGAGTTGTAATTGCAGGAATGTTCCTATCTCGGATGGCAAACCTCAGATAAAGAATGTTTACAAGTAATTACAACTCAGGCAAACAAAGTCACTAATCTAAAGGAGGATTAGAGAGAGGAAGTAAACATATGTTAGACTTTAACTAGAGATAATTGTGTTATTTACTATGCTAAACAGTAACGAAAGTTAAGCAGTAACCAAAGTTAACCAATGATTGAGGATAACTAAAAATGTGTATAAATGCAAGACTAGACTCCAATTCTAAAGTTCATCATGATTCAGTTGATCATGATCAAACAACTCGACTGTTGTCATTACAACACCCTCTCCCCTTCTCTCTGTCTCTCTGTCTCTCTCTTCCTCCCTCCCTTTCTCTCTCTCATGCTTACAACTCCAACTTTCTTGCCAGGAATAGGTTGGGGTACAGCCTAAGACCTCCAGGAGGTTCTTCTGAGGTGGTGAACTTAGAAAAGGTAGCAACAGCCTTAGGCCGACAATCATTTTGAATGTTGCTTCTTCCATTTTAATATTTTGGAATTAACTGTGCAGCAGCATTCAAATTTTACATTTAAAAAAAGTTTCAAGAGCAGTCTGCTTGGGTGAGCATAATATAGAGTGGGATGTGCATCATCTGAGGTGCGAAAATGGAATTGCAGTTGCAAACCTGGCCTATCGGAAAGCTTGCATTGAACAGAAGATTAAAGCTTTGATGCTCAGACCTCCAAATGATTAAGCTCTTGCTTCGTGTACGTTCTTTACAGATTTTCTGCCACAACATCATTGGGTTGGTATATTCCTTCTTTCCAGCCCTGCCAAGGTAGTTGAAAAGGAATGATCTTTTCAATCCAGCTTTATAGCTGCAATTAATAGCTTTAAACTACGGTAGATCTTCCTTTTCTAGTTCTCTCCCAAGTTCGAAAGGGATGCCATCAGGATAGCAGGCAGCAGATTCTAGGCTGTGAGGTTGCAGTTTCGCTGCTACATTTTACTTTAAAGTGCAAGCAGATTTCCCTGAGGATAACACTTACTTCAATTTCTTCATTCACAATTTAGATCCATCTTTTTCTTTTTTTTTTTTTTTAAAACAAGTTTTATTAAAAGTTTCAACAACAAACAAATCATTACATATTGAATCTTTCCCTGTTTTTCTACAATAATTTCCCCAATATTCTCATAAAACACAAACAAACACAAACAAACATAAAAAAATCTTTTAGTAAAGTACCTTGGCCCCAGTTACCTCTCTTTGCATGGGCTAAAATAATAACACATATCACTCTTCACATTTCTATCTTATTTAATCCATCTTAATTAAATCATTAAATTGTATCTTTTGCCCATTCATTTATCCCTCTATCTCTTCTTATAATAAAAGAAAAAAATTTCTCCTGAAATCACTAATCAGAGTATGATGCCTTTCTATCCTCCCCTAAATTAGTAAAATTAACATTCAACATAACAAATACCCAATTTGGTTCTGCTTGGTACATTCTATCCTCCAAAAATGTTTAAATACATTGTATCCTCCTTTCCTTCGATATTTTATTACATTTTAAGAATCAATCATTAATAAAACTTCAACATTTTAATTTCTTATTAAATCTTAAAGCATTCTAATTTACTATTTCAAATATAAATGTTACAATACCATCTTCTGTACCTTAGCAGAATCTTTCTTACAGAAAATTATATTTCATCCTTTATCTCTAAAAAAAATCCTCTTCTCCCATCCAATTTTAAAGCTTTGAGGCTTTTCTCCGCCTTTCCCCTTTCTTTCTTCCCCCACCAAATCTTCCTACCCCCTTCTTCTTCTAACCTCTGCCTTGCTGGGATCCCTTCTCTGTTGCATTCCCTTTTTCTCTTGTTTGTTATCATTATATTTACTTTGCATCATATTTTCTCTTTCTCAAATGTTTTTAGATCTTAAGTCCTTCATTTTCCTTGCTCTCTTCCTTCCTTCTTCCTTAGATAAGTTTTGGAATTCAATGAAGATGGCGTCTTCGTCTCTTCCTTGTTGTTCTTCTTCCATTTCCATCTGTTCCATTGTCTGTTGGTAATTGACCAGCGCCATTTCTAGAAATAGAAAAGCTTTTTCCATGCCATCTTTGCAGATTGCTTTTGTTTGCTCATATTCATCCCTCAGGTCTTCAAAAAGGAAAGCCATTATAAATAAGTCTTTTCTTTTCTTTATTCCTCTTTCTTCTTACACCAACCAAATATTCCGAGAGAAAGGCAAAACAATCCCAAAATCCACAATCCTCAATAAATCCAAGCAAGCCAAAATTCCCCCTTCCTCTTCCAGGGGTGGTATCAAACAAATAAAAAAAAAGAATCCAAGTCTATATTTTAAAGCCTTATTAAGATTGTATTTCTGTCCTCAAGTCTTCAAGGCATCTCCTCCAACAAGATCCAAATTTATATATTTTCTTTATCCTCTCCTTCCGGCTTAATTCCGTCGGGAGGAGTAAACTTTCCCTTCAGCACCTCAAAACAGCCGCTTTTTCTCTCTTGTGGAAGAAATCATCAGAAAACCATCTTTTCCAGGAGTTAAATTAAATAAATCTCAAAGCCCTGGGTCGACCAAGAAGAACTTTTACTTTCAATAACTTTCTCTTCTTCCTCCTGCGCATACTTGCCCACTGTCAACTTCTTTGTGGCGGCCATTACGGACCGCCGCTGCACCGTCCTGGTAACAGGGGGTTCTGCCGGCCAGGGGGGGTCTGCAACACCCCAAACCCTTCCTCCGGATCCCCTTACCTTCAGCTACCCCTGCAGGGCAGCCTTGCTCCGCACCCGTCCGGGTCGAAGCCCCAAACGGCTAGCGCGGCAGGGATCGCGCAGCCGCGAATCCCTACCGCTCGCGAAGCCGACAAACCGAAACTGCGATCCATCTTTTTCTTAAGCTCTTGCTGTAGTCCTGGTAGAAGGAGAAGCACATTTAAGGCACATTTAAGGCAACTGTTTCTAAGCCGCAGATGCTTCTTAAAGAAGTGAAGCCTTCATAGCAGGAGATCTCAGGAACATGTCCATCATCATGAAGAGCAATTCTGCAGAATGTCCAACATCTGGAGAGCAATTTTATATCAAAGATGCTTTCCATCCCTTCAAAGGAAGGGGAAAAAAAACAAATCCAGAAGATGCCCCAAAACAATTGGGAAGAGATATTTCTTGCTTAGAGGCTAGACTTTGCCAAGGGGCTATCCGGGACCACCGAGCTGCCTATGCCTTCCAGAAGATTATCCCACTGGTCAAAATCTTCTTTGAGTTCTAGATGGAGAAAGCAAAGTGTTATTGCATCAAGAGGCTATGGTGCGAAGCTCTAAAGTCTAACTGTTGTCATCCTCACCATTTTTGAGTCTTTGAGTACATTATGCTGTGAAATTCAGTAGGGGATAAGAGCACCTTTCCCATCAGGTGACCTCTTTGGAAATTTAAAGGCATCTTGTTGTACTTTCTAGAAATAGCATGGAAGGGTTTGCCCATTCATAAAAGAGTTGCTGTGCCATGCAGAGTAAGCAGACCAGAGGTGGTATTCAGCAGGTTCTGACCAGTTCTGGAGAACTGGTAGCGGAAATTTTGAGTAGTTCAGAGATCCGGCAAATACCACCTCTGACTGGAGATTTTACAGTATCCTTCCCCTGCCACGCCCACCAAGCCACGCCCACAGAACTGGTAGCAAAAAAATTTGAATCCCACTACTGAAGCAGATACACTTAGGAGAAGGCAAACTGGTGAAATGGTGGTACCTGGCTCAACAGCAATAACTGTGAGAAGGATCTTGGAAGTCCCAGTGGACAATCCCTTAAACATGAGCCACTAGTGTGCTGCAGCTGCAAAAAAAAGCCAATGCAGTCCTAGGCTGCATTAACAGAGGGATAGAATGAAGAACACGTGAAGTGCAAAGGTGGTACTCAGCAGGTTCTGACCAGTTCTGGAGAACCAGTAGCGGAAATTTTGAGTGGTTTGGAGAACCGGCAAATCCTACTTCTGACTGGCCACGCCCCCATCTATTCTCCGCCTCCCAAATCCCAGCTGATCGGCTGGGTTTTCTTTTGTTGCCCTGCACAGGAGAACAGAGCTGGAAAGCAGGTTAGTGGGGTGGGAGGGAATGGGATTTTGCAGTAACCTTCCCTCAGGAGTGGGAAGGGAATAGAGATTTTGCAATATCCTTCCCCTGCTACGTCCACCAAGCCACACCCACCAAGCCATGCCACACCCAAGTCACGCCACGCCCAAGCCACGGCCACATAACTGGTAGTAAAAAAAATTGAATACCACCACTGAGAAGTGTTAGTACCACTTTATAACGCCTTAGTAAGACCACACTTGTAACACTACTCTACATACAGTTTTGGTCAGCACGCTATAAAAAGATGTTGAGCTGTGGTGAGATTCAAATATTGTTGCCACCGGTTCGGTGGGCGTGGCTTTGTGGACACGCGTTGCGTGCGTGCACACACTTGGCGCACGCCAAATGCGCATTTTGCGCAGGCGCAGAGGCATTTGCGCAGAGGCGTTCTAACTTTGCCTCCCGCAAGCCTGCACTGTCCTGGTCGCTTCAGCAGCTGCTGCGTGGCACTCTTCTGTGGCAGCTGCGCTTCAAATTCAGCAGATAAAAGGGAGTATAGGAGCCTGGGCGGGTGGGTGGGCCCAACAGCAGAGCGGTGGAGAGAATCTGTTTGGTCTCCACTGTTCATTGCTCCTACTGGCTCACCACAACTGGCCAGAACCGGTCGAATACCACCACTGATGTTGAGACTCTAGAGCAGGGGTGTCCAACCTTGGCAACTTTAAGACTTGTGGACTTCAACTCCCAGAGTTCCTCAGCCAGCTTTGCTGGCTGAGGAACTCTGGGTGAAGTCACAAGTCTAAAGTTGCCAGGTGGACACCTGCTCTAGAAAGAGGCAGAGAAGAGCAACAAAGACGATTTGGGGACTGGAGGCTAAACCATACGAAGAACGGTTGCAGGAATTGGGCATGTCTAACCCTAATGAAAAGAAGGACTAGGGGAGACATGATAGCAGTCTTCCAACATCTAAGCAGCTGCCCCAAAGAAGAGGGAGTCAAGCTATTCTCCAAAGCACCTAAAGGCAGGACAAGAAGCAATGGCTGGAAATTAATCAAGGAGAGAAGCAACCTGGAACTAAGGAGGAATTTCCTGATAGTTATAACAATTAATCCATGGAATGACTTCCCTCCAGAAGTTGTAAATGCTCCAACGCTGGAAGTTTTTAAGAAGAGATTGGATGGCTATTATCTGAAATGGTGTAGGGTTTCCTGCTTGTGCAGGGGTTGGACTAGAAGACCTCCAAGGTACCTTCAAACTCTGTTATTCTGTTATTGGCTCTTCTCAGACCCCACCCTGAATGCTGCCCACTAACCTAGTTTGATTTTGCCTTTTATCTGACGGGTGTCTTGTTCTTTATAGGATGATGATGTCTCCTTTAGAGGAAGAAACAACTTTCACGCTATTGACTTACGGAGATGCTTTTGCAAGAAAGCGAGAGCAGCCTGGTTGGTGATATTCAGGCCTTCGTAGGGATCAATGGTACCCCTTGTCTTGTAGAGCCGGTTGACAAGGTTCCCGGCAAAGAAGGTGAAATCAGTGTGGCTCTGGTGGATGGTACCCCTAGGAGGAAAAACGTATCAGTGTCAAAAGTGAATCACTGAGAAGAACAGGGTCCAAAATGGATCCCCATGTCCAAAGATTGGACATCTCCCAGATTCAGCAATTCAACATCTGCCGTGAAAGTCTACATCCGAGGTGTGATGACCCAGGGTGGGATACAAAAGCAACAAAGTCACAACAACAGATGAAGTCCCTTTAATTCCTTCAACTTGGCTTCAAAAGGTCCAATTATCATTGACTGGAGAAAAAAACTCCCCCACAAACAGTTGCGAAAAGGAAGACCTTCTGTTCAAACTCAAAATACATATAAATTATAAATAGAAAAAAACAACACAAACCACACTGAAGAAATTAATGAGACAAGGCAGGATAAGGGCTTGAAGACATCCACAGACATTGTAATACACACACTGGGAAGGACGCCAGAACTCAGGTAAGAACTGACAAACTAGAAATATTTTCACGCTTTGCTTCCAGCACTAGCCCATGCGCAGTTTGTCCTTTTAAACAGTCCTCATAGCTGCAGCCCATGAAGGGGATCAAGGCCCTTTCCTCCCCCGTAGACCATGCCATTCACATTTCTCCCTTATCCACTCCTCCCTGTGTGCCCTAGGATGAAGAGGGGATGGGCTATGCTGGCTGGAGAAATCTGGGAGTTGAAGTCTACAAGTCTTAAAGTTGCCAGGTTTGGGGACCCCTGATCTATGCAATAAAAGAACACCCAGTAGGCAATTTGGAGTTTCAGAAGATACTGTGAAATCCAGTGCCTTGAAAGAGGACTTAACGATTGGAAATGTCCAACTTTTCTCAACTCTCAGCATGAAACTCCCAGGTTTGAAGGCAGCCTAGCTTCCAAGCATTTGCCTTGGAGAGCAATGGAGGGAAACTGCCTTATGTCCATTTCTGGTGCTTTGTGAAACAAAAGAAAACACCTCAGCAGTAACAGACACCCCTTTCGCCAATGCTAGTGGTAGAGTTCTTTGGGAACGGCGGGAGAGATTAGACAAAACACTGGGTCTGATTTAGCAGAGCTTAAAGGAAAAAAAAGAGAGAAAGATAAAGCGGTCTGTTTTTCTCATCTTCACACAATCATCCATTGTCTGCAGATAAAAGCAACTCTATAAGGGATTTCTGGACCAGGGATTCTGACTATTTAGCAAGATGACAGAGATTTATTTTCCCTTCCTTCCTTCTTCAAAATTCATCCAAAAAAGCTTTGCCAGTGCTATTTTAAGACGCAGACCTGATGCTGCCTTTGCATCCCTGTCTGAAATGAGCGTCAAAGCCATTCTACAAGAGTGTCATTCTTCAATACTAGCACGGGGAGGGGGGAAACACACACACACACACACACAAACCACACAGACACACCCATCTGGTAACATCTCCCTTTCGAAAGCTCTCAGTTTTAAGGGGCTGGTTTGCATTCATTTCACCTCCCGAGTCAAAAGGATTCTCTGGTTTTGGGCTATGCCAAATCCCAAATTAATTTTATGCAACTTATCAAAAAAGAGGCAATCTTACAAGGACACGACCCTGTTGGCTTTGCTAATCCATGCTGTTCTTTGTTGCTTACCATCTTTTTCTTCCTGATTTCTCCCCTTTTATTCCCCTAAATGGTCCCTTCCACTTCTCATTCCAGATACCACCTTATTTTTAACCTCCCCCTTCCCCCCCCCCACTCATTCCTTGTGTCACATCTTCTTAGACTGCAAGCCTGCAGGGAAAGGCTGTGTGTGTGTGTGTGTGTGTGTGTGTGTGTGTCTCCAATCTGTGAATGACACCTTCTCTGATTGGGTATTCTCTACTACTACGACAAAGGCGTTGATCACAGTTGGAGCCCAGGCAGACTCACAGGATTGTAATGATCTTGCTTTCACTGCTGGTGGCGTTGATTTTTTTCATCTTGGCCACGCTCTCTGCAGTCTGGAACGACTCTGTGTTGATAAACAGCACCGGCTTGGTCACTTTTGGGTAAACAGAATTCTCCAAAGGGAACATCCATGCATCAAGGGCAACAGCGCATCTACCGGACAAAAATAAGCACAGGGCACCTAGTGAAGCAGGAGTCCAACATCTCGGCTTCCCACATAGCAATAGACTTATATACTGCTTCAC
This sequence comes from Notechis scutatus, assembly GCF_049901735.1. Classification (NCBI taxonomy): domain Eukaryota; kingdom Metazoa; phylum Chordata; class Lepidosauria; order Squamata; family Elapidae; genus Notechis; species Notechis scutatus. The sequence goes on from NC_142016.1 coordinate 10,760,403, forward strand.
AGTGTTTTCCAGCCCTCTCTAAGATAGTCAGCCTGTTCCCCCCATCAATCTGGGTCCTCATTTTACCCACCTCGGAAGGACGGAAGGCTGAGTCAACCCTGAGCCACTCAGAATTGAACTCCTGACAGTGAGATATCCTGCAATACTGCATTCTAACCACTGCGCCACCATGGCTCCTTTGTTTGTCATTTATTTTTTTGATTTGATTTGATTTGATTTGATTTGATTTGATTTGTCAATCGCTTACCAGGTAATAGGTATAAGTATAAACATGAGTAAGAATACAGGAAATAAATACGAATAAATGGGGACAATAGGACAGGGACAGTTAGGCACGATGGTACACTTATGCACGCCCCTTACAGACCTCTTAGGAATGGGGTGAGGTCAATAGCGGATAGTTTATGGTTAAAGGAGTGGGGGGTTAGCAGATGTAACCACAGAGTCAGGTAGGGCATTCCAGGCATTGACCACTCCGTTGCTGAAGTAGTACTTTCTGCAATCGAGTTTGGAGCAGTTTACATTGAGTTTGTATCTGTTGTGTGCTTTTGTATTGTTGCGGTTGAAGCTGAAGTAATCATTGACTGGTAGGTCATTGTAGCAGATAACTTTGTCTATTACGCTTAAGTCCAACCGTAGGCGGCGTAGTCAAGGTTGTCCAAGCCCAAAATCTCAAGCCTGGTGATCTTTTGAGTTTGCAATTCTCTTTTAAAAAGAAGAAATTGTGGAAGATACTCACTTAAATTGGGCTTCTTTGACCAGAGCTAGCACTGCTGTGGCGCCTCCAAAAGAGTGACCCATGACAACGGCTTTGGTCAGATCCACATTATCCTGCAAGGGGTAGGGTGAGAACACTTTTAGGAAGCCAGCTCATTAATATCACGGCCCAAGAATCTCCAAACTGGACGATGCTGGAAGGCTCCAGGGATGGTGACCAAATTTGCCATTCTGCTACTGGGAACTGCAGCTCCCAAGAAGCCCAGCCAGCTGTCCGTTACAGATAGTCCTCAACTTACAACAGGTTGCTTAGCAACTGTTTGCAGCTACCATCTGCCTGAAAAGGGAACTTAAGGCCCAGATCCGATGTCCCAACAGTTGCCCACCCCAGTCATGCGACTGTATTCAGTGCTCAGCAACAGAATTGCATGGTGGTATTTGTAGTATCCCACAGTTACGTGACTCTTACTACCGTTTTCTCAAAAACCTGAACTTACTTCCTGTTTTCTGCAAAAAGCATGACCATAGTGAATCATTGGTTCACTTAATTGCTGTGTTTGCCTGAGTGCTGCAAAAAATGTCTTACAAAAAATCGATTTGACCAACATAAAACCCTGTTTTATGACCCTTATGACTTAGGCTCTATTACAGTTGTAATAAGGACGACCTATAGTGAGGAATGTTGGGAACCGTACTTAGGGAAAACCTCAATTAATGGCCATCCATTTACAAGAACAAGGGGAGATCTAGGATTCTATCAATAATAGGATCTCTCATTTTTATGGAAAAGAGAGAACCATTATATCCCCAACCCATTTCAAATTTTCCATAGGAAAAAATCCAGAGAATTATACTACAACAATTCTGTAAAGCATCAGGTCTGTGAAGGCTGAAGCTCATCTGCCAGCTGTCAATATTGTACTAATAATTGGTGGTTTACACAATGTCTTTATGCACATTTACATGCACATAAATACAAGTCTATACATTCCAAGCGAAAGTTCAAAAAGCTGTCTCTAAATTCCTTTTAATCTTCATCCTTTCTCTTAGAAATTATAGTTACCAAGGCATTGACAAAATCCCCATCGGTCAATTGCAAAAGGCAGCTTTACTTGGAACAGCTTACATTCTGAGATGATACCTTTAACATCACCAAACAACATTTGTCTATCCCAGATACTTGGGAAGGATTCAACAGGTGGATAAAAGTGCCAAATCTAAGCATCTGGCTGGCTGTGCAACCAACAACAACAATAATAATAATACTGTGGAGTTCTTGGTGCCCTCTGAACTTGTTGGTTTACTTGCAGATGTTTCATAACTGGCAAACCGTACTCAACGAGTAGTCCTTCATGGGTCTAAGTCTACATGGAGAGAAGTAAGCAGTGGGGTGCCACAAGGTTCCGTCTTAGGCCCAGTACTCTTCAATATCTTCATTAATGACTTAGATGAGGGAATAGAAGGGGAACTTACCAAATTTGCAGACAATACTAAGCTGGCAGGAATAGCTAACACCCAAGAAGATAGGCTCAAGATCCAGATAGATCTTGACAGACTAGAACACTGGGCCGTATCTAACAAAATGAAATTCAATGTAGAGAAAAGTAAAGTCCTACACCTAGGCAAGAAAAACCAAAAGTACACCTATAGACTGGGTGAAACCAGGCTCAATAGCAGGAACTGTGAGAGGGATCTTGGAGTCTTAGTGGATAACCAGCTAAATAGGAGCCAGCAGTGTGCAGCAGCCGCCAAAAAAGCTAATGCAATCCTAAGTTTAACAGAGGGATACAGTCAAGATCAAGGGAAGTACTAATACCACTCTATAAAGCCTTAGTAAGAATACTGCATCCAGTTTTGGTCACCACATTATAAAAAAGGTGTTGAGACTCTAGAAAAAGTGCAGAGAAGAGCAACCAGAATGATTAGGGGACTGGAGGCTAAAACATACGATGAACAGTTGCAGGAACTGGGCTTGGCTAGTCTAGTAAAGAGAAGGACCAGGGGAGACATGATAGCAGTCTTCCAATATTTGAGGGGCTGCCACAGGGAGGAGGAAGGGGTCAAGCTATTTTCTAAAGCTCCTATAGGCCAGACAAGGAATCATGGATGGAAACTGAACAAGGAGAGATTTAACCTGGAAATAAGAAGAAACTTTCTGACAGGGAGAACAATCAACCAATAGAACAGAAGTTGCCCTCGGAAGTTGTGGGAGCGCCATCACTTGAGACTTTCAAGAAGAGGTTGGACTGCCATTTGTCAGAAATGGTGTAGGGTCTCCCGCTTGGGTGGGGGGTTGGACTAGATGACCTACAAGGTCCCTTCCAACTCTGATTATCTATCTATCTCTAACTAGATAACATCATCACTTACCTAGTTGGATAAGGAAACACCTGCAAGCAAACTACCAAACTCAGTTCAACCCTGAGCTACAGATATCCTCTTCTATGCTCATCCTCAACGTCTCATTTCTTTTCTGGTTGTGTTGTCATATACTTTCCATGTGCACAGATGGGTTCACTTTCTATGAGAAGAACAGGTCCTGGCGCCCCCTGGTGGCTGGCTGAAATCACAGGATTCCTTTGGGATTGAGACACAAGGAGCAGTTGCAACCTCCGGTTTGGATGTATAAACTTGGGGGAACTGCCCCGGAAGGGGGAGGTAAGGCTATAAAAAGATGCAAGCTCCTTCTCTGCCAAAAAGGTGGGCAAGTCAGCTTTAAAACAAAAGCAAAATGTCTCAAATATCCAGGAAAACAAGTTTCAGATACAAGACAGAAAAAGCATTGATACAATAAAAGACACGAGCCACTCTTTTGAAGACAGCAAAATCCACATTTTGGACAGAGAGGCCCACTGGTTTGAAAGAGGGGTCAAGAGGCCACCTATGTCAAAATTGAACAGCCCTCTCCCAAGAGAGGGGGGGGGATACAACATTGTCTACCTCTTGTCTACAACACAGTCCTTTCAGCAGTTCCAAAAAGGCTTCACCCATTTGCACTACTAGGGTGACTCTGAGGACACACATTAACCTCCAGGTAGACTCAACAGTCCTCTAAAAGGATGCAAATGGCCAGCTGTCTTCAAGGAATATAAATCCTTCCATTCCTCATCATCCAGTCAGAACTGAAGAAGCTTCTTGGATGAGAAGCAAAACATCTTCAAAGAAAAAAAACAGGAAGTCCAGTTGCCTCCTGAAAAAAGCACCTTTGGGACAGGACCTGGATAACTGAGAATCTCCATAGACCAGGGATCTCCAAACTTGGAAACTTTAAGACGTGGTCTTCAACTTCCAGAACAAGTCTTAAAGTTGCCAAGTTTGGAGACCTCCGCCAGAGACCTTCATACAATAGTGCTTAACCTTGATAGATGTTTTCTAAAATTCTTTCCCATTAGGAAGATCTCCACTGCGTCAGTGGGGGTTGGGGGATGGATGGGAAGTCCAACGAGCCCACCTGACAAAAATAGCATCGCACCCTGGTCACATGAGTCTCTCACCTCTTTCCTAAATCCATCTAAATATTGTGCATGTGTTCTAAAGGATTGGAGCCTGTAGAGCTCAGCATGTTTACCTTCAGTACAGAGAGGTCAAAATCCGTGCGCAGAAGGTTTGCAACGACCTTGCCACTGTTGATGCTTTGCATCAGCCTGTATGCCCGTTTGCACTCGTTTGCTCTTTGATGGAGCTGCAGTGAAAAAAGGTTTAAAATTACCCTTTGGTTCCTCAACCCTCTCTCTCTCACACACACACAGGGTTAAGCCCAAGAATACAGCAGGATGCAGAGAGAGTGTCAGGTTTCCAAGTCATAGATCCACAGCAAGCAAAACTCTGAGGCAGGTAGATTCCTCAAAGAATAGCTTTATGGGATATATCATATTGGCACAGATCTGGGGAAAACCGACTCTGAAAGTTCCTGCGGTTTTCACCTAAGTAAAAGTTTGTTACTTCCTCAAAACAGTCAGTCACATGGTCCAATCACGGCTCTGTCTGGTTTCCTGGTGACATCCCTCCTCCTTCCTCTGACCTGGTGTGAGAATGTCCTTGGTTCCCAAGAGAAAGTATTTTATTTTGGCTACAAAGTCCCAGCTACCTCAAATATCCCCTCCCTGTCCCTCAAGTCCAGCGTTGCGACACTGAAGCTCCAAGATGGCTCCGGTCAGGTCAGCTTCAGGGTTGACAGAGAGATCAGATGAATGGATGATATTCAAGACTGCTTTAAGCAGTGGTGGGATTCAAATTTTTTTTTTACTACCGGTTCTGGGGGCGTGGCTTGGTGGGTGTGGCATGGTGGGCATGGTGTGGTAGGCGTGGCAGGGGAAGGGTACTGCAAAATCTCCCTTCCCCCTTCCCCACCCCACTAACCTGATTTCTAGCTCCGTTCTCCTGTGCAGGGCAACCAAAGAAGACCCAGCCAGTCAGTTGGGACTTGGGAGGCGGAGAATAGATGGGGGCGGGGACAATCAGAGGTGGTATTTGCTGGTTCTCCGAACTACTCAAAATTTCCACTACTGGTTCTCCAGAACTAGTCAGAACCTGCTGAATACCCCCTCTGGCCTTAAGTTCCTTAAGTTTACTGTCTGAGATAGTCAAGATGAAATACCTGCGGGTTCCGGAATGGAAACTCCTTCTGATCTGTGGGTACCCTGCGGTAAGTGAGCCATTCTTCATGAATCGGAGCCTCGTGTAGATCTGGTGCTTCTGGATCCAGCTTGCAAAAATAAGTAGCAGAAGCTGACCGGTCCCTGGAAAGGGCAGGTATTTTGAGCATCAGCAAGAACAGACAGGAAAACAAAGAAGAAAAGGAAATCTTCAGTTCCTCTACTTTTTCTAAGCTCCTGCCTGAAGTCAAAAGTTTTCCAGTGTGTCATTACAATCTCTAACTCAGTTTTCCTCGGGCTCTATGTGACAACACTTTCCTGGAAAGGAGGGATGATCTAATCTTAGCTTCGTGGCGCTATAATTCTGAAATCAAAGAACACTTCAAGAAAGGGTTTCTGGAACTTGCGTCAGTCCTAGTATCTGTAGGTAGGGCAAATCATTAAATTACTGACATTAAAGGCGTTGAACTTCATAACTGATTGGTCCCAGCTCTCCCTTTCCTCAATTATTGATTGATTTGATTTTTATTCTGCCTTTATTACTGTAAAAGTAACTCGAGGCAATGAACATATGTAATATTTCTTCTTCTTACGAAACTGCACGAACAATTTCTTGAAGATAATGGCCACTAGTATCAAGAAATGAAATTTTAGGATAGACGCATCAAAGGCATATTTTTTATTAAAAAAAAAACCCCATAAATACACGAATCTAATCTTAAAATGTCTTCTCTAAAGGGATTCAGTCTCACCTGTGCTCAAGAGCCATCACCAAAAAACCCCGAGAAGCCATCTCAATACAGATGGCCGAGTATGCGGTTCTGAAAATTGAAGAAGAAAGCAGATAATTAAAACTGAAGAATGCTGCTTCTTTTAAATTATTTGGTACTGAAACAAGCACATCAGCAAAGATGAAGACAAAATAAGGGAGTAGTAGTGTCTGCAAAAATCAACATGGTGATTGTGATGGCACAATGGAAGTACCACATGGATTTTAAGAGGACGATTGTTCAACCAGTTCCAGTGTTTCAGCTGTTTCTTGCAGATGTTTCCTTAATTAGGTATTCTCTAGCACTGGCTTTTTCAAACTTGACAACTTTCAGATATGTGGACTTCAACTCCCAGAATTCCTTGAAGTTGCCAAGTTTGGAAAACACTATTTTACCTCTAAGCAAAATGAAACTACAAGTTAATAGCACTTAGACTTATATACTGCTTCACAGTGCTTTACAGACCCCCCCACATACCACCACCTCTTACAATACTAGACAACACAGTATCAACAGTAGACCTTCAAATTTCTAGGTTCTACTATATCACATGACTTAAAATGGACACCTAACATCAAAAACGTCATCAATCAGAACCTGCTGAATACCACTTCTGCTAAAATAAACTTGAGTTTCTGTCATTCCTGGCTTGGAGCCAGGTTTGGAAGAAATACCCTTCTGGGTTCAGCTCCAAGTGGGGGAAAAGACACTGGATTCATGGAAGTTGCTTGCAAAGAAGGTTTACTGATGAACAGGATCACATGCCTTAGAGATCCTGGGCGAAGAAAAGGGAAGAGATGCTGGGAGTCCCTGGGTTTTATGCCCTCTGTTGGGATTTGAACTTCCTGAGGCACAGGAAGAGTATCCTGATTGCTTGTCAGACTCCCATGGGGCGATGCTGGGGTACCTTGGTTGAATCCTGCCGGGTGATGTAATCTTCCCAGGTGTCACGTGGTGAGATGGGTAGAGGGCTAATCCTATCATGTCCTGAGGGCCAGGTCTTAATCCCATCACCCTGGACCTGAAGGGAGGAGGGCAGGGAGCTGCTCTTTGTCCTTAAAACATGTTTCTCCTTTTCTCATCCAAGGAAATATAATATTCTACCTTTTTAAATATTTCCTAGAATATTTCATTCTTGGATGCTAGCCTTCTACACCAGCTTAGGGGAGAATCACCTGAGCCAAGTGAAGTCTACCTCAGAGCTCAGCGGAGGGGCATGTGCAGGAGGAAATTGGCCCTGGAAAGGGCTGAGGAAACATTCCTGTGTAAAACGTGGGAGAGGCAGCGACACTCGGGGCAGATCACATGAGCTCGGTCTATAAATATGTGTCTGTGTCGTATCTGACTCAACACTCCCGAGGAAGGTGGGTCCTCCCGAGAGAAGACTTGGCAAGGATTTTTAGATAGTGAGCGGTCCTCCTGCTTTGCATACAGCCTGTTGCACGTTCAATTTTCTGCATCCTCTGGAAAGAACTTTGTTTCCTAGACAGTTTGGATCAGCCTTTTTAGATCGGAGATAATTACAGTGGTGGATTCAGTTCTTTACTATGGCTTGGTGGGCGTGGCTTGGAAGGATACTGCCTGGCACCTGGGGAAGGATACTACAAAATCCCATTCCTCCCCACCCCACTAACCTGCTTTCCAGTTCCATTCTCCTGTGCAGGACAACCAAAGAAGACCCAGCCGATCAGCTGGGACTCAATGGGAGGCAGAGAATAGATGGGGTTGGCGGGGCCAGTCAAAGGTGGCATTTGCCGGTTCTCTGAACTACTTAAAATTTCCGCTACCGGTTCTCCAGAACTGGTCCAAACCTGCTGAATACCACCTCTGCTGCTGCCCAAATTTAGTGACACAATCAGAAAGGAGGTTTGAAAATGGCAAAAAAAGACATCTGGACCCCGCTGATTATTCTGCTGATATCTACTGAGACAGAGAGAAGGAGATCAAGGGTTCTGCTATAAAGCAGACAAGAGGCATATAGGATCTACTAGATTTCCATGACTATCATTCAAGAATCTCAGACTCGTGTATCAACACCAGCATCCTCATCCTCGGCCTTTCTGGACGAGTTGGTTTTCCACCCTACCTATACAACTCACCGAAAGGCTCCTAGTCCGTGGGAGAATATGATCAATGGGTACTTGTGCGAACAGGGTCGGAAAGGCGCATCCCAGCTTACAGGGATCTTACACGATCCTGCAAAAATGAAGAGAATATTTGTTTATATATACAGGTAGCCTTGACTTAGGACCAAATTTATGTTGTTAAGTGAGAAATTTGTTAAGTGAGTCGTACACCATTTTAGGGACCTTTCTTGCCACATTTGTTAAGCGGATCACTGCAGTTGTTAAGTGAGTCAAATGGTTGTTAAATGAATCTGGCTCCCCCATAGACCAGAAGTCTCCAAACTTGGCAACTTTAAGACTTGTGGACTTCAACTCCCAGAATGCCAAGTTTGGGGACCCCTGCTGTAGACTTTGCTTGTCAGAAGGTCGCAAAAGGGGACCACATGACCCAGGGTCAGTGCAATTGTCATAAATGTGAGTTTGTTCAGTGCCGTCATAACTTTGAACTGTCACAAAATGAACTGTTGTAAGTCCAGGACTACTTGTATATGTATATATCTACTTGTATATTTCTTAACTGCCCATCTCTCTCGACAAAGATTACCTAAGATATTGTGTGTTCCCTTGCATTATAAAAATATGACTTTATCCAGGCAGTTATTGAGAAATTTCTAACCCACTTCCCTAAAGATGATAAACATGTTTTAAGAAAACATTGTTTTTTCCGTTGAACAAGGCCTGGAAAGTACAATTAGAAAGGAGGACTCTAGTTCAGTATGAACAAATTGAATTGTACAGTGAAAAGATGAAGACTTGTAAAACTGTAATATTGGAAACCAAAAATATTATCCTATTACTTGGCAAACTAGTTTGAAACACATGTCCAGAAGAGAAACGTTAGGTATATACATATATAGATGTCCTTTAAATTTAAATAGTAAACATGGCAGGGAATTAAGCTAATTAGCTAATTCAATTCACTTATTTAAAGCATTTTTTTAAAAAAATCAAATACCTACTTTTGGTTGCCTGATGATTTTTAAAAATATGCTTTATGTGGATGAATTATTATTTGGAGGAGATATCAAGATCATCATACCACATTTATGGGACAATAGATAACATTTAACAATGAAAAAATATAAACATGATTTATTATGATCTCATATGATATTTTGCAATCAGCTAAAGGTTTTACATTGCAGGACAGTAGATCATAGATCATATCTGTGTTGTTTGAAGAAACGTCCCAATCTCAAGCTTGGTTAGACTCGTGTTTCTCAACTATGGTGGCTTTAAGATAGAGATCTCCAAACTTGGCAGCTTTAAGACATGTGGACTTCTGGGAGTTGAAGTCCACACCGTCTTAAAGTTGCCAAGTTTGGGGACCCCTGGTTTGAGACCTGAGGACTTCAACATGCTGGCTGGGGAATTTTGGGAGTTGATCCAAAGATCTTAAAGCCACCATGGTTGAAAAACAGTGGATTAGGCAGAAGAACAGCTGTCCACACAGGTTTTCACTCAGTAATTCACAAGAAGCAGTTATCTTACCAAATGTGACACTGAGAAGTGGCGCAAACCATTTCCTATTCAAGTTCATGTAGTCAGCTAGTCCAGAGTAATATTCATAGCGGGGAATCCAGGACGGCTCCTCAGCTTCACTCTGAGGGACACAGGGGTAGAAGAGGCGGAAGAAGAGGCCCTATAGCAAAGAAGGGTCAAGTTAGTTTAGAACCCCAACTGTTGATTTCAAACAGCAGAAGAGTTTATTACCAGCCATCTATATACTGTATAAGAATCTAGTCAACTAACAGTCAACACTAAATTGACACTAGTAGATAAGGGTCAACAGAATTCACAGGAAGAAGGCTGGATTTGGGTCTCTTGTGGCAACACAGTGATTCTAAACCAATGACATGTTTTGACTCCACCTTCCAGCTGAGCCTACTCTTTTCCTATACAGTCCATCTTTGACAGACTTCAACCATCTCCCTTTTGGTACCTTAGAACTACCTCTCAGAACATACTCCATCACCTCCCTTATGCCTCTCAATTCCCTTTTTAATGCCTCTTTTCTGTGAATTCCTTGCCCTAGCCCTTCATTTTCCCCTGCCCCACTGCCACTCCAATATTTCTGCAGATGAGCCCAGGAAATATTGCCCGATGCAGTGTTTTATTTTCTTTTTTTAAGTCAAGTTTTTTATTTATATATAAGTATTTTGAATACAGCACATTGTCCGGGCATTTCATTTTACAAAAGAAAAAAACAGATATACTGATAGTAATAATGATCATACACGTTAATAATTATAACCATATTTATAATTATGTTAGCTTATTGATATTAATCATACTAGCATACATATAATTATGAACAACATTCATATTTTACTTAGATAACAATAATCTTTTGTCATCTAATTTCTGCCTTTTATCTCTAACCATTGATAAGCTCTATTCCACGTTGAAAAGTATATATCACCTTTATCTTTTATTTTCAATGTCAATCTATCCATCTCTGCACAGTCCAATATTTTCCAAATTATATTTTCACCTGGTTGTGTATTCTCATTTTTCCAATATTGTGCAAATACAATTCTTGCTGCTGTCAATAAATTTAACATTGTATATAGTCCCTTTATACTTATGATTCTGGTATTATACCTAACAAAAAAAATTCTGGCTTTAAATCTATATGCTTCTTTATCATCTTTTCCAGCCATGCATGTATTTTCATCCAATATTTTCTTGCTTTTATGCATGTCTGCCACATATGATAATAGGTACCCAGTATCTGATTACATTTCCAACATTTGGCGGACATGTTGTTAAACATTTTTTGCTAATCTTGCGGGTGGCAAATGCCACCTGTAAAACATTTTATATCAGATGCAGTGTTTTCATTGTAGACAATCACACATGCTTATCATAGAAGTAGAATAGGCATATCGTCATGCTGTCCAAATGACCAAGGAAATGTCTTCAGACCCTGCTGGCTCCCTTGGCTAAGAAATGGAGATGACCACCATCCCTCATAGTCTAGAACAGGCCGATATAGAGTAGCTTAGAGACCCTTGAAATAGTAAATGAAATTCAAACATTAAAAGAGAAAAGTCTGGCCTCAGGTCTAAGGTTTGGCCAGCTCAACATTTCTGGGATATTTATTTGAGGAACTTTCAATTTTCCAGCTGATAAGTGCCTCATTCATTGGATGGTTATATTTGTTGTCATTCTTTCCATTATGTAGGCCAGGCTTTACACAAGGAGTGGACTGACACACCCTTTCCCCATGATGGCTCTTTCTGGAAAGCATAAAGAAGCTTTTCCAGCTTCCTGTACTTCCTCATTTATATGCCAACGGGTTTCTCATCAATTGCAATGATTCAACTCTTCTCCATGATATCATTCATACCTGCCTTCCTCAGTATGATGTGGACTGCAATTCCTGGAATTCTTCAGCTATCGGAGAGACAACGTATTTCATGGGTAACATCTTGGGTGAAGAGGAAGGAACTGGCCGAAATCCCCCCCAAGAAACTTCTGGGGTTGATGGGGAACCAGAACTTGGATCTTCCCACTCCTAGTCCAGCCCCTTCCCCACTAAATCGCCAGGTTCTTGGACTGAGAGGAAGGGACTGGCCCAAAGCTATAGGGAGTTTCTATGGCTGAGCAAAGATTGGCATTTGGGTCTCTCCATTCCTAGAACAATGTTGTTCACACTCTGTAGTGTAAGACTTCTTCAAACATTGAACAGCTGTGATGGAACGTAGTGTGGATTCCTAGGAGGGAGGAGTACATTCCAAATGAACTAAGAGACAACCCAGTCCAGATATTTTGTGAGAAAGAAAGAGAGTGAGGAGAGTCCCTCCCTAACAGTTCCCAGAGTATATGGTAGTTGTAGATAGTAAAGTGCTTAGTCTGGCAAGATTCTATCTATACGTGTGAAAACAACAAAGAATTTAGCTTGGAAGAATCACCATGTCATTCTTGGTTTTAGGGCCTGACAAAAATGATGTACTTGTTGTTCCCAGAATATATGGTAGTTGTAGATAGTAAAGTGCTTAGTCTGGCAAGATTTTGTCAATAGGTGTGGAAACTACCAAGAATTCAGCTTGGAAGAATCACCATATGTCATTCTTGGTTTTGAGGCCTGACAAAAACTATATATTTGTTGTCCACTGATTCATCTCTATCTGAGCAGATACTCATATAACTGTTGTATGGGAGACTAATATATTTGTTTATGCAGGTTGTCCTTGCTTAATGGACCCTTGTTCAGCAACCATTTGAACTTACAATGGTGCTGAACGAGTACTACTTATGACCCATCCTTATAGTTGTGGCCATCGCAGCATCCCGAAAATTATGTGATCACAATCTGAATGCTCAGTGTCCCGCTCCCAATTATGACATCAGAGCGCCCACAGGGAATGTGATTGCCATTTGAAACCTTCGCTGCTAGCTTCCAAGAAGCGAAGTCAATGGGGAATCCAGCAAGAGATTGTAAATGGTGACTGTGTGACATCGCACTTAACAATTTTGCGGGATTCATTTAACAACAGCAACTGGAAAGGCTGGAATTGCCATCATTAAGTGCTGCAGTCCACAACTGCATTGATTAGCGACTGAAATTCCATCTCTATGGTCATTGTTAACTGAGGACTACCTGTGGTTTCCATAATAGGTCATGTGCCAATTTGACTTGAGCCAAGATAAAATATCTCCTGTGGAATATGGAAGATATTATAGAGAATTGGGAAGCTAAAAATTGTCCAGAGAACATATCCAATTGCACCAGACTAGTGTGGTAATTTTGGCTCTGTCATTTTCTAGATCTAAATTGAAAATGTTTAACTTCAATTAAGGCTTTATCAAGGCTGAGTAATGATATGACCAGGAGAGGCCACAATATGTCAGATCAGAATCAGTTCGATTCTCAGCGTCACAGTGACGAATTTACCGTGAATTTGATTTGGAAGATTACTTTTCATGGAATCCATGCTGCAGAGAAATTCATTGTATTTCCCTGTAGAAAAGTGGCAGTAAACATGTTTCTGTATTTATGTTCATATACAGGTAGTCCTCAGCTTATGACCACAATTGAGCCCAACATTTCTGTTGCTGAGATATTTGTTAAGTGAGTTTTGCCCCATTTTAGGACTTTTCTTGGCACAGTTGTTAAGTGAATCACTGCAGTTGTTAAATCAGTAACATGGTTGTTAAATGAATCTGCTTTCCCCATTGACTTTGCTTGTCAGAAGGTCGCAAAAGAGGATCCCATGACCCCCGGGGACACTGCAACCGTCATAAATATGAATCAGTTGTCATGCATCCAACTGTAAATCATGTGACCATGGGGATGCTGCCACGGTCATAAGTGTCAAAAATGGTCATAAGTTGCTTTTTCAGTGGCGTAACTTCAAAAAGTCACTAAGCGAACTGTTGTAAGTTGAGGACTGCCTGTACTTCTCCATTCTCAAAGACATGAGAATCTTAAGCACACAGAGAACAAGAAGGATGGATGAAGGGAGGGAGGCTAGCTGGGGAATTCTGTAAGTTGAAGTCCACAATCAAAGTTGTCGAGTCTGGAGAGCCTTGTGTGTTAGCGTTCCAGAAAAACAAACTCCACCACCAAAACTCCGAGACAGACATTTTCTCAAAGTTCCATTTTATTAGAGTTGTCATACTGTCACATCTGGGAAAACCTGAATCTGAGTGTTCCGTAATTGAAAATCAAAGATCCATCCCACTGCACCCCTCAGTCCATCACTTGACCCAATCACCATCCGTTTTAGCTTGAGACATCCTCCAACCATTCCTTGTCCAAGGGCAGGATGACATGACCTTAACTGTAAAGAAGAATGCTATTATGTCTAACTACAATACACTCTAAGAAATCCCGCTCCCAATTTTTCAGGCATAGGAATATGGTAGCGTGGAAGCTTCTGGTGCTAATATGGCTTCCTAAACTGACACCTTGTCCTAGAACTGTAGTTCCCAACTTTTTGGGCACCAGGGACCAGTTCTGTGGAGAGAGTTTTTTTCCATGGACTGGAAGGGGCCTGGTTTTGTGTGCTGCCTGTATACCATGGATGGGGCTTTGCTCGGATCTGTGGACCGGTTTCTGGAATGCCGCAGACTGGTGCCGGTTCACTGACTGGGGATTATGGACCGCTGTCCTAGAAGATACTCAAGATGGAACATTTCCAGAGAGCACTTCTTAGTTAATCATCACCTCTACTTCTTTAAGACTATTACTCCTGTTGGATGCATAGAATGAAGTTTCCAACAAGTTAGTGCTGTACTTATAATGACAATATTTATTATACAATGACAATATTTTATTGTTGTTTATTCTGATGGATTCATGGATGTTTCAACTCTATTGTACTGCATTGTGAATCCTTAGCAAGTCAGTGGTCTACAAATGTAATACATAAATAACATTACTGTTTTGAGAACATGCCGCGAGCCTTCTCCAAAAAAAAAAAAAAAAAAGGCACTTCCTTATTGACCAAAGGAACAATGAACAATAGGTCATAAACCATTTATTTTCCACAAAACCACTTCTCACTCATACATATTCTTATCTTTATTCCTGTAGGTGTCTGGTGCTTCCCCTGTATTTTTATTTTCTAACAAAGCCAATGAGTAAGTGTGAAGTGAAAGAAAGAAAGAAAGAAAGAAAGAAAGAAAGAAAGAAAGAAAGAAAGAAAGAAAGAAAGAAAGAAAGAAAGAAAGAAAGAAAGAGGGAGGGAGGGAGGGAGGGAGAGAGAGACAGAAAGCAAGATGTCAGCACAGATTGGCCCTTTCTTTCGCGAGGCAATCTCTACAGCAGGGCTCTCCAACCTTGGCAACTTTAAGACTTGTGGAGTTCAACCCCTGCTCTACAGCACAATGTTAGCTACATTACTCACCCCCAATTTCTTAAACACAGACAGATAAAAATCAGAACAAGCAAATGACGCACTTATTATACACACAAAGAATGTTACTAGTGTTAGAACTATTATCCTGTACAATTGTGCAATCACTAAAAAGCAGAAGAAAGAAAAGGGAAACACTGCGTCAGTTCAGTGTTAAAATGCACCGACAAGCAAAAACTTTAAATAAAAGTATTTTTTAAAAAAAAACAAACCTCACACCATTTCCAAAATGTATGATATCATTTAAATTGGGGGGGGGATTGCAAACTCAGATAAATCAACATTGCTTATAATAAGTGCTAAATTAATGTAGGGGTTGATGTTGGAGCTCCTGGTTTGAACTCTAAGGGAATCAGTGGGATCAGTTTGATCATGTGGCGCTGTGGGGAAATCGTGCAAAGGTCATAAGTGCCAGGAACAATCCTTTCTCAGTGCCTTTGTAAAGTCGCTAAATGAATGATTGTAAGTCAATCATTTCCTCTATAAAAAGAGAAAAATAAACCCAAAGCATGCGGTTCAGAGGTGGCATTCAGCAGGTTCTAACCAGTTCTGGAGAACCAGTAGCAGAAATTTTGAGTAGTTTGGAGAACCAGCAAATACCACTTCTGACTAGAGATTTTACAATATCCTTCCCCTACACGTCCACAGAACCGATAGTAAAAAAATTTGAATCCAACCACTGATGCAGATAAAGGGTTATCCTTGACTCTCTTTATTTTATCTTGCTTTCTATTTTGGTCTTAGAATGTTTTACAATACAGATTGCATTTGTTTCCATCCCTTTGTTTTTAATTATTATTCACTTACAACCATCTCCTTTCTCAGTCTCCCAGAGTGCATTGCTGAACTGAAAGAAAATTTCCATTCCTGACCTCAAGGATTGCTAATTTAATTTATTATGGCAATTAGCAAAGGAAAAAGGGACAAAGGAAAAAACTCAAGGAAAACACCCAACATGTGAGCTCTTTCGGCATTTAAGACTTTAGGAAAAAGGAAAAGGCCAAGCAGTTTTACTGTGGGAAGAGCTCTGATCCAAAACAAAAGGACTCTGCCCTTCCTCTTTGAATACAGAGAGTCCACGACTTACAGTCACAACTGAGCCCAACAGTTCTGTTGCTAAGAGAGATAGTTGTTCAATGAGCTTTGCCCCGTTTTATAGATCTTTTTTTGGCCATAGTTGTTAAGTGAATCACTACAATTGTTCAGTTAGTTACACAGTTGTTAAATGAATTTGGCTTCCCCATTGACTTCACTTGTCAGATGGTCACAAATGGGGATCATGTGACCCCCGGGACAATCGTCATAAATATGAGTCAGTTGCCAAGGGTCTGAATTTTGATCACGAGACCGTGGAGATGCTGCAAACCGTCATCAGAGTGAAAAACAGTCATAAGTCACTTATTTCAGTGCCACTGTCAGCTCTGGAAGCCATATTCCACGCTGCCACATAGCCTGAGAAAGTGGGAGGGGGGTGATTTCAATTGAGTAGCTCTAAGTAATAAAATTCTTTTGTTAGTTCAAGGTCATTGAGTGTGGCGCAGGATGAAATAAGGATCTTACTTTTGGACGGATGGTGATTGGGCCATGTGATGTGATGACGGCCAAGGGGAGATGGATTTGTAGTTTGGGAAATTGCGGGAAGCCCGAAAAAACTTTTAGATTCGAGATTCCACAGATGTGCCAAGTGCTATTCTAATAAAGGTACTTTTGAGATATGTTTGTCTTGGAGTTAGTGATTGGAATGGAGGTTTGCTGGAATGCTGTACTTTGAACTGTCACTAAACGAATGGTTGTAAGTCTGTAATTGTTTTCAACTGAGGGTTTTTAGGTTACAAAAAGAGGCACGTTGGCCTAGCGCAGTGATGGCGAACCTTTTTGTGGTATGCTAAAAGCGCGGGGGTGCTGGCACCCACAATGCAATGCACCCTGCCCCGCCTGCGCATGCGCGCGCAACACCCCCACCCTGCCTCCTTACCTGCACTGTGCATATGTGCGTCTCCCAGCTGATTTTAGGACCATTTGAGGTTGTTTTCACCCTCTCAGAGGCTCGAGGGAAGCCTCTGCAGCCTCAGGAGGCTGAAAACAGGCCCGTTTCACCACTTCCGGTATTTCCAGAAGGGCCGGTTTTTGGCCTCCCGAGGCTGCAGAGGCTTCCCTCGAGTCTCCGGGAAGGTGAAAACGGCTTCCCCCGACCTCCAGAGGCCTTCTGGAGGTTGAAACAGGCACTGCCGGTATTTCCGGAAGACCTGTTTTTTGGCCTCCTGAGGCTGCAGAAGCTTCCCTCAAGCCTCCAGGAGGGCAAAAACGGCCTCAAACGGGCCGAAAATCAGCTGGGAGGCGCGTGCATGAGCAGTGCAGGTAAGTTTGGCTGGGGCTCGCATGCCCGCACAAATGGCTCTGCATGCCACTTGTGGCACACGTGCCATAGGTTCGCCATTACGGGCCTAGCGGTTAAGAAGTTTAGACTGTCAACTGGAAGGTTGGCACTTTGAGACCCAAGTACCGTGCGATGGGGTGAGCTCGCATTCTTGCCTCAGCTCCTGCCCATCCAGCAGTTGGAAAGCATGCAAATGCAAGTAGATAAATAGGTACCACTTTGGTGGGAATGTAACAGTGTTCCGTGCGCCTCAGCATATAGTTATGCTGGCCACAGGACCACAGAAGTATCTTCGGATAATGCTGGTTCCCTCAGCTAGGAAATGGAGATCAGTACCGGTCCCCTGGAGTCAGACACGACTGGACAAGGGAAATCTTTACTTTTACCTTAGGTTATAAAAAGCCACCCCATTTGGGGGCAGGAAACAATGGCGCAGGATCTGGATCGTGATTCTTTGTTCCATTTGCAGTTCATAGTCCATAACTACAGCGCAGGTGGCTAGATTTTGCATAGCATCACTGGGGATTCGTCAGAAACACACATCTAATCCCCCATAGCTGTTTTATACAACAAATATGACAAACTGCTTATTCTTTTCCCTTTTAGTATAAAACCGATTAGGAGCCTCACAGTTTATGGATTGTAGTTTTAGCAGGGGTGGGATTCTATCTGTTCAGACCGGCTCTATAGAACCAGTTCTTATGATTCGGAGAACTGGCAAATCATGCCCCCGGCCGGGCCCTGCCCCTGTCCGCACGCCCCTCCACTGCCCGCCCAGTCAGTCCTTATCATGCAGGGCAACATTGCACGCATGTCTGACATCGCTGACTGCGCTCTTCCCTGCCCAGTCACTCCTTAAGGTAGTACTTTGTTTTCCCTCCTCCCGACAATCAGCTGTTCCTATGATCAGCTGTCCTGGGATTCCCCTCACTGTCTTACTGCTTCATCTTGGAAGCTTCCATGAGGCCCAGAAAGGCAAAAAATGGAGGAGGGCACAGCACCCCTCCCCGTGCTCCATTTTTTTGCATTCCTGGAAGCAAAAATTCCCCCCCAAAGGCTCCCCTGAGGCCCAGGAGGCTCAAAAATGGAGCACAGGGGGGAGCTATATGTCCCCCCGTGCTCCATTTTTTGCCTTCCTGGGCCCCAGGGGAAGCCTTCTGGGAGCAAAAATGCCTCCCCCAGGAGGCTTCCCTGAGGCTCAGAAGGCCCCAAAATGGGGGCTGCTGCTGCAAAAAAGCCATGCCCACCCAGTCACATGGCCATGACCACCTAGCCACGCCCACAGAACCGGTTGTTAAAAAATTTGAATCCCACTCCTGAATTTTAATATAGTAGACCATGTGTAATCAACAGACTGGATTTTATCTGTTATTTATTATTTTATTCTAGAATTATTAATTTACCGAGTGTTTTTATTTGTGCTGGTCTCTGATTGTACTAAATTGAATTGATTGACCAGTCATGCCAATTAAAGACATAATTGCAGTTCAGACCACGTCCAGCAAGACAGGAGTTTACAGCTGCTTTCAACAGCCCACTGTGCTCCACAGGGGCCAAACTGCTAATCCCCATTGAAGTGCTTTGAGCTATTGCTTGAAGGGATAGAGAATGAATTCACTGGCAGGGCAGGATTCACAGAAGGCTCACTCATGGCACGTTGTCCCTCCAGGGTTTGCTTTGCATGGAACAAAGTCACCTGGCCTTCTTAGTAACTATGAGTCAACCAAACAAACAATGTCAAGATAAATGTACAAGTCCACAGCCCTTTTACCTACACAGGTAATCTGAAATAATTGCAAATTCAGAATTCAAACACAGTCTGGAACCAACACTATGCAATTCTTTCTTCAACTTTAACCCAAAGCAGCCATTTGGACAGGCAGAAGTCACACATTATTAACTCTAAAATAAGTCCTTATATTTTCTTTCTTTCTTTGTGATCCTTTTTCTCCCTTCTGTCATGTTGACTGTGGACAAGGCTTTTTTAAAAAAAATTCTCATTTCTTTGATTATATGGATGGCATTTAAAAGAATATCTTTTAGAAATAGTCTCTGGTTTGGTGGACCTAACTATCAGTTAAGGTTTTAATTCTAATACATACACTTCTAAGAGTTGTATCCCATCAAACTCAACAGGTTCAATTCTAAATAAAGCCTCACACTTAGAATCATGATTCATCAAACTCAAAGGAATTAAATTAAATTATGTAATTATTATTCTCTAAAATGTAGTTAAATTAAATGTAATTAAAATATAATTTATAACATTAATAAATAGTAATGGGCACCTTGAGTACAATCCCAAAATATCTGGAACACCACTTTCAGTGTTGGAGCATTCACAACCTCTAGAGCAGGGGTTCCCAACCTGGAATATTCCAGGGGGTGTGAGAAAAGTCCAGGTAAATAATAGGATATTGGCTATATGTTGGCATTTTTATTTATTATGCAATGGATTAACCTTGTTTTCATTTTAGAGTTAAGTATCATTATTTAGTGGCCGTCACATACATAGCTGAAAAGATTAAATCCTACCATATATTTAACGCGTTCAGTAGTTCCTAAAGTCTAAATTTCAGGGGGTGCGAGGTTCGAGTGAAATTTCTTTAGGAGTGCGGGGCGAAAAAAAGGTTGGGAACCACTGCTCTAGAGGCAAGTTGTTCCACTGATTAATTGTTCTAAGTGTCAGGAAATTTCTCCTTAGTTCTAAATTGCTTCTCTCCTTGATTAGTTTCCACCCATTGCTTCTTATCCTGCCCACAGATGCTTTGGAGAATAACTTGACCCCCTCTTCTTTCTGGCAGCCCCTGAGATAGTGGAACATTGCTATCATGTCCCCCCTAGTCCTTCTTTTCATTAAACTAGACATACCCAATTCCAGCAACCATTCTTTATATGTTTTAGCGTCCAGTCCCCTAATCATCTTCTCTGTACTCTTTCTAGAGTCTCAACATCTTTTTTACATCATGGCGACCAAAACTGGATGTAGTGGCCTTGCCAAGGCATTAGAAAGTGGTATTAATACTTCACATGGCCCTTTCTTTAGACCAGCAAACTTAAACCAAATCAGCATATTCATTTCTGAAACACAGGAATACTAACATCCAACAACTGTTCTCAAAGATAAGAGAGGAAGCTCGGAGTTGACATCACACAAGAAAAATTTGAGAGTTTTGTAAAACAAAAGGCAAATGATGGTAGCAACTGAAATGTGTAAAATTATGCCCAGGTTGACAAAAGTGAGCAAATCTCTTACATGTTATGAGAATCCTGGATCCCTGGACCTAAAATATTAGAGCAGTGTTTTCTCAGCCTTGGCAACTTTCAAACGGGTGAACTTCAACTCCCAGAATTCTCCAGCCAGCATGCTGGCTGGGGAATTTTGGGAGTTAAAGCCCACACACCTTAAAACTGCCATGGTTGGGAAACACTGTGTTCAACAAGTTTCAGTGGTGTTCACACAGCACACCAAATCTATATAAGTCATCAGGGAGTGGCTTGAGAAGAAGAGATGGTTCAACAAGCACTATTAGTTTATTTGGTTTTACGTTTAGCCACATGGATGAATTAAATCACTATTTCATTGAGTGCATTTGCTCGATGCAGTAGAACTGAAAACAGATGAACAGATAATAGATAATAGATAATCAGAGTTGGGAGGGACCTTGTAGGTCATCTAGCCCAACGCCCTGCCCAAGCAGGAGACCTGTGGATTTCATGCTGGCCACAGGACCATATAGAATTGGGAGTTGACGTCCACAGAATTCTGGGAGTTGACGTCCACAAGTCTTAATGTTGCCAGGTTTGGATGTAGACTTTCTCAGCAGATGTTGAATTGCTAAATCTGGGAGATGTCCAATCTGTGGACCTGGGGATCCACTGTTCTTCTCAGTGATTCGCTTTTGACACTGATATATTTTTCCTCCTAGGGGTACCATCCACCAGAATCACACTGATTTCACCTTCTTTGCTGGGAACCTTGTCAACCAGGTATACAAGACAAGGGGTACCATTTATCCCTACTTCAACTCCCAGCTGGCTGGAGAATTATGGGAGTTGAACTCCACAAGTCTTAAAGTTGCCAAGTTTGGGGACCCCTGGTCTAATCTTAAGTAGCAATATCTTGACCTCTTAGTGTCTACCTGAGATTACAACTTGTGCTTAGCCAGGAGTTAACCATGGCTTATGGATAAACCCACACGTAAACTAAGGTACACACACACACAGGAGTCAATGTTCACACAAGATTTTCTAAGCCAATTTTCTGCAAGGTGCGCATCCAAGGAGCGACTTTCCAGCCCTGGGATAACGGAGCCAGCCCTCTTTCTCACGTTCTTGTTGAAACGAGAGGCCCGATCCCCAAGCCCCGTCGGTTCCACCGGGGCAGCTTTCCCCACTTCCCGTCCCGCGGCGCCCGTTGTGCCCCTACCTTGGGAGTCTGGCCCACCATCACGTCGGTGCAGCCGACCGGATAGGCGCCCTTCCCGTGGGGCAAGCCGAGGGACTGCGTTACCCCCATCCTGGAAGCTTCGTTCGTCGCCTCCCGCGGAAAGCCCGAGGCGGCCTGAAAGGACAGCGGTCTGACGGCTCTCCGAGGCTGGGAGAAGAGAAAAAAGGGGCCGAGCGCCGTTTCGCTTCCTCCTCTCGCCCTCTCCCCGGCCATTGGCTGCCGGCGGAGGGAGCCGTCTGCGGCCCGGCCCGGGGGAGGGAAGGAGGAGCCGGGAGGGACCGAAAGGAGGAAGCTCCGAAGACGAGAGAGAGCTAATCTCGGAGGCAAACAAGGGTTTGTTTCAGGACTCTGGATCGCGTGTCCAGGGCGCGCAGCCAAAAAAGCCAAAGGTTTCCACCTTTGCTCGGTTGGTTCGGGAGGAAGTTGGAATTCAGCACCGCTGCACAAAGGCAGCTTCAGAAAACAGCACTGTTGGGTCACAACTTACTTAAAAAAAAACCTCTATATGTATTTGTGTGTGTGTATGTATATGTATGTACATATGTATGTATATATATGTATCTTATGTATCTATCTATCTTCGGTCCGATCTAAGTATAGTATATAAAATCATACATTGCAACGTCCTACCAGTCAATGAATACTTCAGCTTCAACCATAACAACACAAGAGCACACAATAGATACAAACTCAAGGTTAATCGCACCAAACTTGATTTCAGGAAATATGACTTCAGCAACAGAGTGGTCAATGTCTGGAATACTCTACCTGATTCTGTGGTTTCTTCCCCAGACCCCAAAAACTTTAACCTTAAGACTGTCTACTATTGACCTCACCCCTTTCCTAAGAGGTCTGTAGATAAGCGCACCAACGTGCCTATCGTCCCTGTCCTATTGTTTCTTTTATTTTTCTTGTATGTACCCATTTCATGTATTCATAACTACAGTATGTTATCTTATACCTGTTATCTTGTAAGCAACTGACAAATCAAATAAATAAATAAATAAATAAATCTATCTATCTATCCATCCATCCATCCATCCATCCATCCATCCATCTATCCCTCTATCCATCTATCTATCTATCTATCTATCTATCTATCTATCTATCTATCTATCTATCTATCTATCCTCTTTCTTCCATCCCCTTTTCTTTTTCCTTCCCTTTTCCTTTCCTTTCTAATTCAAGGCAGCGAACATTCCTACTCCTCCAGTTTTCCACTCAGCCCACCTCATCACTCTGCTGAACACTTAATTCTTACAGTTCTGTCTGTTTGTCTGTCTGTCTGTCTGTCTGTCTGTCTGTCTCTATCGATCTATCTATAATTTACCCATTATTTATCCTTATCTTTTAAAGGTAAAGGTTCCCCTCGCACATACCTGCTAGTCATTTCCGGCTCTAGGGGGCAGTGCTCATCTTCATTACAAAGCCGAAGAGCCAGCGCTGTCCGAAGACGTCTCCGTGGTCATGTGGCCGGCAGGACTAAACACCGAAGGTGCACGGAATGCTGTTACCTTCCCACCAAAGTGGCCCCTATTTTTCTACTTGCATTTGTTATTTATTAATCTGTTGCTCTGCGTGTATGCTGAGTGCTTCCGTACCAGAGAGAAGTTCCGTGTGAGTTGAATTACACTTGGCTAAATAAAGTACAATTCAATTCAATTCCTTCTTCCTCCTCCTCCTATCTTCCCCACAAGAACCCCTTGAAATGGGTTGGGTGTGAGAGGATGATTGGCCCAAGGTCACCCAGCTGGCTTTCATGCCTAAAGGCAGGACTAGAACTCACGGTCTCCTAGCCAGCCCCTTACCCACTACACCAAATTCCAGCTTTACTCTACATGCCCCTGGCTCCATATTGTAAGTCCTCCTTTGCCACTGGGCTCCAGCTGGGTTCCTTCTCTGGCTCTGCTTGCGTGCATGTGTGCATGAGCCTGTGTAAATACACATGCCACTGCTATTTCCACTCCCCTGGAAAGGTAAAATGGCTTGTGCCCAGAAATGCAGAATCACAGGTTCCTCTCCTGGTTTTACTCATTTTAAAAATATCCTTATGCAAAAGAAATCTGCCATATTTTGATGGCTAAGCAAGGTATTTCAAAAGACTGTAAAAGGATGGACATAGATGAACTGCGAAATTACAGATGAACAGTAGAGGGCAGCAAACTCTTAGATGGACACTTCACTGCTGCCCTCTGCTGCTCATCCAGATTTTCACAGTCCAGAAGCAGGAAGATATTGAAGTTTAATGAAGACCACCCACAGCCCCAGGGGAGGGTGGAATTCACTCCAATTTTCAGACAGACTCATATTTTTCATTCAAGGCAAGAAAACAAGCAGCCTGCATATAAATCTTGCTGTCAACTCATAAAACATTTCTATGCCTGTTTTAGAGCTGCCATGGACAAGGGGGTGGGGGGAGAAGGAGCAGTGTGGCAGTTTAAAACCAAAAGTGCATTCCATTAGGTGTCCCAAAATTGGC
Source organism: Notechis scutatus (assembly GCF_049901735.1). Lineage (NCBI taxonomy): Eukaryota > Metazoa > Chordata > Lepidosauria > Squamata > Elapidae > Notechis > Notechis scutatus. The sequence goes on from NC_142016.1 coordinate 10,784,783, forward strand.
TTCATACAGGTCGTGCCGATATATTCGCTCCTAATTCTTTGAAGTTTTCGAAGCTTGGCTTGAGGATCCTGATTTAATTAGGGCAACTGCTAGAATCCTGACACCTGCATTGTCAGTACTTTGGAATTCTCTACTTGCCCTTTTTTATTGGGTGTTAACTTCAATGGATAAGAAACAAAGTGGAAGGACTTCCGGTGGCATTTCCGATGATGATGGATCAGAGACCGTGATCATGTGAGGTTTTGATCTGTGTTTCCCTTGTTGGAAGAGTCCCTACAGGACCGGAGTCATCTGACCCACCTTGGAGGGGTGGGAGAAGAGGGGGAGACTGCCAACTGGGTCGAGGGGAGCCACATCTCCCCTCCCTAGCTGGGTATTACTCCCCTGGAAGACAGGGAGAAACGGCAGTCTAAAATGGCTGCCCTGAAGACGAAAAGCTGCCGGGACCCAAAGTTTTGTGCTGGAGGGGAGAAATGGTGAGCGACGTGTAACCAGATAAAAGAACTGATTTTTTTCTTAACAACTCCTAGAAGTAGCAAGAAAGTGCCCTCACACAAGAGTATCACAGCAGCAAACAGAAAATAAGAGGAAAATACAAGGTAAACAAAATTGGAGTATAAAAAGTTACAACGAAATTAGAGACTAAATTTTAAATAATATAAATTGGCATTAATTAGGCATTTGATAAAATGCTGGACTTGCCTGGAATTGGTTATTATTAAGGAAATTAACCGTGGAAATGGTTGGAAATTAATTTTTAACATACTTAAAAGAGTAAAGAAAAGAACTTTGAAAAGTGGAAAGTGATACAGAGCGCCATCTAATGGTCAAAGGCTTTTTTTCCTACAAAATCTTATGGAAATTTACTGGACTCATAACTGTTATGAAACAAAAGATAAATAAAATAAGGACCCCGGAATTTTTTTTAAAAAAAAAAAAGAGGGAGAAACTCTACTAAGAGGATATACAAATGCAATTTCCTGGGACTGTTGGGTGTTGATTGTGAAAGAGACAGAAGGATTAACAAGAGAAACAAATATAAAAGGAGACTTTTGGCAAGGATTGCAATAAAAGACTTTGAATATTAATAACTGATTATAAAAAAATGGAATAAATAAGCAAAGACTTTAAGTTGGAACTGCAAACTGTAAGAGGAATGCTGAAAGAAAGAAGGGAATTATTGGAAATATTGGAAAAGAAAATAATGGTGATGGCAGAAGGACAAAGAAATTCCAGTGAGGCAGAGTTAAAGGAAGAAGAAAGAGGCTCAGATAGACATGGAGAACAAGAAACACTGCCAAAAGACACTAAAGGAATTAAAACTATGACATTGATGACAGAGTCAATAAATAAAAGAGAAAATGCTCCCAGGATTAAACAAAAGAAGAAGAAAAATTATACAAGAAGAAACTTCAAAAAAGAGAACAGGAAAGTGGGGGGGAGAAGATGGGTGAAATGTTAGCATGAAAGAAGGAAGATCAGGGAAATTTAGAAAAGGGAAAGTTGGCTAAAATTAAAAGAAATAATAAATCCAAAAAATTCAGAGATAAGGGTTAGGGATTCTATAAGGGGGATACCACATGGAATATATATTAGTATTTAGTTTAAAACTTGTTGGGAAACACCTTAGGAATGTATAATTACATATATATATGACTATGAACTGTATATAAAACGGGTTGTTATGAATCCTTTTCTTCGAGGATTAAAATAAGGGAATGGAAATGAATTAAAAATATGATTATTAATGATTATAAGTAAAGTGAAGATAAAAGGAGAGATATTAAGAAGTTATTTTAGTGATTTACTGGAGGGGATATATACAGTTGACTATATATACAGTTGATTATTTAATAGATACTAGAATTGTATAACGAGAATATTTTATTATGATTAAAGTAGGGGAATGGAAAATACCATGTGGATCCTAAATATATTGGTTTTATTATATTTTTACTGTTTTTAGATTGTTTATTATATATTGGCCTAGAGGAAATTAAGGAAAATAATGACGTGTAATATAAAATAAAATAGGTGGTAAGCTGAAAATGGAAATAATAGGGGATAAAGAATTGAAAACTTATGTATGGGTGAAATGATATTGATATTGAATTAATGAACTGATATATGAATTGCAAATTTATTTAAAGATGAGTGAAATGGATAATAATATGAGTTAATATTATATAAGATTAATGGAAATGAAAATATGACTGTGTATAAGTGTTATAATCTGGAAACATGTTGCTCACATGAAAAGATGTATAAAATTTAAAAAATAAAAAACTTTTTACAAAAAAGGAAAAGAAACAAAGTGGAAGAAAAAAAATTAAATTGGTAGAAGAGATAAAAATTGTTGACGATTCAGTGTATTTTCAGGAGTCTTAAAAATGCCCTGTGCAGATTTAAGGCCTCAGTTCCCCAAGAAAGCATTCCTGGAAGATGCTTTTTCAGGTTTTATCAGGGACAAATCCCCTTTTGTTTATTGCTGCTTTTTGTAAACTACAAAAAATATGTGCAAGGGTGTTTCTCTAGCCTCTTTAATTTACTATTTTTTCTCCCTCCTTCCTTACACCTTCAATCACTGAGGCCATTTAAGATTAGACAGACCTAAAAGGAAGGTTTTAAAATAAATCAAAAGACCAACATTTTTATTACTCAGTCAACATTCCAAGCCATTTTTATTCTCCAAGGCTTTTAACAGATGATTGATGTCGATGGCTCTTATTTCTTCCTTTTTATAGAGATTTGTGGCAATTGTGGTCATAAAAGGAGTGTGCAAAAATCTTACATATACAACGTTATTACTGGCTATAATGCTGAACTTCTGAATATGATGGGGACTGCTGTCTGATTTACTTATATCCCCCTGAAATGGCTTAATAGAATTTTCACACCGATGCTGGTAAAGTGTCTTCTTAAAATAAATGGTATGAAAATGCTATAAATATTACACAGTCATGATTAAGATGTCCCTATTGAGAGGGTGGGTGGGAACAGTTGTAATGCAGAAATCTTTCTGTCAGCCCAGAGTCACCTTGTAGGGCAGATGGGCAGCACAAGAAAGAAAGAAAGAAAGAAAGAAAGAAAGAAAGAAAGAAAGAAAGAAAGAAAGAAAGAAAGAAAGAAAGAAAGAAAGAAAGAAAGAAAGAAAGAAAGAGGAAGGAAGGGAGAGAGAGAGAGAAAGGAAGGAAGGAAGGAAGAAAGAAAAAGGGTGGGAGGGAGGAAGGAAGGAGAGAGAGAGAGAAAGGAAGGAAGGAAAGAAAAAGAAAGGAAGGAAGAGGGAGGGAGGAAGGAAGGAGAGAGAGAGAGAAAGAAAGAAAGAAAGAAAGAAAGAAGGAAGGAAAGAAAGAAAAAGGGAGGGAGGAAGGAAGGAGAGAGAGAGAAAGAGAAGAAAAAAAAGGAAAGAAAAGAGGGAGGGAGGGAGGGAGGAAGGAAGGAAGGAAGGAAGGAAGGAAGGAAGGAAGGAAAGAAAGAAAGAAAGAAAGAAAGAAAGAAAGAAAGAAAGAAAGAAAGAAAGAAAGAAAGAAAAAGAAAGAAAGAAAGAAAGAAAGAAAGACAATACAGTTATTGTACAGACAGTCATATGACATATGACCTTAATGGAGCCTGTCCATTACAGTTGTACATACATTGAAACCTTAGTGCTCAGTTGCTTTGAAACTCATCAAATTTGGTACTCAATGCATTTTGATGCGAAAATTTTGCCCCGGTACTTATCGTTTGTTTGGTACTCGATGCATAAGCTAGAACTTGTCAGTGTCGGCTGCCTTGTGACTCACTACATTATGGGTGGTCCTTGACTTACAACAATTCGCTTAGTTCGAAGTTACAACGACAGTGGAAGAAGTGACTTGTGACCATTTTTGACACTTATGGCTCTTGCAGCATCCCCACGCTCACGTGATTTACATGCAGATGCTTGACAACTGACTCATATTGATGACCATTGCAGTCATGGGATCCCCTTTTTGCGACCTTCTGACAAGCAAAGTCAACGAGGAAGCCAGATTCACTTAACAACCGTGTTACTCATTTAACAACTGCAATGACTTATCAAATGTGGCAAGAAAGGTCCTGTCATGCCCCTGTTCTTTCTATTTTTGTGACTTGGTTATTTTTGTGTCACACCCCTTTGGGTCATCACAGGTCTCTAAAATGGGGCAAGACTCACTTAGCAAATTTCTCACTTAGCAACATAACATTTGGGCTCAATTGTGGTCGTAAGTCGAGGACTACCTGTATTCCTTATAGAAAAAAAATGTTTGGGTATTCATCGGTATTGCATCTCCCGGAACCAATGAAAGATGAGGACCGAGGCACCACTGTATGTTGTGGCTGTTGTAAAACAGGTTGGTCACATAACCGACCCGATTTTGCAACCTTTTTTGTAGCAGTCGTAAAGCGTACACAGTGGCCATTAAGCAAACCCATTGTTCGCTATGATACAGATATGCTGGAAACTGGAAGTGCTGGTTTTTGGTAAAAGTGCAGCCAATGACCACAGGGTGCTGCAAATGGCATAAATGCAGCCATGCTACCAAGTTCCCCGTATGACCACAGGGTGTGTGGGGTTTGTTTGTTTTTTTTTCCAACCATCCAAACTTGGAATGTGGTTTAACTTTATAAGACTCCTTTTTCAGATGGGACATAAGTCAAGTACAGGCAAGCCTTACTACCTGCAAAGCTACAGAAATAGAATTTTGCCGGTCTCAGTGTGCTTCCCCTTTGGAAGAGGGAGGGGCTTGTCTAAACCTTTTTTCCCCCCACATTTCTTGGTTTGGGCTCAAGCCCCGCTTATCTAACCGTTGCCTTGATCGTGCCTTTTCCTCCTGTCCTACAAGGTCATTTCCCTATTCTCTCTCCAATAGACGTTTTGCAACGAAGAGAACTGGATCGCTCTTACCGCTGGTGACCTACTTGTTCTGTAACTGATCAAGTTTAAGGGTTTATTCCAGGGGCGTCAAACTCGATTTCATTGAGGGCCGCATCAGGGTTGTGTTTGACCTTGGGGGGCACGGCTGGGGGGGCGTGGCCAGCTCGTCACTTGTGTCGGGGGCGTCTGTGGTAGCCCAAGTGTTCTGTCAGAGAAAATCGACTCCCGAGCTCCGTTTTCAGCTGTGATGGCCTCCTGCAACCCTCTGCCAGCGAAGACAGAGCTCAGGTGGGCTCTGTTTTCACTGGCACAGACCCCACAGGCTGATCCTTTGCTGCTTCTAGGGTGGCCCTGTGGGCCAAATCTAAGAACCCCACAGGCCGGATCCAGGGTCTGGGCCTTGTGTTTGACACCCCTGGTCTATTTGAATTTTCAGCAACCTGGTTCCATTTTAGTTTTTAGAAGAAATATGCAGGTTGGGATTTTTAAGCCCAATAGCAGCGAATGAGCGCCAAAGAATGGAGGCCTTTGAACTCTGGTGCTGGAGAAGACTCCTGCGAGTCCCTTGGACTGCAAGGTGAACAAATCGGTCAGTCCTAGAGGAGATCAAACCTGACTGCTCTTTAGAAGGCCAGATCCTGAAGAGGAAACTCAAAGACTTTGGCCACCTAATGAGAAGGAAGGACTCATTGGAGAAGAGCCTAATGCTGGGAATGATTGAGAGGAAAAGAAGAAAGGGATGACAGAGAATGAGGTGGCTGGTGTTCTGACCCAAACTTGTTCCAAGGAAACAAACACGAAACAGAGGTAACAGAAAAACCTTTTAATGATTCTTTACGAATTCTGTTCCTTCACGGTTAAAAGGCTGTTTCAAATTAATTATTTCTGATAAGAACGAGCCTTGCCAAGGTGGTGCAAGGCTGCCAAGAATACTAGATAAAGTTACTAAGAAATATTTCAAACACAAAGAGTCTCCAAACACCAACCCAGATAATCCAAACATCCACAAGGCTTCAGTGCAAAAACTTCTTTGCTTCCTTCAAAGAACTCCGGTTTCTCAGCTGGCTTTTATCTCTTAAGGGAGGGGCCATTACCTTGCAGCCTTACTCCCGAGTTGCCCATGCTGCTGCAGCTGCTCTTTCCTTCGAGCAGCCCTGCGCGCATGCGCACTGGGCACAGGCTCCTCGGGAACCTCTTCATCACTGCTGCCAGCCTCCACAATCTCCGAAGGCAGCATTCCACTCCCTGATGGTCCTGGCCCCATCCCTGCATCACACGCAGGCCCCTCATCTGAGTCCTCGCTCTCCAAGACCTCAGCTGTTCGCACCTGCTGCCGGCGAACCACAACAGCTGGATGGAGTCACTGAAGTAGTAGGTGTGAGCTTAAATGGACTCCAGAAAATAGTAGAGGACAGGAAGGGCTGGAGGAATATTTTCCATGGGGTCGCGATGGATCGGACACGACTTTGCAACTAACAACAAGCAGTGACGGGGAATTACCTATTCATGTCTCCTGAGATGTAGGCTGGACTCATTCTGGCTAGTCGGTTAGAGCTTCAGAAAATCAAATCAAAGGAATTAGGCCAGCCCACAATCTTACACCGAAGGAACTTCATTTCCTTCCAATGTCTCAAGTGCAGGTGATTTAATTAAATTTGCTGCATTTAAGGCAGTAAACAATATGATTCCACTGTATTAACTTTTCCTTCTAACCTTTTACAAATTACAGTTTGGTCGTAGCTTTTGGAGTGTTAGGGATTTTTATGCCATCCTGGAAATGTTAATGGCCTATCTCTCTATTTTATAGATTGAACAATTAAAAGAATAGCAACAGAGAGATAGCTCTCTGCTGCCTTCTGTTGGTCATCTATATATTTTTTTCCCTGCCCAATTGTGGTAGCCAACTTACAATTTTCAATGGAAAAGATTCCCAGGCAAGATTGCACCTCACTGAATTAAGCATTCTTGAATGGTCAGACCTAGTTAATACAAGGATGGAATATGAACCAGGAAATCCTCAGGCTAACTACACTAAGAAGTTGAAAAAAATGTGAACGATGGCAACAGAAAACTTCTCTACTACCCTAGAAGCCATGTGAATTTTGTATTGGGAGTTACTAGGAGTCAAAGAAGACTACAGATGATCCTCAAAAAAAGGGACTTATGAAAAAAGGTGACTTATGACCATTTTTCATAGTTACAACCTTTGTAACATCTTCATGATCATGTGATCAGAATTCAGATGCTTGGCAGTTGGTTCATTGTCAGCCTTCAAGAATCCTTCTTCTGCTTGTCTTTCTGGCTGCCATGGAAACGGGGGAGGGAAGATTAATTGGGCTTTGTGGGGGTGGGGGAAGAGTGCTGGAGGCTTGAGATGGTGAATTGTAAAACTTGGGAAAACTTTCTGACTTGCTTATTGCGCAGCTGCAGCATCTTATCTATCCAGGCCAAGGTCAATGGCCAGATGTCTGAAACACCACCTGAAGATGCCCCACATGACATCAGATTGGATGGCCAGTTGGAACTCTTGTGGGTGGAAATGTTGCCATAACTTTGTAGATGTGATTTTCGCGCCTAATGCCTCAGATCTTGAATTCTTTTGATGCTACCACTTTGATTTCCAGTAAAAGCCCTTTCCTCTACAACGATGGAGTTTAAGGTTTTCTTTCTTGGATTTTGAATGACCATCGCTGTGTCCCAAGGTCGTGGTTGTAAGAATGAACCAAGGCGCTGTTTGCAACTTTTTGACAAGCAAAATCAATGGGGAAGCCAGATTCACTTAAATCACTGGGTTGTCAACTTATCAATTGCAGTGATTCACTTTAACTGCTGTGGCAAGAAAAGTTGCAAGATGGGGCAAAACTCACTTAACAAATGTTTCACTTAACAACAGAAATTTGGGGCTCAATTGTGGTCATAAGTTGAGGACTACCTGTACAGTCTGGGTGTTTCTCAATCTTCACAACTTTAAGATATGTTGTGGTCCACCACCAGCAGGTACAGACGGCTGAGGTCTCGGAGAGCGAGGACTCAAATGAGGGGCCTGCGTGTGATGCAAGGATGGGGCCAGGACCATCAGGGAGTGGAATGCTGCCTTTGGAGATTGTGGAGGCTGGCAGCAGTGATGAAGAGGTCCCCGAGGAGCCTGTGCCCAGTGCACGTGCATGCAGGGCTGCTCAAAGGAAAGAGCAGCTGCAGCAGCATGGGCAACTCGGGAAGTAAGGCTGCAAGGTGATGGCCCCTCCCATAAGGGATAAAAGCCAGCCCTCAGGGGTTGGGTTCTTTGCAGGAAGCAAAGAAGTTCTTTCAACTCCAAGTTCTTGTGGAAGTTCTGTCTATTCTGGTTTGTGTTTGGAGACTTTTGGTTTTGGATATTTCCCTGCAATCAGGGGTGGGATCTGACTGGTGTAACTACTGGTTCAGTGCTTTACGATTTGCGCACAAAGCAGCTGAGGTTATAAAACCAGGAAATAAAGGTCAGGTAAGAGCCCGGGTGGGCGGGCCAAAACAGCAGCAGACATAGAACCGGTTCTTTGTCTGCTGCTCTTCAGAGCTACCGGTTCTACAGAGCCGGACAGAACCAGTAGAATTCCACCCCAACCTGCAATTTATCTTGTGTTCTTGGCAGCTTTTCACAACCTGAAAGGGCTTGCTCTTATTTGGGACAATTAGTTTTAATGATTCTTTGCTGTGAATGAACAGAATTCACAGAGACGCATTAAAAAGGTTTGCTTTTATATATACTCTGTGTTTATTTGATTTGAACAAGGCTTGGGTCAGAATAAGATGGATGGATTTGAACTCCCAGAATTCCCCAGCCAGCATTCTAGGTGTTGCAATTCACCCATCTGAAAAATATTGGAAATGGAGAAACATTGCTGTAGTCTGTAAGGTTTGGTTCTGGTGGTTAAGACCCATGAGTTAAATTTGCACACAACATTGGAAAAATGTACATCACTGTGGTTTATTGGTGTAAAAAAATGAGGTTTTTCTAGTTGGCAGAGAATGTGTTTGCTGGATTTCATGAATCTGACACAATTTTCACAAACCTATATATTACAATAATTATTATATAAGCTTACCCCCACCTTGGTGGTATGTTTTCCAGCTGTTGTCTGTTCAGCAGGCTGCCCTTTGCTGTAGCCATGATGACATAGCACCTTCCCTTTAATAATCGGTTAGGCTGTTGAATGCTGAGCAGATCCCATTGTGGTTTGAAAACTACAGTGCAGGAAACCAAAGATTATTTGCTTATTTTGCAAATAATAGTTCCAGCTAAAATGTTAGCATTGTTCTGCATTGGCTTTCCCTGCCTGGAACTGTCACGAATGGCTTCTTCTGAACTCTAAAAACCCTTGTCTGCGTTAAACTAATTTAGTGAATTGAAGGCCATATCCTCGTGCAATCTACACAAATTGTTTTGTTCTCAATCTACAAAGAGCAAAAATATTTAATTTTGTTCTTCCAGCTACTGAGGAAGAATATCGGACTTTTGTGACCGGATCTGGAGGAGATGATGGGACCAGATCAAAGCTTCTAGTCCAACCCCCGGCCCAAGGCAGAAGTCCTCCTGTTGTGCCAGACAAGTAGCTACCCAAACTTTTCTTGAAAGCCCCCAGTGATGGAGCACCCATAACTCTGGGAGGTAAGTTGTTCCATTGATTCATTCTTCTCGCTGTCAGGAAATTTCTCCTTAATTCCAGGTTGGATCTGACGAGCTTCCATTCGGTGCTTCTTGTTCTACCCTCAGGTGCTATGGAGAACAAACTGATCCTCTTCTCTTTGAGGGCCCTTCAAGTATGGAAGATGGTTATCACGTCTCCCCTAAGCCTCCTCTTCCTTAGGCTAGATATCCCCTAGCAGTTCATTGTACAGTATTTCAACCTCCAAGGCCCTTTATTTTCTTTGTTGCTCTTCTAGGGCTTCAGCATTTTAACAACGGCATTTTGCTCGTGCTCCCAAAAGAAGATCTTCATTTTACCAGGAGACATGCGTATTTGGAGCAGTGGTGGGACTCAATTTTTTTTACTACTGGTTCTGTGGGCATGGCTTGGTGGGTGTGGCTTAGTGGGCATGGCAGGGGAAGGTTACTGCAAAATCCCCATTCCCTCCCCACCCCACTAACCTGCTTTCCAGCTCTGTTCTCCTGTGCAGGGCAACCAAAGAAGACTCAGCCAATCAGCTGGGACTCAATGGGAGGCAGAGAATAGATGGGGGTGGGGCCAGTCAGAGGCGGGATTTGCCAGTTCTCCGAACTACTCAAAATGTCTGCTACCGGTTCTCCTGAACTGGTCAGAACCTGCTGAATACCACCTCTTATTTGGTGCACAGAATGTGAGAGGCATGAATGAAAAAAAAAACATGGAATTGTTAACAAGGACAAAAAATGTATCAGATTGAATGGAACAAGTCAACTGAGGAAGACCAATAATGGTTGACTGGAGAGTAAAAGCTGAATAAAAGGGAGGAATTTCAAATAGGAAGGGGAGTTGGACTGGATTAACAGGAGATAACAGTCGATAAAGTTTTGCAAAGATAATTCCTGGAGTACTATTGCCAACATCTGATTCAAGCAAAGAGAAACACATTCTACCCTTGGATCCCCATCAACGCCCAACCGAATCAGATCTATTATATAATAGGAAACAGGTAGAATCTAGTGAGCCAGAGCACATCCGAGTGCAGATTGTGGAACGGATCATTAATTATTGGTGCCAAATATGCCAGACGTGGCAGCAAGATTTGATCTGAAGGAGATAAAGAAGGTATATATAAATAATGTAAGCAATAGATTCAGTATGTGTATGCAAAAGAGACTCTGATGTGTTGGATGTGCGAGAGGTGTGGGTGGAGAGGAGAGAGGCTTAATAGAAATCAAAGCAGAAGACAAAAATATTTTCCCAACATTTCAAAGAAGAAAAGATCCAAGTGGCTTTGAGAATAGCTGTCAGGATATATGAAGGAAGACAAAGCTTTGGACAACAAAAGGGACGAAGAAGAACTGGATGCAGATTTACAACATCAAACAAGAAAACGTAGCCCAAGAATGCAACAAACAGAGGGAAAAGAAATGGAAAAATGAGCTAGGAGAAACAACAGGAAAATTTATCACCAAGGAATACATAATCACAGAAGAGATCTGATAATTGGGGTTAAAAGAAGATGGGAGGGCTATAACCAATCCTTTTGCAAACTAGTATGCAATAATAAAAACACTTCCAAAGAGAGAATATCTATATATCTATCTACTATCTACTTACCTGTCTTTATATCTATCTATCTATCTATCTATCTATCTATCTATCTATCTATCTATCTATCTACCTACCTACATACCTACATCTATCTATCTATCTATCTACCTACCTACCTACATCTATCTATCTATCTATCTATCTATCTATCTATCTATCTATCTATCTATCTATCTATCTATCTATCTATCTATCTATCTACCTACCTACATACCTACATCTATCTATCTATCTATCTATCTACCTACTCCCTCTATCTATCTATCTATCTATCTATCTATCTATCTATCTATCTATCTATCTATCTATCTATCTACCTACCTACCTACCTACCTACCTACCTACTATCTATCTATCTATCTATCTATCTATCTATCTATCTATCTATCTATCTATCTATCTATCATCTATCTATCTATCTATCTATCTATGGAACCAATCCATAAGAAAGGGAAGTAGGATAGCCAATGGGCTAGCTGTCAGATCTGAGACCAGGAGGCACAGATGAAAAACACTAAAGTCTTTAAAGCTGTGGGAGATGAAGCAGTTGAAATGTTCACTGTTCTGTGTCAAAAACATGGAACAAATCTGTGTTTCCTAGAGATTGGAAAAGATCATTAACCACAATGCAAGGATTAAGGCGTCAGGCTAGAAGCCTCAGGAGTCAGCGAGTTCTAGTCCTGGCGTGGGCACAAAGCCAGCTGGGTGACCTTGGGCCAGTCACTTTCTGTGAGCCCTTGGAAGGAAGCAATGACAAACCACTTCTGAAAAACCTTGCCAAGAAAACGGGCAGGCAGTCTCTGAGATTCAGACGTGATAAAAAAAAAGGGGGGGTGGAAATGGGTGCAGCAGGAAACTTTACAAAAAACAAGGGAAGGAAAACATGTAAAGGTTATAGGAAATGTTCCTACCTTCTATGTAACGAAGTAATGGAGTTGTATGAGCTTCTACTTCCCCCTTGCGTTATATTGTGTGTATGCATACAGTGTGAAATGCAAGATAGGCAACACTCATGTAATCCAAGAAGCTCAAAATGGAGCTATCAGCAGCCTTGGGAGAGAGTGACTGGCCTAAAGTCACCTATGACTAAGGTAGGACTCACTGACTCCTGGTGATTGGCCCAAAGTTACTCAACCAGTTTTCGTGCCTAAAACAGGACTAAAACTCAGTCTCCTGGTTCCTAGCCTGGTACATTAACCACTAGACCAGGGGTGTCAAACACACATGGTCATGGCAGCGTCATGTGACATATTGGGACTTCCCCCCCTTTGCTAACTGGTGTGGGTGTGGCCAGTGTGTGACGCATCCGGCCCGCCGGCTGCGAGTTTGACAGCCCTGCATTAGACTAAGATAATCAGCACATAGAAAGTCCTGTATCTTAGACATGCAGTTGAGCAGATGGTGGATTGTATAATGTTGAGCAATGTTGTTAAACTGGGGCAACTTTACGATATGTGGACTTCAACTCCCAGAATTCCCTAGCCTGCATTCTGACTGGGGGATTCTGGGAGTTGAAGTCTGCCCATCTATAGTTCCCAATTTTAAAAAAGATTGGTATAGATCAGGAGTGTCAAAACTCAAAGCCCGGGGGCTGGATCTGGCCCGCAAGGTGCTTAGATCTGGCCTGCCGGGCCACCGTGGAAACAGCAAAGGACCGTCCTGTGGTGCTTCTGCCAGGGGAAAGGGCGCTTGGGGATGGGGCCACCCGCGGCCTTCCTTAGCTCCGTTTTTGATGGCAGAGGGTTGCAAGAAGCCGTTGCAGCCGAAAACAGAGCTCGGGAGCCCGTTATCGCTGGCGGGAATGCTCAGGCCACCAGAGGCAGCCCTGACACAAGTGACGTCAGACTGGCAATGCCCCCCCCCCGGCCACGCTCCCCTACCCACCAAAGGACAAACACAACCCTTATGCGGCCCTCAATGGAATTGAGTGTGACCCTCGTGGTGTAGATGGATGGAATGCACTTACTCCAGAGGTGGTGGTCTTCAGCAGGTTCTGACCAGTTCTGGAGAACCGGTAGCAGACATTTTGAGTAGTTTGGAGAACCAGCAAATACCACCTCTGACCGGCTCCGCCCCCACCTATTCTCTGCCTCCCCAGCCCTAGGTGATCGGCTGGGTCTCCTTTGGTTGCCCTGCACAGGAGAACGGAGCTGGAAAGCAGGTTAGTGAGATGGGGAGGGAATGAAGATTTTGCAGTAACCTTCCCCTGCCACGCCCACCAAGCCATGCCCACAGAACCAGTAGTAAAAAAAAATTTGAATCCCACCACTGACTTAGTCATTACTTAGAGAGAGACTGAAACGATAGCAGTGTAGTTAGTCACTACTAGAGAGAGGTTTCAATGGCAAGATTTGAACATGTACTCACTCAGGGTGGAATCCAATTCAGTGGTGACTCACTGAATTAAACCATTCCTATCTGCCAGCCCTGGTTCTAATTTTTATTTTATTTTTTTGCCAACAGAACATTGAGAACAGAACAGAACATTAAAATCCGCCAGGGGGAGCCCTAACCATAACCATTCGGCTGCCAAAGGCTTTCATTCTTTGCAATCTGATATTGGACATCAACTATATCAAAGCGTTCCTCACTCTGTCCATCTGCTTCTGACATCTGTCAGCAAACTATCTTTGCAAACAGATCAGAAATGAGCCTACTTTAGCAGGAGGGGAGAAACTGTCCAAAGTACCAATAAAGGGGAATTTTTGTAGCTCAGGGTTGAAATGGTATTCAATAGCGTCTAGAGACATTAACAACATCTATAGACTATGCAAAAGAGACAATCAATCAGCCTAAAGGAGAACAAAAAAGATTCCAGCACCTCTCCACCAACAATCAGCACCCAGATCAGCATAGATTAACTCAAAGGTCAACTTCAGACCAACAATCCAGTAAGCAATACCCCAATCAAGAAACTGCCAAAGAGCCATCAGTAAACAGCCCCCAACCAAAGAATCCCTAAGATTCCCATCCACACAGACAGACAGACAGAACAGTGGTGGGATTCAAAAAATTTTACTACCAGTTTTGTGGGCGTGGTTTGGTGGCCGTGGCTTGGTGAGCGTGGCAGGGGAAAGATACTGCAAAATCTCCATTCCCCCCCCACCGCACTAACCTGCTTTCCAGCTCCGTTCTCCTGTGCAGGGCAACAAAAGAAGACCCAGCCAATCAGCTGGGACTCAGGAGGCGGAGAATAGATGGGGGTGGGGCCAGTCAGAGGTGGGATTTGCCGGTTCTCCGAACTACTCAAAATTTCTGCTACCTGTTCTCCAGAACTGGCCAAAACGTGCTGAATACCACCTCTGCACCAGAATATAAATGACAGCAAACAGCACTCCTTACTAGCACTGATGATGTTACGTAGTTTGGGTAATGAAATGTCTGCAAGAAAACAAGCCAGCTCAAAGAGCACTAAGGACCCCTCACTGCCCAAAATGTTTGAAAATGGGACGAATCTGCAGAGAAAAACAAATCTGAAAAACTTCCCACTTTGAGACCAAGGAATCTCGCTCCTCCCTTCTGGTCATATGCACTAAAACATCGCATTGATGCCCAGAAATGGTACACAAATCCACATTATTTTTTTAAAAGTTATTAGATTACTGTCTTTCATCAGCTGCCATGACTGGCATTCAGTTCATTTGTCCCCCTTTTGAAGGTGGGGTGCGGCTGGATACCTGTGGACAGGCAAAAACATGTTTAAAGCCCCTCCATCTCTACCATGATCTCAAAGATTCTTGGCTTACCCAGATAGGTGTTTCTCAGCCTTGACAAGTTTAAAACGGGTGGACTTCAACTCCCAGAATTCCCTAACCAGCATGTAAAAATAACAAAAGGGGGAATAGAAGGTACTCCTCTACTTACAACCATTCATTTAGTGACCATTTGAAGTTACAACAACATTGATGAAAGTGGCGTATGACCAGTGGTGGGATTCAAATTTTTTTTACTACCGGTTCTGTGGGTGTGGCTTGGTGGGCGTGGCATAGCTTGGTGGGCGTGGCAGGGGAAGGATACTGCAAAATCTCCATTCCCACTCCACTCCAGGGGGAAGGTTACTACCGGTTCTCCGATTTACTCAAAATTTCCACTACCGGTTCTCCAGAACTGGTCAGAACCTGCTGAATACCACTTCTGCTTAGGACAATTTTTCACTCTTACGACCACTGCATGGTCATGTGAACAAAATTAGGATGCTTGGTTCTTCATTAAAGAACCACAGTGGCGCAGTGGTTAGAATGCAGTACTACAGGCTACTTCTGCTGACTGTTGGCTGACTGCAATTTGGCAATTTGAATCTCACCAGGCTCAAGGTTCACTCAGCCTTCCATCCTTCCAAGGTAGGTAAAATGATTGTTGGGGGCAATAGGCTGACTCTGTAAACCGCTTAGAGAGGGCTGTAAAAGCACTATAAAGCGGCATATATGGTAAGTCTAAGTGCTATTGCCACTGCTATGATGGTTGCAGTGTCCTGAGGTCATGTGATCACTTTTTGCAAACTCCCGACAAGCAAAATCAATGGGGAAGCCAGATTCACTGAACGATTGTATTACTAATTTAGCAACTCGGTGATTTACTTAACAAGTATGGCAAGAAAGGTTATAAATGGAGCAAAATTCACTTAAGTGTCTTGCTAAGCAACAGGAATTTGGGACTCAAGTGGTTGTAAGTCAAGAACCACCTGTACCTAAATACATTCACTGAGCAGAAAACAAATGGCTATCGGAGCTATTTAATATTATCTACAGCTGAAGGGCAGCGCAGCAGCCTCACTTTTAAACTCAAGCCTGTTTTGTTCTTAATGCTTCGAGCTCATCTCAAAGCAGCACAATTAAAGCTCTTAATTAGCAAGAAAAACCGGCTCTCCCTTTCATTTGAAGCTGTATCACCAGCGGCTTCTGATTTTCATTAAATACACAATGGGATTATGTTGAAAGAGGCACCTTTTAAATAGAACCGCTTTCTCCCTTTATTTATTTATTAAGCGGGGCTTCTGTTTTGAACTTTGTTGAGGGAAAGAACTCACGTGTTTTCTGCAAACAGGCAGAAATCGCTCAAAATGAGCCGGAGGAGAAGAAAATTGTTCCGAGATGGACACATTCCCATTTTGGGGGGAAAGGGGTTTATGCCCAATGCCACTGACATCTGCAAGCTGCAAATGTTTGGGATAGAATTTTTGTTTGGGGTCCTTTCCTGATGGGCTTGGCTCAGTCTAGCTATATATCCTGACCTCCTTCACTTTATCACTCATTGGATAAATAGACAGGAGCATGTCCAGGGTGAAATATAAAAAGATTCTGCTTGGTAGTTTTGCACTCCCTTTCTGTGGACAAGGTTTCTCTAAGAGAAATGATGGCAACTTTACCACCTGTGGATTTCAACCCCTAGAATTCCTGAGCTGTCCACAGGGTGTAAAGTCACCATAGGTGCCCACCTTTGCTCTAAGAGATAGTTCGGAAGATGAAAAAAACTAAAGAAATTGGTACGAAATTCTGAAGGCTGACCTGTTGGGACTACCGCCATTCCGTATAGAAAATCCAGTTGGGCTGATAATGAAAACCTTTCTTCAACTCTGGTAACGGGGTAGCAACTTTGACCATTTCTGAAGGTAGGAAGGTCATGACCAGAATGGTTTTCTCCTCCGAGAGTGTTCTACCACCCATGAACATCTGAACAGGAAGCAATGACCACAATCGGCTTAATGATAGGAGCATTATTGAGAATTCTCTTCCCTAACACTTCCTAGGAATTGTCAAGAAGCTGGAGATATTCTAATCAATTTTTCCCAATCTGGATCCTAATCCTAAACTACAATTCTTATGAACATCAGTCATCCTGATTACAGGCTGAATTGGTTTGTAGTCTAAGATATATATTTTACCTATTATAAATATGAAGAGAATGTCCAAGCAATCTTAGAAGCACTCTGATCCAAATCTATCTATCTATCTATCTATCTATCTATCTATCTATCTATCTATCTATCTATGGCTGCATATCTATCTTTCTATCATCTACTATCTATCATCTATCTATCTATCTATCTATCTATCTATCTATCTATTATCTACCTCAAGGATGGGATTAGAAGCAACCCTGTAGGATGTTTATATATTACATAAAAAGTATTATCTTCAGTTCTTTTCCAAAAGACAAGAGAGAGAGAACAGAAAGGCGAGTCATTCTGCTTTCTATAACATCCCCTCAAAATCTAAAAAATTCAAATGTAGCTGCAACCCTGCTTAGATTGGACTAATGGAGGAAACCGATTGGAAAAAAATGTGCTAAACTTATCTCCAGGGTGATCTTACAAGTAGGAGGGGATTCATTGGACAGTCTAGTCTAGGGTCAGTCACGGTTTATTCATTTAGGCCAGAGGTCTCATTCTCGCGGCCCGCGGGCCAATTGCAGCCCGCAGGACGATATGCTGTGGCCCCCACCGTGATATGAAAGTATAACATTTGAGGATATTTTTTTAACAACATTTTTTGTGGAATCCCTTATGTGGCCCAGCCTCACCCAGACTCTGCCTCCAGCGGCCCCCAGGTAAATTGAGTTTGAGACCCCTGATTTAGGCTAAGCCATGAGGTGGATTGCCTCTCATGCTGTACAAAAGCAGCCATTTTGAATTGTAAAACGTATGTTCATCTAAGTTCATGGCTTAGTAGGATTCATCAGTTTCGGCTTTGTCATTTCTAAGACAAGAGATAGTGAAACTCAGCCACTGTCTCTCAGCCTAACCAATCTTGGTGGGTGGATGGGAGGATACAACAGAGGCTGAAGAGAGAAGCACGTACTTCTTCCCCCAATACCTGCAGGACATAACTGGAACAAGAAAATACATGCACACATAAAAGCACACATTTCTATAACTGAGATAGGTGCAGCCAAGTTGGCTTGAGGGCTGCCCAGGATTTTGAATGACTGATCAAGGATTGAAGTCTAAAAGAGAACAGGAGCAGAACCTAAAATGGCCCCAATTTCTTATTTGATTTATACTGGGATTTTTTTTAATGGAGTGAAAGTACTGCATAAGACACTTATTTTGTCCCTTGAAATCTTTCTGTTACTTCATCAATTTTCCCTCGTTTCCTTTTTCTTTCAGGGGTGGGTGGATTCTCAGAAAAGGAAAACTGATACCTTTTGCACTGTACCTTAATCTGAATTGTTTTCCCCAAGATAAGACCCTCAAATGGAAACCCCTCAAGGGCTTTAACAGCAGAAATGCATAGGAACATTTAATGATGGGTCCAGTGGTGGGATTCAAATTATTTTACTACCCGTTGTGTGGGCGTGGCTTGGTGGGTGTGGCAAGGGAAGGATACTTCTAAAATCCCCATTCCCTCCCCACTCCAGGGGGAAGGTTACTGCAGAGTCCCCATTCCCTCCCCACCCCACTAACCTGCTTTCCAGCTCCGTTCTCCTGTGCAGGGCAACCAAAGGAGACCCAACCGATCAGCTGGGACTCAGGAGACAGAGAATAAATGGAGGCGGGTCCAGTCAGAGGTGGTATTTGCCGGTTCTCCGAACTACTCAAAATTTCCGCTTCCGGTTCTCCAGAACTGCTCAGAACCTGCTGAATATCACCTTTGGATGGGTCCCCATCCAGTCCTTAAGTTTTTCATTTCTTGTTTTAATCAATCGACTCTTTTCTCTTTTTCCCTGTACTCCCTGCAGGACATGGTCCAAAAGATGAAACCACCATGGTGCCATCAAAGCTACATTTGTTTTCTAGGTGATGCACATAAAAAAAAAGGCAGAGCTTTTGATGATTCCATCATGGCTGCCCCTTGTTGTTTTGGATCACACCTTAACAGACTGCCCTGGATAACTGGAAACTCCTTTTGAGAGAAGCTGTACTTGTCGTCCCCCCTTCCAACTAGTCCGATTCTTGCCTGGAACAGACACAGCATGAGGATACAAATGCCGTAACAGAGCAGAAGGATAAACTGAAATTAATGTTTACTAATGAGAGCTGCCAGGTCCTCTGGGGACCAGTTTATGAAAAATAAATCACGCCGTCCTTGCTTTGGAGAACAGGCTGTTAATTACAACTCCCTTCCTTTTGGGACATTTACGGGGAGGCAGAAAGAATAACGGCCCTTTCCGTGCAAGTATTTATGGGGCTTTTCCGGAGCTTTCAGCTGCTCCGTCTCTGTTTTGTTGAATGTCAAAACAAGGTTTGATGCTGGGCCATTATGCGACGTTTGGAAGAAGCCACGACTCAGCCAGGTGAATTTTGAGATACCCTTTCTCTGATCTTGTCCTTTGAGTTCCTCCACCGTCAACAGGATCCATCTTAATGCCTTTTTGGCCTGTCTGTGTTCCCTTGGAGAACATCTCTAGATCTTCATTAGCCAACTCCTTTCACAGGCGAGCTGCCCATCTCTTCTTCCTGCCTTCAATCTCAGTGCGTTTTCCCTTCCTTTCCTCCATCTCACCCATTGACGCCCCTGTGAATGGAGTGGCATGGAAAAAACCCAAATACCATACTCTCGTTTTTCCATTTCAGCCGGTGAGTTTTTATTTCCTAATGAAACCAAAATGATCTGTGTGATTGTTTTTCAAAGATGTACAATGCCAGGCAATTAATGTGATGATTACTCATCGTGCATGAAGTAATGTTAAAAATTACAACCCAGTAGCAATTTTGAGAAAGGCAGTGGAAAAGCTGATGTGGGTAAGAACTTGCAGGGAGCGAAGACATTTCAGGAAATTAAAAAGATAAGAGAGCTGATCTCCAGGTTTCAAACTGGCATCCAAATGCAGGCTGGAAAACATTGCATGTCCTTATAAGGCAATTCAGCTAGGATCTCTGTTTGTGTGTGTATATGTGTGTGTGTAGGGGATAAGTTATGCACATCTTGTGCTACATTTTGAGGTGTTAAGAGGTAATCACAACTGAAAAATATTAAAGCTAACTCTCCCTTCTTGACAGTCTTGGAAAAATAAGAGATCAGTCAATGGCATCTTAATCATGTTTTCATTCCTCAGTTATAGGTAGTCCTTGACTTGTGATCATTTGTTTAACAACCATTCAAAGTTATGACCGTGCTGAAAAAAGCAACTTATGACTAGTCCTTGTGCTTATGACAGTTGCGTGTCTCCACACTCGCATGATCATGATTCAACACATTTACAGTGTTTTCAAGCATCCTGGAGTCACAAGGGTGACATTTGTGACTTTCCCAACCCACTTCCAACGAAGTAAATGGGAAAAGTTGGATTTGATTAATGACCCTGTGATTCACTGAACAACCGTGGTGATTCACCTAACAATCAATGCAAAAAAAAAGTCATTAAAATTGAGTGTGACTATGAAACAATCCTTAAGAAAGTAAAATAAAATTTTGTAAATTATATAAAGATATAAGAATAGTAATCATAGTTAAAGCTATTATTTAGTAGTAGACAAATGTAATATAATGTATTGTGATATTTAAACCAAAAACCTGTGTAGATGCCAAGAACGTTGTTAATACCATGATGTTTTACGATGTAACAAAAGAAAATTAATAAAAATATATTTTTAAAAAATTGAGTGTGACTCACTTAATGACCACCCCACTTAACAGCAAAAGTTCTGGTCCCAATTATGGTCTTAATTCGAGGACGATCTGTATTTACGGGGTTGGAGGGCACTGTCAAAAAGGTCCATTCAAAGTTGGGACCAGGTTTTTGAAAGTCTTGTTCCTATTTTGCGTGTGACACTTGTAAAAAAATAGTTTTGTGTGGTCTTGGCCACAGTCTTGAATTTTTGACACACCCTTTGCTCTTCCCCAGATGTCCCTAGTTGTGTTTGTTTTTAAATTAAAGTATAAAAGGAGGTATTTCTTTCTCTCTCTCTTTTCATGTCGTTTTCATGTCATTTGTACCTCTATAACTGTCTGGTTTGGTGCAGCGGCGAAATAGGACAAGCACAGACTTCAAAGGGATAGTTAGGACTGCAGAAAGAACAATTGCAACCAGCGTGCCTTCCACTGAATCCTGCACAACAGAGGTCTCCAACCTTGGCAACTTTAAGACTTGTGGACTTCAACTCCCAGAATTCTCCAGCCAGCTATGCTGGCTGGAGAATTCTGGGAGTTGAAGTCCACAAATCTTAAAGTTGCCAAGGTTGGAGACCTCTGCTGCACAAGGCAGGAGGAGGACTGAGAAAATATCAACAGACCCCTCACTCCATGGACTTCTCCCTTCGAACACCATTATAAGGCACTGCATGCCAAAACAACTAGACACAGAGACAGTGTTCCCTCATGTTCTAATTATATCTGTAATCTAATACATGCTTGACAAATAAATATATTATTATTAATAATATTATTAAAATTGATAATAATAATTTCCCACAGGATTGTCTTATACATTAGATATTTACCCATGTAGTAGGATAGTATCGCTATTATCCTTCTCATCTTCCTCATCTTCTCATCTTTCCTACTACCTTCTCCCATTAGTATCTTATGACTTATGACTTGTTATTTCTATCTTATGATGTATGATCTGTGATTTATCACGTTGTTGTTTGTATCTACGCTGAGAGCTTATTCACCGGAGACAAATTCCTTGGGTGTCTTAATCACACTTGGCCAATCACGAATATTCTAGTCTATTTTAACCCTCCCTTTTGGCATTCTTCTTGCTGAAAACGTGCCCTATTGAAGCAGCCATTAGTCAAAAAACAACTTTTGACAATTAATAGCAGGACCAACAGCAACAGATGTTGTCCTTGCACGAAACACTAAACCGACGACAGCAAGGTTAGCATGTTGTACAAATTGTAGATGAATTACAAGGACACCCAAATATTGGAACGATGTACACACACAGAACGCTCTGAATATAACATTCCAGGTGGTACTTTTAAGGTGTTCAAAGGGCAGCTTGCCTTATCTGAGGGTCCAAATTTCATCTTTATAATGCTTTCTTTTCTTTTTTAATTGCACTAACTTGAAAGCGGCAGAATAATTAACAGAGCAAGAGCAAGCATGGAACACACATTTAAACTTTTCCTTCCCTCTGGCAGTTTTGGCTTTGGAGAAAATCTAGCACCGGTGCCAATACAGATTCTCCTTTGGCATAAATAGGAGGGGAGGAAGAGAGGAAAATGTCCCGATTGTGCCATTGTAGGAGGAAAAGTGCATCCAGGCTCCTACTTAATGAAAGACCTCAGCGCCTATTTGTCTTTATAAATCATGAGTATGCTTCTTACACGTTACTGTACCTGCATTGGGCCAAAGATCATCTAGAGATGGAGGTTTACCTACCAGGCTGAGCTCTGGTTTGTTTAGCCATAATTTTGTTCGATAAGTCATAATGGGCTGAGGCTTCACAAGATGCTAAATCATGACCCATCATCAGGCATAAATCCAGGGGTGGGCTGCTGGTAGCTCGCACGGGCTCGGGAGAGCCCCTGGCTAAGAGTCTGCAGGGCTCGGAGGACCCCAATAACTTCAGAAAGGCAAGCAGCAAGGGAAAGCTCTTATTAGGCTTAATTGAACTTCTGGGCGTTCAGCCAAGATCATTTCACACCTCTTAAAAGTGTTGCAAGCTAGATAAACAATCCACTCAGCGCTTGCGAGGGAGAGCCATTGAGAAAATCAGATAACATAGCCACTAGCCTCCGAGGGGATTAATTCCCAAATAATAAGAATCACGTAACTCACCAGAAATTCCACTAAGACTCCAAGATTCCTCTCACAGTCACTGCTATTAAGCCTGGCTTCACCCAGTCTTCTATTTAAGTATTAAATGCAACAAAATCATAATCAACTTTTTGGTATATTATCTTTTTTTAGGGAATTAGGGCAAAGAAGCGAAGTCGAGTTGGCCACACCCACCCAGTCACATGACCACCCAGCCATGCCTACCCATCCAGTCATTAGGGCAGAGAGCCCCTTGCTAAAAAATTTGAAGCCCACCCCTGTATAAATCACAGCGACTGGGTTAATATAGCATGATAAGCCTAAATCAAATTGAGTCTCACTGTGGCTTAGCATAACGCATGAACTCAGCCAGTGAATACACAGCAGACAAAAATGATGAACAAGGGGGTCCTTGGTGCTCTCTGAGCTTGGCTGTTTTCTTGCAGACATTACGTTACCCAAACTAGGGGTATGATAATGCCAGACAAGATTGTAGCCGGGTGAATAGGTGGTAGGTTGGGCCAAATGTACCTTAAGGCTCTTTCCATAATTATGTTTTCCAAGCGCTACTCCGAAATTTTTGGGAACAGCTTTGGGAATTATCTCTTCGTATAATCTCTTACCGCATGAGCTGTACCTTGCTTTGCTTTAGGTGGATAAGTATCGAAAAGAAGGAACAATCTAGCTCAGAGCTCTCCAAACTTGGCAGCTTTATGACTTGTGGACTTCAACTCCCAGAATTCTCCAGCCAGCTATGGGTGTGGCTTGGTGGGCGTGGCGTGGCTTGGTGGCTGTGGCAGGGGAAGGTTACTGCAAAATCCCCCTTTCCTCCCCACCCCACTAACCTGCTTTCCAGCTCCGTTCTCCTGTGCAGGGCAGCAAAAGAAGACCCAGCCGATCAGCTGGAACTCGGGAGGCGGAGAATAGATGGGGGGCAGGGCCAGTCAGAGGTGGGATTTTCGGGTTCTCCGAACTACTCAAAATTTCCAGTTTTCCAGAACTGGCCAGAACCTGCTGAATACCACCTCTGTCTTGGGCTGAGAAGGTCTATCATAGCCCAAAAGTTTGCAGGAAGCTTCCATGCTTCTCCACGGATCTCCCCGCTCTTATAGTCCATCCCAACCTTGGCTCTAAGCTCTACAGCTAGGGACTAAAGCAGCCCCCTGCCACAGATGTCCTTCAGCTATTCTAGGTCTGGGATTCCCAGAATTCCCCAACAGCTGGTAGACCACCTGAAGCAATCTGGAATGGCGGCTCAGAGCAGCAGACCGGAGTTGCAAGACGGCTGGCTTCTTCTTGCCTCTTGTTTCTGTTGGCGAGAGCCTGAAACCCCTGGGGCCCTCCTCTGTCTCTGCTCCCCCCACACCCCAAAGTTGGCTGAGGCTGCCAGATCACAAATGATAGCCTTCACAGCAGCGGTGAAATGCTAAAGGGTGGAAACTCAGATGCGGTTGAAAGGGAGGGCGAACCATAAATGTGGGGTTGTGGGAAAAGGAAGTGGGCTTAGATGCTGAGCTTGGGATACAAACCCCGGAAAAGGATCTGGGGGGGGGGGGGAGGATAATCTGGCAAGGCAATCCCACCAGAACTACAGACTCCATTCTAAAAATAAAAACAAAATACCCTATTTACACCACGGATTTAAACCAGTCCCACTTCAACTTTTTTGCTCTGGGGAGCCCTTTTAAAAATTATGGAGGATCCCCAAAGAGTTTTTGTTTGCATGGGGTTAAATTTTTCAATATTCACCATTATGAAAAATTACAATCGATACCCCCATAGAATGCTTATCGCATCGTGCAAAAAGAACAGTATGAAACCCATTATTAATATCAATAGTTTTTCATGAAAACAACCCTGTATTTTTTTTTTAATAAACAGAAAGCAATGATGAGAAGAGCGACCTTGTTCTAAGTGTTTGGAAATATATTCAATATCGGGCAAATAATTTTGATTTTGCTGACCTCTGAGAAGGTCTCGGGAGAATCCTGGCGCTCTTTGATTCACACTTTAAAAAGAGAAACTGATTTCTTGGCTGTAAAAACCCATAGTACTTGTGGGGTGGCCCATGAGCATTTAATAGTGTTTTTCAAACTTTTGAGGCCGAAGGAGCCCCTGAAATATTTTTCAGGCCTTGGGGAACCCCGACACATTCAGGCTCAAATACAGGCCGGAAGTAACAAAATTGTGTGTTTCATGTGTATGCCTACATGTAAGCATTACCAACATTCTTTTCAGTCACAACCAACCAGATTCACTCATGGAAGGTTTAAATCAGCTACTATATTA
Source organism: Notechis scutatus (assembly GCF_049901735.1). Lineage (NCBI taxonomy): Eukaryota > Metazoa > Chordata > Lepidosauria > Squamata > Elapidae > Notechis > Notechis scutatus. The sequence continues at coordinate 10,809,847 of NC_142016.1, forward strand.
GAATCTTCTTCTATTACAAGAATCTTCCCAGTCTGCCTGCCTTCCCTTGGGAACAAACAGATAAGGTCCCATAAAACTTGGGTGTGTGTTTGTGTCTTAAGGCCTGTCTCTTGTGGTTGTGTAAGGACTCAAGGCTACTTCCCTGCTTGACCCCTCCTCCTGCTGACTGGGAGTTTCTCAAAAGTTCTTAAACTAAAAATAATGAAACTTTTTCTTTTCTCCCATCTGAGCTGCCTCCTCCTCCTCTTCCTCCTCCTCCTCCTCCTCCTCCTCCACCTCCTCCTCCCTTTGGTGGGTGGCTCCTGATGTCCCTGAAATGGGGACCCCAAAACTGCTGCAGCTGCAGAATAATAGGCACATGCCAGCAAGGAGAAACCTGGCACCGAGGTCCCAACCGCATCTCTTTCTCACCACCTGCTACTCCTCCCTCCTCTCTGTCATTTCTCATTCCTCGGGTCAGCTCACTGTTCACTCAGTTCACACTTTGGTCATCACTGGGCTTGCACGTGGATGCACCAGTCTCCTCCATGGGGCAACCTATTGTTGAGGTGGGAGGGTTTTTTCCAGTCCCTGCTTTTTAAAAATAATTCAGGATCTCCCAAGGAACTCTAGTGACTTCTCACAGAACTCTAGGATTCTGTGGCACACCAGTTGAGAAACCCTGTTTTAGTGCAGAACTCCACATGCAGGTAGTCCTCAGGTTACAACCTTTCATTTAGTGACTGTTTGGTTACAATAGTGCTGAAAAGAAGTGGTGGAGTCTGATTCTGAGGGAGAGGAGGAACAGCTGACAGGGAGTGGAAGTGTGACTCCAGAGGTGGTAGAGGAGGCTGGGGAAGGGCAGAGGCCGACTGAGCAGTCAGAGGAGGACCCAGGCCCATCCCCTACCCATCCTAGGGCACGCAGGGAGGAGAGGATCAGGGGAAAGCGTGGTCTACTCGGGAGGAGAGGGCCTTGATCCTCTTCATGGGATGCAGGCGTGACAACTGAATACCGCGTACTGGCAAACGCTGGAAACAAAGTGTGTTTTATTTTGGTCTGAAGTTATCTCGGTTGGCATCCTTCCAACAGACTGTGCCTTGTTATCTCCTTGAAGTTGGTAAATACTCTCTCCAGTTGTGGAAATTTCGTCATTGTAGTCTGTTTGGTTTTTTATTTCGCCTCTATCTTCTCATTAAGTTCGGACTGTATTGCTTTCCTTTGAAGAATATTTTTGAGTACATTTTATCTCCAACTGAGAATTATTGAACAGTGGGGCCGAGTTGGAGGCATTTAGTTACATGTTGGGTTTTGTTACTTTTGTGTTACACTCTGGGTCATCACAAAAAGTGACTTATGACCATTTTTCACACTTAATGATCATTGTAGCATCCTCAGGGTCACGTGATCAAAATTAGGAGGCTCGGCAACTGGCATGCATGTATGATGGTTGCAATGTCCCGGAGTTATAAGATCACATTTTGTGACCTTCTGACAAGCAAAGTCAGCAGGGAAGCCAGATTCACTTAACAACCGTGTTACTATCTTAGCAACTGCAGTGATTCGCTTAACAACTGTGGCAAGAAAAGTTGTAAAATGGGGCAAAACTCACTTAACCGACTTGCTTAGCAACAGAAATGTTGGGCTCAAATGTGGCTGTTAAGTCGAGAACTACCTGTATGCCGCAGCCCCTTGTTCTGTGCCAGAAGCCATGGCATGGGTCGGTGTTCTGACCCAAACCTTGTTCCAAGGAAACAAACACGAAACAGAAAAACAGAAAAAATGATTCTTTACGAATTCTGGTCCTTCACAGTTAAAAGGCTGTTTCAAACTAACTGTCTCTGATAAGAACGAGCCTTCCCAAGGTGGTACAAGGCTGCCAAGAACTCTAGATAAAGTTACTAAGAAATATTTCAAACACAAAGAGTCTCCAAACACCAATCAAGATATTCTGAACATCCACAAGGCTTCAGTGCAAAAACTTCTTTGCTTCCTGCAAAGAACTCCGATTTCTCAGCTGGCTTTTATCTCTTAAGGGAGGGGCCATTACCTTGCAGCCTTACTTCCGAGTCACCCGTGCTGCTGCAGCTGCTCTTTCCTTCGAGCAGCCCTGCGCGCATGCGCCCTGGGCACAGGCTCCTCGGGGACCTCTTCATCACTGCTGCCAGCCTCCACAACCTCCGAAGGCAGCATTCCACTCCCTGATGGTCCTGGCCCCATCCCTGCACCACACGCAGGCCCCTCATCTGAGTCCTCGCTCTCTGAGACCTCAGCCATCCGCACATGCTGCCGGCGAGACACAACAGTCAGTTCTCCCAAGGCCGACTGTTCAATTATGCACTGGGTGAAAGGATTCCTTTTCAGGGACCCGAACCTTGCACTGCTCACCATCTTGGCTCCGTTTTCTGGTATTGTAAAAGAGGAAGGAAACTCTCCCCTTACTTATTTATAAAACGTATATCCTGCAAGGATACAATTGTTAAGGCCATACCAAAAGTGCCTGAACGTTTTCCTATGTCCCTTTGGAAAAAAAAGCTTTTCTGTGTTCCATGTTTTTCATTTCTTCCGCCTCACCTCCTTAGGGTATTTTATCTTTTCTTTCCAAGTTCTGCTTTGGCCCTTGGAGGCTTTTTTTTTTTTATCATTAGAGATGACAGATGGTGCTATTGCTGATTATTATTTTTCTTTTGCTGTCATTGTTATAGAGTGTTCCACCGCTCTGAAGAATCCTTGGCTGTCCACATTTGCAAACTGAAATAGCTCCATGGCAGAAACTCGATTTGGGTTTAATTAAAGCACAGATATAATTCAATCTATTAGAAATGTCAGTTGTATAATGTTAACAAAACGTTCACCTTTGCTGTATAGCCACCCTGCCATTAAATATGGACGGAAATATATTTATCCTTGAAAATCTTACTAAAATTATCTTCTAAAACATTTTCTATCACATTGAAATTGGGACTAGACATAACTATTTTTCACATCTCTCATGCCTCTTTTAATCTGCCTTTTTTTCTTAAATGGAAAAAATTCTACTTAGGGAAAGTCTACGAACTTTGCTCTTGTGGCTCGTTCAGTAAACTATAGGTTTTGGCTTATTGCATTGAAATACACATGGCAGTAGATTAAGGGCAAATTCATGAGAAACAGGCACAACCAACCATAATTTGATTGCCTATATAGGTAGTCCTCGAGTTACGACTGGAATGAAGTCTGCCCATAACGGTTGTAAGTTGTAACAATTGTAAAATTTTAGAATTTTTTGGGTGGTCATTAAGTGAATGCCACAGTTGTTAAATGAACCCATTGTTTGCAATGCCGTGGTTTTTCCAACATCTCAAAGTGCCAGCAGGGATGGTATTCTTCCAGTTCGCACCTATTCGCTAGAACAGGTTGTTAACATTCTAAGCAGTTCGGAGAACCGGTTGTTAGAAGAAATTACTGGCCTAATCCTGTAAGGAAGGCAGGAAGGAAACATTCTGGTGTTGCTTACAGAAACTGCCTCTCCATTGACCCTTATTACATTCTTGGCAGGACTAGACTTCCTGTCTCAGGAACCTCTCTGGAGTTTTTTTCCCCTCCTTTGCTGTACTTTGCTTGTGTGGAGTGACCATTCAAAGTTACAATGGCACTGAAAAAAGTGACTTATGACCATTTTTCACACTTACGACTGTTGCAGCATCCCCACAGTCATGAGAGGCCAGGTGAGGAGATGCGTGCCTTGATGTGAGTGATATTGAGTTGGCCACACCCAGCCAATAACATGACCACCAAGCCACGTCCACCCAGTCACATGACCACCAAGCCATGCCCACCAACTAAGCCACGCCCACAGAACCCGTTGTTAAAAAATTTGAATCCCACCCCTGGTTGGGTTAGTTTGTGGTATCTCCCTATTATCATCTCTCTTTTTTAAGCTCAACATACTATGCTTTCATTTTTAACTGGTATCTCGAGAGTTGCTTTTGAGTTGGGTGGTGTTGGAAATTTCCATTACAAATAAATTCCGCTTTTCCTAGTTAAAAGGAGCAGCGTTGTATTTTATTGATTATATTTAGTCTTTCACTGTTCCATTTAACTGTTTTAAGGGCTGATTTCAGAATCTTAAAAGGATAATAAATAAAATAATGGAGGTGATATTCAGCAGGTTCGGACCAGTTCTGGAGAACCGGTAGCAGAAATTTTGAGTAGTTCGGAGAACCACCTCTGATTGGCCCCGCCCCCAACTATTCTCTGCCTCCCGAGTCCCAGCTGATTGGCTGGGTCTTCTTTGGTTGCCCTGAACAGGAGAACGGAGCTGGAAAGTGGGTTAGTGGGGTGGGGAGGGAATAGGGATTTTGCAGTAACCCTCCCCTGCCAGGCTCACCAAGCCACCCCCACCAAGCCACGCCATGCCCAAGCCACGTCCACAGAACCGGTAGTAAAATTTTTGAATCCCACCACTGCAGTGGTAGTCATTGGCTGTTGGAAAATAAACTTTGAAAGGAGTTGCCAAAAGTCTTGTGGCTAAAGTAAGTTTGCTTGGTGGCTGTGTCATGCAAATTTGGCCTGAGTTTTTCCTTCTACCGCACATTCCCCAGAGTATGGTTTTTGTGTGGGTGTACATTAAACAAAGGAATGAAATGAAATGACTTTAACTAACCCTCATGAAAGAATGTGCCTGCAGTTGAAGAACTGGAATCAAACACTAACAAAGAGACTTCACACTTAAGACACATTCCCTGGATTCTTGACAAACTATCTTGTGTAGTTTGTTTTGCAAGAATAAAAGCGGTATAATTAGTAGATTTTCAGCAAGTTTCTGTACCAGTGTCTTCCACAGTGGCTAAGCAAAGCATGTACAGGGAATAGCAATAGCACTTAGACTTATATACCGCTTTACTGTGCTTAACAGCCCCCTCTAAGCGGTTTACAGAGTCAGCATATTGCCCCCAACAATCTGGGTCCTCATTTTACCCACCTCAGAAGGATGGAAGGATGAGTCAACCTTGACCCTGGTGGGATTTGAACTGCCGAATTGCAAGCAGCCAACAGGCAGCAGAAGTAGCCTGCAGTACTGCACTCTAACCACTGGGCCACCTCTACTTACAACCACAACTGAGCCCAAAATTTCTGTTATTAAATGAGACATTTGGGTTTTTAAAAAAATACATTTTATTAGGTTATGAGGTATTATAAAATACACAATACTAAATAAAATAAATAAAAATGAGACATTTGTTAAGTGAGTTTTATCCCATTTTATGACCTTTTCTTGCCACAGTTGATAAGTTAGAAACCCGGTTGTTTAAGTGAATCTGGCTTCCCCATTGATTTGGCTTGTCAGGTGGCCACAAAAGGGGAATACATGACCTTGGGACACTGCAACGGTCGTAAGTATGCACAAGTTGGCAAGCATCTGAATTCTGATCCCATGATCACGCGGCTGCCATAAGGGTTGTAAGTGTGAAAAATAGTCACAAGTCATTTTTTCAGTGCTGTTGTAACTTTGAACGATCACTAAATGAACTGTTGTAAGTCGAGGACTACCTGTGTTACCAATGCAGCCCCAAATTGGATCAAAATGTAGTTGTAAGTAGACTAGATCCATCAGAAATGTAGTTCTAAGTAGACTAGATCCATGGAAAGACTCAAGACTCATGAATCATTTCCCCTGTTGATTTCAAAGGATCAGATCTAAAATGAATCGGAAGTACTTACAGACTGCCACCTTTTCATTCTTAAAAGTATTTTACTTCCTATTGAAAACCCACTCAATAGTGACCTGGGCTGTTCTGGCCATTTCGGATGACTACCACCATCAATTATTCTCCTCCAACCTTGACTTTCCCACCTAAACATTCACTTTTTTTCTGACCTTTTCAGAATAATAAAAATAAATCATTGGCTGTCGTTTCCCCTTGTTTTTCTGCTCACTATGGTTCCGGGCATTTGAGTTTCTTTCTCCAGTCAGCCTCACGGAGACAGAAAGAAAAACAGAGGTCTGGTGAGGACAGAGAATTCTCTTCCCAGCATGACCATGTGCTGTTAAGTCAGTGTCAGCTCTTAGTAACCACACAGAAACATTTTTTTCTCCATGACTCTCTCTCCCTAACCTGACCATTGAGGCAGGGGTGGGCTTCAAAAATTGTAGCAAAGGGTTCTCTGCCCAGTTGCTGCATGGGCGTGGCTGTGGTGGGCGTGGCCTAGTCGGCCTCCTGCACCACGGCAGGGTGGGTGGGTGTTACCTTTTTGCCCTCCTCAGGTTCCGAAGGCTTTCCTTTAGCCTCCAAGTGACCGAAAACGGCCACCCTGGGCTCCGGAGGCTCTCTAAAAGCCGGAAATGGACCCATTCCCGGCCTTTCCGAACTTCCTGGAGGCCTGTTTTTCGCCTTCCCAGAGCCTCCGCGCATGCCCTGCACTTATCTGCATCCAAAATGGGCCTTATGGGGACTCCTGGGAGGGTAGGGGTGGGGCCAGCCAGGAGTGGGATTTGGGTGCACAGAATCTTAGCTAGGGGCTCTCCTGAATCCCTCAGCAACCCGCCCCTGCCTTCAGGTCTTCCAATGGGGCACCCATGCATTGGTGATGGGTGATGCATCCTTCACCAGTGAAACCAAGACAATCCCCCTCACTGCTGATTATCCCCTTCTCTTTCCATCCATCTTTCCCAGCATTAGAGACTCCCTCAGGACCCTATAGTGTCAACCTTGAAGCTGGCCTGACCGAAGCCCTTTTGAAGTTTCAGTGTTGGCACACTGGAGCTAGAGATAGGGAGGGGGGAATAGGAATAGCTGGGGTTTTGTAGTCAAAACAAAATACTTTCTCCTGTGAACCAAGGTCATTCCCACAGGTGGCCAGAGGGAGGAGGTGTGAAGTTACCAGGAAACCGGACACCTTGATTGGACCATGTGACTGATTGTTTGGGAAAGGAGGAGAAACTTTCAATCTTAATTAACGTATTTTTTGGAGTATAAGACACCTCGAAGTATAAGACGCACCTGTTCTGACCCAAACCTTGTTCCAAGGAAACAAACACGAAACAGAGGTAACAGAAAAACCTTTTAATGATTCTTTATGAATTCCGTTCCTTCACGGTTAAAAGTCTGTTTCAAATTAATTGTCTCTGATAAGAACGAGCCTTGCCAAGGTGGTGAAAGGCTGCCAAGAACACAAGATAAAGTTATTAAAAATATTTCAAACACAGAATCTCCAAACACAAACTAAGAGAGTCCAAACGTCCACAAGGCTTGAGTGCAAAAACTTCTTTGCTTCCTGCAAAGAACTCCGGTTTCTCAGCTGGCTTTTATCTTCTCAGGGTGGGGTCATTACCTTGCAGCCTTACTCCCGAGTCGCCCATGCTGCTGCAGCTGCTCTTTCCTTCGAGCAGCCCTGTGTGCACACGCACTGGGCACAGGCTCCTCGGGGACCTCTTCATCACTGCCAGCCTCCACAATCTCCAAAGGCAGCATTCCACTCCCTGATGGTCCTGGCCCCATCCCTGCATCACATGCAGGTCCCTCATCTGAGTCCTCGCTCTCCAAGATCTCAGTCCTCTGCACCTGCTGCTGACGAACCACAACAGCACCTAGCTTTTGGGGAGGAAAATAAGAACAAAAATTGCCTCTGCCTCCCAGCAATTTGCCTCCTTGCAGCAAACAGCCTGGTCAGCTTCATCACAGCCTGATTTAGCACGAGCAGGTGATTGTCGCTTGGATCAGCCTCCAGACGATCAGCTGTTTCAGGCTGCTGGGATTGCCATCGCCTATTGCCGCCTCTGTGCACCCCGTTTCCGGCCTCCGCACAACCCATTTTTGGCCCCTGGGGACCCCATTTTCAGCCTGTTCTGGGTGGCGGGGATCGGAACGGGCGGAAAATGGGGTGTGCGGAGGCCGAAAAGTGGATGCGGAAGCCAAAAATGGGGCGTGCAGAGGCGGCAATAGGTGAATTTGTAAACAGCTCAGAGAGGGCTATAAAGCACAATGAAGTGGTGTATAAGTCTAAGTGCTATTGCCGTCTCAATCCAAACCAGAGACAGAGAAGACCCCAGGGTTCCACCGAAAGAAACATTAAGTCATTATTCCAAACTATCAACTATTCACTGGGGTAGAAAACGGTTCACCAAGGCCATTTTGCCCCATCTGAAGTTGATTGGCTTTCAGTCACCCTAGAGAACCTTTTTTGGGATTAGGGGACCTAGCAGCAACCTATTTCTAACTTCCATTTTCATTATTTAACCATTGACAGAATAAATCCCATCCCATATAATATCTTCCTGTTATTGTTTCTTTCCCAAAGTAGAGCTTTCCCTCCTTTTTATGCCTTGGCTGGGAGTATCGATGTGGTTGGCGCAGACCGAAGGGATGGCTGTCCCTCCATAGATCATCCCCACAGCCGTAAAAGCTGGCAGACTGAAATGAGCTTAGTGCCCGGGAAAGGGGAATTGCGGGGCAGGGAAAAAGAGATGATTGAAAATGTTGCAGATTTGGGTCCAAGGCCTTGTCTTTCTCTTCTGCGCAGAAAAATAAATAAATGACTTCTCTCGCTCAACAGCCGATCCCAGTGTAGCCGTCTCTCTGTTTTGCTCCTGATTAAATCAGCCTCGGTAGCTTTTCACGTATTTATTAGGCTTTCCCAGTTGAGCTTGGTGGGGGGAAAGGAGTCTGTGATGTGTTCCCATGACAGCCTCTATACATCATCAGGACAATTTGTCCTGCAGAAGGAAAGACTTGTGAAGGTCTTTCTTACAAGGACCTGGTGCAAGCAAGCAAGCAAGCAAGCAAGCAAGCAAGCAAGCAAGCAAGCAAGCAAGCAAGCAAGCAAGCAAGCAAAGATTGTTACCAATATAATCACCATCTTCCTTTAACGACCCCATAATCCCTTGCGGGGTGGAGTCTGGGTAACTGAATGGAGCTAGCAGAGTGTTTTTAATGGCCGGATGCCCTTCCTGTCACCAATGCAGAGTTTTGTTCAGCAGGTATATTCTCATTGTGCCGAGAGAGAGAAATATTTGCCTCCACCTAGGATCGAACTCACAGCCTATTGATTGTGAGGCAAGAGACCCACCTGTAGACCATCGCACCACTCCATTGTTACCAGTATAATGGTAATATTAATATGGCACAGTGGTTAGCGTGCGGTACAGCAGGCTACTTCTGCTGACTACCAGTTAGGCAGTTTGATTCTTACCGGCTCAAGGTTGACTCAGCCTTCCATCCTTCCGAGGTCGGTGAAATGAGGACCCAGATTGTTGGGGGAAATAGGTTGACCATTGGTGGGATTCTAAAACTTTGACCACCGGTTTGGTGGGCGTGGCTTGGTGGGAGCACTTTGCGCGTGCGCACATGCTTTGTGTGCATGCGCACGCCAAACACACACCTTGCGTAGGCAGAGAGGCATTCCACCTCACTTCCTGCTACTCTCCCAGTTGCTTCAGTAGCTGCTGCGCAACACTCTTCTGCGCCGCACAAACCAACTGTGCTTCACAGCAGAACAGCAAGGAAGAACCTGTTTGGTCTCTGCAGATCATCGCTGCTACCGGCTTGGCAGAACCGGGCAGAACTGGTAGCAAACCACCACTAATGTTCACTCTGTAAACCAGGGGCGGGATTCAAATTTTTAACAACTACTTCTGTGGGCATGGCTTAGGAGGTGGGCGTGGCTTGGTGGTCATGTGACTGGGTGGTCATGGCTTGGTGGTCATGTTATTGGCTGGGTGTGGCCAACTCAATATTTATTTTTATTTATTTATTTGATTTGCCAATTGTTTACAAGATAATAAGTATAAGTGTATACATAGTTGTGAATACATGAAATGGGTACATATAAGAAAAATAAAAGAAGAATAAGAGAAACAATAGGACAGGGACGGTAGGCACGTTGGTGCGCTTTATGCACACCCCCTACAGACCTCTTAGGAAAGGGGTGAGGTCAATAGTAGACAGTCTAAGGTTAAAATTTTTGGGGTTTGGGGAAGAAACTACAGAGTCGGGTAGAGTATTCCAGACATTGACCACTCTATTGCTGAAGTCGTATTTCCTGCAATCAAGTTTGGTGCGGTTAACTTTGAGTTTGTATCTATTGTGTGCTCTTGTGTTGTTATGGTTGAAGCTGAAGTATTCATTGACAGGTAGGACATTGCAATGTATGATTTTATATACCATGCTTAAATCAGACCGAAGACGGCATAATTCAAGGTTTTCTAGTTCTAGAATTTCAAGTCTGGTGGCATAAGGTATTCTACAACGAGTAGAGGAGTGGAGAACTCTTCTTGTGAAATATTTCTGGACTTTCTCAATTGTGCTAATATCAGATACGTAATGTGGGTTCCAGACTGATGAACTGTATTCGAGTATTGGTCTAGCAAATGTTTTGTATGCTCTGGTTAGTAGTGTGATATTACCAGAGAAAAAGCTACGTAGGATTAGGTTAACAACTCTTAATGCCTTTTTGGCTATGTAGTTGCAGTGGGCTCTAGCACTTAGATCATTAGAGGTGAGTATTCCAAGGTCCTTTACAGAGCTTGGGTCATCAACAAGATCTTGACTATTCAGCTTGTATTTTATTTTCTGATTTTTTTGCCAATATGTAAGACAGAGCATTTATTTGTTGAGATTTGAAGTTGCCATTTGTTTGACCATTCTGATACATAGTCAAGATCTTTTTGTAGGGTAGCAGTATTGTCTGTGGTATTGAACAGCTTTACATCATCAGCGAAAGAACGCAATTGCTCTTAATATGATCACAGAGGTCATTTATGTAGAGTATGAAGAGAGTTGGTCCTAGAACACTGCCTTGGGGGACACCACTATTGACAGGTACAGAATTTGATAGGACGCTCACAATTTTGACCATTTGTTATCTGTTTGCCAGGAATGCTTCTATCCAGTTATTCAGTTGTCCAGAGATACCATAGGATTTTATTTTTAGGAGTAGTTTGTCATGTACCACTGAATCAAAGGCTTTACAGAAGTCTATGTAGATTGCGTCTATTGCTTTGCCCTGGTCGAGTTGTGTCGTCCATGTTTTTGCAGTGTAAGAGTTGCAGATTACAGGATAGTTTTTTCTGAAACCAAATTGTTTATTGGAGAGTAGGTTGTTTGTCTCTAAGTGGAGGATGATGGATTGGTTAATTGATTTTGTTAATAATTGATTCCATGACTTTACAGGTGACGAGCATAAGGAGATTGGTCTGTAATTTTCAACTAGGCTTGGGTCTCCCTTTTGAAGATGGGGATATCACTCACATCGAGGCACGCATCTCCTCGCCTGGCCTCTCGTGACTGTGGGGATGCTGCAACAGTCGTAAGTGTGAGAAATGGCCATAAGTCACTTTTTCAGTGCCATTGTAACTTTGAATGGTCACTCCACACAAGCAAAGGACCAGCAAAGGAGGGGGAAAACTCCAGAGACGTTCCTGAGACAGGAAGTCTAGTCCTGCCAAGAATGTAATAAGGATTAACGGAGAGGCAGTTTCTGTAAGCAACACCAGAATGTTTCCTTCCTGCCTCTTACAGGATTAGACCAGTAATTTCTTTCTAACAACAGTTCTCCGAACTGCTTAGAATGTTAACAACAGGTTCTAGTGAATAGGTGCGAACTGGTAGAATCCCACCCCTGCTGTAAACCGCTTACAGAGGGCTGGAAAGCACTGTGAAGCGGTATATAAGTCTAAGTGCTATTGCTATTACTATAAGAACCAGCGTAATTACTAGTACATCACCTGAAGCATCAGCAGCTTCTGAAAGCAGCTTCTGGAGACCATCACCGTGACCACTTTGATTCTCCTTCGAATCAAAATCAACTCCATGTGACTTCATGAGTAATCCCCCCAGCACTGTCTTATGCCTAGTGATATTTAATCATATAGTAGAGCTGTATTACTATTGTCCTTCTCATCCTTCCTACTACTTTCTCCTATTGGTGTTTTATGATTTTATTATTTTGTTGCATGTGTACTGAGAGTTTTGGCACCAGAGACAAATTCCTTGTGTGTCCAAGGAACCAATAAAGAACATTCAGATAACTGTTTGTTCTATTAACTTTCCACATACTGGCTGGGGGAATTCTGGGAGTTGAAGTTCACACATCTTAACGCTGCTAAGGTTGAGAAAGGCTGCTTCAGTCAAATGTCACCCTAATACAGTAGGGAGGGATGAGCCAGAGTCTCGGTCAGGAACACGCGTTCTGAACAGTGTTCTGACCCAAACCTTGTTCCAAGGAAACAAATACGAAACAGAGGTAACAGAAAAACCTTTTAATGATTCTTTATGAATTCCGTTCCTTCACAGTTAAAAGGCTGTTTCAAATTAATTGTCTCTGATAAGAATGAGCCTGTCAAGGTGGTGCAAGGCTGCCAAGAACACTAGATAAAGTTACTAAGAAAGATTTTAAACATAAAGAGTCTCCGAACACCAACCAAAATACTTCGAACGTCCACAAGGCTTGAGTGCAAAAACGTCTTTGCTTCCTGCAAAGAACTCTGGTTTCTCAGCTGGCGTTTATCCCTTATGGGAGGGGCCATCACCTTGCAGCCTTACTCAGAGTCGCCCGAGCTGCTGCAGCTGCTCTTTCCTTCGAGTAGCCCTGCATGCACGCGCACTGGGCACAGGCTCCTCGGGGGCCTCTTCATCACTGCTGCCAGCCTCCACAATCTCCGAAGGCAGCATTCCACTCCCTGATGGTCCTGGCCCCATCCCTGTATCACACGCAGGTCCCTCATCTGAGTCCTTACTCTCCGAGACCTCAACCGTCTGCACCTGCTGCTGGCGAACCACAACACCAAGGTCGAAACGAAGGAGGATTTTATGAAAGGCTCAGCGGTTGCCAGTAAGGAGGCATTGGGCTTGCTTGCACAATCAGCATCTTACTGCTTGTTCACAATGCTCTTACTTTGATGGGGGTGTAAGATGCACAACTTATTATTTTCTTATTTTAAAATGTAGTATGTAGCTTTAGAATGTACTAAGCAGAATCAGAATGGATTATTTTAAGTGTTAAATTTTGGGGAAAGATATAAAAGCGTCATACTTCAATCAGTGATTGCAGGAGAAATTTTGTGTTAAAGAGAAAAGATAAATAGATAATTGAAACAGAACGGACAAAAGATACAAGTATAATGATTTAAATCGAGATGAAATAAATAAAATAGAATTAAGAGAGTGAAAAGAGGGGAGAAGCCATATAGAAAATATAGAATGGTAAGTAAGATATGAAATGGTATACAAAGTGAGCATGAATTTGATTTATGTCTGTACAAAAAGATGTAACCCGGGACTAAGCCGCTTTCCAAAAAGAAGTTTTATGTTTTCAAGTTTTGTGTTTTGTTTGTGTATGTTTGTTTATTGAAAATTAATAAAATTTTATAAAAAAAAAAAAAGATGCACAAGTCAGGAGATTGGTTCCTCTGCTTCTTGGCATCCGTGTTGGCTAAAGAATCTGTGCTGGCTGAGGAGGGACCCGAGAGGTATCAGTGTTGGACTCTGTGGCTGCTTAATCAATAGGTGCAGAGCAGTGGTGGGATTCAAATTTTTTTACTACCGGTTCTGTGGGCGTGGCTCAGTGGGCGTGGCATGGATTGGTGGGCATAGCAGGGGAAGGATACTGCAAAATACCCATTCCCTCCCCGTCCCACTAACCTGCTTTCCAGCTCCGTTCTCCTGTGCAGGGCAACCAAAGAAGACCCAGCCAATCAGCTGGGACTTGGGAGGCAGAGAATAGATGGGGTTGGCAGGGAGGTGGCATTTGCCGGTTCTCTGAACTACTCAAAATTTCCGCTACCAGGTCTCCAGAACTGGTCAGAACCTGCTGAATACCATCTCTGGTGCAGAGCCAAGTGGAATCCGATCTGCTTGCATCGTGCAGCCTGGATTTGAGGTCGTGATATTAACCATCATGTTGGCTGAGGAATTCTGGGAGTTGGAAGTCCACACATCTTAAAGTTGGCAACATTGGTAAGTGTTGTTCCCCTGCCTTATCCACCGCAGGTAGTCCTTGATTTATGACTATAATGGAGCTTACCCCATAATGGTTATGTCATGATGGTCATAAAGTCACCCACGGGACCAATCTGACCTTACGACCCTTGTTGCTGGCTGGGGAATTGTGGGAGTGGAGTTCCCAGGTGTTAAAAGTTGCCGAGTGAAACATTTGCTAAGTGAGTTTTGCTCCGTGGTCACAGTTATTAAGCAAATCACTGCAGCTGTTAAATTAGTAACACCGTTGTTAAGTGAATCTGGTTTCCCCGTTGACTGCTTGTCAAAAGGTCGCAAAGGGGGATCCCATGATCCCTGGAGCCACACTGCAGCCATCATAAACACGAATCCATTGCCAGGCATCCGAATTTTGATCTTGTTGACTATGGAGATGCTACAACAGTCGTAAGTGTGAAAAACGGCCAGAAGTCACTTTTTTTCTGTGCTGCTGTAACTTTGGTCACTCAATGAACTGTTGTAAATCGAGGCCTACCAGTATTCATTCTTTGACTGGCAACAGCATCCCACAATTGACCTTTTTAAAAAGCAGCTTAGAAAAAGAGCTGATTGTGGGAGAGGCTGTTCTGGAAGGGCTGCACTTGGGGTGGGTGAGGAGTGAGGAGGGGTGTCTGCCCCCAGATCCCGTCCTTAAAAGAGGATCAAACTGCTGTAGTATAGTTGGGTTTCTGTGGGCTTGACCGGAGTTTTAAATTACAGTAGCCGCACTCCAAACCTGAGCCTCACCTTTAAACAAAGAAAAGCTTTATTGGGGCCGTTCTAGAAAAGAGCTACAAATCCGTCATGCCCAAAAATAAACAGTGCAATGGCAGGCTGACGAACACAAGGAGTCCTTGACTCAAAGTGTTTCAGGCTGCTTCCTTGTTTGTGCCTAGCCAGGACGTCAAGCAGCAAGTTCCACACACCCAACCTGGGCTCACTTGGGGTCGTACGTCGAGGACAACCTGTACTGAAGTGCGACTAGAAATCAATCCGATTGGGTAAAGAGTTGGATGCCTGTCCCCCAAATGCTTTTTCCAAAAGGCAACTGGACTTCCTTGGCTTTTTCCTTGAAAACGTTTCGCTTCTCATCCAAGAGGCTTCTTCAGTTCATCTGAGAACTGAAGAAGAACTGAAGAAACTTCTTGGATCAGAAGCAAAACGTTTTCAAGGAAAAAGCCAAGGAAGTCCAGTTGTCTTTTGGAAAATCACCTTTGGGACAACCTGCTGTGATTTGCCGGCAGCCTGTGCAGACTGCAGAGGAATTGGACAGTGGGGAAGAATGGAGACCAGTCCAGGAGTCTGGGGTGGACTCGGACGAGTTTCCTGCGTCTGATGCAGAGATGGGGCCAGGACTATCTGGGAGTGGGGTGCTGCCTCCGGAGCCCCTGGAGTCTGGCAGCAGTGAGGCCGAGGAATAAGGGGAGCCTGTTCCTAGTGCGCTTATGCACAGAGCTGCTAGAAGGCAAGAGCAGCTAAGACAAAAGGGGCAACTCGGGAGTAAGGCTGGGAGGTGATTGCCCCTCCCATAAGATATAAAGGACAGGCAAAGGTGAAGAAACCTTCGCAGGAAGCAAAGTAGTTCGTTCCATTCAGATTAATCCTTGAAGCTCTGTGTGGACTTTGAACTTCGGTTGGTTTTTTAGAATTCATTTGACACTCTAGTTATTGGCAGCGGTTCAAAGGAGAGAAAGGTGGGTGCTTATCTCAAGAGGCTGTTTGGGACTCATTACCAGCTGGGAATGAACATAATTCGCAGCGTTGAAATAAAACAAGAGTTGTTTTGACTAAGCGTGTGCTTAATTATGGTCTCGGGAAGCCTTGGTCAGAATATAACCATGACCTGGATGATTTGAGAATCTCTATAGACAGTTGAATCCCTGCTCCTAGAAGACATTGTAGAAGGAGAATCATATTATCAGTTTGGGGTAGTCAAAAACCCAGGAGAATTGTGGTAGCCCCTTTTCCTGACTCCTGCGTTTTACTGAAAAGGCAAAAGCTTTTACGAGCTGCAGCTGCCTTTTAATAAAATCTCTTAGTCGGGAAAAGGGCTGCCAAACTCCTCCTGTTTTTTTGGCTGCCGTATTTTCTACACACCCACCTTTAATGGGCATGCAGTCGTGCCAGCTGCCCTGGCCTTTGGCGATAGCACGTGCCTCGTTTTCTGAAAAATGATCAAAAGGATTGTGGTGAACTACTCAGATGAAATGAAGCTTTTCTGCCTTTGAGATTTCAAGGTCCTCCTAAAGAGAGAGCTGGGAATCTCCTAGGACACCCCCAGAGTTCAGTCACGATTGTGGAAAAGAATATGGAACATAAGTAGAATTTTAATAATGGATGCGTATTGAATCAGCTAAATGAAAAAGTGAAGGATTTCGTATCAGAGAAGCTCTAAGCAACTGAACGGCAGAGAGAAGAGGGAATGCCCTTCAAGGATAGGAAGAACAGCCGCTAAAGAGACAATGATCAATAAGAGAGGACTGGGGCAGGAATACAGTAGTCCTTGACTTATGACTAGATGCTTAGTGACTGTTCAGCATTATAATGGACTGGCCAAAAGCTACTTGTCATGCCCCTGTTGGAATCTGATTCCGAGGGGGAGGTTGAGCAGCTGACAGGGAGCGGGAGTGTGGCTCCAGTGGCTGTGGAGGAAACTGGGGAAGGGCACAGTCCGGCTGGGCATTCAGAGGAAGATCCAGGGCCACCCCCTCTTCATCCTAGGGCACACAGGGAGGAATGGAGAAGGGAGCAACTTGAGTTACATGGGTTACGGGGGAGAAAAGGGCCCTGATTCCCTTCAATAGCTGCAGCTGGGAACACAGGATTTAAAAAGGGCATTTGCGCACAGTACCTTGCTGGGAGCAAAGCTTGAATTATTTTGATTTGTCAAGTCTTATCTGGGTTCCTGCGTCTTCCTAACTGTGTGTGTTTCGTTATCATTGGAAGTCTGCAATTCCTTATCCTGCCCTGTCTGTCTGCAGCATGGTTTGTGTTCGTTTTTATTTATAATTTATACGTACTTTGGGTTCGGACTGAATTTCTTCCCTTTAAAAACTGTTCTTGGGACAGTTTTTTCTCCAGCCGATGATAACTGGACATTGGGGGCCAAGTTGGAGGTATTTTAGGGACTTTACCTACTTTTGTGACTTTGTTACTTTTGTGCCACACCCCTTTGGTCATCACAGTCAGTGGGGAAACCAGATTCACTTAACAATTGCAGTGATTCACTTAACAACTGTGACGAGAAAAGTCATAAAATGGGAGCAAATTTTACTTAACAAACAGAAATTTGGGGCTCAATTGTGGTCGTACATTGAGGACTACCTGTACAATATAGAACAGCGTTTCTGAATTTTGGCAACTTCAATAGCCTCCAATAGAATTCTGGGAATTGAAGACTTCCAACAGAAGTCACATCTTCAAGAGGCCAAAGCTGAGAAAACGCTGGTTTAGAGAAAAAGGAAGAGTTTCTAAATGCAGACCTCAGACGAGTCAGATGAGAAAACCACAGTCTTTAGGTCGTCTCCTCTCAATGTCAGGTAGTTTCAGTTTAAACCTCCACAAAGGATTCTCCATGGAAAAATGAAGCTTAGCAAATATAATTCCTCCCTCTCCCTTAGTGTTCAAGAGGAGAAAGAAAATGCACTGGACTCCAATTCTTATTTTATTTGCCCCAATTAATGGCACCGCGGCCTTTTATTTTAATGAACATTAATCTAGAACCTGTTCATCAATTATCTCCACTGGGGGACGACGACACTCACCGAAATCTTTTTCTCTCCCATCCTTCCTTCCTTGTCAATAATTATAGCTTTATTTTAATGTCAGTTTTAAAGCCACAGAGTGTTGGTTTTGATAACAGCAGGCTGCCAATTGGCAGGGATGTGCCATGCAACTTTCCTACAAATCAGGTCAATTGTGTTGCCATGGTGAAAGGCTGTGATCTCATAAAGAATGGAATTATCAGATTATGAGCAGAACCGAGAGATTCCAATGAATAAAAGTGGAAATGGGAGGTGGCCAGGGGATCAGTCGGGGACTCCCGTTATGAAGATCTGCAGGGAGAGAAAATTATCCCCCCTGGCCTAATTCAATAGGATCTAGGAGTGAAAGCATCAGGCTAGAAACTGGGAGGCTGAGAGTTTTTAATTCTGCCTTAGCATGACTTAGCACAGCTGGGTGTCTTTGGGCCAGTCATTCTCTCTCAGCCCAACCCACCTCACAAGGTTGTTGTGAGACTCTAGAAAGAGTGCAGAGAAGAGCAACCAAGATGATCAAGATGACTGGAGGCTAAAACATGCGATAAATGGTTGCAGGACATGGCTAGTCTAGTGAAGAGAAGGACAAGGGGAGACATGAGAGCAGTCTTCCAATATTTGAGGGGCTGCCACAGAGAGGAGGGGGGGTCAAGCTATTTTCCAAAGCACCTGAAGGCCAGACAAGGAATAATGGATGGAAACTGAACAAAGAGAGATTCAACCTGGAAATAAGGAGAAACTTTCTGACAGTGAGAACAATCAACCAATGGAACAGCTTTTTGCCTTCGGAAATTGTGGGAGCTTCATCACTGGAGGCTTTCAAGAAGAGACTGGACTGCCATCTGTCAGAAATGGTGTAGGGTCTCCTGCTTGGGCAGGGGGTTGGACTAGATGACCTACAAGGTCTCTTCCAACTCTGATTATCTGTATCTCTATTAGGTAGATGTTTGCCTCCTTGAGTTATTTATATATAAAAATATAAAAATGGGATATAAATAAAATGCTGAGCCATCCTAGTTTCCTTACTGTCGTTTGAGCATGCTGTGCACATTCAGTCATCACAGTTTGCCAGTCAGGGTTTTCAGCTAAATGGGTTCTATGAATCCAGCCAATAGGGGTTTATTCAAAAAAAACCATAGTTAAGTGCATAATGCTTTAATGCAAACTGTGAGCCAATTCTGTATGGCTTTCTTTCTGTCCAATCCTTTGTCACTGAATAGGTGCTAGAAGAACAAGGAAAGGATCCTTTGAGATACGTTTCTATGGAACTGCTACCCTTTTCAACAGAGTTCTATTCCTAGCCTGAAGGGAGACAATATCTATCCATTGCATAGGTAGTCCTCAACTTATGTCCAGTCGCTTAGCAACAGTTCAAAGTTCTGATGGACCTCCCCAGAGCTATTTGCAACCTGATTTCAAAGTTCTGATGGCCGCCCAACCCTTCCCCCTCCCCACGATCATATTTGGGGCACTTGGCAACTAGCCCACATTTACAACCATGTCCCGAGGTCACAGGATCACAATTTATGTTTTCTGCCAGAAACCAACATTTATGTTGTAAGATGGGACCTGGTCACGTAGTGACATGTTTAATGACCAATTGCAACTTATGACTGTAATTTTGGGCTCAAAGTCATACGTCAAGTGTAGTTATAACACCAGCACAGTCAATTTGCACAGGCAAAGAATTCCTGAGACCATGTGGGGCTTTTATGCCTTAAATTTAAATTTTCCTGGTCATATTCCTGACTTGCATGCTAATTTTAAATCGAGATTTTTGCATCCTGATTTTCTAGAAAATTTATATATTTAAAAATACAACAAAGCTCACTGTTAGCTTGTAGTTGGCCCCAAAGCACTGAGCTAGCATGTAACAAAGCTAACTAAACAGAAATCTTATACACCAAGTAGTAGGGTCCCTTCATTATTCCATAATGCTAACTTTATTACAGGGGAATTAATTCACTGTCTTAAGCTTTGGATTTCTTCCAATATTTTACAGACATCAAATGTGGCAATAGTTCCAAAACTTTGAAAGTTAAGCCCTTGATAGGATAACATGCATTTCACCTGTACTGCATTTTTGAAGAAAGCTGACCTGAAGCAAACAGGAAGGTTGAAGAGGACCAGGGCACATGGGGCCATGCACTATGGAAATAAGACCTCAGGTATACAAGGTGCATAGAAGGAGGGAGAGGAAGGACATGTTAAGTCTGTCTTTCCCAACCTGGAGATTTGGCACTCACCAAATGTCCCAAAACACAAAGAATTCCCACAAGAGCCATGGTGGCACAGTGGTTAGCATGCAGTATTGCAGGCTAATTCTGTCGACTGTCAGCAGTTCAATCCTGTCGGGCTCAAGGTTGACTCAGCTGTCCATCCTTCCGAGGTCTGCAAAATGAGAACCCAGATTGTTGGGGGCAATATGCTGACTCTGCAAACTACTTAGAGAGGGCGGTAAAGCACCGTGAAGCGGTGTATAAGTCTAAGTACTATTGCTATATAAGTCTAAGTGCTATTGCTATTGCTATTGGAAGTTCTGTATCTCTCCTTCAAGATACAGAACAGGAAGAGCACTGTTAGTCTTACCTATTCTGGAAAGATGCAGTTGAGATTTGGTTTATCACGGTTGATTTTAATTCAGCGGGAGTTCTTGTTAGAGGATGTGTTCCTGAGCATAAGCAGGGTGCTGAAAGAATAGAAAGTATGCAAATGGAGAACATTCCATTAACAAGTAAAATATGCTCATGAAATAGTTTTCTTGGATACAGGCAGACATTTAATATATTTGAAGCAAAAGCTAGACTTATTAAGAAATGCATGAGGCCAGAAAAACTCACTTTTAACCAAACTAGATTTGGAAGAGCGGGGGGGGGGACGGACAGAAACTTAAATAATATTTAAACTAAACTTTTAATACTAAGTATAGCATATCTAGCTAGCAATAAGCAAGCAAGAAAGGCCAATAGAAACAGAAACAGGTTAAGATCCTTCTCCTTATCAATCTCCAGCCATTTTTGCCAGTGGTTAAACCAGGGGTGGGATTCTATAGGTTCTCACCTATTTGCTAGAACCGGTTGTTAATTTTCTAAGCAGTTCGGAGAACCAGTTGTTGGAAGAAATCTTCTTTTGTTTTTTTCCACCCTTCTTGCATTCTTGGCAGTATGCCTAGACTTACTGTCTCCAAAGGAGGTTTTTTTTTCCTTTGCTGGTACTTTCTTAAAGGGGAAGGGTTGTTTTAAGCTTTTTACACTGCTGTTGGGAGGAAATGCTCCCCTGTTGGAGTTGGCACTTTGAAGAAATAATTGAATAATGAAGCAGAGCTGCCAGAAAGAAGCTTTTAATGACAAGGTACCAAGATGAGTGACATTCAGCAAGGCTTCTTGGCTAGCTAGAAAGATTGACATTCAAACGTGAGTTTACATACTCTTTCTGAGTTTTGGTCTAAAACTAGTGACCATTCAAAGTTACAATGGCACTGAAAAAAGTAACTTATGACCATTTTTCACACTTACGAACGTTGCAGCATCCCCACTGTCCTGAGAGGCCAGGCGAGGAGAAGCGCCCCTTGATGTGAGTGGCATCGAGTTGGCCACGCCCACCCACATGATCAGCAAGCCATGCCCACCAACTAAGCCACGCCCACAGAACCGGTTGTTTAAAAAATTGAATCCCACCCCTGGGTTAAACAGCTTAGAAACCATCCCTCAGGAGCCCATTATGGGAACCAAACATGCCTTATGGCTTAGCTTTGGTCAATCAAACCATGTGTAATTACTCAACAAACCCTCCCTTAAGCAATCCGTAGCTTTTAATGCACTATCAGGATTTTAAAAGCATCCTATGCAATGCTGAGTCAGAAGCAAAGTTTACTATAGCAGGTAATCCCAATGAAGTCTTGACCTATACTTTTCCAAAAAGCAGTGTTTGTAAAAGTAGTGGCCCTACTCCATGTTGGAATGATGAAGTACAGTTGTAGGCAGGGAACTGCACAATTATCAAGATAGTTTGGATTTTTTAAATATAAAGGGTGTGTTTGGGGGCTACTCCAACATGGAGTAGGGCCACACACATACACATGCATATATCATGATATATAAAAAGAAAGCAGATACAAATATAAAAAATAAGAAATACAGAAACAAATATATATAAATAATCTGACATTTTTTACAATACATATAAATGAAACTTAAGTTCAACTCTTGTTCTACAATCACAATGTACTCTTCATTTTTTTTTTAATGTATAAATATTACTAAAACTCAAATCCATATGCCAATCTGTGACTTTCCTAATGGAGAACTGAATGATTGTGTGCCACGAAGTCATTTTGACTCCTCCTGACCACAGTGATATATTTTCTCCATGACAATCAGTCCCTAACCTGATATTTCAGGTCTTCTTGGCCCATTGGACTTCTTGGCACTGTGCCAGAGTCTTTCCGTGTCACTGCTGGCCATCCTTTCCCCTTTCCTTCCTCCTTTCCCAAGCATCATAGACGTCTCTGAAGAGTTGGATCTTCTCATGATGTGTCCGAGATAGATGTATCATCAACTGGAAACTGCATGGATAGACCTTTTCCATGGCTAGTCCTTAATCTGGTCCTTCATCATGGCTTCCAAGGATGCCTCCATGGACACTATAACCATAAGCCTCTACCTTCCTGCTGGTCATCTCTTGACCTTCCATCTTCCCCAGAACTAGGGCCTGCAGAGAGGTGTGTCTTCACAGCATGTGTCCTAAATAAGATCATTTGAGCCTGGAGTGAGCCCTTTGGGTGGTGAATCAAGATCACATGAAAGTACTGCTTTACAAAACCCAAGCAAGAACCACATCTGGAATACTGCAACCAATTTTGGTCACTAGACTACAAAAAAGATGTTGAGACTTTGTAAAAAGTTCAGAGAAGAGCAACTAAGGCGATCAAAGGCCTGGAGACTAAAACATATGAAGAATGGCTGCAGGATTTGGGTTTGGCTAGAGAAAAGAATTAGGGGTGACATTATAGCAGTATTCCAGTATTTGAGAAGCTGCCACAAAGAAGAGCCTGCGGTCTGATCTAAGCATAGTTCACAAAATTGTCTATTGCAACATCTTGCCCGTCAACGACTTCTTCAGCCTCAATCACAATAATACACTGGCAAACAACTGATACAAACTCAAGGTAAACCATTCCAAACTCGATTGCAGAAAATATGACTTCAGCAACAGAATGGTCAATGCCTGGAACGCCCTACCTGACTCTGTTGTTACAGCCTCAACCTCTCACAGCTTCAACCTCAAACTGTCTACCGTGGACCTCACCTCATTCTTAAGAGGTCCTTAAAGGGGGCGTGCATAAGCACACCAGCATGCCTACCGTCTGTCTTACTGTCCCATTTATCTGTATTTACTTCCTTTGTTCTTGTTTATGTTCATACCTGTACTAATCTTGTACACGTTTGACAAACAAACAAGTAAGAGGGGGATCAAATTATTCTCCAAAGCCCCAGAGGGCAGGGCAAGAAACAATGGATGGAAACTAATCAAGGAGAGAAGCAACCTGCAATTCAGGAGAAACTTCCAAACAGTGAGGACAATTAACCAGTGGAACAGCTGGCCTTGTGGCTGCTTCATTACTGGAGATTTTAAGAAGAGACTGGACAGCCTCTTGTCTGAAATAGTATTGGAGGTCCTGCTTGTGCAGGGGGTTGGATTAGAAGACCTCTAAAGTCCCATCCAACTCTATTCAATTCTATATAATATTTTTTTAATATTTTTTTTTTTTGGGGGGGAATCCCACCCATGTCCTGTGAAGATTGGGCGTTTTGGAGGTTTTTAAGAAGAGATTAGACAGCCACTTCTCTGAAATGTCCTACCTGTCAATGAATACTTCAGCTTCAACCATAACAATACAAGAGCAAACAATGGATACAAACTCAAGATAAACTGCACCAAACTTGATTGAAGGAAATACGACTTCAGCAACAGAGTGGTCAATGTCTGGAACACTCTACCTCAGGGGTCTCCAACCTTGGCCACTTTAAGCCTGGAGGACTTCAACTCCCAGAATTCCCCAGCCAGCAAGTGAAAAAGGCCAAGAAAGAGATCATTTTTTCTCCACAGATTCCCCAAAGTTGAGAAGCCCAGTCTGCTTCCAGAGAGACTTCAAAAGTCATTGAGGCTGGATTGTACACAAACAAGCTAAGCCTAAATCACACAGTGGCTTAGACAATGTGTGAAGCAGGCTGATGGTTTAAGTCAGGGGTCTCCCACTTGGCCACTTTAAGCCTGGAGGACCAACTCCCAAAGGGAATTCTGGGAGTTGAAGTCCTCCAGGCTTAAAGTGGCCAAGGTTGGAGACCCCTGCTCTACCTGACTCTGTGGTTTCTTCCCCAAACCCCCAAAACTTTAACCTTAGACTGTCTCCTATTGACCTCACCCCTTTCCTAAGAGGTCCGTAGGGGGCATGCATTAAGCGCACCAACGTGCCTACCGTCCCTGTCCTATTGTTTCTTTTTTATTCGTATCCATTTCATGTATTCAAAACCATGCTTATGCCTGTTATCTAACAATCGCTTGACAAAAATAATAAATAAATAAATAAATAAATAAATAAATAAATAAATAAATAATGGTGTGTATAGCATCTCCTGCTTGAGAAGGGGGCTGGACTAGAAGACCTCCAAGGTCCCTTCCAGCTCCATTCTATTCTATTTGTCTGATGGGCAACTGTTGCTCCCCAAACCCCCAACCAGGTTAGTATTAGTAACCCATTCCATCTGGGAGGCTCAGGCTCGACCCGAAGTAATCCACGCCGACTCTCAGCGTCCCTCCCGAGTTGGAGACCAGAATTCCTCCCACCCCACCCGGAGAACGCGGCCCTCCAATTTTCCCACGCGGACCAGCATCCCTGACGGGGCGCGGCAGGAAGAGCCAATGAGCAACCTTCCCTCTTTTTCTCTTCGGGGAGGAAAGGGTTAGGGGCAGCGGCCACGCCCTTTGAGGGGGCCGGGGACGAATCAGAAGCGAGGGGGCGGGGCCGGGTGGAATGTTGTGAAGGTGGAAGTGGAACGCTGCGCGTTGAGTTGCGAAGGCGGGCGAGGAAGGGAAAGCGCAGCGGTGGAAAGCGAGAGCTGGACCGGCGACGCGCAATGCCCTGATTGACGGGCGGCGGAGAAGGTGGATGGTTGTGGCTTTGCCAAGCGATTGATGGGTGGCGTGGAAGCCGGGCAGGGCGGACAATACAGGATAGAATGGACTGAGAAGGAAGGGCGAACAGGAAGCTTTAAGGTGCGCTAAGGGCACTGCGATTCCCGCCGGATTGATTCCCTCTCTCCCGGGGTAAATGGGGTCTCTGAGCCTCGGAAGAATCCTCGGATGATCCAAGGACAAGCACCAAAGCGCAGAAAGCTCCAGTTTTCCGGCCAAAGAGAGAAAAGGCATCATTAAAAACCTGCACCTGGACAAAAAATAACTTCGGTTTGAAGGAAGTGTTGAGCGAATTAACTGGGTTCCAGAAAAGCGAAAGTGATGGAAACATCAACCGGGGAGGGCTTGAAGGTTGAGAGTTAAAACTTGTTGAAAGTCCTATCTTTAAAGGAATAGTTTATACTAATTCAGCAAAACAAAACCGCAGAAAAATACATGGCTTGGCTTGAAGATTACTGGTGGATGAAGATTTGAGTTTATTTCTTTGGGAGCAGAGAAATGTCTCCATCGGAAAGCACTTGGTGCCAAGAATCTAATAAATTAGGGACTGCAAGTGTTTCTTTGCCTTTTTCCAAGAGTAGAAGACAGTCGCTTGGTTCATCTGTTCTTTTAAAGCAAAAAAAATAGGATTCAAACCAATTTTCTGAGTGGTTAGAAAGGTAGATTCTCCATTAAGGATCTTTTAAGGATCAAACATCCCATGAGACTTTTTATCTGTTACTTGTTGGATTGTCTGCTGGGGGCTGTGCCAGGCCAAATCAGATAGCAGAACAAAAGAAGAACCCAGTACAGTCACAAACTGGAAGGGTGAGTTGATAAAATGACCGATTTTTTTTTTTTAATCCTCAGGGGGAAAAGATAGGGCAGTCACTGAAGATTTAAAAAGAAAAGCACCAGGAAGTGGTAAAGAGAGAGAGAGAAAAAACAGTAATCAAACTCAGGCTGTTTACCCAGCCTGAAATAAATATGGAATAAAGATTATATATATGATAAAGGCTGGGGTGGTTTCAGAACCACACCAAATTGTTGGAACTGAAGAAGCCACCCAATCAACTCTTAACGGTGGTGTGGTGCATTTCAAAGCTAGGGTATATCTGAAAATGGGGAGAGAAATTGGACCCTTAGAAATTGCCGTCTGCAGCATTCTAGACTCCATTTCCGAGGTTTGAGCTCCTGTTTCTCTCCAATGAAGTTAGTCCCCCCTTGTGCCTGAATAATTCACTTTCTGGATTGCTATATTGATCTGATTGATTTCCTTTCTAAATAAGGATTTGGTGGGTTCTGCATGAACCCATGCAGGCCAAGAAAAAATACCTGTTCGTGACTCTCTTGGCCACGTGGCTTCTGCTTGTTTTGTTTGGAGGAGACCAAATAAGACACTTTGCCTTTTTCTCCAGCAAAAAAGCTGAAGTCTTAAAGACCTGGCCTCATTGGGCCGATGAGATTCTTCTCAAGAACTTCGCAGATTCTGAGGAGCTCCAGAGCAATGAAAGGGGCCACGGGGATGAGTCTCCCCAAAGCCGGCAGCAGTTGAAGCTGAGTGTTTACAAGAACAGCAGGTGCCGTATGGAGACTTGCTTTGATTTTTCTAAATGTAGGGAACACGGGTTCAAAATCTTCGTTTACCCCCTGGAAGGAGGAGATCCTGTGTCCGAAAGTTACCTCAAAATCATCAGCTCCATTGAAGAGTCCCGTTATTACACCTCCAATCCAGAGGAAGCCTGCCTGTTTGTTCTAAACATTGACACGTTGGACAGGGACCATCTCTCCATACAATATGTTCATAACATCAATGAGAAAATCCAAGATTTCCGGCTTTGGAATGACGGACAAAACCACCTCATATTTAACCTGTATTCTGGCACGTGGCCTAATTACACTGAAGACTTGGGCTTTGACATTGGACAGGCTATCCTGGCCAAAGCCAGTTTTTATGTCGAGAACTTTCGGCCTGGTTTTGATATCTCCATCCCTTTGTTTTCGAAGGAACATCCCCAGAAAGGTGGGGAAAGAGGCTGGTTATACAAGACTTCTCTCCCACCCAAGAAAAAGTATCTCTTGGTTTTTAAAGGGAAGAGATACCTGACCGGCATTGGTTCCGACACCCGGAATGCTCTCCGCCACATCCATAATGGGAAAGATATTATTTCTCTGACCACATGCAGACATGGGAAAGACTGGGAGAAGCACAAGGACAAGCGATGTGACAAAGATAATATCGAGTATGAAAAGTAAGTCAACACTTTTTCCTCTCCAAAATGCCTCATGAAAGTGAGGGACTTCGCAAAGCACTAAATGTTGAATATCGTTAATGATTGTTTAATAGATGCTGTCCCCGATTTATAACGGCATAGAGTGCAATGTTTTCAGCCTCAGGTATTGAAATGTTTAGGGCAAGCTCAGATGGGTTTCTAACCACTTTAGTTGTTGGGTTATAGAGATTAGAGGAATCAGCACTTTTTAAAAAAATGCAAATACTATAGAGATTCTATAGTTAAAAACTGGGATATATGTGGAAAACCTTGTTCATTTTCTGCCCCTTATGTAAGTTGGATTTGAGGGTCATTAGGATGTTTGCTCAAACTAGTAGAGCTAAATTGCCCTAATCTTTTTCACTTTCAGAAAAGGCCTGGAAAATGTCAAATGAAAAGTGGCTTTGAGAGTATGTAGATTAGAATATTTCTCTCCAAATAGTGAATCATAGAATCATAGGGCTAGAAGGGACCTTGGAGGTCTTCTAATGACCTAATGTTTCTCAACCCTGGCAGATGTGTGGATCTGAATTCCCAGAATTCCCCAGCCAGCCAAGATGGGGAATTTTGGGAGTTGAGGTCCACACATCTTAAAGTTGCCAAGATTGTTGTAGCACAACCCCTTGCTCACGTCAGGAGTCTTTATAATGTACTATATGGAACAAACGGTTGTCCAAACTTTTCTTGTTCAGGATGGTATAAGGACTCCTGCCTTTTAAGTTGTTGAAGTCCATTTTTGTAGGATAAAAGACAAAGACCCAAAAAATTAATTTCCTTTCCCCCCTATTTCTGAGATTTGATGCCTCCATATTTCAGCGTGCAAATGTTGGATTTTCTCAGTATTTCATATGATTTGTAGGGCTGAAGCAATATGCGTTGTCTATCTAAACTAAACTAAAGGTCAGTAGAAATAGCTAAGCAATCATTGCTTTTGTTTCATCACTTGGGTTTCTTAATAACTAAGTTTGAAGACTTCTGTGTGACTTTTAAGCTTGCATGGGACATTTACAACACTGTAATAAAAGAGTTGTGTTAAATGCATAGTGTTTCATGCTCAGTTTTGGAGGTAACAGCTGGTTTATAATCTTCCACTAATCTGCATATTTGATTTATTGAAATTGACGTATCTTGCAAATTATGTTCAGAAAGGAGAAGGTTGCTCACAGTTCATTGGTTTTATGGGGTCATGTTTATCCTTCCCCTGATTTTTCTTGAAGAGTCGTCTTTTCAGTTTTTAAAGAAATGTTTATCCAGTTGTCAATGGTACAGTGGCATTGGACTTCTATTTATCATTGCGTGTCTTCACAAATTCATTTTTTCAGTAAGTGTATTTTTAAAATGTATTTGTTTGATTTTTATCCTGCCTTTATTATTGTGTATGAATAACTCAAGGCTGCAAATATACTTTTTGTCCTATTTTCCCCACAACAACAACCCTGTACGTTGGATTGAAAGATTGATTGGCCCAAAGTCACCCAGCCAGTTTTTCATGCCTAAGGTGAGGGAATTTGTTGATTAAGTTAGGGCACAAATCTGTTGATAATGTTATAAGTAAATCCACCCTGTCTTAACCCTTGGGTATAGGCTGAACCTGAGTGCATAATTATGTGCAGGATATTTGTGTGAAAGGTTGATCAACATGTCGTTATTGTAGGATAGTAATGAAACCATATATCTCTTATTTTTTAAGAATGTCTATACAGGGCAAATAATTACTTTTGATTGATAAGCAAAAAATCTGCAAGAGTCCTTCCATGACACCCTTTTCTATTTTTTTCTAGATGAAATATATGACAATAATGTGTATGTAATAACATACTCTAAGATTCTGCTTTAGAAATATTTCTTACACTTTTTGCTGCTTAATGCCATAAAATAAAAGGGTGTTATATCAGCATGGCTTTAAGTTCTTGGTATTCTGAGCATTTGACTGTTATTTTCTCATTTGTCCGTCAGTCCCATCTTCTGGCAAACAGAGACGGATTTCAAGTGTCAGAAAAAGCAAATTGTTCTGATGCAAAGACAATTGTTCCCTGGTTTTATTATACTTGTATATATGTTTTCTCTATATGCTTCCTCCACATCCTTCAACATTTCATTATTTGTTTATAATCCACCTTTATAATTTGTATAAATAGCCCCAAGTGACTAGTACTCTTTCATCCTCTTATTTTTCCCACTACAACAACCCTGTGAGGTGGTTGGGGTAAGAGACCGTGATTGGCCCAAAGTCCTCCAGCTAGTTTTCATGCCTAAGGCGGGACTAGAGCTTACAGTCTTCTGGTGATTGGCCCAAAGTCACACTGCAGGCTTTCTTGGCTAAGGTAGGACTAGAACTCACCATCTCCTGGTTTCTAGCCTGGTGACTTTCTGGCCACCAGTTTACCACAGACATTAGTATGTGTGTCTGTATATCTGTGCACTATTATTATGAAGTTCTCAAATAACATTCCTGTACTTCAAGGAACAGGTATCTGATATTTTTTCCTCATGAGTGATATTTATGAAGGAACTTCTGGATTTCTTACAGATTGTGAAAACAAATTTTTGAACATGTACAGGTCTCTTTCCAGACCCAGTGCATGTGGTATTTCCCCCAAACTTATTAAAACTCTGCTCTTTAAGCTGCTTTACAGAAAGAGGGTGGGATGAATGCAAAAAAAAAGGGGGGGCTAATAGACCAAAACCCAACGTCTCAAAGAATATCTGCCCCCCCAAAGGTCTTCAGTCCAGAAAATGAAACAAAGGGACGTAAAAAAGATGAGGAAGGGAAGGGAGATGGATTGGACATGTATATATTTGTATGCATAGCAATGCATCTCCTGCGTGCTATTCTTCCGCTTAGATAGGTAGTACATAAAAATCCTGCGGAAGAAGCAGATGTGAGCACCGGATATTTGATGAATCAGGGAAGAAAGTTGCTTTATATCTTTTCTTCTCACCTTGAGAAATCTTGAATTCTGTAGGCTTGTGCTGATATAGAACTGATTTTTGATTTTGGGGAGAGTAACAGATGGTGAGTCATTTCTCTGATCTTCCTTTTCTTTGACGCTATCCCCTTATATGTCACTGCTCAGTTTTCTGGATGGGAAAGATAATACAGAGGGATTTTTTTTCAGGCATCACCTCATTCAAACTCAGATAATCTAACCAAATCAGTTTCTATTTGTGTGTGTGTGTGTGTGTGTGTGTGTGTGTGTGTGTGTGTGTATGTGACTCATTCCTTACCAGAATTCAAAGAAAATGCAATGAGTATTGTAGTGGTTTCACCAATACACATTTGATAAGACTTAATCTCAGGGGCCAGTTTGCACATGCACACATTGCTTTTGTGACTCCGAGACAGATAGGTTAACTATCTTATCTCCATAAACATGCTGGAAAAGGTGAGAGACGTGGAGATTCATTTTGCTTGATCTTTGCTGGTTTCATCATATGGACACAAGGGGTTCAACCATTTTGTTAAACCACAGTTTGTTTATTGGTAACACAGTCTTTGATTGCCAGATTTATGTTTAGGTATCCATAGCTGTTGAATAAATCACTTTTGGCTTGATTCAGACAATGTATTAAACCATAACCCATGGTATAGAAACCACTGTGGTTGTGTTTGTGCAAAATGCAAAGATAAAACCAAATAAACCATGATTTGGCTCACCATAATGGGCGAATGCAGTCATTCATGTCACACTGGAATGCATGTTCCAACCAGACCTTTGAGTTTCAGTCTCACTGCGGATTTAGATTTAGTTTAAAGTTTTGAAATAATAGAAAAATCCAGGGCAAGATTCTTCTACATTATTCCTATTCATCAGTATTGCAGAATGTGGTTTTGTGAGTGTTTAAATGGTTGCCTTGTATGATTCAGGTAACAGTCCAGAACTGGAAATGTTGATTTGGTGAGTAAGGAAAAGCAGCTGAGAAGAAATGAATTATTATTATTATTACTTTTTTTTGGGGGGTGTTGAAATATTGCTTGGGACTTATTCTGCTTCCTAGATACCATAGTGCTGGTGTGTCATTTTAATATATATGTAGGCAAGGGGGAATGGGTCTGCTGTGACAGATTCTGTCACATAAACCAGGATTTATTTGAACAAGGGTTACTTTTGTACTATATCTCCTTCACTGAGCTGCTCTGTACTCCTTTGTTTCTTATTGGAAATGTTCTGGGATTATCCAACTGCCCTTCTTCAGAACAGTGCAACTGTATTGAAAGTCTGATTAGAAACCCAAGACTGGAAAAAGAATCAGACTGCAGGTAGTCCTTGACTTGTGACCATAATCGAGTCAAGAATTATGGTTGTAAGTTGAGCCACTTGTTAAACAGTGGTGGCCATAAGCAAATGGCGTAGTCTTTATGTGAACCTCGAAGCTGTTAAGTTAATCCATTGTCCATTGTAATAATAGTTTGTTGCCAGAAACCAGAAGGAAAAGGCAGTTTCTGGCACAAAAAAGGGTTGTAAATTGGAGTCATGTGACCACGGGATAATGCAAATGGTCTAATGAAGAGCCAGTTTGGTCTAGTGATTAAGGCACCAGGCTAGAAAGCAGGAGACCATGAGTTCAAGTCCTGCTTTAGTCATGAAAGCCAGCTGAGTGACTTTGGGCCAGTCACTATCTCTCAGCCCTATCTACTTCACAGGATTGTTGTTGTGGGGAAAGTAGGAGGAAGGTGTGTTGCATATATTGGCTGCCTATTGGTAAAAATAATAAAGGCGGGATACAAATCAATAAGTAAAAAGGTCAAAAATGCAACCTGGTTTCAGTGACGTGACTGGTGGAGGAGCAGCAGCTGTGTTAATTTTGAATCTGTTTCATAAGTAGGTCCACTGTAATCTTGAACAATCATTAAGGAACTGGTTGTAAGTCAAATATTATCTTTTGGTCTGCAATCCAGGACTAGAGTTGGAACTTAAACTATAATTTCTTCCTTTGCATTTTGTAGTTTCTCATTTTGCACTTTGTAGTTTCTCATTATGTGCAAGAAAGCCAGAAGCAAAGTTGAGCAATATGGTCTTAACTTAAAAGACAAGGAACTTTATATTATACTGAATTTCACAACAGTAATAAATGTTGGTATGCATGACCAATTCTCTTGGGTGAAACTAACCCGCATATATCTTTCACCTTTTATTTGAACAATTAGGGCTAGCCTAACTCTGACTGAAAGCTCTTGATTTTATCTCACTTTAGCATATACTTCAATTGTTTCTACAAGTCCCTGGAAGATATGTAGTGTGTAATTTGTTTTATAGACTTGAGATTTTCAATCCGTTTTCTACACGATGGACCAATGATTGTGAAAGTGTTTTCCAGTTAATGTTTAATTTGGTTTCCTTATTTCTGATATTTAAGACCTTAAATCTGGCAGTTTTTGCTGTTGAATTTCTGTAAGGGCATATAAATGTAAATATTCTCCCCATCTGTCTATTTAGCTGTGTCCAATTTGTGAGTATAGATTTTGCTTAATTTGGGTTTCTTCTGTTTTGCTTTGGAGAGGGGACGGTTGTTCTGAGAAGAACTAATAAATAACTGGAATAAAGCTTTTACTATTTTCCCTTTGACCATAAACTATGCAAGACAAATTTATAAGGGGACATTTAAAACTTGAATAAAAATGGTAGTTGTAGCCACAATAGTGAAAAACAATAATTTTGCAAAATAATAATAATAAAAAACTTGCGCCAGTATAAATTGTCACCCTTGACTCAGATTTTTAAATCAATAATCAAGTTGTTTCCCATAAAGTGACAATGTACTAATTTGAATAAAAACAAGTTCCTAGTTCTCATTATCATTTTGCCAAATCAAAACCCATCTATACATATACTGATTATTGGTAATTTGAAGCTGCATTCAAGTAAATTATAGTAGTTTTTCCCAGATTTTCCCTGTAAAACCTGTGGAAGGAAAATTTAGCTCTTGTTCCATGAAATTCTAGCTACATTTATGAAAATAGAGCAGGTGAAAATAGAGACAAAGGAAATATATCTGAACTCTGTGATTGCAGCCCTCCAGTCCCATCCTTTGGCACAACCCCTCATTGTTTATTTGGGTAAAGCTGCCCCATTGTAATGTATTTGATAAGACACGGTTGAGCAAATCATGGCTCACCCCAGTGTGTGAACCCATAGATTATGAAGCCTGAGTACATAGATAGATTTACACTATTAATCATTTGTGGGGGGGTGGGGAACCGTTTTCTGATTCTTTTCCCTTCTTTTTCCTTGGATTTGCCTGCCCAAAGAGGCTGCAGTTGGCTAATTTGCAAGCTAAGCTTTATTTTTTGGATCTCCTGTGGAGTGTGAAACCAGCGAGATGAGAGCATGCCTCGGCTGGAGCTGCAGAGGAAAGCTGCCAAATTCGACTTGCTACATGTGTACAGTATGTCTGAGAGATCCCTTCCCTTGCTGGGTCTGGAGCTGCAGTTGTGTGGCTTTTTACAACCAACAACAAGGACTTTTGGGCAGTGCTACTCAGCTGGAAGGAATCCGCTGGCTCAAGAGGAATGCCCTTGGGTGCATTTAGCATCCTCCCATGCTATGTAATACAGGGATCTCCTGTATTTTCAGTTTTGGGCAAGTCCAGGTAGTCCTCGAGTTACAACCACATTTATGTTGCTCACTGAAACGTTTGTTAAGTGAGTTTTGCCCCATTTTACAACCTTTCTTGCAATAGTTGCTAAGTGAATCATTGCAGTGAAGTTAGTAACTGGGTGGTGTTGTTTTTTAATATTTTTATTACATTTTCCATTATTTTCCATCACAGTTCCAATTTTACAACATCCGTGTACTGGTTATACCAAATCCCCTTTTTTAACATCATAGTAAACATCCTAGTTATAACTATTATACAATATAGTCTCTTTTATCTACATAGTGTTATACATCATGATTATAACTATTACTTTCTTGTTTATACCATAGTACACTATTTCATTTATCATTCTGTAACTGAGTTGTTAAGTGAATCTGGCTTCTCTGTTGACTTTGTTTCTCAGAAGGTTGCAAAAGCTGATCACATGACCCCAGGATACTGCAACCGTGAGTCAGTTGCCAACCATTTGAAATTTGATCATGTGACCCTGGGAGATGCTGCAATGGTAGTTAAGGGTGAAAAGTGGTCATAAGTTACTTTTTTCAGTGCCGTTGTAACTTTGAACAGTCAGTAAATGAATTGTTGTAAGTTGAGGACTACCTGTATTTCAGCATTTTCCCATGGGATGTTTAAAGTCTTTAAGTCTTCTATGAACGTTCTTTGCCATGTATTTCGAGGGCGCCTTCTTGGTTGTTTGGCATTGGGGTGTGTGTGCTCCATCTCATCGCCATCTTGAGGATTTGATTATTCTCTACATTCGGAGAATATGATCTGCAAGTTGGAGTCTTCTGCGTAGGCCTGGATCAAAATGGAGCAGCTTTCAATGATGTCATTTCACAAGATTTAGAAATGATGGATGATCCATTGGGAACCCATACAAGTTGTAGAGGGAATGAGGACCAAAGTTGGAAATCACTCCTCCCTCCCTCCCTCTCTCTCTCCCTCTCTCTCTCTCTCTCTCTCTCTCTCTCTCTCTCTCTCTCTCTCTCTCTCTCGGTTAATACTGGTGTGTTGGATATGCTATATGCTAAAATATACAGTTTTGGCAAGATACAGATGTTTAATGCTTGTTGGATAGGGAATTATTATTAAGTGTTGTACCTTATGATTCTTGACTCTTGACGAATGTATCGTTTCTTTTATGTACACTGAGAGCATTTGCACCAAGACAAATTCCTTGTGTGTCCAATCACACTTGGCCAATAAAGAATTCTACTCTACTCTACTCTACTCTACTCTACTCTACTCTACTCTACTCTACTCTACTCTACTCTACTCTACTCTACTCTATCCCATCCCATCCTATTCTGGGAGTTGAGGTTCACACATCTGAAAGCATGCTGGCTGGGGAATTCTGGGAGTTGAACTCCAGACATCTTAACAGTTGCCAAGTTTGAGAAACAATGTGTTAAACAGACTGCCGCAACTTAGCCTAATGTGTGAAGCCAGTCAATATTTTAATGAAGGAAGATACATGTGGGTTGCAGCAGAGGCACATCTGCAGGTGCAAACTGAATTCCATGGCGAAAAAGCAAGACACAAATTAAAATAAATAAATAAATCAAGGCTCTACTTTAGTCCTGGAACGATTCAGTTACTTCTTCATATATGTGATCCGTGTCCCCTCCCCCTTTCCACTGGATCTTGTTTGCAGCTGGAAAATACTGATAGCGGTGTGAAAAACACTTTGCTGGGGCCCTAGGAGGATCTTGAGAAAGTAGATGAATTCGTTAACTTAATTTTTTTTTAAAAAAAAAAAATCTGTATCTTGATTTATATTGAAGGATATAAAGATCAAAAGAAGCCCAAGCATTTCTGGTGGTGCATTTTTCATATCTGTGTATCTTTGCACGAAAGGCCCAAGAGAAGGCAAAACGCATCCTTGCAAAGAAGGCACGAATCCATCTTCTTGCCAAGAGCCGAGATGCTCACTGAGGCTGCAATATGAACAGAGATGCTGCTTTTGAATGCATCACACATGTCATCAAAGAGCTGCCAGATCCACAGCAGTATCTATTTTGTTGCGTGCAAGGATTTAAAAATACCCCTGGCTGCTGATTGGCACTTCAGCACTTCTCCCCACCTTGATTTTAAGCTTATACCCAATATTCACTTGTAAATCACCATATTCAAAGTGAGCCAAGTGATTCCCTCCTTAAATAGCGTTAGTGCTTAGACTTATATACCGCTTTATAGTGCTTTACAGCCCTCTCAAAGCAGTTTACAGAGTCAGCCTATTGCCCCCAACAATCTGGGTCCTCCTTTTACCGACCTCAGAAGGATGGAAGGCTGAGTCAACCTTGAGCCTGATGGGATTTGAACTGCCAAATTGTAGGCAGTCAGCGGAAGTAGCTTGCAGTACTGCACTCTAACCACTGCAGAGGCTCATATTTATCATGTCATTCCCCTCTCCCTCCATAACAGGTGTTCTCTTTCATAGCCTTAGCAGTTGCTGCTGCTGCTGGCTTCCACTCTGTAGACTTAACAGCCTTCATTGTGCTTGCAGATAGTCCTCAACTTACAACCGTTTGTTCAAACTTACAATGGCATTGAAAAAAGTGACTCGCAACCAATCCTCACGTTATCACACCATCCCCACGGTCATGGGATCAAAATTCAGGCGCTTGGCAACCAACATGTATATATATGATGGTTGCAGCATCCTAAGGTCATCTGATTACCATTTGTGGTCTTCCCAGATGCTGAACAAAACTCCACATTGGTGACAGGAAGGGCATCCGGCCATTAAACATTCTGCTAGCTCCATTCATAACCCCACAAGGGATTATAGGATTGTTAAAAGATGATGAAAGTCATTGGGGAGGGGGAAGCCGGATTCATTTAATGACCATGGTGATTCACTTTATGGCCATAGCAAAAGACCTACCTCGCTCAGTGACAGATGTTCCTGTCCCTATTGTGGTAGTAAGTCAAGGCCTACCTATAGTCTCACAGCGGAGATCTAGAATCCCATCCCGTTCTTCTCAGTAAACACTCCCCAACCGAGGGTGGGAATTGTGCGCTGGCAAGAATTATTTTAGGTTTACGACAGTTGCCAAGGGACCTGATACCAATCTTCAGCATTTCTGCCTTGTTTCCCACTTAAAAGGCTAATGCAGCCGCGGCGGCTTTTCCTGATCTTCTTGTTTGCAAAGTCGCTCTTTTCCCTGCTGATTTTAAGGAGGTGGATGATACTGAGGCAGCCGGCTGTTACAGTCTGTGATCCGTCCCTTTGCGTTGTGCACCGACCGTCGTCCTAGCAATTCCTCAATTTGTGTTGAGCTCTCTAGGTCTTCAAAGGAGTAGAAGTTTCCTCTGCCCGTTTTTTTTTTTTTACTAAGCAGCTTTGCTCTAAAGAGAATTATGACAGTATATAGCCAGAGTAAATAACTGGGAGAGAGTAATCGTTACTCAGTAATAGGAGAGGTCTTCTGGAATTACCAGGCAGGGAAGGGAAGAGTGATTTCTGAAGAGTCCCTTGTGAAGTCTTCTTCCTACTAATTGTGTTTCTCTCGCAGATGTAGCCAAGGGTATTTTATTTTTGCACCAGCTGGTTCCTCCGAAGGGAAAAACTCACCCAGATCTCCTTACCTTCTGCCAAACCACCTGCAGAAAAAGGCAGAATAATGCTTAAAAGCAGCCATATGGGCTCTTTTAATGAAAACATCACTTCCAATAGATTTGCTTCGGGATGCGTGCAGGACACCCGGTAGGAAAGTAGATGGAATCTGATCAGGAGCCACAGATTGAATTGTCGGCTGACGAGACGAACTGGGAGGGGGAGAAGTTTCTGATTGAATAGGGGTGGCTAACCGCTGACCCCACGCTAGGTATTTCCGAGACGAGAAATTCTTGATGTGTAGTTTGCATCTTAATATAATGGAGCCTCCTGTTGGGGTTGGAGAGCAGGGAGAGAAATGAATCTCCCTGTCCTCTTTTTTCTGAGGGAAGAAAGTAAGCCTTGGAGACTTTGATGATTTCTGCATCAAATATTATTGTTAAATATTTATAGTTACGGTATTTATTGTATTTGTTCCGTAAATATAGATTTATATACTGGAGTCTCACGTTTCAATTTCTAAATTTCTTTTTATCTGTTTAAAAGCTGCCTCTTGTATAGATGATCTTCACAGTCCCTGTAATTCTCACCTGGCAGGCCTGAGTATGATAAGGTTGGGAGTCCATCATATCTGGTAGCATCTGGTCAGAGGAAGGAGAAGAACAGATTACATATTGTAGGGGATACAATCAGTTTAACTAGCCATCACGTGTACAAAGAGCCACAATTTTTAGCTCATTTGGTCTATAAGTGGAGGACTACCTTGGCATTCACTTTAACACTTGTGATGACTCCTTAATCTCACCTGCCTCATGATAAGTTGGAGTCCATCATATCTGGTAGTCTGGTCAGCAAAGTTAGATTGTAGTACAAGTCAGTTCAAGCTTAGCCATCACATGTACAAAGAGCCAGTTTGGTCTAATGGTTAAGGCACCAGGCTAGAAAGCAGGAGATCATGAGTTCAAGCCCCACCTTAGCCATGAAAGCCAGCTGGGTGATATTGTGCCAGTTACTCTCTCTTTCTCTCTCAGCTCAACCCACCTCCCAGGGTTGTTGTTGTGGGGATAGGAGGAGGAGGAAGGTGTGTTGGATATGTTTGTGGTCTTGAGTTATTTGTAAAAATAATAAAGAATTGATACAAATAATTTTTTAAAAAAGCAGCAGTAAGGATCTTTAATTGGGAATTCTCAGCAGATTATCACCCAGATAATTCCTAGATTATGTCAAGGCAGGCTATGACTGGAGTAAATTGGGGATGTACCCTCAGAGTCGAAGTGGCCCTTGCTGTTTTTTTTTTTCAAAAGATGCAACTAAACTCAGAAAGTTGGATGTGTTTTTTCGTAGTCCTCTTGAAGAGGTATGCAGAGCATCTAACTGTCTGAAGAACGGGATTGTCACGGAGGAAAAAATTCTGGATGCAGAAATTGCCAATTGTAATCTCTCTAGTTAAAAGGATCAAATTCCAAATGGTGATAAAGAAGCAGATTTTGCTCAAGATTTGGAGGAGAAGCAGCTGCCTTCAGAATTGCCATTACTGAACACTGGAGTTGTGCATGTTTTGAAAACCATTTGGAAGACGTGTTTCAGAATACATGGGAATGTGCAAGCTACATATCTTAAAAAGAGCGGTGTCTTTTTTTCCCAGGCTCCTCCTCCTTTGAGGAAAGAAAAAGACATAGCTACTTTAATGAGTCACCTCAAATGCAGTTCAAGAAAACTGCAACTTTTCTCATATTTTCTCAAGTTCAGGCCCTAGAGAACTTTTTTTTCCTCTTCTGTGTAATTGAAGAGTATGCTTAACATTTTTCTGGAAAGAAGAAGGGAAAAAGTTGAAGAAAAATAGAAAAGAAAGAAAAAAGGAGGGGGGAGATAGAAAAAAAAAGATTTCGTTTCTTAATTTAAAATAGTTCCGTGTTGGACAGAGATGGTGTTAAGACTGTGAATTGTTGTAAGTTATTGATCAGTGAAAGACGGGATTCCTACATATTCCCCAACTATCTTGGAACTAAAGAACATGCAAGAATACCACACCCAGTGTTACTAAAATATTATTCCACCCTTTAAAACAGAATTGGTTCCTATCATATCTAATAAACCATTGAAAAGAAAAACTGCAGAAAAAAAATATTCATCTGATAACTGGGTGTATGAATGCACAAATAACTCTTTCTACTGGTTCTTTTTCCTGACATAACTAGGTTGCAATATTGATGTGGATTCATCCATCATATGCAATGAAAGAATTTGCCAGGTCGGAGAATCCTACCTGAGTTTGCCAACTCTGAGTTTCTTCCTACTCTGCTTCTCTGACAAAATAGTAAATCATGCCCTAGTAATTCCTTTAGGATTACGTTTTTGCCCCTTCAGCAATCTGCAAGTTATTTACTTACTTTGGATATTTGGAATCATTTGCATGGCCATTAGCATTTAATTTAGAAGAGATTGTCAGTTATGGCCCCAGGGAACAAGAACCTGAGAAGGGTGTTGAAGTTGCATTTGGCAACCTTTATCCATCTGGTGCCACTGAAGACCTTAGGAAAGATTTGGATTGGATATTCAAATGCTTCCCTGGGGTGAACATTTACCTTTAGGATGGTAGCACATCAAAGAAAAACATTTTAGCCTATTTTGGTCCATGTCATGCTCAGTTTGATTGCTCCTTTCTCTTAAGCTAGGAAATCATTATGATTTCTTTAAAAAAAAAACATCTGAAATAAGACAGTTCATTGCCTCAACCTTGCAAACGTAGTTTTATTGTGCAGGTATTCCTTCCTTATTTGGATTTGGTTTGTAGTGCATCTGGCAAGTGCACCAGAAGGATCCTCAGTTGAATACAAGTAGTTCTTGAATTATGGTCACAATTAAGCCCAACATTTTTGTTGGTAAACAAGACCATGATTAAGTGAGCCTCATTTTATGACCTTTCTTGTCATGGTTATTAAGTGAATCACTGCATTTGTTTAGGTAATAAAACTGTTCATAATCTGGCTTCCCCATTGACTTTGCTTGTCAGAAGGTCACAGAAGGTGATGGATGGCATGACCTCAGGACGCTGCAACCATCATAAATATGAATCAGTTGTCAAGCATCTGAATTTTGATCATAGGACCATGAAACAGTCATAAATGTGAAAAATGTCATAAGTCACTTTTTTCAGTGCTGTTGTGACTTAAGTGTGGTGGTGTAGTGGTTAGAATATAGTACTGCAAGTTAACTCACTGGTCACTGCCAGGAGTTTGACCCTGATGGGGCTCAAGGTTGACTCAGCCTCCCATCCTTCCGAGGTGGGTAAAATGAGGACCCAGATTGTTGGAGGGGAAGAGGCTGACTCTGTAAACTGCTTAGAGAGGGCTGCAAAAGCATTGTGAAGTGGTATATAAGTCTATTGTTTCAAACAGTCACTAAATGAGCTGTTGTAAGTGGAGAACTACTTGCATACTCATGGTTTTCAAACTAAGCACCTTGACAGGGAAGGCACAGAGTTACTGTGCACTATTTAAAATTTTTACAATTTCCATGGTGAAGCTGGGTTTGCAACAGGGGTGGGATTCAAATTTTTTAACAACCGGTTCTGTGGGCGTGGTTTAGTTGGTGGGTGTGGCTTGGTGGTCCATATCACTCACATCGAGGCATGCATCTCCTCGCCTGGCCTCTCATGACTGTGGGGATGCTGCAACAGTCGTAAGTGTGAGAAATGGTCATAAGTCACTTTTTTCAGTGCCACTGTAACTTTGAATGGTCCCTCCAACACAAGCAAAGTACCAGCAAAGGAGGGGAAAAAAACTCCAGAGAAGTTCCAGAGACAGGAAGTCTAGTCCTGCCAAGAATGTAATAAGGGTTAACGGAGAGGGAGTTTCTGTAAGCAACACCAGAATGTTTCCTTTCTGCCTTCCTTACAGGATTAGACCAGGAATTTCTTCTAACAACCGGTTCTCTGAACTGCTTAGAATGTTAACAACCGGTTCTAGCGATTAGGTGCGAACTGGTAGAATCCCACCCCTGGTTTGCAGCAGTAATTTTGCAGCAGAAAGTTTGGAAGCCTTTGTCACAGTTCAGACCTATTTTGAACTCTAGCATTTCCAGGATGATCAGGAGGCTAGCGATGGGAAAAGCTTGAGTGACAGATTAGATACTAAATAATCTTGGTTGGCTTCAAAACATCTTCCTGTAAATTCATCCACTTATCACAACTTTTTCACCAACTTTCAACTTCAGACATATTGAGGCCACAGTTTCTGGGAATTCTCAGAATGGTTGAGGACAAAAGGTTGTGTACCTCAGCTGTCCTTGGTGTTCTTCCTGCCATCTTCTGCTCTCTAAAGAGCCCCTTGCAAGAGATCTCTGTTGGAAGGTGTACAGGTAGTCCTTGACTTACGAAAAAATTGAATCTAATTTTTTTGTTGTTAAGCAAGACATTTGTTAAGTGAATTTGCTCCCATTTTATGATCTTTCTTGCCATAGTTATTAAGTGAATCACTATAGTTGGATTTCACTATAGTCTTTCAGTGGTTGTTCACTACAGTGTGACATAGGACAGAAGCTTTTATCTTAATTCACATTTAATTGCATTTAATGTTAAATGTAATGCAGATAGTTCCTGATATGTTTCATTCCATTGGTTACGCTTAAACTTATCAAAACAGGATAGGTTTTGGAAAGTGCTTGAGGGTGGGTCCTAGGGCTTTGTAGTACTACTGCTAGGGATTATGGGTTGTGGCCCCCGCCCCACCCCTAGGGAATAGATGTTTTGCTTTCTGGGGTGCAACTGTAATTTTAGAACCCCATCTATGTATATAAGGAACTTCCTCTCTCTTAAAGCTGTTTTTAGGTCACTCCACAAATACATCAGGACAGGGGAAGAAGAGCAAGGAAAGTTTCTTTCAGAATTCATATTAATAAGTCCCAAAGGTGCTTTTTTCAAGAGGCCACTGGACTTTCTGGTTTTTGTTTGAAGACGTTTTGCTTCTCATCCAAGAAGCTTCTTCAGCTCTGACTGAATGGTGGGAAATGGAAGGATTCAGTCAAAACCGAAGAAGCTTCTTGGATGAGAAGCGAAATGTCCTCAGAAAAAAACCAAACAAGAAAGTCCTGTAGCCTTTTGAAAAAAGCACCTTTGGGACAACCATGAACTAGATGACTGAGAATCTCCGTAGACATACAGATTAATAATATTTTTAGGAAATGATTTGCAGTAATAACGCTGGAATTCTGACAAGTAATTTTGTTCAAAGCACTTAATTCTGGCTTTCTGCCTCCTGTGCTTTTGGTTCAATGGAGGGAGTGTTGGTCACTTCTGAGAAGCTGTCCTTGGGCTCTGTTTGCATAATGGTTCCTAGCCATGTCCTCAAAGTGAGCGTCCTTGAATAATAATTGTTCAAGCTAGTGGCATCATCAGACCTTGTGGCAGAACCAATCCATTGTGTGTGTGTGGGGGGGGGGGGAATTACTAGTGATTTTCCATGCTGGTAAAAGGCATAAAGGTATAAAATTATGTGAAGGAAAATAGATGGAGTTGAATAGGTTTAGCGGGAAAAACAAAGCTCCCCACAGAGAAGTTGGACATAGAAATGGGATTAGGGTTAGGGTCACACACAGTTTGTCCTCTGTTGCTCCAAAGTAATAGGGACTGAACCAGCTAGAGTAGATTGTAAGGGAAAGGATTTGGACTAAACATTAAGAAGAACTTGTTGATAAAGCAAGCTATTTAATAGCGGAACAAACAATTTAGGAAGATAGTAGATAAATTCTTGGAGATTTCTAAGTTGGCTATCAGAGGTGCTAGAACCATATATTTCTATATTGTATTAGCAGGAGATGGGACAAGAAGATCTTTGAGACATTTCTAACTGTATGATTCCGTAATAATATTGCCAAAAAGTTGGTGACTCCAAATCAA
Source organism: Notechis scutatus (assembly GCF_049901735.1). Classification (NCBI taxonomy): domain Eukaryota; kingdom Metazoa; phylum Chordata; class Lepidosauria; order Squamata; family Elapidae; genus Notechis; species Notechis scutatus. The sequence goes on from NC_142016.1 coordinate 10,853,037, forward strand.
ATCTTTATTATGATCATAGACCAGCAGAGGTGACTCCAAGTTATAATTTGGTGAGAGTTGTTTTTCTGGCAATAAAACTCTGCAGTAGACTTAGGAATTGGGAATTGGTTGTTTGAATTTGGTTTCTTGTGAACAAAACAGGCATGGCCATCTGGTATGTTCCTTGTGCATTGAGAATTCAACTCCCCGAGTTGTCAACCATCATGAACATTATCTGTGTTGGCTGGGAAGGTTGGGGTTGGTAGTCCTCACACTTCTACAGGATTAAGAGAAGAAAACCCTTAATACTTCTATCCTCAGCTGGAGGACAGAAGTATTTGCTTTGCTCCTTGTCTCTCTTAAAAGGCAGCCTAGTTCCTTTTTAGTCTCCTTGGGGCTTATTGGAGTGCCAAAAGAATTTGAGGCCCTTCTTCCTTTCAGTTAAAAATGCACGAAAAGTCAAAGCTGGTTTAGCAACCGTTGCTGCTGCTCCTACCATTCTTATTTGAAGTTGGACAGTTTGGATTGAGCCACAAATGAGGGCAGAATATCCCCTCTGGAAAATTAGGTCTTGCAGAAATTGTGCCCTTGTGCTTTTATACCGAATGCCCTCAAACTGAGCCACAGTGTCTGTATGAGAGAGAAAGATATTTCATTATGTAAACTTCCTCTTGGAACCAGAATTAATTACATTTGGACTCAAGGATACATATTATAAACCAGGATTATGATGCCTTGTCACACAGTCAGCCAGATATTTAGAATGGATCTGGCATTTTTATCCACTTGCCAAGTTCTTCTCAAGGATCTGGGATAGGCAAATGCTGGTATTATTAATCACTACAAAATACTATAGTCCATCAGTGATATTTGTTGGAGTCAACTGCCAAAAGATTAAAGTGTCGGCAGCCATGAGTGTATTAGAAGTTCAGCATGTGAAACATTCAACTTTTATCTTCAAGAAAAATTTCCCTAGCTGATTCTATGCTTGTCAAACATCTATTACAGGGGTCCCCAAACTTGGCAACTTTAAGACTTGTGGACTTCAACTCCCAGAATTCTCCAGCCAGCCAAGTTTGGAGACCTCTGATCTATTAAAAGCAACAGAGTTTGCAAGGGGCAGAGGGAAGAAGGCAGGGGTGGTGAAGAAGAAACAGTAATGCTATCTTAGAGCTGAACAAGCTTCTCGGATGAGAAGTAAAATGTCTTCAAAGAAAAACTACAAAGTCCAGTTGCCTCTTGAAAAAGCACTTTTGGGACAACCAACCAGGACCTGGATGACTGAGGATCTCCATAGACATTTAGCTAGCTTAGAGTGTGCATTCATTTGTAACAGGAAGAGCCCTGGTTTTGTAGTTATTTTTCCCTGCTCTATTATAGTTTATCATTGTTGTGTTTTAAGAATGAGAATGCTGACAGAAGAGAATATCTGTAGCTCAGTGTTGAACTGTGGGGACTTTGGTGCTGTCTCAGCTTGGTTGTTTTCTTGCAAATAGTTCATTACCCAACTAGATGGCATCATCAGTAATGAATGAATATGGTTAACCAGTGGGATTGCAATAATGATTACTCCTAAGCAGGGGGTTGGACTAGAACAGTGGTGGCTAACCTTTTTGGGCTCCTTTGCCAAAAATTGTGCACGTGCTTGCATGCTCCCACTCGCGTGCCAGCACCCAGAAGGCAATGCGCACCCTCCATGCCCCCTACGCATGCAGGTGCAATCCCCCACCACCACCCCTTACCTGCACTGCACCCCATAGCTGATTTTTGGCCTCCCAAAGGCTTGAGAAAAGCTTTTGCAGGCTTCTGGAGGCTTTGCAGGCCAAAAAGTAGCCCTGTTTTGTCACTTCCAGTATTTTCGGAAAAACAGGACGTGGCGAAATGAGCATAGCTTTCAGCCTGCAAAGCCTCCAGAAGCCTGCAGAAGCCTTTCTCAAGCTTTTGGGAGGCCGAAAAAGGCCTCAAACCAGCCGAAAATCAGTTGTGAGGTACGCACATGCGCAGTGAGGTAAATTTGCCTGCAGCTTGCCGGCACAAATGGCTCTGCGTGTCACCTGTGGCATGCGTGCCATAGGTTCGCCATCACGGGACTAGAAGACCTCCAAGGTCCCTTTCAACTCTGTTATTTTAGTCTATTTATGTCATAGATTACTCATAGATTACTTTAGAATATTCCACAAAATTAAGTCAAGCCATACTGAAAGGGGGATGGACCGGCTTGTTCAGTGTATTATGAGGACCCCAGATTTCTGGGGGCAACATGCTAACTTTGTAAACCATTTAGAGAGATCTGTAAAGCACTGTGAAGCGGTATATAAGTGCTATTGCTATTGCTATTATAGGAAACCAAGCCAATCCATATGAACATTGGCTAAACCAGGCCATTACGTTAAGCATGATAACATTTCTTTTGTTTGGGGTGGCAAGTTAGGTGAATTATGTTTATTATGTTTATTAATTATATTTATTATCCTGGGCTTAGCCCATTGTACATATTCATATGCTGAAGCTTTACTTTTAGAAAGCCATTGGGAGGGAACACAATGATCCGATGTTAGAATTTCTGTGGTTTATTATTTTATTTCCTCTGTATCCACCTAGCTCCCAATGACTCTTGTTGCTAAATTATCAGTGACTCACCGCTTGTGGCTTCTTGGCTGAAGTCAGTATCCTTTTAAAATGGGTCTTCTTGTGTGTGTGTGTGTGTGTGTGTGTGTGTGTGTGTGTGCATGCTGCCCCATAGATCAGGCTCGGACAGGCTATGGGTGACTCTGGCCAAACTTCTAAGGAAGATGTCGAAAGAAATCCAGGATGGGCCTGCCAACCCTGTAGCTACTTCACTGCAAGCATGCCGGGAGAACTGTGGTATTGTATCTGGGACAAAGAATTGGCAGTTAAAGGGACTGCTGGATGCTCTCCAGCCCCATGACACTTGTTCTCCATCCAGTCACAGGCTGTGTGCCGCTTCTGACCACAGCTGCATTGATTTCACGCAAGCTTTGCCTGCTGCACTTCCCTGCTCAGCTTCTCCAAGTCCTGTACCTGTGTTTAGAAATGCCTCACTTTCGTAATTACCTAAAATGGTCCAATTCTCCCCAACTTACCCTCATTTAAAAAAAATGTTCATCTCTGTCAGAGGTGGTATTCACCTCTGAATACCATTCAGCAGGTTCTGATCGGTTCTGGAGAACTGGTAGTGGAAATGTTGAGTAGTTCAGAGAACTGGCAAATCCCACCTCTGACTGGCCCCACCCCCATCTCTTCTCCTCCTCCTGAGTCCCAGCTGATTGGCTGGGTCTTCTTTTGTTGCCCTGCACAGGAGAACAGAGCTGGAAAGCAGGTTAGTGGGGTGGGGAGGGAAGGGGGATTTTACAGTATCCTTCCCCTGCCACGGCCACCAAGCCATGCCCACAGAACCGGTAGCAAATTTTTTTGAATCCCATCACTGATCTCTGTCCATTTTGGTCTATGGCAGGGGTGCTAAACTCGATTTCATTGAGGGCCACATCAGGGTTGTGTTTGATCTCGGGGGGCCGGGATCGATGTGGCCAGGGTGGGCATAGACAGCTTGATGTAACTCGTGCCGGGGGTGCCTGTGGTGGCCTGAGCACTCTGGCAGCGAAAACGGGCTCCTAAGTTCCATTTTTGCTGGCAGAGGCACCGCAGGCCAATCCTTTGCTGTTTCCAGGGCAGCCCCGGGGGCCAGATCTCAGCACCCCGTGGGCCGGGTCCAGCCCGCAAGCCTTGAGTTTGATACCCCTGGTCTATGGGGATAAATGCTTTTTTTTTTTTTGACATAGGCTTTGTAGTGTATTTCATACATTCTAATCATGTCCACCCAGTTAACACATTAAATCACGCCTACCAAATAAGCCACACCCACAGAACTGGTAGTAAAAAAGTTTAAATCCCACCACTGGTTGATATTGACCACTTTGGGGGAATTCTGGTCTATGTCTTGAGGTTTGATGTGAGCCTGAGTTTGATTAATGAATGGTGCACTATACAGGTCCATTCATAGAACAGGGTAAGTTTGTTAACATAGGGGAACTGTTTCATTCCCTGTGAGAACCTATTTTGCTTCAGGGCAGAGGTCTCTGTTTGGATTTGGGGATTTAGGAAGCATAAGAAAAAGGAAATAGTGATAAGGTTGCCTCTGGCTAAGATTAACCATTATGAAGAAAAATATAGAAGCTGGAGCTTCCTTCCATGCAGATACTCTAAATCAGTGTTTCTCAACTTCAACAACTTTAATAGGGTGGACTTCAACTCTCATGGTAAGTATAAGGTAAGATTTATGTAGGTCATTTAAACCAGGGGTCCCCAACCACCGGTCCGCGGACCGGTCAGTCCACGGAACAAGTCCTACCCGGCCGCTGGTTGCTGGGCGCCGCCATCTTTTTGATGAAAAGTGCTTCCGGTGAGCTTTTCGGGTAGAAAGCTCACCGGAAGCACTTTTCATCAAAAGATAAGCGGCTATCGCTCGCTTCGGTGAGCTTTTCCGGGTAGAAAGCCATTTCTACCCGGAAAAGCTCACCGAGCGCTAGCCGCCATCTTTTTGATGAAAAAGTGCTTCCGGTGAGGTCACGGAAGCACTTTCATCAAAAAAAGAAGCGCGCCCAGCTGATGCTAGTACCGGGCGCGGCGCCCAGCTGATGCTGGTACCAGGCGCGGCATAAAAAGGTTGGGGATCACTGATTTAAACAGTATTTTCTCAACCTTTGCAATTTTAGATTGCATATATTTTAACTCCCAGAATTCCCCAGCCAGCAATGCTTGCTGGAGAATTCTGGGAGTTGAAGTCCACACATTCTTAAAGCTGCCAAGGTTGAGAAAATACTGTTTACATGACCTACATAAATTTTGCTATACTATACTCTGATATCCAGATAAAGCTTAGGAACCTATCTATGCCCTAAACCCATGATGGTGAACCTATGGCACGCGTGCCACAGGTGGCACGCAGAGCCGTTTGTGCCGGCACTCAAGCTGCAGGCAAACTTACCTCACTGCTCATGTGCACGCCTCACATCTGATTTTCGGCTGGTTTGAGGCCTTTTTTCGGCCTCCCAAAGGCTTAAGGAAGGCTTCTGCAGGCTTCTGGAGGCTTTGCAGGCTGAAAACTAGCCCCATTTCATCGTGTCCTGTTTTTCCGAAAATACAGGAAGTGACAAAACGGGGCTAGTTTTTGGCCTGCAAAGCCTCCAGAAGCCTGCAAAAGCCTTTCTCAAGCCTTTGGGAGGCCAAAAGAGGCCTCAAACTGGCCAAAAATCAGCTATGAGGTGCAGTGTAGGTAAGGGGGCGGTGGGTGGGGATTGCGCATGCATACGTAGGGGGCATGGGGGCGCGCATTGCCTTCTGGGTGCTGGCATGAGAATGGGAGCATGCAAGCACGCGCACAATTTTTGGCACATGAGCCCAAAAAAGGTTAGCCACCACTGCCCTAAACCAATGATAACCGTTTGGCAGATTTGTATCCCTTGTCATTACCAAACAAAAATCATTTTATTTTAACGAGAAAAGAGGGAAAGAAGACAAAGTAATGACTCAGTAAGTTTAAAAAAAGTAAGTATAGTCAGAAATCAAAATGAGATTGCTTTACATTTAATTTTACTTTTTTGCTTCGTTCTGTTTTTTCGCTGAGTCTTTTCCCTTCCCACCTTTGTGTCACTTTGCTAAGTCATTGGCACCATGTCTCTTCTCCTATTTGTCATTAATCCTAGATAAAAAATATCATAACTTTTCATAACTTATTGATTTCCAGGGCTTGCCCATATTTGTAACCGCATTTGAATTGACCCAGCAAAGAGACTGCCTTAGTTTGGATTTTTGTGGCATAAGAAAATGCCTCAGATTCAAACAGCTCAGCAAAACAAGCTCTTAGCTGGTTGGAAAGCCTGAGGTGTGAAGCCGCTGTTCAAATTCTACATTCCTAACATGGTTTGAACAAGCTGGTGGTCCACCCAGCAAATGTTGGCAAATTGGCAACTTTAGAGAACTGGTGTGAGATTACAGAGCAGGGTGGAGAGTTTAGCTCAACAATTTGTCCATCCTTAACTTTCTCTTGAAGTTTTGGACCAGAAGGGGGTCCACCTCCTGGTTAGAGAACCCTTCCATGCTGGATCACACTAATTTCTTTGTTCTCTCTGACCCGCTGTGCTGCTGATTGGCGGAGCACACAAGAGGATGTGTCTCTAAACCGAACGCAAACATTGGATTTTTCCACTGTGATTATAGGCTCCCTACAGTGCCTTTACCTCTCCTTTTATAGCTTCCAGAAAGTTCTCTTTCATCCCATTGAACTTCAAGGAGGCTGTGGACAGATACTAGTTTGCAGGCCACCAACTTGCAGGGGAGCCAGAAACTTTCTTTCTGGGGAGCATATTTGAGGACAGACATAAGCGGAAAAATCCATTTGATTTGTACTTTTTAAGTCAGTTCATCTACCTACCATGTTTCTCCTAAAATAAGACCCTGTCTTATATTTTTTGCCACAAAAAGGCACTAGGTCTTATTTTCAGGGGATGTCAACGCTCACTTGCGTCCCTCCGCCTCCTTTCACTGTCAGAGGCCTTCAGGAACGTCTTCTGCAGCCAGCAACACTTTCCTGAAGGCCTCTGCAGCCAATAACAGAACTCTGGATCGATCCAGAGCTTTGTTATCAGCTACAGAGGTCTTCAAGAAAGCCTTGCCAACCTTTTTCCTAGAGGATAAACAATTTTACAAAATTTGGGACCTTTTCTATCAATGGTTAGATAATAAAATATAATAATAGGATATGTAGAATTTTAGAAAATAATGAATATATAAACATGTATTTCTTTTCTTTTTTCATTATTATATCTATAAAATGTTTCTAGGTTAGATTTAGGAGGATTATATGAATTGTTATAAAATAAACTAAGTAAATGATAGTTATCTCGCAAAGTATGAATGAACAAAATTATAGTCAAATGATTGATTAATAATGATACTAGGGTATTCAATTTTTGATTGATAATATGAGTTATTATGCAATGTAACTGTAATTGAGACTATGAAATGGATGCACAAAAAATTTGTAAACCAACCGACATACTGCTTGTACACTTATGGAAGAAAGTTGGATGTTTTTATGTTTTGTTTGTTTTTGTTTGTCTTTAAAAACCAATAAAATGTACAAAATAAATAAATAAATAATAAATAAATAAGAAAGAAAGAAAGAAAGAAAGCCTTGCCAACCTTGCCGGCTGCAGAAGAAATGGGCTGGCAAGGCAAGTGTTGGGGTGTGCGAGGCCTGGCTACAACTGTCCAAAGGTAAGTAGTAGGGCAGCTCCACCACCCCCCATCCTCACCCTAGCTTAATTTTTACCCGTGCACTCTAGAATGGATGGGATCTTAATTAGGGCTTATTTTTGGGATAGGGCTTATATTGGGCTCAAGCTAGGACTTACTTTCAGGATAGGTTGTATGTTCAGGGAAACAGGGTAATTATCCTTTGGTTTCCAGCAGTTTCAGACAGCCAAAGCCAAACATGAGGAATGACAGGAGCCATACTTCAGTAACATCTGGAGAGCAACAGATTTTTCATCTTTATCTCATAATACAAATTAATTACTTTGCGTGAAAAATATATTCCCCAAGCAATTGAGAACATGGCCTCTTTTAGTGAAGGAGACATTTTGTAAAAGCTGTAAATGCATTGTAGGGTACCTATTATGTGCCACAGGTGAATTTATTTAGCACAGCATGATCACAGGCTTCTTGAATATCTTACAGAAGGCATACCAGCCAGCAGGTGTAAGTTTTGTGCAAAACAAAATATATTGTCCATGCTCAAACATCTCACAAAATCTGGGCCTAATAGGGAAAAGATGGGGAGTGGAGGGCAGAGGAGCTCACATGGCGTTTCAAAATCCTTCCCAAATTTATGATTAGATAAATTGATTCCTCCAATTTCTCCAGAGGCAGCAGAAATTCTCCAGCAATTCTTCATAGGTGTAACTCTTCCTAAATAGAGATGAAAACTACTAAAAATCCTTCAGGAGAGTTTCTTCGAAAAGCCCTATTTCTCAACCTTGGTGACTTTAAGCCGCGTGTACTTCAGCTCCCAGAATCCTCCAGCCATGCTGGTTGGAGGATTCTGGGAGCTGAAGTACAAACGGTTTAAAGTCACCAAGACTGAGAAACACTGTTCCAATACCTTTCCTTTGTAATAAAGACTGTTATATGGTGATGACATTGTTGGATAAGGAACCTGAAGACCCACTTAGTCACAGCTCCCACAAGAGCTTTGATCATCCTTCTCTCTCAATGCAATTTATCTCACAGGGTTGATGTTGTAGGGAAAATTAGGAAGAGGGAACACAATGGACGGGCCCCCTGAGCTCCTGAATCAGCAAGCCAGCCAGTCAAAGTAAATAACTAGATGGTAGTGTAGAAAGCCAAGAAAGTTGCAGATTGCCAGAGAAGTGATTATATGGTACAATGAAAGGCAGGACATTCACATCATATACATCCGTTGGCCTCTCCACTGAACCAGGCAAGTCTTATTACATCCCTGCAAAAGAAAAACCAGAATATCTCCTTCCCCTCCTCCTCCAGTACCACCACAATGCAAAAGAATTATTATTTCTTCTTCTTCTTCTTCTTCTTCTTCTTCTTCTTCTTCTTCTTCTTCTTCTTCTTCTTCTTCTTCTTCTTCTTCTTCTTCTTCTTCTTCTTCTTCTTCTTCTTCTTCTTCCTCTTCCTCTTCCTCTTCTTCTTCTTCTTCTTCTTCTTCTTCTTCTTCTTCTTCTTCTTCTTCTTCTTCTTCTTCTTCTTCTTCTTCTTCTTCCTCCTCCTCCTCTTCTTCCTCTTCCTCCTCCTCCTCTTCTTCTCCTCCTCCTCCCCCTCCTTCCTTCTCCTTCTCCCCCTTCTCCTCCTCTTCCTACTCCTTCTTTCTTCCTCTTCTCCTTTTCCTTATCCTCCTCTTCCTCTCCTCCTTCTCTTCCTCCCCTCCTCTCCTTCTTCTTCCTCTCCTTCTCCTTTTTCTTCCTCTCCTCCTCCTCCTTCCCCCTCCTCCTCTTCCCTTGGTAAAAATATATACTGTATATACAGGAAAATAACTTTGAATGAACATTTGAGTTCCTACATATTTAGAAAGACTGTTTTTTTTAAAAGCTGGGCATGGATTGGGACCGCAGCTTCCCACATCAGCAGAGGCCTTGCTCTTCACTGAGACATAGTAGAGGCCTATTTGAGAATAGTCCTTTTCAGTCATAACCGCAGAGGTACAGAATATCCTCCCCTGAGAGATCTGCCTGGCACCTCCCTTGTTATTCTTTTCTGCATTTACTGAGGATCTTTCCACTTTCTCAGTCCTTTCATTCCTCGTATTTTTTTTTCAGTCCCTGCACTACAGTGTGTTTTGGGGAGCATGTATCTCCAAATGGTTTTAGATATTAAGATGTGGGGTTTTTTTAAAGCATCTGCTCCTTATCCAACAATTACTGTCCCCATCTCATCTCCTGCCCTGCCCTGATTCATTTTATGGTGTGTTCTTCCTTTGATTTGACATGGATTTTTATCTTCCTGCTTTATGGCTGGGTTCCAGGGTGACTAATAAGTCTCTGGAAGTAAGAAATAATTTATGGGCATATCCCAAAGCTGCCTGAAGCGGGAGCCACTGTTGGCTGTGTGTATAGACACCTTTGCTTCTGTTTGCAAGTCAGAAAGCAGGAGTGTTGATAGAAAAATCTTCTTGCCTACATCCTGGGGGAAATCATCCCCCATACAAAGGTGTTTTGTGGATTTGCCTCCTCTCATTACTAAGGATGTTTGTACATTTGTGGTGAGGGAAAAGTCAGCCTCTTTGACAGAACACAGTGGAAATTTCTGTCCTCCACCTCTGGTCTCAGTTTTGGCACACAGGGCTTTTTGTGTCAGGCCCCGAATCCATTCCTTGCCCTGGGTTGTGCTTAGAGGCTTATGAAAAGGACATTTGAAATGTAGTTCAGATCTAGCCTGAGGTAACTCTGCCTTCCGAGGAATTTCTCAATGGAAGTTCTTAATGGAAGTTCTTCGTGGCTCTGAACGTAGTTTGGTGTAAACCAGGGATGTCCAATTGGAAGACATATAGACTTCTAAATCTGGCTAGGGAATTCTGGGAGTTGAAGTCTACAAGTCTTCAAGTTGCCAAGGTTGGACACCTCTGGTGTAAACCTATCACATTACAAAGCTCTCAGAGAAGAGAGGGTGATTGGTTTGGGATTGATGATAATCCCAAACAGTTGGAGGGTAAATTTGCTTGGATATTGCTCAGACTGGAGGCTAGGGGACTGAAGGCTAGGGGACTGGAGACTAAAACATATGAAGAACGGTTACAGGAACTGGGCTTGGCTAGTCTAGTAAAAAGAAGGACCAGGGGAGACATGATAGCAGTCTTCCAATATTTGAGGGGCTGCCACAGAGTGGGGTCAAGCTATTTTCTAAAGTGCCTCTAGGCCAGACAAAGAATAATGGATGGAAACTGAACAAGTGGAGATTTAACCTGGAAATAAGGAGAAACTTTCTGACAGTGAGAACAATCAACCAATGGAACAGAAGTTGCCCTCGGAAGTTGTGGGAGCGCCATCACTTGAGACTTTCAAGAATATTGGACTGCCATTTGTCAGTAATGGTGTAAGATCGCCCACTTGGACTAGATGACCTACAACAGGGGTCCCCAACCACCGGTCCGCGGACCGGTACCAGGCGCGGAACAAGTCCTACCGGGCTGCTGGCTTGCTGGCGCCGCCATCTTTTTGATGAAAAAGTGCTTCCGGTGAGCTTTTCGGGTAGAAAGCCATTTCTACCGGAAAAGCTCACAAGCTAGCGCCGCCATCTTTTTTGATGAAAAAGTGCTTCTGGTGAGGTCACCGGAAGCACTTTTTCATCAAAGATGGCGCGCCCAGCTGATGCGGAGTACCGGGCGCGGCGCCCAGCTGATGCGGTGCCGGGCCGCGGCATAAAAAGGTTGGGGATCACTGACCTACAAGGTCCCTTCCAACTCTGATTATCTGTTAAATCTGTTAGATAATATTAGAATGGGACACCACTGGGAAATCCAAAGCTATCCAATATGAGAAAGGATTCATTTCATGCCCCAAAGTTCCATCCTGTTGGAAAATTCATAAATTATTTAAATTTATGGGAATTAAATGAAGGGAAAAGAACAAGAGCACTGAACGATTGCCACTACTTCAGGACATTTTTGTGTTGTCTTTTCCCAGGTTTGATTATCAGGAGCTTTTGCACAACTCTACCTTTTGTGTCATCCCCCGGGGGAGACGTTTGGGGTCCTTCCGGTTCCTAGAAGCTTTGCAGGTACGTGGTTATTATTACTGTATTGTTCTGAGATTTTTATCCCATCTTTTAATATTATATATAACTCATGTGTTTTACCTCTCCTGTACCACAAGAATGCATGACAACCCATTTGTAAATCATGTTATAGAATGCTAGAACTAGAGGAGGATTTGGATTACCCAGTTGGGAAATATATTATCAAGTCATGGCTTTAACATGGATGAAAGAATGGATAATGTTGAGGAATAAAAGGTTATTAACGTTGGAAGTATATTATATATAACTCAAGGTGGTGAACATACCTAATCTTCCCACTTCCTCTTTTCCCCACAACAACAACCCTGCAAAGTGGGTTGGTCTGACAGGGAGGGACGGGTCCAAAGTCACCCAGTTGGCTTTCATGCTGAAAGGAGGCATCGGGTTTCTAGGCCACCCTCTTCACCACTATATCACACCACACTAGCTCTATGTCACAGGTTTGAACTGTTTTGAAATTCAATTTTGAAATAGAATTGTTTCTATTTCTTGTCAATACACGCGCACATACACACACACGCCTTTGCACAAACATAAAGGAACAATATAAGGAAAATTTAATATTAAGTATGCTATTCTGTTTAAGATCAAAAGCTCTATTTAGCAATAGATTTACAGCCCTCTCTAAGCGGTTTACACAGAGTCAGCCTATTGTCCCCAACAGTCTGGCTCCTCATTTTATCCAGCTCAGAAGGATGGAAGGCTGAGTCAACCTGGAGCCTGGTGAGATTCGAACTGCCAAATTGCAGGCAGCTGGCAGTCAGCAGAAGTAGCCTGCAAGTACTGCATTTAACCACTGCGCCACTGTAGCTCTTTGTACAGATAGTCCTTTAATGAACAGTTGAAGTTACAATGGCACTGAAAAAAATGACGTATGACTGTTTCTCCCACTTACAATCATTGGAGCATCTCCATAGTCACATGATCAAAATTCAGATTCATGGTAACTGACATGTATTTATGAGGGTTGCTGTGTCCCAGGCCACCTTCTGACAAGCAGAGTGAATGGAGAAGCTTGATTCACTTTCTAACTTAAAAACTGTAGTGATTCACTTAACAACTGTGCAAAGAAAGGTTGTAAAATGGGGCAGAACTCACTTAACAACTGTCTTGCTTAGCAACAAAAATTTTGGCCTCAATTGTGCTTGTAAGTCAAAGATTATATAATAAATGCTTTGATGTGAGTTGTAGTGGTTCTTTTTTCAATATTATCCTCAACTTTTAATTTAAAAAGGCAAATCATTTTATGCTTGTGATGTTGACATTCTAAATTATAATTAACATGAATAGCATATTTTTCTTTCCCTCCTCTCTTGCCAGTACTCTAAGCTATCTAAACAATGGAATGTTAATCATCTCTAATCATATTATAGAAACAATCCTGTGTTTGAACAATCAAGATTTATAACAGCGTAATAAAAAAGTTAATAACAATCTTGCAATAATACTTTTAACACCCTCAAACAACGTCTACCTATCTCAGGTCCTTGAGAAGGACTCAATAGGTAGATAAAAATGCCACATCCAGTCTAAACCTTTGGCTGACTGTGCAACCAGCTCTGAGAAAAGTTCTTTCTACTTCTTGAGAACTGTCTTTCCAAACTTGTCCCATTCCTCTACTAGATGAAACAAACAGATGAAATAATTTGTTTTAGGTGAGCTTCCTAGTGTTGTAAGAGTGCTAGACTGATCTTCAGAAATAGCCTAACTGATAGGTCACAGACCCAAAGGAGCTAAAGTTCTCATGCACTTCACCCCAACACTTTCCGAAGGGTGCCAGACCTGTTTTCAGAAATAGCCGGGCTAACAGATAAGAGGGGCAGATGGAGGGGAGCAGAAGAAATTAGGAAGAAGGAGCAATTGATAGCAAGTGAACTGGCAACTGCTGGAGTTGGATTACACCTGCAAAAGTCTCCAGACTGGGCAAGAAATAGAAATAGAGAAAAGAGTTCCTGCTGCCAATTATTATTATGTGTAAGTGTGTATGTGTGTTTATAAATCAATGTTGACTCCTGGCAACTGCTTGGTCAGGTCCCTGCAGCTTTCTTGGCAAGATCTTCAGAAGTGGTTTGCCATTGCCTCCTTTTTGGGGCTGAGAAAAAGGGACTGGCTTAAGATCATCCAGCTGGCTAAGACGGAACTAGAACTCACAATCTCCTGGTTTCTAGCCTGGTGCCTTAATGAAACTGGTTCTCCCTTGCCAATAATAAAAAATAGCATGGCCGTTTTTGATGGCAGGAGCAGCAGAAAAGAAAAAAAAAATGTTGTGCATCCATTCGTGACAGAACCAACAACACACAAGTGACAGAACACAGCTTCCTTTCCTGCTTTAGACTTACTTGTGCATCACTTGTCCGAAACCCAGATCCAGCAGTTTTTTCAAAAGAGCACTAAACTGTATATAAAAGGAGCACATATATAAGAGCTGATGGGGCCAGTTAGACCCTATATGGGCAGCTACTTTTGCAGAAGTCCAGTCTCTCCTGCCATTCAGCTGAGGTGGCTGCAAAAAGCAACTAATCAAAGTTGGGTAGATCCCAATTCCCAACTCTATCGTTCTGGTTGGAGATTAATGGATCAATCCCACAGTATTGGGAGAAGAGGGAAAACACCACTTCAAAATGAGAATGGCTAAAGATAACTTTATTCTGCTTCTGCTGGATATGTATGGCCACTGCTTTGCTTAATGACCACAGTGTTCGCTTAATGACCACCACAAAAAAAGTCATAAAATCAGTTTGGGCACATAACTGACCCTTTTATCGCTATTACAACTTAACAACTATGATGGCATGTTTCATTACAGTTGTAAGTCATGGACTACCTGTAAGCACCACTGAAGATCCTTTGAACCTCATGCTTCCAAGGTCACTTTCTCTCTCCTCTCCTGCAACCTGGTGATCCTTGCTCTGTTCTCTCTCTTTGATCCAGGCTGCGTGCATCCCGGTCCTGCTCAGCAATGGGTGGGAGCTGCCATTTTCAGAGGTGATTGATTGGAGTAAATCATCCATTGTTGGGGACGAGCGGCTTCTTCTGCAGGTAACATGCTGGCTGAGGAATTTTGGGAATTGAAGTTCCTACGCCTTAAAGTCATCAAAGTTGGGAAACAATGCTCCATTTGGTGAGCTTTGGAGCCCTGGTTCATTGTTATTTAATTTTAAAAACCACCTGAAAACAACATTGTCTTTTGTATGAGATGCTTTCATTTTCCTATATAAAGTACATCAATTATTTAGAATATGGAGCAGTGGTGGTAGGTGGTAGGATATGTGCAGAGTAACCCTTGTATAAAAAGGATATGCACACGGAAAATGGTTTATGAGAACAGTTATGTAGCAATATACAGCCACACAGAGTTGAACAAGTTGTATTAATGTTTACTTGAAGAAATAGCCCAGTCCAATAAAAAGTCCATGTCATACACGTTTTTAACAGTCCAGAAAGATCCATTTATAAAGTCTTCTTACATCTAGTTATAGAGTCTTCTTACCGGTTCCATGTCTTTTACAGCAGACAAACATCAAACCATAATACAACAAATAACCTTCGATATCAACAGAATATCAAAATAAACAGGATTAGTCAGTATCAGTCCGTAGTCAGTCAGTATAAGTATCAAGAGAGATCATCAGTGAAAAAGTGAAAGAGAATTAAACCATGATCTATAGCTCCCTCTTATGGCAACTTGCAGCACAATCAACCAACCAGAACACAGCATAATACATTACAGTATTTTTCCTTAAAGCTACAAACATATATATTTGTAGTTTATATATTGTCAACCCAACTACATTATTTACATCTACATAACAGTATGCTACCGGTTTGGCCGAATTGGTAGTAAAAAAAAAAAAAGCCTTCAAGCTGATCGGAGGAAAACAAGCCTCAGATCAACTGAGAGGATAAAAGACCGAAAAGCACATGGGAGGGAGGGAGGGTTACTCCTAGCTTTTCATTTTTTCATCCTCTCAACTGATTGGCTTTTTAGGGGGGCACGCATTAGGGGCATGTACACGCGTGCATGTGCAATCACCCACCAAACTGGTAGCGACTAAGGTAGGATGCAACTACTGATACGGAGGTGTTGATTTATTTACCTCTTTACCTCATTTTCATATGGCCTTTCATTGTTCTTGTCTCACTTATTTGTTGTTCTTGATATGGGTAACTTAGGAATTGATTTAAATAGAGAAACTGATCTAGCAATGTGTTGAATTTTGGTAACTGAATTACTGTAACCTTTGTTATGACATTGCCCTGAGCATCCTGGATAGATCATTGCTGGTCACAGGAATATCGATTCTGTGGATAAAAAGCTATAATATGCATACATAGTTTAGTCAATGCCCATTCTGCAGTTTGTTTGTTTATTTACATCCCACTTTTTATTATTTTTATATAACCAAAGAAAGTGTACATTCTTAATACTCCTTCCTCCTCCTGTTTTACCCATATTAAGAACCCTGGTGAGATCGGTTGGCCTAAGAGAGAATAACTGGCTCAATGTCACCCATCCAGCTTTCATGCCTAAGGTAGAAGTAGAACTCACAGTCTCCTGGCGATTGACCCAAAGTCACCCAATTGGTTTCATGCCTAAGGTGGGACTGGAACTAGAACCTAGTGTGGTGCTTTAACCACTAGACCAAATGTTCAGCTTAGTTGTCTGTCTCCACATCATCCTTGGTGCTTTTTGTTGTTGAAGGAAAGATCTCTTGATGCTTTCCTCCATCAAAACAACAAGACTGTATTTCAGTTATAGAGTGTAGTAGCATAAAATATGAACAAGGAAAATTATATCCATTTTAATAATTTCTCTGAAACTTATAAGCAGTATAAAATTCCTGCATTTGCCCCTTTGTATCTTCTGTTCACGCTGCTTCCTCTCAGATTCCATCTACGGTCCGATGTCTGAACAGTGACAAAATCCTGGCCTTCCAACAGCAAACCCAGTTTTTATGGGAAACGTATTTTTCTTCTGTGGAGAAGATTGTGCAAACCACTCTTGAGGTAAGCTGCAGAAGTATGCCCATCATTTGCCCAAATATTTCATCTGCAATTATTTCTGTTTCTATGATTGAGATCACATGCCATGGTGAACTGTGGTTTGCTAAATAAATTAGAATTGGCTGGATTCATATAACACAAGACATAAAACATGGCTTGAAGAGTGCAGTGAATAGGGTCACACAATGCAGTCAGCTCTGAAACAAATTGGTTTGCTTCATGCAGCATGTTCAGCACATAATGGCTTGGCATGATGACCGAAGGAAGCCACAGAGAGGTGGGAACCTTTAGCTTTCAAGTTGGTCTAGGTGTGTCAAGCTGTGTCAGTCTTCAGGGTGTGTCCCCATGGCCCATTAACCTCCTCCCAGTAGTTCTTCTCTCTTTGCTTCTAGGTCAGGGCTAAGTAGTTGGAGGAGAAGGAGGGGAAGGTGAGGTTAAACTTCATGTAATTCCCTCCATGGCTTCACTGATACTTCACTGATCCACACAGCTGTATATTGGACCAACCTCCAGCATGTTGTCCACCAACCTTCCTGGTTCGGCCAAACCAGTAGATTTTTTTACTACCGGTTTGGCTGAACCGGTAGGTTTTTTTTAACTACCGGTAAAATACCACCACTGTGTCTGTTGCTTGATATACCACTTAAGTTGGTGGTGAAGTTCTCCAGATCTATGAGTGCAACTTGCCTTTCTTGGACCCAGAACTGGAAGAAATTCATAGGTGCCAGTAAAAGGCGGAATCTCTTTGAATGGTTTGAAATGTTTGCTCCTGGCTTTCTCACCACCTGGGCTGAGTTGCCGTTTATGAGATAAGCTGCCAAATGGTTTATGTTTTTATTTTTTCCCCCTTCCTTCTTCAACCTCCCCATCCCACAATCTCTCTCACCTTGGAAAACATAATTGTTTATTTTTTTTCCCTCTGGTCCAAAATTTGGAGAAATGGGGAAGGGAAATTCAAGTTTTTAAGTTTCACCTTCCTCATGAAGTGCCTCAACTGTATTATATAATGCTTAAAAATATTTTAGGTATATAGATGTAAATATAAGTGAATGAGGAGTCTCTTTTTTTTTTCCTCTTGACCTCTTCAAGTTGTTTTTAGACAGGAAATTCCTGTCTAGAGGCAAATGCCTATAGCAAATCCGAGCATTTTATGGCCTCTTTGGCTGTCCCCATCCAGCCCATGCGAGATCATTCGGAAATTAGAAATCAAATATAAATAATTGTACCCCATGAATGCAATATAACTGCTTTGCTTTTATTTTTGAAGGCAACTGCTATTTTTATTCAGTCCAGCTCTTAGCTCCTGAATAGAAATTGCACCAGGTGTATTTCAGCCTAGCATGCTTTGCTTATAGTTATAGTAACACTTAACATTTATGTAACATTTTCAGAGCTTTTTCAGACTGTCTCATCTACAGTTTCTTACTAAGGCACAAAATATGCCTGCTGGTAGCTAACTACTGTGACCAGTGTCCTCACACTGGAATTAGAGAGGAAGCATCCAAAAGTCAATAACGGCATCCCAGATTTGAATCTGGACTTTGTGGCTACTTTGCTACGCAAGCGTAGCTTTTCCTAACTGGAGCCAAGAACAACTGTTGAGATTGATCTCATATCCAGGAGATTTCCAAGCAGGTGCAGATGGCTCCAGGGTGTAATGACAACTTATCTTTCTCTTTGCTAGATAATAAAAGATCGGATATTTCATCAGGAATCACGCCCAAAGTTCTTCTGGAACACACTTCCTGGAGGGTTGGTGGCTTTACCAGAATACTCCACTCATCTCAACGACTTCCCTTTCTATTACCTGCAGCAAGGTAGGGTAAATACCCCTGCATTGTTTCTAACTTCATTTTCTAATCCCTGCTTCTTCTTTCCTAAAAAGTTGAAGTTGTTGGGGTGGCGATGGCTCTAATACCACAAAATGTGGTGGCCATGAATGTTCCTTTTCAAAGAGTTAGTCTTCGATTTACTGCCAAAATTGGGACCAGAATTTCCGTTGACCATCAAGGCAGTTGTTTTAGTGAGCCATATCTTATTTTATGAGCTTTTTTTTTGCCCTGATTGTTAAGCAAATCAGTGCAGTTGTTAGGTGAGGTAGTCATTAAGTGAATCCCCCATTGACTTAGCTGGCTGGGAAGTTCACAAAGGGTGATTGCCCAACCGCAGGATGCTATAATCATCATACTGTAAATACATGCCGGTTGCCAGTCTTCTGAATTTTGATCATGTGACTGTGGATGCTGTCGTAAGTACAAAGACCAGTCATAAGTCCCTTTTTTCAGCGCTTTTGTAACAGTCACTAAACAAATGGTTATAACTTGAGGAGTACCTGTTGTCTCTCTCCCAGGATACTCCGTCAGGCACCATGACTTCCACCACCTGTTTTCCAGGTTCATCTTTTACAGGTGCTCAGAATTATCATTTAATTGAATGTTTATTTGCTTGCGTGTCAATCTATTTTAGGAGGCATTGCATCTTAGACTTTTCCGAAAGGATTTTTGTACTTTTTTGCAAACTTTAAGGTTTCCCGAGTAAGGTGGTGCCTATCTTCTGGTTGTTGTTGTTTGTTTTTTAATTAGCATTAGCATTTATCATTTAGGGGGAGGGTCTAACCTTACAGAACGTAAAGAATCACAGAGATGACTTTGGGAAAGGTCTGAGAAAGCCGAAGAAACAAGCTGTTGAAGAGGAACGTAGAGAGATTACATAGTCCAGGGATTGCAGGAAGCATGCAAAAACAACCACGCTGCTGTGATTTTGTTTACTTTAAAAATGGGACAAAGAGAAACTTGGACAGGCTTTCAAAAAAATTAAAATAAACAGCATTCCTGAAGTCGCTGCTGTGCCTGTTTCTTGACCTGGTCTCCTTTGAAGGGCTGACAAAGAGTAAGGAACACAGGGAAACAGCCTCGGCTCCCAAGAAGCTTGCAATCAGGCCCCTGGGAGAGAAATCAAAAGGGAGAAACCCACATAAGTAGAGAGAGGATGGAATGAAATAGATAAGGACACATCCGTCTCTGTCAGGCATCCCCAATTCCCTCTTTGGTGAGGCTCAGCAGGGCATCCTGAGCAATGGTGCATTGTCACCGAACAGCTACAGGTGGTTCTCAACTTACGACCATTCATTTTAGTGATCGTTCAAACTTACAACATCACTGAAAAAAGGGACTTGTGACTGTTTGTCACGCTTATGCTCGTTGCAGCATCCCCCAGGGTCATGGGATCAAAATTCAGATGCCTGGCAACTGGTTCATCTTTACGATGATTGCAGTGAGCCGGGGTCATATGATCCCCTTTTGTGACCTTCAGTGGGGAAGCTGGATTCATTTAGCAACCGTGTTACTAAGTTAACAACTGCAGTGATTCACTTAACAACAGTGGCAAGAAAGGTCACAAAATGGGGCAAAATTCACTTAACAACTGTCTCGCAGCAGAAATGTTTGGTTCGATTGTGGTCGTAAGTCGAGGACTACCTGTGGTATGACAGTCATAAGCCATCTATTCTGCAAAAGGCAAGCTGCTTCTTCCAGACCTGAGGAAGTCAAATACTTTAATGCAGTGGTGGGATTCAAAAAAAATTTATTACCGGTTCTGTGGGCGTGGTTGGTGGGCGTGGCAGGGGAAGGATACTGCAAAATCCCATTCCCTCCCCACCCCACTAACCCGCTTTCCAGCTCCTTTCTCCTGTGCAGGGCAACCAAAGAAGACTCAGCCCATCAGCTGGGACTCGGGAGGCAGAGAATAGATGGGGGCAGGGCCAGGTAGGATTTGCTGTTTCTCCAAACTACTCAAAATTTCCGCTACTGGTTCTCCAGAACTGGTCAGAACCTGCTGAATGTCACCTCTGCTTTAATGTAAAGTTCAAATAGTTGAATGATTTTTTTTTAAAATCAAGGCAGATGAGGAACTGTCCAGGCAAAGCAAAAGAGCAATACCCATGCACTCTTTTTATTTACCAGAAAGCTTCTAAGATTCATGTGGAGCAACCTGATGTTTTAGGAAGGAGGGGTAATGCAGGATTAAATTAAAGATGGGCGGGGCTTGCTATAGAGTCATCAAGGTGTTGGATTAGAACTGGCGTTCAGCTGCCGTCTCAGCCATTCCTGGGGAGATCTTGGGCCTATCACTTTTCCTCCCTCAGTCTATCTTCGACAACTCTTTGTGGTTAAAGTGAAGGGAGATCCTCACATAGGCTTCCTTGAAGGGCTACAGCAGAGGTTTCTAAAATTAGCAAGTTTAAGACTTGTGGACATCAACTCCAACAGAATTCTGGGAGCTGAGGTCCAGAAGTCTTAAGGTTGCCAAGTTTGGGGACTCCTCTGGTCGAGGAACTGTAAAATATAAACTGATAAAACAATAAAGACTGCTGAGGTAGTGTACCTGACAATTGGCGTCCATTAGAGCCACATTGTGGACTCCTGTAAAATAACCCATCTGAAATTGTCACTAATGTTATCTCTGTTTCATCTGCCTTAATTCCACCTGGGTTTTTTTTTTTCCTACTGTTTTCATTGGCAGTGAAATCTGAATTGCAAGGTTCCTGTGGGTGGAGAGCTGACTTCTTTTATCTTCTGAAATGTCATGTAAGCCGGCAGCACTAAATAAACCACTAACGATAATTGGTTAGATGGGGATTAAACTTCAGCAGGTGAGCCAAAACCCGAGACAGGTTTGGAAGAAGGTTACGAGACTCACCCGTTCTCTCCCCTAACAGGATCCAGCCCCTCCGAGAAGTTTACGGCGTTAATCTGGGCCGTCTCACCAATTACCTCCCTTTCTCAGCCCATCCTCAAGCTCACTCAGGCTGTCTCCAGATCCCAATACTGCGCCAAGGTAAAGGAGTTTCTTGCTGTTTCTTGCAGTGTGGATGGTTGCAGCGTCCCCCGCAATCACACGAATAAACGGTGGGCGCTTTGCAACAGGCGTGTATTTACAACGATTGCAGTGTCCTAAGCAGGGGGGCGGTCATATGTTCTCCATTTGTAACTTTCCTGGCTGGCTTCTGGCAAGCAAAATCAATGGGAGAAGCTGAATTTGCTTAATGACTGCATGATTCCCTTCACAATTGCACAAGTGACTTGCTTAACAACCATTGCAGAAAAGAATGTAAAGTTGGGCGGATCTCACCTAACAACTGCCTAGCATAGAGATGGAAGTTCTGGCCCCAATTGTGCTTGTAAGTCCAGGACTACCTATACAAACATGCTAGTTTTATATCGAAGAACGTGAAAAATGATCTATCGCCACCTAAAACGTGTAGCAGGACAATATAGGTAGTCCTCCACTTACGATCACAGTGAGACATTTGTTAAATGGGCTTTGCCCCATTTTATGACCTTCCTTGCCCTGGTTGCTAAGAGAATCAATGCCGTTGGTTGGTAACATGGTTGTTAAGTTAGTAACACGGTTGTTGGCTTCCCCGTTGACTTCGCTTGTCACAAAAGGGGAATCGCATGATGTTGATCATGGGGATGCTGCCAAAATTGTAACTATGAAAAACGGTCATAAGTTGCATTTTTCAGTGCCTTTGAATGTCACTAAATGAACTGTTGTAACTCAAGGACTATCTGTATCTCAAATTTCTATCGTCTCTTTGCCATCACTCTCATGTTTAATAACAGCTCTCATCTCCTTGCTATTACACTCTTAATCCAGGTTTCTGATGCTTTGGACTACAACCTCTATGTTTTCATACACACCTCTTGTTGTGAAGATTGCTAGGAGGTGTGATCTTTCAGAGTTGCGCTGTACAAAATCCCACCAAGCTCTTGTGCCTTTTCCATTCCTTTGGATGTCAGAGGGTTGTGGCGGGTGTGGCAGCCTTAGGATACACCTGGGTGGGCTAGAAACCCTTATTGCTGTCAGCAGGTCTCACCTTCCCCTTTAACTACAGGGCAAGTCCTGTCAACAGCCAGGTCTCTACTGCAGATGAGCTCAGCTAACTAGGCCGCGCCCATCCTGAGCATTTCAAAATGTGTGGCAGTAAATAGAGTCTTCTAAGTTTGTGAAGTCAGGAGTCTAAGCACATTGTCCTTGTAGCTTGTCTGCTTTAGAAGGAAAGATCCAGTCTATTTCAACAAAAGTACCAAGGAAACATGCCTTGGTGGGTAATCTAGTGCATTATATAGAAGCCCGTTTGGGGTTCTGCTTAAGGGTGCTGGGTGGAAGCTGGGAGTTCCAGCGTTGAGGCCAATTATTACATCTCAGCCCTGGGAAGAAGTCAATGGCAATCTGCTTCTAAAAATGTTGCCCAGAAAACTGCAGAGACCTGTCTATTTACTTGCCAGGAGTCAAAAAGTTAATTCAGAGGCCGAAGAAAGAAAGGAAAAAAAGAAAACAACAACAACAATGAAGGCTTGAGTTTCCTTTTGTAGAGGTTGAGTGGCAATTGTTTGGTCCTGCCCCACAGTATGAATTACTGCCAAATCCTGCATTTTTAAAAACCATTTCTCATTCAATTGGAGGAAATCAGGAATATGTCTACAAAATTCTCTTGTGTACAGTGTGATGGCCTTGCATTTGTTTAGAACTGAGGCACTCAATGGAATACGTGAATGCCCCGTCTTACGTAGCAGAGTCCTGTCTCCAAACATTGTTTGCTTCCCGGCTTCCCATGATTACATTGAGTCCCAGAGGGACCGTTTGGGAGGGACTCTTTTTCTAAGGCGTTTTGAGGTTGGGAATTGCAAACAGGCAAGGCGGCTTCGGAATGATGGAAAAAAACGCTTAATGGAAAAGCACACAACAAGAAAAGTACAGGTAGTCCTTGGGTTACGAGCATTTGTTCAGTGACTGTTCGAGGTTATGACGGTACTAAACTAAGGGGATTTGTGACCAGTCCTTGGAGTTCCAGCATTTGCAGCATCCCCACTATCATATGATGGTAATTTCTGACATTCCCTACCAGTTTCCCATAAGCAAAGTCAATGGGGAAGACGGCAGGAAGTTGAAAGTTGGAGGTCACGGTTATGTGAGATCCTCGCTTAATCATTTGTATCTTCCACCATTCCACCGATGCTCCGAAAGAAAACTTGGAAGGGAATTCTCAAGCAACAGGGAATAAGGCAAGAAAACAGAAACCTCTTTCCAAATGAAAGAAAGCAATAGAGAAATTGCAAGTCCCATTTTAGTACACCATCAGTATATGAATGTCTTTTGTCTTTGGTCTGTCTCTCAATTGCACAGCCTGGTTTTATGGGGACAAAAATGGAACAACACAGCCCATTGTGCCCTGGAAATAGGATAGGGAAGGAAAGGCAAAGCCCCAAAACATGTATGCTGAAAATATAAGAGCTTCATAGTTGCGGGCATTTCATGTTCGCAGTGCTGCCGCTAAAAGGACTCATACCACACACCTAGGAAACGATTTACGAGAAAGATCTCAAATATATCAAGTGGGAAAATTTCATTAAGAAAGATCAACGTCTCTGCAGTTTTCCTTATGACAAGCAAAACTGAAATGAATTTACTGGAGCAACTTTTTAGCTGTTCCTTGGTTGTATAATTTAGATTTGCTGCAGGAAACCATTAACATTTTGGGGTCAACCGTTCCTATGAACCTAAAATGCTGGCTTGAGAACAACCTTCCGGAGCCAAAACGTGGCAGCATTTGCACAGTGGAATACTTGCTTCCAAACCCCAGTTGCCGTTTGAAAGCAGGGGGACTGGGGCAGCTTGCCAGGCAGGGGAGGAAAATTGTACAAGCTGAAATTCCCGAGGCAGTCTGGTGATGAGACAAAACCAAAAGACCACCCCAAAGAGGGCGGCTTTGAGGATCAGTGCAGGAGGTACTGTTTGTACTGCAGCACAGTTCAAACAAGGCAGATTTAGCGCAACAAGAGTCGTCTGCGTGTTTTCTTATATAAGACCCATAGAAATAAGCAGAGCTCTTGGGCTTTGGCACAGCTCCTGCCCTTTTCAATGAGGTTCTGTGCCAATGGGCTTTGTTCCTTCCCACTAATGGGAGGAGACGTACCATTGGAGGTGTTTGCAGCATAAACCAAAAACGTGCTTTTAAGATCGTCTTAATGAAATTCTGTCTTCTGCCTCTTTACGGTACCCAGTCCCTCTCCAACCCAATGATGCCCAGAGATGCATTTCAGTTTCCATAATCCCCAAGCAGGCTGCCAATAGGCCAGGTTGGCTAAGAAGAGTGGGTGCTTGCTTATAACACCTTAGATGACCATTTTTTCCTCTAGCCTGAGTTGGAATTTGGTTGGCGTTAGAGAGTGAGCAGGGAATTTTGATGTCAGGGAGAACGTTCAGCGGTTTTGCTTGTTTTCTGGAGTTTTGTTGGTGGGTTACAGAAGTGGATGGAGTTAAGGCACTCGTTTAACTCCTAAAAACTCCCCCTGCCCCTAAAAAAATCAAGTCTGATTTTTAGGGGAATCTGGGGCTTCGGGATGATATCATTTCTGGAGAACATGAAGTATCTCTCCACCTCTTTCACCTAAACCCACTTCATGCCTTTTGAAAGGCCTTATAAACCTGGCTTTCCCTTCTGAATTTAGAGCCAGGATGCTAGCAAGACTTGATTTGTTTATATGCTATGCTCTGCAATGAATTGAGCAATTGGTTATTTTTCTCTGGCATCTTTTAATTCTTTTAAATATGTATGTTTTTGTTTGCAAGCCTTGTTGGCTGCCCAGAGTTAATTGATTAAGATGGGTGGCCAGATAAAGTTGCAGAAGGAACAAACAAACATGCATGGGCCCACAAAATGAAGACAGTTGTTCAGCTGCACGTTTCAGCTAGCATTTCTGTTTCTTGTACAGATTTTAGTCTTATGGAACTGTGAGAAGCCACCTCCACAGAAATGGCCGCCAACCACAGTTCCCTTGACTGTCATTTTAAGCAGCAACCAGGTAAGAGGCCATGGAGATTCAGTTTTCAATTCAGTTCAGTTTATTACAGTCATAGACCAGAGACCAGAACAAATAAAAACACTCAGTAAATATACAGTTAAAAAAAATTCTAGTATAAAATAATAAATAATAACTAAAATCTATGATAAAAATCCAGTCAGTCAATTATACATGGTCTAACTATACTAAAATTACAATACATAAAATTTGTGGCCCATTGTCAGTTTTGCAGATTGTGGTTGTAATTGTCATGGAAAACATTTTAGGAAGAAAAGACCTAGGCAAAAATCAGCTGAAACCCACATTCCAGTAGGAATCCAGCTTTCTAAACACCCTTGTTGACCTATCATTCAAAGCCAGTTCTCCTCCTCATCCGTCAATGTGCATTTTCCAAACACTCAACAAAATACCAACATAAAGACAAGAGTAAATCTTCCTCTTGATTTTTCTTACTCTCCAATTTTCAAAAGAACTATCCTGGTGGGAGGAAATAGTTACCAACAGCAGAAAGAAAGCAGAAAAGTAACCTGAGGAAACACCTCAGACAAGTCCACCCCGAGTTTTCACAAAGATAAGATGGAGAGGGAGAAAGTGCATTCAGACTTGTAAGATTATCCCACCTTTTCTCTATCATCTCTCTCTATCTCTCATTTTTAATAATTTTACAAATAACTCAAGGTGGTGAACATATCGAGCACACCTTCCTCCTCCTATTTTCCCTGCAGCAACCACTCTGTGAGGTGGGTTGGGCTGAGGACCATTGGCCCAAGGTCAACCAATCAGCTTTCATAGCTAAGGTAGGATTAGAACTCACAGACTCTTGGTTTCTAGCCTGGTGCCTTAACCACTAGAGACCAAGCTGGCTCTCCTATATCTTTACAATAAAAGTAGCATTGTTTTACATGACTTTGATTTCCTTCTCTGGCTCTTTCTTGAAGGGGTGACAGAAGGTCAACTTTTTTGTTTCTTGTTTCTACTCCTGCAGGTCAGTGAACGGTTTTTGCCTTATTCTGCTATTGGGACGGATGCTGTGTTGAGCCTTGATGAATATGCCAGCCTTTCAACCAGTGAGGTGAGGAGGTTCTCCAGAATCTTTCTACTTGTGTTGTAGCCATGGACTTTGCATACAGGAAGGGACATATGACTACTTAAACGCAGGGCAAGGCCTAGAACCTGGGACAGTTGAGAAACAGTCTGTCCACTACTGCAGCTATCTTGGCTCAGAGGGACTTAGGGATCCTTGAGAAACACCATTTTCCCTTTCTCTCTCCCTCCCTCTTTCTCATTCCCTCTCTCCCCCCTCCCTCTCTCCCTCTCTCCCTCCCCCACTCCCTCCCTCCCTCTCTTTACACACACACACACACACAAACCTATTTGACAAAGCATATGTTGTAAGCCTACATATTTATATACCTGCATTGTAAATGAAATGATTGAAATGTAAATTGGTTGACATAGAAAAATAGAGGGAAAGGAATTACATATATAGACTAAAATATGGAATTATGTTGTCTTTTAGTTATCCAATTCTGATTCCCCATTGTAAAATGCTTGTTTAGATCTGGAAAGGGAACGATGAGTAATCTTTGCATGGTCTGCTTGCAAAAGGTTCTAGCTTTAATTTGTGTCATCTCCAGAACTGGCTAGCAGAGACTGTGGCTGATCCTAGAGAATCACTGCTGGTGAGAATAGGTGAACCTTTCCCAACCTGACAACTTTCATTACTACTTTTGGAATGCCCCATCTGCATGACTAGCAGTAGGAATTCTAGAAATTTCTGGATCACAGAAGATATCTAACTGGATACAAATTATGGATATCATTACTATCATGAGCTAACATGTAGAGCAGGCGGTGTCCAATCTTGGCAGCTTTAAGAACCTGTGGACACCAACTCCCAGAATTCTCCAGCAAGCCATTCTGGTTGAGAAACTCTGGGAGTTGAAGTCCATAGGTCTTAAAATTGCCAAGATTGGATATCCCTTGCTCTAGAGATTATGCTCCTTGGGGAAAAAAAGAAGGAATATAATTCGAAGGTAGAAGGCATGTAGACAACCTGAAGCCTTCTGGTGAAAGATTCTCTTTCCTCAAACTGTTTCCCTGTTCTCTTCCTTGCCTTTTAGGTTGACTTTGCCTTTGTTGTATGGAGAAAGTTCCCCGACCGGATTGTAGGCTTCCCAATGCGCAGCCACTTTTGGGATACGAGCAAGAACCAGTGGAGCTACACTTCAAAATGGACCAATGAGTTCTCTATGGTTCTCACTGCCGCGGCATTCTATCACAGGTACCCTTCCTGACTGAAGAACGCCCTTGAGTTGGAAAGGGCCCATTGAGGCAATCAAATCCACTTCTTGCTCAGTGCTGGAATCCCAATGGATGTCTCTCTGACATGTGGCTGTCCCGAAGGTGCTTTTTCAAGAGGCAATTGGACTTTCTGTTTTTTTCTTTGAAGACGTTTCACTTCTCCTCCAAGAAGCTTCTTCAGAAGTGAAACATCTTCAAACAAAGACCAGAAAGTCCAGTTGCCTCTTGAAAAAGTACCTTTGGGACATGTTAGAAATATCCTAATATTCAACCAGAACATTCTAAATGATGCATTCTGGGATGATTAAAAAAGATTGTGGTGCAGGAGACACACCTGGAGGGAGCAGGTTGAGGATGGGAGGCCTACACATTTCTGCAGAGATCTTCTTTCTGCCCAACCTTTGTGTTTCCCTTCCACAGGTACTATCACAGCCTCTTCAGCAACTATTTGCCCGCCAAACTAAGGAGCCTTGTTGATCGGATTGCCAACTGCGAGGACATATTGATGAACTTTTTGGTTTCTGCTGTAACCAAACTGCCCCCCATCAAAGTGACCCAGAAGAAACATCTCAGGGAGAGCCCACCACAGCAGGTAGGCAGACACGCATGGGAACCAAAGGGGCAGAGGAGAAAAGGGAAAGAATTATTCCTGTCTTGAAGATTTTTTTCCTCCAAAACTTCTTGATGCCCTTTAAATATGACTTAGGCCCGTGATGGCGAATCTATTGCACACGTGCCACAGGTGGCACGCAGAGCCATTTGTGCCAGCACGCCAGCTGCAGGCAAACTACCCTCACTGCATATGCGCGCACCTCCCAGCTGATTTTTGCCCTGTTTGAGGCCTTTTTGGCCTCCCAGAGGCTTTGCAGGCCGAAAAATGAGTCCGTTTAGTCACTTCCTGTATTTCCGGAAATACCGGAAGTGATGAAATGGGCCCATTTTTCAGCCTGCAGAAGCTTTCCTCAAGCCTCTGGGAGGCCAAAAATCAGCTGGGAGGTGCAGTGCAGATAAGGGGGTGGCGTGGGAGGGGGGGATTGCACGCTCACGCGTAGGGGGCATGGGGGGGGCACGCGCATTGCCTTCTGGGTGCTGACATGCAAGTGCACACGAAAAGGTTAGCCACCACTGACTTAGGCCAACCTTCTCCCATTTAGTGCCCTCTGGAGGTGTGAGGATTTCATTTCCATAATAGCAATATTGGCTACTGACGGTGGGAATTGACACACCAATTTAAAGGATAGCAGATTGACCAGCCGTATTTGTGCTACTCTTTGGAATCCATACCTAGCAGAGAGGTCCATGTGGCTCTTTTGAACCTGAGTTAATTGTTCAGTGTGGAGAACCTGTGAGCCAAGAGCACTTTTTTGATAGGGGTATATACACGAAGCTTTTATGGCAGCTGGATGATACACAGAAATGTGAAAACCTCCATATTTAGAAGGAGTTCACCTCTCAAAGCCAGTTGTTGAAAAACAACAGTAAAAGGTAGCTATTGTTTTTGTCATCCTTGTCCAGAATTTGAATTAAAAAACTGTATGAGCTTTGGTACAAGGAAGCACTCACTGTGGAAAGCAAAACAGGGCAGTTGTACTTGTTGTCAATTCAGAATTTCAATCTCTTAACAATGTGCCTGAAATTGAAATGAAAGTCATTTTGTGTAACGGTAAAGGTGTTGGCTAAAAAACAGGAGACCATGAGTTCTAGTCCTGCCTTAGGTAAAAGAATAGAATTCTTTATTGGCCAAGTGTGATTGGACACACAAGGAATTTGTCTTGGTGCAAATGTTCTCAGTGTATATAAAAGAAAAGATACATTCGTCAAGAGTCAAGAATCACAACGTACAACACTTAATAATAGTCATAGGGTGCAATAAGCAATCAAATCATACTAGGAAACAGTCATACAGTCCTAAGTGGGAGGAGATGGGTGAAAGGAAGGATGGGAGGATTAATAGGATTAGGCATGAAAGCCAGCTGGGTGACTTTAGGCCAATCATCAGGAGACTCTGAGTTCTAGTCCCGCCTTAGGCATGAAAGCTAAATAACTGGGCCAATCATCAGGAGACCGAGTTCTAGTCCCACCTTAGGCATGAAAGCCGATTGGGTAACTGGATCAGTTACCAGGAGACTGTCAGTTCTAGTCCCGTCTGAGGCATGAAGGCTAGCTGGGTGACTTTGAACTCTCAGCCCAACCCACCTCACAGGATTGTTGTGTGGAAAATGGGAAGAAGCAGGGGTATAATGTATATTGAATTATTTATAAAGTAATAAAGGTGCGATAAAAATCTATATATATCTAAACATCCGTCATAATGATGCTCGATCTCTTTCCTGGTCTTCTCTCGGTTTCTGAAGCTCCTGAAAAGTGCAGCCCCATCCAACAGCAGCCTGCATTTTGCTCAACGCCAGGAGTGTGTCAATCGCTTTGCTGCCTGGTTTGGCTACATGCCTCTGGTGCATTCGCAGTTCCGCTTGGACCCAGTGCTTTTCAAGGATCAGGTCTCTGTGCTACGGAAAAAGTACCGGCAACTGGAGAGGGACTAGCTCCGGGGAGAAAGCCCACTGCTGCTCTCTGGGGGAGGTGCTTGGAGAAGAAGACACCAGCCATGCTGGACTCACTGCTTGCTCTAGGCCATTGGCGCTATTGCCGGATTTTGGGGTGGGTTCACTGCATCGATGCCCTTCGAACTTTGGATCCTAAAAAGTGGAAACTCTCCCTGGTAGCCAGGGGTGGTACCAGAGGAATGTTCAGTCTTTATTGGGTTTTACCAGTATCAATAAAGTTTTGCAGAAAAGAGCTATTTCTTGAGTGCCTTGGGTAGCCAACTCTTTTCAGATCAGAGACAGAAATACTGGCTTTGGTGTTTTGACACGGATGGGGAATATTGTTTCGAAATCTGTAGGGCCTAATCTACATTGGCTTCTCCTGACCATTAGCTAGAATTGCAGATGGTGAAATCAGACAAAAAATGTATTTTCAAGTTGCTTGTTATTTCCCTGCTCCTCAGCAGAGGCAGAATTTTTTTTTAAAAAAAGAGTAAAACATGATGTCTTTTGGGAAAATGAAACAATCTGAATATGCTGAAATCATGGTGTCCTCAGGCCACCTTTTTTGTCCAATAGTTGACCGATGCAGGGAGGAAAATCTTTCTTCAGGACCATGCCGCTCTATTAAAAGGGCATGCTTCTCCTTGCCTTCTAAAACAGTGTTTCTCAATCTCAGAACCTTTTAAGATCTGTGGACTTCAACTCCCAGAATTCCCCAGCCAAATTTTGAGGCATCCAAATTTTGATTGCATGACTTCGGGAAGGCTGCAATGGTCTTTAAGCGTGAAAAATTGATCGTGCCACTTTTTTTCAGGGCAGTGGTAACTTCGGTTACTAAATGAATGGTTGTAAGTCAAGGACCGCCTGTCCTTTCAATGCAAGGTTTCTTGCAGGACAAGGGTGATAGTTTGGGAGATGATGTTCTGAGAAATGCCTGGGTACAGAATGGGCAGCATCTGACTCAATTGTAGCAACTAGGAAAGAGATCTAAATGCCCTAATGGACCACCACTTAAGTAGGAGCCAGCTGTGTGCTGCAGCCACCTAAAAAACAGATGCAGTCCCTGGGCTGCAACAATAGAGGGACAGCATCAAGATCATGAGAATTGATATGCCACACTAGTGAAGCCACACTAGTGGCTCTAGTGGTCACAATACAAAAAGGATGCCGAGGACATAGAAAGTGTGCCGAGAAGAGCAACAAAGGTGACAACAGGTTTGGAGGCTAAATTGTATGATGAACAGCTGAGGGAT
Source organism: Notechis scutatus (assembly GCF_049901735.1). Taxonomy (NCBI): domain Eukaryota; kingdom Metazoa; phylum Chordata; class Lepidosauria; order Squamata; family Elapidae; genus Notechis; species Notechis scutatus. The sequence continues at coordinate 10,884,333 of NC_142016.1, forward strand.
CTCGGTATGTCTAATCAACTGAAGAGAAGGATAACTGTTCTGACCCAAACCTTGTTCCAAGGAAACAAACACCAAACAGACATAAAAGCAAAACCTTCTAATGCTTCTCTGCGAATTCCATTAATTCACGGTTAAAAACTAATTGTCTTTGATAAGAACGAGCCTTGCCAAGGTTGTGCAAGGCTGCCAAAAGCACTAGATTAAGTTGCCAAGAAATATTCCAAACAAAAAGTCTTCAAACACAAACCAAGATAGTCCGGACTGCCACAAAGCTTGAAGTGCAACTACTTCTTTGCTTCCTGCAAAGAACTCCAGTTTCTCAACTGGCTTTTATCTCTTAAGGGAGGGGCCATTACCTTGCAGTCTTACTCCAAAGTCACCCGTGCTGCTGCAGCTGCTCTTTGAGCAGCCCTGCGCGCATGCGCACTGGGCACAGGCTCCTCAGGGACCTCTTCATCACTGCTACCAGCCTCCACAATCTCCACAAAGGCAGCATTTCACTCCCTGATGGTCCTGGCCCCATCCCTGCACCACACGCAGGCCCCTCATCTGAGTCCTCACTCTCCGAGACCTCAGCCGTCCGCACCTGCTGCCGGCAAACCACAACAATAATTCTCTTCCAGTACTTGAGGGGCAGTGGTGGGATTCAGATTTTTTTACTACCGGTTCTGTAGACATGGCCTGGTGGGTGTGGCAGGGGAAGGATACTGCAAAATCCCCATTCCTTTCCCCATCCCACTAACCTGCTTTCCAGCTCCATTCTCCTGTACAGGGCAACAAAAGAAATCCCAGTCAATCAGCTGGGACTCAATGGGAGGCAGAGAAGAGATGGGGGCGGGGCCAGTCAGAGGTGGTTTTCCAAACTACTCAAAATTTCTGCTACCAGTTCTCCAGAACTGGTCAGAACCCCACCTCTGTTGTGGGGCTGCAACAGAGGTGAGACGGTTGACTTATTCCCCAAAGCACCAGAAAGTAGAACAAGACATACTAAAGATGGAAACTGGTTAAAGAGAGATCCAACCTAGAAATAAGGAAGAATTTTCTGACAGCGAGAACAATTAGTCAATGGAAAAGTTTACATCCCAGAGTTGTGGGTGTTCCATCGTTGAAGGTTTTCAAAAGTAAGACTGGACAACCATTTGACCGGGATGGTGTACGTTCTCCTGCCTTGAGCAGGGAGTTGGACTATATGATCTCCAAGGTCCCTTCCAGCTCTATAATTCTATGTTTTGTGAAGAGGTGAGAGCCCTTAAGTCATTTGCCAATTTTTCCTTGTTGAACTTCTCTGAAAAGCAAGGTGTTTTAAGCAAAGTATTTACTTCTGACAATGAGCAAGGCAGGGAGGATGATGATAAAAGATAGCATCCTTTCCTCCAGTTTGTAAGCTCTACTGGCCTATGGGGCAGAAATGTTTAATTCCCTGAAAAGTTTGGGAAAATTGGGGTTCATTAGCAAAAGGAAGCATTACCAATTGCAACAAGTTTTAGCCAAGATGTCAGAATGCATTCCTGTACTGTATACTAGCCTGGCTTTGGCAGCTGAACTGATTAATTTCTGGGTCAACTATATTGCAAGGAAAAAAGAATTGCTGTGTACGCAGTTTTGCAGCAGAAACACAAAGCTTAAAAGGGAACACTTTCTCACTGGAGAAGCTGGTGTCTTGTTGTGCCTCCAAAATCCCCTTCCTCTTCTATGGCTTGAAGTGCTCTAATATGCCATGCTATTCTTATGATGTTTTCTCCAACAGAGCAGAGAGGTGGCATTGCCATCCTCCTTTGCAGTGATACTTTTTTTTTTTTTTAAAAAGTGATGGATTAAACCAGGGGTGTCCAACCTTGGCAACTTTAAGACTTGTGGACTTCAACTCCCAGAATTCCTCAGCCAGCAAAGCTGGCTGAGGAATTCTGGGAGTTGAAGTCCACAAGTCTTAAAGTTGCCAAGGTTGGACACCCCTGGATTAAACTGTGTGTGTGTGGGGGGGAAGCAAGTTGCTGGCTGGCTATTGCTTTTGGCATTGTTGCTCAGTGGAAATGCTCCCCAGGATTCTTCAGTTGGTTCTCTGCCTGGTGAGGATTATGCAGATTTTCGGAAATGATTCTGAAGGGCTGAGGAATCAATAGAAAAGAATATTTGTAGCTCAAGATTGAACTGTTGAGTCCTTGGTGCTGTCTGAGCTTTGGTAGTTTTCTTGCAGACTTTTCATTACCCATCTAGGTAACGTCATCAGTGCACTGAGGACATTACTTAGTTGGGTAAAGCAGTGATCCCCAACCTTTTTTATGCCGCGGCCCGGTACCGGCATCAGCTGGGCGCCGAGGCCCGGTACCCGGATTAGCTGGGCGCCGCCATCTTTTTGATGAAAAAGTGCTTCCAGTGACCTCACCAGAAGCACTTTTTCATCAAAAAGATGGCGGCGCGCTCGTGAGCTTTTCCGGTAGAAATGGCTTTCTACCCGGAAAAGCTCACCGAAGCGCTGGCGCCATCTTTTTTGATGAAAAAGTGCTTCCGGTGAGCTTTCTACCCGGAAAAGCTCACCGGAAGCACTTTTTCATCAAAAAGATGGCGGCGCCCAGCAAGCCAGCGGCCCGGTAGGACTTGTTCCGCGGCCCGGTACCGGTCCGCGGCCCGGTGGTTGGGGACCCCTGGGGTAAAGCACCATCTGTAAGAAAACAGCCAAGCTCAGAAAGTACCAAGGACTCTATGGTTTGAGGAATGAAATCCGACTGCATGGAAGTTGCCAAGAGTTACTGACTTGGTCGAGGTTTTCCCAACATGGAAAAAAAAGGGGGGGGATGGGAAAGGAGGATAAAGGATAGATACATTGCTATAATATCTGCTGAAAGATTGGTGAGGCTAATGCTTGTATTTTTGCTTGGGGGAAGGATTTGGTTACTATTCTCTTGGCAAAAATATATGGGAATGAAGCCAAATGGAGACATAATTCCTTGATTTCCTTTCCTGATGGGGTTGACAGAGTTGCTCTAAAATGTTTCCCACATCCAAATGGCTGATTAACAGATGTCAATAATGCTACAATTAGGGGTCAAGCCAAGGAAGACTCAGGAAACGATAAAGAGAATATCAGCTTAGTAACTGCATTCAAACAAACCATCCTTCTCATCTGGAAAATACCATGTTGGGTGGTGAGGATCCACATTTAGTAGCTTTCATATCGTGATCTACAACCAGCTTTGTCCAGTATGGTATCTTCCAGGATTTTAACCACCACTTCTGAATTCCAAGGAGCCTGGAGAAAGCCTACGAATGGAACTTACAAGAAAACCATTGTTTTATCGCTGGTGTCTAACAAACTAATATTTATCTCTAGAAAGCCAGGTATATAACTAATGAGAGTGATAGCCAGCAATCTACAAATCACACACAGAAATCACACACAGATGGAAGAATCCTCTTCCTCATGCTAGATCAAGAGTCTTCAAACTTGGCAAGTTTAAGACTTGTGGACTTCCACTCCCAGAATTCCTGAACTAACATGACTGCAGGAAGAATTCTGGGAGTGGAAGTCCACAAGTCTTAAAGTTGTCAAGTTTGAAGACCCCTGTGCTAGATAAATCCCAGAAACAAAAGTATGTGATTCAGCTGGGAAAAGAGGTATTTCTCTCCGTCTATTGCCAAAGTAGGACAAGAGCACTGCCTTAACTAAAGCTCTCTTCACTTGAAAAGACCTTTCTTGGCCGTGGCACAAATCCTCTCCCTACAAGCCAGGGAATTTAGTTCTCCATTAAACTATCTCTTTCCAAATGTACCTTTAGGGGAGCGCTGGGCAAAGTAACAAAGTTATCAGAGCTGAAGAAGCTTCTTGGATGAGAAGCGAAACGTCTTCAAAGAAAAGCTAGAAAGCTTTGAAAAAAGCACCTTTGGGAAAGCAAAGTCATTGTTATTTATGAGCATCCCATTGCAGGCCTTAAGGTAAAAGTCTATCAATCAACTGATCCTTTCTGCAAGGGAACCTACAGCCTGTTAATCACAAAGCAGCCTTTTTTCCTTCTTTTTCAAATATACAATTTTTGAAAACTGCAGAATACATTAAGATCCCTGCTTCGTATGTCAGGTGCAATGAATCAGGAAGCAGGGCGGTTCAAATGGCTACAGGTTGATTGCATGCTAACACTCTCTACAAGAATCTAAACTACTAAGTCAACAAACAAATAGGTGATGGATAACAATCAACAGAATTCAAAGTGGGCTGGACTTAGATCTCTTGTGGGTGCGAAAAGACTTTAGACTGATGACCTGCCTGACCTCTCCCCGGTCATCTCCTACGGTACAGGGTGCGCCTTTCAAATGCGTGCCAAGTGGATTTATTTTTAAAGAGCTGTTGGTGCCTTTGCAATTTTAGAAGTATGCTACAAAGTGGCAACTGAAGCAGTGGTGGGATTTAAAAATTTTTTTTACTGGGCGTGGTGTGGCTTGGTGGGCGTGGCAGGGGAAGGTTACTGCAAAATCTCCATTCCCTCCCCACCCCACTAACCTGCTTTCCAGCTCCGCTCTCCTGTGCAGGGCAACCAAAGAAGATTCAGCCAATCAGCTGGGACTCGGGAGGCAGAGCATAGTTGGGGGCAGGACCAACCAGAGGTGGTATTTACCGGTTCTCCAAACTACTCAAAATTTCCGCTACTGGTTCTCCAGAACTGGTGAGAAACTGCTGAATACCACTCCTGAACCAGAGAGATAAAACACCATAAAGCAGCCATTTGCCATTAATATATAAATTGAATGAATGAATGAAGCTGGTGAGATTCCTCCTTGCCACCTACGTTGTGTTTTGTTCTTCCCTTTATGTGTGGGAATCTTTCCAGGAAACTTTTTGCCACATCCACCCAAGTGTTTATTTTCTTAGAATGCTTACGGGATCTATGTGGGTCCCATAGGTACACTTAGAAATAAAAACAACGTTGGCGGCTGATATTTAGCTTCCCCTTTGTTGTTATATTGCAATAAATACTGTTTAGAAAAAAATACAACATAGAATCTAGTGGGTCAGGAAACAGGAGAGATGCCAAAAATATACTTGCAGGGACATTTCTGCCTCTACATATCACATTCATAATTTCTTTTCGCAAAATATAAGCCAATATATACTATCTCAGAATTGAACTGATCTTTTCCAGGACCTTACAGGCCCAGACAGATGGGAAATTACCAGTTCAAATTTCACACAATAATTTGAGCATACTGAATGCCAATCTGTATTTTCCCCTTTTAAAATAATGGTTTTCTATGCATCATTTTTATTATTTATAATTTTTTTAAAAAACAAACATACACATACAAAACATGAAAACGTAAAACCATCTTCCATTTTATATATATACAGTGTGTCAGTTGGTTACATATCTTTTGTGCTATCCTTTTGTAGTCTAATTATATCAGTCTTCACATTGTCGAACTAACATATGCTTATATATTTAGCAGTTATTAATCATCCATGACTAAACTATTTATTCCATCATTTTATACGATATGTTCCAAGTTTTATCTTAAAATTTGTGTTATACTTTCAACCAGTGGTTATGTATATCTATATTATGTTTTATATCAGTCTATTAAATTTCTAACACAAAATTACCTAGTCTATTACATTACCATGCCTTTTTATCCAACCATTGTTAAAACAAATCCCATATCATATAAAATTGCTTGTCTTCTTGTTCTCTAATTTCAAATGTCAGTTTATTCATTTCAGCACAGTCCATAATTTTTTTGATAACTTCCTCCTACATAGGTATTTTGTCATTTTTCCAGTTCTTCGCAAATACAATTCTAGCCGCTGTTAAAAAAATTACAATCAAATATTTCAGTTCTTTATTATATATGTCCGGTATGACTCCCAATAAAAAGATCTCTGGTTTAAAGTCTATATGATGTTTTATCATTTTTTCCAACCATGTGTGGATTTTAGTCCAATATTTCTTCGCGTCCGAACATGTCCACCACATATGGTAATATGAACCAGGTATCTGATGACATTTCCAGCATTTATCCGATTTATTCTTAAAAATTCTCGCAAGTCTATGCATCATTTTTAAAGGGGTTTGCAGCACATTTTATTGTAATGCCACTATCTCACAATATCATGCAATTTAACCCACAATTTCAATTCTCTAAGATCTGCATCTAACTGGATAGTCAACAATTTAATCACTGGGTTCTCAGCTTTCAGTATTTTTGTGGGTCTTTTAAAATGCCCACCAATTTACCACTTCTGCTTACTCAAGTGATTTTCTTAATAGTGGACTCTTATTTGGGGTTTTGCTTACTTTTCCAGATTTGAAAATTGTCCTTGGCTCCTGGACATTGTACAACTTCCATCATAAATCATTCTTAAATAGTGAAATAAAACTGGATAATCAAACCAAATTTAAAAGGTTTTCTTTCATTGGTATCTTGCCCATTCCCCCTCCAACCCCCAAAGGATCTTGGGCAGAATGCAGAATTATCTCAATTTATACTTAGGACCCTTAAATTAGATCAGAATGAAAACAATCCAGGTTCATTTCTGCTATAAGCCATGAAAATGGACTAGATCATTTTTGTACTGTTACTATTCGTTAGCAGTGATATGGGCAGTGAACGGATCCATTCTTAACCAGAGGGCAACAAGAAGACAATTTCCTACCTTAAGATCCATCCTTACCCAAAACTGTATCCCAAATTGCCTGTGAATCCATCCTGCCCTGAAATAATACTGATCCATAGTTCCTTACCCTTCAAGGGAGGAATCTGCTGATCCTTAAGACATAAGAATTTATTTGTCATTACACTCGCTAGCAGGTGCAACGAAATGAGGTGCTCTTCCACAAAGTAAAACTGGACAAACACCACTAAAAGAAAAAAATTGAACTAAATACAACCAACCATACAATAATCTCTATGCAATTTAAAAATGTAAATACCCCATTACTCTCAGCCATTTAAATTCCACAAAAATCTTATGACCCTGCATTCAAACTCAAAACTGCACTTGGATAAAAACTGTTCTTAAATCTAGTCGTCCTTGTTCTTAATACCCTAAATCTCCTTCTCGATGGTAATAGTTCAAAGAGCTGATGTCCCGGATGAGAGGAGTCATTCAATATGTTAAGTATCTTCCTCTTACATCTATTCCTCTATAGTTCTTCCAAAGAGGGGAGTGAGCAGCCAATGATGTTTTGGGCCGTCTTGATCACCCTCTGAATTGCCTTTTTCTCTGCCACTGTGCAGCTCGAGAACCATACACAGAGACAGTAGGATAATATACTCTCAATTGAACTCCGATAGAAGGTAGTCAGTAGATTCTCAGCCAGTTGTTGTTTCCTAAGAATCCTTAGTAAATACAACCGTTGTTGTGCTGTGTAAGGTTTTGAAAAAAGGGGATAAACTATGAGACAGCGTTTGTCAACCTCAACAACTTGAAGATGTGTGGGCTTCAACTTCTTAGAGTTCTTGAGGCGGCCAAGGCTGAGAAATAATGCTACAAGATTAGCCCTTGCTAACATGTTGTCTCTGGTATACTAGGTCCTACCCTAGCTTATACAACAAGCAAAGCACAGAATGTTTGATTTAATGTGTTTATTTCAATTTGGGTGCCACCTAGCTCCACCCAACTCTGGAATTTGGTTTTACATGAACCCATTCGCTGTGATTTGTCAATTGTGTTTAGAAGCTTGGCTTTGCAGGGAGACCGTTTTACTTATTTGAAAAATCATGATTCATCATGGAGTTGACTGCTAGTTCAGTTGGTGGGCTCCTCTATTGTCCAGAAGCCACATTACAGCCCACATTGAATGATTTGCACATTTGAAAAGAAGCCCAAACAAATTACATTACTTTGGTTTAGCATGACGTTCAATGCTAGTCATTATGACTATATAGATGTGCTGACTAAAGATAATAGCTCTGATAGTTTTGACCTCTGGAGATGACCAGAATGGGGGAAAGTCAACATAGGAGATTAAGAACTTGAAATTGGAAATTATTGCCAATAATATCAGCCCTGGAAGAACTGGGCAAAACTGTATTTATTCTCAAATACATACTTTATACTGTATAATCATTAAATTAATCCCTAAGTAAGCATACTAATGAAACAGGATAACAGATAATACATAAAACCATTTAAATAAAGCACTTATTGATAGAATACATCTACATAATTACATTGACAAAAACAATATTGAACATAATCTAATACAGATAGTTAACAGATAATCAGAGTTGGAAGGGATCTTGTAGGTCATCTAGTCCAACCCCCCGCCCAAGCAGGAGACCCAGCACCATTTCTGACAAATGGCAGTCCAACCTCTTCTTGAAGGTCTCAAGTGATGGCGCTCCCACAACTTCCGAGGGCAACTTCTGTTCCATGGGTTGATTGTTCTCACTGTCAGAAAGTTTCTCCTTATTTCTAGGTTAAACCTCTCCTTGTTCAGTTTCCATCTATTATTCCTTGTCTGGCCTCCAGGTGCTTTGGAAAATAGCCTGACCCCTTCCCTCCTCCCTGTGGCAGCCCCTCAAATATTGGAAGATGCTATCATGTCTCCCTGGTCCTTCTCTTCATTCGACTAGCCAAGCCCAGTTCCTGTAACCGTTCTTCATATGTTTTGGCCTCCAGTCCCCTTATCATCCTGGTTGCTCTTCTCTGCACTTTTTCTAGAGTGTCAATATCTTACAACCACAATGGAGCCCAAAAGTTATGTCACTAAGCGAGTCATTTAAGTGAGTTTTGCCCCATTTTACGACCTTTCTTGCCACAGTTGTGTGAATCACTGCAGTTGTTCAGTTAGGAACACGGCTGTTAAGTGAATCTGGCTTCCCCATTGACTTTGCTTGTCAAAAAGTCACAAAAGTGGATCACACAACCCCAGGACACTGCAACTGTCATAAATATGAATCAGTTGCCCAGCATCCAAATTTTGATCGTGTGACCATGCAAACGGTTGTAAGCATGAAAAAGTCACAAGTCACTTTTTTCAGTTTTGTTGTAGTTTTTAACGGTCACTAAATGAACGGTTTTAAGTCAAGGACTACCTGTAGGGATTATCAACCTCTCTAAGCCATTTTTTTTAATATGGCAGCCCTACCAGCCTTCCATGCAGATTGTTATCCTAAGGAATTATTGAGATAAAGTAGGTGAAAGGCTTTTAATATTACTAACTTCAAAATACAACAGCAGTAATTAAAGCAATGTATTTTTGTCTGTGTCTTACAATCATGAAACAGAAGTAAAAATGGAAAGGCCAAAAGAATAATAAAACAGTGGGAAGGCTTATTCAATGCTACTGGTTAGCAGATGGATACATAAAGGAGATCCAATTTAATTCACTTTCCCTGTGCCTTACCTACAAGAGGAAATCAAGCCTGTTACATAAGTCTCTAATGCCCTCCAGTGGTTGGCTGAAGGATTTGAATTTAGGGTTTCATCACTAAGAGGGAGAGCATTGTTTCAAAAGACAAATAGAATGGAATGGAATGGAATGGAATGGAATGGAATGGAATGGAATGGAATAGAATAGAATAGAATAGAATAGAATAGAATAGAATAGAATAGAATAGAATAGAATAGAATAGAATTCTTTATTGGCCAAGTGTGATTGGACACACAAGGAATTTGTCTTGGTGCAAATGCTCTCAGTGTACATAAAAGAAACGATACATTCGTCAAGAATCATAAGATACAACACTTAATGGTAGTCATAGGGTACAATAAGCAATCAAATCATACTAGGAAACAGTCAATATAAATCATAAGGATACAAGCGACAAAGTTACAGTCATACAGTCACAAGTGGGAGGGGATGGGCGATAAGAAGTGATGAGAAGATCAAAAAATGTGATTCTTGTAGTCCATAGGCTTGCACAAGCCATGCACAATCTGATTTCAGTCATCAACTCCAAAATGAATCCAACTCAACTATTCCCAATTGAATAGAAAAAAATCATTTGGAGAGATTGTTCAAATTAGTTGCCCAAACCCACTTATTGGATCTGGATTCCTGAATCAGTTGGAAAAAAAAGAACATTAGCGTGCATATACAAAAATGACTGAAATTGTCTGTATCAATTCAGAGCTAATTCAATTGCCTGAATCAACTTTCCAGTTTCATTCAAAAGCAAAGTAGAGATTTAATCAAATGGTTTTCAAATCAGGGACCCAAACTGTATATTCACACAGACATAGTAACTGGCTTACCCATTGTTGTGAGAAGCCATGCTATGATGTGTTAACAGCTGTCATTTCAGTTTTCCAAGTAATATTAGAGCAGTGAGACAGGATGTGAAGCCATCCAACCTCCATTAGGCTGAGCTAATAATTATGAGGACAGGTTTTATATTTTGCCAACAATGGTTGGGTGATAATGAATTCCCCCTAGTGGTTATAGCATCTTCATAGCTTCACTCGTCTGTGGTTGAAATGATAGAAAACTTGCTTGTTTCTGCTATTTTAGCAAAATGGTGGTTGGATAATCTAAGAAGCGTGTACAATCTGGGGAAAGATCAATGCAGGGTGGTATGAAGAGCCCTGGGATCAAAGTCTACCTACAAAAGCCATTTTCTTACTGTAATCCTATTGAGAAGGATGCACAAGATGCACAAGGTTTAGGAAGCAGGTCGTAAAATGGGGCAAAACTCAATATCTCACTTAGCAACAGAACTTTTCGGCTCAATTATGATTGTACGTTGAGGCCTACCTGTACACAATCCAAACATTACCCCTTTTTCAGAATGATATTTAACTGCAATAGCTCCTTTCTGTTTTATCCATGTAATAAAAGAAGAACTTCTGGCTTCAATTAAACTTTTAATTTTTAAAATTTTAAATCCTCTGTATCAAAGAATGTGTCTGAGACCAAACTTTTTTTTAGCTTTTTCATATGTCTACCAAGCATGACAAAATGTCCCTTCAAATTTCCAACATACATTTGAAATGCCTTCTAGATAATTTATTTGGCATCGTACACCAAGGTACATCATTTTATAAAAATTCTCTTTAAGATCATAAGACAATGTAAATTTCAACCTTTCTTTTTTTTCCCCAAAAAGTTTTTTAGTTTTTAATTTTACACATCTCTTTACGTGGGCAACGTGGTTCCAGATTATAATACTTGTACATAATCATACTTTCATTTCTACCAATATTATATAATATCTCATATCATTGTCCATTTCACTCATCTTTAAATAAGTTTCCATTTCATATTTAAATTCATTAATTCAATATCAATATCATTTCATCCACATATAGATGAATGTATATGTATGTATGTATGTATATATATGTATATGTGTATGTATGTATGTATCCCCTATTATTTCCATTTTTAGCTTACCACCTATTTTATTCAACATTACACATCATTATTTTCCTAAAGTTTTCCTAGGCCAATTATATAATCAACAATCTAGAAAGAATAAAAATAAAAACCAATATATTTAGGATCCACATGGTATATCCCCTCAATCTATCTGATTTAATAATTCATTCCCCAACTTTAAACATATTAACATTAAATAATCAACTGTATATTTTAAAACATATATATTTTAAGGTATCCCCCCCCTGAAGTTGCTAAAATAGCTTCTTAATATATCTCATTTTTAATCCTCCAATATAAGGGTGCATAACAGCATAATTCACATACAATTTTTTATATAATCCCCCTTATACAATCCCTAACCCTTATCTCTAAAGCTCATAACTTTATCATTCCTTTTAATTTTGGCTAGGTTTCCCTTTTCTAAGTTTCCCCAATCTTCCATCTTTTTCCCTTCTAATTCTGTTTTTGTTTCCCTCTGCCTGTCAGCCATGTTCCCCCCCCCTTTTCAGTTCTCTTTTTTGGGGTTTCTTCTTACATATTTCCTTCTTCTTCTTCTTAATCTTGAGTGTCTTATCTCTTTTGTTTATTGTCTCTAATGTCGATGTCTCTGTTTTAAGTCCTTTTATATCCTTTGACAATGGTCCTTGTTCTTCATGTTCATCAAGGCTGTTATTTTCATCGTCTCTGAGCTTCCTTTGTTCTTCCGCGAGCTGTGATGCCATTACTTTATTCAGCATTAACTCCACCAGTTTCATTCTTTCTTTAATCATCTCTCTCACATTTTGGAGCTCCGACTTAAATTCTTTACTTATTTCTTCCATTTCTTTGGTCTATTAAGTTATTCTTTATTTTATTAAAGTCAAGTTTTTCTGCTATAATCCTTGTCAAAAGTCTCCTTTTATCTCACTTTCTCTTTCTTCTGTTTTCTTGTCACAATCAACCTCTGACAGTCTCAAAGTATTGCATTCTTTTATGTTTAACTGTAATCTCCCCCTTCTTTTTTTTTAATAAAGCTTCTGGGGATCTTGTTATATTAATAATCTTTTATTCCATTTCTTCTCTATATGACCAGTAATTTTCCATAGAAACATAAAAGAAGGAAGTCTTTAACCCTTAGATGGTGCTCTGTATCGCTTTCTTCTTAATTTTTTGTTATTTTTAATTCACTTTTCTATAGTATTAATATTAAATGTTATCAGTTCCAAATAAGTCCATTTATCCTAGGATCACAAAGAGATGGCTAAGGTATTATAGACAGTGCTATATTTGTTTTAAAATGGTCCTAGCCTGGCATGTTTTAGTTCTAGAATGGCAATGAGACCTCTAAAACTAGTGAATATAAGATTGTGCTTAATGACTGAAATTAAAACTTGAGAGATGCTTGTCTAGTAAGCAGATATGGAATGATGCAAAAGCAGATACCATGGCAACATAAATAGACAAGAATTTCCTGCCATTCTGTTATAAATCAGGGAGGAAGGGAGGGAGAGAGGGAGGGAGGGAGGAAAAGACAGTTTTTGGCTTCATTTCAAACAAGTTAAGAATTGCACTTTCAATTGGATGATTCCAGAAGAAGGATTTAGCCACAAAGAGTCAGTAAGTAGGGTGACACTTAGGATACTTTGAGGTAGCAGCTTTAACATGGCTGGACATCCATCTCCAGCTTACTTGGCAACAGTGGATCAGTCTGTGGGGCTCTGGCATTTTTGGCAATCCTTCATGTCCTCCGAATAGTTTTCTATCTGGATTGTTGTTGTGTGGAAATCAAAAGCTTTTTGCAGTTGGCAGCTGGCTTCCTTCAAGACAGTCTGGGCATCAGCATCTTTATCTGGGACAAAAATGACAAAGCTAAAGGACAAGTATTGGAGATGGTGGGGAAATTGAAGCCTCCCCCCCCCCTTTTAAAAGCCAGCACTCAAGAATGGATAAGGATGGTCCTAATTTAGTCTGGGAATGCTTCAAAAATTATTTGGAAAAACTGCTTTAGGTCTTATGGAAACGCAAGCACAGCACTTCCCTAATAGTCTTAGAGAAGAGCCACGGTGGCACAGTGGTTAAAGTGCAGTACTGCAGGCTACTTCTGCTGACTGCCGGCTGCCGGCTGCCTGCAATTTGGCAGTTCAAATCTCATCAGGCTCAAGGTGACTCAGCCTTCCATCTTTCCCAGGTGGGTAAAATGAGGACTTAGATTATATAGGCTGACTCTGTAAACTGCTTAGAGAGGGTTGTAAGGCACTGTGAAATGGTATGTAAGTCTAAGTGCTATTGCTGTTCTTAACAGCTACACAACTTTATTCAGGCATAATCTGACACACCTCATGAGAATTGCCTTTCCAGCCTTGGGCAGAAGCTTAAAAAGTGGCCCTTCTTTAATAAGTCTTAGGTGAGGTTCAAAACAATTCTGAATAATGTCCACAGAGTGCACAGCCCTAACCGATTCAGGCTGGAGGAACTTCCAATAGTCCATCAAGACAGTTTTCTTTAAGTAAAGCTGTCATGCCCCTGGTGGAGTCTGACTCTGAGGAAGAGGAGGAACAGCCAACAGGGAGTGGGAGTGTGGCTCCAGAGGTGGTGGAGGAGGCTGGGGAAGGGCAGAGGCCGGCTGAGCAGTCAGAGGAGGATCCAGGCCCATCCCCTATCCATCCTAGGTCACGCAGGGAGAAGAGGATCAGGTAAAAGCGAGGTCTACTCAAGAGGAGATTACCATGATCCTCCTCGTGGCTTGCAGGTGGGAGCTATGTATATAAGTTTGCAACTGCGCAGTTAGAATTGCTGGAGTCAATGAGTGTTCACCTTGAAAGAGGTTTATCTTTGCTGGCGTTCTTCCCATGGACTTTTCTCGGTTATTTTTCTGGAGTTTATTATTAGTTATCTCGGCTTGCTTCAGAACTCTCATCAATGCGGTTTGTTTTGGTTTTCTGTTTGCCTCATTATTTACTTTTGTGACTTTAAACTGTGCCTAATAAAACAGTGAAGTTAAGTTGAAGGCTTTACCAGACTTTAATATATGTTTTGGGTTTGGGGTTATTTTGAGAGACTATGGGTCATCACAAAAGCTTAATTTTGCTAACTTTAGAGAAACATTTATGGAATATTCTTGGTAAACTCTCACCATCATAATCTTACAACCATTCACTTAGTGTCTGTTCAAAGTTATAATGGCACCGAAAAGGTGACTTACAGACAGGTCTAATGCTTACAACCATTATGGCATCCCCGTGGTAACATGATCAAAAATTGGAAACTTGTATTTATGACAGTTGCAGCATCCTGGGGTCCTATGACTGCCATTTGAAATCTTTCCAGGAGGCTTCCAAAAGCAAAGTCAACAGGGGAAGCCAAATTCGCTTAATGACCATGTGATTCACTTAACAACTGCAGTAAAGGTAAAGGTTCCCTTCACACATACGTGCTAGTCATTCCTGCCTCTAGGGGGTGGTGCTCATCTCCGTTACAAAGCTGAAGAGCCAGTGCTGTCCAAAGACGTCTCCATGGTCATGTGGCCGGCATAACTAAATGCCGAAGGCGCACGGAACACTGTTACCTTCCCACCAAAGTGGTCCCACCTTGCATTTTTACATGCTTGCGAACTGCTAGGTTGGCAGAAGCTGGGACAAGTAACGGGAGCTCACTCCATTACGCAGTGCTAGGGATTCAAACCACCAAACTGCCGACCTTTCTGATCAACAAGCTTAGTGTCTTAGCCACTAAGCCACCTAACAACTGCCATAATTTGATTTAAAAACCGTGGCAAGACAGGTCATTAAAGTGGGCATGACTCAATAATTCAACAACTTGAAGAGATGTGGATTTGCATGCTGGCTGGGGGAATTTTGGGCATTGAAGTCCACGCATTTTCAAGTTCCTACAGTTGAGAAACACTGAACTATAGTTATTCTGGGTGTCTGGGTATATTATCCTTGTTCCAGAATGATGTAAATTCTAAACTTGCCTCACAATCATGTGACTTACTGATTGCGATATGGACTGACAGCACCGGCTGAGACACCGTTAGAGCCCAGATGTGGAGGCTATGGATTGCTTTCACGCCACTTATGGAGAGCAGGATGGTCTTCACGTCATTGAAATCTATGCTTTTTGGAGTACCTGTAAGACAATAAGAAGGAAATGGAAGAAATGAGTCCAAACAGGAGGATGCGAAGGATCTTGCAGTTCTACATCTTTCACACACCTTGGGCTTCCTATCATGGATGACTCAGTGGCTTAAATGATGGAAGCTTTCAGTATCTTTGTCGCTTGTATCCTTACAATCCATATTGACTGTTTCCTAGTATGATTTGATTGCTTATTGTACCCTATGACTATTATTAAGTGTTGTACCTTATGATTCTTGACGAATGTATCTTTTCTTTTATGTACACTGAGAGCATTTGCACCAAGACAAATTTTTGTGCGTCCAACCACACTTGGCCAATAAAAGAATTCTATCTATCTATTCTATCTGTTTCAGCTGTAAATTTATCTTATCTTCTTTTTTGGGAGACTCCCAAAGTTGCATCTTGCCATCTGAGCAGAAGCTGGGCAAGACCTTCTTCAGCTGAGTTTGTAATTTATATGAGGTGTTCTTTTTCTTCAAACTGACTTTTCAGTACCCAGCAATGGGGAGGCTAAGGTAAAGTATAACTTTTCGTGCCCTTTCCTATGTTGATTACAACGGGTAATCCTCCACTAACAGTTCATTTAATGACTGTTCAAAGTTACCACAGTGCTGAAAACAGTGACTTGTGACTGTTTTTCACACTTACCACCATTGCAGCATCCCCAAGTTCATGTGAATTCAGGCGCTTGGCAACCGATTCATATTTATGACCGTTGCAGTGTCCTGGGAGTCATGTGCTCCCTTTTTGTCTCTTAACAACCGTGTTCCTAACTTAACAACTGCACCGATTCACTTAACCGGGGCAAAAAAAGTCATAAAATGGGGCAAAATTCACATAACAAACGGTTCACTTAGCAACATATATTGACTGTTTCCTGGTATGATTTGGTTGCTTATTGTACCCTATGACTTTTATTAAGTGTTGTAATTCAGGGGTCCCCAACCACCGGTCCGCGGACCGGTACCGGTCCGCGGAACAAGTCTTACCGGGCCGCTGGTTGCTGGGCGCCGCCATCTTTTTTTGGTAAAAAGTGCTTCCGGTGAGCTTTTCCCGGTAGAAAGCTCACCGGAAGCACTTTTTCATCAAAAGATGGCGGCATGCGCTTCGTGAGCTTTTCCGGGTAGAAAGCCATTTCTACCCGAAAAAGCTCACCGAGCGCTGGCGCTCCATCTTTTGACGAAAAAGTGCTTCCGGTGAGGTCACCGGAAGCACTTTTTCGCCAAAAACATGGCGGCGCCCAGTTGATGCCGGTACCGGGCCGCGGCGCCCAGCTGATGCCGGTACCGGGCCGCGGCGTCAAAAAGGTTGGGGATCACTGTTGTACTTTATGATTCTTGACGAATGTATCTTTTCTTTTAGGTATACTGAGAGTATTTGTACCAAGACAAATTCCTTGCGTGTCCAATCACATTTGGCCAATAAAGCGTTCTGTTCTGTTCTATTCTAACAACAATTTTAGGTGCAATTGCAGTTGTAAGTTGACGACTACCTGTACTATAAACTGCCAAGAGCCCTCCCCACACACAAATGGGGTGTGCTAAAAGTCTTGTCACATTAAATTAACATCACTGCAATTTACATGGATGGCATAGCTTTTCAAGTTAAAATAGTTTCCCTTTCTAGAGAAATCAACTCTTCTGATTAGCAAGCCATTCCAAATGGACGGAGGGTAGAAGATCCAGTCTGGAAGGTCCTTGATGCTCTCTGAGCTTGGTTTTTTCCTTCAGGTGTTTCATTACCCAAACTAGGTATCATCCGTGCTGATGCTGTAACCTAGTTTGGATAATAAAATGTCTGCAAGAAAACCACCAAGCTCAGAGAGCACCAAGGACCCCTCATGTCAACCCTGAACTACAAATATTGTCCCTTAAGATCCAGTCTAATTTCCTCCTGGAACGGTCTTTCTAAGAGTGGTTTCTAAATGGCTTTCTGAACCTCAGTAGGGGATGGCAGGAGGCACTGAGAAGGCTTCTACCCCTCCAGTTGGAAGACAAAAGTTGGGAGCAATGCATAATGCTGATGTGTGTGTAGCATCCTATGGGCTCACGACAATCTATGATGATGCATTATTGACACTTGGCAACTAGTGTTGTGAAAGCACTAAAGGAGCTTGTAATAGCAAACCCAGGGTTTCTCCTCTGGAGGTCCCAAAGGTGCTTTTACAGATAACAGATAGAGTTGGAAGGGACTTTGTAGGTCATCTAGTCCAACCCCC
Source organism: Notechis scutatus (assembly GCF_049901735.1). Lineage (NCBI taxonomy): Eukaryota > Metazoa > Chordata > Lepidosauria > Squamata > Elapidae > Notechis > Notechis scutatus. The sequence continues at coordinate 10,901,984 of NC_142016.1, forward strand.
TGCCCAAGCGGGAGACCCTACACCATTTCTGACAAATGGCAGTCCAATCTCTTCTTGAAAGTCTCAAGTGATGGCGCTCCCACAACTTCCGAGGGCAAGCTGTTCCATTGGTTGATTGTTCTCACTGTCAGAAAGTTTCTCCTTATTTCCAGGTTGAATCTCTCCTTGTTCAGTTTCCATCCATTATTCCTTGTCTGGCCTTCAGGTGCTTTAGAAAATAGCTTGACCCCTTCCTCCTCTCTTGGCAGCCCCTCAAATATTGGAAGACTGCTATCCTGTCTCCCCTGGTCCTTCTCTTCCCTAGACTAGCCAGGCCCAGTTCCTGCAACTGTTCTTCATATGTTTTAGCCTCCAGTCCCCTAATCATCCTGGTTGCTCTTCTCTGCACTCTTTCTAGAGTCTCAACATCTTTTCCAAAAGGCAACTGTATTTTTTCCTTAAAAACGTTTTGCTTCTCCTCCAAGAAGCTTCTTCAGTTCCAACTGAATGGTGGGGAATGGAAGGATCTCTATTCTTTGCAGTTAGAACTGAAGAAACGTCTTGCCAAGGAAATAAAACAAGAAAAGTCCAGTTGGCTTTTGGAGAAGCACTCTGGGGACCACCATGACCCTGGATGGTGGGGAATCTCCAGACATTTCTCCCTAGGTGGGGTTTACGCCATACTTTTATTATACCATTTTATTATATTATTACTCTATCATACGAAGGTCAACATGGGCCTGCTGTCTTCAAAAGCCAACTTAACGCTCTCAGTCCCATCTCCCAGCCCTAGGAAATGACCTTCCATCAGCACACGGATAACATCTCGGAGAATGTTCAGTGTTGTTCCAAGGACCAGGATGGAAAACACAAAGCTCGTACAGATAGGATCCACGATTTATATTCTGGCTAGAAAAAAGAAGAAAATAACCCATGAGTCTTCTCTTTGTTCAAGAGCCGAGTCCTTTTCTAAGATCTGGCTTGGCAATTATGTCATCAGTGAGTCACAGCCGATGTCTACTGGCAGCATTCTTTCTTACCCTAGGGCAGTGATCCCCAACCTTTTTTATGCCGCGGACCGGTACCGGCATCAGCTGGGCGCCGCCATCTTGTTTTGATGAAAAAGTGCTTCCGGTGAGCTTTCTACCCGGAAAAGCTCACCGGAAGCACTTTTTCATCAAAACAAGATGGCGGCGCCCAGCAAACCAGCGGCCCAGTAGGACTTGTTCCACGGACCGGTACCGGTCCATGGACTGGTGGTTGGGGACCCCTGCCCTAGGGTAGAAGTACCCATGGCCTTCCTAACGTTGGGCTTGGCCTCCAGTCAGCATGGCTAGAAAGAGCTGAAATCATAACCTCCTTAACTTCCTCTGGACAGCCAGCGGCTTCCGGTTCTGCTTTAGTATTAAATAATTCAACTCTACCACAGAGGGGATGTCTGCGTAGGAACAAGAGGGTCCAGAGGTGGTATTCAGCAGGTTCTCACCATTTCTGGAGAACCAGTAGCAGAAATTTTGAGTAGTTTGGAGAACTGGTAAATCCCACCTCTGACTGGCTCTGCCCCATCTATTCTCTGCCTCTGCTGATCGACTGGGTCTCCTTTGGTTGCCCTGCACAGGAGAACGGAGCTGGAAAGCAGGTTAGTGGGGTGGAGAGGGAATGGGGATTTTACATATCTTTCCTCTGCCACGCCCACCAAGCCACCCCACCAAGCCACACCCACAGAACCGGTAGTAAAATTTGAATCCCACCACTGGGAGGGTCAATGTCAGGCTTGTCACAGCTGGATTCCTAAGTAAGAATGACTCTTGACTCCATTTGGTTGAAATGATACAATTCTTTGACTGAGAATTAGTGGTTGCAAACAAAGGAGGCTGGAACTGAAGTTCCCGCGCAAAAGATTACAAACTTTTCCCTTTTGTCCAGGCCATCCTCCACCCTTGGCTGGCTCCTCCTTGACCAATTGCATGCCACATAGGTGTTCTGGGAATGGCTTGTATGTTTGGTGCAATTTGCATTCCTTTCTCAGTCTCCGCCTCCTTGAGGACTGGAATAAGCTGGTTCTCAACCTCTGGTTTCCGTCAAGTCCAGAGGTCTCCAAACTTAGCAACTTTAAGACTTGTGGACTTCAACTCCCAGAATTCCTTAGCCAGCTATGGGGAGAAAAGTCACCATACGTCATGTAATGATGCAAGTTTGACACCCCTGGCCTGTTTCCTCTCCTCTCCCCGCCTCCTGCTTCCCAAGAGGGGTGGCAGAATGCCCGCGAGGCACCAAGCTGAAGATTTGACAGTCATTGCCTTCTTTTAAATCAGGGAGTAGCCAACGTGCAGCCTCCAATTTGTGACATTTCAGCAGTCATATCCACACTGCCCAAATATGATAACAAAATAGCTACAGGTAGTCCTTGACTTAGCTATGCTGGCTGGAAAATTCTGGGAGTTGAAGTCCACAAGTCTTACAGTTGCCCAGTTTGGAGACCTTTGCCCTACTTCCTCAAATTCGGTCTGATTTAAGCATGGTATATAAAATCATACATTGCAATGTCCTACCTGTCAATGAATACTTCAGCTTCAACCATAATAACACAAGAGCACACAATAGATACAAACTCAAAGTTAACCGCACCAAACTTGATTGCAGGAAATACGACTTCAGCAATAGAGTGGTCAATGTCTAGAATACTCTACCCGACTCTGTAGTCTCTTCCCCAAACCCCAAAAACTTTAACCTTAGACTGTCTACTATTGACCTCACCCCTTTCCTAAGAGGTCTGTAAGGGGCGTGCATAAGCGCACCAACGTGCCTACCGTCCCTGTCCTATTGTTTCTCTTATTCTTGTTTTATTTTTCTTATATGTACCCATTTCATGTATTCACAACTATGTATACACTTATACTTATTATCTTGTAAACAATTGGCAAATCAAATAAATAAATAAAAAAATTAAGGTGTGGGAATGAAGTCCCTGGCAGCCTCAAAACTCTTCAATAATCCAACAGGATGAATGAGTTTGACTTAGCTAGTTTTATACATATTTCCACTTCTTGCTTTAAACGTGTGATCCACTAATCAAGATCACAATGAACGATCGAACCTGGTAGTCCCTTAAAATTGCTGGGGCACTATTCTATGATTGAGGGGAAAGAATAATAATCTCTCTGTTGGAACTCTTACCTTGAAGTAGATTATGATAGCAGCCACCAAAACTCCAATGCTTTGCACAAGATCTCCAACTACGTGGACAAATGCAGCTCGCACACTAGTATTTTGTGTCCCCTCCTTGTGACTGTGATGGCTATGACCGTGTCCTGATTGGTGTAAGATAATGCCCATCCTATAGAAAGATATTAATAAAGTGCTAGTTGTAAACAGAACATTAATTAAGAGGCTGGAACTGAACCAAGAAAATGTCATTTTTTAAAGATTGACCAGACTAGGAGATTTGGTCAGTGCTACTTTTACTACATGTAGTCCTCGAGTTATGACCACAATTGAGCCCAACATTTCTGTTGCTAAGCAAGACATTTGTTATATGGATTTGGCTCTATTTTACGACCTTTCTTGCCACAGTTGTTAAGTGAATAACACGATTTTTTCCTCCGTGACAATCCCGTTCTTCAATTAGATGCTCTGCATACCTCTTCAAGAGGACTACGAACAAACACATCCAACTTTCTGAGTTTAACACAGTTGTTAAGTGAATCTGGCTTCCCCACCGACTCTGCTTGTCAGAAGGTCGCAAAAGGGGGTTGATCACATGAACCTGGCACACTGCAACCGTCATAAATATGAGTCAATTGCCAAGCGGCTGAATTTTGATCACATGACCATGGAGATATTGCAATGGTTGTAAGTGTGAGAAACGGTCGTAAGTCACTTTTTTCAGTGCTATTGTAACTTCAGTCACTAAACAAACAGTTGTAAGTCAAGGACTACCTTCATAAAGTTACAATTGCAGAATTTTTCAAGTCTGATTGCAGTTTCCCCCTCCTTCCCTTTATCTTCAAGTATTAGGCAAGTCTGAGATGTTTACTCACATTACATTCTTGGCTTTGATCTGACTGTTGCCTTGGTAGCAGCTCTTCCTCCTATCTCCAAAGCCATTCCCTCTGCCCTCAGTCAATCTCGGAACGTACTGCACCTCCCTCTCTCTGTCCAACATACCTCACTGAGATAAAATGAAGGGACGTTCCCCAGATATTTTATCTTGACCTTTCAGAGCAAGCAATGCCAACGAATAAATGAATATTTTTAAGCTAAGACAAGAAAAATGTTACACATTCCTAACTCCTCTTGCCATTAAGGCATTCCTCATCGCTTACTATCCAAGACTTAAAGAGGATATTTCACCCTGAACCTGTTTCTGCCCACACTACATTCACTCTCCACAGAAGCAGCCATTATAGTAAGAACAAAACATTAGAGTAAGACAAAAAAGCTCTACGGAGAATAATTAAAACTGCCCAGAATATCATCAGGCTCCAGCTATCAGCCCTGGACAACATCTTCGCATCTCGCTGTTTGAGGAAGTCACACAACATTCTCAGACTCTTCCCATCCTGCTCACAATCTTTGTGAACTGTTGCTTTCTGGCTGAAGATACAGAACAATTAAAACAGTTTTTATCCCAGAGCTATAATTGCACTTAACAATAAACTTAAGGACCACCATCAGTGAGCTGTTGGACACTATTACTTGGTCTGTTGTGTGGATGCTTGTGTGTTTTAGGGGGTGGGGAATTTTGGTGGGTGAGGTGCGTGTTTGAGGATTGTCATGTGTGCGTGCGTGTTGGGTCTGGTCTCTGGGTGTTATGTGAATTTCGTTGTATGTGTATACTGTGTATATATATACAATGACAATAAAATATTACTATCATTATTATCATTATTAATCGCACAGTCAGCCAGATGTTATGACCGGGTTTGGCATTTTTGTCTACCTATCAAGTCCTTACCAAGGACCTGGGATAGGCAAATCTGGATTTTTGATGGTGTTACAGATATTGCCGCAGGATGGAAGCTGTTCCAAGTAAAGCTGCCTTCTGCAATTGACTGATGGCAAATTTGTCAAGGCCTATGGTGTTCAAGTGGTGTTCCAGTTGTTTTGGGACTGCACTCAAGGCATCTATTACTATTGGTACTACCCTTGCTTGCCTTTGCCATAGTTGTTCTATTTCTATTTGTATGTCTTTGTGTATCTTGTGACCTTCTCCAGTTCTTTCTCTTCTATTCTGCTGTCTCCAGGCACTGACATATCCTATTATTATTAATTATTAATTAATTATTATTATTGTTATTGTTATTATTATTATTATTAGTCTGGAGAAGATGACACTGGCTGCTCACACACATCCCATCCCATTTTGCAACAAAGGCACAGGCCAAATGAAAGGCAGAGAAAAAAACCCCCCGAGGATAAATTGCTCCAGATAAGGGCTTATCAACCTCAGCAACTTAAAATGTCTGGACTTCAACTGTCAGCTTTGGAATCATTATAAAAAGCTGCCACATAGCGGTGGAGGAATGGAGGGGGCTGATATTATTTGAGTAGCTCTCAGTAGACAAAATAAATTCTTTAGTAATTCAAGGTCATTGTGAATGGCACACGAAGAATTGGGACTGAAGGGGGATTGGTTCATGTAATGTATGATGTGGGAAAAAGGGGATAGTTTGTAGGTTGCGTCCTTTTGGAAAGTCCAGAGGGAAACTTTAGTTTTGGAATTCCACAGAGGTGCCAAGTTTCTATTCTAATAAAAGTACTTTGAGATTATGGTTGTCTTGGAGTTACTGGCTGGAATGGATAATTTTTGGAACACTGACATCAACTGGGGAATTCTGGGAGTTGAAGTCCACACATCCTAAAGTGCCAAAGTGACCCCATGAGTTTGAAAGCTATCCATGATTGGGTTGGGATACAAGTAGTCCTAGACTTACGACCACAATTGAGCCCAAAATGTCTGCTGCTAAGTGAGACAGGTGTTGAGTTTTGTCCCATTTTACAGACTTTCATGCCACAGCTCTTCAGGGAATTGCTGCAGTTAACTTAGTAATATGGTTGTTAAGTGAATCTGACTTCCCCATTCGCCAAAGCTGATCACATGACCCCGAGACACACACACACACACACAACCGGCATTAACATGAACCACTTGCCAAGCATCCGAATTCTGATCGCATGACCATGGAGATGCTGCAACGGTCATAAGGATGAAAAACGATCATAAGTCACTTTTCTCAGTGCCGTTGTAACTTTGAACGGTCATTAAACAAATGGTTTTAAGTCAAGGAGACTACCTCTATTTTTTATTCTTTGCATAAACAGAAGGGAAGTGCAATCTCACTAGGAATCAAATAGACACCTATGCACCAGACAAAGCTGCTCTCCAGGGTTTAACTGAGGACTGTCTGAGATGAAGAAACAAAACCAGAAAGAGAATATAAGAGCATAGGCTTTGATCAAACTTGCCCCCTTATTTAGAAGGGGAACTGCCAGGTTGTTTGGCTTTTGGGCTTAAAAAGAGTGGGAGGATTTGTTATTTTTATTGTTGGCATTCTTTTTTGCACCAGGCAGCAAACAAGCAAGACTGGATTTGTTTGAAATGGTATAGGGCAGGGGCATCAAATTTGATTTCATTGAGGGCCAACATCATTGGGGGTGTTCTGACCCAACCAGGTTCCCAGAGACCAACTCAGTAACTCAAACCTTTACAGCTTTAATCTACAAATAACTTCTTTGTAGATAAAAGATGGCTTGCAGCCAATTAGTCCAACCAGAAAAACCTCGACAGAATTCTTCAGATAAGCCGGAGTCTCCACAATGTTGAGTCCTTAGAGCGTTTTTTGCCTTCTACAGAGCAAAAACCCTTTGAAACCAGGCTGATATTCCCTGGAGGGAGGGCACATTAATTAGCATGCTTACTCCCGAGTCGCCTGTGTTGCTCTTCTATGAATCATCCTGCTCTCACTTGCACTTAGCACAGGCTCCTCGGGAAACTCCTCCCCATTGCTGCCGGCTAACCATAACAGGTTGGCCGTGGCCAACTCGATGTCACTCGTGTGGGGAGCATCTGTGGTGGCCCCAGTGCTTTCCAGAGAAAATGGAGCTCGGGAGGGCTGCGTGCCCTCCCGAGCTCTGTTTTCGCTGGCAGAGGGTTTCAGGAGGCCATCGCAGCCGAAAACGGAGCTCGCACTGCCCTCACAAGCTCCATTTTCACTGGCAGAGGCATCGCGAGCTGGTCCTTCGCTGTTTCCAAGATGGCCCCGTGGGCCAGATCTAAGCACCCCGTGGGCTGGATCTGGCTCGCAGGTCTTGAGTTTGACACTCCTGGTATAGGGTTTCCTGCCTGAGCAAGGGATTAGACTAGAACAGGGGTCCCCAACTCCCAGTCCCTGGACTGGCAACAAGGCCACGGCACGCCAGCAGGCGGTCTGTGCAAACACACAAAGCCCCATCTTCAGTAGTCAGGCAGCACACAAAACCACGCCCCCTCCGGTCCACGGAAAAACCTTTCTCCACAGAACTATACCCTGGTGCCCAAAATGTTGTGGGCCGCTGGACTAGAAAATGCCCAGGGTCCCTTTCAACTCTGTGATTCTGTTAAATCAATCAATCAATCAATAACAAGGGTCCTTTGTGAAGGTTAGGGATAAATTATAGGTAGTCCTTACAGGTAGAACATTTGCTTAGCAACCAATCAAAGTGGCGACAGTGATTTTAAAAAGTGACTTGCGACCAGTCCTCGCCCTTACAGCTGTCTCAGGGTTCCCATGGTCACACCATCGTGATCCAGGCACTTAGCAACTGGCTAGTAAGTGTGATGGTTGAAGCTTCCCAGGGTCATTTAATTGCCATCTGTCACCTTCCCAGCCAGCAAATCATGAGGAAATCAGATTTGCTTCTTATTGGGTGAGTCGCTTAAGGACGTCGACAATACTAAAAGTGGTCATGACTCACTTTAATGACTACTTTCACTCAGCAACAGACATTATTGTTCCGATTGTGTCGTAAGAGGAGAATGACAACCAACTCTTGGCGATTCTATGGGTCACACCTTCCATCTTGCACTACTTCTTTTGAGTTTTTCTATGCTCTGGTTGGTGTCAGCTTTGATGGTGTTCAGCCATTGTGTTCTTTGGTGGCCTGGTTTCCTTTTACCATTAACTCCACCAAACATAATTGCTTTCTCCGGTGAATTCCCCGCATCATCATCTTCATTTAACGACCCCATAATCCCTTGTGGGGTTGAGTCTAGGCAACTGAATGGCGCTAGCAGAGTGTTTTAATGGCCAGCTGCCCTTCCTGTTGCCAATGCAGAGTTTTGTTCAGCAGATATACTTGCAGTGTGCTCAGAGAGATAAGTATCTGCCTCTACCTAGGATCGAACTCACAGCCTCCTGATTGTGAGGCGAGAGCTCCACCTCTAGGCCACCACACCACTCTAAGTGAATTCCACTGCATGTCATGGCCAAAATAAGTGAGACACAGTTTCGTGATTTTGCCTTCTAATGACATGTCTGGTGTTAAGCGCTCCAGTCCTTGCTTGTTAGTCACCTTCCAAGGAAGTCAATTAATAACTATACAAATTATCTGTGGAGCTGGCAGCAGAGTTGGACAGTGGGGAGGAACATGGGCCAGTCCTGGAGTCTGGGGAGGGTTCAGATGAGGGATTTGCGTCCAACACAGTTGGGGCCAGGACCACCTGAGAGTCAGAATCTGACATCAGCGAGGCAGAGGAACAGGGGGAGCCTGCTCCCAGTGCGCGCTTGTGCAGAGCTGCCAGAAGGCAAGAACAGTTAAGACAAAAGGGGCGACTCAGGAGTAAGGTTTGGAGGTGATCGGCCCCTCCCATAAGACATAAAAAAAAAGCAAAGGGACATGAGCCTTTGCAGGAAGCAACTTTATTCATTCTGGTTGGTTTAAAATCTGAAGCTCCGTGTTAACTTTGTGCTCCATTTGGCCTTGTACAGCTAATTGGCAATTTAGTCATTGGCAGCATTTCAAGGGAGATAAAGGCAAGTGCTTATCAACCTTATCCCAAAAGACTATGGCAGACTTCTGTTGGACTATTCCTAAACTGTTTGGGACTCATTACGAGCTGTGAATGCATATAATTCACAGCCGTTGAAATTAAAAAAATGGTTTTTGGGAAGAGCAAGTGATTGTTACTGTCTCAGGAAGTGTCAGATCCGTGTATCTGCCATTCTTCAATGGAAGAAGAAGGGGGGGGAGTTGGTACAAGTGATCCTTTTTGATGTAGCCTGAATATATTAAATCTTATATTGATTCTGTATAACTTGCCCATGATATGCAACTGGAGGATTGGAGCCGGATGTCTAGAAACTTGTCACCTCTTGAAGAGATAACAAGATGAGAAGGGATCATAAAAATTCCAGCTCTAGAAGATACCCCTGGGAACTCTCCTAAGATACGTTCCCAGAGAAGGGGAGAGGGGAATTAACATGTTGGTTCTTTGTTTGACTAAATCCACATTTAAATAAAGGGAGGGATTCTAACTCCCCTTATCTATTACTGTATGCCTGGAAACATCTTAGACTCTGCTTTGAGTAGTGCTGGGAATCACCCACTTTCAATAAAGGATTCCTTCTGAAATATCTAGCTTTCAGAAGTTCATTCTTTTCGGTTGAAGGGAAAAAGTCCAGTGCTTACAGGAAGCCTTGGGTCAGAACATATCTCAGCTCTGCAGTTCTGTCCAGGCGCAAAGGGTTTCCTGTTCACAAATGTCTATCACCAGATTAGGACCCTACTGTAGAATTGGGGGGGAGAGGACTTTAATTCTTTGCCAGTTACTGTAATTCATGTTCTGTACCACAAAATATATATATTGTGGCTCACTTCAGTGGAGATTTTGGCTGGGGACGGGCACAATACAATGGCAGAAACTCAGATCCAGGTTGGCACCACAAAGAGGTGAAACCGATCCAAGTTCCTTAATGTGCTTTTTTCCTCGCTTCCCGCTCCTTTGTGGGTGTGTGGGTGTGTGTGCAGATAGGCAGTTTGTCTTTGGTTCGAGAAAATGCAGATTTCTAAACAAAGCACTGAGCCACCTATTCTTTTATTTTATTTTATTTTTTTGCAGGCACCAAAAGCAGCTGATAGCAGCGTTAGGAGGCGAAGCTTTGCTTTTCAGGTCTACTAACCTTCTAGCTTTTTTTTTTTTTTCCAAATAAAAGAGTTTTAAAACCATTAGGAGAAACAGGGAGTTTGGCAGACTCTGAGGTTGGTCTCCAGAAATGCACTAAAGATGCCTGTGACAAGAGTTTCTGGCAAATACTTTTACTCCCACCCAATTATTTTAGCAGCATGGAATCAAGAGCCTTTCAAATGCCAAGCAGATCAAAGAGAACCCCCTATTTGGCCCATCCACAAAGAAGTTTCCATGTACAGGTAGTCCTCAACTTACAACAATTCATTTATTGACCTTTCAACGTCACAACGGCACTGCAAAAAAAATGAGTTATGACCGTTTTTCACACATACGACCGTTGCACCATCCCCATAGTCACGTGATCAAAATTCAGATGCTTGGCAACCAACTCATTTTTATGACCGTTGCAGTTTCCTGAGGTCATGTGATCAGCCTTGGTGACCTTCTGACAAGCAAAGTCCATTGGGAAGCCAGATTCACTTAACAACTATGTTACTAACTTAACTGAATCTCTAGGGAGATTCTCAGCCATCCAGGTCATGGTTGTTCCAAAGGTGCTTTTTTGAAAGAGGCAACTGCACTTTCTTCTTTTTCTTTGAAGAAAACTGGACTTTCTTGTTTTTCATTCAAGAAGCTTCTTCAGCTCTGACTAGATCAGGGACCACCAAACTCATCATTTAAAATCATTTTTTGGACCTCAGGGACCACCAAACTCATCATTTTAAATCCCGTGGACCAGAGACCTTGGGAAAATCCCCAAAAAAGTCTGCAGGAAAATTCCCCACCCCATTTTCCTACCGATCGATCATTCTTTATTTGGGATTGCAGGATACTGTCTCCAGCTCCGTTCACAGGGGGAGAGAGAGAGAGAGAGAAAGAGACTTTTGGCTTCGTGCAAGGAAAGCAGCAGAAGCAGCAGAAGTCTTCCTTTCTCTCCCCCCAATTCCACCAGAAATGAGTCTTTGTGAGACTTGTCGCGCCAGCGCAGCCTCTTGGAGCAAGGATGCCTTGCAGGGTCCCAAAGACTCATTTCTGGCGGAGTTTGGGGGAGAGAAAGAAAGACTTTTGCTGCTTTCCTTGCATGCAGCCAAAAGCAGAAGAAGGAAGAAGTGGGAAGAAGCAGCCCTGTGGCCAGGCCAGGCGCGTGAGATGAGTAGGGCAAGTTCTCCCCCCTTCTTCCCTTTCCCCCCTCCCTTCACTACCTTGTGTTGTTTGCAATGCAAGCGACGCAAGCCTTGTGTTCCCGTGGGCAGCGCAGCTTTGTGTTCCCACGCAGCCTGGATTAATTGCTTTGGGGGTGACATTTCTCTGCGGACCACCAAAATTTTCTCATGGACCACCAGTGGTCCCTGGCCCACTGGTTGGCAACCACTGGACTAGATGACCCTGATGACACAGATAAACCTCCAGGTGACCTTAAGGACTTGCTGACAGAATGCAAATGACCAGCTGTCTGCAAAGAGTATAAATCCTTCCATTCCCCACCACCCCAGTCAGAGTTGAAGAAGCTTCTTGGATGAGAAGTGAAACATCTTCAAAGAAAACCCAGAAAGTCCAGTTGCCTCTCGAAAAAAGCACCTTTGGGACAACTTAATTGAAGTGATTCATTTAACAACTGTGTCAAGAAAGGTTGTAAATTAGGGCAAAACTCATTTAACAAATCTCTCGCTTAGCAATCGAAATGTTGGGTCGTAAGTCAAGGACTATCTGTAGTCCTCGACTTACGACAAAATGTAGTCGTAAGTCGAGGACTATCTGTATCACCAGGATGAGAGTCCATCAGCTGGTAAACTCCAAGTTTTTCTTAAGGGTTTTAGGACATTGTTCAAAAATTATCCTGATATAATCTTACTTACATGATATTTACAGCCACAGCACAGCCAGAAGTGATAAGCATGGCATTTGCTTCTATCTCATAGTCACCAGAAACCAGTCTCTCCACTGCCAGATAAACTAGCACACCAGTTACCACCCAGATTGAGAGAACGGACACCAGGGCTCCCAAAATCTCTGCAGCAAAAGTCAAAAATCTTTGGTTAGGCATGAAAGGTTGGAAAACTCCCAAGTTTGCACATGCTGACTCACTCACCCAAGGCATAATTAATAAAGGGCACCTCTGCCAAATACTCATGAGCTAAATGTTCTTTCAACAAATCGGCTCATTCTGTCAATTAAATGAAAGAGCAATGGATTCATTTCAGCCCAGCTATATTGGAGTAGATTGGCTTCCATTGTGATCTTGGTTGGGTTTAGCTTTTATGCAGTTAACTGTGGTATTATGCAGTTAACCACAATTGATTCAGTCTTCACATGAAGCCAAAGCTTAACAAATGATATTAATAAAATTTATAGGATAGCTTTGAGTTTTCAGCTACTGTGTCTTGACCAAGGAAGGAAGGAAGACAATATTTTTAAATTTTTCTAGTTTTCCCCCTAAGCTCTATAATAGGGAACGTAGGAGCTATGCTGGGTTTAACTACACATCAACTGAGAGTTGTGTTAAAAGAGACAAATTAAAGTATTGGTTGACAAGTTTCGCACACATCCTTGCATACAAATTCTGAGATTTGAAGGCATCTTTATTTCAGCCAATAACTACTGTGTCAGCACTGGTCTCTTAGGAAGGTTAAGAGTCCAAGGGACAGCTGGAACTAAAGGACCAGTGACCGATTGTGCTGCAGTTCAGTCACTAAAGCTGACTGGGAAATTCTGGGAGTCGAAGTACCCACATCTTACAGTCGCCAAGGTTGGGAACTCCTGCACTAAAGTTCCTGCATCGTATGTTTGTGTATTTGTGATTAAAGTATCCAGATCAAATTCAGGGAGCTGGCTGGATCCCTGGGGACAGATCTGATAAAGGAAGTTCCTGAGCAAGAGGGAGACAAGGAATTAAACTAAAATCATGGCTACTATCACTAAGGATTAATGGTCCATTTTTTGTTGCAGTTCAGGCACTAAGTACCTGCAAAGTGTGTGTGTGTGTGTGTGTGTGATTAAAATCTAGGCAAAAACCTCTGGCTGGATCACTGGCGATAGATCAGCTTGAGAAAACTCCACGCAAGAGAAAGACAAAAGAACTGGAGACAAGGAACTGAAGACAACAGTACGAGGAAGCCAAGGAACTCAAACAAAGTCACTGTCTGTACTGAGAAGTCAACAGCAACGGTGTAATTGAAGGTTGGCAATATGCCACCCCAGCAAGCTGAGCAGGTGCCAAGAGAAAAAAATACAGGTTTTGTTCATACAACACATTAACCCTGGCTATTTCTGCACAGAACTCTCCACCTGTCAAGCCTCCTAAATTCATCAACCCCACTAAATCTGAAGAGGGATGAAATATATCTTTCATATAAAAATATCAAAAACATTATTCTGTTACTATGAGCAAGCCATATTAAGAAATACCTGTAGCTTCCTGTAGCAAGTCATAAGAAATATTTGTAACTTCCTATATTCCAACTGTACTGAGGAACTAAAGCTCACCACATAGCTGTAAACAAGGGTGAAACATGGAAAATAACCAAATGGTATAAGATAACTGGAAACTCTGAAATGTACTCTGAAATGTACTTTTAAATGAACTTTTTATTTCCTCTATTATAATCCATATGTAGAAACATGTAATAGAAATATGTATAACCGTCCTTATTTGGTGAATAGTGTTAAGAATAACGCCCAGATTCTAGCTGATGTCATTTTAGGTATAAAGGCAATGTTTCAGGAAGAGACGGGGGTTCAGAATTTGTCATGTGAATGCTCTGAACGCTTTGCACAAAATAAACCTGTACTCTCCAACCTTTTGTGGTCTTGTGTCCCGATTTGGAAACGGGATTTGCTGCATCAAATCTACAAGGTAACTGAGCTTAAAGGTTAGCCTGCAGGACAAAGGCAGATGCCGGAACATGTAGCTAATCCAATTAAAATGTGCTTCATGAGTGAACAGAGAGGAACAACGCAGGCTGGAAGCCCCAATCGGGAAACAGGGAAAACGTCTTCACAAACCTGCACTGCTTTCCATTCAGAAAGAAACCAAGTTTTTCCAGTTGGGCTCCGCAGGTAGACATGGGTAGGAAATTTCCTCGAAATGGGGAAAGGAGGGCTTGGATTATAAATGCAGGTAATACTTGACTTACAACCATTCATTTAGTGACTGTTCAAAGTTACGACACTGGAAAAAAGAGATTTATGGCCTTTTTTCACACTAACAAATGTTGCAATATCTCCATGGTCACTGATCATAATTGGCATGTATTTATGACAGTTGCACTGTCCCAGAGTCACGCAATCATATTTGTAACCTTCCCAACCGGCTTCAAAGGGGAAAATCAGATTCATTTAATGACCACGTGATTCACTTAATAATTACAGAGGTTCACTTAACAGTTGCGGCAAGAAAGGCCATATAATGAGGCAAAACTCACTTGTGTCTTAACCAGGGAAATTTGGGGGTCATTGTTCATATGGCAGCCATTCTACAAAATTATATTTCGCCCTTAAGGAGATGTGCTGGTTCACAGAGTGCCCCATTAATGCCTTTTTTTTTTTTAAATGGTCCCGATTACCTGCTCTGTGCCATCCAAAATTCATCGTTTTAGTAGGCTGTCGAGACGACATCCACAGGGAGAAAAGGCTGATCATCATGCTAGCAAAATCAGTCAACAGGTGGGCTGCATCGGTCATAATGGCCAGGCTGTGTGCAAAATATCCTCCTGGAGAGAATAAAGAGAGTTATGGGCTGTGTCCAGATTCTTCTTCCTAGCTTTTCTCCCTGCCACGCTAGATTTCTGCATGTCTGGAGCATTTCAAGACAGCAGCATGCTTGCTCAATGCATTCATAGCAGACATGATCTCAGGAATGTCTGTTACACCCACTAAGTCAGCGGTAGGGAACAATGGACCCTTTATGACTTGTGGACTTCAATTCCCAGAATTCCTGAGCCAGCCATTTTGGGAGATTAAGTCCACAAGTCGTAAAAGGCCCATCACCCCCCACCTCTGCAGTAGGTGAACCAGGCCAGAAATTCAATCCCACAGGAAGGCTAAACTTACTTTTATTGAGATTGGGTATAATAGCAATAGCATTTAGGCTTATATACTGCCCCATAGTGGTTTACAGCAGGGGTCTCCAACCTTGGCAACTTCAACTCCCAGAATTCCTCAGCCAGCTTGGGAATTCTGGGAGTTGAAGTCCACAAGTCTTAAAGTTGCCATGGTTGGAGCCCCCCACCCCCTCCCGCTTTAAAGTACTCTCTGGCCAGTTTACAACGTAGAATCATTATTTGCATCTTGCCCCCCCAAAAAATTTGAGTCCTCATTTTACCAATCTTGGATGGGTGGAATCAACCCTGAGCCAGTCAGGATCGAATTCCAGACTGTGGGCAGAGTTTGCCTGCAATACTGCACTCAACCACTGTGCCCTCAGGGCTAACATCAGAATCTTGCCAATGTGATCGTGCTGCCAAACCCTCCCCCTTCTGATTCTCCAGTGAATTAAAGAGGTGTCAATCAATTCAGCACATCATCTCATTTCCCAGGACTGATAAAACATTTCAGCCTCTTTTTCTCTCTAGGTTCTTGCGGATTTTCCCCAAGGTCAACTCCACCAACAATTTGTATCCCTTTGCCCTAAATGCCACTGGCTCACGCCAACCATCAGCTGTCCTCCCAAGAGTGGCTTATAAGGACCTCGCAGAGCCTTCAAAATGTTAGCCACCTACCTACAATTTCCCCTGTCAGGAAGATCAAGCAGACGACAGAAGCGAGATAAAGCTTCCGCCGAGCTCGCTTTTGCTCAGCATTGTTGCCATTGCTGGATGCCCAGCTGGAGTGACAGTGCAGGTTTCCTTTGAGGTCCAGCTCGAGCGAAGAGAGGCCAGGTACAAAGCCAACCACGGAGCCATGGAAGTCCTTTCCTGAGACTCCTGAATAAGACCTGCATTGGAAAGAACACGGTTTTAAGAAGAGAGTCTCTCTCCACCCCAAAAGCATTAACACATATACCCGCTGGGCTCGTTGACTGGAAGGTCGGCCGTTTGAGACCCAAACGCCGCATGATGGGATGAGCTCCCATTCTTGATCCAGCTCCTGCCAACCTAGCAGTTCAAAAGCATGCAAATGCAATTGGTTAAATAGGTACCACTTCGATGGGAAAGTAACAGCACTCCCTGCACCTCAGCATAAAATCATGCTGCCATATGACCACAGAAGCATCTTCAGACAATGCTGGCTCTCTCCGCTAAGAAACAGAGGTGAGCACCAACCACTAAACTCGGGCACAACTGGACAGAGGCAACCTTTACCTTTACATACTTACAGGTTTGCCTATTAGCCTCCCTTACTCAATTGTACTTGCATTAAGTGTCCTATTGTCAGGCCCAAGCCATGAGACAGTGAGATCCAACTGAAGCCAATCCTTTATTTGCGTACACCCAATGCTGTAAACAGAATCTTGCCAAACTAAAGCTATCACTTTCTATGCTAAAGACACCCTGAGAGATTCAAGGATCTAGTTATTCTGAACCTCTTTCCAGCTTGCAAATACACTGTTGCCTGATCTGGCTCTCTACCTGGGGAAATTTTGAGCTGGCACAATCCTCCCCTTCTGTTGCTGCCAGTGCACCCTCCATCACACCTACTGAACATCCCTGGTTGGGGATTCTGGAATTAAAGTGCAGCACATCTGGAGAGCTCCAAGTTCAGAAGCCTGACTGCACCAGGTTAATACTGTAAGGCACTGTTGGATGATGGTTTAGGATTCATACCAATGGCTTAATGGCTTGAAGCGTTGTGTGAACCCAACAGATATTATGTTCACCCAACATCAAATCATATTATTTATTTATTTATTTATTTATTTGATTTGCCAATTGTTTACAAGATAATAAGTATAAGTGTATACATAGTTGTGAATACATGAAATGGGTACATATAAGAAAAATAAAAGAAGAATAAGAGAAACAATAGGACAGGGACGGTAGGCACGTTGGTGCGCTTAGGCAACTCTAACAAGACCATAGAAATCCCATTGGAGAATAGGAATTACGATACACCCAGGGGGTGAGGGGAAAACCAGGGTCAAGGGTGACACCCAGGCAGTGCCGGACATGTTAACTCCCAATAAATCCTTTTGAAGTTCTGGAAGTTTGGCTTGAGACTCATGATTTAAATGGGGGGGTAACTGCCAGAATCCTGACATTATGACTTTCTGAAAAAAGACTTACAACCATTTTTCACACTTAAGACCATTGCAACCTCCCCATGGTGATGTGATCAAAATTCAGACACTTGGCAACTGGTTCAAATTTATGACGGTTGCAGTGTCCCAGGGCCATGTGATCAACTTTTGCATTCTTCTGACCAGCAAAGTCAATGGAGAAGCCACTTAACAACCTGGTTACTAACCTAACTGTAATGATTCACTTAGCGACTGTTGCAAGCAAAGTTGTAAAATGGGGCAAAACTCACTTAACAAATGTCTCACTTAGCAACATGAATTTTGGGACCGGTTGTGGTTATAAGTCGAGGATTACCTGTACTAATAATACAGACCCACACAAAATCACCATCAGCCAAGTGCAAAAGGCAGCTTTACTTGAAACAACGTACATCCTGCACTTTTAACATCGCCAAAAAACATCTGCCCATGCGGGTCCTTGGAAAGGATTCAGCAGGTGGATATAAATGCCAAATCCAATCTAAACATCTGGCTGTGTAGCAAACCATAATAATACAGAAGAGGGCAAAAATCAGAAGCAGCCTTCCATTTTTTCTGATTAAATTTTTTATTTTATTTATGGATTTATTAAATGTATCTCCACTCATCTCACTGTCATGTGACTCTTTTAGGAGTTAGTATCTAATAAATATAAATTATAAACCTAATAAATACCATAGCCCAAAATATTCTGGCCCTACCTATCCTTTGAAACCCCATTACTGCCACTTTCCAATTCAAGGGGTTTTACACTAGGTGGGAATAGACGGGGAATACAGTAGTCCAAACGTTGCGGCAACTAGCAACATAGCAACAAGGAGGTTGAGGCTCGAGAAAAAGTACAGAGAAAAGCAACCAGGATGATTAGGGGACTGGAGACTAAGACATACGATGAACAGTTACAGAAACTGGGCATGGCTTGTCTTGCCATGACCTTGTTGTTGTTTTTTAAACAAGTTTTATTCAGTTTTCCATATTTTAACGTCTCTTTTTAGTGAACAGCATGATTACAGGTTTCACATATACATACAAATATGACTATGGTTACATATTCAATTTTTATATCCAATTCCTTATCTTAACAGTGCTTTTATACATTTTCTATTTTATTGTATTATTCCAAATATTTATCTCATTACTTAATTCACTTATGATAACTTCATAATCATTATACTTTAGTACTTTTAACTGTCACATTTGTATATTTCATCCTAAATTCTAATTTTAAAAAAGGCACTTCTTCTATAAATTGGTTTCCCCCCTGAAATCTCAATATAAGTGCGCCACCTCTAAATTATAAATTCATTTATTTTCACCCCTTTTAAATCTCGTTAAAACATTTAACATTATTACCCAAAACATTAAACTTAATTCCTTTAAAACTACATAGCTTATATAAATCAGATTCTGCATGATTTTTGTCCTTTTAAATTTCATTAAATTTCCCTCCCCCCAAAAAGGACATATTAATCTACTCATTCAAACAATCCTAAGCCCTAAAGTTAATTCCATTTCAGCTCTCCTCCTATATCATTTCATTTATTTCCATATATTTAATACACATATTTCATTAATTATTCCATTCATATTGAAACCAAAAAAGCCAACATTCCAATCTTAAGAATATTTCAATATATCTAATATACCTATTCCATTATTTGTTACAATTATCTCGCTACATAAAGAGGAAGAGCATTAGATTCCATTATCCAAAAAATAACAATTCTGTTTTTCCATCTTTTTATTTATTTATTTATTTGATTTGTCAATTGCTTACAAGATAACAGGTATAAGTATAAACATAGTTATGAATACATGAAATGGGTACATATAAGAAAAATAAAAGAAACAATAGGATGGGGTGGTAGGCACGTTGGTGCGCTTATGCACGCCCCCTACAGACCTCTTAGGAAAGGGGTGAGGTCCATAGTAGACAGTCTAAGGTTAAAGTTTTTGGGGCTTGGGGAAGAAACCACAGAGTCAGGTAGAGCATTCCAGACATTGACCATTCTGTTGCTGAAGTCGTATTTTCTGCAGTCAAGTTTGGTGCGGTTAACCTTGAGTTTGTATCTATTGTGTGCTCTTGTGTTGTTATGGTTGAAGCTGAAAGTATTCATTGACAGGTAAGTCATTGCAATGTATGATTTTATATACCATACTTAGATCAGACCGAAGACGGCGTAATTCAAGGTTTTCTAGGTCTAGAATTTCAAGTCTGATGGCATAAGGTATTCTACAACGAGTAAAGGAGTGGAGAACTCTTCTTGTGAAATATTTCTGGACTTTCTCAACTGTGCTAATATCAGATACGTAATGTGGGTTCCAGACTGATGAGCTGTATTCGAGTATTGGTCTAGCAAATGTTTTGTATGCTCTAGTTAGTAGTGTGATATTACCAGAGAAAAAGCTACGTAGGATTAGGTTAACAACTCTTAATGCCTTTTTGGCTATGTAGTTACAGTGGGCTCTAGCACTTAGATCATTAGGGGTGAGTATTCCAAGGTCCTTTACAGAGCTTGGATCATCAACAAGATCTTGACTATTCAGCTTGTATTTTATTTTCTGATTTTTTTTTGCCAATATGTAAGACAGAGCATTTATTTGTTGAGATTTGAAGTTGCCATTTGTTTGACCATTCTGATACATAGTCAAGGTCTTTTCGAAGGGTAGCAGTATTGTCTGTGGTATTGAACAGCTTTACATCATCTGCGAAGAGAATGCAGTTGCTCTTAATGTGATCACAGAGGTCATTTATGTAGAGTATGAAGAGAGTTGGTCCTAGAACACTGCCTTGGGGGACACCACTATTGACAGGTACAGTATTGACAAGTATCTTGTCAGTCTATATGTCCCTATTTCGTAACTATAAATTTATTTATATTACCCCTCAATACCTTGCAGAATCCCCTTTCTATATAATAATCACCCATTATCTCTGTGTCCAATTAAGGATTTCCCCATTTTTTTACAATTCCCATATTTCTTTGTTTCCAAATCCTGTTTCTTGTCCCTTCTTTCCCCCTGTCTTTTCTCCTTTGTTCTTTCACTCCAGTTTTTATCCCTCTCTCTATTTATAGCTTCCCTTTGCCCTTTGAATTTCTGCTGACTCTTTTTTAATTTTTTGGATATTCCCCTTTTTATTTAATTTCTTAAATCTCCTGTATTTATTTCCAACTCTTTTCTTCTTTCTTTCAAGAGTTCTTGGTTCTCAATGATCACTAAAGATGGTCTCTTCTATTATTTGCTCCACCTCCTCTTCTGCCTTTTGTCTTTGTTGTTCATATTCTGCTGTTGCATTTTCAATAAATTTTAAAGCAAAAACCAGCGATTCACCTCGTTCTTGTAGTGTTTCTTTCATTTTTCTAAGTTCCATTTTTAATGCCAGAAGAGAAATCACCATTTTACAACTTTCTGATTAGCAATTTAATCCAAATAGTATCTTTAAAGTTTATTTCCAACAGTCAACTTTTCTTCCTCTCAAGTTTTTAAGTCTCCACTAACCCAGTGCCAAATTCATGTCAGAATCAGCAACTAATCCAAAGGCAGAATCTTCCTAATTCTTTCTTTGTTACAATGTTTCAATTTTTCAAAGTTCTTGCTTTATTGTATCAATTTCCATGCAATTTCAAGAAACAAGAGCTTTTTAAAAGAAAAACAAGTTGAGTTTTAACTGAGATGGCACTCTTTATTATGCTAAGTCTTCACCCCCTCTTTTCTTTTTTTCTTCTCTATTATTCAGAGCTTTTTAAACCACAAGTTTCCAACAAGAAAAAGATCAAATCTCATTGATATTGAATTTCCTCTTTAACAGTCTATAGTTCAGCTTTATTAGTGCCAATATAAAATCAAAGTATACTTATCCAAGTTGATTATAGTTCCTTCTCCAGCTTCTACCTTTTGTGGTTTCGAAGCCCAGACGCTATCAAAAGCAATTCACACCTTTTTTCCCCTCTTTCTCTTCGCCGCTTAGATCCTTTCTTAAAGATTCTTTGAAATGTTAATCCTGGGGGTATCTTCCATTTAATTATATCGTCCCGTCCCTCCTGCTGTTCGCTTCTTTCTCTCTCTCCTGCACAATCTTATTCCAGTCTAATCTTCCCCTTCAGAGTGGCCATTTTAGACCACCGCTTCAGGTGTCTTCGGGAGGGAGCAATTGCCAAGCCGGGGAGGGGATTTGAGACTCCCCTCTACCCAGCTGATGGTCTCCCCTTCCTCTGACACCCTATGAGGTAGCTCCTGCCCTGAATCCAAAGGATTGGGGCTCTCCGACGCCGAAGCACGAACCAAAGCCGCGCATGATCGTGGTCAGCGGTCCGTCTTTGGGGAAGCTCAAAACAGGAAGTCGCCATGACATTGTTGATGACCCTCACTTTGTCAAGGATCTTGGAATTCCCATATCGAATGATCTAAGCACCAAAGCTCACCGCAACAGTATTGCCAAAAAGGCTTTAAGAGTTGTAAATTTAATTTTACAAAGCTTCTCCTCTGGTAATACTGTTTTGCTAACTAGGGCATTCAAAACCTTTGCTAGACCAATACTTGAATTCAGCTCTGCTGTCTGGAATCCATACTGTATATCTGACATAAATATAATTGAGCGACTCCAGAAATATTCTACCAGAAGAGTACTACATTCCTCTATTCACAACAGAATAACCTACATCACCAGACTTGAGATTCTTGGCTTAGACAACCTTGAACTACGCCGACTAAGATTAGACTTAAGCATAGTACATAAAATCATATGTTACAACATCTTACCAGTTAATGAATATTTCAGCTTTAACAACAACAACACTAGAGCGCACAACAGATATAAACTAAATGTAAACCACTCCAATCGATTGCAGGAAGTACGATTTCAGCAACAGAG
The DNA here is from genome assembly GCF_049901735.1 of Notechis scutatus. Taxonomy (NCBI): domain Eukaryota; kingdom Metazoa; phylum Chordata; class Lepidosauria; order Squamata; family Elapidae; genus Notechis; species Notechis scutatus. The sequence continues at coordinate 10,924,217 of NC_142016.1, forward strand.
TGGTCAATGTCTGGAACTCACTACCTGATTCTGTTGTCACCTGCTCAAACCCCCACTCCTTTACCCTCAAACTAACCTCTATTGACCTCACCCCATTCCTAAGAGGTCTGTAAGGGGAATGCATAAGCGCACAATCGTGCTTACGTCCCTGTCCTATTGTCCCCAATTATTAGTTCCTATTTCTTGTACTTAAACTTATGTTTATTCTTGTTTCCTGTTATAGTGTAAGCTTTTGACAAATAAAATAAATAAATAAAATAAAATAAAATACTCTAGTGAAGAGAAGGGGAGACAGGATAGCAGTCTTCCAATATTTGAGGGGCTGCCACAGAGAGGAAGGGGTCAAGCTATTTTCTAAAGCTCCCAAAGGCCACAGAAGGAATAATGGATGTAAACTGAACAAAGACAGGTTTAACCTGAAAATAAGGAGAAACTTTCTGACAGTGAGAACAATCAACCAATGGAACAGAAGTTGCCTTCAGAAGTTGTGGGAGCTTCATCCCTGGAGGCTTTCAAGAAGAGATTGGACTGCCATTTGTCAGAAATGGTGTAGGGTCTCCTGCTTAGGCAGGGGGTGGGTTGGACTAGATGACCTACAAGGTCCCTTCCAACTCTGATTACCTATATCTGTAAACTACTAGTAGCACCTCCAACAAGCTACCCCCTTCAAGCCATGATAGTTGCAGGATCCCACTTCTTTAAGTAGTCCAGAACTGGCAGCTCTGGTCTGGTCCCACTCTCGGGGATGGGCATATTAAAAATGGGAATCCATCTCCTTGCATTAATCCTTTGAGGAAAACCAGAGATTCCCCCCTTCCCCGCCTCCGAATGTAAACATCTTTCGAACAAACTTAAAAGACCTCAAAAATTGTTTGCAAAAGATAATGACTTTCTCACAGCACACCTGGTGGGGAGGCTTGCAGGAACCGGATGCCATCTTGTTTTTCTTTTTGGGGAATAGGCTGCGGCTGCCTTGGAGCCCAGAGGTCTCCAAACTTGGCAACTTTAAGACTTGTGGCCTTCAACTCCCAGAATTCCCCAGCCAGCTATGTTGAAGTCCACAAGTCTTAAAGTTGCCAAGTTTGGGGTTCCCTGCCAGAGGTGGTATTCAGCCGGTTCTGACCAGTTCTGGAGAACCAGTAGCAGAAATTTTGAGTAGTTTGGAAAACTGGCAAATGCCACCACTGACTGGCCCCGCCCCCATCTTATTCTCCGCCTCCCATTGAGTCCCAGCTGATTGGCTGGGTCTCCTTTGGTTGCCCTGCACAGGAGAACGGAGCTGGAAAGCAGGTTAGTGGGGCAGGGAGGGAAATTTTGAGTAGTTCGTAGAACTGGCAAATCCCACCTCTGACTGGAGATTTTACACTATCCTTCCCCTGCCACGCCCACCAAGCCACGCCCACAGAACCGGTAGTAAAAAAAATTGAATCTCACCACTGCTTCCTGCTCTTAAGCAGATACAAAGCAAGCAGAAATTCAACAGATGAAACCCTCCCAAAGAGCGGCTTCCTACTACAGAATGCAGGCGTTCCTGAACAACAGGGGTGGCAATAAGCAGCCCTTTTATTATTTGCCAACACTTGATTTTGTTTTTTAAAGTAGCGGGAGGAGGATATATTTGAATGCCTTGGTGAGAATATAAAGTTGCAATGGAACAACTCCAAATGGGGAACTGCTTATTCCAATCTCTGCAACTTAAAAAAAAAATCAGCGTTGGCAAAATAAAATAAAAATAAAACATAAATAAAATAAAATAAAGTGGGGGCTTTCTCTTATTGAGAATCCTTTGATTCATTTGATTGGAGGCATTGGGAAGGCGGGGAACTTCTCCAAAGCGAATAAGAAGTTGTTCTGGCCAAGATCGGGATCCCTCAGGGCAGTTTCCCATCCACCTGAGCAGCCCCTGGAAATCTACTTCCGAGGAAACCTTGGCTTAGGAGGCTGCTCTAAGGCTGGGGTGCCATGCGTGGGGAGGCTCAGCCGCAAAATCCAGCCACGATAGCAGAGGGTGGCTGAACAACCCGGGCAGAGGTGATTTGCATCATGGTCGTCGGGGCAGAGAAGTTGTTAAAGAAGGAAAGAAAGAAGGAAAGAAGGAAAGGAAAAAGGGGAAAAAGGAAAGGAAAGGGGAAAGGAAAGAAGAAAAGGAAAAAGGAAAGGGGAAAGAAAAGAAGGAGGAAAGGAAAGAAGGAAAGGGAAGAAGGAAAGAAAGAAAAGAAGGGAAGGAAAGGAAAAAGGAAAAAGGAAAGGAAAGGGGAAAGGAAAGAAGAAAAGGAGGAAGGGAAGGGAAAGGAAAAGGAAAGAGAAAAAGAGAAGGAAAGGAAAAAGAAAAAAGAAGGGAAGAAAAGGAAAGGAAAAGGAAAGAAAGGAAAGAAAGAAAGGAAGGAAGAAGGAAGGAAAGGGAAGGAAGAAAGAAAAAAGGAAAGGGAAGAAGAAGAAAGGAAAGGAAGAAAGGAAGAAAGGAAAGGAAAAGAAGGAAAAAGAGAAAAGGAAAGGAAAGGAAAGGAAAGGAAAAGAAAGGAAAGGAAAAAGGAAAAAAGGAAAGGAAAGGGAAAGAAAAGAGGAGGAAAGGGAAAAGGAAAGGGAAGAAGGAAAGAAAGAAAAAGAGGAGGAAAGGGAAGAAGGAAAGAAAGAAAAGAAGGGAAGGGAAGGAAAGGAAAAAGGGGGAAAGGAAAGGGAAAAGAAAAGAAGGAAAGAAAGAAAAGGAGGGAAGGAAAGGAAAAAGGAAAAAAGGAAAGGAAAGGGGAAAGGAAAGAAGGAAAAAAGGAAAAAAAGGAAAGGAAAGGGAAAAGAAAAGGAGGAGGAAAGGGAAGAAGGAAAGGAAAGGGAATAAGGAAAGAAAGAAAAGAAGGAAGGGAAGGAAAAAGGAAAGGGAAAAGAAAAGGAGAAGGAAAGGAAAGAAGGGAAGAAAACAAGGGAAGGGAAGGGAGGAACCCTTCCCGGGACTCACCTGCTTTCCGCCCCGTTGAGCAGGTGGTTCTTTTCCACCCCGCCGCGAGAGCAATCCATCCTTTGCCAACAGGTGCGCCCTTGCCCGGCCGCGGCTCTTCGCCCTCTTCTTCTTCCTTCTCCCGAAAAGCACGCGGGGGCCGCAGCTCCGCCGCCTCTTATCTCGGCTGGGCGAGCACCAGCCCGGGTGAAAAACGTCGCGGATCCGTGCGCAAAGGCCCGCGGGGTGGGACTGGGGGAAGAGAGAAGCGGGCGCTACTCTGCGCTCCGCCCGCAAAGTTGGCCGAAGTTTGGAGGGCAGGGCCCGCCCCGCTGCCCCGACCCTCGGCCCCTGGAAGAGGCGACTGGAAGGAGAGACCCCCGTCGCTGCTCCACCCCTAGACCCCCAAAGCCGGGGGAGGAAAGCCTTGGGGGTCTTCTGAAGGCAGCTTTGAGGGGTTCTGCTGCTCCAGGTCGGCCGCTCCCTCTCGGGTGCTGGGGGCGCCTCACAATAAATGGACGCTGTGAGTTCGATCCTAGGTAGAGGCTAAGAGTTGGACTAGTCCAGGGGTGTCGAACCTTGGCACTTTAAGCCTGGAGGACTTCAACTCCCAGAATGCCCCAGCCAGGCATTCTGGGAGTTGAAGTCCTCCAGGCTTAAAGTGCCAAGGTTCGACACCCCTGACTAGACTCTCCTGCACGAGCAGCGGGTTGGACTAGATGACCTCCAAGGTCCCTTCCGACTCTGCTATTCTATTCTAAGGGTAGACGCCGGAGCTGGCACGGCTAGGCTGCGCCGACGGTGGTAAACCAGGGGAGCTTGGGCGATGCCAACCCAGGTTGCCGGGCTCTCAGGATCTGCGGTTATAGGAGAAGACAGTAAATCGTGGTTCAAGTAAACCGTGTTCGGGGTGACGTTTAGAAGCGGCTTCAGTTGCTTACCGGGAGGGACCTTTTTCCAGGCGCGAGTGGAAAATCCTTTGCGCCGCGATTTCTGTTCCCTTTGAGCCGAAAACCAGCCTAAAATCTACACTGGAGCTTTTAAAAAGGAAGTTCGACTCCCTTCCAAAACCACGCAAAAGCGATGGGCACCCAGGTCCTTTTTTTTTGCACACGCGCCTGCTTTAAAAATAAATAAATAATAATTTGTGCAAATGCAACCCCTTTGCCCGGCGCCTTCGCCTCCCCGCCCTTAACCGCTTTCTCCCATCCTGCTAAGTCACCGGGTGATCTGTTTGCTTCTCAGCTCGGGGCTTTTGCAATCCGATCCTTGCGGTTTGTGTGACGTGGGTTTGAGCCCTGTAATGCAGGGGTCTCCAACCCTGGCAGCTTTGCTGGCTGGGGAATTCTGGGAGTGGAAGTCCGCCAGGCTTAAAGTTGCCAAGGTATATTGTACCAACCAATGCCTGGTTGGTTCAAGAAATGGTGGTCTATCAAATCCCAGATTAATATAATATGTGCTGATCAAAAAGCAAGGAAGTTTTGTTGGCTGACCATCTACACAGCTCCTCCTCCGGTATGGACGGTGTACCCCACAATGGGACAACTGAGCTCGCTGTGGCCAATTCGCCTCAGCTAACTCACCACGCCAATTCGCCATGGCCAACTCGCCAGGCGACAATTCCATTTAATGATTTAAAATAATTGAAAAAAATATTTTAATTTTTGTCCTTCACATATCATTTCTATCCCTCCTTTTGCCTCCTTCCTTTAATTATTCCACCATTTCTTTGATATTAGTCTAACTCTTGTCCTGCATGGAGTTGTCTTGTGACCAACTGACCTTAGCAAGTTTTCATGGACCCTCCCCCAAAGTGTTTGCTGGTGGGGCTGATGGAAGCTGTAGTCCGAAACACCTGGAAGGTGTATATATTTGAATAGTTTGCCTGATGACATGAACAGGGATCTTAGGACTCTGAGCTCAGGCACATGACCCTCCTAGCTGGTTGAAGTGAGGTGTGTGTCTGTGTGTGTGTGGTGTGAATGGAGTCTAGTTGTGGTAAACTGAAAAATTGCCTCTGAAGGATACCTTAACTAATCCCCTCTTCAAGAAGCCATTGCTGGACCCCACTATGCTGGTCAATTTTCATCCAGTGTCCAAGGTGATAAAGCAACATATAGACTTAAAACCTGAAATATTTTTTTATTGGGGATGATACCTGAAGGTTATAGTAAAGAAAAGACATATTTAATCATTCGTGTATTAACTGCAGCTAGAAAATATTATTTGCTCAAAATTGGAAAAGTGAAAAGATTCCAACAGAAGAGGATGTGATCAGGAGAATATTAGAATGAACAGATTAACACTGGCAATTAAAGAAAAAGAGCAAACTGAATATTACACGATATGGGGATTATTTTATCAATGGTTGGAAAATAAAAGTGGAAGTTAGAAATTAAATATAAGAATATAGGGGAGAAGGAGCTAAGAAGGGGGTGGTTATGATAAAATATATCATGTGTTAGCAGGTTAAAATAAAAATGTAATTATTGTTGTTATGGTAAGGAATTTGTATTAATTAGAAATACAAATATTTGTACCCAGATGATGCACTGTTTAAATAAATGATAGAATGTTTGTAAAAATAAAATAAATTATTTAAAAAAATTTCATTCCAGTATCAAACTTATTTTGAGTGATTGAGAAGCAGCTTCAGAGGATCCTGAATGAAGTGGATTATCTGAATCCTTTTCCGTTGGGATTCAGGCCCGTGTGTGAGATGCCAACAGAATCGGTCCCTCTGTGGATAACCTCTGAGAAGGGCGAGATTGGGGTTGTGCACCTCTCCTCACCTGACCTGGACTTCTCAGCAGCTTCCAATGCCATCAACCATGGTTCCTTCTGGTGTTGACTGGGGAGACATCCTGTCTTCAGTTCTTATATTTCAGGTTTTAAGTCTATATGTTGCTTTATCATCTTGGATGCTGGATGAAAATTGACCAGCACATATATTTTTTAAAAACTGAAAATTGACCAGCACATATATTTTTTAAAAACAAATTTTATTTAATTTTTCACATAAAAACAAAAAGCTCTTTTTAGTGGACAACATATTTCCGGGTCATCACTTTTACATACAAATATGACAATAGTTATACATTCATATATGCATACTTAATTCTATTATTACCTTTTTCCATTCCAAACTTTCAGAAAGGAGAGAAACAAGCAAATTGACCCTAGTCTCTTACATTAATCTCAATCAAAACATCTTTTCGTTTCATTTCAATTATTTCAAATATAATCCTTTAATATTTATTTTAAAAATAGAAATAACAATATATGTTTGCCTAATAATGATAAAAAAAAGTTACCAATGTCTCTCCTTCCTTTTAATAGTCTGTATTTGGCTTATTAATTTAAGTAGTTCTTTAATCTGTCATATTTTCTTTCCATCACACATTCTTTCTATAGATTCTAGATTAATACAAGTTTTAACACAAAAGAAAAAGAAACAAGTATAGGTTTCCCCCCTTTTAATGCTTTGAGTGTGACACCTCAAGTGGTTAAAATATACCTTTATTCCCTCATCTTAATTCCCAATAAGCCATTATTTTTAAGTAGTTGCAATAATAATCATCACCTCTTTTCATTTGGATTCCGCAACATATTTTCCCTGCTTAATTTTATTTCTAATTTCAAAAAAGTAAAAGGGAAAAAATTGACTATTCAATTTCTAATCACTGATATTGACCTCATTTTTAAACATCTTCACATTCATTTCAATTATTACAATTTCTTCAATAAACCTTAACTTTTCTTTTAAGAATAAAAATAAAAATGTATATTCATCTAATAAAAGTTACCAGTATCTATCCCTCCTTTAATAATCTATATTACCCTATTTTCTAAGTATTTTTTTTAATTGCAAATATATTCTTGTTACCCCTTGTCACCCTGCAGAATCCCCTTTTTAATTCATCAACCATTATGTCTAATAAAATGATTTCTTTTCATCATTTTACTATTTCCGTATTTCTTTATTTCACGCACCTGTTTCTCACTACCTCTCCTCCCCCTCTTTTTCCCATATCCTTTCTCATTCCGATTTATATCCCTCTCTTTCTTGATATCTTCCTTTCCCCTTTTCTGCTGGATCTTTCTACCTCTCCTGATTTCACAGGTATTCCCCTTTTTGATTACCTTCTTAAATCTCAACTTTTTAGCCTTCCTTCTTTCCCCTCGTCTTTGTAGTGTTCTTCGTGTTAATTGTCTATTTAAGATGTCTTCTCCTTGAATCGACTCCTCCTCCTCTGAAGTTCTTTCTTCTTGTTCTTCAATCGCCATTTCCATTTCTTCTAACACAGAGCAAAGTGATTCGCCTCTTTCCTGTAGTAATTCTCTCCTATTTTTAAGTTCCATTTTTAATTCCCAAAGAGATATCATCATTACACACTCTTATATTTTATAATCATTGAAGTCCACAAAAAACACTTTTACTTTCCTTCTTTCTTCTTCCAGTTTTCTAAAGTTCTCAATTGTTCCAGCTCAGGGTCTATACCAAAAACATCAATCAATCCCACAGTCAGTCTTTCCTTGCTTCTTTCTTTATTCTGGTTCAACTCTCACTTTCTAAGGTTCTTTGTTTCAATATTTCTTTAACATTATATCAACACAAGTTCATACAGAAACAGGATGCTTTCCCTTTTGTTTGCGTTCAAGTTTTTGTCAGAAGATAGCACTCTCCGTTATACAAAGTCTTCATCTTTCCCCCCTATTTTTTTTATTTAGGGTTTTTCGAACCTCAATATTCCAGCACAATCCAGTCTCCAAATTGTAAATTTTATTATTATTATTTTTTGACAATCTTAAATCCAGCTTTATTTTATGCCTGTTTATTGCCAAAATATTTTAGTCCAATTTCATTAAACCTTTAGTTCCGGCGTCTTCCTTTCCCAGTTCGAAGCCCCGCTTAGCTGTCAAAATTATTTTCTTCATTTTTTTCCTATCCCTTCGTATTTTCGCCACTCACTTTTCTTTTCTTAAAAGTTCAAGGTTACCTTAATCCCGGGGTACTTTTTGTTTAGTTGTTTCGCGCAATTGTCCCAGTTCAGATGTTATCCACCTCTTTCTTCCCTCCTGCACAAATCTTAGTCCAGCTGAGTCCTCCTCTTCGGGGTGGCCAATTTGGACCACCGCTTCAGTCGTCTTCGGGGGGAAAAGGACCAAGCCCAGGAGGGGAGATGCGGCTCCCCTCAACCTGGCTTGTGGCTTCCCCTTACTCCACCGCCCCTCCAAGACAGCTTCAGCCCCTAATCGCAATGATCGGGGCTCTCCAACCAAAGAGCACAAAGAGATACCCGTGGACAGTCGTGATCTACGGTCCGTCAGCGAGGAGGGCTCAACCCAGAAGTCGAAAATTGACCAGCATATTAACGTGCTGCAGAGTTGATGCTTTCCTTCTCCTGTTTACTACGTACATGAGATTGTGGGTGAGCTCATCCATCACCGTGGTTGAGTTATTAGTACACTGAGGATAGTCATTTTTATATTTCGGTTCCTGGCAAATTAACTTATGGTGTGCTCACTTAATGCTGGTAATTAGAGGCTGGGGGAGTCTGGAGCGGGAACAACAGTTTCAACTAAATCCTGGCAAGGCTGAGTGAGTGGATTGGGGTTATGGGGCCTGCTGGTTCTAGGCTTATGACATCTTTGGTGCTGGATGTGATTGAACTAGGGATCCACAATTCCTTTCCCAAGAGCAAGTGGGAGTCCTGGCACTTTGCATATTTATTTATTTATTGAATTTATATTGCTGCCTATTCACCCACGGCAACTTCAAAGCAGCTTACAGAATATAAAACCACATTTAAAACAATAAAACTAACAAAAAGAATCAAGCAAATTGATATAGTACAATACAACAAAATCACCCCTGTCCTGGCGACGGCAGATCACACGAGCCATTTAATGGGCTCCATCCTGCTCTGGGTTCCCCAGGCGCACTGGCAGAACCAGGTCTTCAGCGCCTTCCAGAAGAATATTAGTGAGGGGGCTGTTCTAATCTCCGGGGAATGATATTCCAGAGAGAGGGAGCCACCATGGAGAAGGCCCTTCTTCTGGGTCCCACCAGGTGTCCTCAGGGATGGGAACCGCAACATTCTTTGCCTCCCCGCTCTAAGCTGGACTGCACTGTGCATCAATCAAAAGAACCTGTTCTTCAATCAAAAGGCTCGGCTCTTGGTCACTCCTGCTCTAGTCACCTCCCAGTTGGACTACTGCAACGCGCTCCATGTGGGGCTGCCTTTGAAGAGTATCTGGAAATTCCAGATGAATGCCGTGGCGCAAACAGTTATATGTGTTTCTAGAACGGAGGTCTCCAAACTTGGCAACTTTAAGACTTGTGGACTTCAACTCCCAGAATTCTCCAGCCAGCAGAGCAGAATGCCTTTTCTGCCATGGCACTCACTTTAGGGAATATCCTCCTCTGCCTCCTTCCCCAAGCAAGGCTGGCCTCATCCCTGTTGATTTTCTGGAAGCGTCTCAAAACCTGTTTACTTGACTTGATTGTGATTGCACCTTGTACAACGAAATCAAATGCCATCTTCAGTGTACATTATGTTATGCCATCAGGCCAGCCCACAGAACACAGTGGAGCCCATTGTTACTAGCATCTGCTCTCACCCTAATATGTGTTCTCTCTCAGCCTTCGGTTTTCTAAAAGTTTTTAATAACAATAGTTTTTTTTTTAATATATTAATCATTTTTATCCTTATTGTACATCACCCAGAGTCACTTGTTTGTGAGATGGGTGGTTATATAAATTTGACAAATAGTTTGGGGAAACGAAGCTCATAGTACAGCACGTATTGTTAATACAGGCAATCCTTGACTTACAACAGTTCGCTTAGTGACTGTCCAACGATACAACGGCCCTGAGAAAAGTAACTTACGACCATTTTTCACCTGATGGTTGCAGCATCCTCGTGGTCATGTGATTTACCTTCGGATGCTTGGAACTGACTCATATTTATGATGACTGCAGTGTCCTGGAGTCATGTGATCCCCTTTTGCGACCTTGTGACAAGCATAGTCAAAGGGGAAATCCAGATTTACTTAACAATTGTGTTACTAATTTAACAACCGCGACGACTCACTTAAATGGGTCAAGGAAAGGGGGAAAACTCGCTTAACAAACAATTGACTCGCTTTACAACAATTGTGGTCATAAGTTGAGGACTTATCTGTAATAGTTTTTTTATATATATTAATAGTTTTTATCCTTGCGGTACATGACCCTGAGTCACTTGTTTGTGAGTTGGGCGGTTATATAAATTTGATGAATAATTTGGTGAAACTAAGCTCACAGTATAGCACATACTCTTAATATGTTTAGGCTCAGGAGGTTATGTATGTACCCACACTTGGTAGATGTAGATAGAGACTGAGCGCTAAGTACAAATGCAAACCATAGGAATTACTCTGAGCTGATTTAGTACTTCCTCCTGTCCAAGGACTTATTGTATTTACCATATTATCCATGAAACATTCGGAAGCACTACACGTACACTGAACTATAAACTAGCCAGTCCTATCACAGTTTGGCGGTTTATGACTTCATTTGCTGTGCAAATGCAGGAAAGGGATTTAACTGTGTCAACTGAGGACAAGTATCTCGTATATGGGTGGTCCTCGACAGTGGTGGGATTTGGTTGGCAACTTTTAAGACTTGTGAACTTCAACTCCCAGAATTCTCCAGTCAACTATGCTGAGTTTGCATTGGGATGTTAGGTTACAAGGCAGACTCTCAGCTCTTAGTCTAAATCACCCCCCACCCAAACTTGGCAACTTTAAGACTTGTGGACTTCAAGTCCCAGAATTCTCCAGCCAGCTAGGAGTTAAAGTCCACAGGTCTTAAAGTTGCCAAGTTGTCATGACCCTGTTGGAGTCTGATTCTGAGGGGGTGGTTGAATAACTGACAGGGAGTGGGAGTGCGGCTCCGTGGCTGTGGAGGAAACTGGGGAAGGGCACAGTCCAGGTGGGCATTCAGAGAAAGACCCAGGCCCACCCCCTCTGCATCCTAGGGCATGCAGGGAGGAACAGATAAGGGAGCAACATGGGTTACAGGGGAGAAAAAGGCCCTGATTCCCTTCATTAGATGCAAGTCTTAAAGTTGCCAAGTTTGGAGACCTCTGGCTTAAAATGTAGGATAATCTCTCTCTCTCCTCTCTCTCTCTCACTCTCTCTCTCTCTCTCTCTGTGTGTGTGTGTGTGTGTGTGTGAGAGGAGAGAGAGAGAGAGAGACATCAAAGATTCCAAGCAAAAATAATTGCTTAAATTTCCTTTTGGGTAAGGTAGCCTATTGGACCATGCTTGTGGGTGATGGTATGCAGGAATGAGCTTGGGAGATGGAGGAAGTGGTGCTGTCTAGGGCAGTGGCCCCCAACCTTTTGGGCACCGTGGATGGTTCCATGGAGAGAGGTTTTTCCATGGACTGGAGTGGGTCAAGGTTTCGTGCCCTGCCTGCATCCCACGGGTGGGACTTTGCTTGTTATGCAGCCTGGTTTCTGGCATGCTGTGGCCTGGGGTTGGTCCACAGCTGGGGGATTGGGGGCCCCTGTCCTAGATAACACTACCAGAGCTTGAAGAATGACAGTGAAAACCTGATCGTGCCCGTGAGAAAAGACGTACAGGTGGTCCTTGATTTTACAACCAGAATTGGGATTGAACTTCTGTTGCTAAGTGAGCTGGCTGTTATGTAAGTTCCACCCAATTTTGTGACCTTTTTCACTGCAATTGTTCAGCAAATCACCATGGTCATTAAGTGAATCACACCGTTGATAAGTGAATCTGGCTTCCCCCATTAACCGTGCTTGTTGGAAGCTAGTTTGGAAAGTTGGGTTGACAAATGGTGAGCCCACAATGCTACAACTGTCAACTAAATAGATGCAGATTGCCAAGTGCCCAAATTTTGATCAAGTGACCCTGGGGATGCTGTGATGGTCGTAAGGGTGAAGGCAGGTTGCAAGTCCCTTTTTTCAGCACCGTTGTAACTCTGAATAGTCAGTAAATGAATGGCTGTAAGGCGAGGGATCCCTTTAGGGTATCTTTAAAATGCCATAATATCTAACTTGGATTCAGCTTGGTTTAAAACTGCATCTCCATTTGCTTCCTAGGGCAGCTGTGGGGACTGCACAGTCGTAATGAAGGAAAACATCTCTTTATGTGTAAAATGTTTTTTTTTTCTTTTTCCTGTTTGGAATTATTTGTTATCCAGTCACTGTAATAAAACTGGAGCCAGAGTACATTTCCAGCTCATTGAATTCCCCTGATGCTTGCAATCGCACTTAGACTTATATACCACTTTATACCGCTTCATAGTGCTTTACAGCCCTCTTTGTAAACCTCTGTTTACAGTGTCACCCTGTTGCCCCCAAACAATCTGAGTCCTCATTTTATTGACTTCGGAAAGATGGAAGGCTGAGCTGGTGAGAATCAAACTCTTGGAGTGAACAGTGGGCGCAGAACTCCATTCTAAGAAGCACCCACTCTCAGCATGGAGGCAGGTTTTGGGTTTGTTTTTTAACCAAAGTTGGGAAAAAAATGTTTGGCAATGTTTGGAATGTCTCCATATCTGCAAAAACTACTTCTGTTGGTATCTGATCCACAAGACGGCAGAACCATCCCAGCTGCTTTTGAACTACAACTGCATCCGCTCCCCCCGCCCAGCCATTCTGCCTGGGACTGCTGGAAATAGGAGCTCAAGCTACAGCAGGGAATCATCTCAGATACCCAGGTGATCATATTTTGTACCCTTTAAGGAAAACGCTGGAATTTGGGACATCCGTTCTCCAAACGTTCTCATGCAGCCTCTCCTGGATGATGTAGTTAAGTCTTTTTCAACTTTTCCAATTGAATTCTCCAACCCAACCTGATGCTGGGGAATTCTGGGAGTTGAAGTCCATACATCAAGTTGCCAAGGTTGAGAAGCAGTGATTTGACTTTGTCCAGCCAGGTGTAGTAGCAATAGCAATAGCACTTAGACATGTATACCCCTTCACAGTGCTTTTACAGCCCTCTCTAAGCGGTTTACAAAGTCACCCTATTGCTCCCAACAATCTGGGTCCTCATTTTACCAACCTTGGAAGGATGGGAGGCTGAGTCAACCTTGAGACTCGGTGAGAATCGAACTCATGGAGTGAGCAGTGTGTGCAGAACTGCATTCTAAGAGGCACCCACTTTCAGCATGGGGGCAGGTTTTGGTGGTTTTTTTTTAAACCAGAAGTTGGAAAAAATGTTTGGCAGCTACCTTTGACCCCACATCTGGAGTATCTCACATTCTTCTACAGTGATCAGAAGTATACTGCACTGAAACATGGAGGGTCTATTTTAGCCAGCAATCGCGGGTGTGTGTGTGTGTGTGGAGGTGGGGAAATAGCTATTAATTATATTCCCTTCCCCTATTTACACGTAATTCTTTGAGAGACCGGCTTATAATAGAGCCATCACCATTTTTTGTGGCAACAAGTTTTACAGATTGTTTGCCTACTGTTACAAAACATTTGGCCTCCAGATAAAATGGGAATTTATTTTATTATGTAACTATGTACAACAAAGAAGAAAAATCAACAAACGTCATTTACATTTGCTTCTAGGGGCAGACAGTATTTTTCATAGATTAAAAAGCAGAGCAAAATTGATTTTTGCTTGATCAACTCCTGTCTGCTCATGGAAACATTTTAACTTAATTCCCACGAATCCACTGCCTTCAGTTGGTGGAAGGATGTGCTCTGATGTGGAGCTAACAACACAATCTTATATTTTCTTTATCTCCCCCCCACCTCAAAAAATCAAGTGTCCTGAACAATTATGTACAAAAAAAAAAAATCGCATGTATGAAAAGTTCCATGTTGCACCCATGTATAAAGTGTCTCTGTGCTTTTTTTTGCCTTCCTGCATTGCCACAAATTCTACATCCCAAATGATCCTTCATCAGCTGGGCTTTGGCCTGTTAACTTGGTGGGCATCCAGTTTGCATTCCCCCCCATCCCTCCTCTTCCTTCTCCCTGTCCAAATCCTATGGAGCCAGTTATTCTGCTTGCTTTCTCCTTGGAATTTCATGGGTTTTTTTTCCTGGTTACTGTGCACCTGCAAGAAAACAGGAGGGAAATGCATGAATGAAAGCGTCTGAAGACAAAAGCATTACAGATTTTGGCTGTGGCCAAACTTTCTCAGGGTTAGGAAGAAGCAGGCAAGAGCCAAAACCTTCTTCTGGGGGGAAAAACAACAACAACAACTTGCCAGGAAAATGGATACAATTGAATGGAAAAAGAAATAAATGCAGGCAATCCTCGATCTATGAGCACAGTGGGGAAGAAGAATTTCCATTGCTGAGAAAGGCAGATGTTTAGATTACAGATTAACAGGATTGGAAGGGACCTTGTAGGTCATCTAGTCCAGTGGTCGCCAGTGGTTGTCCAGTGGTCCACCAGAAAATTTCGGTGGTCCTCAGAGAAATGCCACCCTCCAAAGCAATTAATCCAGGCTGCGCGGGAACACAAGGCTGCTCCGCCCAAATGGCCCGTGGGAACACAAGGCTTGCATTGCTTGCATTCCAAACAACACAAGGTAGTGAGTGGAGGGGGAAAAGGGTGGAGGGGGGGACTTGCCCCACTCACCCCATGTGCCTGGACTGGCCACCGGGCTGCTTCTTTCCGCTTCTTTCTTCTTCTGCTTTTGGCTGCACACAAGGAAAGCAGCAAAAGTCTTTCTTTCTCTCCCCCAAACACCACCAGAAATGAGTCTTTGGGACCCTATAAGGCAGGGGTCCCCAACCACCGGGCCGCAGACCGGCACCGGTCCGTGGAACAAGTCCTACCGGGCCGCTGGTTTGCTGGGCGCCGCCATCTTTTTGATGAAAAAGTGCTTCCGGTGAGCTTTTCCGGTAGAAAGCCATTTCTACCGGAAAGTCACGAGCCGGCCATCTTTTTGATGAAAAGTGCTTCCAGTGAGGTCACCGGAAGCACTTTTCATCAAAAAAGATGGCGGCGCCAGCTAATGCCGGTACCGGGCCGCGCCATAAAAAGGTTGGGGATACCGGGCCGCGGCATAAGAAAGGTTGGGGATCACTGCTATAAGGCATCCTGCTCCAAGAGGCTGCGCCGACTCATTTCTGGTGGAGTTTGGGGGAGAGAAAGGAAGAATTCTGCTGCTTCTGCTGCTTTCCTTGCACAAAGCCAAAAGTCAGTCTCTCTCTCTCTCTCTCTCTCTCTCCCCCTGAGAACGGAGATGGAGATGGTATAATGCAATCCCAAATAAAGAAGATCGATCGGTAGGAAAACAGCGTAGGGAATTTTCCTGCAGACTTTTTTTGGGGATTTTCCCAAGGTCTCTGGTCCATGGGATTTAAAATTATGAGTTTGGTGGTCCCTGAGGTCTAAAAGGTTGGGTGACCCCTGATCTAGTCCAACCCCCTGCCCAAGCAGGAGAACCTACACCAGGGGTGTCAAAGTCAAGGCCCGTGGGCTAGATCCGACTTGTGGGGTGTTTAGATCTGGCTCATCCTAGAAACAGCGAAGGATCAGCCCACGGTACCTCTGCCAGCGAAAACGGAGCTCGGGAGGGCTGCATGGGTTTCAAGAGGCCATTGCAGCCAGAAATGGAGCTCGGGAGCCCGTTTTCACTGACAAGAGTGCTCGGCCCCCCCACAGGCGCCCCCAGCACGAGTGATATCGAGCTGGCCACGCCCACCCTGACCACACTCCCTGCCCCTCCCCCGATGCAGCCCTCAGTGAAATCGAGTTTGACACCTCTGCCCTACACCATTCCTGACAGATGGCAGTCCAGCGTCTTCTTGGAAGCCTCCAGGGATGAAGCTCCCACAGCTTCTGAAGGCAAGAAGTTCCATGGGTTGATTCTTCTCACTGTCAGGAAATTCCTTCTTATTTCCAGGTTGAACCACTCCTTGATCCGTTTCCATCCATTATTCCTTATCTGGCCCACAGGTGCCTTGGAAAATCGTTTGACCCCCTTCCTCTCTGTGGCAGCCCCTCAAATATTGGAAGACTGCTACCATGTTGATAAGGTCACTGTTAAGTTAGGCCCAATTTTATTACTTTTCTTGCTACGGTTGTTAAGCAAATCACTGCAGTTGTTAAGTGAATCAGACTGGCGTTAAGCAAATGCCACTTCCCCCATTGACTTTGCCCGTCAGAAGCTGGCTAGGAAAGTTGCAAATGCGTGAAACCCCCGCAAGGATGCTGTAAATGCAACCTGTTGTAAATACATGATTCAAGTTTGAACGGTTGTAACTTGAGGACTATGTGCAATGGTGCATTTGGTGCTCATCTCAAAAAAAAAAAAAAAAAGATTGTATCTTTCTGGAAGATCTATTTCCCATTTGTTTCTTACCATCTATTTGCCCAACTGGCTGTTCCTCTTCTGTTTCATCTTCCTCATTCAGTTCTTCATCATCTTCATCTTTGGAAAAACAAGAAGGGGGGAAGGAAATAATTTAGATCCACTTTCCAGAACATCTCATGTTATAGAGCTGTCTCTGAAGTATCTGAGATGCTTATGCAGTCCTTGGGAATCTTTCCTTCTAACTCAGCTGGTGTCTATTAACTTTGTACCTCTTGCCACTCAAAAGGTGTGTAAAGTTTGCTTGTGCACTAGAATATTAGAAAGTGCCACTTTCATCATGGGAATCAGCAGACATCAGCCCTAAGGCAAGTACAGAAGGAAGTTAAACTGGGGACCAGCAAGGAATCCAAAATCCCCCACTATGAAACAGTGATGAATGTTCTCATAGTATTTACTATTTGCTGAACATTTTTCTGGATTTGGCACTCTTCCCCATAATCATCTAATGTCAGTCTTTGATGAAATATATTTGACACCTAGGTATTATTTGAGTGTTGATATGCAAAATTAATAACCTGGTGCATAATGCTATTTGCGGCAGTGATTTCATCATCATCATCATCATTCCTTTTATGACCCATTAATAGCAATATTATGAAGCCTCGGTGGCGCAGTGGTTAGAGTGCAGTACTGCAAGCTATTCCTACTGCAATTTGGCAGATCGAATCCCACCACTTTGAGAGGGCTGTAAAGCACTATAAAGCGGTATATAAGTCTAAGTGCTATTGCTAATAGACTTATATACCACTTCACAGTGCTTTACAGCCCTCTCTAAGCCGTTTACAGAGTCAACCTATTGCCCCAAACAATCTGGGTCCTCATTTTACCCACCTTGGAAGGATGGAAGGCTGAGTCACCCGTGAGCCTGGTGAGATTTGAATTGCTGAATTGCAGGCAGCCGGCAGTCAGCAGAAGTAGCCTGCAGTACTGCATTCTAACCACTGCGCCACCCTTGCTTCAGCGTGGGATTAGGGCAACTGAGTGGAGCTGAGCATTTACTGGCCGGATGCCCTTCCTGACACCTATACAGAGTTTGCAGCAGATATTTTCTCTTTGCACCCTGATAGAGAAACATCTGTCGCTGCCTAGGATTGAACTCTCAGCCTTCCAAGTGGGAGGTGAGTGTTTTCACCTCCAGGCCTCCGTGCTGCTCAATTTCCTTATTGATTATTACACCTTATATTTTCCTTGGTCTGAACAACATAATGCTTAAGAACTTCCTTTGCCACCTGGGCTGTCTTCAATTGACTGTCTTCAATTTCTCCATCAAGAGGAATGTATTTGATAAATCAGAAGATTTAGAAAAGCCATATTGAATTCAGAGACATTAGCAATATACACTTCAGGTTATACTGTACTTCTTACATCCTGAATGGGCATGTCTGGATGATCATACCTGCCTCGAAGTCAATGCTTCTCAAGGCTTCCGTGATACTTTCCAAATCTACAGTGAAGTAGTCCATGTTTTCAAAGCCTGTCTCCACCTTCTCCAACTGGCCACCTTTTGATGCATCCAGGATTCTGGAAAGCAGATGAGACAGGATGTTGTTGCCTTTTATCCTGCCATTAGGCAATCCGCTGTAGGTTTTGGGCTGTCATTCAAACAAATTGTGTGGTACCCCTTTTTAGGAAGAGATTGGATAACCATTTGTCTGAAATGATATAGGGCAGTGATGGCTAACCCCTTTGGGCTCCTGTGCCAAAAATTGCGTGCACGCGCCCCTCCCCCCTCCCTGCACTGCACCTCCCAACTGATTTTCGGGCTGTTCGAGGCCTTTTTCGGCCTACCAGAGGCTTGATGGATGCTTCTGCAGGCTTTGAAGGCCGAAAAATGGACCTGTTTCATCACTTCCGGTATTTCCGGGAATACGGGAAGTGATGAAACAGGCCTATTTTTCGGCCTGCAAAGCCTGCAGAGGCATCCCTCAAGCCTCTGGCTGGCTGAAAAAGGTCCGAAAATCAGCTGGGAGGCGTGCGCATGTGCAGTGAGGTAAGTTGGCCTGGGGCTCATGTTCCTGCACAAATGGCTCTGCGTGCCATAGGTTTGCCATCACAGATATAGGGTTTCCTGCCTAAGCAGGGGGCTGGACTAGAAGACCTCCAAGGTCACCTCAAATTCTGTTATTCTATTCTAGGTCTTTCCACCATTATGGGAACCAACTCCAAGATTTTGGAAGGATGGCTGGCAATATTTTAGATACATAAAATAACCAAAAGACATGGAATGGAAGGGAGGCTGATCGAATACCCTTTCTCCTTTTTATACATACAGGTAGTCCTCAACTTACAATCACATTTGAACCCAAAATATGTTGTTAAGTGAGACATTTGTTAAGTGAGTTTTGCCCCATTTTAGGACTTTTCTAGCCCCAGTTGTTAAGTGAATCATTGCAGCTGTTAAGTTAGTAAGACGGTTGTTAAGTGAATCTGGCTTCCCCATTCACTTTGCTGATCAGAAGATCACAAAAGCTGTTCACATGCAACCGTCATAAATATGATGTATTTTGTATAATTCTCTGTGCATCTGTATTTATATTCAACGTGTCCATAAACATCTTGTACAGTTGTATACGTTCATATATGTGCAGTCACACTTTTCCTTGTGTGCTCAGGTACATACATTTTGTTGTGTTTTCCATTGGCATATTCATAGATGCCTTGCATATTTGCATACATATATTTATATTTTACTGTTGTCTTGCACTTTGGTTGGATGCTAACTGCATTTCGTTGCCTGTATCCATGGCAATGACAATAAAGTTGAATCTAATCTAATCTATGAGTCAGTTGCCAATCACCTGAATTTTGATCATGTGACCATGGGATGCTGCAACAGTCATGTGAAAAATGATAATCAGTCACTATTTTTCAGTGTCGCTATAACTTTGAACAGTCACTAAATGAACTCTTATAAGTTGAGGATTATCTGTAACTCTGTGTTAAACTTTCTTTGGATCTGCCCTCCATTTTCATTCTCCACAAAGCCCCACAGATAAATGTTCCATCATACATAAAATAGGTTTCAATTAGTTGACGGTATATTTTTCAGGACACGGAATGAACCCTGACCCCCAACTTTCCGTTAAAAGGAGTATTGCGACTAGACAATTAAGCTAACGAACTAGTCCATCTACTAGTCAGCTTTAACGTAATTTAAATGTCACAATGTTTTCTCAACCATACAGTGTCCTTCCTGCTTGGAAACTCTCTGAACTTATTTACTTAGGATTTACTGTTTGTTTACAAAAATGGCAGTTTAGAAATACATTTTCAGGACTTACGTTTTAATAAGTTGCTTGGCAGTCTGGAAGGAGAAACAGAAAGGTCAAAAAGTGAGTGAAAAACATTCAGTTTAAAATTGCTAAAATCAGTAAAATCATCTTGAGTCTCCTAGAAATGATTGCTTGGTTGATTGCCCTGATAAAATATTGAAGTATCAAGACTGACTTGAAGGCACACACAAAAAATATTGAAGTGTAATTGTACAATTTGTTTGTTTATTTATTTATTTATTTCTCCTGTGCCAAAAATTGTGCACACACACCAGCACCCAGAAGGCAATGCTTGTGCCCCCCATGCCTCCTGCGCATGCGCGCATTATCCACGCACACCCCGCCACCGCCTTACCTGCAGTGCGCCTCCCAGCTGATTTTCAGCCTCCCAGAGGCTTGAGGAAAGCCTTTGCAGGCCAAAAAATAGGCCCGTTTGGTCACTTCCGATATTTCAGGAAATACAGGAAGTGACAAAATGGGCCTATTTTTCGTCCTGCAAAGGCTTTCCTCAAGCCACTGGGAGGCCGAAAAAGGCCTCAAACAGGCTGAAAATCAGCTGTGAGGCGCACGCATGAGCAGTGAGGTAAGTTTGCCTGCAGCTCGCGTGCCGACACAAATGGCTCTGCGTGCCACAGGTTCTCCGTCATGGTCCTAGTCAGATCCCCAGTTCTGGCTATCTTGGTCTGGTAATTTGGGATTTGAAAATCTACACAGCTGTAGATGAAGGGATCTCAACTGTATAACATTTTTCCTCACCATAAGAAAAGCGGCTCCTCCTTCTTCCTCCATAGACTGAATGGCACTCTCAATCAGCTTGCTGGACTTCTCCAGTTGATCTTTATACTGTTGGATGAGGTTCTGCATGAACCCAGCCTTCTCCTCCTGCTCCTTGGAGATGCGCTGCAGAAGGTCCGTCCTCTTCTCCTCAAGGACAGCAATGAGAGCTTCAAACTTCTCACACAAGGACTGCTTCGCCAACCGACTGTTCTCCTGTCACAGAGAGGAGAATAGAAGGACAAGTTGAGTTGGTTCCTTCTGAACAAATCTCACACAAGAAGCCACCCTCTGGAACTCATTCAGACAGGTGCCAGTGCTTGATTGGTTAAGGAGAACATGGCATATCTTGATTTCCCAGCTGGTTCTAGTTGGCAAATATATCTGGGAGAAGACATTTGCAGAGGAGAGCATATCAATCTTCATAGATTGTTTTCTTCCCACTTTGGCACCCTTACCACCAATGTTTTCATTTTGTATCTGGGTGCCTAAAAGTCAGCCCTGACTTGTGGCAATTGCTTACACCAAGGGTCTTCAAACTTGACATGTTTAAGACTTGTGGACTTCAACTCCCAGAATCCCTGAGCTAACATGACTGGAGGAGGAATTCTGGGAGTTGAAGTCCACAAGTCTTAAAGCTGTCAAGTTTGGAGACCTCTGGCTTACACAAATTCATGCAGTTTTCTTGGCAAGATTTGGTCTACCCTTTTCCTTCTTCCTCATAGGACCAAAGCCAAAGTCACCAAAGTGGCTTTGTGTCTTAAAAGTGGGACCATCACACAATCTCCAAGCTTCTAGGCCAAGGGTGTCAAACTCAATTTCATTGAGGGCCACATCAGGGTTGTGTTTGACCTCGAGGGGCCAGGTGGGCGTGGCCAGGGTGGGCGTGGCCAACTCAACATCACTGGTGTCGGGGGCACCTGTGGTGGCCCGGGTGGGGCTGGGGGGGATCCATTGTCTCCAGCAGGGGAAGGTGAGACCAGGGAGAGCACCAAACCCTTCCTCCCCTCTTTCCTTCTTTTTCCTTCCTTGCTCTCTTTCCATCTTTCCTTCTTTTTCTTTGTCTTTCCTCTTTCTCTTTCTCCTTTCCTGTCCCTTTTGGGATGCTCAAATGCAAAAGGGGAAACATTTCTCCTTTTGTTTTGCTTTTAGTTTGTTTTCCTAGCTCTCTGCCAGCGAAAACAAAGACCAGGGTGCATGCAGTCCCCAGGCCCCATTTTCAGCATGGATGACCTGCTGAAGCCCTCTCCATTTTTGCTGGCAGAGGCACCATGGACCAGTCTGTTCCATATTAGCAGGCTTGAAACCCTGCATTCCTATTGGTCCAGAAAAGCTGGATCGTGATTGGATGGCTTGAACGTTCCTGATTGGCTCATACAGGGTTTGCCGCGATTGGCTGAAACCAAGCACGGCAAACTCAAAGAGTTGTCATTGGCTGCCTAGCCACGGCCAGCTCTATAAGAAGAGCTGCCACACGCTGGGTTTTTGTCTCAGAATCTATCTGTTTAATAAAGAGCTGTTGTTCACTACTCAAGCCTCGTCTATTCATGGGACCCACCAACCATACTTAACACAGTCCTTCACCATTTCCACGGCCGTCCTGCAGGCCAGAATTAAGCACCTCACGGGCCTGCGAGTCTTGAGTTTGACACCCCGTTCTAGGCCAATATCTAACTTACATTCATTTAGGCATCATGCAAAGTTACAATGGCACTGAAAAAAAAAGACTTACACTCACACTTACGAGTGTTGTGCCTTCCCCACAGTCACATGATCAGAATTTAGTTGCAGGAAGGTGATGGCCATTTGCAACCAGCTTCCACCAAACAAAATCAATGGTTGAAGCCACATTTGCTTAACGACTGCCTGAGTCACTTTACTGCAGTGATTTGCTTTAACGGCATGGCAAAATCAGGTGGGACATACCACCTCTTATAACAGAAAGTCTGTTCCCAATTGTGGTTGTAAGTGGAGGACTACCTATGCACCAATCTGCCTCTCGTGTGTAGATTGCAAACACCGCATTTCCCAACTCAGAATTACAGGTAGTCCTTCGACTTACAACCACAATTGAGCCCAAAGTTTCTGTCGCTAAGTGAAACAATTATTAAGTGAGTCTGCCCCATTTTATTGCCTTTCTTGCCACAGCTGTTACATGAATCACTGTCAAACTGTGGTTCAGTGACTCTGGCTTCCCCATTGACCTTCTTTGTCAGAAGGTTGCCATGACCCCGGGACACTGCAGTCATCGTAAATACCGTATGAGTCAGTTGCCAAGCACCTGAACTTTGATCCCCTGACCATGAGGATGCTACAACCGTCGCAAGTGTGAAAACTGGTCATAAGTCACGGTCAGCTTTGGAAGCCATATTAGCACCAGCAAATCCATTATTTTCTGGACTTCTGGAACGTTGACAGTCATTTTCTTCAGTGCTGTTGTAACTTTGAATGGTCACTAAATGAACTGTTGCAAGTTGAGGACTACCTGTATTAGGTTTATACCCTATAGAGAATCTCTGTAAGTTCATGGCACAGGAAAGACCAGACAAAGATCTTCTGGCTTGCAGTCAGTGCTCTGTCCCCAGTTTCCTCGTCGTACAACACGTGTTTGGTGCATCGGGCAAAAGAGCTCGCACCAAACACTTAATCAAATAAGTTAAAGCAGGGGTCCCCAACACCCGGCAGAGTGGTGGGATTCAAAAATTTTTACTACTGGTTCTGTGGGCGTGGCTTGGTGGGCGTGGTGTGGCTAGATGGGCATAGCTTGGTGGGCATGGTAGGGGAAGGTTACTGCAAAATCCCCATTTCCTCCCCACCCCACTAACCTGCTTTCCAGCTCCATTCTCCTGTGCAGGGCAACCAAAGAAGACCCAGCCAATCAGCTGGGACTTGGGAGGCGGAGAATAGATGGGGGCAGGGCCAGTCAGAGGTGGGATTTGCCAGTTCTCTGAACTACTCAAAATGTCCGCTACCGGTTCTCCTGAACTGGTCAGAACCTGCTGAATATCACCTCTGACCCAGTCTGTGGCCCGGTACTGGTCTGTGGCCTGTTGGGAACTGGGCCACGCAAGCAGTGGGCAAGAGCACAAAGCTTCTTTTGCACATGAGTGAAACCATCCCCTCTCCCCACCCTCCACGCCTTCCCCACCCCCCAGGGCTGCCGGTCCATGGAGCCAGAAAGGTTGGGGGCTGCTGAGTTAAAGGACAGGTAGATGCATCTCAGAGGTGGTATTCAGCAGGTTCTGATCAGTTCTGGAGAACCAGTAGCGGAAATTTTGAACAGTTCGGAGAACTGGCAAATATCACATCTGACTGGCCCCGCCCCCATCTATTCTCCCCACCAAGCCATGCCCACCAAGCCACACTACGCCCACCAAGCCACGCCCACAGAACCAGTAGTAAAAAAATTTGAATCCCACCACTGATGCATCTGCAATATTTTAAGCTTTGTCTATTTTAACTTTCCGCCATTTAGTGTGCTGTGCAAATTAGCCTCATTTCTAGTTAGAATAAGATTTAGAATTGTAATTAGAATGAGAAATCCCCACTGGATTAATTTTCTGATTCCTGATTTCTTAACTAGAATTAGAAATCAGAAAATTAGAAATCTGAATATGAATACAATCGTCGGGCTAAGCAAATTACGCAAGCACTGAGTTTGCATTGGGATTTTAAGTTACTAGGCAGACTCTCAGCTCTTTCGTCTAACTGAGGGATCCCCAAACTTCTGGGAGTTGAAGTCCACAAGTCTTAAAGTTGCCAAGTTTGGAGACGTCTGGTCTAAATAAACCCCTGCCCTGATTTGGAAGCAGGGAGAAGAAAGCCACTGGGTTCCCTTTCCATCTCTTCTCGGGCAGCACCTGTCTTGAGCCACCATCCCTGTGGGTTGGATTTCTCTTCCGCTGCTCAGATTTCTAAAGGCTCAGCCATTTGTCGTATTCCTCACCTCTGTCGTTTTGCACAAGTCCTCCAGCTGGCTGATGATTGTCTGCACCCTGTCATTCCCTGCTACCAACATGGAGATGCAGTTGGTTAGCTCAGTCTGCAAGAGAAAGTAATAAAAAATAGATTTTACTCTCTACGCCTCCTTTTCTGAATCAGTGGGTGTGCTGAGGTTCTTCTTGATCAATTGGGAGGAAGAGAAATGGAAAAGAAATATCACGGAGAAATGCTACGACTCAAGACTGCAATATAATTATTGTCAAGACTGGTTGTTCTCGTCTTTGCTCTCTTCTTTAATTATATTAGACTAGCTCGATACCCGTGTTTCGCTACAAAACTATGTAGTCGGGCTTAGTTTTTTGGGAGGAAAATAAGAGGGGGAAATTATGCCTCTGCCTACCAGCATCCATCAGTATTCATCTGGCTAGCGTCCTGTCAGTGTGTGAGAGAGTTGAGGGCTGTTTGGAAACTGAAACAGTATTTGCTGAGTGAGCAAGGAGACAGCAAGGAGCCTGGGCATGACTTAGCTCAACTGTTCTGTACTAAAGCTGCTTGCTGCTGTGAAACTAAAACTGAAACTGAAACTCCTCTCCTCTGCTTGTGTTTTGCATTTATTTGGAATAGATTTCTTTTCAGGTGGGGAGGGGGAGTAGAACTCCTTAGCATCAGAGCGTATTAATAATAATACACGAAATACTAACGCTCTGATGGTCATTTTGAAAAATCCTTTCTTAGTCAGCATCTAGAAGCCAAGAGGAACATATGTACCAAATTTCAAGTTTATAGGCTTTATGGTTCTGGAGATTTTGTGATGATGCGTGAGTGGTATTTCGCTTTTATATATATATAGATTACAGGGACTTTTTTTTTCCTTTTAATCTTTAAACATTTTGGGGTGGCTTTAAAAGATTGAGGAAAGTTTAATGGAGACCTGAACTCAGTTAACCGAT
Organism: Notechis scutatus; assembly: GCF_049901735.1. Taxonomy (NCBI): domain Eukaryota; kingdom Metazoa; phylum Chordata; class Lepidosauria; order Squamata; family Elapidae; genus Notechis; species Notechis scutatus. Next base: position 10,949,446 of record NC_142016.1, read on the forward strand.
TAAGCCCAGAGGCAAATTATAAATCTTTCTCCTGCAAATATTGGCATACTATTTTTTTAGTCCATGGCAAAAAATGTGTTTTTATGATGCTGACATCCATACACATTTGGATGCCAAAGCCAACAATCCTTTTGCACCAACTGGCTGAACACTGCCTCTGCCAGAGACTCTAAAATATTGTTTGAACCAGTTGTCTCACTGCCAACCTACTGTGCATATTTTGATCTAGATTGGTTTCACAAAGTGGTACACTGAAGTGCTAAATCTGTTTTTCCTTTTGCTCTTTTGGGGTGAGAGGCATGCGCTTTTATCACAAAGGCTGAATGACAGCTTGAAAGTTCCACGCACGGACCCACTTTCAAATGTTCTCCCAAATCACTGGGACAAGAGAAATGGGAGACAGAATTTTTTTAGAATTAAATTGCAGGATGACAGAGACTCCATATCTGCTTTTCTTGTTTTCCTAAACCTCTGCAGTGCCCCTGTGTGAAGGCACCAAGAATTCTAGATCAGGGTGTCCAACCTTGGCAACTTTAAGCCTGGAGGACTTCAACTCCCAGAATTCCCAGCCAGCAAAGCTGGCTGGGGAATTCTGGGAGTTGAAGTCCTCCAGGCTTAAAGTTGCCAAGGTTGGACACCCTGTTCTAGATCGCTGTAACCATAGTTGAGTCTGCAGAAAATGGAGTAGTGATGGATCGGTTTATTCTCTGGGAAAAGTGATGGATTAACTACTTGTTCTGACCCAGGCTTCCTAAACCGTAATTACGCACACACTTATTTTAAAAAGAAGATTTCCCAGCCACGCTGGGAATTGTTTTCATTCCCAGCTGGAATTAATCTTAAACAGTCCCCCGAGAAAAGTACACACCTTTCAGTTCTCTGTGAAGTGCTGCCAAAAACAGAAGTATCAAATGAACTAGAAAAGAAACCAACCGAAGTACAAAAAAAACCCAACCGAAGTACAAAGAGCTTCAAGAATGACTCTGAACTGATCGAACGACTTTGCTTCCTGCAAAGTTTTCATCATCTTGGCCAGACCTTTATACCTTATGGGAGGGGCAATCACCTCCCAGCCTTACTTCCGAGTTGTCCCTTTTGTTTCAGCTGCTCTCGCCTTCTAGCAGCTCTGCGCATACGCGCACTGGGAATAGGCTCCCCTGGGTCCTCTGCCTCACTGCTGCCAGACTCCGAAGGCAGCAGCCCACTCCCAGATGGTCCTGGCCCCATCTCTGCATCGGATGAAGGACCTTCGTCCAAGTCGTCTCCAGACTCCCTGACTCTTCGCATCCTCACTGTCTGATTCCGCTGCAATCTGAACCGGCTGCTGGCTAACCACAACACTACTGTATGGAGCCCATCAGAAGTTCAGAGAAAGACCACAGCTTGTCATGCAACTGCTTTCTGGGAGAAAGCTGCCATCTCTCAACTCTTGTAGCTCCAAATATATCCTGCTGATGATTGCTGGTCAACTGCAGTCGTCTATGTATCCATATCAACTGCATTAGGGTCAGATGCTATTCCTGAAAGACAGACTGTGACGTGTCCAGAGGTCTCTAATTCACCTCTTAGCCCAAATGGGAGATGCACCTTCTGGCCCAAGAATTCCTCTGCATACCACTGGATATGAACCCCTCTAAGATGAAGGAATGCAATCCTTTTTTTTTTTTTTTTTTGGTCTCTGGGCATACGGTCAAGTTGCAGGCATGAAGAAGGAGGATATTCACTCCCATACAGGCTGCTAAGCGGTATTCCAGGAAGTTTTGAGACTGTTCAGAATTAGGTCAGGAAGGTCTTTTTTGTTTGTGCATAATCAAAAAGATTACACCATGAAAAGGCTATGCATACATTGAGTAACACAGTTATTTACTTAAAAACAATTGCTATCATTTAAATATCCCAAGGATGCTTTTTTAAGAGGCAACAGGACTTTCCAGTTTTTCTTGGAACACGTTTTGCTTCTCATTCAAGAAGCTTCTTCGGCTCTGACTGGATGGTGGGAAAAGGGATTGGTGGGGACCGACTTTGCATTCAGGGAAGAAGGGGAATTGCATTCTTGGAAGCCTCATTCATGAGAATAAAATTTCCCCACCGTTCAGTCAGAATGGAAGAAGCTTCTTGGATGAGAAGTGAAACGTCTTCAGAGAAAAATCAGAAAGTCCAGTTGCCTCTTGAAAAAGCACCTTTGGGACAACTATGACCTGGAATGACTGAGAATCTCCATAGATGTCATAGATATCATTTGAATAGAAAACGGGGAGCCAATTTGTCACAGTGGTTAAGGCACCAGGTAGAAACCAGAAGGCTGTGAGTTCTAGTCCTGAAATTTGGGTGTCCTCAAAATCTTCAAAGTAGGCAGATAAAATGTCATGATAAAACATCATGCGTCTTTTGAACATGCATGCAAGACCAACAAAAGGATGGTGTTTACATTATGATGCTCTGCCTGCCATCTTGCAATGTTCAAGCCTCTCTGCCCCAACTCTGGCAGATGACCATGAATATTGGGTTGAACATTGGAGAGTTAAGCTATATTATGATTATGCCTACAGTGAAACTTGGCTCCTACCTTCTGTCCCTGAAAGACGCTTTGAAGAGGTGCCACTTCACAATCTTTGTGGGCTCCAAAGACTTTGCACATAGAGCAGGTAGGAACCTCACAGGTCAAGCAATAGATATTGATCTTTTCATCTTCGTGTTCCTTGCACATTGGGTGGTTTCCTTTCTTGAGAGGACGGCTGTGGAAGACAGGAAGGAAAGGAAAAGTCCAGAAAAGAACGTCTCCCTAGTTAATGTCACCTTGGATAGCAAGATGGGCAGGATATAAATTTAACAAATAAATAAATGTTTGACTAGAAGTGGGAAAACAGATTGAAAGTCATATTCGGCCCCAAAATAGGTAATATTGAGCAGTGGTGGGATTCAATTGTTTTTTACTACCAGTTCTGTGGGTGTGGCTTGGTGGGCGTGGCAGGGGAAGGATACTGTAAAATCTCCAGTCAGAGGTAGGATTTGCTACTCAAAATTTCCGCTACCGGTTCTCCAGAACTGGTCAGAACCTGCTGAATACCACCTCTGATATTGAAACAGTCACTGTATCTTTTTCATTTGACATCTCATGATGATTATATCCCACTATTTACAGCCACTGATCTGCAGGTTTGAAAATATTTTAAACTTGCTTTAGATGTTTCACTTTACATTATGTAAAAGTTTGGTGGTGCGGGAATTGCATGGCCCGTGGTTAATGTAAATATGGCAGAATATGGTAAAATAAAGAGTTCACATAAATAATCTTCCTCACATGGGTCGGTAAAACATGAAGACAGAGGATCAGATTGGCTGTATGGGTTATTCAAATGCCTAATTATGATGCCTTGAAACAATAGAGGCAATCTGACAAAATGCATGTGAGAAATTATTTTCAATAGAAGATAATATAAGGTTGAATATAATCTTAGTTGATCTCTGAACCTGATTGTTTGCTTGCAGAAGTTCCTTGCTTACTGGCTGAGGAATTCTGGGAGTTATTCCATCCATCTTAAGTTGCCAGAGTTGAGAAGCATTGCTATAGACTCAAAGCAAGTTGGCTGCAAATTCTGAGAGCTGAGGTCCACGCAGCTTGAAGTAAACATCAGCACTGATGATGTTACCTAGCTGGGTAATGAAATGTTTCCAGGCAAACAGCCAAGCTTAGAGAGCACCAAGGACTCCATAGAAGTGAGTTTTCTAGTAGAAAATCACTTCTATGGATTGTCTATTAAAGAGGGAGGGACTAAAGAGTCATTAGACTTGCTTGCTTCACGTTCCATCAATCTCTAGGAATCGGCGCCAGAAATATTCCTCACTAAGGGCAAGTATTTCCTAGCTCTTTCTTCTCATTTAATTTTTTCACTCATACGGTAAAAGTTTAATAGTGGATTTAGTAAATCAAGGTGAAAGTGTGGACTGGTTGCTGATCCTTTGCACAGCAGAGTGTAGATAGCCTTCTGTCTAATATTAACCTCCCTGTGAAGTTATGTTTAGATCTCCACTTCTGTCTAAGTGGAGCCATTTATTCTGAGAACAGGTTTCCTTTCTTTGGAGGAAGATTTATGATAGCAGCCCCCCCTCTCCCAAGTATCAGCATTATGGCACCTCTGCTCCTATATTCGGATCCCTTGGTAATCCACCCAAACTTCCTGACCCTTCATGGACATGGACTAGTCAGTCGGTTGGAGTTTCCTCTATAGGGTTTCTAAAAAAAACCAAACCCCATGATAATTGTGTTTGCTAACGTGACTTAAAGCAGCACTAATTCCTAGTTCTACACACGGTGGGTGTGAGTTTGAATATGTATGAATGAAGGAAAGAATGAATGAATGAAAATAACCTAGATCGGACCCAAAGTCCATGTAGCTGCTGTTCTGAAAAAAGTCAGAACTTTCAGCCTGGATTTTTCAATTGGATTAAGATGCCGCATTAAGATGGGTTTTATTTTATCTATCTATTGCTTTTTGCCCTTTCAGTCTATTGTCAATTTCTTGTTCATCCAATTAGTCTACTGCAGATTTCATCTTGGCATGAGTGAGGCAAGCCCCAAGGATGAATCCCAGTTACGATGGTCAGCTTTTTGGTTCTACAGAGTCCCACCTTCCTTCAGCTACGAAATCTGAGCTGCAGAAATTCCAAGGACCACCATATGACAAACAGGAGTCGGGAGTTATTCACATTCCTTTACTGCCATCTTTTGGTTGTCTGGATTGTTGTGGCCCAGACATGGTAGCTCATGCCTTCCTTTAATGCTCGGAAGGATGGAAGAAAGGAATAGATAGATAGATAGATAGATAGATAGATAGATAGATAGATAGATAGATAGATAGAAAGAAAGAAGAAAGAAAGAAAGAAAGAAAGAAAGAAAGAAAGAAAGAAAGAAAGAAAGAAAGAAAGAAAGAAAGAAGAAAGAAAGAAAGAAAGAAAGAAAGAATTCTTTATTGGCCAAGTGTGATTGGACACACAAGGAATTTGTCTTGATGCAAGAAAGAATGAAAGTTGACCACTAGCAGCAAGATGTCAGTTGCGAAAGTCCAAGTCCACAGGTGAAGGTTCAATTAAACTAATTGATTGCTATATATTCTATGCATATGAATCTTCTCAACAGCATCTGCTTACAGTTAGATAAGGGTCACGGGCATTCAAGGAGGGTTGGACTTATTTTGCTTGTGACTACATAAGGATTCTAGGCAGATCCTTCTTTTCATCCCACCCTCAGATTCTGCCACTCCTTCTCCCATTCAAGGTGGATGGACTCAATTACAGGTAGTTCTTGACTTATGGCCACAATTGGGACCAGAATTGCTATTGTTTAAGAGAGTCAAACCCAATTTTACAACATTTGGAGCCTCTCTGGCGCAGTGGTTAGAGTGCAGTAGTGCAAGCTACTTCTGCAGCCAGCTGCCTACAATTTGGCAGTTCAAATCTCACCAGGCTCAAGGTTGACTCAGCCTTCCATCCTTCCGAAGTCGGTAAAATGAGGACCCAAATTGTTGGGGGCAATATGCTGACTCTGTAAACTACTTAGAGAGGGCTGTAAAGCACTGTGAAGCAGTATATAAGTTTAAAGGCTATTGCTATTTTTGCCCTGGTTGCTAAGTAAACCATTGCAATTGTTAAGTGAATCACATGGTCATTAAGTGAATCCAGTTTCCCCCCTCCCCCCTCAGTCATTAGTGTGTAAGTCATTTTTTTTTCAGTGCTGTTGAATGATTGTAAATCAAGGACCACTATATAAAACTGAAGAATATACGTGGTTGGTAAAAAGTCACAATAACTTGATGGTGCTTTGTCATTCATCCACCTTTCTCTAGTTCAGGGGTCCCCAAACTTGGCAACTTTAAGACTTGTAGACTTCAAAGTCTTAAAGTTGCCAAGTTTGGAGACCTCTGCTTCTGTTGATGCTCTCTGTCTGGAAATGATTGTTAAGACATTATTGGAAGATATTAAGACATGATGGCTTTTAAGGGATAATTCCTTTTCCAAGCTGTAACAAAGTGGAATTCATACCAACCTTGAATATTCCTGTTTATAGATATCAATGATATTCTCTACCAGCAAATTCCTCTGGAGACCATAGACTCCGTGGCGGTCCAGGATGACTTCATGTCGGCAAGAGGGACAACGGAACCTTCCTCCTGATATGGTGGTTCCTCGGCTTGTTTGCCAGTATGGATTTGCAGCCTAGAAATGCCATCAACCATGTTAATCCAGACGTCAGGGATTTCCCCCAGATTAAACAAGCTACACATTTTCCCCCCAAATCTTGCACCATCCAGAAAGTACTTCAGCTCCTATCAATCCTATTCATTTCAAACTCAGCACATCAGGAAGGAGCCAGGTGTGAAAAGCTTCAAAAATTCAAAATAATCTGATTTCTTCCCTTCCTCCTCTCCCCTTTAAAAATATTCCTTTTGATAAAACGAATCATCTCCCATCATGCTTTGCTCATAAAACAGACAGTGTCACTGGAACACAGTGCCACTGCCAACTAATGAGGTAACTGCTTCAATTGGAATCTATTTTGGGCCCAAATTGCAGTGATACTATTTCTCAGAGCTGGACATTGGCCGGGATAATTCAATTTCAATTTGCTAAATTATTTAATCTAATCTGGTTTCATTACTTTTTGCACCAATTTTTATGTGAAACATTATGCACCTGAATTTTAAAAAAATGCATAACTAAATAAGTATTCAAAAAAACTTATTAGTGTTTGTAGCTAGATAGACTTTATTTCTTATTTCTTTAACTAAAACGTAAGAATAAGGTTTGCTGGTCCACCTCAGTTCTTGAAGGACTCAAGTTCATCAATGAATGCTCATGAAGTCACCCAAGAAAATGTGGTTATCCTGAATTATTGATTTTCTTGTACATCTTTCCTAGAACTTTAATTAGATGTTAGACATGGAAGAATCATGTCCATTGTCTTTATGGATTACATGAAGAATAATATGAATTGCCAAAATAAGGCAAACTGTTCATAAGAACATAAGCAATGGCCCATTTAGTCCAGCAGTCGGTTCTCCGAGGACAACCCAACCAACTGCACAAGGAAGTCTTCCAGTTGATGGCCTTCAGAAGCAGTCCCACTTCTACCATAGGAAGACTAATAACTGCTGAGCCCCATGATTTTCATCAACTGGTCCAACCCTTTCTTGAAGCTAGCCAAAATTCATGTACTAGTATATTCTTGTAAAAGAAAATATGAAAAAAACTACTATATTTTGAAGAGGATCTATCGCAAAACAATGTTTAGTAGGCATGCTTGGTGAGCATGGGATATTGACTGGTTTATTGGGAAACAGGATATTAATCCAGAAAAATGGAAAATAAAATAGATGAAGGGATGTATGACTGTCTAGGCTCTAGAATATATCCTTCCTCGTTGCAGAACTCATAGTCCTGGACCTGGATATACTAATTATAGGATCAATCCATTTTCCCCTAGATGCTTTTACTATGTTCTATGGCAGTGGGTTTCTTATGTTATATGAAGAAATAATTGGAGGGACAGGACATTGGAACCAGTGGAAATCAACTGGCTGAAAGAAGATGTTTCACCTGGGTCCATTGTCCACCTAATCTTATGCAGATTCAGTAATGCTAGGCAACCTTCTGTAGCAAGGGATTGCTTGTTGTTGAATGCAATTGAACATAGAATTCACATTGGTATTGTCAAGGGTTTGCTCGTGGTTTTGAGGATATAATTATAATACAGAGAAATATTGTATCAGTTTCTAAAGCTGATGTATATCAGAGTTTTTTCAGATCAACCAAGGGTCGAGCAGATCCATTGGCTGTGTCAGGAATTGATCAACACACTTGTCATCTGAGCCTTACAACATAGGTTGAGAGAGAGTGACTGGCCCAAGGTGACCCAGCTGGCTTTCATGCCTAAGGAGGAACTAGAACTCACTGACACCTAGTCTCTAATCTGGTACCTTAACTACTAGACCAAACTTGACACTCAAAGAGGGAATTATATGACCTGGTCCATTTTTACGTTGAGATTGGCAGTTATCAGATTCCTTTGAACCCATGTTATAAATCAACCTCATTGGCACCAGCATAAGCCTCCTTAAATGTAATGGGAAATCGTTTCCAAGAATTTCCAATCAGCACGCTTCATGATGATTTAAGATTCTGGGACTGAAGTCGCAACACACCTGGAGGCCCTTAACTTGTAAATACTGGCAAAAATGTATTCAGTAAGTAAACCATCATTAGGATTGTCGACATGATTGCCAACATCCAATGACGGATATGGCACAAGAAGAAGAATCATTAAATAAAAAATAATTCTTCCTCTTAAAGATATTCATTCCACATTTTAAAAAAAAAAAAAAACATGCATTTATCCCATGTCTTGATACACCCTTTTTAATATAAAATGGAAATGATAAATATGTAAGAAGTCATTGAGTGAGAAGGCAATAATAAAGGCACTTTCTGCAGTCAAGTGCCCTACAGATGTGTTGTGAATGCAGCTCCTGTTGACTGTACCAACACATCTGAGAATCTCCAGGATGAGAGAACACTTAAAAACAACCCATTGTTTCACCAGGCGGTTATCTCTCTCCTCTCCCTCTTTGCCTTCAAGCCAATGAGATCTTTGGGAAACTATATTCAGATTCTCCTCAGCTTCTTGGCTTTGTCTCTTGCCCTTCCATTTTGTGTTGCCTTGGAGCTCTGACAATAACAATCAACAAATCAGGAAGCCAATGTCAGAAGTAGAACAGGCTCCCAGAGGGCCAGAGCTGAGCTCTTATCAGCTACTACTTAGCCAAAGCCTTTTGAAGATGTGAACATTATCTGAGGAATGATTCCAAGTTGGTCTTCAAGACTTGAAAGTGGAGATAGAACTGAATTTTAGTGGATAATGCATGCAGTCTCTAAGGCTCCAGAGCCTTAAAAAAGCACCAGTGAGAAAATATTTCACAGCTAGGACAATGTCATTGCATTTAACATAACCACAAATGCAACTTCGCTATATTTATATCCTTGCTATTTTCTTATTAATAGTTGCACAGCAATGGCTAATGAATCTTTCAAACGTAGCAGAGATTGTTACACATTCACTGTCTGCCATTTTATCTTTTCTCAGATGACTGAAATGCATTTCCCTGGATTCTCTATTTTAAAATCTGGTCCATGTCCAATTTAAAACAAAAGATTCCTAAATAGGGAGAGTTTTTTCTAACCTTGAAGCTGCCCTAGATCAGGGTTCTCCAACCTTGGCAACTTTAAGACTTATGGACTTCAACCCTAACCCTAACCCAGCAAAGCTGGCTGAGGAACTCTGGAAGTTGAAGTCCACAAGTCTTAAAGTTGCCAAGGTTGGAGACTCCTGCCCTAGATGACTGAGAGCTAAGCAAGCACATAGTCTACTTGTTATATTTGTATTTCAATTGCAAGATTCATTGTATGAATTCTATTCTGTTCTGTTCTGTTCCTTTTCCATCCACAGATAGTCAACTGAATCTCAAAGTCTTCCTGTATAGCTACTGAGTAAACATGCACAAAATTGGCTGAATGGAGGCATACTGACCTGAAAAACATCATTAGCACATTTCCTACAGAGGTTATGCTGGCAAGGTAGGATCACCACCGGCTTGGAGAACATCTCTAGGCAAATAGGGCAGATCAGCTGTTTTTCCAGATTCTCCATAGGATTATTGTCCTGGAAGATGCTCGACTGATAATCCATTGTCCAGTTCAGCACTTATATCCTTCGATTCTGGAATCGCTCAGCTTAGGGTTCTCTTCGGAGAGACAAGCTCAAGTTTTAGAACTGAGCCTTGCTGGGTTGACTTTCAAACTAAGTCACTGGGTTTTCTGTCGTTTGCTTGCCTCCTATCTATTTATAATTTATCTGAGAGTCACATGTGTTTGGCTGGCAGAGTAATTTGAGAAGAGGGTCGTGTTTCCGAGAGACTGACACACTGTCACATGGAAGGAGGGATGTGCAGTTGTCTCCCTGGTGGGACTCCTGTAAACAAGGCCAAGGGACGATATGTTCGAAAGCAGGGAAGCAGACTTCCAGGGATGTTGTATTATTTATCTCTTTTGCCTCCCCTGTGTGTTTTCCAACAAAGAAATTAGAGCTGTGTTTGTGTAAACTGGTCACCCTTTCCTGGGAACTAAACAAACAACAACACAAGCTTGTCTGCTCTTTAAACTAGGGGTTAAACTCAAACCATTCAACAATTTTATCGGCTATTGCCAGGCCTAGTTCCAAGGAATGACTTAACATAGCCATGTTGCTCAACATCTCTAGTTGCACCCATCTAGTTTTTCTTTTTGCAAGGTAGAATAGACAGGAAACATGGCTGGATCAGCTAATTCTATTTTATTTATTTTATTGTAAGGATACACTACACTAACAGAAATTTGCAAGTCTATATACAAGTCCTCGGCTTACAGCTGTTTGTTTATTGATCGTTTGAAGTTACAACAACGCTGAAAAAAGTGACTTATGACTGTTTTTCATACTTACATCAGTGGTGGGATTCAAAAACTTTTATCACCGGTTCGGTGGGCGTGCTTTGCGTGCGTGCACACACTTTGCGTGAGTCCGTGCGCCAAACATGCATTTTGCACAGGCACAGAAGCCTTCCAACTCACCTCCTGCAAGCCTGCACTCTCCCGGCCATTTCAGCAGCTGCCATGCAGCACTCTTCTGTGCCACGCAAAGCAGCTGCACTTCAAACACAGAAGATAACGGTGAGTACGGGAGCCTGGGCAGAGCGGTGGAGAGAACCGGTTCGGTCTCTGCTGCTCATCGCCGCTACCGGTTTGGCAGAACTGGGCCAAACCGGTAGTATATCACCACTGACCGTCCCCATAGTCACTTGATCAAAATTCCGATGCTTGGCAACTGGTTCATCTTTATGATCAGTTGCAATATCCCACCTGGTTGCCTTTTTCAACCTGGCGAGCAAAGGCGATGGGGAAGTCAGATTCACTTAACAAACGTGTTACCAATTGAACAATTGCAGCAATTCACTTAACAAATGGGGCAAGAAAGGTCGTAAAATGGGATGAAATTTTTTCACTTAGCAACATAAATGTTGGGCTCAATTGTGTTCGTAAGTTGAGGACTAACTGTAGGACAAATGTCCAATGTCTCTTTTGGAGCCTGAGAAGATAAGGAGCTTCCTTTCTGTGTCTCTTTCTCTGCCCATTATGCAGCTGCAGGCTGTGCTGTCTCTTCTCTGATCGTTCCCACGTAGGGTCTCCTCTCCTTACCCCCAGAGGACATTCCAACATACTATGACAACTTTTTTGTAATAGCCTATTGAGCTGTAAAACATGCTTAAGTTCAGAATATGACTACTGTTGTGAGCTTGGAAGACCAAATTGTTAGAAGTTGCAAAATCCTTAAAATAATCATTACATTTTCATTAGTTTAAAGCAGGAGTCTTCAAATTTGACAGCTTGAAGACTTGTGGACTTCAACTCCCAGAATTCCTCCTCCAGTCGTGTTAGCTCAGGAATTCTGGGAGTTGAAGTCTACAAGTCTTGAAGCTGCCAGGTTTGAGGACCCTTGGTTTAAAGCCACTATCCTGGCTTCCACCGATAATTTTCAATATTTATTTACTTACAAAATTTATAAAATGTATAGGCTGCCTATCTTAGGGTAACTCTGGACAGTTCACAATCACAAATAAAAACTGTACAAGGATAAAAGCATAAATAAAATACTACACACAGCCAAATACAGCAACCCATTTAAAAGATGGGGGAGGGCAGGAGCAGGATGGGGGTGGCAGAGGGATTCAGCAAGTTCTGACCAGTTCTGGAGAACCAGTAATGGAAATTTAGAGTAGTTTGGAGAACTGTCAAATCCCACCTCTGACTGGCCCCGCCCCCATCTCTTCTCTGCCTTCCTAGTCCCAGCTGATCGGCTGGTTCTTCTTTGGTTGCCCTGCACAGGAGAACGGAGCTGGAAAGCAGGTTAGTGGGGTGGGGAGGGAATGGGATTTTGCAGTAACCTTCCCCCTGGAGTGAGGAGGGAATGAAGATTTTGCAGTATCCTTCCCCTTCCAGGCCCACCAGCCATGCCCACAGAACTGGTAGTTAAATTTTTTGAATCCCACCACTGGGGGGATGGAGGTCATATCTGTTGTTAATCGATCAACCTCCTATAAAAAGTTTTACCGTGTTTATTTTCTCAAAGAGTTAAATGTTCCTCAGTCTCATTATTAAAACCCATCTTGTGCCCCACAGGGGGACAGGATCCTGGTCCCTGTGGCATTCCTTCCCTATTTCTTAGTCCCAGGCAAATCCAATCCAACTATCAAACAGAATCATCAAACTTCTTGACACAGTTGATGGGCTTCAGTTGAATGCACCACCGAGATCAAGTTCTTGTATCTCAATCTCTTCCCAAAACTAATTTGCTGTGAAGCTTTATTGGGAGTCCTCCAGAACAAGGGTCCCTAACCACCGGTCCCCGGACCGGTACCGGTCCGTGGATCATTTTTTACTGGGCTGCAAAGCTTGGGCGCCGCCATCTTGTTTCAACAGCGCTTCCGGGTTTTTGGTTGGAAAGTGCTTCCGGTTTTTCAGTTGGAAAGCGGCGTTTGGGTGCTTGCGCCTTAGTTTCGTCGAAGGGGGGGAGAGCGGATTCGAACGAAGAGCCGTCCCGATGGCGGTGGAGTCTCACGTTACTCAGGTACCGGTCCGTGGAAGAATAAATAATCGTGAAACCAGTCCCTGGTTCGAAAAAGGTTGGGGGCCACTGCTCCAGAACACTCACTCCAATGAATGAAGAGACAGAAAAACACTTCCCATTCAGTTCCAAGGGAATTCTTGAAAACACATGTGGGAGGGCTTGGGATACGTGTGGCCATTCGGGTGATCGACACTGAGGAACCCAAATAGCTTTAGGTGAGATTTGATATACATGTGATTGGCTCAACAGCACGACAAGACCAACGGGATGTAGCATATGCTTCAGATGGAGTTTGCTGGCACAGACAAATTCTTTATATTGATCGCTGATGTCCAGCAGATAGAAATCTCCCACTAAACCAGGGGTCCCCAAACTTGGCAACTTTAAGACTTGTGAACTTCAACTCCCAGAATTCCCCAGCCAGCATGACTGGTTGGGAATCCTGGGAGTTGAAGTCCACAGGTCTTAAGAGTTACCAAACTTGGACAACCCAGCCCTAAAATTAAAGGAGTGGATATTATTGGCTTAATTTGTGAATTGTGATCTTTGCTTGTTGTAATTAGAATAACCCTAAAGTAATTGTAATTATAGTAATCCTAAACTGGAATGCAAAATAAAAGGTTTCTAATTACAAGACCGTGCCATGGACGAATAGACGGCAAGATAAATTTAATAAATAAATAAACAAATCAACAGTACAATTACACTTCAGTATTTTTTGTGTGTGCCTTCAAGTCAGTCTTGATACTTCAAAAGTTTATTAGGGCAACCAACCAATCAATTCTGGGAGTTGAAGTCCACAAGTCTTAAAGTTGCCAAGTTTGGAGACCTCTGCACTAAATTGTGGTATGACTTGAAGCAGCTGTGAGCTTTTAGAACAGGGATGTCAAACTCGATTTCATTGAGGGTCGCATGAGGATTGTGTTTGATCTCCGGGAGGATGCTGTGGGGGCGTGGCCAGGGTAGGCGTGGCCAGCTTGATGTCACTAGTGTCAGGGCCCGAATGCTCTACCAGCGAAAACAGGCTCCCAATCTCGGTTTTAGGTGGGATGGCCTCTTGCAACCCTCTGCCAGTGAAAGTGGAGCTTGAGGGGGCCATCCTCCCGAGCTCCATTTTTGCTGGCAGAGGGTTTCAGGAGGCCGTCCCAGCCAAAAACGGAGATTGGGAGCCCATTTTTGCTGGCAGGGGCACCATGGGCCAGTCCTTCGCTTTCCAGGGTGGCCCCATGGGCCAGATCTAAGCACCCCGTGGCTGGATCTAGCCCAAGGGCCTTGAGTTTGACAAGCCTGGTTTAGAAGGACAGCCAATTTCTCTGAAAAAGAAGGAAAGGATGAACTAGATATTTGAGTATCAGTAAATATTTTATGACAGTCATTAAGCAAATTACTGCAATTGTTAAGCGAATCTGCAGTTGTTTAAGTGAATACCACAGTCATTAATGTGAATCCATTCTTCCAAATTGGTGGTTGTTTTTGTTTTGTTTTGTTTTTGCCAGAAACAGACAAAAAACGGAGTGAATCTCACTACCTTACGTGACCTCAGGATACTATGATCAGCTGTAAATATAAGCCGGTTGCCAAGCACCTGAGTTGCGATCACACGAACACAAGGATGTTGTGACAGTTAATATGTGTAAATATTAGACAGTTAATATGTGTAAATATTTTTCAGCAGTGTTGTAAATTAGAAGGGTTACTAAGTGAATGATCATAAATCAAGGACTACCTGTTGTCCACCAGTGTCGTAACTGTATCTTTTATGACATAGTAAGCTGTCCAGGGTCACTTGCTAGTGAAATGGGCAGCGTATAAATGTAATAAATATATAGATAAATGATTTCCTATTGTAGCAAGTTAGCAACCCACCCCTCTCCTAGAAAAATGAAATATCCTAGGAAATATTTAAAAGGCAGAATATTTCCCCTAAAAAGAGAAGTAGAAACTCAGAAGCAGAAACTCATCTCAGAAGCAGAAGCTCACCCCCCACCTTTGTTAATGGGCAGGCCATCAAGGCCTGGGCCAGAGTATTCTACATAACAAAGGCCTCTGCCCATCTCACCACCTGGCCTGGGAAGATTGTATCAGCCAACACTCAGGTGAAGCCATGTGGTCCAGACAAAGCCTACAAAGGTAGCTAAGACCCCCGCCCCTGGGAGTCTGACAGCCAATGGGATACATTTCTTGCACAGGAACAAGAAACACTAAGGTGGGGCCTAACAGAGGGTATAAAACAATTGCATTCTCAGCATCTTGCTTCTTTTTTTCCTTCACCCAACATCTTGAAGCATGTGATCATCCTTTTCACTTTGGAGCTTTAAGCGATGTGGTCCTGTCCAGGGGTGGGTTTCTACCTGTTCTGTCCACCTCTGTAGAACCGGTAGCTCTGAAGAGCAGCAGACATAGAACCGGTTCTATGTCTGCTGATGTTTTTGCCCATCCGCCCACCTGGGCTCTTACCTGATCTTTATTTCCTGATTTTTCAACTTCAGCTGCCGAACGAGGCACAGCCGCAGTTAGAAAAGCAGGAAAAGAGGGCTGTTTCAAAGGCTGTGTCTCTGCAGGCAGCTGCTGATGACGATTTACAGGCGTGCGGTTCGCAGCCTGCAGGGAAGCTCGTAAATCCCGAACTGGTAGTTAACCCTGTCGTATCCCACCCCTGGTCCTGTCCACCATTAAACCATCTTTCCAAGCAGCCTCCATGTTTCCAGTGTCTTTTTCCCCACTTGGAACTGAACCCAGAAGCAGTGGTGGGATTCAATATTTTTTTATTACCGGTTCTGTGGGCGTGGCTTGGTGGGCGTGGCAGGGGAAGGCTACTGTAAAATCTCCAATCAGAGGTGGGATTTCCCGGTTCTCCGAACTACTCAAAATTTCCGCTACTGGTTTTCCAGAACTGGTCAGAACCTGCTGAAGACCACCTCTGCCCAGAAGAATATTTCTTCCAACAGTGTCAACATAGACATTTCTGGAAGAGTCAACAAAACTGTGGATGATGAAAAGTAATACAAACCATCAGGAGGGTTGCTTGATTTAGAAAAATTGCATTAGAAAGTTATCAACAAAAAGATACAAATTGCTTGGCACATCGTCAAGAACTTAGGATTGCTCCAGGGCACCCTGGCCTTTCATTGCAAAATAACTCAACAGACACCCCTTCCCATCCATCCAATTCTTGAACAAGAAGCCAAGGATCTCAGCTGACAAATCGGTTGATGCATGTCAAAGGGGAGTGAAGGTGGCATTACAAAAATATCCAGCCAAAACAACAGCTGTTTATGGCTTCCCCTCCTCCCTTACTGTAGATTTGGACCACTCTGTTAGGATACCGATGACCCCCTAAAAGATTAGGCATCCACCAGCAGCAAAGAAACAACGTTTTCATTACATTGACAAGCCAGGGAAGATCATCTGGAGATCCACAGATTTGCAAATGAGCTTGGAAAGAATAAAGTTAATGAAGGAGCTACAGACCAAGCAGGAAATGGGAAGGAATCATATTTCAAATGCTTATTGGTCAACTGTGGGAAACCTGGTGTCATCCAGATGTATCTGTTGGAAGTTAAAACCCACCCTCTCCTAGGAAAATGGAATAGTTTAGGACAGGGGTCCCCAACCGCCGGTCCGCGGACCGGTACCGCCGCGGAACAACCCTTACCGGGCTGCTGGTTGCTGGCGCCGCCATCTTTTTTTTGCAAAAAGCGCTTCTGGTGAGCTTTTCCGGGTAAGCTCACCGGAAGCGCTGTTTTCATAAAAGATGGCGGCGCCAGCGCTCGTGAGCTTTTCCGGTAGAAAGCCATTTCTACCCGAAAAGCTCACCAGAGCGTTAGCGCCGCCATCTTTTATGACGAAACAGCGCTTCCGTGACGCCACCGGAAGCGCCTTTTCGTCATAAAGATGGCGGCGCCAGTTGACGCTGTACCGGGCCGCGCCCAGCTGATGTCGGAACCGGGCGCGCGGCGTCGAAAAGGTTGGGGATCCCTGGTTTAGGATATACTAAAAAGGCAGAATATTTCCCCTAAAAAGAGTAGAAACTCAGAAGCAGAAACTCACCTCAGAAGCAGAAACTTAGCCACCCCCACCCCCCACACACATTTGTTAATGGGCCATTACTCTGGCCTAGGCCAGCCTATTTTACATAACAAAGATCTATTCCAGGTAAAGCTATAATAGGAATTGCCCACAGCCCTTCATTACATCATCATCTAGCAAGGCTCAACCAAACCTGGGACTCAGGACAGCCTACAGAGTTGCCCCTGCATGGCCCAATGGGAGTCTGACAACCAATCAGAATACAAGCTCAAATTCAAATCCCAACAGAGGGTATAAAACCCAGGCACTTTCAGCATCTCACCCCTTCCTTCTTTCTTCACCCAAGGCATATGATCCTGTCCACCATTAAACCATCTTTCCAAGCAGTCACCATGTTTCCAGTGTCTTTCTTCCCCACTTGGAACTGAACCCAGAAAGGTATTTCTTCCAACATATCAAAATACAACTCCTAAAATTCTCATCTAGTATGATTAAGAGTCACGCTGGTTAAGTATTACGAAAGCAATTGTTGATAGCCAGAAGACATGAACTTAGGAGGAAACAGAGGTTAAACCATTCAATTTAAGAGATTTTTTTTTCTTTTGTCCAGAAATCAGGATCGGATCTAATGGACAATTTTCCAGAATGGTAGATTTTAACTAAACATTAAGGGCAAACTCTTAAGGCCTTTAGCCCCTACTGAACTATCTGTTGTGAAAAAGAAACTCACCTGCTTATTCAAAAGTATTTTCTGTTGTTTATTTATTTAATTTATTTATTTTGTTTGTCAAGCATGTATGAGAAAACAAGTATGAACATAACATATAAACATATGTATAAACAGGTATAACTATATACAGTATATAATAAATGGATACGAATAAATGGATAAATGGGAACAATAGGACAGGGACGGTAGGCACGCTAGTGTGCTTATGCACGCTGCCTTTACAGACCTCTTAGGAATGGAGTGAGGTCCATGGTAGACACTTTAAGGTTAAAGTTTAAGGTTAAATCCTTGGAAAAAGGGTTTTAAATTTTTGTTATTTCCAAAGTTAAAATACAAAACCCAAAAACAAAACAAGAGGAAAAAAAGAAGAAAAAAAGATAAAGACAGAGCAGAAAAAAACCAGAAGAATGTGCCTAAAACCAAGGTGATGAAGATACACGTAGGTTGTCCCTCCTGCTTGAATACAGGTAGTCCTCGACTTACAACAGTTCATTTAGTGACTGTTCAAAGTTACAACAGAGCTAAAGAAAGTGACTTATGGCTGTTTTTCACTCTTTTTTTCACACACAGCACAGCTGGGGTAGAAGCCATAGTGACATCACACAAGTGAGGCCAATGATGCCATTATGCATTGCATATAGTTTGTGTCATTTGCGTAATGACATGATAACTCCTATGACATCATTTGCCTCTTCCTTGTGGACACCCACATAAAGGCAGCTGTCATGGTCCCTTCAGTCAGGAAGAATCAGAGTTTTTAACGTGACTGATATAATCCAGGTAGGCCTCAACTTACAACAGTTACAACGGCACTGAAAAAATTGACTTTTTTTTCGCACCTAAAACCGTTGCAGCATCCCCATGGTCATGTGATCAAAATTCAGAAACTGACTTATATTTATGACGGTTTGCAGTTTCTCAGGGTCACATGTTCCCCTTTTGCGACCTTCGGACAAGTCAAGTCAATAGGAGAAGCCGGATTCACTGATCAACTGTTTTTATTAACAACTTAACAACGGTGGCAAGAAAGTTCATAAAATGGGGCAAAGCACACTTAATAAATATCTCACTTAGCAACAGACATGTTGGGCTGAACTGGGGTCGTAACCTGTACAGAGGTGGGATTCAACGTTTTTTTACTACCAGTTTGGTGGGCGTGGCTTGGTGGACATGACGTGGCTTGGGCGGCGTGGCTTGGTGGGCGTGGCAGGGGAAGGATGCTGTAAAATCTCAATTCCCTCCCCACCCCCACTAACCTGCTTCCTACCTCCGTTCTCCTGTGCAGGGCAACAAAAGAAGACCCAGCCAATTAGCTGGGACTTGGAAGGCAGAAAATAGATTTCCAGTTTTGGATATTTCCCTGCAATTAATCTTGTGTTCTTGGCAGCCTTTCGCAACCTTGAAAGGGCTTGCTCTTATCTGGGACAATTAGTTTTAATGACTCTTTGCTGTGAATGAACAGAATTCACAGAGACGCATTAAAAAGGTTTATTCTCCTACACATTTGGTGTTTGTTTGATTTGAACGAGGCTTGGGTCAGAACAAGCACTGAAAAAAGTGACTTGCACCTGGTCCTCACACTTGTAAACATTGCAGCATCCCTCCTCACGTGATCAGCATTTGGATATTTGGCAACCGATGTGTATTTATGATTTTGCAACACCCTGGGATCACCTGATTCCCCATTTGCAACTTTCCCGACCAACCTCTGAAAACAAAGTCAATGAAGGAAGCTGGATTTACGTGACAGCCACATGTTTCACTTTAATATCTGCAGGAATTTGCTTAATGACCTTGGGTGCGACTCACTTAACATCTGCCTTGCATAGCAACCGAAATTCTGACCCCAGTTGTGGTTGCAAGTCAAGGATAACCTGTACAAAGTGGAACGGCGATATAGGAAAAGAAATTGAACAGACTAGGAGAGAAAAATGACAGCTCCCCCCCCCGCCCCCCCCCAGGCCAAGTCTACAGGCTGGGCCAGCTGTCACTGAGGCAGAAGTGTTAATAAAAGAAACACGGCCCAGCACCGGTTCCCAGTCTCGGGCAACAAGTGCAGTCAATGTAAACCATCTAATTTTGTCCCACTTGCAGCTCTGCTGTCTGTAAAAGTCATCAGTGCATGGCCAGAAGGCCTTTCAGCAGTTCAAGAAGAAGTGATAAAAATAGAGTGCATAGGAGAGCAGGATCTTTAAAATTCAGTTGACTTGCAAGCATTTTGCCTCCCTAACCACTGCCCCCACCCCCCAGATACTTTAATTTTCAGTTGTGCAGGTCCTGCAAATTTTTTTTTTGGCCACATCCCCACAATATTGTTTTCACTCTTCTCACCAGACCAGAGAGGAACTACCTTAAGTGTCTGCAGAATCAGAACCTTTGTCTGCAGAATCAGAAGCATTGTGGCTTCTGAAGCTTCCCTGGTAATGATGTGATGCTGGTTTTTTTTTTTTTTTTTTTGGCCTCCCCTTAAAATTAGGGGTGTCAAACTCGATTTCATTGAGGGCCACATCAGGGTGGTGTTTGACCTTGGGGGCGTAGGTGTGGCCAGGGTGGGTGTGGCCAGCATGACATCACTCGTGTTGGGGGCACCTGTGTTGGCCCGAGAGCTCTGCCAGCAAAAACAGGCTCCCGAGCTCCAATTTCAGCTGCAAGGGTCTCCTGCAACTCTCTGCCAGCAAAAACGGAGCTTGGGTGAGCTGCCCGCAGCCCTCGCAAGTTCTGTTTTCAGCTGCAATGGCTTCCTACAACTCTGCCAGTGAAGACGGAGCTCAAGAGGGCCGCATGCAGCTCTTCCGAGCTCCGTTTTCACCAGCAGAGGCACTGTGGGCCGGTCCTTTGCTGGTTCCAGGGCAGCCCCACAGGCCAAATCTAAGCACCCCAGGGGGCCGGATTCAGGCCCCAGGCCTTGAGTTTGACATCCCTGCCTTACATCATCCTGAGCTGAAACTCTGTCAAATTGTAATTTTAGAAAATAATTTTAGAAAGTGAGATTTACTGAACTCACTGCAAACTTTTTTTTGCAGTCCAGCGGCTATAAAGTGGTTGTCAACACTTGAATGAAAAGTTAATTTTCTGCTAGAGGGAAAATAAAGTTATAATTTTCCCCCACCCAAGTTCCCAGATCCCTTGGCAATAGAATAGAACGGAACAGAACAGAATAGAATAAAATTATTCATTGGCCAAGTGTGATTGGACACACAAGGAATTTGTCTTCGGTGCATAAGCTCTCAGTGTACATAAAAGATATAAGTGATCAATCATGATCATAGTCATCATAAATACATTCATCATGAGTCATAAGATACAACACTTAGTGATAGTCATAGGATACTAAATAAGCCATCAAAATCGATCCACTGACTCCTGACTCCTGCTCTAAAACAAGAAGACAGAAAGCCAGCTTCTTTAACCAGGATTCCATGTTCTAATTTATCTGAGGACTCAAGCGATAAACAGGTTATTATTCCAGACTGACATACAGACCTGTAAATATTGGTGGTCAGCAAGTGCCTGGGGGGAACCACTTAATTTTAGCACTGTGACTCATAGGGTTTGGATGCCAGCAAGACTGGTGTTAAACAGATTGGCATCCCCAGGGATCATTCCAGTGTCATGTAAGAAAGCAACTGGAGAGCAAGTTAGGAGGACAGCTGGCCCTGCTCGTTTGTCCTCACTCTTCTGGGGATCCAACATCTTTCATCTCTCATGAAAGTTACAATTGCTGCTGGCCTCGGGGCCGGGATTCCCCGGTGACTCAACCCAAGTCATGAAAAGATGATCCCAATAGGGTAGAAGGTGAGAAGGTGACCTTACCTACCACCAGGACCCCATCTAGGCCAAAGGTATTTCTTCAAACTCTTGAAACTCTACCTGAATTATTTTCCCATTGGCCCATTTTCCTACATTAAGGTAGAAGAAAGATTAATATGCAAACCATCTTTCCAACTCTGGGGTCCTATCCAGTGTTAGCTATGCTTGTCCACTTTAATCTGGCCACATTTTCCCAGTATACTGAATTGCTATTTAACTGCATTAAACCAACTGGATTTAGCACTCTGTGTGCTATTTTTGTGATTCACCTGATTTAATATTGTGTGAACCCAACCAGTGTAACTTATAAATTCATGGAATGTTTGGTGGCAACATTGTCTAATCTTGCATGTAAAATACACTGCCTTTCTGCAGTTTTCAGCTATAAAATGTCTCAGGAGGTTCAAGCAATTCTAATGTCAACCTGAGAATTTTTTTAACAGCTCCTTGTAAAGAATTTAGGGGTGACCTCTAAAGAATTTCTATTGCTAAGAAAAGACTATTTCCAATGGTGCATGAGCTGTTGGAGAAATAATTCCATGACAAAGACTGCCGTTCTTTGTAGATAACTATTTGGAAGTAAACTATGTTGGACACAAACTGACGTAGCGAGGAACTTGCTTAATAAAGAATCCAAGAATAGAAACTCACGATGGTGCAGATGATCACATTGCTCTTCTGCTGATAATTTTTTTCAAAGACCAGTAACTGTTTATTTCAAATTTCCAGGAATTAAGTAGCAATCATTCAGTTCATCATATCATTTCTCAAGCAATTCAGTTTTTGTGATCTTTGTGGGAAATCTGCAAGGAGAGAGAGGATGTTTGTCTTTTTTAGTGTATGCTGAGAAGGTCTTCTACACAATTTGGGCAATTCTCATTTAATTGGTTCAAAGATGATTTACTCTAGAAGCTTCTTTCAAAAGAAGACTACTTCTGAAAAATAATTCTGACTGAAAAATTCAATTGAACATTCTTTATCAGTGTTTCTTCAACCTTGGCAACTTTAACGTGTGGACTTCCAATCCCAGAATTCCCCAGCCAACACAAAAACAAACACCCAGTTTAAAAATGAGTGTGGTATCATGCTATGGTACATCACTGGAGGTTTACTACAGAAAACTCAAATGCAGAGTATCTCTGATTGGAAGCTGGCCAAATATCTATCTGAAGATACCTAGCAAGGGAGAGTTTTATCTAATCCCAAGGTAATTAATTCAGTTTTCAAATTAGTGTTGCCACTAAAAAGCAGCTGAAAACTACTTAGGGGAATTTATTGACTGCATGCTTTTTACTTTTTTTTTTTTAACTTCCCTGCAGATGCTAATGTCTAATACTCACTGAAGGCACAATCTGACAGATGTGGACAGTTGGGGATGAGTACCCAGGATATTTTTTTTCTCAAGGAAGGAGGGAAGGAAGGAAGTGTAGGAAGTTAGCACCCACCCCTCTCCTAGAAAATTGAAATATCCTAGGAAATATTAAATAGGCAGAATGTTTCCTCTAAAAAGAGTAGAAACTCAGAAGCAGAAGCTCACCCCCACCTTTATTAATGGGTGGGCCATTAAGGCCTGGACCAGAATACTTTACATAACAAAGATCTCCAGGTAAAACTATAGCAATTACCAAAAGCCCTTTCAGTGCATCATCATCCAGCAAGGCTCAACCAAGCCTGGAACTCAGGACAGCCTACAGAGTTGTCCCTGCATGGCCCAATGGGAGTCTGACAACCAATCAGAATACAAACTCAAATTTAAATCCTAACGAAGGTTATAGAACCCAGGCACTCTCAGCACCTCAGCTCTTTCTTGATCTCTTCCTTCACCTTGAAGCATGTGATCATCCTTCCTTTTCACTCTGGAGCTCCAGGCCATGTGGTCCACCATTAAACCTTCCAAATAGCCTTCATGTTTCCAGTGTCTTTTTCCCCACTTGGAACTGAACCCAGAAAGATATTTCTTCCAACAGAAAGAAGGAAGGAAGGAAGGACCTCACAATCAATAGAGATATTGGTATACAGTAAGAACAATTTTCAAAACAGCCGAGTAACCCTTGATCAAAAAGGCCTGAGAGAGTCTCAGCTGTTGCTTGGAGAGGTGTTGATCTAACTCTCACATATCTGGCCAGGAAAAGTGAGGAGATCTGAACCTTTGCTTGCCTTTCCTTCTGGGTAATGCTGCACACCACCCTTTGCCTGCTATGACAGAGGTCAAGGTTCTGGCTATAGATTGATCCCAGGCACTGAATTAATCACCTGTCCATGATTTATGCTATCTGCCCTATTGGTTTAACAGGGTTATTACACACTCATTTTGCAGAAGAATATATGAGCTAGGAAAAGCTTGTTATATTCACTGGGGATTCATGGTAATTTTCCTAATGTTGCAATAGGCAGATTGGAAAGTGCTTGTGATGGCACCCTAATGCTAGCTTCTACATCTGGATCTATTTAATAATAGTCAAAAGAAACCATTTTTTCAGGACAAACATACGTATGTGCGTTCATAGCTCCAAATCAACAATTGGATTCACACATTACCCTAGAGTCCTAGACCATAATATGATTATATGGTTATTTTAACTTGGGCTTCCTGTTTTCTGCAAATGCAATTACTATGATTTGTGAGCCAGAGTTTATGGCTTAGCTTTTGTGTGAAGCCAATTTTAATCAGCTATGATTAAATGAACCACAAATTGCACATCACATGATGTGCAAATCTGCCCACAGCTTTCACTGATGCACATTGCAGCCTTACCCAACGATCTAATGCAATGTTTCCCAAACTTGGCAACTTTAAGATGTGTTTACTTCAACTCCTAGAATCCCTTGAATTCTGAGGAATTCTGGGACATGAAGGTTGAGAAATACTGACCTAATGCATATATACTGTGAATTGTCTCCATAGAACTCATTCCCTGGTAGTGTGTTAATAACTGGATACATTTGATTAATGATATGAATGTTTAGGATTTTTCTAAAAAAAAGAACATAGTGTTTTCTAATCCACCGCAAACAGCTGGCAAAAGAACACAAATATCCCACAAATAGGGCTCTGACGTAAACTAATATTGATACAGTACATACTCAAACAAGATATAGTGATCAGCTAATGGAAGAAACAATGACACTTTAGTATCTTCAATCTTTTTGGAATAGCTAAACATTGTACCAGGAAATTTGGCTGTGTTCTTAGTTAGTAGCCTTAGAATGAGGGCAGTTTCTGTTTCCAATTACATAGAAATCCTCCCTGTGAGAAAATGTACTAATGTATTAAAACTACAAGGCTGTGCGTAAGATTTCCAAAACATCAGTTTTGCATAAGCTACAACACATTAGATACTCTTAGCCTTCTACCATTGCTGATGAAGCAATGTGCTAGGCCCAGCTGTAGCAAAATGCTTCTCCACACTTAAAATACATTTAAAATTGCAGGCTGATAATATTTAATCAACCCTGCCGACCAAAACCAGTCAAGATACAATGATGTGAACAAGTGCCATTTACCAAGGTAAACAAATTGCACTAGAAATGAACTAAAATGCTTCGTTGATATAGCAACAGCTGCTGTTTTTCCTGTCTGAGTAGGAAGGTTGCTGTACTGTAAGAAATAACCAACTGAACTGAGTTTATCATTAATAAATTTAGGCTGAGCGCAAAGCATATTTATGGATAGAGAAGACCAGAGTAAAATAAACCAGATCAAATGAAACGAGTATGGAGAGCTCCTATCAAATAGCAAGGGATGTGCAATTGTTTTCAAAAATTGCCAAAGCAATTTATATTTGCAGATACCGTAAGGGAACTAAATAGTACTGTAGGAAGTGGGAGGAAAATATTCTTTTACTTATGATCGCAAACAGATTTTCCACTTCTGAAAAGTGTTATCCTGGACCACACTTCATTTTGGAGAAACATCCTGGCAGACATACTCCCCAACTTGATACATTTGATTCCATCTTGTTTACATTTAATTGCCCTGCCTCTCCAGCTATATCTTTAATATTCACTTTTGCTGACATCAGACTACATTTTAGAAACCACTTCCAGGTATTGGGGAAGGGTATCTCTGGCCTTGGAAGCTGAGACTGCGCATTTCTGTTGTTAGTTGCGAAGTCGTATCCAACCTATCGTGACCCCATGGACAATGTTCCACCAGACCTTCCTGTCCTCTACCATCCCCTAGAGTCCATTTAAGCTCATGCCAAGTGCTCTCAGTGACTCCAACCAGCCATCTCCTTCTCTGCCGTCCCTTTCTTCTTCTTCTTTTGCCCTCAATCATTCCCAGCATTAGGTTCTTCTCCAGGGAGTCCTTCCTTCTCATTAGGTGGCCAGAGTCTTTGAGTTTTCTCTTCGGGATCTGGCCTTCTAAAGAGCAGTTAGGGTTGATCTCCTCTAGGACTGACCAGTTTGTTCACCTTGCAGTCCAAGGGACTCGCAGGAGTCTTCTCCAGCACCATAGTTCAAAGGCCTCCATTCTTTGGCGCTCAGCCTTTCTTATGGTCCAACTTTCACAGCCATACATTGCAACTGGTAAAACCATAGCCTTGACTATACACGCTTTTGTTGGTAGGGTGAGGTCTCTGCTTTTTAATATGCTGTCTAGATTTGCCATAGCTTTCCTCCCCAGGAGCAATTTCTGTTCTACTTAAAGCTGAAAAGACTCTCAAGAAAGTCAGTGTTGAATCAGCATTTAGCACGAAATAGGCTGACTATATCCTGGCCACTATCTTTCCTTCAGTGCCGAGATATATTGCAGTACAGTATACCAACAGTCCTCAACTTACAATCATTCATTTAGTGACCATTCCAAGTTACAATGACACTGAAGAAAGTGGTCCTTGCATTAATGGTCATCACAGCATCCTGAGAATCCCTTGATCAAAACCCAGAGACTTGGGAACCAGCATGTTGCAGCATCCCAGGGTCACGTGATCACCCTTTGGGATCTTCCCAGCCAACTTCCAACAAGCGTAGTCGATGGGGGAAGCTGAATTCACTTAATGACTGCAGTGATTTGCTTAACGACCATTAAGTGAAGTGGCAAAGAAGGTCATAAAATAAGTTGCAACCCACTTAGTAACTGCCTGGCTTAGCGGTAAAAATTCTGGTCCCAACTGTTGTCATAAATCAAGGACTTATATTTCCCATTTGTTTCTTATCATCTGTTTACCCAACTGGCTGTTCCTCTTCTGTTTCATCTTCCTCATTCAGTTCTTCATCATCTTCTTCATCTTTAGGGGGGGGGGAGAAGGGGGGAAGGAAATAATTTAGATCCACTTTCCAGAACATCTCATATTATAGAGCTGTCTCTGAAGTATCTCAGATGCTTATGCAGTCCTTGGGAAACTTTCCTTCTAACTCAGCTGGTATCTATTAACTTTGTACCTCTTGCCACACAAAAGGTGTGTTAAGTTTGCTTGTGCACTAGAATATTAGAAAGTGCCACTTTCATCATGGGAATCAGCAGACATCAGCCCTAAGGCAAGTGCAGAAGGAAGCTAAACTGGGGACCAACAAGGAAACTGCTCTCCAAAATCCCCCACTATGAAACAGTGATGAATATTCTCATAATATTTATTATTCGCTGAACATTTATCTGGATTTGGCACTCTTCCCTCATAATAATCTAATGTCAGAAATATTTGGCACCCAGGATCCTAGGTATTATTTGAGTGTTGATATGCAAAAATGATAACCTGGTGCACAATGCTGTTTGCTGCAGTTATTTCCATATTATTATTATTATTATTATTATTATTATTATTATTATTATTATTATTATTATTATTATTATTATTTATTCCTTTTATGATCCTGTAATAGACTTACATACCGCTTTACAGTGCTTTACAGCCCTCTCTAAGTGGTTTACAGAGTCAGCATCTTGCCCCCAACAATCTAGGTCCTCATTTTACCAACCTTGGAAGGATAGAAGGTTGAGTCAACTTGAGCCGGTCAGATTCGGCAGAATTAGCCTGCAATACTACATTCTAACCACTGTGCCACCACAGCTCCTAAGAAAACATGATTCACTGCAAAACTTGATGTTGTGATAGTTTGTTGCAGGTCCTCATGTTAAGACTAATATGCGGCCATTAACCTTGTAACCGATACCCCATATTGATACCCAATATTGCCGATGGACAGAAAGGAGTCTGTGTACTGAGAAAATAGAAAATGCTTAATCCTATTGATGAGCATTTGGTACAGGATATGCAATCCAATAACACCCAGATGTTAGATCTCCCCCAGTTGGCACTTTCCCAAATAGATTGAACCAGCTATTCCACATGGATTTAGCTCATGCTTGCTGTTTACTAACAAGTTTTGTCTTCTAGAAACATCATACCGTAGCCTGGAATTGCTCTTCCTTGACCAGCCGTCGTTGTCTGTCACTGTGGACTCATCTGTGACCTCCCAGAGGGAATGGTTAAAAACCCAGCAGTCAGGACTGGCTCCTTGGCCCATCAAGAGGCCCATATCTCTTCCTATGGCCCTTTGTATCAAGAGTTCCATAATGCTGAGTTTCCACCATTTTTTTCAATTAGCTGTCTCCTCTTGAAACAGATGTTTGCCGTTTCTCTATTTCTTCGTTCTTTTGGTAGCTGCAGATTCTCTTCCAGCAGCCCTATTCAACACTACCCACACCTTTTGAGGAAATGATAGCCGAGAAGATGTTTCTGGAGGCCCTGATGTATTTATGGGACTTTTGTCAGATAAAATGGCTCACGTTTATGATTTAGATATCATTTGGCCAGAGTCTTGCTCAGAATTGATCTTCTGAGATTTGGGGTTCTAGTTTGCTTGTAGAGATAAGGGAATGAGATTCGCTGTGGTTTGACATCTGCCATCTGTGATGCCACTCACAGTAGACTCATGTCTCACTGGCTAGGTGGAGTGCAGGTACTAGGAACTGGGAGATGCTTCATGCCTCTTTTAGAGAAGGAAAGGAACCATGTGCTTTCCAGGGGACAATGATATTTACTGTCCCCCAGTCTAAACATTTTTGCATGGTTTCTGCCTACTTTCTAGTCTTTCATTCTGGAAGTAAGATTTTGGAGAAGGTAATTGTACAGAGAATCTTGAGGAAACGGGTTTTCCAAATCCCTTCCTGTCCAAGTTCAAAACTGCATGAGATGGAAACAGTCATTATGGTAGATGCCCTACATCAGAGCCTCCAAGGAGGTCCCCAATAATCCTTTCAGCTTTTTGGGTGGCTTTCAATACCATCAGTCATGGTATTTTTCTTCTGAGTAGCCTACACAGGTTGTAAATCAGAAGTGCCACATTATAATGGTTCCACTCCTTTACTAAGTAAGTGGTTCCAGTCAGAGACATTGTTATCCGATGTGGGGTGCTATTGGGTTTTCTCCTTGCTATTCAATATCTGTGTGATACTACTGGGAGAGGTTAACTGTTGGTTTGGGATGAAATATAATCAGAATGGGGATGGTATTCAGCTGTACATCACCACCCCAGGCCAGCCTGGAGATGCTATGGAGGTTATGACCTGGTCTCTGGAGGCCATGAGATACTGGGTGGATCAAAACAGGCTTAAATTAAATCCCAGCAAGATTCAGCTGTTGTTTGTAAATGATAGATCTGGCTTAGTTTCTGTTCCAAGCTTGGCTCAAGACTGAGTTGTATTTCTCTGCAGGAAAGAGATCTGTGAGTAGGGATCCTCCCGGATTCACAGCTCCTTCTCAAGGCAGCGTTGGAGGCTCTGGCTGGTTGGGAATATGTGGTGGCTAGTTGGGAGTATGTTCTGGCTGATGCACCAGTTTGCAGAACTCCTCGTGTGTAGGAGTTTTTTGGGGCGAGGGGAGTGTTGCAACAGATAGCAATCATGACATATATAGCCTACTGTTCACATGCAGCTGCCTTTGAAAATGACTGGGAACTACAGTTGTAAGAAATAAGGAAATTCAAAAATAAATTGGTATACAAGATGCTTAAATGTCTAGAAAAACATTTCTCCTTGTATCTATATGTTTTGCCTTTATACTTTTGACATGCTCCATTGTTAAGCCTTTTTATATTTTTATCTTATGTATAATGATGCCTTTTATATTATTGTTATTATGTTTTGGGTTTTTTATTATAATATCTTTGGGAAAATGGTAGTAATATGCTGAGCTTTTAAAATTTTATCTTCAGAAGTTAGAAAGAGGGGGTGCTACATTCCTTAAAGCTAAGGAAAGATGCCATGTGGGCAGCCAAACTAAGAGGTATGGAGGGGTATGGATGAGAACATAACAGAAGGAGATGATGATTCTCCCTGGAGACATCCTAGGATTAGCTGCAACACCTGAGGACATGTCCCATGAGTTTGAAGTTGGGAGGGACTGATTCTCAAGAAGGAGGGAACTTGGGCGTTGAGATGAAACTGTATATAAAATATGTTTTGGAATTCAAAAGTGTGGCTTTTGATTTGAACCTGCTTGTTGAGGTTTAAAAGGTCACCGGCGTTTTGCAAACTGCCTTTTTATTTTTTATTTTAATATAATCTTTGTTTTCAATGATCCAAGTTTCTTTCGTTGGCTTTGAGTTATTTCCAACAGTTCAAAATGCAGAGACCAGGCTCCCAATAGAAAAGAGGAGATTTAGCAGCATGGTGTCTGCTGTGGTCACTGCTCCAATAAGTCATACTATTGGTTTTGACTTGCAAAGCTCCACATAGCTCAGTCCTCATGTAACTCCAGGAGGTAAAGTCATTTTTTAGATAGTTGCTCAGGGTTCCCAGCCTATGTGTGATGAAGCAAGATCAGAGAGTGGAAACAACCTCCCCATTTCCCGATTGCCTTTTATAAGATTATTAATGTCATGTTGTCCCCACTAGCTTCTGATGTAGATGGTACAGTTATCTTTATAGATTTTTGTTTTGCCATGGCGGTTTACAAACATTTTTATTGGGGTTTGATATTACATTGGGGTTAGTTTTATTTTCTTCTATTATTGTAATCTCCCAGAGTGGGAGTGGTGCGATGGTCTAGAGGTGGAGCTCTTGCCTCACAATCAGGAGGCTGTGAGTTCGATTCTAGGTAGAGGCAGATATTTCTCTCTCTGGGCATACTGAGAATATATCTGCTGGACAAAACTCCGCATTGGTGACAGGAAGGGCATCCGGCAGTAAACACTCAGCTCCATTGCCAAGACTCCAGCCCGCAAGGGATTATGGGGTCGTTAAAAGATGATGATTGTAATCTCCCAGAGTGGGCAGTGTACAGATAATCCTAAAGTTATGACCAATCACTTAGTGACTGTTTGGTGTTTTGACCAACCTCCACAGAGTACTTACGACCTCTTCTGAAATTCCAATGGACGAGCCCTATCTACAACCACTTGCAGCATCCCATGATCATCCCATGTTTTACGACGTTTTTGCTGAAAACCACCATTCCTTCTGGTTTTCACCAAAACCAATCCATAGAAAATAAATGGTTCGTTTAACAACTGTGGTATTCATCTAATGACGGCTGCAAAAAAGGTCATAAAATTGGACCAATCACATAGGTGACCCACTTTACAACAATCATGATCTATGACTGCAAAGGTCAGGCAGGGGATACGTTTTCATGTGAATTAATTTCTACCCTGAATTTTCCCTTGGACCAAAGACAGTGTTCAACGGATGGTGGGAACTGCCTCCCATTTTATTCTCTCAGCAATAATCTGATGGAGATTGGATTGAGAGATACTTGACCAGCTGGGTCTGGGAGGAGAACCATTATTTTTGCCTCATTTTCTTCTTACTTCATCCTTCCAGGTTTTTTGTTTGTTTGTTTGTTTCTTATCAATAGAAATCAATAAACAGAACAATGAAAGTGTGAGTTAAAATATTGAAACAGCTTAGTGTTATCTTGTGACAGGTTAGTTTCACTGCCTTGAATGAGAACTATCAATGTATCTGATGCTTTCAAATCCTGTGTTTTTTTCTTTTTTAAAAATTTTATATATAAACATTTTTGAATGCAGCGTTTTGTCCAAGTCTGTTATTTACAAAAAATAAGAACCATAGCTAGCACTATAGAAAATATTGTCCTATTTTCTAATAGGAATACTTATATTGTAGTTATATGCCACCTGTTTTTATTTAAAACATTCATTGTTTTCTTTCTTGAACTTCTACCTTCTGTCTTTACCAGTCATAGAATTTATTTCATATCAAGCAGTATTCTGAGTCTTCTTTTTCTTTTATTTTTCAGGTTAATCTGTCCATCTCAGCACATTCTAAAATTATTCTCATTTTTCCAGAATTTTGCATAGCTAATCCTTGCTGCTGTCAGTATATGTAAAATTAAATATGCAGATCCATTATCATAACCCTCCTGTATTTTTCTTAGATATGCTATGTGTAGGGCCTGGATTATCAAAGGCTTTATGACTTATAAAGTCACTTAGGCAGCTGTATGATCAAGTTCAGACTAGAAGCTGATTCTTAATGATCCACTCTAACATCTCAATCATAAGCATTCTCTTGCCCTCATACAAAAACCCCAGTGTTGTTTTTATTCTAGGTAATCATGTAATTTCTCAGAGCCTTTTGAGGTTCATTTTCCACGAAGAGTTGAGCAACTTATATCAGAACAGTGCCAACTTAACCAGACATTCGGTACAGTGATATACTTCAGAAACCCCTAATTTAATGTTCTCAAGAAAGGAGTGTCTTAAATAGCCAAGTACATTATTTGGGAATATGTATCATTTCATTCTAAAAGGTGATGTTTAAGATTCTGTACAACAAGCTGCACACAATTATAACATTTAAATAATACAAGGAATAGGAACTCTGGCCTTCAGACACCAAACTTAACTCTGAGTAAATACCTTGAGCTTGAACATTTATATTTTATTAAGCAAGTCATATCTCCTGTCATAGCAACTGTTTGGTTGGCTATTTTAAGTCTCCCTGGAGTGATCTCCGCCTTGAGATCTGTCTTGGATGCTCCATGAAGTTAGTTCTCCCTCGAGATCATTCTTAAGTGATCCATGTACATATCTCTTACTCTATGAAGGATTTACAGTAGGTGTGCTGCTATTGTTGAGAGTTTTAGCAAATGAGCTATGAGGTCTTGCAAAAATATATAGTTTATGTTGTCTGAATCTTACAATCCGTGCATGATATGCAAGATAAAAGCAAGGAGCAGCCCATTGCTATATCTTTCAAACATGGCAGGAAGCTCAGTAGGGCTGGACCTATGTTTGATTACTGTGCCCATTTCTATGGTTTGATTGGATAGGTGCTCCAGGCTAGGATTTCTTTCTCAGAGCCTGGCCCTTTAAAAGCTGCACAATGAAGATCAGAAATCAACAAGCGTTGCTACTTGGAAAAGCTTAACCAGTTGACTACCACCTGTTATGCAAGCTGGTAAGAGCACTCAAGCTATAAAAAGACCCTTGCCCAGGGGGTATCAAATGACTACCCAGAAGGATTTGAATATTCTTAATGAACGGAATTGAAAAGGGGCCATGAATCTGGCTTCATTTAGAACTAATGTTTTCTTTTAAAAGGTAGAAGGTCCTTGCAAGGTAGGAAATCTGCCTTAATTTTATTTTCACCATTATGTTGTAGAGACTGGTTGGGGTGGGGTCTCTTATCCAAAGTCACCCAACAAATTCTGCAGTCACCCTGTGTTTCTCAACTTTGACAACTCTAAGAGGTATGGCTCCCAGAATTCCTCAGCTAGCTTGCTGGCTGAGGAATTCTGGGAGTTGAAGTCCATACCTCTTAAAGTTGCTAAGGTTGCAAAATCCTGCATTATCCTTGATTTCCATGGACATCCCCACAAAATAGGCCCGTTTAAAAAGAGGCGCTTTGCAAAACCTCTTTCTCTTTACTTCAGCAAAGCTGCACCACCAGAATCCTGCTCCCTTAAAGTATTTTATTGTGGTTCTTGGACAATGAGCATTTCTGTCTCTTTCCTGTCTCCTATAAAATCCATCTAAGATTGAACTGAGCTGACTGTGTGTACTGAATGCATTTCCACTGAAATTCAGGAAAACCCTCAAATTATGGTCAATTTCTGCAATAGATTTATTTATTTATTTGATTTGATTTGCCAATTGTTTACAAGATAATAAGTATAAGTGTATACATAGTTGTGAATACATGAAATGGGTACATATAAGAAAAATAAAAGAATAAGAGAAACAAGAGGACAGGGACGGTAGACACGTTGGTGCGCTTATGCACGCCCCCTACAGACCTCTTAGGAAAGGGGTGAGTTTAAAAAAATAAAGAATTCCTCCAACTTTTCCAAACTCTAGCAAATTATATTCCACCACTTTGCATGTTTTCTTATCTATTGCGGTCCTGGCAACCGCCTGCCAAATATATAACATGGAATGTACAATCATGGTTTCGGGATTCATGCTTGAGCAGGGGGTTGACCTCCAAGCTCCCTTCCAATTCTGTTATTTTGTATTTTCTTAAATATGATGTGGCTCAAGCTATAAAGATTGTCAAATTGATATAACGAATGACTGAGCTTTAATCATGTAAAAACCACAAGGAAATATATATATGGTAGTAACCTACATTATTGTCTGGTCTAGTTCAACCGTAACTTTACCTACCCTCATTCTAAATTTGGAAGCCCAATTTGCAGTTTTTCTTTATGGGGGGCTTAATTTCATTTTATTGCCCGCTTTTGCATCTTTTCCTACAGAGGCAAACACCTCCCTCCGTATCTTTTTCTCATTTTGCAAAACTCATACTAGGCGTCACAACCAAGCAGAGGTCTCCCTTCATGTTATGTCCTTTTAGTCAAGTAAAGATGTTGGTAGTATATTCATTACAATGCCTCTGAAACTGAGCACTACCATGTAGAAATGGACCAGGGGATGTCATAGGACTGGAAGAGTTGGTGCCAATATTAAGCCAAAGGATTTCTCTGCCTTTTCTCTATTGTGGTAGATACAAAGTTAAGCTCCTTCTGAAGCTCTAAGGCGCCCTCTTCCGACAGATATTCTGAAACAACCTAATTTTAGCAGAAATAACAGTATTGGAAGGGGCCTTGGAGGTCTTCCAGTCCAACCCCTTGCTCAAGCAGAAGACCCTATGCTATTCCAGACAAGTGGCTGTCCATAAAAGCCTCCAGTAATGAAGCACCCACAACTTCTGGAGGCAAGTTGTTCCACTGATCGGTTGTTTTGTCAGGAATTTTTTCCTTAATTCTAAGTTGACTTTATACATGATAGCAGCGTTCCAATATTTGAGGGGCTGCCACAGAGAGGAAGGGGTGAAGCTATTTTCCAAAGCTCCCAAAGGCCAGACAAAGAATAAAGGATGGAAACTGAACAATGAGAGATTCAGCCTAGAAATAAGAAATTTTCTGACAGTGAGAACAATCAACCCATGGAACGAACAGAAGTTGCCTTCAGAAGTTGTGGGAGCTTCATCACTGGAAGCTTTCAAGAAGAGATTGGACTGCCATTTGTCAGAAATAGTGTAGGGTCTTGCTTGGGCAGGAGGTTGGACTAGATGACCTACAAGGTCCCTTCCAATTCTGTTAATCTGTATCTGTCCTTGATTAATTTCTATCCAGTTTCACGTCCTGCCTTTATATGCTTTGGAGAATAAGTTATCCCCCTCTTCTTTGTGGCAGCCCCTCAAATACTGGAATATTGTTATCATGTCATTCCTAATGCTTTTCACCAGACTAGACATACCCATATGTCTACTTAATTTCCCTTTTGCACCATGACAACTCTATTATAGTTGGGAGACTATTTTGAACCCCCTGTCTCTCCACTGAGTGTGTGAGAAGTTTGGCTGGGCAGTATTTTCCCGACAACGTAGCAGAGTAAAACCGATGAACTGTACTTCTAGCATTTTGGTAAGTGCTGCATCTTTGGACAAGCAAATGTAAACCAAAGGATACTAGCAGGTATATTATATGTATTCACCTAACACTTCAGGGGTTCAAATAATTCAGTATAAAACTGAATTCAACTACAAGAGGTTTCTAATTTGAAAAGGGAGGCAAAGCAAAAGAGGAAAGATGTGTAATAAATGCAACACAGAATCCCAATAGAGTACAGACAATCTAATTAAATACAGGTAGTCCTCAATTTACAACAGTTCATTTAGTGACCAAAGTTATAAGAGCACTGAAAAAGTGACTTTGACCATTTTTCACACTTACAATTGTTGCAGCATCCCCTTGCTTACATGATCAAAATTCAGATGCTTGGCAACCGGCATGCATTTATGACGGTTGCAGTGTCCAAGTCATATTTTTGCAACCTTCTGACAAGCAAAGTCAATGGGGAATCCAGATTCACTTAACAATCACGTTACTAAATGCAACAATTCACTTAAACAGCTGTGGCAAGGAAAGTTATAAAATGGGGCAAAATTCACTTAATAAATGTTTCATTTAGGAACATAAATTTGGGGGTCCATTATGGTCGTAACTTGAGGACTACTTGTAGTTGCATTTTATGGCAAGAGTTAAGAACTTGGATTAAATTATATATATATATATATATATATATATATATATATATATATATATATATATATATATATATATATATATATATATATATATATTTTCTGAGGTTCTCGCGGATATTTGTATGTAGATCTTTGGTTATTCGGGTTTTCTTCCGCGTAAGATTGGAAGTATCTAGGCAACGTTTCGATGAAGTCTCATTCATCATCTTCAGGCTTGTGTCTTCTGCTCTGTGCTTCTCAGAGTAAGAATACTAGATACTTCCAATCTTACGCGGGAGAAAACCCGAATAACCAAAGATAGATAGATGATAGATAGATAGATAGATAGATAGATAGATAGATAGATAGATAGATAGACAGACAGATAGATAGATAGATATTTGTTTTCTTAAGTTTTCGCGGGAGAATCTCATCTGCCATCATCAGGCTTCTGTATAGTGTTCGTCTGTGAGTCAGACTTTTACAGTGGTTTCAGATTTAAATTTGGGGCAGCCTATTGCTGTGCCAGAATGGTTTTTTCTTCATCCTGATTGGTTGGGAGTCTTCGTCTGTGTTTATTGGTCTCGGAGTTTGCTGTGTTCTGCTTGATTGGTGTCTCTAATATCTTCTGTCTGTTTTTTGGCTCTTTTTGTATCTTGATTGGCTGGCAGCATTGTGTTACTTTATTGGAGGCCTTTAGTGCAGCTTGGCTTCGGGTAAATGGACAGCTATCATTAGTTAGGAAGCTGGGTTTCATCTGGGTGCCTGGTTGGGGTGTGTTTGAGCTGGAGGTATCAGGGGATCTGTTTGTGCCCAGGTGTTTGCCTGGCTTGTGGTGTGGAGATTTTTTTGTTTGTGAGTGCAGGCTTCCAAATGATTGACAGCCTGGTGGAATCATCTCTTCTATTCATGCTTTCTGATCTTTTTTCAATCTCTATGGCTTCTCTGATGATTCTGTGGCTAGGGTTTTCTATAGTGGCTAGGGTTTTGGTGCCATTGAAGTTGATGCTATGACCTGTGGCTTCCATGTATTGGATTAGTGAGGAAGTGTGTTCCAGCTTTTTGACTGCATTTTTGTGTTCATCCAGGCGGGTACTTATTCTTCTATTGGTCTGTCCAATGTATGTGGCTGGGCATGATGCACAGGGGACTTCGTATATGCCTTGGTTTTCCAGGTCAATTTTATCTTTGGGGTTGCTAAGGATGGCTGCTATTTTTCTGTCTGTTTTGAAGGCAGTCTTGATGTGATGTCTGTGTAGTACCTTACTAATTTTGTCTGTAGTACCTCTTATGTAGGGCAGGACAGCTGTTCCATAGGTCTGTTCATCTTCTGGGTCTCTATTATGTTTCAGTGTGTTTTTGTGGATCAAGCTGGTGATTTTGTGGATCAAGCTGGTGATTTTGCTGGTGACTTTCCCACGCCATTATAGTTGTGCTTTTAAAGTTGTAGCAACGTTTTGGCAGAATCTCATCTGCCATCATCAGGCTTCTGTATTGTGTTCGTCTGTGAGTCAGACTTTTACACTGACCAAGGCATATATGAAGTCCCCTGTGCATCATGCCCGGCCACATACATTGGACAGACCAATAGAAGAATAAGTACCCGCCTGGATGAACACAAAAATGCAGTAAAAAAGCTGGAACACACTTCCTCACTAGTCCAACACATGAAAGCCACAGGTCATAGCATCAACTTCAATGGCACCAAAACCCTAGCCACTATAGAAAACCCCAGCCACAGAATTATCAGAGAAGCCATAGAGATTGAAAAAAGCATGAATAGATGATTCCACCAGACTGTCAATTATTTGGAAGCCTGCACTCACAAACAAAAAAATCTCCACACCACTAGCCAGGCAAACACCTGGGCACAAACAGATCCCCCCTGATACCTCCAGCTCAAACACACCCCAACCAGGCACCCAGATGAAACCCAGCTTCCTAGCTGTCCATTTACTTGGAGACGAACACAATACAGAAGCCTGATGATGGCAGATGAGATTCTGCCAAAACGTTGCTACAACTTTAAAAGCACAACTACAATGACGTGGGAAAATACCCGAACAAAGCTGAATACCATACATGTAAGTACCCGAGAAAACATATATACACACACACACACACACTTAATGTCATTTTACATCTGTGGTTTTTATATGTGGTTTTACCCATTTGTTATGTGCCACCCAGAGTTGCCTCCAATAGATGCGTAACTATATAAATTTGATAAATATATATCCATAAATTTGATTATAAATAAATGCAGAAAGGGGAAGGGGTTTTGGAATTCTCAGCCCTCTGCAGGCTTGTTAAAACATTGCAGGGCTGTGGGGAAAACATATCTGAGAAAATTCTGCAAGCCTTTCAGAAGGAGGGGGCAGAAAAGTGGGAAAAATCAGAATCTCCAAGAAAAATGTACAGTACAAACAATCCTGCATTTGAGTGGGCACTTCCTATAGTTCACACGTCATAGATGTGGTGCATTCACTCTTCAAAGCATTACATCTGTGCAGATTCTGCATAGATAATAAGGTCTCTTCTCAACCAGTTATGAAAAATGAGAAGCAGTGAGGCTTTCAATTAAAATACAAACAGCTGTATTTTCCAGCTGCAGAAGAGAAGCGTGGGGAAAATCCTCACCCTCAGATTTCAACCTTCACGTCCCTGCAGCATACAAATAAGCATCTCCATGGACTGGCGTGGCGAGCAAGGCGGCCACCCACCAGCCCCACGCTAAGAAAATAATAATCGACTATTCATGAGGAAAACCGGATTTTCTCCCTCGCCTTCTTCAAGCTAAATCAGCTTTAAATAATTTAATTTAAATAATTAAGCATTAAATAGACACCAAATTAGAGGACGGAAAACAGAGGTGAGAGATGCAAACAAGATCCAGCAGGGAAGATCTCTAGGCGATCGCCACGGCAGGCTTTGGGCAGGGGGAAAATCAGTCGAAGAGGGGGCAGCGCGGGCTGGGGAGAGGGCTGCAAAAAGGAGGTGAAAAGCCCAGCAGGCGCCACCAAAGACGGTCCTCAGCTCCCCGGAGAGGGAGGCTGCGTGCGCGATGGACAGCCGCTGGAACAAGCCGCCCTCATCACAACCCAAACCTCCCTGGAAAATCCGCCGTGCATCCGCCGGTGTCTTCCTCGAGATGCCCAAGCCGCAGAGCCGACTCTGAGCGTCTTCTTACTCCATTCCCAACGATTTGCTTCCAGCCAATGCCCGCAATTGCAGCAAGAGAACTGCACCGCAGCAGCAGCAGCACCGCCGCATTTTCGGTGCCGCAACGCAATGCAACGCTCCGAGCAAGCAAAGCACCAAATACAACAAAACAGCCATGCAGCACTATTCTGCAGGATTCCCGGGCGAGCGCGCGAGCCTAATATAGCGATGGCGGCGCGCGCACGCGAGAGAGAGAGAGAGAGAGAGAGAGAGAGAGAGAGAGTGAACGAGAGAGAGCGAGCGGTGGGCAGCCAATGAAAAGAGGCGCGCGCTCCCCCGAGCGCCCCCCTCCCCAACTCGCGAAATGGACGCCGAAGGCCCGCCTTTCCTATTGAACCAATCAGAGAAGCGGAGCGAGCGAGCGCCCGGGCCGACTTCCCGGGGCGCGGGACCGCCCCTCAGGGTGCGCGCGACGGGCCCAGAAGGGGTGTGTCAGGGAACCCGGGAGAAGAAGTAAAGCGGGGCGGGGGGGAGGGAGCCCGATAATGGCGGCCAGGAGGAGAGAGCTCCGCGGCAGCTCTGAGGTAAAAAATAAACATTGAAAGCGACGCTCGGCCGCGTTCGGGAAGCCGGGAGGCGCCGGGGCGGCGAGGAACGCCTCTTGACAGGCCCGGGGAGCATGGCGGGCAGCTGGTGCGCGCCCCTGTCTTGGGCCTGTGGAGGAGGCTGCAGCGAGCGGCCTGACCCTTGGGCGACTGTGTCGTCGGGCCCTGGCGCTGCGGGCGAGGCTGCCGCTGTCACGGCCGCCTGCTTTCCCCCACGCCAGGCGGGGGTGGCTGTGGGCGGCCGTCCGTCCGTCCGTGTCCAGATACGAAAGCGGCCGCCGCGGCTGTCAAACCCCGGCCCGTCCGCGCATAGCATGACGCCGGGCTGCCGAGTCCCGTGCAGCGGTGGAGAAGGAGGCCGGCCGGGGACGCTCTTCGCGGCTGCAGCCGGTCAAGCGCTTGGCGGCCGAGGGCGAGCTCGGGGCCCGCGGTCGACGGTGGGTAGACTGCCGGGTTGGGGTCTTTAAAAGTGGTGTTGTCTTGTCCTGAGCCGGAAGGATTCCTCCCAGCTGAGAGGTCTGACAGCCCCCCTCCCCAAATGGGGTGTTTGCGGCTTCTTTGCAGGGGCCATTGCCCGCTCATGCCGCTTGGCGGTGCAGGAGCGTTTGGTGCACCTTTGGAGTCCCCTTTGAGGAGGCCCAAGGTGTAGATTACAGTGAAACCTATTCCTGAATAAACAGTGCCTGGGCTCGGAATATAAAAAGGATGCAGCAGCGACATCTCCTTCCAGGTTGTGAAAGAGGAATTAAGAGAAAGAGCTTCCTGTGGGATTAATTTCATATCAAAATGTTGACAATTCTCCTGAACTGAGTACAGGCAGCACGCAAGGGACAGTCCTTACAAACAGTTCGTTTAGTAATCGCTCAAAGTTACAACGGCACTAAAAAAAAAAAAAAGTGACTTACGACTGTTTTTCACAGTGGCAACCTTTGAAGCCATCCCCATAGCCATTTGATCAAAATTCAGATGCTTGGCAACTGGTTTGCACTTATGACGGTTGCCGGGTCCCTGGGTCATGTGGTTTGCGACCTCCTGACAAGCAAAGTCAACGGGGAAGCCAGATCCACTTAACAACCGGGTAACTAACTTACCAAGTGCAGTGATTCACTTAACAACTGTGGCAAGCAAGGTTGTAGAATGGGGCAAAACTCACTTAACAAACGTTTCTCTTAACAACAAAAAATTTGGGCTGATGATTGCGGTCAAGAGTCGAGGACTACCTATAGAGGAATTTGGGCCTCTTCCACCCAGGTGTTTCTTTTGCTTTCCAGGAATATGATATGCTTGACTTGGCATGGGGGGAGTTCAAATGAGCAATGGAATCAAGCCTGGGCTGAATAATTTTGGCTCTAAGAAGGCATTTCCATAACAACTATAAGCCTGCATTGTTATCTTTAGAATGTGGCGGGTAAAATTCTAGTCAACCCTACTAGAGTGTTGAGAACTGAGCAAAGGTATGAGCAAGAAAGTTGATATTTGGTCCATTAAATAGGTATGCGCAGAAAATACGCTCTTGCTGCTGTACAGATTGACCCAGTTTGTTTACACTTTTATTTTAAAAATGGGTTTATGAAGAGCTATGAATTACCCATTACAATTCTCTGCTCAAATATGCTGTGTGTGTATAATACATTCTCCTGCAACTCTTTTTTTCTGCCATTGGAGGATGTTTAGCAGCATTCCTTGTTTCATTTGATTATTGTGGTCTCAGCATTGTTTTCCATACTGCTATAAGAAAAAGATAGCTAAAGCATATCTTCCCCTGCATTCAATCTTATCCATTTCATAGGAAAAAAACAAGGAGCCAATTTCTGGATTGTACTGGTACCTTTGTTTTATACTTTCATGCATCTTTATATGACTTTCTTAATGTTAAGTATTTTGTTTGTAATATTTTTACATACTACTAAATGTTCAAGAGTAACAGAAGTATCTTCATATGGGCAGCCAGAATCACTGCTTGAATCAGCATTATTTAGTGTACCAGTACTGTACCAGGGTGGTACCAGTAGCAAAATGGGGTAGTAGTCATGAGATTTTGTTTGTTACACATATTGCATTTTAGGATATAAAGGTTCTTCAAGGTGGCTTGCAAAATACGAAGAATATGGTAGGGACATTCAAAGTTAGCTATAAATAGCAGCATTTATTACAATTTTCAACTTCAGTAACCAGATCAATAAAACCCTTATTAAAACCCAGATACGCTTTTTAAGAAATGGAATTCTACAATGGTAGTTCTTAGTACTAGATTTGTTCTCTGAAATGATAGGTTATACTTGCAGCCAGGTAAGCTATGGTAGGCCTTGACAGGTTCATATAACTGCAAAAAGGTTTCCAAGTAACCTTATACCAAACTGCTTAAGACTTTCATTCTACGGTAACAGCTAGCAGTTGAATAGATACATTATACAGTATTATATGACTGAATTCATACATCATGTTAAATAATAGTTTATTGACGAAACTAATTGCTTGAAATGTGCCAAATGTTAAGCAATAAATTGTGCTATATTTTGTCAGCTACAGTGTCTGGATTAACAAAAACCCCATTTTTATCTTAAGATGTGTGAAAACAAAAATCAGCTGCATTTTTTGTGTTTTTATCTCCATAGACACCTTGACCTTGAAGATGGTGAGTAGCCAGCCAAAATACGAACTAATAAGAGAGGTTGGTCGTGGCAGCTATGGTGTGGTATATGAAGCAGTAGTAAGGAAAACCTCTGCACGTGTTGCAGTGAAGAAAATTCGGTGTCATGCTCCAGAGAACGTAGAACTAGCCTTGCGTGAGTTCTGGGCACTTAGTAGTATTAAAAGCCAACACCCAAATGTAATCCACTTGGAAGAATGCATATTGCAAAAAGACGGCATGGTTCAGAAGATGTCCCATGGTTCCAGCTCTTCGCTTTATTTACAGGTAAATGAAGTTGCAGACAATGAATGAAAGAAACATTGCATTAAAAGTTTAAAAAAAAAAAGGAACAGCTATTTGGTTTTCGAACAGTGAACTAGAGATTGCCATTCCGTATAAATACAGGAAAGCAAATATGTTTGCTTTTCTGTATTTGATGTAGTTTTAGATATCTCAAAAATCTTGCCACTAAACAACATTAAGCTTCAGGGAAACAACAGAGTACACCTCCACTGTAGAACATTGGGTCTTCCCAGAATATTCAATTACCGTATATACTCGAGTATAAGTCGACCCGAATATAAGCCGAGGCACCTAATTTTACACAAAAAACTGGGAAAACTTATTGACTCGAGTATAAGCCGAGGGTGGGAAATGCAGCAGCTACTGGTAAATTTCAAAAATAAAAATAATTAATTTGGGAAACGATCTCACTATCATGAAAGGTTTAATTGATTCACTAACCCAAAAGAAGAAGATGATGATGACAGCGGGAGGCAGGAGTCACTCTCTTCCCCTCCCTCG
This sequence comes from Notechis scutatus, assembly GCF_049901735.1. NCBI lineage: Eukaryota > Metazoa > Chordata > Lepidosauria > Squamata > Elapidae > Notechis > Notechis scutatus. The sequence continues at coordinate 10,992,367 of NC_142016.1, forward strand.
GAGGCCCCCTGAGTCAGGAGTCACTACCGCCAGCGCGGCCCCAGTCCCGCCGCCTCGGGAAGGGAAAGGCAAAGCGCTTTTTGCCTTTCCCTTCCCGGCTGGGGCTGTTGGGAGTCGCTGCCGCCGGAGGCCGCGACTCCACACCATTTTTTTCAGAGGGAATCTGACTCGAGTATAAGCCGAGGGGATTTTTCAGCACAAAAAATGGGCTGAAAAACTAGGCTTATACTCGAGTATATACAGTAATTGTCTCTGAGTGCTTGTTTAAGCAGAAATGTGGGTTATACATTGGGTAAAAAAAATTTGTAGCATTGTAAGGAAAAAATTGCTCCCCATGGAAAAGGTACATTAATAATCCTTTTAATAGCTTTTATGTGGGACCACTTAAAAAATCAACATTGTGGTAAGAAATAGCTTGATCAACTCCAATGAAATTTGTTTTGTTCTTTGAACTCAATTATATATTGAGATTAATAAGATCAAGAATAAAATGCCATTAAAATAATATATTAGTACTCTTCTTAAAATGCCATTAAAAAGCTTTAAGATTAATTGTCCTCCCCATCCAGTATGCTACAGAATTATGACAGTCTATGAAAACAAATTAGTTTTTTTTTATGCCAAGCAGATTGTCAAAAGAGCTGCTCAGCAAGATATATTTCATTAATAGAATATAGAAATACACTTGGGACATTTAAATTTAACTTTTAAAATTAAAAGCTAAAGCCTCCTGTTTTGTGGTTGTGCTATTTTATTGTTTTTTCAGGTTAGTCTGGTCACATTTAATTATACAAATAAAGAAATAATTGTGCTCAGTGGTTTATTAAATAAGTTTTATTACAAAGAGTTAAATTAACATTTGTGTTTATGCTCATAATGGTAATCTGTGATTTCTACCTCAAATTTATAGTTTGTAGTGTTTGTCATTTAACATATTATGCTAATTCATGGTTTGTTGAACAAGCTACCAGCCCATTATGTGATGTGTCAAATGCAAAAGACCAGGTCCACATATGATGGTCCAATTAACTTGACTTAATGATAAACAGCCTATGCATAGGAATGTTCTCAACTAAATCATTGGTACCTTCTTCAAATTAGATAAGTGTCCACAGAATTCAAAGGGGAGTTGGACTTAGTTCACTTGTGGTTATGTAGAGATTCTAGGCTGATCCTTCTTTTAACCCCACTCTCAGGGTTGGCCACTCCTTCTCCTAAATCTTGTTTGTTTTAGCTTAGCATAAATTGAACATGGACAATTATGATTTATTAAGTTATAAAGATTTGGTTTACATAACAGCCATAAACCATTTATAAGCCGTAAGGATAAATTCATATTAAGCCCAAATCAGACTAACAACATTCTGGATCAGCATAATATGTAAACATAGACTCACTTTCTGTTTTAGCCCGCATATCAGAAATGAAAGTATAGCTTGGTTTAGCTTTATAAACCACATATGAGCATATGAGAAAATGAAATGATGAAATTCATATAATTTTTCTACTGCATCATGCCATAAGCGATGTAAGAAAATCCTTATATTAAAGACCAGAAAATGTTGATCAAATGAAAAATGATATTAAATAAACATAGTTCCAAACTAAGTTCTACTTTTTTGTTTAGAAGCCAGTATTTTCCAAGATTTAGGGGGCCCTTGGACAGTCACTCATGGCTTGACTAATGTGCTTTACATTGGGATTTGAATCATGTTTGTTTAATATATACATGAAATATCTTTGTATTGTAGCTTGTAGAGACCTCCTTGAAAGGTGAAATTGCCTTTGATCCCAGAAGTGCCTACTATCTTTGGTTTGTGATGGATTTTTGTGATGGAGGTGATATGAATGAATACCTTCTATCCCGAAAGCCCAGCCGTAAGACCAACACTAGTTTTATGCTTCAGCTTAGCAGTGCTCTGGCTTTTCTGCACAAAAATCAGATCATTCACCGCGACCTCAAGCCTGACAACATCTTGATCTCTCAAAGCAGGATGGATGCTAGTGACCTGGAACCTACTTTGAAAGTAGCTGACTTTGGCCTAAGCAAGGTTTGTTCAGCATCAGGACAAAATCCCGAAGAGCCTGTGAATGTAAATAAATGTTTTCTGTCTACAGCTTGTGGCACAGACTTCTACATGGCTCCTGAAGTTTGGGAAGGTCACTACACTGCCAAAGCAGACATTTTTGCCTTGGGGATTATAATCTGGGCAATGTTAGAAAGGATCACTTTCATAGACACAGAGACAAAGAAAGAACTCTTGGGCAGTTACGTAAAACAAGGGAGTGAGATTGTACCTGTTGGAGAGGCATTGCTGGAAAATCCAAAAATGGAACTACTCATACCTGTTAAGAAAAAGAAAATGAATGCTTGCATGAAACAGCTGATTAAAGAAATGCTTGCTGCTAACCCACAAGATCGGCCAGATGCTTTTGAACTAGAACTCCGGTTAGTCAAAATTGCTTTTAAAGACAGCAGTTGGGACACGTGACTTCTGAAGTACTTTGCCTTTTTGGCAGAAATGTGTGTAACAATGGTGCAGCATTTTAAACAAGCAAAAACCAGACTAACCCACATGTTATGTGTCAGGGTTCCATGTGTTTTCCCCATTGCATTTCTCTTTATTTTTGTACGCTAAGCAAAAGGTTGCTCTTCTTGTTTCAGTATCCAAATATGTATATTCCCAAGCTACATCTGTAAAAAGCTTTCCAACTTGTCAGGAAAATTAACAAGTTAGGCAATACTTTTGCAGGAATACTTTATGGAATATTTCAAACATTCCAATTTCTTACTGTAGAATCTTGAATGCCCTTGAAGGAGAAGACTTGCATGCTGGTAATGCAAATCATCAATCAACTTTGTAGAGTAAATGTGTATATATTTATGTCACAATGGGTGATGTAACCCCTTCCAATATGGAAAAAGTATGTTCAAAATTTATAGAATTGAATGACTGTGACACATTCTTTGATGCCCCAGCCTCTGTGTCCATTCCCTTTTCTTCCCCTTAAAACAATGTGATGACACAAAATGAGGTCTACAGTATGATGCACAAGAACCTCTGATTCAAGCAATGAAGAGAAAATCTTAATTTGGAAGGTTGCATTTGTTTGGAAGGTTGTATTAAATAAGTTGATGGCTCATTCCAGTTGAGGTGCCAACACTTTGTTGTGACACATTTAGCTATGTTTTTCAAGGATAACCAAATGATCATATGATAGACCCAGAGTTACTGGTCACAGCTGTATTTTATATTTGACATTAAGTCTTATTTGAATTCAGGATTATTTTTTTTAAAGGAAGATTTTTAAAAAATATCTTCAACTATGGTTCCCTCAAGATTTAATTTGTTGTCCGGCAGAGATTTATTACCCCGCTTCCCCATGCAGTTTGGGTGAAAATTATAGAAAATTGGGCACTTTTTTCTTAACACATGTACAGAGAGTGGCATGTATAATTAGTTCAACCAGAAGCCTAAATGTTCATTCCATTACCATTGTGCCACACTGATGTGACATTACTACTATTGCCCACTGATAACTGGAGTCTGTCACTGCTAAAGTGAATCCTCCCCCCTTTTTTTCCCCCATCCGAAGCACTCAGCAAACTGCTTCTCTCCCAGGCTACTTGGTTTGCAGGTTGCAGCATCTTGTTCATACATACAGTTAAAAATAATTGAAAACCTGGTACAGTAAACAAATGAAAACTCAATTTATGAGTAAATAGGTAAATTTCATGAGAGGAAATAGTGTAGTACATGTCTTCAGTGTTGTCAGAAACATTTTATTGAACAGGTTGAAACTGTCGTGATGCCGTCAGCTACAGCACAGAAACCAGAAAGTGAACTGCCCTGTGTTTTCTTACAAGAAGCACTGTAGAAATTATGTTTTAAAATCCTTATTTGATATGCCTAGAATCTGAAAAGTAGATAAGAAAATATATTTGTTTATTCCTTAGCTGCTATGTCCATATTGAACAAGGGGACATTCAAGGGGATATATTTCTAAAACTTGAAAAATACTTTTTTTTGGTTCAATGTAGTTATCAGTGATGTAGTATCCTTTGCTTGCTAATAGGAAGTAGGTCTCACAGAATTCAGTGAGGTAAGATATGCATAGAATTATTACTTTAATAAGTATGCATATGATTGTTACTTTAATAGTAGATACAATTTTGGAAAAATTCAATTTTGTTTTTTTTTTGCTAAAATAACAAATAAATGTCACGTTAACTCAGAGATATATTTTAAGAGAATTTCAACTAGGGTAGCATATGTCTGGCTTGCAGTGCTAAATTGTTTTAGCTGAGAATCCAGGTAATGTTCGTCCTTTAACTGAGAGGATAAGACAAGGGCTTGACTTATATACATTTAGAGTATCAATGTTTCAAAGTAAAGTTCATTCTTTAAAGCACCGTTCGTGCCTTTAGAGACAAGATTGCATTGTGGTTATCCTGTGGTTAATGACATTGTATCTCCCATCAGCTGAACAGTTACATAATATTTGTGTGAAACAAAAAGAATATGAGTGCAGGATCTTGACAGTCCTTATGTATTAGAAGAACCAGCAACTCTCAACCACATATGTCATAACTAGTCTGATTACTACATACAGTTTCTTGGCACATAACAAGTCTTTCAGATTTTTGGATATATTATGTGGTGTACTTTTTAGTGCAGTGCAGAAGCTGCAAATAGAGCAAATTATATATTGCCTAGTAACACAGTTAATGTTAAAAGTGCACTTGTTTCTTATTTTTAAAAGTTGGGGAAACTTCCCTGGTCATTTTTGTTCATGGTGCTTAGTATGTTGGCATTGAATGCCAACTTGATTGTTCCATTTATTACATACTGAATAATTGTTTCTTAAAATCTCTGTGTGTGATTTTTGTTGTTGCTTGTGTTTGGTTTGCTTTCCTGTAAAATCTTTGAAACCAATTGTAGCAGTCACAGAACAATCCACCAGCATAACATAGAATAAAAAATAATTCATCAGCACTTCAAAAGAGAAAGGAATTTCAAAGCTTTCTGTTATAAATTGTAAATTTTATTTTGTTGAAAAAATTATTAAGGGGAAATTATTGTGTAATTTATTGAGTTCATGACTTTTTTAAAAAAAATAAAAATAAAAGTCCAAATTTACCCATGAATTGTAATATGATTTTTAACATTCTTATTAGCTAAATGAATTATATTTTGTTGATTTTTTCCAGGACTGTGTGGTGAAGATAGCTAGACAGCTAGATAGATAGATAGATCAACATATATTTTTTTGAGCAAGAAGTTGAGTTTGAGTAAATCTTGACATCTCTTTCATTACAGAAGCAGTTATGAAAAATGGCAATGATTCACATGGCCTATTTTAGGAGTCAATAAAAACAACATAATAGGTGGACCGTTTTGTCAATTGATCTACAGCGTGGCTTCACTCTTAATTCTCAAACATTCTTAAATACCTGTTCTTCAAGTAATGTCCTTATTCAAGCATCAACAGGCACAAAGCTTAGTCTGATTTCCTGTTCAGGTTCAGCTAGAGCAAAATAGACTCTGATAGTACTTCTCTTGGACATGCTTGGCTATAAAACATTGATGAGTAATTTTGTTCACTGTTCATTTCTGTGAAAGAAGTACACATCCTCATTTGCAACACAATTCCCAAAAATCAAGTTATATCTATGGCTTAAGAGTATATTTTAGCTGATAAAATTAGCACTCCCTGAGTGATCTGAATGGAGCTAGTACATCTCACTTTAGAAACTTGAGAGAATTTATAAATAAGTAAATTCCGTCTGTGGAACTGAAAACTAGCTTCTTGCATATCAGGTTTCAAAAATTCTTGCTTATATTGCCTCAACATATTTGCCCCTGCCCTAACGTTTGTGTGCTTATCTACACCTGTGGGAGGAGCAGCTTTGTGTAGCAGCCTGCAGAATTTCAGTGTCATATTTCCTACTTTCGATTTGTTTGTTTTCTGAGAACATTTCAAATGGTGCTCTTCCTCATTCATCAGCCAAATTCTGGTTGAAACTGCAGCATAATGATAGATGGTTGGCTGGTGCGGTTAGCTACATAATTTTTTCATAAAGGAAGCTAAACAACATCTGAGGTTTCTGCCCTTTGAACATTTTACAGACGAAAAGTCACACTGTTCGGTTCAAAATCCAGTTGAAGATACCTGCCCAATTCGTCTTTGTTAAACATACTGGGTTTGTGTTTTGAATGTTTTTAAAAGTGTACGTTTCTAAATATTTCTTGCCTGTGCTGATAGAACACCTAGCCAACCCTGGCTGGCTGCAAAAAAACCCAAACAAGATCAGACTTGGTTAGTATTGGGAAATCAGCCAGAAAATTTCAGTTTAGCATTTAAGTCTATCAAAAAATACCTAGGGTTGAAGGCTACACTAGATGGTACCATAAGAAAAATATTTTGGAAGAAGATAGACCAAACATTTCCATATTGCTACTAAAAAAAACTACAAGGAGTTTTCTGAACGAGTTTAATCTATTTTAAACAGTTTCTCCAACCTGGATGGTTCGTTTTAATCGTAGTTTGTTAATTCACAATGACATAAGTCATAAACCATGTTTATAATCACAGTAACAGGGTTCAAATTCAAACAAATAACGTTATGGCTTAAGATGGTATGTAGACAGCTTTGAAGCCTTCTGCTGAAATCTTTGTTCTATTCCTGGAGATCTTAATACATAGTTTGCTTTCCCATGCCTACTTTATAGTGCTATTGTGAGCCACAGGTTATCTTGTCACTCCTGTTTTTTTTTTAAAAAAAACATTTTCTCCACCAAGATAAACTGCAACATCGCAAAGCATTGAGAAATATTGGTATTCCTCTGAATTCTTCAGGCTGGACAACCTATAACCATGATGGTGAACCTCTGGCACGCATGCCAGAGGTGACATGCAGACCCCTCTCTGGGCATGCATGCCGTCACCAGCTACTTTTCTGGTTTCCGGTGCATGCATGCACACTGGCCATCTGGTCTTTGGTTTCTGGTGATCCAGCATGCACAAAGACCAGCTGGTTGGTGCATGCATGCACATCAGCCAGCTGGTCTTCAGTTTCCAGCATGACATGTGCACATGCATGCGTTTTGGTTTGGGCACTCGGTGCTGAAAAGTTTCGCTATCACTGACCTCTAAAATAAATAGACCAGTAACCTGACCAAATCAAATATTTTCTAGGCATGATAAAAAGAAATGTGAGGTCTTTGCTTTTCAAGATGGCATGTTAAGCAAGCTGGCTTAATGCAAAAACTGGAGGAGGAGGGAGGATTCAAAAGATGTTTTCATAATTCATGTGTTGAGCAATTCTGGCCAGAAATGTACAAGACACAGGATAATAGCAACTGGGAATTGTTGCAGTACCTTTTATACCCTCTAGGTGGCACGTTTCTCTAGAGTTTGTTTCAAGTTTTATTTTTCTCTGCTTGAAGATCTCAGCTGCATTCAATTCTATATTCTCACCTGAAAGACAAATGCAATAACAATAAGTGAATAATCAAAACAAGCACCATATCCCAGAATACTAAGAGGCACCTATTCTTAAATCTGACATTCATGCCATTTCCACAGAGCTCTTGTTGAGCAATCTTAACTTTCAGGAAAAAAAACAATGACTACATATTTGGCAAGCAGGAAATCCTGCACAGGCCCACTTCCTGAGAAAGGTTGAGTAAATGACTGGAGGGAAGCTACTTCCATAGAATTCCCTTTTTCAGAGTCATCCAACCCATGGAAAGGTTTTTTTGTATCGTTTCCATAATGGATGGATGGATTTATGGCACCTATGACAATACAGATAGTCCTCAACTTACAGCCATAATCGGGACCAGAATTTCTATTGCTAAGGAAGTAAGTTGTTAATTGAGTCATGCCTGATTTTATGACTTTTTTTTGCCACAGTTGTTAAGTGAATCATGGAATCTGGCTTCCCTCATTGACTTGACTTGTGGGAAGATAGCTGGGAAGGTTGCAAATAGCAATCATGTGACCCTGGAATACTGCAATCTATCATGAATACATGCCAGATGCCAAATGCCTGAATTTTGATCACGTGATCGTGGGCATACTACAATGGTTGTAAGCAGTGGTGGAATTCAAAATATTTTACTACTGGTTCTGTGGGTGTGGCTTGGTGGGCATGGCAGGGGAAGGATACTGCAAAATCCCCATTCCCTCCCCACCCCACTAACCTGCTTTCCAGCTCCGTTCTCCTGTGCAGGGCAACCAAAGAAGACCCAGCCAATCAGCTGGGACTCAGGAGGCGGAGAATAGATGGGGGCGGGGCCAGTCAGAGGTGGGATTTGCCGGTTCTCCGAGCTACTCAAAGTTTCCACTCCTGGTTCTCCAGAACTGGTCAGAACCTGCTGAATGCCACCTCTGGTTGTAAGTACAAGGACCAGTTGCAAGTCCCTTTACCACTGTAACTTTGAACAATCACACTAAATGAATGGTTGTAAGTCAATGGGATTATAAAGAATATGATGATAGCTGAATCTCTTTCCAACTCCCTTGCCTTTGACTCAAAGTTATACTCAAGACACAAACATAAGTTGCTACCATCAAATACGATGACCCATCAGTTTAGATTTTTTTTTTTTTAAGTATTAAACCCACTGATAGAAGACTGGGTCATTAATGGCTATATTATTTCCCTTGAATCACAAGAAACGTGTCTTAAATGACAGCTGCTCCAGATCATGGATGGAACAGGATTATTGCATCGCCCTGTTGAGGTTACCTTCCCGTAACTGACTGGTCATTGCATGCCAGAGAATGAGTTAGAATAAGCCTTAGAATAACTTGATTGTCACTTTAAATGTACACTAATCAGCATACATTAAAGTGAAATTTCATTGCATATAGCTCTCAAAGGGTCACCAACTCCAATATATACTACATAAATATGATAAATAAATAAACGAACATAATTATGCATATACCTGCATATATTATATGACACAAACAGCACATGGCGAGAAAAATGAATCTTGCGAGTTTATCAGACAGATGGCATAGGGAACAAAGCTGTTACAGAATCAGGTAGTCCTGCTAGAAATACCTCAAATGTTGGGATAGGTCAGCTGTGCTTTTATTCTATTCAAAGTTTGTTCTCTATAAGCAGCAGCATCTTTGAGCAGACTTTATTTCTGAACATTTTCCTACCTTCACACTGGAGACATGCGTATTTCTTGCTATATAATAATGCCTGGTGGGAATGAGCTGTAAGAGGGGCACAGACCATACCCTGGCTTAGCTTTACTGTCCAATTTGGAAGGCAAATCAAATGGAGAGGGAAAAAAACCAAATTCAACAGTGTTAGTTCACAACATCACTTGCTTATGGGTATGGTGCTTGGCAAGAATTCTAAGAGAAATACTATACATCATGCCATTTATCTCCAAAACTGCTGTGAAACATTGGCCGGGATAAAATTTCCTTTGTTATTATCATAAAATAAATTTGGCACCCATTCCACATTGGATTTTCCAGAGTGAGGCTATCTCTGTGCTATGACCCCTTGAATGAACCATATCATTGGGGGGGAAAGTAGTTTGATGACTAAACACACTGTCCCAAATTACTAAACTTCTTTTTAAAAAAGGAAATAAAGTTTCTAGCATTAAAAATTCCAGAGGTCATCATGAAAGTTATTCTTTGATTTCAGGAATTGACAAACTCAGAACCATCCCAAAAGAAGAGTATTTAAAATAATTTATTATGAGGCAGATACACAAGTATGTAACACAGTTAGTTTTCAACTTACGATCACAATTGAGCCTAACATTTCCATTACTAAGGAAAACAGTTGTTAAGTGAGTGGCATGCCATTTTACACCATTTTTGGCCATAGTTGTTAAGTGAATCATGCAGTCGTTAAGCAAATCTGGCTTCCCCCATTAACTTTGCTTGTTAGAGGATACCTAGGTGGGTAAGAAAACTGTTTTAATTCAGCTTCTAAATTCTTTATAGGAAAGGCAGGAAAATATGAGGACAATTTACAGAATCCGAAGGCAAGAGGTGATATTCAGCTGGTTTTGACCAGTTCTGGAGAACCGGTAGCGGACATTTTGAGTAGTTCAGAGAACCGGCAAATCCCATCTCTGACTGGCCCCGCCCCCATGTTTTCTCTGCCTTCTCTACCGTCCCAGCTGATTGGCTGGTTCTTCTTTGGTTGCCCTGCACAGGAGAATGGAGCTGGAAAGCAGGTTAGTGGGGTGGGGAGGGGAGGGGGATTTTGCAGTATATCCTTCCCTTGCCACGCCCACCAAGCCACACCCACAGAACCAATAGTAAAAAAAAATTGAATCCCACCGCTGCTGAAGACTTGCTTAAACTGTTCCCTGAAAGGATTTAGAAGGGACCAAGTCTTAAAGTTGCCAAGTTTGGACACCCCTGCTCTGCAAACTTGGCAAATCCCCAGTCCATGGACCAGCATTGGTCCACAGTATACCAGAAACCAGGAAACAAGCAAACAAAGAAACAAGTGAAGCCCCACTCACAGCATGCAGGCAACACATGAAACCATACCCCCTCAAGTCTGTGGAAAAATCTCTCTCCATGGAACCAGTCCCTGATGCCCAAAAGGTTGCGGGGCTGCTGCTCTAGAGCGTAGTTTCCCAACCTAAGCCACTTGAAGACGTGTGAACTTCAACTCCCAGAATTCCTCACTCGGTATGACTGGCGGAGGAATTCTGGGAGTTGAAGTCCGCATGTCTCAAAGTGGCCAAGGTTGAGAAACTTTGCTCTAGACTAGAGCAGGGGTGTCCAACCTTGGCAACTTTAAGACTTATGGACTTCAACTCCCAGAATTCCTCAGCCAGCTTTGCTGGCTGAGGAATTCTGGGAGTTGAAGTCCACAAGTCTTAAAGTGGCCAAGGTTGGACACCCCTGCTCTAGAGACTTGGACTTATACTTCAACCCATTCCTTAACCCCCTTTCGATGGCATGTGCAGTACTGCAAATTGTTGCTCTGTTCTGCCTTTGTTAATCTCTGCTCTTCCTAAAATAACATGGAAAAATGACTGGGAACTGAGATGATTCACATTCAAAAGAGTTCTCCGAAACAAGCTATTTAAAATTCTTGTTTACACTTCTCTGGCTGGCCACTTCAGCCCTGCGTCCTCGCTTCTAGACTTATTTTTGTTTGTTGCTGTGGAAAAGCTCATTTCCCTTTCAGTGGTTTTCTTCCTGAATTATGATTTTACAGCTTTTGCTCTGGAGAGCAGCCACCTTGAAGGAAAATATAAGTGAAGAAGATCTCAGAGGTGCCTAGATGGAGATTACACCCTGAAACATTAGGCAACAACTAATAGATAGATAGATAGATAGATAGATAGATAGATAGATTATAGATAGATAGATAGATAGATAGATGATAGATAGATAGATAGATAGATAGATAGATAGATAGATAGATAGATGAGATAGATAAATAGATAGTTTAACAGAGTTGGAAAGGATCTTGTAGGTCATCTAGTCCAGTGGCCGCCAACCAATGGGCTGGGGACCACTGGTGGTCTGCGAGTAAATTTTGGTGGTCTACAGTGAAATGCCACACCCAAAGCACACACCCCCAAAGCAATTAATCCAGGCTGTGTGGGAACACAAGGCTGCACTGCCCACATGGCCCGTGGGAACACAAGGATTGCATCGCTTGCATTGCGAACAACACAAGGTAGTGAGGGGAGGGGGGAAACGGCAGAGGGGGGAACTTGCCCAATCACCCCATGTGCCTGGCCTGACCACTGGGCTGCTTCTTTCCGCTTCTTTCTTCTTCTGCTTTTGGCTGCACGCAAGGAAAGCAGCAGAAGTCTTTCTTTCTCTCCCCCAAAGTCTGCCAGAAATGAGTCTTTGGGACCCTGCAAGTCCTCCCGCTCCAAGAGGCTGTGCCATTCTGGCAGAGTTTGGGGGAGAGAAAGAAAGACTTCTGCTGCTTCTGCTGCTTTCCTTGCACGAAGCCAAAAATCAGTCTCTCTCTCTCTCTCTCCCAGAGAAAGGAGCTGGAAACGGTATCCTGTGATCCCAAATAAAGAATCTGCAGACAGAGACCCTGGGAAAATTCCCGAGACCCTGGGGAAATCCCTAATAAAGTCTGCAGGAAAATCCCTCACACCATTTACCTACCAATCAATCATTCTTTATTTGGGATTGCAGGATACCCTCTCCCCCCCCACCCCGAGAAAGGAGCTGGAGACGGTATCCTGCAATCCCAAATAAAGAATGATTGATCGGCAGGTAAATGGGGTGGGGAATTTTCCTGCAGACTTTTTGGGGGATTTTCCCAGGGTCTCTGTTCCGCGGGATTTAAAATTATGAGTTTGGTGGTCCCTGATGTCCAAAAGGTTAGCGACCCCTGATCTAGTCCAACCCCCCACCCAAGCAGGAGACCCTACACCATTTCTGACAGATGGCAGTCCAGTCTCTTCTCGAAAGCTTCCAGTAATGAAGCTACCTGGTGAGATAGGTTGGTTGAAAGAGGGATGGACCCGAATGAGCTTCTTCATCTCCTAATGGACGTGAACCCAGGTTCCCCCTGTCCTCATCTAACATCTTAATTGCTGAACTATTCTCTGAGGGAGATGGCAGTCTCCAAATTTGATCAATAAATGTCATATTTATAAAGCTTGCATGACAATCCCATCAATCAAGGAAGAGGAGAGTCTCTGTTTTGTGACTGTGTGTTGTTGTCTAAATATTTCTCCCTGTTCTCAGCCTTACTCTTATGATCCCCCAAGTATGTTATTTTCCAAGGGGTTGGTCTCTGCTCCCCCTGTGGGATCCGTGTTGTTGCATATGGGTGGGAAAGCAAGGAAAAGCATCCTTTCCATTTCTCTAAAAAAAGAAACAACATTCTGTGCAGGAGAAGATTAGCCACAAAAATAACCCCTCGGTTTCTCTTGTGGCTTCCTGCAATTTAAATCTCCTCAGGAAAGAGTGTGACCCAAACTTCCTCTTGGCTGGATTGGCAGCGAGAATAAGGATGTCCCAGCTTTTAACTCTGTTCCTGCCAAACCAAAGATTACCTCTAAGTGTATGCGTGAGCCTGGACAGCCATTTGTCTGAAATGGTATAGACTCTCCTGCTCGAGGGGGGGGTTTGGACTAGATGACCTCCAAGGACCCTTCCACCTCTGTTATTCTACAAAAGGTCAACTGGAATGGATGCCGATCCATAAAGATTTTCTCTAATCTGGTGCTTTCTCCAATTGCATTGGATTCCTGTTCTTTCTCCTGGTAGGACAGATGTAAATGCAGACTTCTCTAAGACATGGCCGGTTTGGAGAAGGTTGTGTGTTGTGCCATCCCATTATATATGATTGTTTTTTAAGATGTCGCAAGAAGTTCTTGGTTTTGTTGCAATCAAGGACACTTCCTCATGAAATCTTTGTGTCAGTTCTGAATCAGCTCAAGCATGTCTAATCTTACCTCACTACTGTCTGCCAGCAAAATCAGTTTAAGATCTTGCTTAGCTGCAGCGTATGTAAAGTAGCAGCCAGTTTGGTTTTTCAGCTTGAAACATTGCAATTCTGCAGAGGTTGTGAACTCTCTGTTCTCCTGCTGGTGGGAACATTTGCTTCTTTCACCCCTACCTGATAGAAATTCAGCCGCCTTCTTTAAATGCAAGGAAGGATCATCCCCTCATTGCAGTTGCTTATTATTTGGGTGGGGTGGGGGTGGAAATCATCAGGCAGACACACACAACATGAATGAAAACTATATCAAGGGCAGGATATTGTCTGAATGTTATTCACTGAGCTTTCATATTGGCCAGTGGACAGAATTGACCAATATTATTCCGCACCTTTTAAGGTAAGTAGGCCTTGATATCAAAAATTACTTTGGAGGGTATGGCAGTGGCTTCATATGGTTGGGCTGATCTCCTTAGAAGTCAAAGACATCAGGTTAATTCATGACTTTCGTGGACATGGGAAGTCTTCCAATCAAGCTAGATAGCCTTCGGTCGATTGCATTTTCTAAACCAGGGGTCTTCAAACTCGACAGCTTTAAGACTTGTGGACTTCAACTCCCAGAATTCCTCCTCCAAGCATGTTAGCTCAGGAATTTTGGGAGTTGAAGTCCACAAGTCTTAAACGTGCCCAAGTTTGAAGGCCCTTGTTCTAAACTGAGCAGAGGTCAGACTAGATAGTCTGCAGTGATCCGTTCATTTCCACAACCCTGTTATTGCAGAAGAGCTTCGCAAATAGAATTTTTAAAATGTGGAGTAGTTTATCGTTCTCCAATTTGGTGTACTGGTTAAGGCACCAGGTTAGGAGAAATCATGAATTCTGGCTGCATTAGGCACAAAGCTAGCTGGGTATCCTTGGGCCAGTCACTCGTTCAGCCTTTGGATGAAGACAACGGCAAACCACTTCAAGCAATCTTGCCAAGAAAAACCCCATAAGGACTAGTCCACGCAGTGGTCAGGAGTCAACAATGAGTGGTGATATATACTGTTAGCTTATAAGCCTTTTTTTGTTCTTTGTATTGTTCCTTTTTCTTTGTGTTTTAGGTTCCCCTCCCCCCATGTTTGGGTTTTTAAAAACATCTTAAAATAGAACCAATGTATTTTTTTTTCCTTTTCCAAATTTCCAGTTGTTGAATCCCTTAGCATTAAGCCTATTTTGTTATTGAAACTTTGCCCAAAGATTTTTTCCCCCCAGGACCAGTTTTGAGAACTGAAATTCTTGTACCCCCGCCTACATCTAAGCTACATCATGCCCCATATCTAACCGTATTATTTTGGCCTTTGAGACAGGAAAGAAAAAAAATGCTACCTAGACCAGAGGTCTCCAAACTTAGCAACTTTAAGACTTGTGGACTTCAACTCCCAGAATCCATAGCTGGCTGGAAAATTCTGGGAGTTAAAGCCCACAAGTCTTAAATTGCCAAGTTTGGGGACCCCTGACCTAGGCAGTGCCTTTCTCCCTTCCTGGCAGCAAAAGAAGGAGAATAACAAATGTAATAATTAACAAAGCTGCTCCTCCTCCATGACTCTTAAAATCAGTTGCCTGAGATGGAGTTATTGGCTTTCTTGTTAAAAAAAACAGTGACCCATAACACCAAGTCCACAGTGGTCAAGATTGGGCTGTAACCTGATTCTAGTTCAATTCTGGGCAAAGTAAAAAAACAAAAACCCTTCAAAAACTGCCAGTTTTCAGCATGAGAGGATGGGATTTCCTGGCGTCTGGATTGTGTTGTTTTCTCATGGAAGATGAATGTCTTCCCACATTCATCCTCCATAATCTCCATCGACACATTGGGCTGTTTTGGGGTAGTGTGTGACTTACAACCTTTTGTTTTGGGACTGTTCAAAGTTATAAAGGCACTGAAATAAGTGACTTACACTGTTAAAAAGTTCCTCCCGCTTAGAAAGATGGCAGTATCTTCATCGAATTGTGATCCAAATTTGGGCCATTGGAAACCATGTGTATATATATGATGACTGCAGAATCTGGGGGAATCGTGTGACCACCGTTTGCGACTTTTCCAGCTGACTTCTGACAAGCAGAGTCAATGGGGGAAGCTGGATTTGCTTAACAACCATATGATTCACTTAACAGCTATGGCCAAAAAATTTGCTAACAACAGGCGTGACTTGCTTAAAAGCCACTTTGCTTAGCAATGCAGATTCTGGTCCCAATTGTGGTTGTACGTCGGGTGCTGCCTGAGTTGTCTTCTGAATATGGGCATCTTTGTCAGGAGTGGGGTTGGTGGTACCATGTGTCACTCTTTTGAAGCGGAGCTAGTTAGGAAACAAACTCCAGGAGAACGACTGGGACTCTTCCTTATTGAGATATAGCATCTTGAAATCCTGACTGTGTTGTCCCCTCCCTGCTTCTTACATCCCAGGGAATTAGGGTGGAATCAGACCGATTTCCCAATTTCATTATCTGTATTTTTTATTCATTGATCTGGTTTGATTTGTATAGCCACCCATGTCTCATGGATGGACAACACAGAATTAAAACAATCATGCCAACCCCCCTAACCAACAAAATACAGATGTCAACAAAAACTGCAACCCTATTAAAATTGAAACCAGATTAAAGACACATAAAACATAATCAGTAGGCAAATACAAGCCACACATCAATCCAAATAATCTCACAGGGTTGTTGTGGGGAAAATAGGAAGAGAGGAGTATTACAAAGGTTCACCGCCTTGAGTTATTTATAACAAAACAAGGCAGGGAATAAATAAATAAATAAATAAATAGTAAGTAAACAAGTAAGGTAAAGTAAGGTAAGGTAAGGTAAGTAGATAAGGTTCTCCAAAGTCTTTGGCTAGTTACATCATGGCAATTTGTCCGCCTGCCCAGAGGTGGTATTCAGCAGGTTCTGACCAGTTCTGGAGAACCAGTAGCGGAAATTTTGAGTAGTTAGGAGAACCAGCAAATCCCGCCTCTGACTCTGACACTGTCCCCATCTATTCTCTGCCTCCCTCGCGAGTCCCAACTGATCGGCTGGGTCTTATTTGGTTGCCCTGCACAGGAAAACGGAGCTGGAAAGCAGGTTAGTGGGGTGGGGAGGGAATGGGGATTTTGCAGTAACCTTCTCCTGCCACTCCCACCAAGCCATGCCCACAGAACTGATAATAAAAAAAATTGAATCCCACCACTGAGCCTGCCCCATAGTGATTCCATTGGATAACTCACTCAAGATAACCATATGTTCAGCAGTGGGGTGCTGGATCAGATTCATTTTATGCGCTCTGTCATTGGTTGACTGTAGAGTCCTTGGGGACGGGGTTTAATCACAATCAGAACCAGCATGAATTGACGTATCTCTTGATTTGGGGTGAGTGAAAGTGCCTTTAATCAACTACAGCCACCTTTCCTTGAGAATAAATCCTACTGGCTTCCTTGAATTACAAGATGGTTTCTCAAACTTGGCAACTTTAAGATTCAATTCCCATAATACCCCAACCAGCATGCTCCCTGGGGAATGATGGGAGTTGAAGTCCACAATCTTACATTGCTACAGTTGAGAAACCCTAATCAAGGTTAAGAATATGGTGCCATGAATGATGTAATTTGGAGCTTTCAAGTTGAGACTTGGTGTTGTGTATTTCATTTTCAAAATAATGAGGATCTGACTTCTGCAAGGATCCTGATGAGCTCCTGATCGCTCCTGAAGATAGAATTTAACAAGAGTGGCAGACAGGTGTATTACAATCAGTAACCTAACAATAGCAGCTAGAAAAACAACTCTTGCAGGATATGCCGTTCCATCCTCCAAGGGTTTCCTTGTTTTTTTTAACTGGTAAACTACGTTCCATAGCTGCTGTTAATATTTTCTTTTATTACCCTTAAGGACAAAGGCAAGCTTTTTCTTTTCTTGCAAATTTATAGCTGTCCAAGATCCCACTTGGTCTCCATTTCTATGGCCACCATCTGGAATTAGCCTGCAAAATGAATGATTTTGCTATCTTCAGAATATGTCACTAACGAATATGCATACAGCTGTCTTCAGAATTGTTGGAAGAAATATCCTTCTGGATTCAGGTCCAAGTGGGGAAGAAAGACACTGGAAACATGGTGACTGCTTGGAAAGATGGTTTAATGGTGGACAGGATCACATGCCTTGGGTGAAGAAAGAAGGAAGGGGTGAGATGCTGAAAATGCCTGGGTTTTATACCCTCTGTTGGGATTTGAATTTGAGCTTGTATTCTGATTGGTTGTCAGACTCCCATGGGGCCAGATTCAGGGGCAACTCTGTAGGCTGTCCTGAGTCCCAGGCTTGGTTGAGCCTTGCTGGATGATGATGTAATGAAAGGGCTGTGGGCAATTCCTATTATAGCTTTACCTGGAGTAGATCTTTGTTATGTAAAATAGACTGGCCTAGGCCAGAGTAATGGCCCATTAGCAAAGGTGAGTTTCTGCTCCTGAGTGTCTACTCTTTTTAGGGGGAAATATTCTGCCTTTTTAGTATATCCTAAAATATTTCATTTTCCTAGGAGACGGGTGGATTTTAACTTCCAACAGAATTGAAGAGCCAAGGCAGGCTGCTCTTATTATTCCCATATTGCACACTGGGAGACTGAGATCATTAAATAAATTCTTGGCTGTACCGAGCTGATGGCATGGCCACCAGTATTTAACCAAATTCTCAAAACTTGCGTGTACCTTATAAGTGCAGTAAAATACAAAATCAATACCCATCCACATGTTTCCTTATAAAGAAACTCATTTTAAGGTCTGTGTTCCGCTGTTCCAGAGAGCACAAGGTGAATTCTTTGGCAAAACAATATGAAAAGCACTGGGCAAAGAGGGGTCAAAAGCAGACTGAAGGAACAACGTGGTTCAGAAGGGGTTAAGACCGAAGAGGGTGTGGATTAGCGTTTTCCTGCCTTGACAGCCTGTATATACAGCACACAGACCAGCTGCCGGCTGGCCGCACGCCGCCGCCGTTCACTTCCCTTACTTGCCCGAAGAATCTTCTGGTGCTCGGATGTTATTGAAGATGCTGCCATGCTTTTAAAAAGGAGCAGAAGGTGAGTCCATAAACAGACCTGCTTACCAGCATATTGGGTGACTGCCAGATTAGAGAACCAGCTGTTCAGGAATTGGCCTTCCTTGGCTTTGCTAATGATCTTACTGACTACGAATTCTCTTCCACTTCATTTGAATTACGGTAGACCAGCCAAACCTTGGGAGTTTTAAGATGTGTGGACTTCAACTCCCAGAATTCCCAGCCAGCTGTGCAGGAGGGGAATTCTGGGAGTTGAGGTCCACACGTCTAGAAAGTTGGCAAAGTTGAGAAACCCTGGGATAAACTATCTAGTTCAGGGGTGTCCAACCTTGGCAACTTTAAGACTTGTGGACTTCAACTCCCAGAATTCCTCAGCCAGCAAAGCTGGCTGAGGAATTCTGGGAGTTGAAGTCCACAAGTCTTAAAGTTGCCAAGGTTGGACACCCCTGATCTAGTTAGATTCAAAGGAATCAACTGTCCATTCAGGTTCAGGCTCTGTGTGTGCATTTTAGTGCTTAATTGTGGTGGGGAGGAAAAAAAACCTCTTTATTGGTTATATATCCATCCAGGCTTACAAGGTGAAAATGTGGCTGGCAGCTTTATATCTTGGTGTGTTTTGTGAACTTAATCCATCTGTTTCAGAATCTGGTGTAAACCCCAAGCAGTTGTTTTAATCCCAGAAGCAAAAGGTGATGGCTAGAGTCAGACATGACTATCAGGGGGAATATTTACATTTTTTTTGCCCATTTTATCTGCTATTTTTGTACAATATTATGTATTCATTCACCCAGTTTTGGCTGACAGAAATTTAGGCAGACTGGATCCTAATCTTGTCAACCTTAAGATAAGCTTTTTTTCAAAGTGGACTTCAGAGGACCGCTATCCTAACAAATCCATCAAATCCATAGCATAACTGTCCACAACCTTGCAGGTCTCACAGCTGCCCTGGATTATAATATCCATCATCCTTAAAGACAGTGAAGTGTGATGGATGCTGTAGTCCAGTGAAGGGGAAGCACGCCTGAGGATCAAATGCTAATCCACACATCCAAAAGGCAATGGTTTGGGGTAGATAACGCCCCCCCCCCAAACCACACAAGATTCTTGTCGGAGAGCCAACTCTTGAGACCATGGTGATATGTTTCCTCTGGCGAGCAAGTGGCAACTCAAAATAAGCCTGTGGAGGAGTCTCTTGTGGCTGGTGTGGTGTTTGGCTTCTGGGCATATGTATCCCATTTGGTGAGGTCTGTACTTAAACCTCCAAATTTGGAGGGTGTGGCCCAGAGTGGAAGGAGACTGCTAGCACCAGGCAGGCTTATTTATAGTTGTGAATTCAAGAGGCAAAAGTTCAGTAGAAATTTGTTCTGTAACCTTGTTTTTGTAAATCCTCTTCCTCAGATCCACGGGTCTTAGGGAAAGCTGGCTTCTTGGGGAGGGGAGTCATGACATGGGCCTCTTTTGAAGCCCTTCCACCTCTTACGTGATAGCACGATGACCAGGTCTCATGAGAAATTGTGGTCACCGTGGCTTCTTGATACCTACTGCTAAATAACATAAGAATTCAGTGATGGTTTTAATTTGGGAGGAAGGGGTATTTTCATGGTGTTCCTCTTAGCTGTTGGTGAGCCAAGGTCCAAGAAAGATTGAGCAAGTGAGCCAAGCTGCCTTTTTGATTAGGTTCAAAACTCTCTTTGGACAGGAGTACCTCATCAGGGCATGTCTAGTTCCCCAAGGAGAGGCTCTGGTTTGTCCCCACAACTGCCAGCAAACAATGTTTGATTAGGTCCATAACGCTTGAGATATGATGTTATTCCAGAAGTTTGCAGAGTAGATGGCTTCAGATGTTTTTGGTGCACCAGAAACAAACCCCTTCCTATTTGTGCAGGTCAAGCATTAGTTGTGCACCAGGCCAAGTGTTCCCAGAAGACTGTACAACCATGTCGTAACCTCTTCGGAGGGGGTGGAAGGCTTCTGAGACGCTCATGTGAGCCTGTTTGCCAAGCAGAAATAGCAAATGTTGAGTCTAAGACATCCTGCCTTCAAACAAGGCTGAATGTCTTGAAGACTTAAGAAAAAAATATTGCAAAAGTCCTCGAGGGCCAAACAGAAGTGAAACAATTTATGCAATCCATCAACAATAGATTAATGCTTTAAAAAAAAAACAAATTACAAAATACAACAAAAACCTAACCAAAATATAAAGTATACTGTCATTACAGTAAACAGTTACAATTCATTTTATAATTGTCTCATGCAAACATTTTGCAATTAGGTATCTATGCATGAGTGTGTGCTTGTATATGGGTGTGTATATAATAATAATAGATAGAATGTATTATTACAGGGGTACAGGTAGTCCTCGACTTACAACTTTTCGTTTAATGCAGTGGTTGCCAACCGGGGACCACTGGTGGTCCATGAGAAAATTTTGGTGGTCCGCAGAGAAATGTCCCCCCCAAAGCAATTAATCCAGGCTGCACGGGAACACAAGGCTGCGCCATGCACATGGCCTGCCCACCTGCTGGCCCCCAACCTTTGGCCGAGCGCAAACCTTACCTTGAGTAGAGCCACGCGAGCTGGAACTGGAAGGCAAGATCAGTGGCGGGCTGGGGTGAGATGCTACTGGTTCTGCCCAGTTCTAAAGAACCGGTAGCTCTGAAGAGCAGCAGACACTGAACTGGTTCTGTGTTTGCTGCTGTTTGGCCGGCCCACCTGCCCGCCCGAGCTCTTACCTGTCCTTTATTTCCTGCTTTTTCAACCTCAGCTGCTTTGGGTGGCACAGCTGTGGTTGAAAAAGCAGGAAAAATTAGGCTTTTCAAATGCTGCACACCTGCGCACAACACTTTTCAGCTGTCTGGGCAGCACAGCCTAAGGTTTTTTTACATGCGCGCACAGCAAAACGTACTCACCAAACCAGTAGTAACACTGGTTCAATCCCACCCCTGATGTCGAGGGAGGGAAATCCGGCCCGGGGTGGCTTGCTGATGTTGGTAGGAAAGTCGGTCTCATATTCCAGAGCTGCAGTAGTCACAAAACTGGTCCATGACAGGCCGGTGCACCTGGGTGGAGGAGCAGCTGCTCCAGGATGACCAAAGGGCCAGTCCTGTAACTACTGCAGCTCTGGAATATGGGACCGACTTTTCCACCAACTCAGCAAGCCACCATGCAGTCAACATTCATATTAGTGGTCTGCGGGATTTAAAATTATGAGTTTGGTGGTCTCTGAGGTCCAAAAGGTTGGTGGCCGCTGGTTTAGTGGCCGTTCAAAGTTACAACAACACTGAAAAAAGTGACTTGTGACCGTTTTTCACACTTACAACGATTGCAGCATTCCCAACGGTCACCTGATCAAAATTCAGACCCTTGACAATTGACTCATATTTACGACCGTTGCAGTGTATGTGGTCACCTTTTGTGACCTTCTCACAAGCAAAATCAATGGGGAAGCCCAGTTAAACAATCATGTTATTAACTTAACTACTGCTGGGATTCACTTAACGACTGTGGCCAGAAAGGTTGTAAAGTAGGTCAAAGTTAACTTAACTGCTTAGCAAGAGAAATTTTGGGCTCCATTATGGTCGCAAGTCAAGGAGCAGGGTAGATGTTGCTGCCTAATTGTACTGAACATCAGTTCCCATTGGCCATGTTGTCATTTCAGAGATACATCACAGGTGAGACAAAATATTACTCTCTTTGATCAGAATAATAATATGGGAACCCTTTTATGTTTCTTATGAGAAAAGATGAAGCTACGCCTCATATGAGTTATGTTTTCAGTCATCTTTCATCTTTAGGGAACATGGAAAGATACTAAAAGATTTACAGCTTTGGGACTGTCAACTTATTTCTAGTGTTGGAAGGATAATATCGTTTTCTGGGTTCAGTTTCAAGTGGGGAAGAAAGACACTGGAAACATGGAGGCTGTTTGGAAAGATGGTTTAATGGTGGACAGGACCACATGGCTTTGGAGCTCCAGAGTGAAAAGGACGATCACGGGCTTCAAGATGTTGGGTGAAGGAAAAGAAGGAGCAAGATGCTGAGAATGCAATTGTTTTATACCCTCTGTTGGGCCCCACCTTAGTGTTTCCTGTTCCTGTGCAAGAAATGTATCCCATTGGCTGTCAGACTCCCAGGGGTGGGGCTCTTAGCTGGACCATATGGCTTCACCTGAGTGCTGGCTGATGCAATGTTCCCAGGTCAGGCGGTGAGATGGGTAGAGGCCTTTGTTATGTAGAATACTGTGGTCCTGCCTTAATGGCCTGCCCATTAACAAAGGTGGGGGGTGAGCTTCTGCCTCTCTGAGTTTCTACTTCCCTTTTAGGGGAAGTATTCTGCCTTTTTAATATTTCCTAGGATATTTCATTTTTCTAGGAGAGGGGTGGGTTGCTAACTTCCTACACTAGCCTAGAATTCTCTCTCTCTCTCTCTCTCTCTCTCTCTCTCTCTCTCTCTCATAGTATTTATT
Source organism: Notechis scutatus (assembly GCF_049901735.1). Taxonomy (NCBI): domain Eukaryota; kingdom Metazoa; phylum Chordata; class Lepidosauria; order Squamata; family Elapidae; genus Notechis; species Notechis scutatus. Next base: position 11,015,322 of record NC_142016.1, read on the forward strand.
TATTTATTTATTTATTTTGGGCTGAGGCTGAAGGGGAAGGGAGAGACAGAGCTTAAGAAAGTCAATATAGAACAGACAGTGCAGGAAATGGCTCCTTTGTTTTTCAGCCCAGACGGAGGGGGCAGTGGGTTCAGCATGTGGCTTCTGCTTGACTGGTTAGGAACAAGTGAAGAAACACAGTTGTGCAATTACCGAAATTTAACTTGGGCATCTCAAGCAGCTGGTTAGGTGCTCCATCCTGCTCCAGTGGCTGTGCTGAAAAATACAAGAGCATTGGCGATTCCGTATCAAGACCGAATGGCACCGTGATTAGTGCTATTATATAGGGAGGATTTTATTGGAGTTCCATTCTGCTTTTATTACTTTAGAAGTAATTCGAAGTGGTGAACATACATAATACTTCTCCCTCCCCCTGTATTCCCCATAACAACAACCCTATGGGGTGGATTAGGTTGAGAGAGAGAGAGTGCTTGGCCCAAAGTCACCCAGCCAACTTTCATGCTTAAGGCAGGACTACAGCTCACAGTCTCCTAGTTTCTAGGCCAGCGCCTTCACAACCACTATTTGTCTGAATTGGTATAGTAAGGTGACCAACCGTCCTCCTTTAGCGGGGGACAGTCCTCCTTTTGTAAGTTCTGTCCTCTCTCGAAAAGTATCCTCCTACATGTCCTCCTTTTTGATATTTGAAGACTAATCTGTAAATCTCCATATTTGATCGATGCCGAGCAGATCCGTTGTGTGTGATGTGACATATTTGTATTTGACGTGATGATTTGTCAAGGTTCGGTACAGTGCAGCGAGACACGATTATGAGATGCATGCACTCCACCCAGGAGAATTGTTTGGAGAGAGTGCGCCATGCGCAAGTGGCTTAGTTTTTTTTCTTCAATTTATTTATGTCCTCCTTTTCATTGTATAAAAAGTTGGTCACCTTAGGTATAGGGTTTTCTGCCTAGGCAGGGGTTGGACTTGAAGACCTCCAAGGTCTCTTCCAACTCTATTATTCTATTTTTTTCCCAAAGTCAAATGGTTCTGGGTTACAAGATGCTAGGTATTGGGTGTGACTCCAGTTTAGAGATCTATTGGCTCCTGTGGAATTAGATGGCCTTTTTGACACCATTTGCTTCTCCCTTAGTATATAAATAACTACCTGCAAATCTCAATGAAGGGCAGAAGTGGGTACAGAACCTATTGAGCGCAATGGCACTCTCTGACATATCAGCCACTTTTTTGATTTGCCATCTTTCCCATTTTTAAATTTCTGTACATGAGAGCAGGCCCATTAACAAGAAGATCCGTGACAGGTATGGGAAGAAGTTGTTGAAAATCTTATAGGGGAGCATTTTTTTTTTAAGGACCTACGGCCCATCACTGTAACAATTCCATCGACTGTCTTCCTGTATCTGCAAATGATTAACTAGAGAATAATTGGAGAGGAAAGCAAAGTCTTAGCAATTTTTCATTGCAACCTTATTCGTTTGGTGTTCATTTACTCTTTAAAATTAGCAAGGGTGAATGGCTGGGGAACTAGAAAGAACCCGAAGAGGCAAAGGCCACAATAATTTTTACTGAATTGCATCAGCATTGTGCAATTATCTTCTCCAACCTGATATCTCCAGATCAGGGGTCTCCAACCTTGGCCACTTTAAGCCTGGAGGACTTCAACTCCCAGAATTCCCCAGCTGGCTGGGCAATTCTGGGAGTTGAAGTCCACTAGGCTTAAAGTTGCCAAGGTTGGAGATCCCTGCTCCAGGTGAGCTAGGATTACAGGATTCCCAACGAGAGGGACCTGTAGCTCTTGGAGCTATACTTCTGATACCTGTGCAAGCTTCAGATTGGAGAAGACTAGCCTACCGTAGACATCCTCATTTGTTGAAGAAGCAAAAACTAAATCTGGTCTATGGAATTCTCTATTCATGTTACTGCAAGATTCCTACCACTAGTCAAGGTTGGGATATAGGTGTAGTCAGAGGTATATCAAGAACAAAAGACTGTATCATATCTACTTTTGTGGAAAAACCATGGGGTCAGGAAACCCTAAACGTGAACAGGAAGACATTTCTGCTCAGCCAAACTCAGTGGGCACATCCTGAATGGATCTTCCCAGGTAGATTATTTCCATCGTGTCATTCTGATTGGTTAAAACACAAAGGATTCACGATTCAGATCTCAGAAACTCACTGCGTTCTGTCTATCTGGCTACACTTCTGCAAGCAGCTTTGAAACCGAATGGTAGAATTCCTCCAATGGTCATGCTGGATTCCAGCACACTCTGCCTATCGGATCCTATCAGTAATCTACCATTTTTCACCCATTCTGGGCCCTCCCAGCCTTTTCCAAGATCTTTCCCAGGATAGCCTCTCCAGATGTTCATAAACTCAAACTCTCACCAGCCTCAGTCAAGCATTGCCAAGAATGAGAGTAACATCTTGTGGGAAGCCCCCCACCCCCACCCCCCCAAGAATGAAATATTTTGTGGAATATTAAAAGGGCAGAGTATTAATTATCCCTAAATGAGAAATAGAGAAACATGATTTTTTAGAGGCAGGAAGCAGCCCCCACTTTTTCTCAATAGCCCCAGGTAAGGGCCTGGAAGATGATGATCATTCATTGGCTAAAAATGCATTTCTTTCCTGAGGGACTGACCCCTTTAGTACTGACTGATAACTACCCCTCCCCATGGAAACAGGCAATAGACCACAAGCTGGGCTCTTATGGGCTCTCACCAGTATTCTTAATGTCCCTAGGCTTTGACCAAGCAAAGCAAGTAGTAATCCATAGAATGAAGGACATGGAGTTCCAAGAAGAACTAAATAGGTTGGCTCGCTACAGCGGGGACAGAATTAAACAGGGAGTGTGGGAGTCAGCAAGATATCTAAATGATCTGATCTTCCCAAAACAAAGAATAGCATTCTTCAGAGCCAGATTTAATATTCTCCCATCAGCATTCCTTCAGGGCAGGTATAAGAAAACACCAATAGCAGAACAGGTATGTATGTGTGGTAAAGGAGAAGCTGGAGATATCTCACATGTTTTATTGTACTGTGAGTTTTACAGAGTATATAGGTCATTGTATATTCTCCCCTTACTAGAGAGATTGCCAGGGAGGGCAGACAATTTTGATGTAGACTTTCTCCTCCAGGATTCAAACCCAGCTATTACGGGTGCAGTGGCAAAATTCTGTGTTGCTGCAATGTCTACTAGAAAAAAAATGGGTTACAGAATTATAGCTGTCAATTTGTGACAATTTTTGGAGATAGAACAAACTTTGGAAAATGATATTTACACACATACTTATTGGCTCTCCACTCATATAAACCAGGGAGTAACCCTAACTGTTTGAGAACATGTATTTTCTTAACAGATGTTTTTATCCACTATTAATGTATTATAATGTGTCAGTATTTTTTTTAATATATATTGTAAATAGTGATGTCTATTGTTGGTTTAAGACCGTAATAAAGTTCTATTCTATTCTTAATAGCCCACAGCAGAAGCCAGCACTTAAAGAGATAAAGAGCTAATTGAAAGAAGTCGACTATCTAGATGGCTCTATTCATAAGCAAAGCAAATACCGCAGGCAGAAATCCATTCAAGACAGGATATTTTGAAACTGCTTGCAGCAAAGTTTTACTGCTAACAAAAGCAAAGTGATAGGATTAGAAGTAGTCCCTCACCCAAGATCCAACATAGGACGAAAGCCATTAGGAATTGCCTAACACCCTTTCAGAACACAAATCCCTTCGTTACACGACCCCCCCCAGAGCAGTCCAAACTTCACCTGGCAGCTCAGGTAAACAATAAGCCAGAGGTTGACCAAATAAGCTCAGACAAACACCTATGAATTTGCATTGCCTCTTTTGCCTATAGAGCCAGCTATGACCACTACATGACCCCATAGGAATCTGACAACAGCCAATGGAATATCGAAAGGACATGTTCTTGCACAAGAAAGTGGTGTGGTGGAGCTCTCACCTCACAATCAGGGGACTGTGAGTTCGATCCTAGGTGGAGGCAAATATTTCTCTCTCTGGGCACACGGAGAATATATCTGCTGAACAAAACTCCACATTGGCCACAGGAAGGACATCTGGCCAGTAAACATGATGATGATGATGATGATGATGATGATGATGATGATGATGATCTTGCACAGGAACAGGAAGCTCAAATACAAAGCCCAAAGAAGGTATAAAAACCCACCCACTCTCAACTCCATTTTGTCAGCTGCCCAGAATGATATGTGGTTGGTGGTTCTGCCCAGTGGTGGTATGCTACTGGTTCACCCTGGTTCACCTGAAAAAAGCCTCCCACAATCAGTTGAGAGGAGGAAAAAAGACAAGGACCAGCTAAGAGGAGAAAGAAAAGAACAGGGCAGGATCGTCCTTCCTACCCGCCCCTGCGCTTTTCTCTTCTTTATCCCCTCAGCTGGTGTGTGGAAAGCTGCACGGGCGTGCTAGGTGTGTCGATCACCAAACCAGTAGTGGAACAGGTGGGATCCCACTGCTGGTTCTGCTTCATCAATAAAGGGAAAACCTCTCTTTGCCATCAGCCTCCAGTCTTCATTTTATTTCCAGTGCATTTCTCCCAGCTTGGAACTGAACAAGGTGGATATTTCTTCCAACAATTTAAAAAGTGACGAGTTCTCTGTGCCCACTTTTTCCCCCAGATTAAAAAGCCAGGCATCCGTTTCTAAAGCATTGCTGGGCATTGCCCTGTGAAGAGGAAGCAGGCGTGGTGGCCCACCTCAGACCAATCCTCTTTTAGGAACTGAGATTTGCTTCGAATGGCACGAAACAGAAAGGAAGTCCATAACACCCAGTCTGGCTTTTCTAACCTCCCACTGTCTCAATCTTCCTGCCTCAGACTTGGCTACTTCCATACAACCAGTTGCCTGGAGCAAGGTAGAACAGCTTTTGTGCTGTGGAGTTTGCTTTGTTCTGGGAATGGCTGAGCCTACAAAGATAAGGCTGGTAGTTCCTCTTTTTTTCCTGCTTGGCTTCCTCTGTAAACCTCTGTATGAAACCCTGGAACTCATTTGGTATCCCACCCAGCAAGCTTCTTCTTTTGAAATGAATCTATCTGGAGCATCCAGGGGAGACATGATAACAGTCTTCCAATATTTGAGGGGCTGCCACAGAGAGGAAGGGGATCATGCTATTTTCCAAGGCACCCGAAGGCCAGACAAGGAATAATGGATGGAAACTGAACAAGGAGAGATTCAATCTGGAAATAAGAAGAAACTTTCTGACAGTGAGAACAATCCACCAATGGAACAGCTTGCCTTCTGAAGTTGTGGGAGCGCCATCACTTGAGACCTTCAAGAAGAGATTGGACTCCCATCTGTCAGAAATGGTGTAGGGTCTCCTGCTTGGGCAGGGGGTTGGACTAGATGATCTACAAGGTCCCTTCCAACTCTGATTATCTGTTTATCTTTTAGCCCTGTAGAGCATATTTAAACATGCTGGAATAAATATGTGTTTTAAACAAAGCACCTGGTATTTTAATGTTGGAGCATAACAATTAAATATTTCCTTTCTTTATCCAGGGCCAAGACTTTGGCTGAATCTAAGTGATATGGCCTGACTAAGTGAAATTTGCCAGGAATTGCATGGAATAACTTGGTGGGTTAGTCACTGATGGGAGCCACAGAGATGACCTTGGAGAAAGGATTCGGAAATTGTTCCAACAGCAGAAAGTGCTAAAATATGCTTTGAGCCAAGGAAACTATTACCATAGGAAGAGTCTTAGTCTGGCCCCTCCTTTAATCCTTGTGGTATAAGATGGGAAAACATGGGCAGGCTTATAAAATACTGTTACTTTGCAACATCTTATCTTAATAATTAACTATAATCATCCTGAGGATTCTGTTAATCTGGCCAGCCTTGAAGACAGTCATACAGTGGTGGATCTGCCCTTCAATTCTTGTAAACAATTGACTATATTTAATGTAGCAGAAAGGGAAAAATTCATTCATTCATTCTTGCATCTTCAAGTCAGTTTTGACTTCTGGTGACTGAACAAGTCCTTACACTTTACTTGGCAGGATTTTTGGAAGTGATTTGCCCTTGCCTTCTTCCTAGGACTGAGAAAGAAGGCCTGGGCACAAGGTCATCCAGCCAATTTTGTGCCAAAGATGGGTCTAGAATTAACAATTGCACCAAAACTGGCTAAATGTATGTCATCCGATATGATTGATGTTAAATGAAATCAAATTTAGTTTTTGTCCAGGCCTGCTTACTTTTTGGAGTAAGTTTCTCCCAGGCCTGCTGACACAGGAAACTCACAGTTACAAAACTTAATATATAGTCATCCAGTCTTTGCTTAAAAATATCTGATGAACCAAAATACTGTTTTCTAAGGCAGCCTGTTCATGACTGAATCAAGAGCTCTATCTCATGATGAGCTGAAATCCCCTTATCATTTATTCATGCTGGTCAGGAATTATGGAACTTAAATCACAAAAGTTGTAGTTAAAGAAGATTATCCTTAGTAGGGACATTCAGAAAATCATAGAACAAAGTCGGAATTACTTTGGAGTAAGACTTTTTACAAGTTGGCATTGTTGCAGCCAATCCATTTTGAGCCGGAACATTGGAGTTTCCCAAATGGTAGGTCAACGCTTGAACTTCATTTTAAAAAAAATAAATCAAAATATTAATCACTGCTGATTCATTGTGTCTGTATTTCCTGAAAATTCTCATCATTCAAGAATCTTAATGTGATAAGAAATACCATTCTGTATCTGCATTATCTCATTAATCTTCTTTTCTGTTTCTAGGACCATCGTGGAGTGGCGTGCATCCAACGGTGTTCTCTCTTCAGAGAAAGATTTCACTCTTCATTGGGAGCATGACTGAATTCCAATAAACGGAAACAAATAAGCAAGTAAAGTGGTTTCCAGCATTGCAGAAGAGATTACGGAAGAGTAGCTAAAGCTTCATGTAGGACAACCGTATACCTTTTCTCCAAGGTGTGGTGTTGGGCAAAATTCTGCTAATTCTTTTAACCTGTTACCCAAAACAACCTGGTTTTGGGGATTGCGCGATATCTGAAACCGTGGATACAGCATGAGGCCTCTTTCTCCAGGAGATGGACTTTCCCCTCTGGGCCTGCTCACACGAGGGCCTGACTACTTGCGTAAGCAGCTGGAGATGAGCAGTGGTGGGCGGACGCCAAGTGCCGTAGAGAGGCTGGAAGCTGACAAAGCCAAATACGTCAAATCCCGGCAAGTGATCAACAGCCGCCAAGAGCCCATTCTGCTCAGCCACACTCCCCAGTCTTCCCCGTGCTGCAGGAGACCCCTAACCCTCCACCAGCGGAGTGAATTTCCTCACGGCTTGACAGCAGACCAAGATGGCCTCCGACCCAAGAAGCAGCCCCCTTCTCCTCAGTCCCCCATAGCGCGGCGAGGGGGCAGCAGGCGCCTACTGAGGCCTGACTCACTTGTCATCTACCGGCAAAAACGCGACTGTCCTCTGGTCAACAAGGAGAACAGCAAAGGGTACAACCTAATGAAGTGGCTGTTTCAGGGTCCGCTGAGAGATGGACCTCATAACTGTTCTTCTTCAAGGAGTCTCTTAGGAGATGGACATCTGGAAGAGACCCAAGAAGAGAACTCCATGGTTTGGGTACCTGCAGAGAAGGAGGACGCAAGGACTGCACATTCGGTGGACAAGTTAGATGGATTCATGGGTTGTGAGTCTGAGCCGAGTCCAAAAACCCAGGCCAGCTCTCAGCTCCGTGTTGACCAACCCTTTCCTTCCTCTGGCCATTGCCAAACAGGAGCCAAGAAAGAGCTGACTCTGAGTTATTCTCTTCCTCTTTCAGAGAAAGAACGATTCTTTAACTACTGTGGCTTGGACCACAATTTAGTAGAGGTGCTCGGAATTGAACGCTTCAAACCAGGCAGCTGGGAAGCCGGTTCCTTCTGCATCGGATCAGCTAGTTCAGAACATGATGGCCTTTCCTACAATGGGGAGCCCTTGTCTGCTGAAGACCCAAGTGACAAGCTGCCTGCATCGGTCTCTGTCGTTGAGCGAAACGCCCGTGTCATTAAATGGCTTTACAGCTGCCAGAAGGCCCAAACAAGGTCCAAAGAATCCACCGTATGAACTCATCAAGTTCTGGGGTCCAAGGCTCTCCCTTGATCCCAAGTGAGGGGAAGTCCTGCTTTGGAGGGGAGGCAGTGGTGGGATTCAAAACTTTTTACAACTGGTTCTGTGGGCGTGGCTTGGTAGGCGTGGTGTGGCTTGGTGGGCGTGGCTTGGTGGGCGTGGCAGGAGAACGATACTGTAAAATCTCCATTCCCTCCCCACCCCACTAACCTGCTTTCCAGCTCTGTTCTCCTGTGCAGGGCAACCAAAGAAGACCTAGCCAAACAGCTGGGACTCAATTGGAGGCAGAGAATAGATGGGGGCGGGGCCAATCAGAGGTGGTATTTGCTGGTTCTCTGAACTACTCAAAATATCCGCTACCGGTTCTCCAGAACTGGTCAGAACCTGCTGAATGCCACCTCTGAGGGGATGGCAATGTTCACCATAGGAAACAGCAGGGAATATTGCCAGATGTGTCTTTCTCAAAGGGACACCAGTTGGTCTTGAACTTTTGCTGAATTTTCCCCAGTCTTGGATAATAATGATTAATTACCATACTGAGAATTGAAATCTAACAGAGGCAGAGGGGCCTCAAATAGATAAAATATTTCCTAAAGGCAATGAGGCAATAAAGACCCAGTTTCCAGGCTACTTTAAGGGCTAAAATTTCTTGTTGCCATCTAGAGCAGATGAATACATTTTCCTTTCTTTCCTCATTGATTAAGAGCCATTGTGATGCAGCAGAGAACACAGGGAAAATTAGTTCAAATCTCTACTCGCCCATGAAGTTTCTTAAAGTGGAAGGTTAGGTTTACCTAGCACTTGTTCTATGAGGTTGTTGCAATGATATATCCTGATATATCCTGCTAACAAACAACCCCTGTGTACATCAGCTGGTTGGGTTATTAATCATTGCTTATTTAGACCCCTAACAAAGTGCTGAGCTCTTAAGGAATTTCCACTCCTGTTGGCAGAACTGTCTGAGTATGGTTCGCTATTGAATCATCTAACCTTTCTTTTTCCCCATAGCTTGGTTCAAGTCCAGTGTGCTTGGCTCTTCCTTTATGTCGAAGCCTGTATGACTTGCTTCACTGCGCTGCAAGATGATTCTGCTTCCCAGTGTTCGTAATTAAAAAACGTTGTTGATAAACTTGTCTGCCTTTGCTTAACACCAAACCACCTTTTGCAAAACAGCATCTTGAGGGGGTTAAGCTAATGTCAGGCTGGATGATTTTATGAGTTTTTACATTGTGGATTTTTAATGCTGTAAGTCTCCTGGAGTTACCATGTGTGAGTTGGGCGGTTTTATAAATTTGATTAATAGATACAATAAATTTATTTTCTGGTCTGGGAGAAGCCCTAGGCAGACACAGAACATAACCCTTGACTTCTGTAAAGTCGGAAAAAGGATGCATGTACTTCTGGAAAACTGGAATTATTTCTAGGTGAGGCCTGAGGATTTTATTCAGCTGTGTTTCCTTCTGTTCAGACTGTTCACTACTTTGATGATGGGAAGAATCAAAAAGGACTCTCTAAGGATCCTTCCATACCTCCTCTGCTTCTAATCTTTAATCACAATTTGAAATGTACCCCATGAATTTCTTGCAGTTTTGAGAATAAGGAACACAAATCTTTAGCACATGCAGCAACAAAATTCTCCATTCCCTTCCAGAAAACAGGGAAGGGAATAAAATATATCAACATGAAGAAGTAGGAATATAATCACAACTCTTATCAATTTCATCCCTTCATTGGGGAGCTGGGGGGAGGGATACAAATCTGTAAAACCATTATTACCCTTTATGGACCCATTAGAATAGTGGAAGTACAAATAGCAATAGCATTTAGGCTTATAGACCGCCCCATAGCACTTTACAGGGCTCTCTGGGGAGTTTACAATGTAAGCATTATTTGCACATCATTCCCAACCATCTGGATTCTCTGTCCGGAAGGCTGAGTCAACCTTGAGCCCCATCAGGATCAAACTCCAGGCTGTGGGCAGAGTTTGCCTGCAATACTGCACTTTAAGTATTGCACCACCAGGGCTCCTTACAAATAGCCAGGAGAAGGGAAGACACAAGAATTCTGCCAGTAGAGAAATGATTCGCCCCGGGGGCTCTTCAAGGTTCCATAATTTCCCATGAAAAACTGATTTCAGAGCTTTTTATTTTTTAATTTCACAACAGAGCTGCCAAAAATAAAAACAAAAGGCACACCTGCCAAAAGTCAGGTATAAAAGGTGTGGAGATGATCTGGGAGTTGTCCAAATATCCTTTGTAGAACTGCCGTGAGTTGCATCTGCTAGAGTTGGGCAGCCATATACTGTACATTTCTTAAATCAAATCAATAAATAAATGATAAAGCTTCATCTTTAATAATGTGGATGCATAAAATCTCAGGCATTATTATGGTATCAGCTTGTGAAAGGTGACCTTTTTTATAACTGAAGGTTTATTGTAATTGAAGGCTCATCTCAGAAACAGCGTGCTTGCACAGATCTTATATGCATCCTAAGACAGTTGATACTTTCCATTGAATGCCCATGAAAAATTGCAGCCTACGAGTGATGAATACTGTCTGACAAACTCTAGATCAGGGGTGTCCAACCTTGGCAACTTTAAGACTTGTGGACTTCAACTCCCAGAATTCCTCAGCCAGCTTTGCTGGCTGAGGAATTCTGGGAGTTGAAGTCCACAAGTCTTAAAGTTGCCAAGGTTGGACCCCTGATCTAGATTATTGCTCCGCAGAAAGTTAACAAGTTTTTAAATTCTGATGACAGTCTATCTATCGCCACCTTGTGGTAACTAGATATATCACAACCCTTTGATACAAAACCTACATTTACTCTGAATAGGCAATTTATTCTAGCCCATTCCGTGAAAATACAAGATTCCATTAAAATGAACAACTTGAACAGCTACATTTCCAAACTTTATAATTTTGCAAGCCTATATTTCAAAACGTGGTCAGTTGCAAGAGTCGAAGACACTGTGGAACATTTCCCGTCCTTTAGGAACCCTACTTGAATGTCATGCCTTCCCCCTTAATAAGCAAAAACAAAATAATTAATCTGCAACATAGATAACACTGCAAAAGTATGCAAAACACCTAATTTCTTTGAAAAATTATTTATGTATACCTTTGCTGTCTTTGTGCAAAAGGCTTACAGACTCTAGTTTAGTTATAGCTAAGGAGAGACCATTTTTCTCTGCCTCTAGGGCAGAGATTCTCAATCTCAGCAACTTTATGATATGTGGACCTCAACTCTCAAAATTCCCCAGCCTGGATGCTTTTAGAACCGCACGCTTCTAAAAGTTGTTGAGACTGAGAAACACTGCTTCTAAGGGCTGCATATCAAGAAAGTCTTGAGTATATTCTGATGGATCTTGAGTATGTGTGGCTGAACCAAGATATGACTATAGCCAGACTACGAGGTCAGTATGGATGCCAATTCCTTTCCCTCTGATATTCTGTTGTCTTTCCTCCCAGCAGCAAGCTGTAGGAAAGAGGCAGAGACTAAAAACATGCACATCGCCCAAGATTTGATTAAAATTATTCATTTAATGCAGTGAGTTGAGTTGATCCAAATTGTGGAATCTAACTGAGTCCAACTATCTGCTCAGAGAAAGGTGTTTGTGGATGTTGAATTGATTCAGAGACATCCCCTTTCTGGGGCTTCAAGGAGAAAACAGCAATTTGATTCTCTTCTCCTATTCCAAGTGGTGATGTGATCTAATTGTCTTTGAACTGAACCTTCGGTTCACTAAATTCTAACAGGTAATTTTTTTTGCAGAAGTCTGAGCCAATCTCTTGAATGGGGACGAGTTAAAATTTGGCAAAGGACTGCCTAAAATTAGAATTATGACTTGGTTTAGCAGGTGGTCCACAATTATCTATGAACTTACATTTCCGTGACGTAAAAGACAATGATCAGTCTGAAGCTATTTCTGGCTATTAACATATTTAATTTTCAACACGCTTGATTTAAACATTACTTGGGACAGATCGTGAAGGGGGAAGAGTAGCAGAGGCACCATGTTTGAACAGAAGCCTCTTCTCAAGCAGTGAAACACTAGATAAGTACCTAGACCAGGGGTCTCCAACCTTGGCAACTTTAAGACTTGTGGACTTCAACTCCCAGAATTCCTTTGCTGGCTGAGGAACTCTGGGAGTTGAAGTCCACAAGTCTTAAAGTTGCCAAGGTTGGAGACCCCCTGGTCTAGAACATCCTAACAGATTAGGATGTTTTCAATGATGTTTTTGAAGGTGTTAATGAGGTAGTTATGTCCAATGTCTGCTTGTAGTAGTTCAGGACTGAAAGTTCTGCAGAGAACCACTGAACCCTCATGTCGATAGTCTTACACAGTGACAAACCAGCACTGTGAATCCAGGGGTACTATATTTGTTAAAAATGGTGCCAGCTTCAACAGAAACATTTTGAGAGTGGAGATCCATGATAGAATCGTCAATCTTTCAATCCTTCAATCTTTCTTTTGATGATTCTTGGTTCATAGAAGACAAGGATCTCATTACAGAGTAGATGCTTGAAGCTTTATTATTTTCCCCATCATGCTGCACCATTAATCATAAAGATTTGGGCTGAGCGGTTAGAGGCTAATTACTTCCTAAAAGTCACCTGTTGTCCATGCATGTTGCAGGAGGAAAAACATTTTGTCCAGTTAAATAGAAGCGCCAGGAATAGATGAAGATTGTAGCAGAATCTTGGACACTCTAGTTTTGTAGCCTGGGTTCTCTCTTACTCCACATATTTAGCCAAATGAGTCTCCAATCTATTGACACATTTTAGGGTTATAATCCTTGTCTACCTGAACTACTAGCTTCCATAAGTTATGAATCTAGAAGTCTATCTTACCCTGATTTGGGAGCTGTCTTCCATTATAATTCCCCAACCAGATTTGAGGATGATCTGAAATAATCTTCAAACCAACCAACCTTAAAACAGGATTTTACACTGGATTTTTCTCCAGCCCTGCTAAGATATACCAGGGATTGGACTGGAGACTTTGTTTACATACAAGGTATGCACTTTGCCTCATAACTACGTCTAACAGGGATAAAGGAAACTCCCTAAGATCAAACTGCTTTTAATCCTTGGTGCTTGGTACCATCTATGTTGTTTACAACAGCTGTTCAGGACTTTAGATCTTCCTCAGCCATTCCTGAGATACCAGGAATTGAATTTCAGCTCTGGATGAGATGGGCGGCACATAAATCCTACAAATAAATAAATAAACTTGGAAATTACTGGAAAACAGAATTTCCAGGCTCTAACAACACTACAAACACCAGCACCAAGAACCTCTGAGATCTCCTTGGCAAGCTCGAAATGCCTTTATGGGTTATTGGAAAGTGTCTCCATGCGCAGATTTAACTACTTTTGGTCGCCAACATTTGCATCATACTTTTCTTTGTGTGAAGAGATTGGAATTTCCATACATGGAGCTCTCCCATTTTATCATCATAAGTCTGTGAGATCTCTTGCTCAGGTCTTATCATGGCTGAGCGGGGATCTGTATCCAGGTCTTCTCCATCCAAGTCTATCAATTGCAGCAAGTTATCACAGAATCAGCTTGTAGACTGCTATAGATTGGACTCTTGGATTAATTGTTCTGCAACAGCTGCTTTCTTAGTGCCATCAAAATAGGTGAATGTGGAAAGAGAGAAGGAGATGCTCAATTTTTTGATAGGCAGCAGTCTCTGGCAAGGGAGATTTTCATAAGTGTCCATTAATATAATTATTCTAATAACAGTCTTATAAAGAGAAAAGGAGAGAAATGGAATGAAGGCATTGGAGACACACACTCTGTAAAGGCTTCATAAAGTTATTATCCTAAACAACACCCATATCTGGAACTGAATATTTCACATTAAGCCCAGCACTTTTTTTCAGAAAGCTGTTGGAAAATAATAATATATATTGTTACCACTGAGTAAGGGTCACTCACTCAAAGTTCTCCATTTCTGTGTCTGTCCTAGTTACTTTTGGGAATATTCTTGTTCTTCAACTCAGCCAGTTTGTTGGTTAGGAAGCTCCACTTGAAGGCCACACCTTCAGCGTCTCGTAGATCATTATCCTGGCCAAGGTCACTGACTTCCTCAGCAGGCATCACCCCAGAATCCACGCTGCCCTCAACCATTTCTTCGCTGGGGTCCACCTTGGCAGTCATTTTTTCCAGAGCTGAAGTTTGCTGCCACTTAGTAGCAAAGACATCCCAAAGGGCAGCGGTCTTCTTCTCAGCTGCTTCTTCTGCTGGTTTTGCAGCTAGAGGACTGAAAGGAGAGAAGAATTTAGGAAAGGAGAGGTGTTAAAACTACATTGGACTGTATGTTAATTAAGTCCCCCAAATTCTAAGAATAAAATTGGAAGCACAAGAAGCTGCTTAAGGCCAAGCCAGATCTTGCTCTTAGTGGAAGCAAAGCTACAGTTAAAGGTTCTCCTGTCAGTTGGACACACTGCTCTTCTCAGTTTCTTGGCCAAGTGGAAATGGCTCACCAGAATTTCAGACATAAGTTTCCCCAACTCTTCCCAAGAGTAATGGAAACTAAAATGGATGTTTCTCATGTAAAATATATTCTCTGATCTTCCCTAAAACAATATTGTAGTAATTGATTTGGTTTCATAGGAGATGCTTATCTAAACTATCATAGATGGAATGTATAGTAAAAAAAAAAACACCTATTGAGTTAAGTGGGAAACTATCTGGAAATGTGATCTTAATCCTAAAAAGCTTTGCATTAACATTAGTCCATAATAATCCTAAAGAATGTTAAGGTACCAATACAGTACTATCTGGACCATATCTTGAGCTTGGCATGTTTGGGAACCTACCTGGGAGAATGGTTATAGTACAATGTGCAAAGGAAGGCCTTTCTTATAGTAGATCTCTCTCTCTCTCTCTCTTTTATGGTTGTTGCCACTTGTGAATTTTGAATGCCTGCTTAGAAATTTTCCTAAAGAGCACTTTTCCCAGTTATAATCAGAGTTGGAAGGGACCTTGTAGGTCATCTAGTCCAACCCCCCGCCCAAGCGGAAGACCCTACACCATTTCTGACAAATGGCAGTCCAATCTCTTCTTGAAAGTCTCAACTGATGGTGCTCCCACAACTTCCGAAGGCAAGCTGTTCCATTGGTTGATTGTTCTCACTGTCAGAAAGTTTCTCCTTATTTCCAGGTTGAATCTCTCCTTGTTCAATTTCCATCCATTATTCCTTGTCTGGCCTAGAGGCGCTTAAGATCTTCACTGTTATATCTGATATTGCTTTGCTTTCATAGATTTAATAATTGTCATTTTTACCATTTTAATCTCGTTTGAGCTTTTTAAAATGATAAGTGGAGGCTAATGGATACCATAAAAATAAAGAGCATATTTTCTAGAATTTTTGTATAGCTTGAAGGTTTAGTTTAAACATCCATTGGATTTGAGCGCCTATAATAAATATGAATGAATGAATGAATGAATGAATGAATGAATGAATGAATGAATAAATGACTGGCTGACTGACTGACTGACTCTTGGAGGCTGAAGACTCCATTCAACAATTGTGTGCCATATTTTATCTACCCACTGGAGGGCAGAAGGTCAAAAGGAACAGCTGACTGATTCTAGCTGGGCAAAGTGGAATGTTTGCAATTAGTTTGCAGGGACCCTGTTCCAATGGGCACCAGTATGGTTATATCCATATAGAATAATAGGTTGGAATGGACCTTGGAAATCATCCATCCACCTGTTCAAGAAGGAGAACCTATACCATTCTGGACAAATGGCTGTCCAGTCTGTTCTTCAAAGCTTCCAATGATGGAGGCACCCACAACTTCCAGATGTAAGCCTTTCCACGGAATGATTGTTCTCATTGTCAGGAAAATTTCTTAATTCTAAGTTGAATCTCTCTTTAATGTTCTTCTACCTATTACTTCTTGGCTTACCTTCAAGTGCTTTGGAGAATAAGTTAACTCCCTCTTCTCTGTGACAGCCTTTTAAATATTGCTAACATATCACCCATAGTCCTTCTCTTTGTTAGACCAGATCAGAGCTCTCCAAACTTGGCAACTTTAAGACTTGTGGACTTCAACACCCAGAATTCTCCAGCCAGCATAGAAGTCCACAAGTCTTAAAGTTGTCAAGTTTGGGGACCCCTGGACTGGACATACCTAATTCCTTTAATCATTCGTTGTACAGTTTAGCCTCCAGACTCCTTACTTTGTTGCTCTTCTCTGCACATTTTCTAGGGTCTCAACTTCTTTTTTATATCATGGTGACCAGAAATGAATGCAGTATTCCAAGGGTGGTCTCATATTTATACGTAATTGCAAAAGCATCAACCACAATGAGACAAAAACCAAGCCAACACACTCCTTAATATTAATCTGGTTGGTGAGGGTGACTAGAAAACAAAACACTAACACTTATTTCTAGACAAAAATAAGGAAGCTGAAGGCCCAGTGCATTTCCTTCCTGATTCTTTGGGCAGCAGTAGCTTTCTCGGCCAATTGTAGCCAGGAACAGCTCATATCAGAAAAACATAAGGAAATGAAACATTCAGGATAGTTGTGGTTTTGAACAAAGTGCCAGGAATGTGAATTGATTGATGGCTGCATAAGCGCACCAACGTGCCTACTGTCCCTGTCCTATTGTTTCTCTTATTCTTTTATTTTTCTTATATGTACCCATTTCATGTATTCACAACTATGTATACATTTATACTTATTATCTTGTAAACAATTGGCAAATCAAATAAATAAAATAAATAAATAAATAAATTTTGCAGATTTTGGAGCACCTCTGAGTTTAGAGGGAGGAGTGCCTGTTACGACTATAAAAATGAACAGGCATTCTGGGTAAAGGGATGGTTCTGTGTACATGTTATTTCTTTAAAACAATGTTTCCTTGAAAACTTTAAGATATGGGGATTTCAACTTCCTTATATTTATCTGGCTCGGCTGGAGAATTGTGGGAGTTGAAGTCCACATATCTTATAGTTATCAAGGTAGAAAATCACTGCAAAGAGGATAAAAAGTGATTGATATGAAGGTGTATATTTGCCCCATTCAGGCAATTTAAGAATTATAATTAGTTAGATATCTCTTACTGGTCAGCAGATGGTTCAGGAGCCAGCAACTGATCTTCATATTTGCCCCATTCAGGCAATTTAAAAATTATAATTAGTTAGATATCTCTTACTGGTCAGCAGATGGTTCAGGAGCCAGCAACTGATCTTCATCCTCCCGACTGAACAAAGATGACATAGTCCTCCAGCCTTTGACTCCAGCTCCCTGGACCTACATACCAAAATCAGACAATTGGGATGTGGGTAGACATCATCGTAAGAGGCTTCCTCAGACAAACTTCAGAGTCCTTTCCTCAATGCAATTTCCTTTCAAATCAAGCATTTGCATGATTGTTTTTCTTTCTGGAGCTGTAATGGATAGTGTTCTGGAACTCTTCAACTCTTCAACCCAACTGCTCAATAAGACTCTATGGAGATTCTCAGCCATCCAAGTCAGGGTTGTCACAAAGGTGCTTTTTCAAAAAGCAACTGGACTTTCTTATTTTTTCCTTGAAGATGTCCAAACTGAAGAAGCTTTTTGGATGAGAAATGAAATGTCTTCCATGAAAAAACAAGAAAGTCTAGTTGCCTTTTGAAAAAGCATATTTGGGGTGCTCAGTAAGAGATGAATCCTTTTCTTGGGGCCAAGTAAAAATATCTGAGATGATGGATAGTTCGAGGTCAGAAGTAGGTGACCCCTTTGGACCACAAGTGGTTGCTCCATCCCTCCTTTTTTTTGCCTCAAAGTCCCCCAAGATGATCATCTTCTGAAAAAGGGTCTTCTCCAGTACTATCCTACTCAGTCATTGGGCTTCTGTAATGATTTTTGGCTGTTTGCGTTATGCATTCCAGATTGTTTCATTATTAGTGCTTTCATTGGGTTAACTGAATAATGACCTATTTTTTGCAAATTCAAGATATTCTCAATAATTTTCTCCAGCACCACAATTCACAGGCGTCCAGTTTATTTCATTCTACCTTTCTGATTTTGTAGCTTTCATAACATCTGTTACAACTGGGAAGACCATGGCACTGATAATATCCAGCTTTGTAATTATCATGACGTCTCTGCCTTTTAACGTTTTGAATAGAGTTGCAATACTCTTTCTTTCAAGTAAAAGAAATCCCCTTATTTTATAGCTTCGATTCTGAAACGTCCTTTATGTCAATATCAATCTGCACTGGAGACCAATTCCTTGTGTGTATAATCACACTTGGCCAAATCAAGTATCCAATCCAATCCAATTCAATTAACTACCTGTCACTTGGATGAAAACTTCACTTTCAATTAATTTCCCACATTATTCCTTCTTTTAACGTGCTCATACTAACATATTTTCACACCATAGGGCAGCTTTCTCCTATTGGCCCAACTACCAACGTTTCATTTACAATTTAAACATTTCTGCACAATCTTTTTGAAAACCGTGCTGATTTTGGAAAGATGTTGATGCATAATTGTTATTGATAATCCTAGAGTTGACAGATTCCCCTCCTCTCAAATTCCCCTCCTCTCAGAGGCTGAGCCAGCCATTTTGTTCTCGCGTGATCATAAATTTAGTCACGAGTTGCTTTTTGTTTGGACCTCAGAGTTTTCCAGCCATTTTGTCTGTAATGCAACAGTAACTTCAGAAGTCTAAAATAGACTTTAAGCTCTTTGGATGAAGATAATTACTGTTCTTACCCGCCGAGCCAATTGAGAAACTGAGTTCAGTCCCTCCTCTGACAGCATTATGGAGTCTGTAGTTTCCACCAGCTGAGGATTCTCGCTCTGAAATAAGAGATCATCTTTTGAAAATTGTTGGTGCAAGAACAGGCAACAGTGGCCTTTTGCTTCTACAGGAATCTGTAGCTCCAGTCAATAGAGTTGGATTGTCTTTTTCTTTTTTTCTTTTTCTCCCGTTACACTATACCCCCTCTTTTTCCCTTCCTCTCTTCTTACTTTTCCATGTTTTTTTCTTCTTTGTATTTTATACTTCGATAAACTAATAAAAAAAGTTTAATAGGAATCTGTGGCTCTATTCAGTAGAGAGAGCAGAATAAAGATAGCTGAGCTGCCTTACTCCATTTTTAAATGAAGTGTTGCAAATCATCTTTCAACATCTCCCCTCCCCCATCTCAAAGATTATTTAATAATAACAATAATTTATATTATGGTCTCAGACCGGCATTGCAAACAAGGTATCAATTAAAAAGATACTCCTTTGGTCTTTTTAGCTGCCAGAAAAAGGGAGTGGAGGAAAACAAGGAATTCTTGAAATGCCTAGGTAATCACCTTGGCAGCCCAAAGTTGTTGGACTATAAGGTTGTTGGGGAGCATGATGGATGACTCTTGGAGATGGATGTATCCCACTGGAGAAGTCACATCCAGGGGGTGGGGGGAAGATCAGGGTCAAGGGGGAAGTGTATGGTGTGATTTAGTATCAGCTGCACCCAGCCACGCTCCAACATGGCAATTTCTAATAAACCAATTTACTTTTTCTGAGATGCAGTTAGGGACTTTTGATTTGAATGAAGGTGGATTTGTTGGAGCCTTGACACAAGGAACATTAAACAGACAAGATAATATATTATAATTAGTGGTGGATTGTCAGTGGGCAGTCAGTCTCCCTCTTTTTGCAGACAGTATAACAAAATTCTACTGATCAGATAAGAGCAGCTGTATATAAAACAGATCGGTGCACATACAAAAAAAATATTGGTGATTATTTAATGATTTGCAAAGGTGATCTCGCTATTGTTATTGGGCAGGATGAGCAAATTCATTCCAGAATGGGACAGATATCAAATTTCCTAAAGTTATGAAGTTTCCAATGCTTCCCTTACCTAAGAGGTGTGGGGGAGGCATGTCGTTTGTTTTCCTGCATCACAGAGAAATTAGTTCAGGCTTAGATAGGCCAGTCGGTGATAGAAAAAAATCCGATTCAATCAATCACCAGAGATTTCTTAAATCAAAGGACACAACTGCATCTTCAACTAAGGTTGGGGGAACTTTTGGTTTTGGTATCATGCACACATGCTGGCTATTGGGGAAAGAATTACCCATTCAGAAAAAGCTGCCACCTTGAGTTTTGCTACAGGTAAGTTCTCTTAGCTTTGTGACGATTCAAAGTTGCCACAAACGCTCCCAATGCAGTTATGATGCAGTTCCGCAGTTCTGAGGGCAGCAACACCACCACCACCCCGCTGATGGTCACCTGACCACATTTCCAGCATTAGGCATCCGACTCACTTTATGCCTAGTTACAGCAATCCATGGTCACATGACATGATTTACAGGGTTTTTTTGGCTGGAAATCAGCCACTTTGGCCAGTTTCTGTCAAAAAATGCCCATTAATCCCTCCACATTTGCGTGCCTCACGTTACAACTGTCATGATGGAAATTCTGGGCTCCATTACAGTTGTAAGTTGAAGACTACCTGTAATCAGAAATAACCACTTGATCAGCGGTCAGACTGGTTATTTGTTTTTTATCACTTCCTTTAGTGTCCTGTCTCAGCTTATCTCAACCATCTCAGCTTATCATTGCAGGTTTTTTTCCTGATCAAACAGAAAAAGTCTCATTTTGAAAGAATCAGTTGAGTAACAACCTCCCATTGTTGTTCTCTTTCAAGATGAGACCTACTGTATGTGCGGTCCACCTCAAGGCATTTTTGAATGTAAAGATGATGCCAGAAGTGATATTGCTTTACAGCATACCTTCTGCCCCTTATTTATTTGTTTTTAAAAAATGCAAGTGTTAGAATGTAAGTAAATTATTTAAAGTCACTTGTATCTCACTGACTGTTTCCATTCTGGACTAAAGAATTAGTTCTCATAAAAAATAGAAAGTAGAATGTATTGTCTGAAATGCTGTAGGGTTTCCTGCCTAAGCAGGGGTTGGACTAGAAGACCTCCAAGGTCTCTTCCAACTCTGTTATTCTGTCCTGTCCTGTCCTGTCCTGTCCTATCCTATCCTATTCTAAACTTATGATCTGGGTTCTTCTCTGCCTTCCAGATGTGTGCCCTTTAACCCCCAGCATTTTTGTCAATGGCTTTGCCAGCAGGAAAATATTTGGAATGAAGGTCCATCCATCTGGAATGGATGGGAAAGCTAATAAAGTCCATGTTCAATGACCAAGGAAAAAGAAGAGACCTGATTATGGATTGCTCTACCTCATCTTGGAGATCTTCTTCCTGGAGCTCTCCACCAAGGGCTTGCATTACTTTTGTCTTGTAGACTCTCCAGAATCCCTGAGTCATTGTTGCAACAGCCAGTTCAGCTTTTGGGGTCTCGGTTTCTTCAGATGCTAGAGAAGCTTCAAGCTTTACAGTTCTTTCTTCAGTTTCTGTGTTGAGCGCTAAACAAGTTAAGTTCCAGTGGCCATTGTGCCATGGCACTCAGCTGCTTTGGACGCTCTGCAGGATATTAGTAGCTCTGCAAGAAACTAGTGTGTCCTGCTACTTCACACCTGTTTCTAGCCGCCGCCTCCTTAGATCTGGTGTCTTCATTAACAATTCAGAAGCATACGGCATTCATCTCAAAGAACAAAGTAGAATCAGATACATGGCTGACCCAGAATAATAATGGATGACAGCTCTTGGAAAAAACAGGCACCCACCCCCAGATAAGTTCTGCAAAAAAAAAAAAAATTGGCTGTCTTCTTCATCTCACACATGGAAAGCTAATCCTTCTAGGCTACCCATGTCCATTAAACTTTTCTTTATGGGCAAACACATTTTTGTGTGTGTGTAGAAAGCCCCATTGTCTTCAGAATGTGCCACTTGGCTTCAGAAGTTCCCTAATCCCAAGCAGGCTGTTTCTCCCACTTTGGCATCACAAGGAAATTGTCAAGGAAAGTGTTCCTAAGCTGCTGCATTACACCCCATTGTCTGCAGCCTGTAACTGATCTCCTGCAAGAACGGGCTTTGGAATGTAGGAGCTAGGCAGCAGGCTTAAAATAGCTGCTGACAGATAAATTATTTTGTAGGGCTGATAGCCTTGCAGACCAGCATCTTCTCCTTCCTGGATTTAGTTTCTGCTTTAGGCAGAATGCCAATCTCTCCTCCCCACTCTGCCAAATGTCCAAATGGTGTCTTAAAACCTGCAAGGAAGCTGGATTGCCACTGTCCAGATTATGCTCTAACTGTTGAAGAGAAGACAGGGAGGTGTTCTATTTTCCTCACTCGACTTGCTTCTGCTGGGGCCCTTCTCCCCTTAGCTAATGACAGATGCCTGTCCACTGCCTTTCCATATCAGTAAATGTCTTACTATTTCTCAGCCTGGTGCAGCAACATGATAACAAATTGTTAATGAACTGGCTATTCCTTTGTCTTGTGATGACAACCATATGCTAATGCCACAGATTCATTTGTGCTACACTTCACATAGCCATTCTACATCAAACATGGGTTTCTCACAAAGCTGAAGTCTATTTGGAAGTAGGGGGCGTGCATAAGCGCACCATCGTGCCTACCGTCCCTGTCCTATTGTTTCTCTTATTCTTTTATTTTTCTTATATGTACCCATTTCATGTATTCACAACTATGTATACACTTATACTTATTATCTTGTAAACAATTGGCAAATCAAATAAATAAAAAAATAAATAAAGTGTATTTAGATCCAAGAATTGTCAAGTGAATTTTGTCCAAACTTAAACTTGGGATCAATTTATCATGTCATTTACTGAGGGTGACTGTGGCTCAAAGGACATCCGGAACACTGGAAATCATGGCATTGAGAAATTCTGGTGCTTGTTTAGAGATGGGGAGAGGAGATAAAACAAGTATTGTTCTAATGAACTGATATGTGAGAAAGAAAGACCTCCTTCTCAAATTATCCTCTCTCCCAAACTCCCCCTAAAACCTAAGTCCCACCCCTTCATTACATACTGCCACACATATCTAAACCACTGGAGACCATAATGCATGTATGCGCACCAGTGGTGGGATTCAATTTTTTTTGTTTACTACCGGTTCTGTGGGTGTGGCTTGGTGGGCATGGCAGGTGAAGGATACTGTAAAATCTCCAGTCAGAGGTGGTATTTGCTGGTTCTCTGAACTACACAAAATTTCCACTACTGGTTCTCCAGAACTGGTCAGAACCTGCTGAATACCACCTCTGATGCACACGAGCACATTTATCCCCCATAGGGATAAATAATCAGGCTAGTTAATCCATGGCAAGCCATTGACTTGATGGAAAAGTAGGGCATAAAACACCACTAGATTTGAGTGTTCATGCAAATCTATTCATATATAATTTTTAAGTTCACTCACCCAAAGAGCTTGTGGGGTCAAAACTTCACATCTTGAGTTGATGCATTATACCCCACTGTTTGCACCTTGTAACTGATCTAATAATATTATTTATAATGTTTGGATTATTTAAATATCTAAGATTTATAGGTTCTTAAGAAGGAAAACCATGTATTTTTCCATACAATTTGTTTTATCCTTTTGTATATCATGGAGATATGACCTATTATATTATTAATGAATGAATTGGGTTTGGGGAAATGAGTGGGCTTTTGTTGCAGATTTGAATCAAGAAGATGCAAGGTCATTAAAACCGAAATCTCCCAAGAGACTTTTTCATCATTCCATCCAAAAGGGAAATGCTACTCATAATTTTGCAGTTAGATCATCTTTCATGATTCTGCCATACAGACCCTTTCCCAGAGAAGTATCACCTGCTGTAATGTAAGGCAGTGCTCATGTATGTTTGTATGTATTAACATTATAGAACAGGAAACAGAATATTATGATCAACTTTGAAAGCAAGAGAAAAGTAGATCAATAAGCCCAAATGAAAGCTGGTTAGCCTAGAGGAGTTATTGCTCTTTGCTTATAAAATCTTTTGATGAGGAATCCTGATATATATTTTCTTCCCAAAGGATTAGCCGGACATCAGGAAAACACGCGCACACAAAAACCACAACAGTGCCTTAGATCAAAGGGTCACTTTTTGTGACTCAGCATTAAGAAGATGTGAACTACAGCAGGGGTCCCCAACCACCGGGCCGCAAAGAAAATAAAATAAAATAAAAATGGCGGCTTTCTTCTCCTTCGGTGAATGCTGCTGGGATCAGGGATCAAGGACACAAATGAAAGAAGGGGAGGGAGAAAGCAACCAAAGCCTGTCCTGCTCTCTGGCTCAGCGGCTTCGGTTTCCTCCCGCCTCGTTCCTCTCTCAGTCGCTCTCTCGCTCCTCCACCAGCCCAGGAAGAAACTGCTTCAAAAGCCGGCAGGGTGGCTTTTCCTGTCGGCGCAGCTCTCCCAAGCGCCCGTTCACCCCCACCCCGCCCGCTCGCGCGCAGTTCAATCCAGTGCTCCGTTCTGCCTGCCTGCCTTCGTTTCTGGTTGTTTGGGAGCAGCTTCGGCTGAGAATAATAACTATTCCTCTTTTTATCAGCGAAGCTTCTCCGAAACAACCAGAAACGAAGACAGGCAGGCAGGCAGGCAGAACGGAGCACTGGATTGAACGCGCGAGGCGGTGGGGTGGGGGTGAACGGGCGCTGGAGGAGCTGCGGCGACAGGAAAAGCCACGCTGCCGGCTTCTTTGAAGCAGTTTCTTCCTGGGCTGGTGGAGGAGCGAGAGAGCGACTGAGAGAGGAACGAGGCAGACACCTGAGGGAGGGAGGGAGACACCTGAGGGATGGGGGCTGAGGAAGGCAGGGCCGAGAGCCGTGGGCGCCGCCCGCCCAGCGCTCAGTTTTGAAGGCGCTCCTCAGCCCGGCGCAGTTCCTGAATCTGCAGCTGAAACCCTCCGTTTTAAATGTCCCAATAGAAGAGAATATCTGTCGCTCAGGGTTGCAATGAGGAGGCGTTGGCGCTCCTGAACTTGGTGGTTTGCTGGCAGGCGTTTTATTACCCGACTAGGTAACAACATCAGATGTTACCTAGTCAGGTAATGAAACGATCTGCAAGCAAACCACCAAACTCGGATTCCCCCTTGAAAAAGTGTTTCTGCTTGAAACTGGCCCCTGGTACAAAAAGGTTGGGGACCACTGAACTACAGCACAGCCTCTTAATGGGATGGAATTACATTCTAGTTATGTTCATCTTAAAGGTTTAAAGTGGAATTCCAAGAAAGGATAAAGAGTTGGAAAATCGCTGGAAGATGGCTTTTCTTGTCAAAGAATGGTAGATTCAGACCTGCAGATCAGATCAGGAAACAGAGGCTGAAGCTGTATTAGTTTTATTTTTTTCAACAAAACCCTGCATTGCATTATACATATATAACACATAGTTGCTAATAACAGAAATGTTACAACAAGAAATGTGCTGTCATAAGAAACGTGAAGTTTAACAAGCAGCAACAGAGCGGAACTAAAAAAATTCTATCTAGTATATTTAAAAATATTTTTGTTGAAACAAACAACAAAAGGTGAAAAGGATATAAATGTAATAAATGCACTAAACACTCAGAAAGTCATACAGACATATATATTGATAAATGAATGTGAGAAATTAGAAACATTTTTTTTGTATGGAATAGAGGTGAAATTTTTGATGGTGGATGTCTGGACAGGACGTTGATTGAATATTCTTCCTTGTCTTCTTCTATTGAAAACAATGGAACCTCAGGGGTTAGTCTAGTCACTGGATTACTGCCCTGAGCAAGACATTGGAATAGATGACCTCTAAGATATTTTCTACATCATGCATTCTGAATCTTAAAAAGTGAATGATTATAAGTGGGCTGGGCTTCAAATGGTTTTATGAGGAAATTGGAGATGCTTGTGCTGTGAAAATACTCTAGCACAGGGGTCTCCAACCTCCAATCTATTAGGATGTTCTAGATCAGGGGTCTCCAACCTTGGCAACTTTAAGCAAAACTGGCTGAGGAATTCTGGGAGTTGAAGTCCACAAGTCTTAAAGTTGCCAAGATTGGAGACCCCTGCTCTAGCACTGGCTTCATATTAAAATATCATGGAAGAAGGCAATACAAAGCCATGATTCTGCCAAGGAAACCAGTCACTAAAGCCAAGGTGGCACTTTTTTGTTTAGGATCACACCGATATTCCCAATTATAACACTATGTTAAATAAATTTATTATGCAATTGCCAGCAATTTTGAATGTCATTCTGTAGCAGAAATACAGCACATGCTATAAATCCAACAAACAACTATGCTTGGTTCATTTGAAAAGTCCTTTTATGAATTTCAGGTCATGTTGCTTGTTTGTTAATCAACCATAACTCCTTTCCCCTGAATTTGGTTTAATTGCAAACTTTTGTATCTTTGTAAATGAGGCTTTGAACTGAACTGCACCATTAATATTTGATGTTAGGATAATTCAGTGTTTTTCAAAGCCAGAATGGGGGTCAGTCAATTCTAGGAGTTAAAGTTTACACATCTTAAAGTTGCCGAGTCTCGCAAATACTTGGTTAACTTATGTCATTTATTTTTTCCAGCTATTACATTCAGATGAATTGTGGAAACTTGGAGATATATATTAAATATCTAGAAATATATAAATATATTCATAGATGTTTTGTTTCCTTGGCGCTCCCATTGGTTATTTCATTCATAACCACGATTGGCTACGGAACTTCATCTCATCCATATTCAAATCAGTTTGGAAACGCTCAGGGGATGGCGCCATGAGATGACGTCACATGCGCCTATCGGAAGCGGCCGTGAAGCTTCCTTTCTCTGGCGAGGTTCGGAGTTGGAAGATGGCTCCCAAGAGTTCCCGTCGAACGGGTTCGCATAAGACGCATTCCTTGGCCCGCCAGTGGAAAACGAAGCGGCGGCGGCGAGATCTGGATCAGATCCACCACGACATGTTGCCTGAGAACGCGACGAAGCTTCTGCGCCAAGAGCTGGATCCCGACCTGCCCGGCAATGCCCAGCATTACTGCCTGCATTGCGCGTGCGTCAAGAGGGAAAGGAGGTTGGGGGTGGGGATTGGACCCCGTGGAATACCCCTTGCATATAGAGATAAGAATTAGATCTGACCAACTCTCGGTTGTGGGATAGAGTTAGACTAATGTTTCTCAATCTTGACGATAGTAAGATGTGTGCACTTCAGCTTCCAAAATCCCCAGTTAGCATGTTGTTTGGGGGAAGTTCTTGGAGTTAAAGTTCTGGGCTTAAAGTAGCCAATTTTGAAAAATGCTACATTAAACATAAATGAGCGTTGCCTATCAACATGTAAGATTTTAGCTGCAGAACGTATATAGAAAAACTGAAAAATCTTTTTTTCTTTTTCAAAGAAAGGGCTGAAGAAGTCCTGTTTTATGGGGTTAAAAAATAAACGAATTAAGATGCAAAAAAAAAAACAACAACCAGACAGATGCTAGGTGGTAACAAAGAGCCAGAGATTTCTGCATTATTTTGCCATCCCAAACACATTTTGGTAATCCAAACCTGGAGCCCTAATTGTAGACAAAGGGGACAAAGATGAAACTTACATTTCCTTTCAGGTTTTGGGGGTGTGGGGGTGTGGTGAGAAAAGATAAGCAGTTTCTTAAACTGCAGGCCAAAGTTTATTTTAAAAACTTTATTTGACAATTCTGTACAGCTCATTATTTCCATTTTAGGGAAGGGCATGGAATGGAGAGCAGTTTATGATAGCCCTGTAGCAAAGTTCTCTCTTAAGGTTCAAAGGCATAAGTCAGCAAATTAATTTGGTTTTTCTGCTACTCGGCAAATCCAATGAGCCTAAATTTGAGAAAGAGGCTAGAGGCAAGTCAGCCATCATCTTTCACTGCTTTCAAACAGCTCCTTCCCATCCCAGAGGAAACTTTATTCCCATTAATTCTTTTAGATTTTTATTCCTTAATTTTTATAAATAATTCAATAATGCATACCTATTATACTCCCTCCTCCCATTTTGTGGGCTTCTTTGAGTGCCCACAGCTCTAACTTGATTTGAACAGTTTACTGGCACAAATCTTAACTACATTTAGTGTTATCTGGGTTCCCTTCTAACCTAGATTTGTTAGTTTGAATCTGAAACCCAAGATTTAAACATCAGTGGTGAAAATGGGCTAGTGTTAGATATTATTAAAGACATTTGCTGATGCAGCTTTGATGTTAGATTTTGATGTTAGTGGTAGGGAGTGGAACTATTACAAGCAGAGTGCAGTTTTTCCTGTTTTATCTGTAAATAGAATCTGTCCTTGAGAAGATGAGAACATTTTAGAAAGTGAAATAATATTAAGGAGTGGTTTGTAGTTATTTTTGGCCTAATAGGCTAGTAACTGCATTGGAGCAAAATATATCCTGGTATATTGATTGATTCATTGCTTTCAAACCACCTCAAATCCATGCAGGTTTTAAGCAGCATTTTTCAAAAATGTCTCCTTGCTTCTTCCTATAGCTAAAAGATAGTGACTGGCCAAAGACATACACTAAAGAAAGACTAGAATTGTATGCATGTGCGCGCGCGCGTGTGAGTCTTTAGTGCTCTTTGATCTTGGATATTGACAGACATTCCATTATCCAAACTAGGTAACATCATCAGAGCTAGTAGGGAGTGGGGTTTGATCTCATTTTATATTCTAATGCATTGCTTTGTTAGTGTTTGTGGGAATGATGGAGGTTCTTTGATTGGGCTGTTTAGTGTTAGTTTGTTTGGCAGTTCCTTGACTGAGGTATTGTTTACTTCTAAAGATTAGAATTCAGCTTTCCTTGCCTGTAGCCCAACAACTTAATCACTAGACCCAACTAAGTTTCCATCAGCTTACAGCATGCTTGTTTCTTCTTCTGTCTTCTTAGGCGATATTTCATTGACTTAAAAAGTATGAAGGATCATTTCAGATCAAAAGTTCACAAAAAGAGGTAATGTTAACTTTATTTAATTGGGTGGCGGGGGAGGGAGTACTGTTATCAGTCCATTTTCTTGAACCTGAACTCTCTCTTCTAAATGGCCTACCTGTCACGTTTATCTAGCAAATAAATAATCGAAATGTATGCCAGTGGCAAAGAAGATGGGATTCCATTAAAGTTTTGTGTCCTTCATCAACTGGCATATCAGCATTTGCAAACGTTTGGATTTGTTTCTGTTTTTTTAAAAGATTGAAACAGCTGAGTGAGGAACCCTACACCCAAGAGGAAGCTGAGAGGGCTGCAGGAATGGGGTCCTACATTCCTCCCAAGAAAATTGAAGTCCACACACAACCACTTGATGAGATGGATGAATCCAGCTAAGGCACAAGGACATTTTTTCTCCATCTGAAAAATCTGGAGATAACTAAGATAGTGAAAACATTGGTATAACTAGATGGTTTGGCATATGCTATCCTTAAAGTTGTACTATTGCAGTATGTTTGCGGTATTTATACTGAAATGTATATGCAGATGAGAAAGATCAACCCCCTTGGATGGAGAAAAAAAGACATTTTAGCCCCTTCTTTTTTGGTATGAATTAGAGTTCAGCCGCAAGTCAGAGGCAGGAGCCATGCTGCTCAAATGAGCTTGTTTTTGATTCTCTTGCAATGGTTTCAAATGTTACTTTGCTCTTAATGTTCCACTCTTCCATTGAGCCCACTTAATAAATGAGCTGACAATCTGGTTGGCTAATCCTTTCCTATTTTGCTTTGGGGGTTTGATTTGAATGTGTTGAAGGTGTCAGGATTCCGGCAGTTGCCCTAATTAAATCATGAGCCTTGAGCCAAGCTTCAAAAACTATAAAGAATTTATTAGGAATGAACATGTCAGCACAACCTGTTTGAAGCTGATTCTGAGACACGTAATTCACTGTCACCCTTGACCCTGGTTTCCCCCCACCCCTTTGGGTGCATCATAATTCATATTCTCCAACAAAATATGTTCATAGCCAAGAGTCATCAATCACATTCTCCGATTAGAGATTTGCCCAGGCAGAAACTCTGGTCGCTTAGTTACAATCTTTGCAAGATAAAAATGGAATGCACTTTCGATTCCAAACTGCTGCAATGCTCTTTCAAATTTCCTCTCCCTCCCCCCAGTTCTGTTCGTGGCAATCCTAAAACAGGCATAGATGACCTTTTTTTTTTTTTTTTTTGAGCTTTTAAAAATCACATTGATGGAATGAGTCAGAATCTCTCATAAAGCATGCCTAGAAACTGAAAATGGGTGCATTAGGTTGTTCAATAGGGGAAATCCTCTAAATTGGAGCATTACAAGTCTATGCTACTGATGAATCACTTGGGAAGGGAGACAAATTCTAGTTTGGTTCAGAGATAAAATGTTGGTTAAGAACTGAAACATAAAGATAGAAGTGAACCACCTCTTGATGACTGGGTAGCCACGATTAATACCTGGGAGAAGGCAAGAGCCCTGCAGATGGTATGAACCGAGTGGGCAGATCATGTCAGAGTTTCTGTTCCTTACTTCCTGAGACTTGTACGTCACTCCTATTAACAAGCACTCTAAGCAAACTTAATTCCTCATTCCCGTGATAAGTGATAAGTAAAAATGACAGTAAATATACCTGATTCAAATGACTAAAACAATGTTTCTCAACTATGGGAACTTTTAAGATGCGTGGACTTCAATTCCCAGAATTCCCCAGCCAGCCATGAAACATGTTCTCTTGCAATCTCCCTTTGTTGCTTCTCTCCATGATTTATTAAAATCATTGTTTTCACTTAGAGCAGAGAAATGAGTTATATCCCAATTTCCAATCTAATCTTTGAAATCAGAGACAAAGTTATTTGGAAGTAGGCAGTAAATGAGATTCCTTCGTGGAAACAATTTAAGAAGGCACAGTGCATCATGGCTAGAGATAAAAAGCGTGAATACGTGACTATACAATTCAGTTTAGGGTTAATAGTATAATAATTACAATTATATTTTTAGGAAAGCAAATCATCTTGTTTTGAACCATACTTTTTTCTAGTTCAGTATTACCAGTCACACAGTTTGACCACCCTTCATCTACATGTACAAACATCTTTTCCTGCCAAAAGAAACTTAGATTTTAATTTATATCACTTTTGCAATTTGGTAATTCTGTGTCATTCTTCCTTGTAACATTTTCTACCAAAATCAATGTTCTAAGTTTTGTGGAAATGAAGTATTTGGAGAATGTATTTTGAAATTTCTTTTACAAAGAGGAGAAAGACAATGCCAACCTGGAATAGGGAAGATATATTCTGGGATGTACTTGCACCTTTGCAATATATTTGAATTGATTTCCTGACAAATGGGAAGGAACTGTGGTGGTGCAGTGGTTAGAATGCAGTATTACATGTCAACTCCGTCCTCAGCCAGCAGTTCGATGCTGACTGGCTCAAGGTTGATCAGCTTTCCATTCTTCCAAGGTTGATAAAATGAGGGACCAGATTATTGGGGGCAATCTGCTGACTTTATATTCTGCTTAGAGAGTGCTGTAAAGCACTATGAAGTGGTAAATGCTATTGCTAAGTGCTAGTGCTATTTTCAAAATTGCAGGATCTGGAGATCTGCCATTACCAAAATTTCCCTTCATAAAGTCATACTGTAGTCTGCTGATAAATTAGTATTAAATTTGCAATCCATAAGCATCTCGCATGAAGCTTTCTCTGGTCACCGCAGCCTGTGGTTTATGAGTTGCATAAATAATTGTACTGTTCAGCATTTTATATCTAGCTTCTGTTGCCTTGGTTTTATATCTGGGATATAGTTTTATATTTGGAATCTGTAAAGGAATTTCGAAGGAATGAGCAAACCATTAAGGAGGACTTGGTGATTGAACAGCCCAGAGAATGAAAAAATGATGAGAAAGAAACTCAGCTAGACATGGATTTTGTTTGATATAAGACAGATATATTCTTGGACTGGCTTTCAAGATTCTGTTAGTATACCTTACAATGATAGGGTAACATTACATGAATCCTCTGTTTCTTTACATGCTGGCTGGGGAATTCTGGGAGTTGAAGTCCCCCAAGTTGCCAAGTTGCCAACCTCTGCTGTAGGAGAATAGCAGGCTGAGCTGGAAAGTGGGGTTAAACATGTCATCAGTTTGGAGTCATTGCATTACTACAAGATTCTTATATAGAAGTAGCAATAATAAACTTTTCTGTGCTTTGAACTCATCAAATGCTTCTAGTTATTCATGTCTGACATTTAGCCTGTCCTAGGTCAAAGAACTAACAGCATCCAAGGAAAACATTTTTTAAAAAATCAAAGATTCACGTATCCCCCTTCCCCATTTCCCCAGGACATTCTTTCTATTCATTCTCATTCTAGGCCATGTGGAAATATCCTAGCTATTTTCTCTACAATTTTTGTGATGATTGTATTACCATGGATATTCACAAATAACCACATTGGCATTTTCTGCTGTGATATGTTGAGCAAAAAGATAGTTTTCAAATAACACAAAGCCAGAGGAATGGATTTGCATAAGCCAAAAACAAACCAAATTATAGCTTAGATGAGTGAACTAGATCACATCTCACATTCCCATTGAATGGAGGATTTGTTCCATTAAAATATTTAGATGATCTAAACAGCACACTGGGAACAGAATTAATCCTTTGCTACATTAGTCAGACATATCCCAGGGTGCACATTTAGCTGTTGACATCTGCTGAAGCAGCATATTGTTAGCTCTGAATCAGCAAAGCTAAAATATTTTTCTTTGGAAGAAGAAAGAAAAATGTTTTTCATCATTACCGCACTTTCCTTTTGCTGTGTGATAGAGACAAAGTGCTAAATTGAACTTTGTTTATTAATTGTGATTAATTCTGTTACCTCCCTCTACATTCCAAGGTTCTGCATTTTTTTTAATTTTCTAGTCTTCATGGTTAGGGGGATATTATTTCAGAGATGAAGGCATTGATAGTTGAAACAACTAAACATACCAGAATGAGTATTAGGGTGGATTTAAAGATTAACAATGTGGTGCCTATGAAAGCATTTTGCAGCCTATCATTACCCCCAAATGCTACTTGTAACTCCTTTAAATTGAGCGACTGGATAATACAACTGAAAATGGCCTTATCTTGCAAAATCAGTGCTTTTGGGTAAATACAACATCTTGCATGACATCCTTGGGAAATTTTGTAACCCTAAATATGGGTTCAGAGTGCATAATTACGTTCACATAACATGGTAGGCTCAAATCAAACATTTATGCTTTCCTTGACACAAGATGCTAAGATAAATCTCTGTAGATTTCTTAGTTTAATCTGGCATTGCATAAATTAATGTATGACAACAGCTTTTCTCTTGAAGGCTGTTGTACGCTGATCTATATGGGCCCTTTAAAAAAAAAACTAAATTAAAATTTGCTAGAGGCTGCCTGGAAAGTAAAAGCTGAAGCAAGCAATGGGAGGGGCAGACCCAAAACCTATTAGCGGACCCCCTTTCTGAGATACAAAATCCTGGTTACAAGAGATGGGAGTTTAATCTGATTGCATGCAGAAGAAACGTAGAATTAAATTACAGATCACATAATAACATTAATTTCAATTAACTTTGTTATTAATGAACTTATTAAAGAAATGGCAGCATAAGACACTCAACCAGGCTGCAGCAATGAAGCTTGGTTCTCAAACTGCTAAACAGAGTTTAACCTGGTTAGAAATCCATCAGGCTGAATGGATAGAGTTACTGGCCAATTTGAGAATTCAACCAGGTATTTCTTTGTTTATTTAATTATTTTATATACTGCCTTTTATTATTTTTATAAGTGACTCAAAATGGCAAACATCTAATGCTTCCTCCTCCTTCTTTTCCTCACAACAACCCTGTGAGGTGAAAGAGTGATTAGCCCAAGGTCACCAAGCCAGTTTTCATGTCTAGGACAGAATTAGAATTCACACTCTCCAGGTTTTTAGCCTGGTGCCTTAAAATATGACTATTAAATCATCAAGAACCCAGTTTGGCTTAAAAGGTTCTTTTCTTTTTTTTCTGTAGGATGTAGTCTTAAGATTACAGACTGACCAGCTATATATAAATGCTGCTGGAGGAGATGATCAGGCTGAGCTGAGGGAAGGAATTAAGGTATCATCAGTCTTGAGTTCCTTAGTGTCTTCAAGAGATTTAAGTCCAACCCACCTTGAATTCCATTGACTCTTCTCTACCACCAATTTGCTTTGAAGGTTAGCAGTTCAAGTTCTTGCAGAAAACATAAGGTTTTGCAATAAATCTTTATATTCATTTGAACTGCCTGGGACGTCTGATTTTCCTGCACTTGACAGCTGGGTATGATCTATGCAAATTTCATTGGGCATGTTCCCTGTTGTGGAGTTGAGGCCAGAGAGGCAATTATAAGTATGCTCTAAATGCTGGTGTTTACCCTGCAGCACCAGTTTAATGCAAAACTGAGCTCTTGGAATGTAACATTCAAAACTTTGTTCGCTCTTGATTTTTGTTTTTGTTTGGTGCAAACTCAGAAAAACAAGGGTGTTCCAGTTTTCCACTCCACAGAGCTTTTGCTCCAAGTAAAATATTTAGTATTTAGCTGTACGACAGAAGAATCCAGCAGCCTGTATAATGCATGCAAAATTATATAACCTTTCTTCCCATATATCCTATTAGATATAATTCTTTTTTCTTTCTTTTTATGAGTCATGAATTGAGACAGGCAAGGAATTACACAAGACAGAATCCCTGGTGTTAGCCTCTGCTTTGAAATATTTTATTAGGCATTTCGAACATTACTTTGTACTCACATCAGCTAGAAAAAACATATTAAGAATAGCTTTTAGCAACTACAATTCTTAGGGACACGAATCAACATTTGTTGATTCAACCATCATGCAACAAAAGCTGGATTAGCTTTTGAGAGGTCCCCAAATGACACAGAATATTTAAAACACTCTTTTTTGTGTGTAAAATACAGGAGTAGAGACCTCTTAGGGCAAGCAGGTGCAAAGTGCTCCAGCCCAGCTTACTGATATCGGGTGCAGTAAGCAAGTTGAACAATTGGGGCTATAGGTTTTTTAGAATTTCGGCATGAATAGGAGGAGCCTGAGATAGAGATCCTGCATGAAAGTGTCTTTAGAAAGCGATCATAACTTTAATGAGAAAGCAATTGCTTTGCCTGACATGGAGATACTGGGTCCCCAGCCAGTTACATATTGTAAGGTAGCCAATCACTGCCAATAAAAGAAACTTCAGTATAATATTTGCAAAGATCTCTGGCATGGCTGGACCGATTTGATCATAGCTGACCTTGGATATGATTGTCTTGACACGGGAGGGTTGTTTTTTAAAATTCATTATAGGAGGAGAAATATATGTTCATTCCCCTCCTCCCCCTTGCCCTGTTGATGCATTATTCTAATTGAAAAAAGAATGTTCGCCTGAATCCCCAGCCTCTATTCTAATCACCACTTTAATGTTATTTAGGTCACAGATGCCTGGACACATGTTCTCTTATGCAATGCTGGCAGTCTGCAGTTTCTCATAAAGCAGCTTTTCTGCCTAAAGGCACAGGAACATTACACAATCTCTTGCTCTGTTGTTCTTAGCCGCTCTTTCCCTTCTCCCCAAAGTTTCCCATCATCGTAGATTAGAAGGAAGGAAACGACCCATTGGAAACCTCTTTCTTTAGAACGCCACAAAGAGGTTTTCCCTTGGAGTTCTCCGTTCCCATCTGTAACACGGAACCCAGGGTTGATCTGATTTTATTTTCTAATTGTCCATCTTTTTCCCTTTCCCTCCTCAGTTCACAT
This sequence comes from Notechis scutatus, assembly GCF_049901735.1. Lineage (NCBI taxonomy): Eukaryota > Metazoa > Chordata > Lepidosauria > Squamata > Elapidae > Notechis > Notechis scutatus. The sequence continues at coordinate 11,051,070 of NC_142016.1, forward strand.
CGGATAACGTTTCACAACCCTTTGCCTTTTAAGCTAGCCACCTTGGCTAGAAAATGAAGAAAAATGGAAATGGAGCTAGGGGGACAAGTAAAGCCACCTCCAAACAAGCTCAAGGGAAGCCCAGAAGCAGTTTTGGCCATGCTGCCATTCACTGGGTGAAGAGGCAGTTCTCAATCCACCCATTGAGGACTAATGCAGTAAAGCAGCAAAATGATCCAGTGAGTGGGTGTCTAAGTCACAGCTTAGAAAGATGTTAATGAAACTGTCAGTATAGGATAGAGGTCTCCAAACTTGGCAACTTTAAGACTTAGCAGATAACAGATAACAGATAAACAGTTGGAAGGGACCTTGTAGGTCATCTAGTCCAACCCTCCACCCAAGCGGGAGACCCTACACCATTTCTGACAAATGGCAGTCCAATCTCTTCTTGAAAGTCTCAAGTGATGAAGCTCCCACAACTTCCGAGGGCAACTTCTGTTCCATGGGTTGATTGTTCTCACTGTCAGAAAGTTTCTCCTTGTTTCCAGGTTAAATCTCTCCTTGATCAGTTTCCATCCATTATTCCTTGTCTGGCCTTCCGGTGCTTTGGAAAACAGCTTGACCCCTTCCTCCTCTCTTGGCAGTCCCTCAAATATTGGAAGACCGCTATCATGACTCCCCTGGTCCCTCTCATTACTAGATTAGCCAAGCCCAGTTCCTGCAACCATTCATTGTATGTTTTAGCCTCCAGTCCCCTAATCATCCTGGTTGCTCTTCTCTGTACTTTTTCTAGAGTCTCAACATCTTTTTATAATGTGGTGAACAAAACTGGATGCAGTCCTCTAGGTGTGGTCTTACTAAGGCTTTATAGAGTGGTATTAGTACTTCCCTTGATCTTGACTGTATCCCTCTGTTAATACAATTTAGGATTGCATTAGCTTTTTTGGCTGCTGCTGCCCACTGCTGGCTCATATTTAGCTGGTTGTCCACTAAGATTCCAAGATCCCTCTCACAGTTCCTGCTATTGAGCCTGGTTTCACCCAGTCTAAAGGTGTACTTTTGATTTTTCTTGGCTAAGTGTAGGACTTTACTTTTCTCTTCATTGAATTTCATTTTGTTAGATACGGCCCAGTGTTCTAGTCTGTCAAGATCCATCTGGATCTTGAGCCTATCATCTTGGGTGTTAGCTATTCCTGCCAGCTTCGTATCATCTGCAAATTTGGTAAGTTCCCCTTCTAAGAAGGGGAACTTACCAAGAATTCTGAGAGTTGAAGTCCACAAGTCTTAAAGTTGCCATGTTTGGGGACCCCGGTATAGGGTGTCAAACTGGCGGCCTGCGGGCCGGATGTGTCACATGGAGGCCACACCCACCCCAGGTCCATGAAGGGGAAAAAACATTGTGATACTGCACATGATGGCAACGTGACGCGGCGAGTTTGACACCCGTGTCCATGTGATCTGGAGCAATGGGGAATTTGAGCTGGGCGCAAATTCATTATGGGGGTGAATGAGAAAGTGGTTTGCTTCTTAAGGGCTTCTGATTCCCATCTGTGGTGTCCAAGGTCAGAAGTCAAAGTGATGGCTGTGACTCTCTGATCAAAGCCCTGACCTCCCTTTTTAAAAAAAAATAAGTATTGCACCTTCCATGCCTAAGGGCTTAGATTGCACAATCCCCATATTGGCTTTTTGACACACACACACACATACACGCCTGAAATATATTCTAATTTCCAGCCTTCAGAAATACAAAACAAATTCTTCCAAATTTAACCATGCCTTTCCAATGACTTTATAGCTTTCCAGGAATAAGTTTCAGACTCTACCTGGGAAAATGATCCTTCCTTGAAGTAAGGAAGAGAGGCCTGACAAGATAGAGGTTTTGGGCTGCCAGCACCAATGCAGGACAGGATCCACCTTCTAGATCAGTTTGCATCCATTTATCCTTTCTATATCAGCATCAGATTATTTCTGTGGTATGTTGACCTCGGACAGTTGGAAGATAGTGGACACTGCAAATGGAGCCGAGCTGGGCTTCCTGGAGTGAGGAGGAGTGCTGGAGGAGTACTACCTCCTTAAAAAACCTTGGTCCAGCTGGCCTGGCTGGTAGCACCTCATAAGGGCCCCTTTCCAGGGTTACAGGAGAAGATGGTCAACAGTTTTGAAGGCGGAAGAGGGCTTTATTGCCCCAATGGCAGATAAAACGGTAGAACCCTCTTCTAGGGGAAGGGAAACTCTGATTTCAAACCTCCACTGCCTTGTGGCTATATCTATTCTTGGAAAAGGCTTCAGGAGTCAACCTCAAGGCAAAATCTGGAGCCGGAGTCCCAGAAGCAGTTCGTGACTGTGTATAATCATGTTCTGGTAACTCCTGCAACGCAGCTGGAACTCATCGTATCGGCTCTGCCATTCCATTAGACCAGGGGTTCCCAACCTGGGGTGCGAGACGATATTCCAGGGGGTGCGAGAAAAGTCCAGGTAAATAATAGGATATTGGCTATATGTTGGCATTTTTATTTATTATGCAATGGATTAACTTTGTTTTCATTTTAGAGTTAAGTATCGTTATTTAGTGGCCGTCACATACATAGCTGAAAAGATTCAATCCTACCATATATTTAACGCGCTCAGTAGTTCCTAAAGTCTAAATTTCAGGGGGTGCGAGGTTCGAGTGACATTTCTTTAGGGGTGCGGGGCGAAAAAAAGGTTGGGAACCACTGCATTAGACTATTTCAGTGACATGGAGAGGGGGGATCTGCTGCTTGGGTAACAGTTTATCCTGTTACCCATTTCATAGCCCGATACCATCGTCTCTTGAGACTGAAGGATGCCAATTCAGTGTTGACCTCCCATAACCTAAAGGTCCTCCTTCTCCTCTTTGCGAGACGCATACAAGATGCTAAAGCCTAACTCCAGATTACTGAACAACAATTCCACTGTTCATCTCATACAACATGCTAAGACAAAATCACTGGGTTTTCTCAAACTATTCAACTCTATTGCCCTCATCCTGGGTTTTTTAAAAAATTGTTTTAAAGTTCCTTAGGGATTAGAATACCTGAAAGGTGACAGAGCCAGGCAAAAAGCTCTTTATGAACCAAGAAAGCAGGGTGAGATCCAGGGAGAGACTCGTGAATGAACCAGATCTTCAGCTGAGACAGTTGTGTGAAACCCTGCAATCTTGTAGGCGATGGCCCCACTAAAGGGGAATGTGTAGGTTTGAAAACATTGGGGTCTATCCTTTTGGGTGAGAATCCCGAAAAGCAAAGTAAGCACAGATGAAAAGAGTTTCGAGAATTACAGGACCCTTCCATTATAGGAGAAGAACATAAAAGGCAACACACATTGTAATGTGCACGACTAAAGGCTTCGTACAAACTCCACCAGAAATATGTTCAAGGGTCCACACAGGTTGAATACAGTACCAGAGATTCTGCCATCTTCTTTGGTCTGGGTCACTCCTGTTTGGTAGCTGGGCCCAAAGCTTCTGGGGGAGGCTTGGTCTCTTCAGACAGCTGCCGGACACTGTAGTAGGAAAGGCTCAGTCCCATAATTGCTAAGATCAGGGCCAAGTGATTCACGAGCCGATCTTCGGAGTCTGATTCAGACCCATTGGCCAGCTGCATCTGTAGGAAAATACATTAATGGGAAGTACATTAAACATTTTAAATGGTGGAATGCAGCCGTTTGAGGACTGAACCTACCTGGTGACCCAAAATACTTCTTGGATTTTGAGAAAGCACATGATAGGCACACTCTTCCAAGAAGCTGTCATGGTGTACATGGGTTTGTATGCATGTACACACACACCTTCAAGTCAGTGTTGTCTCCTGATGAATGTTTGGACTAGGTACTGCAATTTTCAGAAGTGGTTTGCCATTGCCTTCTTTCGAGGGCTAAGAACTGGCTCAAGGTGGTGCAACTGGTTTTGTGCCTAAGGCAGGAGTAGAACTCATGGTCTCCCAGGTTCTAACCTGGCGCCTTAAACCATTACACCAATATTAATAATAATTGGAATAATTGCCTTCCAAACTGCTTGAAGCTTTAGCAATTATGATTTTAGTAACTTTGCATTAAAATACAAACAAGCAAGTTTTGCCTCCTCCCTATTAGGAAAGAGGTTTTACTGTATTCGGGGGAACCTTCTCAGAAGAAAACCGACTCAGGTTTGCATTGCACATGGACTCCCTTCTACAAGGATCAGTGAGATACACGTAGCTTCTCTCTCCCATAACATACAGTACCTTTATGGAACATTCTCCCTCTAGTGATAGCAATAGCAATAGCACTTAGACTTATATACCGCTTTATAGTGCTTTACAGCTCTCTCTAAGTGGTTTACAGAATCAGCCTATTGCTCCCAAACAATCTGGGTCCTCATTTTACCAACCTCGGACTCAGCCTTCCATCCAGAGGTTGAGCTGGTGAGACCCGAACTGTTGAACTGCAGGCAGCCAGTGATCAGCAGAAGTAGCCTGCAGTACTGCATTCTAAACACTGAGCCACCATGGCTCTTCAGGATGGCTCCAACTCTGGTAGCCTTTTCTAAGGCCCTAAAGACCTGGCTCCAAGCATGTGCAGGGACCCACTTCTTGCTTATATTATCGTTTATGCAGTGGTGGGATTCAATTTTTTTTACTACCAGTTATGTGGGCGTGGCTTGGTGGGCATGGCAGGGGAAAGTTACTGCAAAATCCCATTCGATCCCCACCCCATTAACCTGCTTTCCAGCTCCGTTCTCCTGTGCAGGGCAACCAAAGAAGACCAGCCGATCAGCTGGGACTCGGGAGGCAGAGAATAGATGGGGGCAGGGCCAGTCAGAGGCGGTATTTGTCGGTTCTCTGAACTACTCAAAATTTCTGCTACCGGTTCTCCAGAACTGGTCAGAACCTGCTGAATGCCATCTCTGTGTTTATGGGATATGATATTTTCTCGACTGCTGTGTGTTTTAATTTTTGTATTGTTGCAATTGTTTTTACTTTAATTTCATAGGCCATCCAAATTCACTCGTTAAGATGAACCATACAAAATGAATAAATGTAATGGAAAGTACAAAATGCAGGTAGTCCTTGACTTACAACCATAATGGTCATAGCGAGTGACAGTCATCAATTTGATCATCCATGTGACCAACCCAATTTCATGGCCTTTTCTGTGGCAGTCATTAAGCAAACATAACTCTTGTTAAACAAATCAATTGTTTGCTATGGGCCAGTTTTGCTGAAAACCAGAAGTAAATGCTAGTTTTTGGTAAAAAAGCAAAATGTGATCTCCTGAATATAGGCTGATGCAAACAGCTATAAATGTATGCCAGTTACCAAACACCCAAAATGCTGTCATGGGACCCCCGTTGATAGGGGAAGCAATTAGAACTTTGGAACTGAGTAATAAACTCCCCTGTGGAGATCTGTGGTAACTTTGAATAGTCTCTAAGCAACCCATCATAAGATAAGGACTACCTATATGTGTGTGTTTTGCCTGGTCATTTCAAACCTGGATGTAATCCAACACAACAGGAGGGGATCCAGTTACAAATAACAAGAATATCATAAATTGACCACCTCCGCTTTGAGGGGTATTGGCAGCCCACAAAACCAAGATGGCAGCCACCACAGTGTGATGCATATACAATAAAAGACACAAAGAACTTTGATCTCATAGTTGTGGCCATCATTTGCCCTTTTTTTAACCACACATTTGTAGGCACCATCACAAAAGAGTACAAACAGATATACCCATGCAGAAATTACTGAAATACAGTAACTGAAACATAAACACAACACATTATACTTTCTAGTAGAAAGACAGGGACCAGGTGACTTGAATTCCTGCTTGGTCCTCACCCAGGCGCTGGTATGTTTGGAGAATCATGTCTGAACCTCTGCTCTGCTTATCTTCAAACTGGACTTAGATTTGATTTAAATAGAGAATTCTACCTAATAGCAAAGTGTTTTTTTTCCACATAAAACAACATATATATTGGCAGATTCCATAACAAAATGTTGTAGAGAAGTCCCTGTTTTGAATTCCAGGGATTCCAACAGGCCCCCTCTTTTCATAAGATTTTCATTCCACTTTCAGATGTCAGCCTTCCTTTGCTACCAAATCATCATTGCTTCCCCCGCTTCTCTCCCCATAGCCATATCTGAAGATTGTTTCTTCCTAAGCGAGAACTTAACCAGTATACGGCCTTCTACAAACCTTGATCTTTCCACAGGTTTTCCTCTTGTTTGTGGATGTTTTAGGCTACAATAGGGTCTGCCCTCACAGCCTGAACATGAGAAAAAGAGGGAATCCTGCTAATTTTTCCCCCTTTGTTGCCTTTTCCTGGATTACTAAGATCCCTCTGATCTGCAGCCTCTGATACCAAATACATTATTCAGGACTTTCGAGCAAGATAATTCCTATCTGTCTGTCTATCCTTCTGTCGCTCTGCTCTCTGATACAGGAGGAAATTCTGCTTACCTGCAGCAGTCGGAAGTATCCTGGGGTCAGACGTCGTAGGCAGAAGATCATAGCAGAAGAAAAGAGAGAGCTCCCCTTCCTAACTCTCTTCTGGTGGGGTTTTTTGAGTTATTTCAGCAGAACCAAGCTGTAGAAGGAAAGGGAAAAGGGACATGACAGGAGGAAGGGAACCATGTGAGCATTGATATCTGGCAGAGAAATGGTCTGCCGGACTTGACTGTAGATCACTATTCTGGTGACCCCAAAGTTCTGGCAAAAGACGTGGCGCTAATTGCATGGGTTGTTGATTGAGTTACTCATTAATTTAATGAGCATCTCAGGCTCATCCTTGTCTACAACAGGGCAACTCCCTGAAATGTATGGTATGTGAAACGCCGCCATCACTTTCTCTGATGGAACACGTTCCCTGGTTCCCTAGCATTTTCAACCAACTTCAGCATTCTCCAACCTGCTATCTTCTCTCTCTTCATATCTTCCTCCGATGCTAAGGCAATGGATATAAATGCACGTACCTCTTCGGAGGTTCAAGATCCTGGTCCTCGCGTATCAACTCCTAGCAATAACGCTGGACGACTGTGTGCAAGAGATGTTTTCTCATGTTGCCCTCCTCCCTTCCTGCCCAATGATGAGCCTGCCACTGCTTGCCTTAGCAGCAGCTGTCACAAGGAATCAGCACTCCCTGCTCCGTTGACCGCACGCGATCCACGCATCAAGAGGAAGTTTTTTCCATGCTTTTATTGGGGAAGCAAAATTTGGGAGCAATATAACATCATGAGAGCCTCTGAGAACCAGTTTCCACTGTGATGTTGTGAAACAAACCTTCATGGAGTACCCGGTGTTCTAGATCAGGCATCTCCAACCTTGGCAATTTTAAGACTTGTGGACTTCAACTCCCAGAATTTCCCACTAGCTTTGCTCTAGAATTCTGGGAGTTGAAGTCCACAAGTCTTAAAGTTGCTAAGGTTGGAGACCCCTGTTCTAGATCTAGATCCATCCATCATTGGAAGAATCGTTCACTCCAAGTCCACTATAACTATGTGGGATGATGATGATGATTCCATCAACCCAACCAACCAGATCAATGATTGGGTAAGGTGGGAACTGAAGTCCAATAACTAAAATTCAACTGCTGATGTTCATTTGGAGGTCTACTGTGGTAAGCAGTGTTTTGATTAAATGATAATTTCTAGTTATGTAACTCTAGGTAAGATATGCAAATATTATAGGAAAAGATGCAGCTCTTTTTTTTTAAAGTGGGAAGCATTTTTTCCCAAAACATCATGGAAAAAGCCTTCAAAAAACATTGTCAATCACTTTTCAAGAACAAGCAATAATTTCAGAATCACTCTGGGAAAGAAGTTGATTCAGCTTCTGCTTTGTAGAAGAATATTTTCCCATTTCTCCTTCCAAGGATTTCATACCTGCTAGCTTGGACTTGGATCTCATGCAATATATCTGGATTACACTCTCACAGGACACTGGCACATAATTTGATTGGATTTGGCCAACAAAACCCCAATGCAACCCTTGTGGTCATCAAACAATAATACATTGCTTATACTATATAGCTAACTGTGATTTATTTAACAAAACAGCCATAAATAGTTATTTTCCATCAATTTTTGGTTCTTTCTCCTATAGCAGTGTCTTTTCTTTTCTTTTTATTAATCTTTTAACAATTTTTTTTAAGAATTACACCAGAATAAAGTTTAAAAACAACAACAAAGGAAAAAAAATAAAGCATTATGGAAAAACTTTTTAGTAATGTATTCTCCATTTGTTTTCACAACTAACCACAGCTTAAATATTTGTACTCTACACTGAAGGTTATTGCTAGCGTCTATTATTTATTTGTTTACATCCCATATTTATTATTTTTATAAATAACCCAAAGCGGCAACCATACCTAGTACTCCTTCCTCCTCCTCCTGTTTACCCCACAACAGCAACTCTGTGCGGAGGGTTGTGATGACAGAGAGCAACTGGTCCAAAGTCACCCAGCCAGCTTTCATGCCAAGGCGGGACTAGAACTCACGGTCTCTTGATTTCTCGTGTCTTAACCACGAGATCAAACTGGCTCTCCAAATCTCCTTTTTTAAGTGATTTCATCTGTTATTCTTTTGTCTCATTTTTTTCCCTACAAACCAAATATTAAAGTTACCTTACTGTGTGAGGTGTAGTATGTAAGGGAGCCATTCGTGCTTAAATTTGGCTAGATTTTGATTACCGAATGCTAGTTTAACCATTGCTGCAATTTTCTCCCCTTTGGGTCTCTCCCAATCTTGTATTGTCAATAAAATGTATCTTTTCTACTGTTGTGTCAGATTTGTCCTTGCGGCTGTCAACATATATCTGGGTAAATTGTGATGTACCAATAAGGGAAAATACCTGTAGCTAAGGATTGAAATGAGGGGTCCTTGGTGCTCTCTGAGCTTGGTTGTTTTGTGGCAGATGTTTCATTACCCTAACTAGATCCCGCAAATTGGGATGTTTTTCATTTATATTTTCTGAAATTATAGTTAATAAAATGTTTATAGGCTCAGTTCAAATTTTATTTTTTAGAATTTTCTGAATAATTTAATGTATTTTTCCAGTACTTTTGAGTTTCTTTTATGTTCCCACCACTTATGATAAAATGTTGTCCTTTTTTGTTGTAGCATTTCCAACTTTTATTGTAATATGATTTGCCTATCTTGGCAATTATTGATGGAGTTATTTTCTATAACACATTTTATACCATTTTTCCTTTAAATTGTAACTTGGAGTATATTTTATTAACTTTTTCCATAGTATTTTCCATTGTTCTGCTCTGATTACTTAATAGATTTGTATTGACTTTATCATACAGTTTTATTTGTTCCATCTTCATGTGCTATTTCAATAACAATTTGTATATATATATCGTAATAAACAATCTTGGTTTTGTAAAAGTATTTCAAATTTTATCCTTCTAAAGAGATCACATTTTATTCTTCAGCAATTTGTAAATGCTATACATAGTGGTAAATTCCTACTTTAACTAAGCAGTTCTTGCTATGTGTTTAATCTATTTTCTGACTCTCATGTATCATACTGGCATTAGTGATTTGATTTTTCTTGCTTTATTAATCCATGAAATAAAAAGCATTTATCAGTAATGGTGAGGTCACTGGACTTATTCTTGTTTTTAAATAATTCCATATTTTTAAGAAATGTTGTTTACAATATTTCCTCCTTCCTTCCTTCCTTCCTTCCTTCCTTCCTTCCTTCCTTCCTTCCTTCCTTCCTTCCTTCCTTCCTTCCTTCCTTCCTTCCTTCCTTCCTTCCTTCCTTCCTTCCCCCCTCCCTCCATTGGTACCTATAAGCTGGCTGCTTATATATAATGTATCTTCTCTATATATTTTATCCCCTCTCTATATATATCAGTACTAATAAAGTTATCTTGCATTCTCTAAAACCATTTCTCTTTCTCTGGGTTTATTTCTACTAGCCTCCAAGTTCTCTCTATATATTTTATTTTTTATCCCCTCTCTATATTTTTATCCTCTTGTTCTAATTTTCTATTAAAAGCCATCCAAACTGAGTTCTGCCCTATCTTGTAGCACTGAATTACCAAGTTCAATTATGTACAGGAATGTAAATATTTTTTCTATTATCTGCCCTGACCTTCCCTCTGTTCAGCTTCATTGGTTTCATGTGAAATGGAGAAAGCCTTTTTCCACCCATGTTTTCCATATCATGCATTATTTATCCCACCATCATATCTCCCTCCTCTTTGTCTTTTTTTAAATTTAACAATCTTCAAAAGTTAAAAGGCATTGTTTTCTTTAGATGAGTCACAACATTATCATTGGATGCTTTTGACCACATCATAAACCAGAGTTTGGCAATGGATCATCTGCAGATGCATGTTCAAATAGAAGAGAAACTCTGTAGGTCATAGTCGAACAGTGGTGTCCTTAGGGCTTGGTTTTTGGCTTGAAGATATTTTATTACCTGACTAGGTAACATCATCAACACTTTAATCCACATAGTACATGTCAGTGGTGGGATTCAAAATTTTTTACTACATATCTTGGTGGGCATGGCATGGCTTGGTGGGTGTGGCAGGGGAAGTTTACTGCAAAATCCCATTCTCTCCCCACCCCACTAACCTGCTTTCCAGCTCCGTTCTCCCATGCAGGGCAACAAAAGAAGACCCAGCCGATCAGCTGGGACTCGGGAGGCAGAGAATAGGTGGGGGCGGAGCTGGTCAGAGGTGGTATTTGCTGGTTCTCCAAACTACTCAAAATTTCCTCTACCGGTTCTCCAGAACTGGTCAGAATCTGCTGAATACCACCTTTGGTACATGTGTCCTCCATGTGTCCTGATAAGTGGTGATGGCGTAATGGTTAGAATGCAGTACTACAGGCTACTTCTGCTGACTGACGGCTGCCTGCAATTTGGCAGTTCGATTCTCACCAGCTCAAATTTGACTCAGTTTTCCATCCTTCCAAGGTCAGTAAAATGAGGACCAAGATTGTTGTGGGCAGGATGCTGACTCTGTAAACCACTTAGAGAGGCCTGTAAAGCAGTGCGAAGCAATATATAAGTCTAAGTGATAATGCTATTGTGAATTATGTCTATAGGTTCCATAAATGAAATACTGTACAAATATCTAATGCATTTAATACAAAAGACCAAAATCTTCCTAATTATCCTCTGCAAGAGTTGTTGATGTTCTCAAATTGGGCATCTATCGCATGATGACCCCCTTAACTGCATCACTGATGGATGAAAGTTCCAATCCCAATTGTGGTCATAAGTCAAGGACTACCTGTATCAGATGCATAAAGTGCCTGTACCAGCAGTCATCCATATTATTTTCATGGAGGATCAAGCATCACTGGGTCCTAAGTGGGACTCTTTGCTATAAAGTTTTCTCATGTGAGCTCCACTTCTTGGACGCTCTGTTTGCTTTTGCCCCAGCACTTTTTTCAATCATCTTGAATCCTCAGAGATTCTTAACTTTTAGGTCAGTGTTTCTCAACATTGGCAACTTGAAGAGGTGTGGACTTCAATTCCCAGAATTCTTCAGACAGAAAGCTAGTTGGAGAATTCCAGGAGTTTAAGTTCACACATCTTTCTGTTTACAAGTTTAAGAAACAAACGATGCATCTGCCAAGAGCTAGGTTGGGGTAATCAATTTGTGTGTGTGTGTGTGTGTGTGTGTGTGTTTGTGTGTGAATTCTGGTCCAAAACAATCACTTTCCTAGAATGGCCCTTTCCCAATTTTGTGACTCTCCAAGTTGCAGGTGCTTGCTATGATGCACTTTGTTAGCTGAGCTTGGGCTCAAAATTCTAAGAGTTGTAAAAATATGCCTTTAATAAATGGGTGTAATTTAAAATTATAGAGAGAGATTCCCCCCAAGCGTGAAGACAGCCGGGTCTGATCTAGGTTCCACAGGAGAGAGCGTGGAATGTTGTCTTTCTCAACTCTACCCATCTAAGTCAGTTAAATAATTAAAACGGCAAAGCTCAATTAGTTTTTATTAATTTGTTTTTAGCGGCTTATAATATTATACAAAACCTCTCTGGTTTCTTCAGGGTTCAATGTTGGGCATCATCCTCAGACATGAACAACAACAGCATTAAATGTGTTGTAGGAGTCCAAAATTAAAAACTGATAGGAAAGTCAGAATTCTTGTCTTTGGGGTCTACATTAACTCTGAAAGATGTTATCTGAGGAAGGGGCTGAATTACTCTAGAAATTTAAAGTATTTATGGCTGTAGAATTCTTCAGTCATGGAATCTTCCTCTGCATTTGGCATCCCTATCTTTCTTTGCATTATAGATTATCCTCAACTTACAACAGTTCACTTAGTGACCATTAGAAGTGGCAAGGGCACTGAAAAAAGAGATTTATGGCCATTTTTCACACTTATGACCATTGCAGCATCGTGATTTATATTTGGAAGCTTGACAACTTGACTCATATTTATGACGGTTGCAGTGTCCCAGGGTCATGGGATCACTTTTTGCAACCTTTTGACAAGCAAAGTCAATGGGGAAGCCAGATTCACTTAATAATTGTGTTACTAATTTAACAAGGGATTTAGCAGGGATTCACTTAACAAATGTAGCAAAAAAAAGTCATAAAATGGGGCAAAACTCATCTAACAATTTTTTTCATTTAGCAACATACATTTTGGGCTGAATTGTGGTTTTAAGTTGAGGACTACCTGTATAAACTTCTGTATTTCTGAAATTTGCAGAAAGATTTTCAGCTTTTCTTTTTGTGTGTCCTTGATTCGCTTCTAAACTGATAGGCACACAACTCCTGAAGTGGCTCTTAAGGATCTCACCTTATTCTACCATTGTCCAGTAACAGATCCATGATCCAACAGAGATGATTATGCATGGGTAAGATATGGCATTCTTTTCTGCTTCCCTCTTGTGGTGGTTAACTTTCACATCAGCATTTCCCATGAACAATACTTTGTTGTTTTTCATGATTATGTCACAGAGCCAATGCTTGGTCAGTCATTCTTGAAAGCTGTAATCCCGACAGGACTATAAATATTTATATTGGCTTTAGCTATTGATGATGTGCAAATATTTTTCTCTTAAACATATTAACATGTGCATGCCTGCAGCTTTGAAAAGGGAGTTGCACAGGATCTCCTCCTGTCAGTTTCCATGAGAGTGACTAAAACTCCAATATTGTTGTGCCTTGACAATGATGCATCATTGTGGAATACTGTAATCTCTGCACTGCAATATGAGTGTTCTGGAATGCAGAATTCTTGTTTGTTTTCTGGAACAATATTTGCTAACCCTGTTCATACTTTCCTTTTGACTTGGAAGTTGTACAGATAGTCCTCAGCTTATGACCACAATGGGGATTAGAATTAGAATTCTTTTCTTATTGGCCAAGTGTGATTGGTTTGGTGATTGATTGATTGAGGAAAGGACATTCCTTTTGATAATGCATCAAATCTGTTTTAGGATTTAGACCACATTTTGCAACAGGATGCAGTGATTGGATTTTGGGGATTATAGGAACATGTACATATTTACACATACACATAATTACTTATAATTTGTATAATCCTCTCTTTATGCATGTATGGTTTGTTTTTTGTTTTTGTTTTAAAAAAGGGAAATATAAGCAGTCCAATTCTATCACTTCTGGATGCAGAATTAGCTCAGGTTTACTAAAATCTCAACACCTGGGAAGATGGATGGAAACTCAACAAGGAGAGATTCAACCTGGAAATAAGGAGAAATTTCTGACAGCTAGAACAATCAACCAGGAGAAAAACTTGCCTTCGGAGGTTGTGGGGGCTTCATCCCTGGAAGCTTTTCAAGAAGTGACTGGACTGCCACCTGTCAGAAATGGTGTAGGATCTCCTGCTTGGGAGGGGGGGGGGGTTGGACTAGATGACCTACAAGGTCCCTTCCAACTCTGTTAGTGAAAACTGTCTTGTTTATTGTGGAAGATCCCAATTGGAAGGGGCCTGAAAGACCCCCGACCCCGGACGATCCCAGAAGCGCCTTTCAGCTCCCGGCCGTGGAATTTCTCTCCCTCTCGAAGCGAGCTTAGGATCGCCGCCCTTGGTTGCCGAACCTCTGGCCGATGAACGGCCTCTGTCCCTTTAAGGCAGAGAGCGAAGTTGAGCGTTTTGGCTTTGCTTTTTTTTTTCCCCACCATAACCCAGCGAGGTGGGTTATGCAGAGGAGGGGTGTGTGTGTAGGTGTTTTGTGCCATAACAATTAAAATTTCCAGCCACAATCATTACATTGGTATCAACGTGCCTACCGTCCCTGTCCTATTGTTTCTCTTATTCTTTTATTTTTCTTATATGTACCCATTTCATGTATTCACAACTATGTATACATTTATACTTATTATCTTGTAAACAATTGGCAAATCAAATAAATAAAAAAATAAAAAAATAAAATAAATAAAAATAATAAATTCTCTACTCTTAGCTTACTGCTGATATACGTAATATATCTAATTTTTATAACAATCCTCATCTTAACTTGTTTATTTCTGTAAACATATTTTCTATTTGCTCATCTCTAACTTTCATATTTTTTTTCTCTAACCATCGATAAAACGATTCCCACATCATATAATATAAAAAATTAGAAGAGCATCACCTGAGTGGCCTGAAATTATCCGCATTTGAGTGCTGGCTCAGGGGTGGGGTGGGTGGGTGGGTGGGTGGGGGCTTCATATAAAGGGGGTACATTGCCCACCCCAAACGAAAGAATGTTTCAAGTCCAGCTTTTTTTAAAATAAAATAAAATAAAACTCTCTCTTTCAAGAGCGAGAGTAGTGGGCGGGTGTTTCCCATGACTGACAGAAGGTTGAGCCAATCAGCCGGCCGGCTGACGACTACCTGTTGGAACGTTCAGGTTCGTCTCGGTCGCTCGCCCCGATTCCCCGAACGCGGAAGCCTCTACCCGGAACGGAAGGGGGGGCCTGCAGGGAGGGGCCGAGCCCGGGGCCCGAGTATGGAGCCTGTCTCTCTCTGGACTTCGCAGACGGTGCTGGCTTGGATCCGAGGTAGGACCTGGCGATCTTGGCGGGGTGGCTTAGGGCTCCCTCCCTCCCCTCCCCCCAAAAAGGTGTGTGTGTTTCGACGAGACTCGCTCTGTGGCTAACCCGTTGCGGCCCCAGGTGAGAGGAACTCACCTGCCAGGGCCGGCATGGCAACTGGAGAGGAGTCAGGTGCCCCTGCATTCCTGCGAAGGGCAAGGTTGGTCCTGGCCAGGTGGGTTCAGGAAGGGAGGCTTGTTTAGTGTCCAAACGCAGTTGGTATTTTTCAGGGCTGGGGGAGAGGAGCTTTAGCCAATAATTTGGGAGTGACAAACCCCCACCTTGTTCCTTGTTTCTTTTCAACTCCTTAAACCAGAGGTCTCCAAACTTGGCAACTTGTGGACTTCAACTCCCAAAGTTGCCAAATTTGGGGGCCCCTGCTTTAAACACCCCTGCCTTAAACATTATGGGAGTTGAAGTCCACAAATCTTAAAGTTGTCAAGTTCGGGGACCTTTCCTTAAACTCTCTCTCTCTCCCCCTCTCTCTCTCTTTCTCTTTCTCAAAACAAGAGAAGAAACTTAGGGCAGATCCTTCGAAATTAACTTTCTTGGAAGACAGGGGGAACTCGAAATCTGCAAGAGAATTAGATTAGATTTAACAGGACATGTGCAGCTCTGAATGGGCTGCGGATTGCTGATGCTTGCTCTCTTCAATATTATGAGGAACAAAGCCGCTTGCCGGTCACATCTACCTGACCCATCAGAGCGAAGAGGCAAGGAATGTTGCGGGTCCCATCCCTGAGGGAGATACACCTGGTGGGTCCCAGAAGAAGGGCCTTCTTCTCCGTGGTGGCTCCCTCCCTCTGGAACATCATTCCCCCAGAGATTAGACTGGCCCTCACTCTGATTCTCTTCCGGAAAGTGTTGAAGACCTGCTTCTGCCAGCGGGCCTGGGGAACCCAGAGCTCTATGGAGCGCATTAAATGGCTTGTGTGATCTGCTGTCGTTGGGGGGAGGTGGGGGGGGGGTGATTTTACTATGTTAATTTATTTGATTTTACGAGTTTTATTGTTTTAAATTGTGGTTTTATATGTTGTAAGCTGCCTTGAGTCACCATGGTGTATAGGCGGCAATACAAATCTAATAAATAAATAAATATCTGACCCTCACCCCACCACATGCCCTTAAAATAGTGAATTAGGACTTAGGAGACTCAGCTCTTGGCACCCCTCAACCTATCCCGCATTGTTGGGAAGAGAAAATAAAAAGTCCCTTGAGCATTCAGAGGAAGGATATATAAACATAACACCTAGGGGTATGTATATGCAATATGTGTGTGTATATGCATTTAGCACTGTGCTTAAGATGGCTTTTATATGTCATCCGCCACGTTCCATTATCCTCTGACACTTTCGGTATACTGTTATTTATTGACGGTCATTCTTTTCTGTCTTTCAAGGAAAAAAGCTTGTTCTGCCCCACCCTCTCCATGGCTCAAACGCAAACTCAGCTAATTTAAAACTGTAAATCTTATTAAAACAGCAATCTAAATCGTCAAATGCATTCAAATAGAGCAGAAACGGTGATTCAAACAGTCTCGTTGCCTTGGCTAATGATAGAATGAAAACTATCTCTGAAAAAAAGTTGTTCTTATTCCATCCATCAGTCTAATGCAGGATTTCCCAAGGTTGGCTTTAACTTTAAGACCTGTGGACGTCAACTCCCAGAATTCCCTAGCCAGCACAGGTCTTAAAGCTGCTAACTTTGGGAAACCCTGATCTAATGGATTGTGATGCCAAGCCTTTGTGCAGCTGTTAGAATTTGGCTCTGGGGATTGCAAATCGTCTTTCAAGTGATGGCAGTGTATCCAGGGTATGGTCAAAAAAGAGAGCCACCATAAGAGTGCAACCAAAGTTTTTATGGGCATATATAAATAGGAGATTCAACTGTAACATCATGGCAATTATTGTGACTATTTTGACCACACACCCTGTGAACATTTCTGAGTAATCTATTGACCTTTTCTAGCATAGAAATGACAAATGATGGTAGCAGCCAAAGAAAAGGATTCATATGTTTCAATCCTAGCTGAAAACGGTACCAATGGATGACCAATGGATGACCGATGGGATGGTCAATGATTAGTGATCTATGACCTATCCCTTTGTTGTATATGTGTACACTAAGAGCTTATGCACTGGAGACAAATTCCTTGTGTGTCCTATCATACTTGGCCAATATCCCTATCCTATCCTTTCTCCTACTCCTACTCTTGCTATTGCTATTTCTATTCTCAGCCTGATTCCTGTCATTCCCATCAGATTTGGTGGGGCAAGTAGAAGCAATGATGGCCTTAAAGCAACCCTAAGCAATTTTCAAATTTTCAAATAACATTTAAAGAGAAAGGGAGAAATAGTACAGGTAGTCCTCAGCTTACAATATTTGATTAGTGGCCATTTTGTGGCCATTAGTGGCCATTTTGAAGTCACAAAGGCACTGAAAAAAGTGACTGATGACCAGTTTTCACACTTATGACCATTGCACCATCTCCATGATCATGTGATCAAAATGTGGGCGCTTGTATTTACTTATTGTACTGTCTCAAGGTCAAGTGATCACCATTTGTAACCTTCCCAGCCAACTTCTGACAACCAAAGCCAGTGGGGGGAAGCCAGGTTCACTTAACAACTGCATGATTCATTTAACAACTGCAGTTAACAACTGTGGCAAAAAGGCTGTAAAATGGGATGCAACCACTTAACAATGGTCTTGCTTAGCAATGGAAATTCGGGGCTCAATTGTGGTTGTAAGTTGAGGATTACCTGTTACTGCAGGGATTGAAACTGGCCTCTTTTTGAGGCAAGGTGTGTGCGTATGATGATCTAAGCCAGGGGTCTCCAACCTTGGCAACTTTAAGACTGGTGGACTTCAACTCCCAGAGTTCCTCAGCTAGCTTTGCTGGGAGTTGGAGTCCACCAGTCTTAAAAGTTGCCAAGGTTGGAGACCCCTGAGCTAAGCTACAGTTCTCAAAAGATTTGGACTGGTTTGGTGAAATCCAGGAAATCACTTGCTTTGCTTTGCTTCCTCTGTTTAGGTTTGGATCCAGCATTACAAAGTTACCCAGTGGAGACGTGGGAGCTGACCGGGAAGAGGCTGCTCCGGTTATCCTATCGGGATTTGGAGAATCTGGGCGTGAGCTGCATCGGCCACCAGGAGCTCCTCCTGGAAGCTGTGGAGCAGCTTTGTGTTTTGGTGGGTGTCTGCAGGGGGAAAAAAAAACCCAGCGAACCCTCAATGGACGGCCGATAGCTTTGGTAGAGAAGGGGTGAAACGTTGCTTTCCTTACAGAATATCTGGGCCTGTATTCCTCTCTCTAGAACTATGAGCTGACAACCTCCAACCTGAGGACACTCACAGAGAAGCTGCAAGGGATCCTTCGGACGATCGAGGTCTGCATTCTGAGTCGAAGAAAAGTGAGCAATTATCACAGAGCGGCTACCGAAAAGTCCAGCTTGGATCTCCTGGCATCTGTGGTGGAGTTGATCAGTGCTGCTAAAGGCCTCTTTTTATGGCTGAACAGGTACTTATTTGCTTAGATGTTGGGAAGGGTGTGCGTATCCAAGGCTGCTGTCATCTTGATAAAACATGGGAGGGCAGTGTGTGGTTGCTCATAATTTCCTGCTGCCCTCAATAAACAATCACAGTCCACTTTTTGAAAATGCAGTTTGCTTTAGTCTCTTGTTGAGTGGGTGGGAAGAGGTATGCAACAGAAGGCCTGAGTGGGATGTCAGAGAGAGATCAGATAGTTCTGTCAATTTTTAGCTATGGCCCTGACCTTTGTAAACCCCACCCTGTTATTGACATGTTCCTCTGCAGATCCTATTTAAGAAAAAAAGCAGTTGTCCCCTCCTGAGCTACATTATGGATTAAGACAGCCTTTCCCAAACTGATGTTTTCTTTCTTTCTTTCTTTCTTTCTTTCTTTCTTTCTTTCTTTCTTTCTTTCTTTCTTTCTTTCTTTCTTTCTTTCTTTCTTTCTTTCTTTCTTTCTTTCTTTCTTTCTTTCTTTCTTTCTTTCTCTCTCTCTCTCTCTCTCTCTCTCTCTCTCTCTCTCTCTCTCTTTCTCTCTTTCTCTCTTTCTTTCTTTCCACCAACACCTGTCTGGCAGGAAAAACACTAATAAATTGTCAAAATACTTTATACTTAAGTTAGCATCTGGCCTTTAGTATACTTCACATAGTTTAGTTCAATTGAAGTCAAGAAGGCTGGTTATTGCTTTGCTTTTACTGTATGAGGGTGCCTACTCTGAATTTGAGTGCCCTAGAAATATAGTTGTTTTAGGATAACCTGTGAAGTGAATCAGTGCATGTGAATAGGAATCTTCCTGCTTTAAAAAAAAACACCATGCAAACAGAAAGAACTTTTAGCAATGTCCACTTCCTCCATCTGGCCCCTAGTAGTTTGCCTGAACAACAGAATCTTACCAGGAGCTTACAAGTCTATTCTTGCAGGTATCTCTTCTCCCACCTGCATGATTATTCAGCCAGCCGAGACATCATCTGGCTCTGTGGTGATCTGGCAGAGACTGTGCAGAAGGTAGGTAGTAATGGGTAGCACTTTGGCCAGGGAAGAATTTTACACCCCAGAGATGACTTGTGCCTATTCTGCAAATTAGTTAGAACAAGAACATTTTTAGAAAAATCTATTTTTACTGATTTTCAGTAGATTTTCTGATTGTATGGATAGTTAAGTATTTCTATTTTGTGTGGCTAATGGGGTAATTTGCTTTATGATAGTGTTCATATACTATATTAACATTTGTAAGGATATAATCTGTAGGTATTCTTACAGGTTTGTAAGAGGAAACAACGATCACGTTGCATGTATTGGAAGCTCTTGGACCGATTGTATATTAAAATTATCTACATAGTTATCAACAGATGGAACCCAACGAAATGCTCTTTGGGGAAAGAGATGATCCTATGAAAATTGAGCATCTCTCAATTTTAAGAAAGCTGACTGGTGCTGTTGGGAATGTTAGTTGAGCAAGATGTGATTGGCTTATGATCACCGGCTCATAGGAAAGCTGGAGAAGACGGTGAAGGCATTTATTCTGGGAGGTGATGAAAAACTATCCATGCCTGAGATTTAATGTTGGCTAACTGAAAAAGAAGCTGAACTTGAGTGAACTGAGGGAAATACAGCTGACCAGGAAGGGTGGGAGGAATAAGGACAGAGAAAGAGTGAACCAAGTTGGAAGGGGAGGCCAGCCAGTTGTCTTTTATAGAAGTCATCCCGTGACTCACACTTTGGGATCGGAGGCAAGGCTGGGTGCTGGAGTTCTCAGAAGTTCCTGCTAAAAGGGAACAAATGGGCTGAAGGTTACAATCTGTTAGGAGTGAGAACTACAAATTAAGGTAGGTTCTTCGGTAGTCATTCTAAGAATATTCATTGGGTGTTCCTATCGCCTCGCTTTCTTTACATATGTATCTCTATAGCGTATGTGTTATTCTTGAATGGAATCTGTGGAATTTGCTGGGGAGATTTCACAATGGATAGCTATGCTGGAGATGACATTCAACCAAAGGAAGAAAGCATGAGAAAGGATAGGAGGGTACGTAGAAGAAAATAGGAAAAATTGCCCCAATGCAGGACAATGTGTAGCTTTAAATGGGCAGTAGGGGAGAAATAGGAAGCTTGCCTAGTTTCACCTGAAGATGCAGAGATAATTGTATACAAATCTTAAGCACAGTTTCTTTACCTCCCTGTCTTTAGGAAGGAAAGCTGTTTTCGACTAGATTTGTCTATTGCTCTGTTTAGCCACCTTCTGCCTCCTTGGCAATTTCTAGATTAGTGAGATAGATATCTACATATTTTGGTGGTCTCAGATGTTATCTTTAGTGAAATGTGCAAACCAGTGTTTGCACGCTTTTCCCTTCTGTCCTGGCCACTTTATACGGAGGCACAATTGAGAGCGTTTTAACAAACTGCATCACTGTTTGGTTTGGTGGCAACAGTGCCTCAGATAGAAAGTCCATACAGAGAGAGGTAAGGGCAGCCAAGAAGATCATAGGAAGCTTGCTTTCCGTAATTCTGGATACTGCTTATAAGTGCTATCTGCTTAGAGCTCAAAGCCTTGTTGCAGACCCCACATACCCACGTCCTGTTGCTGCCCTCTGGGAGGAGGTTTCAAACTATCTATAGCAGGATTACTAGATTCTGTAACAACTTTGCTTCTTATGTCATCCATCTTATAAATTCTCAGGATTCTTTTCTCCCCTCCCCTATCCCGTCATATAATACATCCAAATTAGACTGTGATGTTTCTCTGTGTCATATGTGTGTGGAGAAGGGTGGAGTATATGTATATGGTTATCTTTTAAGAACTGAATGCAACAAAATTTCATTTTAATGTATGCTGATTAGTGTACATTTAAAATGATCTATTCTATTCTATTCTATTCTATTCTATTCTATTCTATTCTATTCTATTCTATTCTATTCTATTCTATTCTATTCTATTCTATTCTTCTACATGTCTAGAAGTTGCCATAGTTTGGAAACTTTTAGTTCAATATTATTGGCATTCACTATCAGTAACTCGATGAGAGTCTTTTCTAGTTCCACTTCTGTTTTTTCTTTTTTTCACCAATTGGAGATTGCCTGGATAAAGCCTTGCCATTTTCTTGGCATTGTTTTCAAGAAGTGGTTTGTTGTTCCCTCCTTCCTGGGGCTGATATTGTACCTAAGGCAGGACTGGAACTCACCATCTTCTGGTTGCTAGTCTGATGCCTTAAAACATTGCACCAAACTGGTTCTACACTGTATGCTTTTATCTGTAGAGTACTCTACCATTGAGCTGAAAAAGAGGTGAAATCTTATATTACTTTATGCTGTTAAGTATGGTAACTAACCTACTCATGGAAAAAGCCACTCAGGCTCCAACATTCTTCACAATGTTATTTCTTTTAAAAAATTTCTTCCCATTCTCCTGCTCCTCCTCCTGCTCCTCTTCCAGATTCTTGCTGTACAATCCCTATTCCAATTGTGAAATTGACTGGGAATAATGGAAATTGACCGGATTAGGTGTTGTTAAAACTGTGAAATTGAATGGATAGCAGCAAAAAGGTTAATGGGAAGGGCACTGTCTTAAAACAAAGAGCAACAAAGATGATTAGGGGACTGGAGACTAAAACATGCGAAGAACTGGCTATTGGGTATATTTAGTCTAATAAAAAGAAGAACTGGGGTGGCACGATAGCAGTCTTCCAATATCTAAGGGGCTGACACAGAGAAGAGGGGATCAACCTATTCTCCAGAGCATCTGAAGGTAGGAAGAGAAGCAATGGATGGCAACTAATCAATGAGAAGACCAACCTAGAAATAAAGAGAAATTTCCTGACAGAACAATTAACCAGTGGCCTTCAGAAGTTGTGGGTGCTCCATCACTGGAGCTTTTAAAGAAGAGATTGGACAGCCATTTGTCGGAAATGATATAGGGTCGTGATGGCGAACCTATGGCACGCGTGCCACAGGTGGCACGCAAAGCCATTTGTGCCGGCACGCAAGCCACAGGCAAACTTACCCCACTACGCATGCGTGCACCTCATAGCTGATTTTTGGCCTGTTTGAGGCCTTTTTCGGCCTCCCAGAGGCTTGAAGAAAACCTCTGCAGCCCCAAAAATAGGCCCGTTTTGTCACTTCCTGTATTTCCAGAAATACTGGAAGTGATGAAACGGGACTATTTTTCGGGCTGCAGAGTCCTTCATCAAGCCCCTGGGAAGCTGAAAAAGGCCTCAAAGGGGCTGAAAATCAGCTGGGAGATGCAGTGCAGGTAAGGGGGCGGCAGTAGCGGTGGGGGATTGTGCACGCATGCGCAGTGGCATGGGGAGGAGCATTGCCTTCTGGGTGCTGGCACGCGAGTGCGCCCACAATTTTTGGCACAGGAGCCCAAAAAAGTTAGCCACCACTGGTATAGGGTCTCCTGCTTGAGGAGGGGGTTGGACTAGAAGACCTCTAAGGTCCCTTCCATCTTTGTTATTCTATATGAAATCTTTGCTTTGAACAAGCCAAAGCTAATTTTAAAAAATTACTCAAATGTGTGATATTAGCGGATTTAAATTGGGCTGAAAAGCAAGTAAGGTAACAACTAAAACTTGAACTTGTGGTATTCCTGGATGCCAAAACATTGTCGCCTTTTAGAATTTCCTGCATCTTCCATGACTGTGTGGTGGGATTGTTGCTGAGAGTTATTTGCCTTTGGTTATGTAAAGGCAACAAGTGGAAAAGAAAGCAATAACAAAAAGATTAAGAGCTGCTGATACATATACAGTAAATATATGAATAAGTTGCTTCCAGACATAAATTATGCATGGATGATCATGATGAATTATGGCCATCCTTTATTAAAACAGTTGTGTAAAACTTCATACACATTTATAAGATGCATGCCTTCTGCTCTTAAGCTGATAATGTGACCATTTTAAGATTAAACCCCATTCCCGGTTGACTCTTGTTTTAAAACTTTGGGCAATGCATGGGTCTCCAAATTCCATGGGACATTCCAAATTGGAATCACCATGAATCCAATTAGGAGGAGGATTGGACTGCCATCTGAATTTCTGTGAATTTATCATACCTTTGGTCTTGGTGAAAAGTTTTCTAGTTCAACCAGAAAAGGTGTCTAGTTTGAATCAACAACCCTAGTTTCTATTAATGTACCTCTCTTTGCATTTGTTCTTATAGGAGTGCACTGTATCTGAAAGAGAGGACCGAATTTTGCTGATCGTAAGTAGTGAAAATGTCTGGGTCCCCATCACAATGTTGAAACTACAATTTCCCCAACCTTCTATTGGTTAATAGCCATATAATTGCCTTATATACAGAATCTTAAATGGGTTTGTCTGAAAAGTCATTGGTGGAGATGCAAGTATCTTCCTAACTCCTCCTCTTCTCTAATTAACACACAAAAGAAGAAATGTGGGGGATTAGACCAAGGATAATTTAGACCTCTTAGGATAGACCATCTGCTCAGCCAGATGTCTATTGGAAATACTTTATTTCCATATATCCATCCCCAGGCAGACATGGGCAAATTCTGAAGGATAAGGGCCACAACTATACCTCTTGATCTGATGGGAGGGGGTGTCATAAGTTGTACTGAGGGGTTGTAGAATGGGTTTTAATTTGGGGCCAATTTTAAACCACTCATGGTACTGGACTGCTGTGAACCACAAATGGTGTAACCAAAGCCTTCTGGCAGGTGACCATCACTGTATCTTTAGTGGGGAGCATTGTTTATTTCTACATAAGAGAGATTTGCCTTTTGACTGTTTCCTAAGTGATCTGAAAAGATCTGCAGAAAGTCTATAAAAATAACTCAGTAGCATTTGCCCAGTTGTAGCTGAGCTCATTTCACATGTCCGTGTTGGAGCTCCTTGTATCTCATTTGTTCTTCGAGTGGTCATTCTTGAGGACACCACCGTACAGGGCAGTTCAAGCCATGCTTCCCCAGAGCCTTTGCCTTTTGACTCTGCAGGGAAGACACATCTCTGGAATCTGTGAGCATATCTTGCACTGTAGCCCAGCGAATCTCCTGGATCAAACAGCCATTTTGGAAACGGTGGAGCTTGAACCTGCAGGTCCAGAAGACAATTTGGTGAGTCTGGCACTGTCAGGATTACAGCTGTTTTGGACAAAAATAACTGAAGTCAATGTCCACCAACTTAATTCATTCTACACCAGTTCTTGACTACAAATATCCCTCTCCTCTCTTGTGGGTACTCATTAGGGGGTCTGAGCAAGGTTTTTGGGCATGATCAAAATCATTAATGAGGCACACTGTCTTCTTATTTTTTTTCACACATATTTTCTTCTCCATGTAATTTAATCAGGTCTACACAAATCTTGTA
Source organism: Notechis scutatus (assembly GCF_049901735.1). Classification (NCBI taxonomy): domain Eukaryota; kingdom Metazoa; phylum Chordata; class Lepidosauria; order Squamata; family Elapidae; genus Notechis; species Notechis scutatus. The sequence goes on from NC_142016.1 coordinate 11,075,930, forward strand.
TGATAAATAATGTTTGCCTTGCAGATCTAAAAGGGTTTGGACCCCAACTGGTAATCTTGTAAGCTCCAACACAAAAGAGAGAGGTCTGAGATATCTTTGAGGAATCTCAAGTTATGAGGAAGTGCCTAAAATGTCTGAAGAGGGAAAACATAAAGGGAAAGAAAGGAAGAGCCAAAATAGCCAGAGTGTGCTCGGGGGACATGGGATGCTGAAGTACCATTGCCAGGGCAGATGAAGAATGGGGTGAAGGAGAGAAGAGTTCAGCATGGAGAAGTTGGCCTCCTGAAGAACTTCATGTTGCAAAGTCTTGTTCCAGGTCCCACCATGTAATTGATACCACAGGAACTGATATAGATGCCTTTATGGAGTCATTCTTCCGGGGGTTTCAGAAAAGGGCCCCTCTATCAATCTCATCTTGCTATGGTTGGAACAGGAATTTCCCTCACATACCACACAAGTTTGACCAGTATTGGACTCCAACATCTATCATTCTCAAGCTACGCAGCTAATCACTATGTGGACATCCCCTCATTTATTTTAGGTTCCTTTGCTAAAAAGAACAATGATTAATGTCCCAGCTTGGGGTTGTACATTCCTGGATAGTTTTTCTATATGTAGTTTATAATTATAATTCTCTATAGCTGTACATATATAAAATTATCCAGGAATCAACAACCCCAAGCTGGGACATATATATGGTCCATGTCAGAGCTGTTTACATATGAAATTGCCTTCCACTGGGTTAGTCCATCTTGGCTAGTTTTGCATCATCTGGCATTCCTCAACCTGGATGTTTTGGACCTCCTTCAAATGCTTTGTGCCTCCTACCCTCCACAGCAAGTTTGGGGATTGGCTGGAAGCAAATGCAGTCAAATTATCTGAAGGGTGGTGCATTAGGGAAGGCTGATCTCTTTTGATGAGCCATTGCTATCCAGTGACTCGACAGAGGTGCCGGGAACTGAACGTACACACGAGGCAGCTGTCTCTGGCAGAGCCAGAGTTGAGCTGATAAGCGTGTCTCCTAAATCTTCTCTCTGCAGGGCCTAGAGATTAAGTCCTTGCCCTCCTGTCTCCATTTGATATCAGGGACTGCCCGAGAGGTGAGTATACGGTGGGAGCGGTTTCAGTTCATAGTTCTGTCTCTTCCCCCTCCAAGGCACATTCCCAAGACTAGCAAGAGTCACCGTCACTCTGGTCTTTAAAATAGACCCTCCTCTCCAACAGGCCAGTTCTTTCTTTTTCAAACTGTTGCCTGTGAAAATGTGGCAATTGCCATTATTGCTTCTCCCCCGTGGGGTTTCTGCATCATACTTGGCTAATTACCATTTATCCCTTCCCTTCCCCTCCTCTCCTTGGCACAGCTGCCTCCTTCGTTCCCTTGCATTCTTTATTGAGTAGAATTAACCAAAAGGTCAAGCTTGAAGTTAATACTTAATCCCCCGGGCAGGAATCTTTCCTCCTCCAACCCCCAAGAGTTTGACTTTTTCTGTCCAAAAGGTTCCTTACTACAGTTATACAAACCGTGAGACTGTCCGTACTGCCTTTTCAGCCCTTTCTCTCCAAAGGCAGCCTTGTCCTTGAGGGTCTCTTGTTTTTTCCCCTTCCAGATTCCTGTTGACCAATACAACAAGGTCTTCCCAGGTGATGAAATAGTCCAAGTCAATGACCAGGTGGTGGTAAGTCGAGGCTTCTTCTCTACTTGGTTTCTGGGGCAGGAATGTACTGTGGTGCTGAGCTATCTTAGAAGGGAGAGATTAACCTGAATGGGATAGATCTTAATTATCAACTTGCCTTAATTTTTTCTGCTGCATGAAGTTGCTTTGCTGGATGATGGGGAGATCCTTTACGGCCGAGAAAAGCATCTCTCTCTCTCTCCTTCTCTTCTGAAAAACTTCCAGTGTTGGAGCATTCACAACTTCTGGAGGCAAGTTGTAACAATTAATCAGTGGAACAACTTGCCTCTAGAACAGTGGTTCTCAACCTCCCTAATGCCGTGACCCTTTAATACAGTTCCTCATGATGTGGTGATCCCCCACCATAAAATTATGGCTCGGTTCCTAAGACCATAGAAAATATGTGTTTTCCAATGGTCTTAGGCGACCCCTGTGACAGGGTCGTTCGACCCCCAAAGGGTTGAGAACCACTGCTCTAGAAGTTGTGAATGCTCCGACACTGGGAGTTTTTAAGAAGAGATTGGACAATCAGTTTCTGGAGGCAACTGGAATTTCTTGTTTTTTCTTTGAAGACATTTTGCTTGTCATCCAAGAAGCTTCTTCGGCTCTGACAGGAGAGTAGGGAATGGAAGGATTTATATTCCTTGCAGGCAGCTGGTAATTTGCATCATTTTAGAGGGTCTTTGAAGCACTTGGAAGTTTATCTTTGTCCTCAGGATCACCCAAGATTGGACAACCATTTGTCTGAAATGGCATAGAGAGTTTCCTGCTATTCTATTCTATTTCCTAAGGAGAAAAGATGGAAAAGTTTCCATGTGCTAATATACACATATAAACATAAACTTCAGTATATTTAAACTAAGATTTAGCTCCTTATTGTGTGAGAAAGACTTTGTTTGAGTATTGCTCACCTGCTAAGTGGTGATGGGTTGACTTCCAACTTTCCTGGCTTCTCTTCCTGTGATTGTGTATCTTTAAGATGGAATAAAACAGGGCAACTCTTCAAATAAGAGAACGGTCCTCTGCAAAATAGCAGGCTTGACTGGTTGCAGCTTATGAAAACTGCTGCCTTTTAATAAAATTTCATTAGTCAGGAAAGGTACCGTGAGGCTTCCTGCAGTTTTTATGCTCCCACAGACTTAACACAGGCTGTCCTCCTACAATAGCTGGACAGCATAGTCTCTGCATTAGCTCACGTGTATTAACTTTTAAATTAACAGAAATACATTCTGCAATGACTCACCAAGGTTTAGAGCAGATGATATTTTTTTTCTACCTGGGGAGATCATATTTTTAATTGGGAAATGTCATTGATTGCAAAAATAATTTGCCAGTATACTTTCTGGTGTTATGCAGTAGTGATTGTGTTGGAGTGTTTTTCACGTGAAGTCCCAAATGCACTAAAATCTTAGCCAAATGACATGCCGCATGGGCCAACACATGAGCACTACCAGATTAGAGCATAGAGATGTGCAAATCCTTGCAAAGAGATGCGTTGGAACACAAAGGCTCATGCACGAAGCACCTCTCATTTGACTCATGAAAGCAGCCATGTCTTCTTCCAGGTGTTCATGATTGCGGTAGGAAGGTGCTCTCAGCTGTCTCTGAACATGTGCATTAATTTTGATGTACCCCATATCAAAGTATGGACAGAGATGTAATAGAGATTTTTTAAAAATACACCACAAAATAATACTGCCATAATACAATTAACCACAAAAACAATGATCCGTTGCTCTACAAAGGTTGCCTCAAAGGCAAATTATATTTTTGGATGTGAAAAATTTAACGCTATATGTACCAAACTGGTCTGCTGGGGAGAGTGTTTCACAAATGGAGTTCAGTACCAATTCTTATGGCCACCCCATATTTGGAAAGAGAAAGTCACAACCACATTTATCTACAGGTAGTCCTCGACTTAAGACCACAATTGAGACCAGAAATTCTGCTGCTAAGCAAGGGAATGATGCTCAGTTTTATGACTTTTCTTACCACAATTGTTGAGCCAATCACTGCAGTTGTTAAACGAATCATGCAGTCTTTAAGCAAATCTGGCTTCTCCCATTGATTTTGTTTGTCAGAAGGCGACCTGGGATGGTCTCAAATGGCAACCATGTGATGCCAAGATCAGGGGTGGGATTCAAAAATCCCAGCAACCAATTCACTGCCCAGTTGCTGGGTGGGCATGGCCATAGTAGGTGTGACCTACCAGAACTTACGGGAGGGCTGTTTTTCACCTTCCCCAGAGTCCGGAGACTTCCCTCGGGCCTCTGGGAGGGTGAAAACAGCTTCCCCCAGGCTCTGGAGGCCCTCCGGAAGCCGGAAACAGGCCTGCTTCTGGACTTCCGGAAGGCCCACTTTTCCCCCTCCCAGAACCTCCACGCAGACCCTGCACTTACCTGCATCGAAAATGGGTTGTGTGGAGACTCCGGGGAGGGGAGTGGTGGGCGGGGCCAGTGGGTCAGTTCAAATACTAGTTCAGCGAACCAGATGCAAATTTAATATTCGGTTCACCTGAACTGGTCCAAACTGGTAGAATCCCACCCCTGGCCAGGATGCATCAATAATACATGCTGGTAGCCAAGTGCTTGAATTTTGATCATGTGACCATGGGGATGCTGTGACGGTCATAAGTGTGAGGGCCAGTTGTAAGTTTGTCAGTGCTTTTAGAACTTCAAATGGTCACTAAACAAGTGATGGTAAGGACCACCTGTATGTAAAATGATGCCTTTGTATCTCGCTTCACGATGCAGTGTACATAACCAATGCATCAAATGATAACAGCACTCAAGACCCCCATTCTTATCATTAAAAGTAAGGCAAAGGGTTGATTGTGCAGGTGGGGTGGACCCGGATGAATCTTGTGAAGAAGCTTCTGGAATCCAGTCGAGTGACGCTGGTGCTGAAGAAAATCCCACTGGTTTCTTCGGAGTCTTCCCGTCCCCCAGAATCTCCTCTTCACCAACAAGTAAGTTTAGGCCAGGTCAAATTTCCCGGCCCAGTGCTTCATAGTTGAAAAAGCTTCAACTCCTACAATTCTCAGCCCCCACAACTTTTGAAGCATATGTTGCAATGTCCAGACAATCGTCGCACCAATCATTGCAATGTCCACCAATGCCAGAACCTGACTGGTGCAGAATTCTGCTTCATGTGGAAGAGCACATATCTGTTTGCCCGAAGTGGTCCTTCATGTATGAAATTGGTGGCCACAGTTCTCCACTTTCAGCAGGGAAAATGATGAGCATCTCTTTATCTTTAGAGCAGTGTTTCTCATTCTCAATCACTTTAAGATGTGTGGACTTCAACTCCCAGAATTCCCCAGCCAGCCATACTGGTTGGGGATTTCTGGGAGCTGAAGTCCACACATCTTAAAGTTGCTGAGATGTAGAAACACAGCTTTAGAACATCTTTTTAGAGTTAAGGGCAAACCCTGTAATGTGGTAGATTGGAGTGGTTGTCTTAGGGAACGATGTAGTCCCTATGGTTGTATTGTGATAGTGGGACATCCCAGGGAATGTCATACCTTCCCATTCCTAAGATGCAGTTTCCCAAAATCAGGGATCTTGGTTCCCACCTACATTTCATGAACCGTGGAATATTTTTGCATCTTTTAAATCCCCCTCCCCCAAATGGAGAACCCCCAGCATCCTTCATCCTCCTTGCTTAGATGCCTTCTTACCATTTGACAACCCCTGAAGATCTCTCTGGTCTATCTTTCCAAGATCTTAGGCCTTAGACCACCCCAATAGTAATAATAATAATAATAATAATCAACACCATCTTGATTTTACATTGGAAAAGCAAAGACAGGCATCTTGAAAATTCCATTGTCCCCTACCTCCAAATATACCAGTGATTCATCTCCTACTTTTATGGTTTCCCGGGAGTTTCATTGGTGACTCAATGGGAAGCTGAAAGTGGAGATCAGTTGGCAACAGGAAGCGTTACTTCTCACCCTAGACAGATACTATCCTTAACTGGCTTTGTTTACTCCCCAGCAGCCCCATGCTTTCTTAGAAGACCTGAGCTCAAGAAGCGATGACTCTTCAGCCAGCTCTGCGTCACCAACATCCAGGTCAGGCATCCATCAAGTGGAGGACTTGTTTGTTGGCAAGATTGCCGTGGGGTGTGGTTGGTGATGAGGGATGAGAACTGTGGACATGGGAAGGTCTTGGCTCTTGGTCCATGGCCTAGTGAAGAGAATGCGAAGAGCAAACAGAACATTCCTGTGATGCAGAGAAGGCTATCTTTAGAGCTGGGCCTGACTCAGATATTCTCTGGGGGGAAGAGAGAAATGCATTCTGGTCAAGCCTGAGATGTTTTCTCCACATATTGCAAAATATGTGTGTGAATGTGAAGTTCTTGGTGCTCTCTGCTCTTGACTGTTTTCTTGCAGATGTTTTGTTACTCAATTAGGTAACATCTTCAGTGCTAGAAGGAAGTGCTTTATGTTTCTATGGAGTGGCTTGTCTTGTCAAGTGTTATTTTCTTCTAGTAGTTCTGATTACATTGTTGTTTACTATTTGTTTGTCTGGATTGATAGTTCCTAGATTGGGCATTGTTTACGGCTTGATTGTTTGTTTGGAATTAATCCTGCTGTTAATCCCAGTTTATCAGGATGTCAGTTGCTGGTTGAGGAGGTGTTTTGGTCTTTTTATTTTCTTTTAATCTTTTTGCTACCAGACTCTCTTCTAGCCCCAAAGGTGTTACTTAGTTGGGTAATTAAATGCCTTCAAGAAAATAATCATGCTCAGAGATCACCAAGGGCCACACAATTCAACTCTGAGCTACAAATATTGTCTTCTGGCAATGTATGAGAATTTTATACACTCAGCCTAACAGTTTTCATCTGTGCTGACACCTTCAAAGTAATTGCTTAAGACAGGCATCGTCAAACTTGACAGCTTTAAGACTTGTGGACTTCAGCTCCCAGAATTCCTCCTCCAGTCATGTTAGCTCAGGAATTCTGGGAGTTGAAGTTCACAAGTCTTAAACTTGCCAAGTTTGAAGACCCTTGGCTTAAGTTGATGAATATATAATAGATGTATTCTTGCGACCTACTTATCTGCTGACTAAATTAACCCATTTTGTAGTTATCTATAATACATTCACCTGGATTTGCACAATAAGCGTAAGGTACAAATCTCCACCTACAAGGCCTATCACCCCACCTATCTTACAGGTTATAATTATTATTTTATATGTAACCTGCCTCCATACAATTCTGTGCAGTTATATGCATACATGCACATATAACTCTCATGCACATATTTTTGCTTTCTTTCTCTCTCTGGCATTAATGCAATAATAATAAAAAACTAATAAATGACTAAATAACCAATAATAAATCAAACAAGTAACAACCAGATCATTTTCATAGTATTCAAAATTAAGACTTGAAATGGCCACTTCAGTTGGCCAATGGTAGCTTCTCCGACCTGGAACCCTTCAGTGAGTTGACTTCACATTCCTATAATGCTTTAGACTAGAACGTTGAAGTCTCTATGGCTGTTCAATTGCTAAGAATCCAGACTATCCCACCTCCCAGAGTTAGACAGTGTGGTATGTGCAGGTCATGGCTTCTTTCTTTTCTTCTACCTTCTTATCTTCTTGCTAGTGAAGTAGATAGCAATAGAAGATAAAAGTAGCAGAGTAGAGTAGAAGGTTCCAGAAACTGTTTACAAATTTCCTAGTAGAGGTTGGCTTCTTGATGTTTATGCAGATGTGACTTAGTCTTCCATAACAACATATGCAATGCCATTTTCACTCAAGCTTTCAATAGGAAAGAAACCACAAATGAGAATGTTGCAACATGAGGAGACACTCTGGTTCAAGGAACAGATGAAATATCTCTTGAAGAAATTAGTGACCTTCCCCCTTCCTATTACTCAAGCTACATCTTGGCTGCACTTTAAATTTTCCGATAATAAAATTAGGCATTTTTCCTCTAATTTGTTTCCATCTTTTTATAAGGGTTCCCCCATATAACATGTGGGAGGGATTGTAAGTGTCCTTGGGGACGATAGCCCAGATCCTTGTCTTCTGTCGTCATCAAACCCAGCAATGCTTCTGGGCCACAAATGGGTGGTATCATGAGATTTCATAGAAAATTCAAGGGTTGAGATGTTTTCACCAGGGGCTTGGAAATGTGCACCCTTGCCCAGAAGAGGAATAAAAGTAGACATACAGAAGGGAGAGTAGCTAATAACCTTGTAAACAGATGTTTTGTACCTAGTTATTGTAGCTCTTCTTTGTGAGTAGAAAAACCAGCCCACCAATCATTTTGTCCACAACTGTTCTCAACAATTACTTGCGTACTGGTCCACCACTGATAGGATGCTCCCCTTGCTGAATTACACATTATTTTTCAATTTCTCTCGCTGTTTAATAAGATGTTTGGGAGATTAAATGGTGCAAAAAAACATTTGCTTGTTTTGTTAAAAGAAAGTTTACAGTTTTATTCCTATGATCTAATGATTGTACAGTCTTCCCCTGTTTGACAATGTCTGATATGCTGAGACTGCAGTTCCCAGAATTCCTAGCCAGCATAGTGGGAGGCTGATTGGGGAATGATGGGAGTTTCAGTCTTAACTGGGAGGCATCTAGTTAAGGAAGGCTGGGCTGGAAAATAACTAGGATTGATAAGTTGAAATAGAGATCCAGCATCTCCTGACATTTGGTGGCAAAAGAAGGGACAGCAGCCAATTTTTGAGTTCTCGGGGCCCACAAATACTCAGATGTTTCCCTTACTTGACCTTACATGCATTCATCTTGCAGGAATGCCATTTGATATCTGGCAGGGGAGCTTCTGACCAGCGACATATAGTTGTTATCTAATAGAGCAGATCAAAGGTTATATTTTTTTTTCCCTTGTTGTTAAAGCATGACGGCTGAGTTCGAAGGAACCCAGAATTCTGTGCTTGATCTTCCCACTGCTCAAGAGGATCAGAAGAGAATTGATTGCAGGCATCCTGTGGATAATATCTGTAGACTGGAAGAAGTCCTTTCTGGAGCAGGTAAGGAGCCTGATCTCTTGGGTCTAGTGAAGAACTGCAGAATTATCCTGGACTCTTCCATTCAGTGGTTGATTTATATATTACTTTTATATCACATTTTTCCCATGGAGCTCAGGAATCACCATTATCATCCCCCCCCCACCCCAAAACCAAAGAATAACAGTTAAAAAATTCAAATGGACCCCAAATCCAGATAGATTCCATGTTAAAGTCTGTATTGGCTCATTGCCACTTATGGCATTCTCTTGTTTAGTACATCTGGAAGTAGCCAATGGATTTGCTCCTCATACTTGCTGGGTTTTCGCTTTCCATGCATTATTTCTACTGTATGGGCCTCCTGCCAAAATGATCTAATTTATTGAGCGCTTGTTTTTTTTCGTTCTGCTTTTTCCAGAGGCATTGGCTGATCCTGCTCTGGAAAGGCAGGGCTTTGGAGCAGATGCCATGGGGCCTAAATCTCCAGATGCCACTATCCCTTCCAGTCCCAGGAAGCAAGGGCATCAACAAGGAAACTCTGCAAGACATGAGAACGGATTTGTCAGAGGGCAACAGGGGCTGGCATCGGCTGATTCCAAAGAGGTAAGACTTTCCCCCCAGCTTTTACTAACTTACTGGTTTGTTTAGGACTAACACCTTCACAGGGAAGATGCTAATATAAGAGGCATTTTATGTGAGATTTACATATATTAGGACCGTGCAAACAAATGCTACGTTTTAATTTTTGATTTACAAAATGGATTTGAATGCAGACATCCAAATCCAAACGTTTAATCGCATTGATTAGTTCACATGCACATATGGTACTTCCTTGTCCAACCTGTTGCCACTCGGCCTCAGAAGAACTGGGTTTGGGAGGAAAGAGTAGAGAAAGTTGTGTTTTTGAAAGAGGGTTGCATATTTCAAGTCCCTCATCAATCATGTCACCTTGTTTTCTTCTCTCTCTATGTGATCCCTACAGGGCAGCGCTGAAATTCGAAGGAGGCAGAAGGGTAAGTAGAACCTCTCTGTATTCACCAAGGGCTGGGTGCCTGAATATCAAGCTACGGGTACCCATCAACTTATGACCACAGTTGGGACTGGAACTTGGTGCATAAGCGCACCAACGTGCCTACCGTCCCTGTCCTATTGTTTCTCTTATTCTTCTTTTATTTTTCTTATATGTACCCATTTCATGTATTCACAACTATGTATACACTTATACTTATTATCTTGTAAACAATTGGCAAATCAAATAAATAAATAAATAAATAATAAAAATAAATAAATTATTAAGTGATATGGCCATTAAGTGAGTCATCACATGAGCACACCCAATTTTATGATCTATTTTGCCATGGTCATTAAAGGTGCTTTTTCAAGGGGCAACTGGACTTTCTGGTGAAGACTTTCTTTGAAGACGTTTCGCTTCCCATGCAAGGAGCTTCTTCAGCTCTGAGACAAAGAAGCTTCTTGGGGGAGAAGCAAAACATCTTCAAAAGAAAAAAAACCAGAAAGTCCAGTTGTCCCTTGAAAAAGCATCTTTGGGACATCCAGACCTGGATGACTGAGATTTTCCATAGACCACACGATCGTTAAGCAAATCTAGTTTCCCAAATTGACTTTGCTTGTCAGAGGTTGGCTGAGAAGGTTGCAAATGGTGACCACAGGACCCGGAGTCTGCAACCCTTATAAATTCCTGCCAATTGCAAAGTGCCCAAATTGTGGTCATGTCACTGCAGGGATGCCGCAACACTTGTGAGAGGACCAGTCATAAATCAATTTTTCACCACTGTTGTAACTTCGAATAGTTACTAAACTAAGGATCATGAATGAAGGATTTTGATACACTACCCCACCCCCCCAGATGGCTGGGGAATTCTGGGAGTTGAAGTCCGCAGGTCTTAAAGTTGCCAAGGTTGGACATCCCTGAGTGAACTCCTTCCAAAGTCAGCAAGATACGGCGCATGTGTCTGGATGTGCACCATGTGCAGGTGTGAATGTGCACTGTGTGAGAGCAGGATCTCTTCTAACTCCACCAATTCTTTCATTCCCTCAATTGAACTTAACTGTGGTGTGTTAGGCAATCTTTTTTTTTCCCTTTTGCTTTAATGAGGAGTCACTACCCGATTAAGTCGTCGACGCATCTCCTGCCAGGAACTGGGACAGGTGGACTGTGACGGTTGGCTCTTAAAAAAGAAGGATCACATGGGCTTCATGGCCCAGAAATGGAAACGGTTTTGGTTCGTGCTGAAAGGACACAACCTTTACTGGTACAGCAACCCCAAAGTGAGTGCATTCCAAGATACTTAAACTCAAAGAGAGGCTGGACTTCCTTTGCCGCGTATCAGTTTTCCATTTATTTTTTAAAAACCTTGTTAAAAATAACAACAATGCATGGATAGGCCAAGATAATAACTTTATGAGTGAGTGCCACTAAATGAGCAAGGCCACTATTTTGGAGATGCCCTCACTTATAGCATGTTAGAGATTGAGTTCTTGAGGGATGTTACGCCCAGGAAATTATAAGCCCTTCAAAATGTCAAGGTCAGGGGGTATGTTTTCCCATTTCAAGTAGTTACCACGTGGATTGGAAGATCCACATCAAAATGTTCTCTTCCATTTCCAGAAAGATTTGAGGAAAACACAGGAGAGAGAGAAGGGAGAGGAAGAAGAGGAGGGGAGGAAAGAGGGAGGGGAGGGAGTTGGGACCAGTCCCTTTCTTTCAGCCCAGCCTCCTTCACAGGGTTCTTGTTGAGAAAACAAATGGAAGTATTATGCATGTTGCTTAGAGTTGTGCAAAAAGATGGAATATAAGTTTGATAATAAATCAGTGATTGCTTTAGCCTGGCCTTCACCAGTCTTGACTTCCAGTTATGTTGCATTTCAAAAGATACACACGTTTTGCTAGTTAGCCTGCATGGATTTTTCACACAGACAGTGTGGTACAGTGGTTAAGGTGCAGGAGGATGATTGGGAAGATCCAGCTTCATAGAAATTCCTTGTGGAAAGATGGAAAGGAAGTGTATGCTTGCTGCTTGAGTTCTCGATGGGATGCAAACATAAAAAAGTGAATTTTTAATTCAACTTTTTAAAAAGCAGTATCTATTCCCTAAAGGTTTGTTTTGGTTGTTTGATCTGGGTCACTGAATATTTTAGAGCTTCTTTGTACAAAAGGCAGCAAAGAGAGCAGTTCATCGCATGGATGGTTCTCGGTTGTTCCTTTAAGAGTAGCCAATGTTACCTTGTCACAAGCGTCTGTAGATCAAATCCTCTTGAATGGAGGAACTCCAGTCTTTTCCATTCATTCAGTGAAGTCTGGCTTCATTTTTTTTTTAAAATGTGTGATAGATTAAAAGTCTTTAAAATGTCCCAAACCCTTCTGTTTGTGGCCAAATATTAATACTTCTACCTCTTTTCTTTTTTTCTTTCTTTCCTCTTCCTTTTCTGAAAACCAGGATGAGAAGGCTGTGGGATTGGTCAACGTATCTGCCTACAGACTGGAGAGCACCAAGGAACAGAAAAAGAAATAGTGAGTGCAAACTCAATGGAGCCATTTTCTGAGAAGGAACAAGCTGTCAATCCGTTCTCCAAGGCTGAAGTCCTTCAGATATGTTAAACTCTCATAATTCCAGCTAGAAGAGATCCTTCAGCAGTTTGTGGGCTCCAAATGTATTTGGTGTCAGGAGTCCGACATGCACCCCCATTCGAATCATAAGTCCCTAGCCGCATATCTCAGAGTGAAAAAGATTGATTTATTAGGAGTTGAATATTGCCGTTTCCCAGTTGCAGCTGACTGTGACACATCATTCATTTCACCCTTGACCCTGGTCTTCCCCCCACCCCCTGGATGTCTATTCTCCAATGAGAGACATCCATAGCCAAGAGTCATCAATTATGCTCTCCAGTAATAATTTGGCATGCCAGAAGCTTCGGTTGCCAAAGTGATTATCTGAAGCCTTTAAGGAACTGCTTTCCCCACTCCCTTTCTGCTGACAACTAAAAAGTATTTTTAGTTGACATTTGGTTTATTAATTGACAAGGTATACCCACTAAGAGCAAACTGGATTTCTGTGTTAAATCCTCACATAGCCTACAAATTACCATTTGTATATCCGAGGGCACTATGGGTAGGCTTGAGGGAACCATACACTTTGCAAAATTCAAGGAGGGAAAGTCACACTGATTACACAATCCTTTCCAAGCTTCATATGCAACTGTATCCATGCAGATTGATAATTAGGTATAGGTGTGATTCCCAATAGCAAGGAATTGTGAGAAATCCCACTACTGTCACTTCTTTTTCCTCTCCAGTGTTTTCCAACTCACCCATGAGAAGTACAAGCCCTTCATCTTTGCAGCAGAAACCCTGGCTGATCTGAGCATGTGAGTAGCCTCTAATGCGTTTGATTGACACTCATGAAGAGCTTGAGATTGTTCCTCAGGGAATATTAGCAGATCTTTCATGCAACTCCATCATAGAGGGTCACAGGAGCAGAGAAGTAGGCCCGGTCACTTTCTGTTCATCTCCCCAACTGGCAGAACCTATTAATTTATATTTAATTTATCAGTTCATCTGTGCAACACAGTTCCTTTTAGAATTTTTTTTTGTAATCAAAGTTATGGAAACTTGGAATGCTGTACTTCACGAGGACACGAGTGGAAATACATTCCTATGCTCAGTTATGGAAGTGGATGATGGAGAGACTGATCTAGGAAGAAAGCTGCCCAGAAATGCCTTACCAGAGAGATGGGTGGCATAAAATTTAATAAATAAACAAACAAGAGAAACTGATCATCACCATCTCCATCAAAGCCTGAAGTATCAAAGAGCTTCTCCAACCTGAGCGGCATTTTCATTCTGGATCTTCCTGTTTAAACAGATTGTTGCTGATGAAATAAAACAGGGAAGGAAAGCACTATAAACAGGCAGCTTTCTCTGAAATTTTTGCTGATTTGATTCCAGACAGAATCTACCAAAGATATAAGGGAGTGCTCATTACCAGCAAATTTTGCAGACAGATTCTTGAAGCTGCTGGCCTTTGGCAAATTCCAGAAGCATAAAAGTTTAGCAACAAAGCCTTAAAAAGGCATTGCTTTAAAGACAAATTTGTTTTCAGCATTTTCATATTCATAGCATTTCATGTTGCAAGGAAGACACCTGGGAACCTGGGAAAATTACAAGCTGTGTTTCTTCCCAGGTGGGTCAGCCGTTTGATCACATCAATGACCAAATATACAGTGTCCTGTAAATCTGGGCCATCTAACCAAGAAGGTGAGTGCCTATTGAAAGTTGTTCATTTTTTAGTGACCAAGTAGACATGATACACCTGCATCACATATATTAAATAAGGAATTGACCTGAAAACAAGAAGCAAGATGACCCTGAAGCAAGAGGACAATTCTATAACACACACACCCAAAAAATCAGACAGACAAAAATATCTGCCTCCATTATCAGACAGGCATGCATAGTTAAGACAGCAATAGCAATAGGAGGTATATATACCACTTCACAGTGCTTTACAGCCCTCTCTAAGTGGTTTTACAGAGTCAGCATATTGCTCCCAATAATCTGGGTCCTCATTTTACCAACCTTGGAAGGATAGAAGGCTGAGTCAACCTTGAGCCGGTGAGAATCAAACTGCTGAACTGCTGGCAATTGGCAGTCAGCAGAAGTAGCCTGCAATACTGCATTCTAACCACTGCGCCACCACAGCTCTTAGATTAGGGGAAACGGGAAGGAATATGATGGCTGGGGATGATAGAATGAAGATGGAGATGGAGGCAGAAAGCTGGTGCGATGCAGTTCATCCCGTTTCAGAGTTTCCATTCAATTTGCTTTTTCTTCTGGACTCATTCTGACTTAGATTGCTACAGCGAAACGGAAGCAGAAGATCACGAGGATGACTCTCCTAGGCATAACTTTGATCAGGTCAATATCTTCTTGATGGAGCATAATTGTAAAAATAGTGGGCTGTTTTTATTTTAAAATATCTTGATGCCTTTTATAAACTCGTTTGGGACTTTATTATTTGGGGGAAATGAGAGGCAACTACAACAGGCATATTGTGATTTCCAAAAAGAGGACCTGATCCCAGCATGCAAACTTAAGGTGGGAATCCGTGCATTTGGCTGGGAGGGATTGCAAGGCAACCATTGAAGAGATCACTGCAGAACAATGTTGGATGTAATGAGGTTGAGCTCAAGGGGGATCATATTTACTTATATTTCATCTGCATCCATTATTTTTGTTCTTCATTTCTGGCAGACAAAGCAGAAGGAATTGGAGAAAGCTCAGTTGCCAACAGGGGCTACTAGGAGTAGCCAAAACCACCTGGGCAGCCCACTTTTCCAGGACAATGTAGATGAGAAAATAGCATCTACCTCTTCTCCAGGTGAGCTCACTTTTGGTACCTTCCCAAGTTGCACTGGAAAGAACGTGGCAGGTGAAATGTTGGGGAAAAAGCAACTATAATTGTACATCATTCCTAAAGCAGAGAGATGAAATGGTGCAGATTTCTCTATAGGTTTTCTGAAGTGTTCCCTTAGCAAAGGCAAATAGGAAAAAGGTAAGCTAGAATAGTTGAACATCTCTAAGCGGATGAACTGAAACAGAGAAAATTTGGTATGAAACTTTAGGCCAGCTTTCTCCAACTGGAATTATTCAAATATTTCAGACTACAGTGTTCATCTTCCTCTGCCAAACTGACAGGGAGTATGGGCATGTGTGTGCATATGTCAATAGCCAAATGAAGATTTGGCAACTGTTTTTATTTTCATATTGAGTGTGTTCTATTGGTACTATTATTTAGGACATCCTCATGCCAATAAATGTGAACAGATGGTGCCATTCTGTTCTTGACAAAGCCCCTTTCTCCCTCTTTCTATCACCCTTTTCCTTCCTTCTCTCTTTTCCCAAGTAGCAGGCTGGCTTCATGGCTCTGAAGGTCTGAATTGCTAGTCTGCACAGAAATAGAGGACGTTTTTAGTTGATGGAGTTAGCAGAGGTGGCCAAATTGATTGCTCTGATTAAAGAAAAGAACACAATTTTGTACTTACTTGGAAACAGCTTTTGGACTTTGTGTTTGAGGTGGAAACTTTAATTTGGGGTTTTGCTGATTAGATAGGTTTGTTGTTATAGGAACGGCTAGTTTATGTTCTTATATAAAAGTAAAAAGTTGAGGTTTGATGTTACACGATGGTATCTTGTATCTTATGAAGATCCAGCAGAAGAAGAGCTTCAGGCAATGATCAAATGTCTGAAACAAGGAGGAGTATCTCTCATTGGGAAGCAGCAGGTGTTCACCCGTGAATATTACCGGAAATCATTTGTCAAACGTAACAAGAACCCAGAGATCAACGAGAAAGTACATCTGATTCGGACGCTTCAAAGCACACTCAAGGCAGGTGGAACATAAATTTGTGCTGAGAAAGAGCTCTATTTATGGGATGGATGCCTTGCGGGGTGGGGGAGGGTTGGTAGGACTTGTTTTATGGTTTGTTGGGTTTGTTTTTGTTTTTGTTTACTGAAAGAAAGTTATGGAAGATGGAGGTAAATTAGTCCATTTACAACTGTAATATACTTCACTAAATAGGCACAAAAGAGGAAAATCCTTTTTTTAAATATATATTTTAATGGCTACTTTTCTTGAATCCTAGCCTGCAAAATGTGTGAAATGTGGATTTTATTTTTTATCATATTTTACTTTTCTTGCAAAGACAGTGGCATAAATAATTCCGTCTCTTGCTTGCTTGAGCCTCACAATAATCCTTTGGAGAAGTAAGGCAGACCATAATTAGCCCACTGTCATGATTATATAGAGATTTAACTCAGGATCTCCCCAAGACCCATACAACACACTTAGCTGGGAGGTTTCGGGATAAATCCTGAAAAGGATTCCCGGAGTAACTCTCCTTTTTGAAACCTTAATGGGGCTTAACAAGAGCTGAAGGCCTTATAAGATCATATGCTGAACTTATCACTAAGAAGGCTATAAGAATTTGCTTCAGATGACATATATTGGGGATATCACTGAGAGGACGGGAATAGCATTTGTTCTAAGCGGAGAATCCTGAGTTCAATTCTTGGGTTTTTCCAAATAGGAAAAATAGATGTGTCTGAAATCCTGCAGATCCATACCGTAGTGGAAAGTACCACATAGGGCCACCAGAGTTCTCAATCAATAAAAGGAGCTTCTATACTGCTGATATATCACTGTCAGATTGTCTCTGGGTCCAATGCAAGGTTTTGATGTGCTCCTTTGATGTGCTCCTTGTAACCCAGATCAATCTGAGACCAAAATATTTTAATATCAAAGGAGATTTTTTTAATGTCATGCCTGGTGTCCATCTGACCTCTTGCCCTGGTATCCAGGCCAAGTGTCCAGCCCATGTGAGGCAGATACAGATACAGATTATCAGAGTTGGAAGGGACCTTGTAGGTCATCTAGTCTAACTCTCCACCCAAGCAGGAGACCCTGCCTACACCATTTCTGACAGATGGCAGTCCAGTCTCTTCTTGAAAGCTTCCAGTGATGAAGCTCCCACAACTTCAGAAGGCAACTTCTGTTCCATTGGTTGATTGCTCTGACTGTCAGAAAATTTCTCCTTATTTCCAGGTTGAATCTTTCCTTGTTCTTTATAAAGACTTCCTCAACTGTGTGGGCTTAGGCATACCTGATTTGCATAATAATGTCTTTTTACTCCAAGGAAAGATAGTCCTCTTTTAGGCTTAATAACGTAAGAGGTTGAACCAATCTGGCACAATGGATTTGATGTTTCCTCTGCTGTTTTTGAACAGCATTTTATTTATTTGTTCATTTATTTATTTATTTTTCCTTTTAAAGGTTTAGAAAATGTCAATAGTTTTAAATCCTTTTGGAATCTGGCCAGACACTTTTGGCTCTTGGATGCATTAGAAATATCATGAATAAAGTCAATACGACTTCAAGGGAGAACAGTTTGTAACTGGAAGTTTATTAGTATATCGGGTGTTTTGCTTCTCAAGACCCCAACATATTTTGCGACAGCTTTGTAAGGGTGGTGGGCCCTTGTCTCTCTTGAAAGGGATCTAGCAAACCATTTAAAAGCCACTCCAAATGGCTGTGCTATTTTGGCCTCTCTTGTCCTTGTAAAAGTGAGTCATGCGCCAGCCTTAGAACATTCCTTTCCTTCCCCAGGCCAAAACTGCTGAGCTCCAATTACTTGATATTCTACTCGAGGACACCGAACTGAACTCTGAAAAATTCAGGAGCTGGAAAGAACAACATCAGGAGTTATACCAGGAAATACAGATGTGGTGGGCTAAAAAACTGGACCAAGACAATGGCTCACTAGATTCAAGTTTTGACCTCAACTTGGAGGCAGCTGCAGATCCGTAACATCTGTGGGACCTCTGTCCTGTGAGCTAAAACCTTCTTCCCCCAGCTCCACTTACACAACACCAGATAGAAGTGCAGTTTTGTCATTTCTAATTTTTGGATAGGGATGTGTTATGACAAGCTTCATCTTTAGAGGGCATTGGGATTACAGTTGGGTTGGTCTAAAAGTTTTATCCAGACAACAACAATAGCTCCAAATGATTCTCTCATTTTAGAGAGATGGATTGTAAAGATGGTGGCAATGGAGAAAGATTGTTGGCTTTTTATGTAACGATGGAGATTTCCCAACTGCAAAATAGAAGACCAACGAAGAAGAAAGTGGCTAAGCATCTGGGAAAGAAGCTGGCATTGACTAGCACAGACTTTGTGCCCTTCAGATTTTTTCAAAACAAGCCATTTCCTCCAGCATCTTTCAAAATGAAACTTTCCCTTGAGTATATTCAGCAACTGAGAGACATCTGAGTAAACCAGTTTGTGGTTTTCAATAATGATAGTTTATATTGAAAACCAACTTGCATTAGAAGCGGGATACTGTAAACATGTAAGAAATGAGTTATATAAATAATTGTCACAATATGTTTGTAGTCACAATATGTTTGTATAATTAAAGGTAGTTTAATTATTTTTCCCCTTATTTTTATTTTCAAAATGACCATTTGCCAACAATCCAGCTGCAATGCAACAGAATGAATAATAATGGCATTTAGAGTTATATACTGCCCCATAGTACTTTTCAGAACTCTCTAGGTCACCAGGATCAATGTTTTTATTGAAATTACTAAGGCTGTTTGGTTTTTACTAAGAGAATTGGAAGACAATATAGTTGTGAACCATGAGATGTCTTAAGTTAATAAGCACTGAAACACAGATGAGCATTCCTCTATATCGTTTACTCTTTTTGGTTTAGGAGAGAGAGAAATTCAGGTAAATGTGCAAGGCAAAACTGATAGAATAGTGATACATACATTGTATGTTTGCTGCAGTTCTAACCGTGGGACCTAATGAAATGTTGATGGTACTGTAACATGAGGGGAAGAATAGTAAAAATTAAAACCCAGAGCCAACTAAAATTTTCCGGAACTTTCATTAACACATATTCAATATATCGTGTTAAATTTGACTAACTGAAGTATGTTGTCTGCACAGAAATGGATGATGTTTTGAGCCTCTTAATACACATTGCAATGTTAGCTTGCGGTCCCTAGAAACTTGAAGTAAAATCTTTCAGGATTCTGCTATTAGGTGGTTAAATACTATGCTGTATGTAGTGTGCAATTGCAAGAACTTTTCTCATTTCTTTGGATTATTCTCCAGTTGCATCCTGAAGGCAATTTTAATTCACTGTGGTATCTTGTGTCTTATGAAGATCCAGCAGGGTCACTGATCAAGTGCCTGAAACAAGGAGTATCACTTGATTTATTTTATTATTATTATTTTCCAAAGCACCAGAAGGCAAGACAAGAAACAATGGATGGAAGCTAATCAAGGAGAGAAGCCACTTGGAATTAAGGAGAAACTTCCTAATAGTGAGAACAATTAATCAGTGGGTCAGTTTGCCTTCAGAAGTTGTGGGTGCTTCATCACTAGAGGTTTTTAAGAAAATAAATGGACAGTCACTTGTCTGGAATGGTATAAGGCAGGGCTGTCAAACTCCTGGCCCATGGGCCAGATGTGTCATGTGCTGGACATGCCCACACCTGGTTCAGTGAAGGGGAAAAAAGTCCCAATACATCACATGATGCTGCCGTGACATGAGTTTGACACCCCTGCTATAAGGACTCCTGCTTCAGCCAGAGGGTTGGACCTTCTAGCTTTATTCTGACAGGAATAATGTGTAGAAATGCTTGGTTTGCAGTGGCTCAAGTCTAGGCAACCACATTTCTTCTTTAACTGTAGAAAGCCAGTTTGGTGTAGTGGTGAAGATGCTGGCTTAAAAACCAGGGAACTCTGAGGTCTAGTCCTGTTTTAGGCATGAAAGCCAACTAGTGACTTTGGGCCAATCCTTCCCTCACAGATCAAAGCACCTCACAGGGTTGTTGTGAAAAAAATAGCAAGCTGGAGTACTGTATTAGGCATGTTTGCTACCTTGAGTTGACATACATATATATTGTACATAGGTCATGTGTATACTGTATGCAGGTGTGTAAATTCCTATAAATATGTAAAAAGGCAGGATAAAATTGAATAATTCAGATTAATGGAATAGCTCATTTTATAGACCTCCTCCCAGTCCCATCCCCAAAAAACCTCACGCTTGCCTTTCTCACCCCACTGCCCTTTTTTAATTTGTGCATTTGAACCTTCTATCATTTTTTTTAAAAAAAGACAGATTTAGCTGTTCTGCCTTTTGTCCAGTAAAAAAATGGTAACGCTGACAGAGGAGGGGCGAGTTTTACCAAGCAACAGGTTCCCCATCACATCGCCCCTAAGAGAAGCAACATCATCTAATCCAGGGGTCTCCAACCTTGGCTACTTTAAGCCTGGAGGACTTCAACTCCCAGAATTCCCCAGCTTTGCTGGCTGGGGAATTCTGGGAGTTGAAGTCCTCCAGGCTTAAAGTAGCCAAGGTTGGAGACCCCTGACAACTTAGGTCCATTCTTACATGATTTTTACAGTTTTCCTACGGCCAGCGGCAAGGAACAATTTTCTTCTGCTCTCAATTTAAATTGGGGCGAGGGGCGGAGCTTGTTGCCAAAAGAGAATTTCCATTGGACAACCGCGGACGGTTCTACTCTGGGGGTGAAGACCAATAAAGAGACAGCGGGCCAGACGCCGCGAGCCCGCGCGCCTGGGATGTCGTAACCTCCTGCTGGCAACGGTTGCTGCGCACGCGCGGTAGCCCACGGCTCGGGGAGGGCGGGCAGGCTTATCGCCAAGGTCTCTGAGGCGCTGTTTTTTCGCTGGCGGTGGTCGTTAGTCTCCATTTAAAGTTCTCTTAAGTGGAGGCCCGAGGTTCCCTCGGAGGTAATAATCAAAAATTACTTTCTCCTTTTGCTTTAAAAGTTTCCAGCCCTGAAGAGTTTCTCGTTTTCCTTCCCTCAGTGCTTCAACCTCTGGAATTGACATCTCTGCTTTTTTCTTGGGGGCGGGGGGCGGGGGGGGGACGGAAAGTGAAATTATGTACCAATTGGATACTTTGCCCCAACTGGAGCGCTCGAGACAGCGCGAACTACAATGTCCATCTTTCATAGCCTTCACTTTCAGGCTGTAGATAACGGGAGTTGATGTCTGATGGGTCGAAAGGACTACAGGTTGGGGGAAAGCGGCTTATTCTGGAGCATGCGCAGAACTGGTGCTAGAAGGGGGTCTTGTTGCATTGGGGAAGCACACAACTTCCCCATACACACACACACACACGTATCCCCCCCCCCCAACTTTGGGCCATCAAGCTTGTTGGAGAGATACTCCTGGTATATAATGGTGACATGAATGATTTATTTACAGGTATAGTCCTCCACTTGGGACCACAGTTGAGCCCAACGTTTCTGTGGTTAAGTGAGTATTCCCCCATTTTGTGACCTTTCTTGCCACAGCTGTTAAGTGAATCATTGCTTTTGTTAAGTGAATCTGGCTTCCCCTTTGACTTTGCTTGTCAGAAGATCCCAAAAGGTGATCACATGACCCTGGGATACTGCAATTGTCATAAATATATGCCAGTTGCCAGGGGTCTGAATTTTGTTCACATGACCGTGGTCAAACATCCTGGTCAAAGTGTCTTCTGGACATACATGAGATTTTGGGAAGGTTTCAGATCAGTTGGAGAGCTTTGACTCAGCTGCCTCTACCTTGGTCTGATTGCATCAAAGTTTTGAAGACCTGATCAGAACAGAAATCCATGAAAGCAGTCACCAGAATTGAAGCTTAATTTAGGAAGATTATTACCTTTTTATATTTATGAAAGTGTTATATTGTTTCTGTTATGTTCAACTCCCTAGGTACGGATCTGAACATTCCAGATCAACCTGTGGTTTTTAGAGAGAAGTGTTTATCATAAATCAAGAATGGCTGCCTCTGGGGGAACATTTATTGGAGCCCCCCCATCAAGCAATAATGATGGTAATTTTTTACTTTGATCTCTTAATTCTTAGAATCCCTTTAATTTTTTTAACTCCCCGTATTAGATGAAATTGTAAAAATCTTGAGACAAATAATACACTCAGTGAGGACCAATAAATTGAAGAACAGCTCCAACAGTTTGTGCAGGTTGCTACAGATTAGCCTGATCAGTTAAGTGGATCACATTCAGAAATTCAGCCTCACAATTCTGTCTCCTCCATATATTCAGGCATGGAGATCTGAAAGGCAGTTTAATTTCATGTGTACAACTGAGTCTCTAAAGCATTGTCTCCTTCTGTGTGTGCTAGCCTGACAGGTCTTTTAATATTTGGATACCTTTCTCCAAATACTTGTCTTATTAGACATTAAAGAAGAAGTACTATTTAGTGCCAGGGATAGTCTTCCTAGGAAGTTTTATTTAACATTTCCCCCCTTATTTTGCTTTTCCTTTCAAATTAAAATTGATTCCTGGATTTGACACAGACATGTCTATGCAGTTTTTTTGGCAATATTTTCCCCCCAGAAATGGTTTGCCATTGCCTTCTTCCTGGGATTGAGAGGGAATGACTGAACTAATATCACCCACTTGTCTTCTGTGGCAGGATTACAAGTCAGATTCCCATGTTTCTAGTCCAGTATCTTAACCACTAGATCAAACTGGCTTTCTCTTAACTAAAACATAAACAGCACTAATCTACTTTTCTGCATTGCCTTACTAGACAAATTTTTGATCAATCCATTTTTCTCACATTTTTAAAAAGGATTTTAGCAGTTTATCTAAAGTTAACTTCACAATCCACTTCCTAATAATCTGATTTGGTGTTATATATACATTTGAAATTTATATGATGAATCTCATGAGAGAGAAACACTGTTAGAACACCATGCCCCTTGCAGTTTAGTATAGCTGCTGTTGTTTTTCCTGTATTGAAATCTGAGAGCTACTAAGAATAACTTCATACGACCATCTAGTTAGCTCTGGTATTTCCACGTCAGTATTTTCAGCATTCAACTTCTTATCCCATATAATGATTTGCAAAAACGTACACCTATTTTCGGAAGAGCCTGGTGCCGACATAGAACCATTTACTGCATTTTCATAGCAGTAACTAGTTAACTGTTTCCTTGGAATAGTAGCCTGTTCCTTTATATATCTGGAAACAAATGAGGATTTCAATTCAGTGGATGGGAGTATAATTAAGATCTAAGTAAGTTTTGACATTTTCTAAAGCTTTAACTTGTGTTTTATGAGCAACTAAAATGCTACATGATTACAAAGTCTTATTTAATCAAAAAGGCTTAATCTGATTGCCTATCTAGATTTTATTATTAGTCATAACACTATACATTAAGAAAGCTAATGATCATTATTATAATTACTATAAGCAGTAATTATCTGTTCTGGGCAATTTTCTGGATACTTGGTATACACAAAAGCCAGGGTAAGGGAAATATCAGCTGATCTATAAAATTTCATTTTTAATTCCGGTATTGTTTTTTCTTTTCTAGCATCCAGCAGTCTCAACTATGGTTCTTCATTTCAACCCATCAAAACCCAAGTGCCCATTCCTACAGCTCATGTCATGCCCTCCACATTGGACAGATCAACTTGTCTAGCAAGTGAATTAAGCTCTCCTCAGACCACTTTGGCTTCCTCCATGTCAAATTTACTGGGTAACGTGGGAGGACTGATGTCCAGCTATGACTCTGATACTTTGAGGCAATCCCAGGTGATCAACCGGAGTTCTCTTTGTCTGAATCAGACTTCAGCAGAAAATGGTTACAATGAATCCTTGTTTCATACTTCTGGTCAGTCAGGTGTGGAAGGTGTTCAGAAACCTATCAGCCTAGATGCTGAAGTCACCCATTCTGCTTTTCTAAATAGGCATTCTCTTGGTCCTTGGTCCCAACTCCAGATGTACACTCCAGACAATTCAAATAGCACTTCTGCTGGCCTAGAAAAGGAATACAATAAAATACTGCAGAATACTAAACCACCAACAGATTACAATAGAGTCTGTGGAAAGCAAGTATCCTTGGGACTTAATGCTGCTAGTATGTTTTCCACCCCTTTGGCTGCTCAATCTCAAACATCAAAGCTGGAAGCTTGTACACTACATCCACATGAAAATTGTGCACACAGTGCTTGGAAACAACATATAGATTGTGTTCGGCTGCAACTGGAACAGATGCATGTAAGTTATTTTAATCTCTGTCTATAGGGAATGTCTGCATATGTAGTGTTTCTGCCTGTAACTTTTCTGCCAAGGCTCATGAGTATGTTGACCAGAGCTAATGTTGCATATAATTTTTAAAGTGAACAAATGCTGAATGAGAATCCTTAGAAACGTCTTAATTTAAAAGCCTGATGTATTCTAGTATTTACCTCTGGAGAAATAATCTCCTAAATGCTTTTATTGTAGAATCAAACCTTTAGGAAAGAAAACAAGGACTTGATGGCTGTAGATTTAGCTTTATAGGCTTTTGAAAAGTGGTGGCACTATACATTTTCAAGGAGAGGTTGCAGGTAAAAGATATAGTATGACACATGGGCAATATTTCATTAAACACAAATCAATACAAGAAAAATACAAATATATATTACCAAATTAAAAAATGCAATCTCAAAATTGATAAGTATAATAATTTAAAGAAAAATAGGGCATGGAGTAGAAATTAAAATTGTTATTAATAGTTCCAAAAACTATTATGATAATCCTTGAAAGTCTCTTGATTGAAAAAAAGACAAATGTTGACAAAATAATATCAACAGTCCATCATTTCAAATTTGGTGTAGATTTACCAGTATTGTATAATTATTTTATGCCAAGTTCATATATAGACAGATTCAGCCAAGATAAATATTCATCTGCAAAATCCAGTGATCAATCCAGAGTCATATTAACAATATTATTTATGTCAGCCAAAATGCAACATTAATAAGCCAGAACCAAATTTTTGAGAATTAGATGTTGTTCAAATGAGTTCAGGATTGCTTTGTTGAGTTAAATTTTGCTGCTGTTGACTTCTATTTTCTGAACAGAGTGACTTGTTAACTTGTTTCAAGGAGCTCTGCCATAAAATATGCATTATCTTCTAGATGCTTTATAGTGGCACACAATAATATGAAATTATGTCACAGACTATATATGCCTGATGGTGTTTGGATATAGACTGAAATAAGTTTCCATGTTTTAACATATGGAGAAGAGGACAAAAAAAATCTAAACACAATCCTCTTCCCCCCCAAATCTAACACTGACACTCATGCCTTGTTTCTGAATTTCATAATTCCAGCTGCAAAATAAAGCAACTTGTTACTATCCTTTGGTGAACAGTACTTCACTGCACACACTTGATCCAGCTCAGTGGATTGGCATTACAAATACAAATGAAAATTTGCTCCTGGAGAAAGAAATACTCATTGACAGGTAAGAAATTAAACATTAGTTTACCTTCTAGATTTTTTCACTAGGAAATAACAATGCTTAGATTGTATTTCATATTGATAGAAAAGTAAACAATCCTTGGCATAATAAACTTCACTGAATACTCTACAACTTACTTATGAGTGGTTAAGCTTATGTTTTATATTTCCATGGAAGAAATTATTATATTGTTCAGACTATTTTTGCCCAAACACCAAACAGTTTTGGTGTTTGCTGTGTCAAAAACATAGGAATAGTGGGGAAGAACACCACTTTTTAAACAGAGGTTTTCTTCCTTCTCTCAATTAAATAGGAAGTGCATGGCTTCTTCTGGTTACACTAATACCCTGTTTCTCCAACAATATGGCCTCCCCCAATAGGAAGTCCCAGCATGTTTTATAGGCATGAAATGAAATTAAGCCCCGCCCCCCCAAATTAAGGCCTATATTAAAACATGCAAAATGGGGGGAATGGTGGGGGGGGGGGCTTGCCATTAGGAAGTACTTTTGTTGCACCCCCAGATATGGTGCTGCCTGCGTTGACCCCGATACGAAGTGCCCCACCAATGCCGAGGTCAACATCCAAGCCATCGCCGCCCGCCCGAAGATGCAAGGGGGGGAATTAAGTCACCCCCAAAAAAGACAGCCTAGCCATTTTTTCAGGGCTCAAAAAAAAATAAGACCCGGCCTTATATGAGAAACACGGTATGTAGCTCGTCTTTTAACTAGAATAACAAATATTTTGCTTCTAGGGTGAGTTGTGATTTCTCTTGAGTGCATTTAATTGGCTTTTATTGACTTACGAGGGGAATTGTGGAAGTGGATAACTTTCTCATTTAGCTTTTCCCCATACATCACTCTGTGAGTCCGTGTATTGATTTCCTGCTCAGTTCTAAAATGAAAAAAATAAATGCTATTTAACCATTTTACTGAAAGCCCTCTCATGTTCCCTTTTATACTTTTAATTTTGTCAGTGTTAATATACTGCACGGGTTTATTCTCATAGGCAGAGACAGCACATTTCCCAGCTGGAGCAGAAACTACAAGAAAGTGAAATGCAAGTCCACAGTGCCCTCTATGGCCATCCTGCTCCTTATGGGGACATGCATCTGTTCAGAATGCAGGTAACCCTTATAACTGGTGGCACTTGAAATATGCTATTGGGGAAAGGATTTTAAATTCAGTGCAGGGTTGGAGGAGACATGGATGGAGAAGAAACATGCCGTGTAGCTGCTCCTTCAGGAACCTTTAATTTCTGCAATTATTTTTTTCTTTAAAATTCCTTTTATTGGAGTCAAGGCAACTTACTGGAGCTGAGCTTTGGCCGGATGCCCTTCCTGATGCCTATGCAGCAAATACTTTCTTTTTGTGCCCTGGTAGAGAAACACCTGCCGCTGCCTAGGACTTGCACTCTTAGCCTCCTGAATATGAGGCGAGCATCTTCACTTCTAGGCACTCAGGTGTTTTCTGTACAGGTGTTTTGTTCCCTAAGCATTGGAGCTGCTTGATTCTCTGGTGAGCACACTGAAGAGAATCAGATATTCTGATCGTCCTCCAAATATTGATGTGTTTCTCTTCTTGTCCCCAGTATTTACTGAGCTCACATTCAATTTGAGCAATTCTTCAAAGAATACGACGATGAGTATGGATTTTTAGGAGACGTTCTGGCTATTGCTATTTTATTTAATATATTTTGCAGGAGTTACAGAGCGAGAATATATTTTTACGAGCCCAGTTTACTGAAAAAACAGAGTCACTCAATAAGGAAAAGATTGAATTGGAAAGGAAATTGGCTGCGTCAGAAGCTGGTATTAAACGGATCCAGGAGACTCACAAAGAGACCACACAGAAGCATACAGTGGAATTGAAGAAACAAGAAGAAAGGGTAGGCTTTTTGGCATGAAGCCCCAACAGATGTCCCAATGTCTGCTTATTTACACGGGAATGCAATTTTTTGTTGTAATATTTGATTCCTCCAATATTCACACTTCAAACTTTGATACATTTCATACCCTATTGTATAATAGAGAAGTGTTATGGGAAATGATGTTTTTATGAATTAATAAAAGAAAGGAGCAAAAGATAAAGCTTTAACATTTTCCCAAAATGATTGCACTAAAGTTAGGCTGGAGTATTATTAGAGTGCTTCAGGTTTTCAGCAGAAAGCTAAATCCCTGCTCTTTATGTAATGTAAAATGTAGACTCTGTTCCATAACCATGTTTCTGGAAAGTATATTTTTTTAAAACATAGGTTATGCCCCAGAATCACTTCCTTTTGTTGCACATAATGGCCCATTTTGAGTCATGGGCGATGCCTTTTTGCATCTGAAACCAAAAATGGAAAGTGCTGCTACCTACTCCTGATATTCTATCCTGCAGATCAAGTCCAGAGACCAGCAC
Source organism: Notechis scutatus (assembly GCF_049901735.1). NCBI lineage: Eukaryota > Metazoa > Chordata > Lepidosauria > Squamata > Elapidae > Notechis > Notechis scutatus. Next base: position 11,103,861 of record NC_142016.1, read on the forward strand.
ATTGAACATCTGAAAAAGAAATGCAAAAAAGAATTGGACCAGAACCATGAGAAACAGCAGAGAATTGAGGCTCTGGAGCGCTATATTGCTGACCTCCCAGTATTGGAGGATCATCAAAAACAAAGTCAACAGGTAGGAGGGCACCTTCTGGATGCAGCTGGCTTTGAAGGGTAGCTGGATAGGGTAGGCCTGCAAACTTGAACAGAGTAAATGTGTTAGCTTTGTGAATAGTCCAGTTGCTAGAAGGAATTCCTTTTAAGTCTGATGTATGTGTTTGTTCTCTCTCCACCCCACCCTACCCTCAATGTTTTAGTTAAAGCAGTCTCAGAAGATAGTTAGCACTTTGCAGGAAACGGTGACTACTCTTGAAAGGGAACTAAGAGATGTTCGCAGTGACTGCCGAGAGAAGGAGCTGCAGCTAGAAGTGCAGAAACACAAAGAAATGGAACTGCTTTCCACCGTGCGCAGGTAACACCAGGGAAGTGGAAAAAACAAGAGCATTCGCTTCTAGGATAATCTAGAAGTACATTGTGCTGCCTGGCAATAAAACCTTCCTACAGATAGCAGGCACAGCAGGCCCATATAGGAGTATCAGAGAAAGGGATGGGAATCAAAAGAGACAAGTTCTTGACAGAATCTCCTTTGAAGAAGAATGGCTGAAGTATGTTTAGCCTTAAGGAAAAAACACCTGAGAGGAGATAGAGTAGCATTTTTAAAACTCCTTCACTTAGAAGAAGATCAAGACCTTTCTCTCTCATTCCAGAGTGTAGGATGTGCAATAATGGTTTTTAAGTTACAGGATAGCAGATTCATTGGAATTTGAGAAAAAAAAGGATGTTAATGTTAGTTACTGTTAGACAATGGAACTGATTATCCAGAGAGATGGTTGTCTCCATTTCACTGGATCTGTGCAAAGAGAGCCTGGACAGCTCATCTGTTTAGGATGCCTTAATGTAGATTCTTGCACTAAGAGGGCCAAATGGCTCCTTTCGATCCTGATTCTAGTGATGGGAACTGTAGTGAGAGGAGAAAAGAGCCTTGAAAGCCAACTGTGGCAAGCAGTATATGCTTTAAGAATCTATAGGGAATTGTCCTTGGACAGAGGCATTCACAGAACCCAACAGATTTACTAAAATGATGAAAGGAATGGCAGGGCACAAATCCCACCCTCTTTATAAGGTTTGTGTCCTCGGGGCCTATGTACAAATTGGGCAGGATTTGCATTCTTTTTTTTTTTTTTTTTAAAACAAGTTTTATTAAAAGTTTCAACAACAAACAAATCATTACATATTGAATCTTTCCCTGTCTTTCTACAATAATTTCCCCAATATTCTCATAAAACACAAACAAACACAAACAAACATAAAAAAAATCTTTTAGTAAAGTACCTTGGCCCCAGTTACCTCTCTTTGCATGGGCTAAAATAATAGCACATATCACTCTTCACATTTCTATCTTATTTAATCCATCTTAATTAAATCATTAAATTTGTATCTTTTGCCCATTCAATTATCCCTCTATCTCTTCTTATAATAAAAAAAAATTTCTCCTGAAATCACTAATCAGAGTATGATGCCTTTCTATCCTCCCCTAAGTTAGTAAAATTAACATTCAGCATAACAAATACCCAATTTGGTTCTGCTTGGTACATTCTATCCACCAAAAATGTTTAAATACATTGTATCCTCCTTTCCTTCGATATTTTATTACATTTTAAAAATCAATCATTATTAAAAAACTTCAACATTTTAATTTCTTATTAAATCTTAAACCATTCTAATTTACTATTTCAAATATAAATGTTACAATACCATCTTTCTGTACCTTAGCAGAATCTTTCTTACAGAAAATTATATTTCATCCTTTGTCTCTAAAAAAATCCCTCTTCTCCCATCCAATTTTAAAGCTTTGAGGCTTTTCTCCGCCTTTCCCCTTTCTTTCTTCCCCACCAAATCTTCCTACCCCCCTTCTTCTTCTAACCTCTACCTTGCTGGGATCCCTTCTCTGTTGTGTTCCCTTTTTCTCTTGTTTGTTATCATTATATTTACTTTGCATCATATTTTTCTCTTTCTCAAATGTTTTTTTAGATCTTAAGTCCTTCATTTTCCTTGCTCTCTTCCTTCCTTCTTCCTTAGATAAGTTTTGGGATTCAATGAAGATGGCGTCTTCGTCTCTTCCTTGTTGTTCTTCTTCCGTTTCCATCTGTTCCATTGTCTGTTGATAATTGACCAGCGCCATTTCTAGAAATAGAAAAGCTTTTTCCATGCCATCTTTGCAGGCTGCTTTTGTTTGCTCATATTCATCCCTCAGGTCTTCAAAAAGGAAAGCCATTATAAATAAATCTTTTCTTTTCTTTATTCCTCTTTCTTCTTACACCAACCAAATATTCCGAGAGAAAGGCAAAACAATCCCAAAATCCACAATCCTCAATAAATCCAAGCAAGCCAAAATTCCCCCTTCCTCTTCCAGGGGTGGTATCAAACAAATAAAAAAAAAAAGAATCCAAGTCTATATTTTAAAGCCTTATTAAGATTGTATTTCTGTCCTCAAGTCTTCAAGGCATCTCCTCCAACAAGATCCAAATTAATATATTTTCTTTATCCTCTCCCTTCCGGCTTAATTCCGTCGGGAGGGAGAGTAAACTTTCCCTTCAGCACCTCAAAAATAGCCGCTTTTTTTTCTCTTGTGGAAGAAATCATCAGAAAACCATCTTTTCCAGGAATTAAATTAGATAAATCTCAAAGCCCTGGGTCGACCAAGAAGAACTTTTACTTTCAATAACTTTCTCTTCTTCCTCCTGCGCATACTTGCCCGGCTGTCAACTTCTTTGTGGCGGCCATTACGGACCGCCGCTGCACCGTCCTGGTAACAGGGGGTTCTGCCGGCCAGGGAGGGGGTCTGCAACACCCCCAAACCCTTCCTCCGGATCCCCCTTACCTTCAGCTACCCCTGCAGGGCAGCCTTGCTCCGCACCCGTCCGGTCGGAGCCCCAAAACGGCTAGCGCGGCAGGGATCGCGCAGCTTCGCGAATCCCTACCGCTCTGGCCGACAAACCGGAAACTCCAGGATTTGCATTCTTTTGGCATGGCACTTTATTTCATCATTTGTCCTACTTTGTTATGGCTTCCTCTCTCCAGAGAGAGGAAGGCGGAAAATGACTACAGAGTCAAAAGTGTGTTGGTTTTGGACTCAGAAAAAATCCCGGGAGTAGCAGTCACAGAAGATATTACAGGTAGTCTTCAACTTACAACATTTTGTTTAGTGACTGTTCAAAGTTACAACAGGACTGAAAAAAGGGACTTATGACCATTTTTCATTCTTATGACCATTGCAGCACCTCCGTGGTCACATGATCAAAATTCAGGCGCTTGGCAACTGACTCATATTTGTGATGGTTGCCGTGTTCTGGGGTCATATAACCAACCACCTGACAGACAAAGTCAATGGGGAAGTCAGATTCACTTAACCATGTTACTAATTTATCAAGTTATAGTGATTTATTTAACAACTGTGGCAAGAAGAGTCGTAAAATGGGGCAAAATTCACTTAACAAATGTTTCATCTAACAACAGAAATTTTGGACTCCATTATGGTCATAAGTCGAGGATTATATATTATATATGAGCTCTTTCTCTGTTTGGGGAAGGATAATTCTTTTGGGAGGGGGTTGTGTTTATATCTCCTTCCCATATGTGCTTTTCCCTCAACTGGGTGCCCCTATTTATTACCCCCTTTAAGACTTACTTCTTTCTGAGCATCTTTACAAAAATCAGCCTTACAGGGCATTTGGCTTGGGGTAGGTGGGGGCAACCACATTGGATCAGGCTTTGATGGCATCTTTATTTGCTTGCTTCCACCATGGGAATTTGGTAACACTGGTAAGAGAACCTGCCTTGTTGTTTAGGCTTGATTGTGAGAATAGAAGGGCATAGTGTGTAGACAACTTTAGCTTTTCAATTTCTCACAGACATGAAACTTCAACACAGACAGAATCAAGATTGGAGAATCTCTTTAATAGTTGGGGGTGTTGTATCAGCGCATGTCTTTGGAATGGAGCGATGTTTTTAATTTGCTTTAGAGGCAGAATGATGAAACTCACTTTCAAAGGGTGAGCTTATATAAAGTTCAGTTCATTTAATGAAAACTTCCTGTTTCTTAGTTTACAAGATAAAATGCAGCAGATGAAGCCTTCAATACCAGAAGATTATGCCCAAGAGATAGAGAGAGAGAGAGGAGAAAAAGAGTCTCTGCACAAAGAACGTGATCTTCTCAGGAAGGTAACTCCAAAGATGAGGCTGGAGCTTTTAACTCTGCATCTACTTTGTATTGAATAGAAGATCAGCATTCTCTTCCTTTATGATCATTTGTAAATATCAATATTCTTGTATTAGGATCTCATTGCAATATCTCATTGATCAGGCTGGGATGTACCTGGTCAAGATTATAAACCCAATCAAAGTTGGGTTTATATCATAAAGGATCAAAATTTACAGCCACGTTCACTTAAAATAAGCATACCTGGGCTAATTCTGTAATCTACAGTTACAAACATGGGAATCTTCCCACATTGCCTTTAAAGAAAGAGTGTCTTGTGTGGGATGTTTGCCTAGTTTATTTTAACCCTTTTAAAAACTAACACGCTTTTCTTCTTTCCTGGTGGTGATGTCTTCTCTTTATCTCTTCATCTTCGCTCAGTTTTGTGTTCTCCCTTCCCTTCCTCAGTGCACCAGTGCCTTTCCTTGCTATCTATGCAACTTTTTTTGCTATTTGCAGATAAAGGACTAATTATATAAGTGTAGAATACCTTGATTTTACAGCAATTAATTTTAAAGTTAGTTCACTTACTATTAAACTCCCATTTTAGTGCAGCTTCCGGTGGATGCTTATATAGATACATATACATACATTCACATGTGATACACATTTATTGAAGAAGTGAATGTTTTCAGGAAAATAATGTGAGAAAGTTAGGCATTGTACAGATTTGATGTGGGTTGTTAATTTTGTTCTGTCTCTTTGGATAAATATTATTTATAACTGTTTATATCAGATGTTTGGAAGTTTAGCTTTTCCTGCAAAAATGATTTTAAACTAAGGCTGCATTGTATGGGATAAGTCAGATTTGTAATAAAAGAACCCATAAATTATGCTAATTAGCAATTTGAGTATGGGATTATCCTCAGGAGTAAAACTTTTCAAGTCCTTTAGGTTAGATCGCGCACAAGGATACAAATGCTTGTGAGCACATTCATTCAGCAGCAGCACATATGGTGGAAGATGTATGGGAACATTTGATCATTTTGATTTTTTAAATTTAGATTGTGGAAAATCAGAAGAAGAAATTGGACCAGTTATCTTCACAAATAAAGGTGAGCTTCTTATTGGAACATTGAAGGCAAACTTCTTGTTGAAGTAACACATCACTAGTAACATAGTCTCAATTTGTCTTCCAGGATCTGGAGGAACAGATTGCCCAGGATGATGGTACAGCCCAAGCTCTGAGAGCAGAAGCGTTGAAGCAGGAAAATGCATTGCAGCAGCTACGCAGAGCTGTGAAAGAGGTGTAGCTTCTTTAAAAAAAACACTGGCAGTTTTAACAATCGCAATTATTAGACTGACTGATTCTTCTTACTACTTTACTACTGCAGTTTCTGTTTTTACATAGTGTATCCTTATCCATCTGATTTTTTCCCAGTTTAAATCTGTAGCCTGATTTGAACCTTCCCTTTTAATTAGTTCAGAAGTGCATAATCTTTTTTTAATTAATGCCTGTACTTTGACTTTGAGTAGAATATTAAGGACTATACTTTAAAAAGAAGAGAAAACAAGAAGAGAAAAACTCCATTTTATTTAAGTTTAATTAAAACAGAATTAAGATAACAAGAATGTTATTTTTCTCTATGTGTTAAATAAGTCTCCTTTCTGTCACTTCAAAGTAAAAACAAACACAGTTTAGAGGGATTACATGAGACTTGGAGAGGGCGTGTAGTCCCATGATTCAAAGCCTTTTGACCAGCACATACGCTATCAATGTTCTGCATTATTGTAAGTGAGATTATGGTTCTGCTAGGGCTGATTCCTACAGTTTTGTTATCATGCTGAGATGTGATTTACATCTAGTGCCATCTAGCTGCTAGATTCTCTTCTTTGGTAATACAAAAACATATTGTAGTAAAAGAAGGCTGGGTGGAGATTATGTGGACTCCTGGAGATATGGTTGCCCAACTGAATCCAGCAGAAGTTGGATAATGGATGAAGCAGGACAATCTACATTTTGTCGTCTCCCCCCCCTCTAAATAGTTTGGGGGAGGGAAGGGGTTGGACTGCAAACATCTATCTGGTGCCATTCTGAATAAATGAAACACAAATAAATCACAAATGTCCATAGAATACACAAGGCACTTGTAACTCCTTCATTCTCCAATACTTTGTAAGCTAGGACAATCTAAATTCTATACCAATTCCTACTTCCCTGAAATGTATCTGAGGAGCATTAGATACTAAAAAGTATGCTAGATTATCCTTCCTGGAAAGATACAAGGATTTTATAGGAATTTTATTTTTTCTATATTTTGACCGCATTGCCCTTCTCTTAATCAAGACAGATTGCATCTGCTTCTCAGGTGGGGAAAAGAGGACAAATTAAAACTGTCTCCAAATTGGAAGTTCTGTTCTGTGAAGCAAGGCATAAATGTATTGGAATGTCTCCTATCAAAATAATTTCCACTTTTCTTTGTAAGACCATTTTCCCTAGTAGCACACATGCAATGATCTTTGTTTTTTCTTCCTTGTAAAAACCAAATATCCCAATTCCTGCAAATGTATCTTTTCATTCTCCCAGCAGTATGATGGTTAAGCCTAGACGATGCTAAGTGATCTCAGAACTAAAGGCAAAAGATACAGATGGACTTTCTGATGTTCCCAAACATGCTTGTGAAATCCAGAGCTGTGGAATCATTTTTGAAAGCCCTGATTTTTCACCTCTTATTTTTAGCTGGCTTCTCAGAACCAAGAACTGATGGAAAAAAACCTGACCTTCCAGGAGCATCTCCGGCAGATGGAGCTGGGCCAGTTGCTGTCAGATGAAACAGCCAGCCTGACCCAAGAGCTGCATAGTGAACTAGCCAGCTGCCTACAGGACTTGCACTCTGTCTACAGTGTGGTTACTCAGCGGGCTCAAGGGAAAGATCCCAATTTGTCATTGCTGTTAGGCATTCACAGTAAGTCATAGGAGCCTGTTGTCCATAGTGACAGATTATGGTCCCTTTGTCTATAGTACTTTAGGACTGTAATCCCCTCATAGCTTTCTTAGCATGGTGTCCACAGCAAACCATGACACCACTTACCCAGTGACCCCCTTGTGCAGATCTTCCCACTACTTACTTGGGTCCTGATAATCTGACTCAAATCTCTTAAGTCATGGCATTTGCACGGTTATGACATCATGTACAATTTGTCACTTGCTGTTCTTGCCCTCCATGTAGGCACCCTTATATCCTACCTTGCCAATCGATGTTCTTGAATAGTACCTTTTAACTCTTCCCTCCATTTTATTTAAGCATGATTGCTTCTTGTGGAGCTCCCTAGATTTTTCTTTTGTACTTTCAAGATTGTGATGTAATGGTTACATTTGTGATATTCTGCACTATCCATTTAACTCCAAACTACTTGGAGGCGATCTCCGTGATCATTAATAACAGTTTTTAAAACTGCATTTTTTTTAAAAAAAAAAGGGAAAAACCCAACTTCATAGTTGTTATAGGGATTAGATGCAAAATCCCCAATGTTGATTTTTCACTGGAAAATGACTGTAATTAATCTGAGACCCTTCTTCTGATTTCACAGCTGTACATTATTCTGTTCAACAAGAAAAAGACTTGTTGAAACCAGATATGCTAGCAAAGAAGCTGGAGGATGTAAAACAGCTACACAAAGAGATTGAAGATTTGCGGACTGCTATTTCGGACAGATACGCTCAAGATGTGGGTGATAACTGCATTACACAGTGAAGGCCAAATTAGTGGAAGATGTGAACTAAGTTTGTACTGTGCAGGGTGAGTTTTCAGAGGCCTTTATTACCTGTTCAGGTGAAGATGCTTCCCACAACTGGAAATCAGATTTTCTCTTGACAGGAAAGCTGTCTAAGGAAAACAAGCCTATAAGGGTGTGGCAAAAACTTTTTTTTTGTATCCTGCAATTTTGGAACTGGTTCCTGTTAGCAGCTGCAGTCAGGAAAGTGCCTTCCAGCATTCATTTCTGTAATTTATGGCAGAAACGTTTTTTCAGACACTACAATCATGGAGACTTTCTTTGTAATGTAATTGCTGTGAGGTTGCGAAATCTTTCATGAGTTAGGATTGAATATAAAATGGCAGTCCGTATGTAGAAAAACTGAGTCGGCTGTGGTAAAGAAAGTCTGAACAGTGAAGAAAGATCTGTTTTTTTAAACAGGTTTTTGAAATTTCTAAGATAATCTTGTACTCTCAGGTTTTTTCCGATTCCTTCCTGAAACTAGGAATATGATGATTAAATTGTAGAAGGCATTATTGCATTTCTCCTTAAATGTTTTAGGTCTCCAAAGCCTGTGCTGGTTCCCCAGGTTTTAGGATATGACCACTGCTAATGGCATGGACACTTTCAATGTCCATGTGCCATCTTGGGTTCATACATTTTCAATGCAGATGCACTTTTTAAACTGTATTTTCATATCACTGTTATCTATGCAAGCATTAACTTGACATTCTAGAATGTATGAATTCAAATGTTGAAATGCCTTAATTCTCCTAGAAATAAATCTTTGGAAAGAGAGAAACTGAATTTCTGTATTGCTGTCATGTGGACAATTAGGTTTATACACTGTAATAGACAGAATTACAGGTTGATTTTAAAACTAACCCTTCTGTGAAACAGGAAGGTGATAATTAAATTGGTTAGTCCTTATGACCGAACAGATTAATGCTCATTCCTCCACAAGGTTGTAATATGGGAGGAGTCTTTAATGCTGTGCCAGCACTTTACAAAAAGACCTTACATTAGGACAAGCATGGCTGGCGGTAGCTACTGATATTGATGAACTCCTGTCAATTGTAGGTAGCATGATCTATGTGAAGGCATGTAGATGGTCTACGCTTGCTCTTGAAATTGAAAATTGACCTTGAACAGAAAGCTGAGTATGTTCCTACATGTCAAATATTTACCTGTGGAAATTATTCAAATGAGAGAACTGCAAATCAAGCATTCTCCATTCTTTTGATTAGTCTTTTTGACTACAATCCCAGCTGTAGATGTATTTAACTAAGTATATGAATACTTGTGTAATTTAGTTAAACAGATTGCTTATGATAAACTACTTCATTTAGTGGGATCTCCTGTAAAGGTTGACTGTAATCAGTGCTATTTATTCTTTGAAACAATATATTTTTGACAATCCCTTGAATGTTTCTTCATATAATTAAGGTGGATATTTATCATTATAGCCTAGGCTAGGGTCCTAGATATTCCAATTTCTTTTTTGGGGGTGGGGAATGAAATTCACTATTTCTTTATCTTTGGAGATCTGTCTTATTTTGTATAGATTCAACTATTATTTTAAGTATCTTTCTAAGTCCTTATTTCAAATCCTATTCTGGGTTAGAATAGAATTCTATTATTTAATTGCCCAGAGTCACTGAGGATCAGGCAATATATACATAAGTAACATAGTTATATAAACAAAAAACTAAAACCAGAGTTGCCAGTTCTTTAACTGGTGCTGACCTTCATACATGGAGTTTTTCCCAAGAGTTTAGAATGTCATAATGTATTGTAGTTATGTGTGGATCCAAGCAATGTGTCCTTATTTTCCTATAATTCATGGATTTTATTTTTGCTGAATAACTATCAGTATATTTTTATTTTGAGTTACTTTTACTCAGTTAACCTAATTGAATAAATGTGTAAACAATGGCTGCTATTTTTTAGTAGACTATCTGGATACAATAAGTTTATTGTACCACTGATTCGACATTCTTTTAAAGCTTTAGAAAATATATTAGTGTGATAATGTCAGCCACCCTTGTCAGCCCATACACTGTCTGTTTGACATTTGTTGGTTTGCAGACAGCTATTTCCCAAATTCTCCAGATGCAATACAGTTGTAATAGCTAGTATTCTATATTTTGACAACTTTTACTAGCCTTTAGTGAAAGTTTAATAAAAATAGAGGGAATGTTTATAAAGCTATGATCTGAAATTGTGACAGAAGCTGTTTTATTGTCAGCATTTGGCAGAAATTTTTTACTTGAACTTTTTGTACAGGCATAGGGGAAATTTCAGAGGTATAACATTTTGTTGTGCTTGCAGAAAGGAAAATCTGTTTGTATACTGGTTATTTTTATTGCAAAAGAGTAGAACTTTTAAAATATAAAGTATATCCTTAATAGAAGGATTGCACTGAATTTCATTGTTAAGATTGTAGTTTACTACACAGTTTCTACATTACATTTTCAAACTAGGAGTATTTTAAGCTGTGTTCATTGTTTTAACATATTTCTTTCAGAAGAAATTAAATTTATTTTAAAAATAAGAAAAAGAAAGAAAAGTTCTTTGTTTTGGTAGAATTGACCTAGTTGCGTTTAATCAAAGTATATGGAATGTTTTGAATTCCAACCCTGATTTTTGGGACCTCATCTGACTCTTAAATGAGAAATTTAGAAAATGTATTCTTGAAATTATACACATTTCTTATTGATGCAAATTCAGTGTAGCAATAAAATTGCTGCAAATCCATTCAGATTCCAAATTTTAAAAAGTTATTAAAATAACTAAGGGTGAAAGTATAGCAGTTGCCTACCTATCTAAGAAGCAGAAGTAAAAAAAAAAAAAACCCGCCTATTTTTATAGCTGCCATTTTTTCCCCATCTTTCCTAATAAAACGAGCTGAAAATAGGAAGGTCGGGGATTCGTGAGCCAGATGCAACCAGAAACACAAATAAGCGTAAAGAACTTGTAAAATAAATAAATAAATAAAGCAAAACGTGTGAAACAGAGACTTGATCGATCAGTGGAACAATTATCCTGTATCCGCTGGATTTGTACAGACAACCACATCAAGAAGCGTTGCCAGTTGATGAGTCAGAGACCTTCCACGCCCGCAGGCGCCCCCTTTCCGGGCGGGGGACTCCGGAAGAGCTGCAAGGAGGCCCGCCGAGGCCGATCCCGAGGCTGCAGCTCCGGAAGAGAAGGGGGGGGGGGGAAGCGGGCCGCCTCTGAATCTTTTGCCGCCCCTCTGACCGCAGCTTGGCCGGCGGCGGCGGCGGCGGCGGCGGCGGACAGCTGAGCCTGGCGTGCTGCCTGTTCCGCATGCCCGCGGCCACTCACCCCATTGGTCGGGCTGCGGTCACGTGCTGGCTGGGGTTGGGGAGGCAACGGAGCCCTGCCCACCTTTTCGCTTCCTTCCCCATCCACCCCACCCAGCCAGCCAGCGGGCAGCCCAACGAGAGGGAGCGGAGCAGCCATGGCCTGCCTCACCATCTACAGCACTTCGGTGACCGGTTCTCGGGAGGTAAGGCCAGCGCAGAGCAGCCCCCCCCCACACACACACCAGCGCCCGTCCGTGCAAGAAGTCGGTGCCGCCCCTTTGCAGTATGCGCTGCCTACGGGGGTGGGGTCTCCTCTTCCCCTCCCGTCCCTGGGGCTGCTGCCTGCGCGCCCCCACCCCAAACGGTCCTGCTCTCTCCGCACTTTCGCCTCCCTGCTTCTCGCGCCCCGCCCCAAAAGCCAGCTGTTCCAGATGTGCTCGCCTCTGCCTCCTCCAGGCAGAACATCTGGAAGAGGGCGGGCTATGCATCTTTCCTCTTAGCTTTTAGGTGGGCTTCTCTTCCCTTTAGGTTCCTCGCGAGGGTGGATTCCTTAAGGGGAAGGGGAGCAACGCCTTTTCGGCTCCAAATTCCCGCCCACCGCCAGTGGAGACACTGGAGCGATTTGAGGAAAGCCTGAACGGGAAGAAATCCAATCCTGTCACAAAGGGGAGGGAGGGTCTTCCTTTACCAAAGGCTCTTTCCCCCTTGTGGAGGGGAGGCGTGGAGCCTTCCTTCCTTCCCCATCCCCAGGCGTGGAGCCATCCTTACTCCGGTGGGGAGGCTGCTTGATCTCCTTGATCACTAGGGGAGGATTCTGCCTGTATTTAGCTAGGATTGGGATTCATTCACTGGAAGTAGGACTGGCTCTTAGTATTTCACTTGCCTTCTCTGCATAATCCCAATGCAGGATGATTCACCCTCTTCCCCCTTTCCCTTCCTCTTCTTCCTTTCCCCCACTGATATGCCTGCCCCACAGATCAAATCCCAGCAAAGCGAAGTGACCAGGATCTTGGATGGAAAGAACATCAAGTACAACATGGTGGATATCTCCCAAGACAATGCCCTTCGGGAAGAAATGAGGACCAAATCAGGCAACCCCAAAGCCATTCCTCCCCAGATTTTCAACGGGGACCACTATTGCGGGGTGAGTGGTCCCTGGCACGGTAGTAGGTGCTGTATTTTACATTACAATTTGGGAGTTTTCCCTGGGACAGCAGTAGCATTTCTGCCTCCCCAGCCTTTAGCAAGAGCATTAAAAAATTGGAGGTGGGTGAAGAACCAATCATGATCGTGGTAAATATGTCTCCTGGCATGGGAGTATCCATGGATTTGGGTACAATACAGATGAGGCATGCCAGTGCCGTTGACTTTTTCCAGGGTGTGTTTCGTTTTTTTTTAACTTCCCAGTCTGAACTGCAATCTTGAATTTCCTGGTAAATATTATGCCCATCCCTGCTTGATCAATTTTTTCCCCTTTCTAAAGATCAGCCAAGGTTGGCTAAGTGCTGCCATCTGGTGTCTCTCACAATTGTTTTACGTTAATTGCTCAATCTCTGGGCTTCATTGTTTCTTTTGCTTTCAACCCGGACTTTGTTTGGTTCTGTTGGCCCCTTTTAAATGAGAATGAATGTTGCCCTTCTCTCTGTACTCTCCATGCATGTTGGCCTTGAATTAACCAGAATTCCCAGTCAGCAAGACTCTTGGCTAGGCCAGCTGGAAATTCTGACTTTTAATAATTAACTTGTAGTTTTACATAAGAGGCTAGTCTACAAACATAGGATGGAATATTGACTCCGGTAGCCTCATTTTGTGACCAGGCCAAGATTTCAATATTAATGTTAAATGAATGAATGGCCTGCATGACAAGGGGTGTGCTCTGAGAGTAACTCAGAGTAACAACTCCTTATGTGTAATATGACTGTGGTAGTATTCTTACTTGTGTTGTTTTGTATTAATTAGAATGGTGAAAGGAAGCTTCTATCTTTCCAAATATTGCTCAATGCATCCCTCAATATTGGCCATGCTGGCTGGGGCTATTAGGAGTTGTAGTTCATCGACATCTGGAGGGGGTTTCGCATCTGGAGATTTAGGCTCCTCCAGCAAATGTTCAAATGAATTTTTGTCAACAGTCCTTTTTCAAATATGCAGTGTAGGGCAACACTTGCTATTTCCAAACATTTTTAATAGCACGTTACAGTGAACATCCCTTGAGTAATTTAAAGGAAAGCTGTAATCTTGCTGGGCTTGGCATGAAACTAGACAGGGAGTCTTGCTAGGACAGGGAGGGAAAATCCCATCTCTTTCTGTACATTTCCATACTCTTTAGGTGCTTATTACAAAATGTCTCAGACTATAAAATGAATCATTAATGTAAGGGTGAGGAAGACATTTGGTTTGCTGACAGCAGGAGAAAATATGAATAGACTATAGTGATGCATTTCTTTGAGAGGAGAATGAATATTGATTCCAGCTTAAATTATGTTCCTGAGCCATTTCCTGACAAAGTCGGAGGGTCATTTGCAGAGGGAGCAGCCCCGTGGGCATAAAGGGTATTCTCATTTCCCTCTACCTGAAAGTATCTGTAAAAATCTCTAATTCTGTGCCTTAATACTGATACTGACAAGTGACATACTGCAGTTTAAAAGGCATTTACTGTGAAATGTCATCATGCCAGAGTGATTGTTAGCCTTGTTCTGTGAAAAATTTTTTTTTTCCAGCATGTATGGATTGTATTAATGCTGAAAGTTGCATGCCTGTCCCTTATAATTCCTTGTGTGTACAATCACACTTGGCCAATAAAGCTATTATCTTCTCTCCTCTCCTATTCTATTCTATTCTATTCTATTCTATTCTATTCTATTTATTCTATTCTAACCAAATCCTGGGTAGTGGGGTGTGACTCAGTTTGTATCAGACAGAACAGCTATGAAGTAAACGTCAGAGGTTATATGGGTATTTGTGGCTTTCATAGTAATTGTGACTTGGATACACACCCAAGCTGGTGTCTGGGCAAAAGCACCAATGAGCCATTTAGTTGAAGATTTCAGATGTACCTCCCAGGGATTCTGCAGATGTTTCCACCAAATTATTGTTTTTCATGTGATAGAAGAGGACAAAATACATGGAAGCAATAGTATCAACTGTATTTAAGCAGTATAATTGTATTACTTCGCACGTTACTTTTGACTTGTGATTAGCCTCTCAGTTGTTAAGTGAGGAGAAGTATCTAGAGGGGATTACAAAGGAGAGGACTATATAATCAGTTTTGAGGCACAAGAACAGCTTTGAACATTCTGTAATGAAAGCTGTTCTTCTGTTTGGCTCCAGAAGAAGCTGTTTTGGTTTGATGCTAGGAAATTCTTAGCCTTTCAACTGCACAATGTCCCTATTTTTTAGTTTACTTTTCTCCCACCTGGCAGGACTACGAACTGTTTGTGGAAGCAGTGGAACAGAACACCCTGCAGCAATTCCTGAAGTTAGCCTGAGCCTGCTTCTTCCCTGCCCCACATGAAAACCTTCCTCCCCACATGAAAACCATCCAGGACTTGGAAATTCTGCATTCCAGATGGATCACCTCCCAAGTGATTGTCAGCTCTGCGTGACCAACCTCTTCTCCAACTGCCTCTGAATTGCATTCCCTCTTCCACTGTGGTCTCCAAAGACCGGTGGTGCATTCCCCTCGAATGCAGCTGGGCCCCTCTCCTCGTGCCTATGGGGTTAGACTGATGCTAATCTTCTAATTAAGGACCTTGGAAAGCAGAGCTTTCCCCTACTTTCCCCTCCTCCCCCTTTTCTTTTCCAAGCTCAGGCTGTCCTTAGTATTGAAAGGGAAGAGCTGGTTGCTTCTTCCCTTCTTATCATCATACGTCCTTCAATGTGCAAATGTCAGTTCCTGTAGTTCCTTTTTCATTTTAACCCAGGAAAGAGAGCAGCAGACATCTGCTCTTACTGGGATTTTTCTTGTCTAGCAATGCAAAAAGTGCTGCCACGGGGGTTTTGTGCTCCCGTTGCCTTCTCTGCCAGCGGTTAGTGGGGAGAGGGTGTGTATGTGTCTGTCTTAAAACATGGTGATGTAGCTCAGCCTTTCTTAAAGCGGTTCTCCAGGGGGCGGCAAGAGCATTTCTCCTAGTCCATTAGTGCTTTTTTCCTTGTGCCCCCATCTGGCAATGGAAAAAAAAACACGTCCCTGCTCCCCAAGAGGGGGAGGCAATTTCCACTCTATTTTAGCCTCAGCTGTTTCCTGCTTCCTCTTTTTTTGGAACTGGCTTTTTGCAAACTTGGACCAAGTGCATTCTTTTTCTTTTTTTTATTTCTGAAAGTAAAAGTTACAAACAGCCATGTTTTTGTTAAGATGCCATTAAATATTGCTAAAAACCTCCATCCCAGTGGTTCTGTGTTTTTTTTTAAAATAAAAATTAAAAATGGTCTGGTTGGATGCAGAAGTTGGATGCTACTCCATTCATTTGAAAAACTATTTTCTAACTCTTAGCAACTTGGTTACTTTCATTGTATACTTGGGCAATATTATCTTTTTAAAAAAAAAAAATCCTAAGTGTGCCGGAAGAATGGCAGAAGCACAAAGAAGTGTTTTGCCACAACTGCCTCCTACAGTGATTTGCATCTAAAATAAGATTTAGTGTTTGGGCTTTTTGCAACCATTTGTAATGTGAGGCTAAGTCGTTGCACTATTTTGGGGTGTGAAAATTGTCCCCCATGTCTACAGTTCATTTTTTTCCCCGAGGAAAGAGACTTTCCACAACATTTCTCTACCACCTAAGTACGAGGCAATGTGCAAGGTTGCTTTTTGGTGAAAATAATGCAAAAAGGACAAGAAATAGATAAATACTTGAGAGCAATTCTCAAGAAGACCTTAATGCGTCCTACCTTCTTGCTTTAAGGGCCAATCAGCATCCTTCTCTTTGCCTCCCAGAGAGGAGGAGGTAGTAAGTAAATATAAAATGTCAGCTGCACTTCACAGTTGTACAAGAAGTTGCCAAAAAGAGTTCCCTTGTTCATGGTACATAATATTCATTCCCACCCCCATCTATACTAAGTGTAGGTGGGAAAGTCAGTTGGACTGGGGCTAAATTGGCTTACTACAATTTCCCTCTTGTATGCAGACAATGCTGCTTTGGTTACATACAGATAAACATTTGGACAATGAGTCTATTGTTCATGGAGAGGAAAGGGGAGGAAAGAAACACACCTGATTACAATATGCAAAACCCAAACCCTGAATCATATTGGGCTTGGCTTGTTATGTAAATTCAATCAGTTAAGATACTATAGTTAAGTGTACCACAGTTAAGCAAATTTTGGCTGAGCATACTGTATTAATGAGGGCATTGTCCAATGGAAATAATTTGGTGTGTTTATGGTCCAAATAGCATCACACAGAATATCTTCTAAAAATGCTGGTTGAAAACTCAGCATCACTATTTTTAAACATCGGGGAGATTGGCACGGGGTCTTGAAAACCAGAAGCCAACTTGCTGCTTTTGTGCAGCTGGGAACAATGGCAAAATACCTACTCTGGCATCCTTAGATTTTATAGATTCAGTTGAGTATTATGCTTCCCACATCTGTTCTGTAAAAATCCTGATGACGCCGACACGGCAGCCATCAGCCCCGAATCAATAGCCCTAATAGTTACCACAATTTGTCAAATTTTATGGATCCATGGCGGCAGGCAATTTTAGTGATTAGAGACATATTCTTGTGACAATGAAGCATTTGTCCACGGCTCTTTCTGGGAAGATCCCACTTGAGTTGACTGCAAGCATCTTAACGTGTGTAGCATGTGCTTAGTAAAAGTAGGTTGTGCTGGAACATTTGTGGTTTAGTAGCACCAAGAACTGATTTTTAAAGTTCAGAAAAAGCCTTTAGCCTATCTTTCGTAATCAATATATTTCTGCAACTTTGTGGCAGGCTTAGGAGAAATGGCAAATGTTTTAAGATATTCCTCCTGGTCAGAAGAGCCTTGCACACAGAGCTCATGGGCTTATATAATACCATACCACTCACTATAGATGCCGTTGCTGGCAAAATGTGCTTTTAATTATTAAAGCCTTCTATTTGCTCATCGAGCTTTCTGCATGAAAAGAACCGCTGCTACAAAGGGGGGGATCGTAATGCATAATTCAATCCCTACCCTGATATAATTCTGGAAGGTCCAAACCCCAAGGGAGGAAAGACAGCAGAAGACTTGGATGCTGAAGAAATCCAGCCTGCCTTCTTTTGAAGCTCTACAAAGATCCTATTTGAAGGTGCCCTTTGCTTAATGCTTCACGTCTTCATCCAAATAGAGTACACACAGGGAAATTAACCAAAAAATGGGACCCCGTGGGCACAAAACTAGTGACAACAGTAAGAAATAAGCTTGCTTTGGGTCTTAAATGAACAGACTATCTGGATACTTTGTGTTAATTAACAGCCACAATGAGTAATAAAAAGGTTAGTTAGGTAAGTCATAAAAAAGCGCTTTCTGTTGAAGGATAAGACAAACAATGAGAAGGAAGTTGGCTGGAACCAGCTGTATTATTGCACTAAGCCACTCCCACTCAATGCCTATTCAGATATGCTGATTATTCTCATCATCTCGCAGCTGGAAGAACCAAAAAACAATGAAGTAGGGGACAGTTGTGACATCCAGAGAGACACAACTGAGGAAAGCTGTGAGCCCTTGCAGCCACAGCTCTTCCAGGAAAAAATAATAATAGCTGGACCGCTCTGGTCCTCCTTTGCTTCAGGTACTTGTCTGCTCCATACATTAAATCTGTCCAAAGGGAGAAAGCTCTCCCCACCAGGGGTCTCCAACCTTGGCAACTTTAAGCCTGGCGGACTTCAACTCCCAGAATTTGGGAGTTTGGGGAGTTTTGCTGGCTGCGGAATTCTGGGAGTTGAAATCTGCCAGGCTTGACGTTGCCAAGGTTGGAGAGCCTTGCTCCCCACCCCACCCCCAGTCCCCTTTGATGATTTTCAGGATGTCCTTAATAGATTAGAACCAGGGGTGGGATTGAAAATTTTTAACAACTGGTTCTGTGGGCGTGGCTTAGGTGGTGGGCATGGCTTGGTGGTCATGTGACTGGGTGGACATGGCTTGGTGGTCATGTGATTGGCTGGGTGTGGCCAACTCAACATCACTCAACATCGAGGCACGCATCTCCTCGCCTGGCCTCTCGTGACTGTGGGGATGCTGCAACAGTCGTAAGTGTGAAAAATGGTCATAAGTCACTCTTTTCAGTGCCATTGTAACTTTGAATGGTCACTCCACACAAGCAAAGTACCAGCAAAAGAGGGGGGGGGAAACTCCAGAGAAGTTCCAGAGACAGGAAGTCTAGTCCTGCCAAGAATGTAATAAGGGTTAATGGAGAGGCAGTTTCTGTCAACAACACCAGAATGTTTCCTTCCTGCCTTCCTTACAGGATTAGGCCAGTAATTTCTTCTAACAACCGGTTCTCCGAACTGCTTAGAATGTTAACAACTGGTTCTAGCGAATAGGTGCGAACTGGTAGAAACCCACCCCTGGTTACAACAGGATCCAGAAATGTCCACCTTTCCTGCTTATGATTTACAATGTTGGAGTACAAAGAAAATGAAGGCACATCTTGCCCCGGGGGGTGGGGGGTGGGGGAGGCCGTGATGCCCCAAATGGGTATTGTGTTTTACAAAAGCTTTACCATGCTCAAGAAGTTGCCAACTGGCATTGACTGCCCAACTGTTTTTCTTGCAGAAATAGACTGACATTCCTAAAGGAATGGTAATAAAGGCCAGTTTATTTCAGTTCCTTTCAGGATGGGTAGAATGAGACAAATAAGGCTAAAGTCTTTACCTCTGTCAGGATCAGAAATTAAAGTGTTGCATAAAGCTCTATGGCTGGCTGGGGAATTCTGGGAGTCGAAGTCTGTCAGAATATTCATGAACTGGCAAAGGCATGGTAAACAAGGTCAGCCAATGAATAGGCATAGCAACTAAGTCAGCCAACGTGGACTTTTTGGAAACTAAAACTGGAAGGAGCTTGGGCGTGGCTCTGTATTAAGCTCTGAAGCTGCAAACTAGTCTGCAACTTTGAATCAAAACCGAAACTCTTCTCTCTTCTGCTTGTTTTTTGCCTGTAACTGCTGCCACATTGGAAAATCTGCCATTGGTATTGTATATTTACTTCATGTGTTATTATGTATATAAAGAAGTTAATGAATCCTGTTGAATCGGTTATCTGTGTGTGCTGTCCGGATCTGATTTTCTACAACAAACTCTGACAAAGTCCACATAGTTTAATGTTGCCAAGCTCGAGAAACACTGCTCTATATCTAAACCATTCAACTTCCTTTAATTTGCCCTGGCTTGTTTACTTAGGGGATGGGGGTGGGGTGGGGGGCAGGAAGGCAGAATACAGTGGCTAGTTCTAACCCGTGTAGCTGGAACTACAAGTTTTACTTGTTTCCATCCTGGACCTGCTCTCATACAGTTAGACCTTTGGTTCGTATACCTTGGGAGAAGGAGAAGAAGGCACACAACGTCCTAGCTGAACGGCAGCCAAGTCTGATGCATCATCTACTGTGAACCATTACAGCTATTCCCTGCCTGCTTTGGTAGGGGAGAGTTTTTTCCTCAGCAGAAGAAATGCATTGGGGACCAGCCCACATTCCTCCAGGCTCGCAGCATCGTTGTTGTACACCTGCAGGGGAAATGTGCTGAGGATCTCATAGGGCTGCAGTGCTTCACCCCTAGAAAAAAGCAGAACCAGGTTTGTAAACAGACTCACTTCACACCTGCCAACTTTTCCAATCTGGTGGCCTTCCTGAATTCAGTTTTAGGTAGTTCAGAGTTGATTTTATTTTTCAACTCAAAAATTCAGTTATAGGTGATCCTCAAGTTACGACCACAACTGAGCTCCCAATTTCCATTACCAAGCAAGACACTTGTTAAGTGCGTTTTGCCCTATTTTACGACCTTTTTACCACAGTTGTTAAGCAAATCACTGCAGCTGTTAAGTAAATGGTGTGATCATTAGATCTGGCTTTCCCCATTGACAGAAGCTGGCGGGGAAGGTTACGAATGGCGATCACGTGACAGCGCAACTTTCAGAAATGCATGCTAGTGGCCAAGCAACTCAATTTTGATCACATGATCCATGGGATGTGCAACAGTATTAAGTGTAAAAAGTGATCATAAATTACCTTTTTCAGTGCCATAACTTTGAATGGCTGCTAAATGAATGGTTGTATATTCCAGATTTATTGGCTATCTCTTAAATCAGTTTGAAGGAAAAAGATTCTCAGACCAATAAATCCTTTTTGGATATTACTTTGCCAAATTTCAAGTAATTCTACTATCTTTTGGAGAATTGCTATTCCAGTAACCCAGTTTCAGAAAAAAATGCAGCTTTTATTTTTGTAGGGAAAAAAAAACATTTGGGAAGGAAGTTTATTTCCAATCAGTCATCAAAAAAAGAAAAATAATACTATGCCATTGCAGGCACATGTAAGGGAAGAAAAGAGGATAGCAGACTACCTTTTAGATCAGGGGTCTCCAACCTTGGCAACTTTAAGGCTTGTGGACTTCAACTCCCAGAATTCCTCAGCCAGCTTCGCTGGCTGAGGAATTCTGGGAGTTGAAGTCCACATGCCTTAAAGTTGCCAAGGTTGGAGACCCCTGTTTTAGATGGAAGGAAGTTTAAGAAGAGAGATCGTGAGACTCATGCAAGTCAGGCCACCCAAAAAGTTGGGTTAACAATCAGACAATGGCTAGTGCTTGATGGCTCTGGCTGAGACTCTTGATGACCAGTATAATCAATCCTAGTTTCTCAGTAGGAGAATTATAGTTACTGGATGTGAAAGTAAGTGGGCCTCCAGGCATCCTCTCCAACCTAACACTACCTGGATGAATTGGGTTTGCATTTTCAAGAACCTGAGGACCCAGATTGTTGGGGGCAATATGCTGACTCTGTAAACCGCTTAGAGAGGGCTGTAAAGCATGTGAAGCGGTATATAAGTCTAAGTGTTATTGTTAACCTCTTTGGTTGGGTTGATGAGGAATTCTGGGAGTTACAGTTCTGAGACATTTAGATGACCAATCCAGATCTCCACATAAGGCAAACCCTAAGCTTCAAGCACAACTGTTTGTAAACAAACCCTCTGTATCTATATTTTGAAAGTCCCTGGTCAACAAACATTTATTCTCCGCTCCACTCCACTCCACTCTGTAGAGTCCATAAAGATTTCTGTCTCTGCATCACCCAAATCTTCTGATTCATGACTGAAACGCAGAGCTTCACAGACTGTGCCAACCTCTTAAATTCCAGAATGCTTAAGTACTGTATTTCTACCTGAATCTGACTGAAGCATTCACAGAGATCTGACAGCCAATCAAAGCTTACCCTTCCTAACCAAGTGATGAACAAAGGATATCTCAGCCAACCAGTGCTCAGCTCATAATCAGGAAGAGAGGGCATTATCCTACCTCCTTGATTTTATACTGAAAACAAATCCTCTTCCTTTCTTTCCAAGATAGCAAGTCATAATAAAATGCCTCCATTTATGGCTTGCAAACAACTATTTCTCATTTGCCCCAAATATTGAGGTTGCAGTGGGAGGAAGCCAGGATCTAGTGAAATGGTTAGCACTTAGGAACAACATAGACCAAGCTGCAGGAGACCCAAGTTTGTTTCAGGCATGGCTCTGAACCCATGCTTAAATACTCCCAGGGCTCTTTTATTTCTTGAGATTACACTTGGCAAGTCATGTTTAAAATGCAAAAACCGGGAGAGAGCTTGTTTTTCAGTTTTTCAAACCGATGTTTGCCACAAACCCCAAAAACTTTTTTTTGAGGTTTGGGGAAGAAAAAATGTTTCTTCCCCAAACTCCAAAAACTTTAACCTTAGACTGTCTACTATTGACCTCACCCCTTTCCTAAGAGGTCTGTAGGGGCGTGCATAAAGCGCACCAACGTGCCTACCGTCCCTGTCCTATTGTTTCTCTTATTCTTTTTATTTTTCTTATATGTACCCATTTCATGTATTCACAACTATGTATACACTTATACTTATTATCTTGTAAACAATTGGCAAATCAAATAAATAAATAAATAAATAAATAAATAAATAAATAAATAAATAAATAAATAAATAAATAAATAAATAAAACAAAACAATTAGTTAGCATCCTTCTCAAATTTGGCTGGACCATCATTCTTCCTACCTGTTCTGAGCAAGATGTTGTCGCAAGTCTCCAATAGTCTCTGTGAATGACATTTTGACAATGTATGTCTTCTCTCCATCCTCTGACTTTATGCGGAGAGTTGAAATGTTGGTGCCAGAACACTCTGTCTTCTGCTTCCCTTCCAGTCTAAGAGTTAAAGGGAGATGGGGATGGAAACGATGGCTTCTCTAAGGAGGCCAGAATAACCCAGGCAGACTGGTATGTGTGAATGATATCACCCCTTTTATAAAATAGATACAGGCTGTCCTAACATTCTCCAAATGTATTGAATCTACCATTTCCCAGAAAGCAGAGCTTTCAATCATGCTACAGTCCCAACACAAATTGACTGAAGAAGGCTACTGTGTATTTTCTTTATTTACCTTATGCTGGTTCTAGTTCTGGCACACAAATACTTAGCATCCACAATCCATCACTCCAACATGCAAAACAGTCTCAGGGAAAACAGTGGCCTGCACATGTCGGGGGGGAGGAGAGTCACTAAATTATAAAATATGGGAGACTTGGCTTCTCAGGAGTGATCAGGTGCATAATGAGATTAGGATGGAGAAGGAAGACAAATCATAAATTCAGCTTACTTAATGGGGTTGGTTATCGAGGCTGGCATGCAAACACCTCAAAACTGTTGAGGAAAAGGAGTCAACCTTTTGTTAAAAGTGCTCCCAATTCTTTCGGGTTTGCTTGTTGGATTGATTGCTTTATACAAGCTTGCCCTCTGAAAATGATAGAGGATGATGTACAAAACGGGGAAAAAAGCCAAAATGAACACTAACGTTTCTTTTTCACAAAAAAGATTTTGGCAATGTCACACAAGATTTATGTTCTTATAAAATCAGGGATAAGGAAAGAGATGGATTCAGACCTCCAAACTGATTCATTGAAGTCCATTTTATCTACATTGACTAGCAACATCACCAAGCAATTCATCATCTCCCTTCTGGAGGCAACCAGAATCATATCTCAGAGGGTTCCATATATAAAACATGTCCCTGAACACTGTGAAACATTGTGCTCCTGGTGCTACTCCAGCTTTGGATTTCTGCCATAACAAGACGCACGAGGGAAAGAACCGATGAAGATTCAAGAGGCCCGTTTACCTCTTCCTCAGTGCTGTAAGGCTGGGCGTCTCCACCAAAACTACTTCGTGGCTTTGCGCTCCATCCAGGCCCTGGAAGCAAAGAGGGAAATGTGGGCCAATGTTCAAATGCCCTAAGAGACGTTAAGTCAGATGATGGCCTTCTGGTCAACCAGCCCACACATGCAAAGATCAAAAAGAAAGGAAGCTTTCTTTACTAGACCTATTTCAAAAAGAACAAGAAGGCTTGGTAATAATTCTAAATAGCTTTTTTAGATCTCAGTTGTTATTTGTTTTTTTGTTTTTTTGTAGCTTTGAAGAGGGGGATGCAAAATTAGACAGCATCTTACCTGAAGGGTCTTTTTAAGATCTTCCCGGATACCTATCACTTGCCCGTCTCGAACCAGTGACTTTGGAAGTTTGTTCAAAAATTGTTCCATGGTGAGCTTGGGACCTGCCAAAAGAAAGGATTTCATGAGTAGATGCTTTATGGGGTATGTGAACAATGACAAAGCCATGCTGAGGTTTCATTTTAATTAACTTAAATATCTATAGGTTTCTTTCCTGGGCAAAATCCTCTCAAATATAGGTGTATTAAAACCACCCACAATTGTATGAGAAACAGAAGGAGGAAGCACTATGCATGGCAGCTTGAGTTCCTGAAAATAATTGGAATATACATCTAATACAGAAACATAGATTTTGAGCACAAAAGGGAATTCCAGTAGTCAAGGAGTGAAGCTCTTATTCAATATGACCTACAGCTATTGTACATTCTTTTTCAACCTTTCTTATGTCTGATTATTGTAGCTATCTGCACAAACAACACAAGCATCTACTGTAAGTGGACATTTTCAACAGTGCCTCCTTAACTCAGTACATGTAGTCCTCGACTTATGACAATTCAGTCTCACATTTTTGTGGTTAAGTGAGACCCATTTTACCACCTTTTTTGCCACAGTTGTGAATCATTGCTGTTGTTAAATTAGTAACACAGTTGTTAAGTGAATCTAGCTTTCCCATTGACTATGCGAAAGATGATCACGTGACCCCAGGACACTGCAAGAGTCATAAATATGAGTCAGTTGCCAAGCTTCTGAGATTTGATCACGTGACTATAGGGATGCTGCAACAGTCATAAGTGTGAAAAATGATCATAAGTCACTTTTTTCAGTGCCGTTGTAACTTTGAACGGTCACTAAATGAATTGTTGTAATTTGAGGACTACCTGTATTTATCTAATGAATGAGAGATACCCAGGTTACAATTAGCATGATATTATCTGGATACAACCCACTTAAGCTCTAAGCATAAAATAAATGGTCCTATGCAAAGAGGATGCATGCCAACCTAGCAGTTTGAAAGCATGTAAAAATGCAAGTAGAAAAATAGGGACCCCTTTGGTGGGAAGGTAACAATGTTCCGTGCGCCTTCACCGTTTAGTCATGCTCTTTGGCTTTGTAATGAAGATGAGCACTGCCCCCTAGAGCCGGAAACGACTAGCACGTATGTGCGAGGGGAACCTTTACCTTTAGGAATCTGGTACCCTCCAGATGTGTTGGCATCTGGGAATGAATGGGAGTTGCAATCCCCTACACAACTTCAATGCTCAACAGCAGGGAAGGTTGGGACAAGCTTGAATAGCGGAACAAACTACTAAAGAGGTATTTGTAGCACCAAACTCAAACCGCATTCCTGGAATTTCTGAACTCCGAATGAATCTGCAATAGACACGTATAACCACTGCAGTTGGGTGGCTGATACATTTGAATAAAAACAAACCAACCATCACCTGAGATTTCATTTGTCTCCTTTATGCCACTTGGTTTGGAACGCCCAACGGCCTGGCCAAAGCCAGGAAAATACCCTGGCAGTTTCCGTTCTTGAAAGGAGACATCCCTCTTGTTGGTGACCTATGGAATAAATCCCGGTGCTGTTAAGTACCCTGTTGGATTCCAGACTCCAGAGGTCACTGTTAGACTAAAAAGCAGATGAAACTGGATGTTAGTAGCAATAACAAATGCTATGGAAACAACCTCTTCCTTCTTCTGTCAATATTCAAAGGAAATACCACATTTCAGACACCAGAAATGTAAGCACACCTGATAACACCCCATTATAGGAAACCAACAAGGAGTTGCCTTGCACATAATGAACTGAACATTATGACACAATAAATATATTGTTCTTACAAAGGAAGTTATAGAATGAATGCAAAATAAGAAGTGTTAGAAGCCAACAATGGCAGATATCTAGTAATAATCAAGATGCTCAAATAATTAAAATGCATTTTCTCCATTTATTTAAAAAACAAGGATTTCTCATTCGTCTTTCCCAGACCATATATCACTAGATTTTAATTCTCATACAACTATAAATATCTGAACACTTAAACTATGGTATTTTACAGGTGTATCTCTAAAGAAATCTCCTTGAGCTCAATTGAAATTGAGTCAGATGTTTGGAAATGAATGCTGATTACAGTAATGGAAACTGGCAGAGAGAACTTATTCAAAGTTTGATTGATTTCTTAATTCTGTTTTCTTTCACTAGTCTTACACAACCTCAAATCCTGATAAAATCAACAGAATTAGTACAAAACAACAGGTCACCTACATTTTTCAGCTATTGTAGAGAGAACATTTATCTTTCTTTCTCATGGTCTTTTAGGGGGAAACCATGAATATATTCCAGACATTATGAACAGAAAAAAGTTTCATTTCATAAATGAGTAACTATCTGACAGGCATTTGCAACAGTGATACCACAGTCCAATTATATCATGTACCGTGCAGCTAATCCTCAACTTATGACCACAAAATGGAACTCGAATTTCCATTGCAAAGCAAGAAGGTTAATTGAGTCACACGCAATTTTACGCCCTTTCTTGCCATGATTATTAAGCGATTCGCTGCAGTTGTTAAGCGATTCACATGGTCATTAAACAAACCCAGCTTTCCCCATTGTGGGCTTAAGGAAAGTTGCAAAGGAAGAATCACTTGACTTTGGGAGGCTGCAACTGTCATAAATACATTCAGGTTGCCAGGTGTCCAAATTTTGTTCCCTTGACTGTGGGGATGCTGTGAAGATTGGCCACAAGTAACTTTCACCACTCTTGCACACAAGTAACTTTCTTCAATGCTGTTGTGACTTCAAACGGTTGCTAAATGAATGGTTATAAGTCAAGGACTAACTGCATCTCACACACGCACACATACACACACACACACTAGCTCCGTGGTGGCGAACCTATGGCACACGTGCCACAGGTGGCACACAGAGCCCTCTCTGTGGGCACACATGTCGTTTCCAGATGCTTTTCTGGTTTCTGGCGCACAGAACCCTCTCTGTGGGCAAGCGCGCTGGCCATCTGATCTTCACGGGTGCCATAGCGCCCAAAAATGCCCCCCAAAACAGCCGAAAACAGGCAGTTTTCAGGCTATTTTTGGCCCCAAAAGTGACTTGAAAATGGTCCAAAAACAGCCAGTTTTCAGGCTATTTTTGGCCTGAAAAATGGCCTGAAAATGGTCCAAAATGGCCTGAAAATGCCCCCCAAAACAGCCTCAAAATGGCCCCAAAACAGCCCCAAAAAGAGTAAAAAAAAGACCATTTTCAGGGTATTTGTGGCCTGAAAATGGCCTAAAAACACCCTGAAAACGGCCTGAAAAATGGTCTGAAAACTACCCCCCAAACAGCCTGAAAACGGCCCCAAAAATGGCAAAAAATGACCAAAACCCAGGCACGCACGCACTGGCACACACACATGCACACGCATGCACACACTTTCCGGTTTGGGCACTCAGTGCCGAAAAGGTTCGCCATCACTGCACTAGCTATTGCTTTGGCTTCTCCTGAGCTGAGGCAAAATATAACCAGATTGGGATAATAGGAGCTACAGTCTAAGACAGGGGTCCCCAAACCTGGCAACTTTATGACTTGTGGACTTCAACTCCCAGAATTCTCCAGCCAGCATAGCTTTATGGACCGGTCTAAGTACCACTACTTCAGAACTGTGGCAAATCCAAGCAGCCTTGGAATGTCCTTGAGTTTTAATTTTATTGGAAAAGCTTCTTCTATATCAGAGGTCTCCAATCTTGGCAACTTTAAGACTTGTGGATTTTCAATTCGCTGGCTGGAGAATTCTGGGAGTTGAAGTCCACAAATCTTAAAGTTGCCAAGTTTGGAGACCTCTGGTCTAAGACTTCAAGAATGCACCAGAATATTGGTGACTTTGCTACTCTCTGTTTCCTCCAGTCTGTATTTCCTCTCTAGAGCTAACCAAGCATTCATTTTTAGGGCCTACACCCAACCGTCAACTGATAAAAGAGCAGATGTTTTCCTCAGCAGTCACCAGCCCAATGTGCACATGGGCTGGTTTTAGAAACAGTGGCCCACGTTTCCCCTTTTTCAACAAGGCTTTCCCATGCATCTCTAAACAATGAAAGTTTACAAATGTAATAAAATTTTCCCCCACCCTTGGGTATGAGGCACATAAATACCCTACCTAAATGAGGCTTATCTCTTAACAAGGATCAGTAAAACAATGTGTTTTATTTATTCTAGCTATGTTCTAGCTGATAATATGTTCAAGGAAGTTCAAAAATAAATTCCAGGCATCAGTAAATGGCCTTACAATTTTCCTCCTTTGCCTGAAACTTGCTGAGTGTCTAAATTGTGCGGTCTCTTTGATGTACTGTACTATCTTTCAAGAGGCAGGGAGGGGTACATTTCTTAAATAAGACACGTTCTAGGACATTATTCAGATCTTCAATCCTACTTTTGTGTAACATATACATTTCTTAGTTCAAGGCAGGACAGGGTACCAAAAGTTTCAGGACCACACGGAGCCCCTCCAAAGTGGTTTTCTCTGGGCTACCAGAATCTGCTGTGAACAAAATGGACAGGATGCTTTCCTGCCCTTTTGAGATGGGGAACACAAATCTTGTAGACTAGAGTAAGATTTAACACAGACTGAATACAGTATAAAAAAAATAAAAACCCTCCCAATCCCTAAACTGGAAACTCAAAAGCTCACAGCTCTGCTCACATAGAGCTGTATATGATGTAGAACAGGTGTCCCCAAACTTGGCAACTTTAAGACTTGTGGACTTCCAACTGCCAGAATTCTCCAGCCAGCAGAGCTTCAATTCTGGGAGTTGAAGTCCACAAGTCTTAAAGTCAATGAATACTTCAGCTTCAACCATAACAACACAAGAGCAAACAATAGATGCAAACTCAAGGTTAATCGCACCAAACTTGATTGCAGGAAATACGACTTCAGCAACAGAGTGGTCAATGTCTGGAATACTCTACCTGACTCTGTGGTTTTTTTCCCCAAACCCCAAAAACTTTAACCTTAAACTGTCTACTATTGACCTCACCCCTTTCCTAAGAGGTCTGTAGGGGGCGTGCATAAGCGCACCAACGTGCCTATCGTCCCTGTCCTATTGTTTCTTTTATATATATATATATATTATCTATATATGTATCTATTTATTCATAACTATGTTTTTACTTATACCTATTATCTTGTAAGCAATTGACAAATAAAAAAATAAAATAAAATAAAATAAAGTTGCCAAGTTTGGAGACCTCTGATATAGAAGGAGCTTTTCCAATAAAATTAAAACTCAAGGACATTCCAAAGCTGTTTAGATTTGCCACAGTTCTGATGTAGTTGCAGCATCTGTGATGGAATGTAAGAAGTTAAGAATGATATTGGGGAAAGAGAGGAGGAGATGCTACCCAGGAAACAATTAGACAAGAGAGGCAGGAACTTGCAGCTACTTAACAGAGAAAGAAACTTAGGAAAAGACCTGCATTAACAAATCAAGTAGTCAAAAATGGAGCCAAATTTGGGCCTTTGGATTTGCAAGAGCTTTACAATCATGGAGCTTTACAATAGAGTAGAATTAGTTTTGCCATGTTTCATGTCTGGTTTATGTGGGAGGATTGGAGTGATTGTGGGTGAGGGCGTGGGTGGTGGGATTGAAAATGGAGCACTCAAGCAACCAGCTCGGACTCCTGACTGTCACAACATGCCATAGTCATGTGATCATGATTTGCAACCTTCCCTATTGGCTTTCCATGGAACAAGTCAATGAGGAAGCGGGCAAGAAATTGGAAGTCATGGTCACAGTCTGTGCAATTCTTTCTTAAGAAAGGTAACCAGGGGCTACCAGAGCTACTGTTGCTAAACAATGTGGTCACACAATGAGACTGGTCTGTTTTCAAACTCCACCAGGGAACAAGAGGGACAGCCTAGCTGTAATAAAGTTACTTCTTTAAGAGTCAGTTTAGCATCTTCTCTTCAGCAGTTCTATGTAGGATGTTTAATAAAATACATATAACTTGCCAATTTTGCCCCGTGGCTCCAGTTCTGTTAAATTCATCCTATATATGTTGCAATATTACTTCTTTTATGCACACAGACAGAAAAGCTTCATATTTTTGTTGTTCGTTGATCCAGGTCAAGCTGACAGATTCTTGCTTTTGAAGGACAGCAGCAATTAATGTTTGCAAGCCATTGAGTTTGATATGATGAACAACCTTCAAAGGATCTCTTTAGGCTTATTTGTACTTTTGGTATACAAATGATATTTTACTTTTATTTTGGGCTTGATTTCAATAAATAAAATTGTATTTGTATGTATCTTGTGATAATTATAAAACAAAGAAACTACCTTTCACATTGCTTGCTTTGTTAAATTGGCAAATGTATAGCTAGGCAGTAGCACTTTGCCAATCTTCACTAATCTTAAAAAAAAAGTAAGCATTTGGTAAACCTAGATAATATTTGGATGAGGGATCATTTATTACATTAAGAAACTGAAGGCAATTTATACAGATTCCTACAATTCAACTGTACTTGTCTTTTCTCAATTTTAAAAAAATCTATTTGCTGTTTAACTTTTTCTGTTTCCAACTTGTGGGTTTACCTTTTTTCCATTCTTCATAAAGAAACTATCCTATTAATCTCCCGAGTTAAACTGTATTTTTATTTATTGCTTTTTTAAAAAAAATACATTCTGATCTTTGTTGTAAATTACTCTGGTAAAGATTTTTTTTTTGAGAGCCAATGTGCTTTTCCATGTTTCAATTTTTTTTTTTTCCTCTGTTGCTTCCCTGAGTCACATAATGAGAATCTAAACTAATTTTTCTAACAGAATTTGATCTTGTCAGCCTTCATGATGCTGAAATATCCAGTGGTATTCTTAAACTATTTACCTACTGAAAATACCTTTTAATTTAATTTTAATTAGTAGAAATTGCTACCACTAGTAGATGATTTTTGAATTTTATTATCTTTATTTTAAAAATAAAACAGTATTTTTAAAAAGGAAATTTAAAGAAATGCAAACTAAGAAGGAAAAGGAAAAAAAGAAACCTAACATAAATAGAATTGCTTTAAAGCAAAAATACAGAAATGACAATTAAACTCTTCTAAAGAAGGTTTTATGAGAGAAATTGTTCTAGTTTCTGATACAAGAAGCATTCTCAGTTCCTCAAACAGTCTGATAATTTAAAAAAAACTTTCACAGCTTGCAAAAATATTCAACAAAAACCAATTGTCTGTTGTTTGAATGAAACAAAAATTAGGTATAATAACTTGACCAGAAAGTATTCTATCCATATGTCAGTGACACTTCAACACACCTCATAGAAGCTGTGCTGATTGTACGGATCCATTATCATAAAACCACAGAATCAACACAGTATTAAGTTGTAGTGGAGTATCTTTTTTGTAGGCATTATGACCTCAGAATTTCAATTCTGGAGTGACAAGAAACCCAGAGTTCAAAAACAGGAAGCTATAAAGATATACCTGAAATGGGACACCATTGGGGTAACGACTTTGCAGCTCAGAAGGGAAAAAGCCATCCATGATATCTCGCAGGCAATGCTGAAACCACAACAGAACCAACTCATTAGATTTCCCCCATAATGACATAGCAACCACAATGGAGAAAAATTCAATTATTTGCCTGTTGACAGCTTATCTATTTCCGTTTATGTATTCCCTTTTTATCAGGGGGTTTACACAGAAAATGTTTATTGTTCCCCACCATTAAAAAAAAGAAGAAATTAAATAGGTCAACATTTTCTGTATTCAGTAGCAATGGCAGACAGGGAACAGCCTGATTGAAAAGAACAGACCAAGCAATCTCAAGAAATGCAGACTTGGACATGAGAAGACCAATGAGTGACCCAGTCTGAAACTAGCCTTGGCTACTGACTACCTGGTGGAACCTGCACATCAAGGAGTGAAACCTACCTAGCCCAGGAATGACAGCAACCAATAAAGATGAGGCCAAGAATAGAAGAATTAAATAAAAAGGAGGGCTGGACAGAGACCTATTTGGGAGTCATAATTTCATCAGCTAGACTGTAATTTGTCTTTTCAAGTTTCTTGACTGGTTATTCTGTTGAGGTTTGTCGATTAGGTAAGAACGTACTTTATTACACTAAGAAACCAAAGGCTTAATTTATATACAATCCTACAATTCAGTTACACTTGTTTTTTCTCAATTTTTAAATTTTTTTACTCTATGCCTATTTTGCTCCCTGCCTTTCCATCATGGTTAATCAAATTTTGTCTGAATTTTTCATTTGTATGATACTTACTTATTGTTTTAATGTTTTATATGGTCTTTTAATTTCTTGACTATAGGATGCCTAGAGTCACCTTGACGAGATGGGCAGCACAGAAGTCTATTAATTAATTAATTAAATAATTAATCACCTAACAAAGTCACCTAACTGGTTTCATGCCTAAGGTGAGAGTAGAACTCACCGGCCTCCAGTTTCTAACTTAGTGCTTTAACCACTGCATCCAACTGGGTCTCAATTATTCTAATAATGAAATGTGAATTGCAATATTTAAATGTGAAACCATAATCCCAACTGTATATGTAGCATTGAAGAACAAGTTTACAATCTGGCAAGGACAGGGGAGGCTTTCTGTATATTCCTGGCAAAGATAAACCAACTAGACTATAGAGTCTACATTAAGCCAATGAAACAGTTATCTGGAGGGGAAGACAGAAAGGAAGTGCCCATTTATTACAGCTTCCCCAATTTCATGCTGTTCAACACTTGGACTTTATCCATTGGCCATGATGCTGAAATACAAAGTCCAATACATCCCGAAAGGCACCAAGTAAGACAAAATTAAGTCTAATATCTTAACTCAAAGATCAAGAACATACCAAGAAACCAGGCAGGCAGGCAGGCAAACAACCTGGAGAATCTTAGGCAACTCTCAAAAAAAGTAGTACACCTAGATATATAATGCCCATTCCAGCTACTGTCCCAGACCCTCAAGAAATGGGAAGACTGAGAATAAAGCTGAACACAAAAGTCTAGCAGAAAAATAATAAAATCATAATAATGAATGCAAAAACTTTATGTACAAAGCAGAAAATCATTGAGGGGCCTTTAGAGAATGAAGGTGGGAAAGAGATCCTCAGGAAAGATACAGAAATTGCAGAGAAGTTGAATTAATTATTTCATCTGTCTGTAACAGGAACTATAGACTAAACCAAAAGTGAGCTTGGGTTGACTTTCTCAGGATAGGAATTGGAACAACTGAAGCAAAATGGGATATCAAGAGCATCCATTCTAGGAGACATTCAAAGACAAATCACTGGGTCTTGATGGCCTCCACTTATCTTAAATAATTCATTTGAGAAATTTCGGGCCTCCTAGCAAATATTATCCCTTTTTATTCAAATCAGGGTCAGTGCCAGAGGTCACTGTCACATCCCTTTTAGAAAGTGATTAAGTGGAAATCCAGGAAAACTTAGGCCAGTCAGCCTAGCAACTGTTAAAGGTGAATTGGTAGAAATGGTAATAATTTTAAAAAATTAAGCATACAGAACAAAGATTTTCTTCTGGAAAGAAAATCAGAATACAAAGGAAACTCCTGCCCCATCCTGTTTGTTTGTTTTTTAGACTTTGAGTATCAACAGGACATGGATGGAAGTATCTCTGTTAATTGGTGAATATAGGATAACAGGATTAGGGGGCACTGAATATATTTTCTCCATATAAAAATGTCAAATCTAGGTAGACATTAAATGGAGTAGTTCAGCAAACGTCTTAACTACAATTTTCAGCCAATAACTAACTTATTTATCATAAGTATCAATTCATAAAATATTTCTCTGGTCTTTTTAGTCACCAACAGAAAGGGAGGGGGGAGCAGTGCAGCAGTTTGCAAAACCAAAACTGCATTCCATAAATGTTTTCATAGATAGTAACTAGGTGACCGAAGTTTCTGCCACACAAAATTCTAACTGGAGAGCATGATTGATGACTTGGCTATGGATGTGTCCCACTGGAAAATATTAATTATGATACACCCAGGGGGTGGGGGGAAACCAGGATCAAGGGTGACAATGAATTATGTGTCTCAGAGTCGGCTAAACCCAGGCAGTGCTGGACATGTTAACTCCCAATAAATCCTTTTAAAGTTTTGGAAGTTTGGCTCAAGACTCATGATTTAATTGGGGTAACTGCCGGAATCCTGACAGTAAGACAACAATAATATGAGATCCAGTTTGGTCTAGTGGTCAAGGCATGGGAAGCCAGGAGACTGTGAACTCAGGTCCTGCCTTGGCCATGAAAGCCGGCTGGGTTAGGCTGAGAGTCGCACACTCTCGGCCCAACCCACCTCACAGGGTTGTTGTGGGGAAAAGAGGAGGAGGAAGACGTGTTGGATATGTTCAACACCTTGACTTATTTGCAAAGGTAATAAAAATGGGATACAGATAAATAAATGAAATAAATGAAAGAAGCAACTTAATTTGTATACATTGCAATATCTTTCTGGGGAGACTTTAAAAGGTCACACCAGATTCTAGGATTTGCATGTGGTGAAGGCCCCAGACAGCTTGGTTATTGTGGATGGGGAACTGCAACAGGCTGAAAACAAGAAGCAGCTTCCATTCATGGCAGATGTGCAATAAATGAACTTGAAATACTATGAAGGTAACATATAGATTCTTGTGTTTGTCTCAAAAAGAAAGGCACTTTACAGTTCATTTTCACTTCCTCCAACTCCCTTTCAGAATGAGAATCAACAGGACTCGGCTGTTTAAACGTGAAACTTTCCAGTTGAAAAGGGCAAACAAATGAGAAGTAATAAAACCTTGTTTTTGGCAATGTAAGAGAAATAAAGCCTGCTTTGCTCTCAGCCAAAGCTCCATATCCCAATACTGGAACCCTTGTTTTCAGAAGCCTGGAGAGAGACAGACAGATTGTGGGAAATAAGCCACAGGTGGAAAGGAAAGGTGCTTTTCCCACACGTTACCTTTTAAAATCAGTACCCCAGCAGGAGTTTTCTTTCATGATTTGTGATGCATTCAAATAGCCTATGACAGGGCTCCCCAAAATTGGCAACTTTGAGACTTGTGGACTTCCCAGAATTCTGAGAGTTGAAGTCCACAAGTCTTAAAGTTGCCAAGTTTGGAGGCCTCTGGCCTAGGACACCAGCTAGGCTCAAGCTTGCTAACTGTAAATGAAGATAGATCTGGCTTTCAGAACAGAACAGCGAACCATTAAGGGAGAAGAAAAAACTTTTCAGTCCTAGAAATGGCTTGTTCATATTATGAAAAAGCAGAAAGTTGTGATTTGATGCTAACACCTTATTTTACTGCAATAAAGAAAGTCAGAAGTCAATGTTCTTTTCTTTTCTTATCCTTCCTCACGTCTCTTCCCCCTCTTCCTCCCCACTGCTTTTCTATTTACTTTTGTATTTTGCATCTTATATAATAGTTCATAACTCAATAAAAATATTAAAGGTAAAAAAAAAAAACCTAAAAAAGAAAAGAAAAAGACTTTTCAGTCCTGAAAAGATGGCAAGTGGAGAGGACTTTAAAATAACCTTGCCTTGGTTTTGTATGGTATGAAATGGGGCTGAGAGAAACTTAGAAGCTATCAAAATTCTGTTGTGGAAGAACAGTTGTGGAATCTCTGCAGCTCCTGTTTCTCCAAGGATTGGCATCGATCTTGACAGCTTCTCACCATCAAAGCTGACACCAGCCAGAGCATAGAACAACTCAAAGAAGTAATGCAAGATTGGAAGAGGTGGAGAGATCTGGTCCACCGAATCGCCAAGAGTCGGACACAACTAAATGGATAACATAGACATAGAATAAGAGTTGGAAGGGACCTTGCAGGTCTTCTAGTCCAGGGGCCGCCAACCTTTTGGACCTCAGGGACCACCAAACTCATAATTTTAAATCCCTCAGACCACTAATATGAATTTTGACTGCACGGTGGCTTGCTGACGTAGGTGGGAAAGTCAGTCCCATATTCCAGAGCTGCAGTAGTCACAGGACTGGCCCTTTGGTCATCCCGGAGCAGCTGCTCCTCCACCCAGGTGCACCGGCCTGCCATGGACTGAAGGAGCTGCTCCAGGATGACCAAAGGGCCAGTCTTGTGACAGTTGCAGCTCTGGTATATGGGACTGACTTTCCCACCAATGTCATCAAGCCACCATGGGACGGATTTCCCTCCCCTGCCGTTGGTCTTACCTTCCAGTTCCAGCTCGCGTGGCTCTACTCAAGGTCAGGTTTGCGCTCAGCCAAAGGGTGGGCAGGCCATGTGGGTGTGACGCAGCCTTGTGTTCCCACGCAGCCTGGATTGATTGCTTTGTGGGGGACATTTCTCTGCAGACCACCAAAATTTTCTCACAGACCACCAGTGGTCCCGGCCCACCGGTTGGCAACCACTGATCTAGTCCAGCCCCCCTGCTCAAGCAGGAGAGTTATTCCAAATATTAACCTCTACCTGGGATCCAACTCACAGCCTCCTGATTGTGAGGCGACAGCTCCACCTCTAGGCCACCGCAACTTGCTTGTACATCATCATCATCATCATCATGACACTTTCTAATCCAAGCATTTTCCTGGAATTTCGCAAGCAGATATTTTGGCGTACTTTTGGTTTCAATGAAGTACAGAGAAGAGCAACTAAGATGATTAAGGGCCTGGAGACTAAAACATATGCAGAACGGTTGCAGGAATTGTGTATGGCTAGTCTAATGAAAAGAAGGACTAAGGATGACATGATAGCAAGGTTCCAATATTCCACCATCTGAAGGCAGGACAAGAAAGAATGGATGGAAACTAATCAAGGAGAAAGCAACCTAAAACTAAGGAGAAACTACCTAACAGTGAGAACAATTAACCAGTGGAACAGCTTTGCCTTCAGAAGTGGTGGGTGCTCTCCATCACTAGAAGTTTTTAAGAAGAGACTGGACAGACATTAGTCTGAAATAATTTAGGGCCGTGGTGGTGAACCTATGGCACGTGTGCCCGAGATGGCACGCAGAGCCCTCTCTCTGTTCACACGAGCCGTCACCCCAGGTCAGCACGTGCGCCTCCCGCCAACCAGCTGGTCTTCAGGTCTCTGCTGCGCATGCGCGGGTGACAGGGAGCACTCAGGAGCCATGTGCGCATAGGCAGAGGGTGGTGCGTATATGCATGGGGGAGGGGCGCATGCGCAGGGTGCACATGCATTGCATTTTGGGAATACGCGCACGCTCACTTTGGGCACTTGGTGCTGAAAAGGTTAGCCATCACTGGTTTAGGGTCTCCTGCTTGAGAAGGGGGTTGGATTGGAAGACCTCCAAGGTCCCTGTGCTGTTATTCTCTTCTGTTAATTTCTGTAATATTTCGGCTACCCAATCCACTTCAGCTGGAATCCTTCTTTTCTTTTCTCTAACTGGACAGTTGCTAAATCAATATTCTTCTCAATAACTTCTCCATATCTTATTATCCCATTTCCCTTTCTGTGCTGCTATTTGAGCCTCCAGTGCTTCCTTTTTGTTTCATGTTTCCCTACCAAGTTCTGTATTCTCTTTTGTTTTCCTTTTTAAGCATGGTCATCATCATCAACAATAATATTACACAACCCTTCTTTCTGGGAAACAAAATTACACACCTTGCACTGTTTATGTTGGAAACTGCTTATTCCAAGGCTGAACTTTCAGAGATGTATGTCTAAGCCCAGCATGGAATAAGTGTGGTTCCACATCAGTTTGACAACTAAATGTTGCATTCAATTAACTTTATTACAGTCATAGACCAGAGACCAGAACAAATAAAAACACTCAGTAAATATACAATTAAATTTTTTAGTATAAAATAATAAATAATAACTAAAATATATGATAAAATCCAGTCTGGATTTTATCCATGCATAACTATATTAAAATTACAAGCCATAAACTGTGTGGCCCGTTGTCAGTTTAATACTAAAAGGGAAAGGAATAAGCAGTGCAAAGGTTTGCCACACTTGTTATATAACATAACTATGGTGGATTGGGGACGGGGTGGCTCAGTGGCTAAGACACTGAGCTTGTCGATCAGAAAGGTCGGCAGTTCGGCGGTTCGAATCCCTAGCGCCGCGTAACGGAGTGAGCTCCTGTTACTTGTCCCAGCTTCTGCCAACCTAGCAGTTTGAAAGCACGTAAAAAATGCAAGTGGAAAAATAGGGACCACCTTGGTGGGAAGGGAACAGCGTTCTGTGCACCTTCGGCATTTAGTCATGCCGGCCACATGACCATGGAGACGTCTTCGGCTTTGTAATGGAGATGAACACTGCCCCCTAGAGCCGGAAACGACTAGCACGTATGTGTGAGGAGAACCTTTACCTATGGTGGATTAAAATCTCCAGTGCTCCTGTGCAGAATCTAGCAACCTGCACTGTAGTTATGGACTGTTCATCCTTAAGCAGCCACTGAAGATAGGCAGTATCAGAACGGCCAGGATACCTAGCAGTTATTGGCAGAATTTGGTTTTTCAGTATCTCTAAGCAATAGCACTTATATACCGCTTCACAATGCTTTTACAGCCCTCTCTTAGCGGCTTAAAGAGTCAGCATATTGCCCCCCCAAAATCTGGGTCTTCATTTTACCGACCTCGGAAGGTTGGAAGGCTGAGTCAATCTTGAGCTGGTGGGACTTGAACAGCTGAACTGCTAGCAGTCAGCAGTCAGCAGAAGTAGCCTGCAGTACTGCACTCTAACCACTGGGCCACCAAAAAGAAAATCGAAGGAGTATGTGACCCACAGTCTCCACCTCTCCTGAGCCACAGGAACAGAGTCTTTCAATCAATGATCTCTTTTTATACTTTTATGCCTGTTGCATCTTTTTTTTGGCATTTTTTTTCATTTTTATTTGTTGTTATTCAAGAAAAAAATATTTTAAAAAGAGAATCACATTCTCACATTTTAGTGTTTTCATAACAGTGTACATGTTAATTGAAACCATTTACTACAAAAATATATTAAATCTAATTCCCAATTTCTTACTTATCTATGTTATTAATACGTCGTGATAGTTTGTTTTTCTATGTTACTACACTACTACACCTATGTACATAGCTATACTATACATGTAAACATAGCTATACATTTTTCCTTATTTCTGTTGTTCCATGATATTTCTTTAATCATTTCCACTATACTTCTTTATTTCCTTGTTTTTTAATATCATAGTTAATCTAATCATTTCTGCGCATTGGTAAATTTTGTTGATTACTGCTAGATCTGTGGGTACCATTGTTAATTTCCAATTTTGGGCAAAGGCTATTCTTGCTGCTGTGACAATGTGTAGTATTAGATGCTGTTGTTTTTTACTCCATGATAGTTCTGATATTCCCAATAAGAAGGTCTCTGGATTGAGTTTGATCTTTAATTTTGTCATCTCTTCCAACCATCCCTGTATCTTAGACCAGTATTTTCGAGCTTGGGGCATGTCCACCACATGTAAAAATACGTTCCCTGACTATGATTGCACTTCCAGCTTTTGGGTGACATATTGGGAAACATTTTTGCCAATCTTGCTGGTGGAAGGTGCCAGCGGTAGAACATTTTATATTATCTTTATGTGATACTGATAACATTAATTTATAGCTGGTTTGCCATATTCATTCCCATTGTTCTAAGTGGATGTTACGACCGCAATTTTTAGCCCATATTATCATATTCTCCTTAACCGTTTCCTCTTCCATTTTAAATTCCAATAAGCAATTGTATAATTTAGTAATCTTTTTTTTCACTTCCTTGTAATATTTTGTCTAGTTCCTGTTCTTTGTTGTAAAATCCAAATTGTACCTTGTCATATGCCTGTTGCATCTTTGCAGCTTTTTATCTTGTCAGTCTTTCCAAATGTAATGATCAAAATGCCCAAAGATCCACTAAAAGACAAGATTCTGCCACAATATAAGGACGGGGAGAGGGCTTGGCGATGGTTGTGGGAGAATGTTACTGTCACAAAAGATTTTTATTTTGTACATGTACTAGTAACTCTCAAATTCCAATAAAAGAGAATATGTCATGGCCCTGTTGGAATCTGATTCCGAGGGGGAGGTCGAGCAGCTGACAGGGAGTGGGAGTGTGGCTCTGGTGGCTGTGGAAGAAACTGGGGAAGGGCACAGTCCGGCTGGGCATTCAGAGGAAGACCCAGGGCCACCCCCTCTTCATCCAAGAGCACACAGGGAGGAACGGAGAAGGGAGCAACGTTAGTTACGTGAGTTACAGGGGAGGAAAAGGCCCTGATTCCCTTCATTAGCTGCAGCTGGGAAAACAGGATTTAAAAAAGGCGTTGCACACAGCACCTTGCTGGAAGCAAAGCATTAATTATCTTTGTTTGTCAAGTCTTGGCGTCCTCCCAACTGTGTGTGTTTCGTTATCTTTTGAAGTCTGCAATTCCTTATCCTGCCCTGTCTTGTTAATTGCTGCAGCATGGTTTGTGTTGGTTTTTATTTATAATTTATATGTACTTTGGGTTCGGATGGAATTTCTTCCCTTTAAAAACTGTTCTTGGGAGATTTTTTTTCTCCAGCCAATGATAACTGGACACTGGGGGCCAAGTTGGAGGTATTAAAAGGACTTTACCTACTTTTGTGACTTTGTTGCTTTTGTGCCACACCCCAGGTCACCACAGAATATTTCTAGCTCAGGGCTGAAATGAGAGGTCCTTGGTGCTCTAGAAGCTTGGATGTTTTCTTGCAGACATGTCATTACCCAATTTCCATAACATCATCAGTGCTAATGCTATCAGATAATCTCAGATTAGCTACTAGCCAACAATTTCATTTCTTCGAAGCTTGATCCCTACCTTTGTGGAAGGATCTTCATAGGACCGGAAAGGCCCTTTGAACATGACAATCCCATTCTGATAGAAGGTGATCGGAACTGAATCCAAGCGCTTCAACTGAGCTCCACCTGTAGTGTGTTTGATTTGGGACACACCTTCTCCAGCTAACACATTCAAATCTTTCAGATTCTTGAAAATCAAATCAAAATTGATTGGGGTTTCAGAAATGATGGCTTCACCTACATGAAAGGAGAAACGACTGTGAGAAGGCAAAGATAAGGCATAGTTCTGAATTTTAGTGCAAGCTCAGTATTTGAACTGCATCTTTGCAAAAGCAAAACCAACATTCCAATGCAACCTTTCCAATCCCAAATGTGATATCCTCTGGATGTCCTCCTGACATTAATTCTGGGAACTGTAGTCTAAATACCCTTGGGGGGGCAATAGTTTGGTAGACAGTGGCACACAAATTGAATTTTATTATCTGCATTTCTATAACAAAGGCATTGCTTTATTTGATAAGTTTCTCATCATATGCTACAGGTATAGTGATGTTTCCCTCCTAGGGAAAGCACAGTTTAAAAAGTAAGATATGTTTGTGGCTTTTAAAAATATTTTCTAAATGTCTACTATAATTCTCACCGCACACCCTCCTCCAAAGGATCTGCAATATAATTAAAAAGTATATAATTAAAATTACCACAAAATTAAATTTAATTATAAACAACAAAAATAAAATATTTAATATTTAGAAATATGGCAAAATAATTTCCAAACTCATCTGAATAGAAAAATGAATGGAATAATTTCCTGAGGACTAAAAAGGCCAATTTTTGTTTCCTAGTATATAAAACAAATCAGCTTTGATAGGAACAGTCAATAAACGCTTTCCTCCAAAACCCACCTGAAAGTCTTGCTATTTGTTATCACAAGTCTAACTATCAGCAGGATTGTTCCAAAGGTGCTTTTCACAAAGCAACTGGACTTTCTTGCGTTTTTTCCTTTAAGACATTTTGCTCTCATCCAAGAAGTTTCTTCAGTTCTGACTGAAGGGTGGGGACAACATTCAGTCAGAACTGAAGAAACTTCTTGGATGAGCAGCAAAATATCTTCAAGGAAAAAAACCCAAGAAAGTCCAGTTGCCTTTTGAAAACATCTTTGGGACAAACATAACCTGGATAATTGAGAATCTCCATAGATGTATCAGCAGGATTATATAATGAACATTGATGGGGAGAAGATATCAAAATACATAACTACTCTATGAAATTTTGCAAAGAAAAAAAAGATTATTTCCTCTTTCAAGAAACTGAAAGTATGTCTTTCATTATTCATAAAATCAGTAGAGAAAGAGGAGAAATGAGATTAAAATAAAAGATGACGTATATTTTCATGCTTCTTAAAAAAAGAAAATCATTCCTCCCAGCTAACCTGGTTTCCAAAACGTTTTTGCTGTCAGGCTTTCTTCTTCCTCTTGTGACTCCAGATCTCTCAAAGAACCAGGGTCTTCCCCAACCCAGATCAATCCATAGTCATTCAGAAAAAGCTTTATGGGAGAGGGAATAGAAAAGTTAGGGACAAGGAAATTGATAGTATTTATTAATTGGTACATTAATCTTTTTATCTGCAATGACAACATATGTACATTCCAAGATAGAATAGGAAAATTAAAATTGTTAAAACTTGAAATTACTAATTTTCCTGAAAGTCAACTAATAGCAATAGCACTTAGACTTATATACTGCTTCACAGTGCTTTTACAGTCCTCTCTAAGCTGTTTACAGAGTCAGCCTATTGCCCCCAACAGTCTGGATCCTCATTTTACCCACCTCGGAAGGATGGAAGGCTGAGTCAACCTGGAGCCTGCTGAGATTCGAACTGCCAAATTGCAGGCAGCTGGCAGTCAGCAGAAGTAGCCTGCAGTACAGCACTCTAACCACTGCGCCACCCTGGCTCATAAGGCCATTAACTAAGGCCATTTTTAAGTAGGGAATTTTAATACATTTTAAAATGTTGTTTGGGAGGAGAATCACAAAGCCACCTCTGCAGATGCAGAGTCCCTCCTGTCTCTTCTTAATAGCAACAGAGAATGACATAAAGCAGGGGTGTCGAACGAATCCGGCCCACGGGGTACTTAGATATGGCCCACAGGGCTGCCCTGGAAACAGCAAAGGATCAGACCATGGTGCCTTTACCAGTGAAAATGGAGCTCACAGTACTCCTGAGCTCTGCTTTTGCTGGCAAAGAGGGCTGAAGGAGGCTGTCGCAGCTGAAAACAGAGCTTAGGAGCCCATTTTCACTGGCAGAGCCCTCGGGCCACCATAGGCACCCCTGACACAAGTGACATTGAGCTGGCCACACCCATTCTGGCCACACACACACCAGCGTCCCCCCAAGGTCAAACATAACCCTGATGCGGCCCCCAATGAAATCAAGTTTGACACTCCTGGCATAAAGGGTGGTGTTTGTGTGTGTCCCATCTTCTTTCCACTACTGTTTGCATGAGACACACTGTAGTTTTCCAGTTCAACAACTGTCAGTTTTCCTTGAATTCATGAAAAAGCTCAGATTCCTAGGGGGAAAAGGAAAATTTTTATTTCTTTCTATTATTTAGCTAACCTCCATTTCCCAAACCTGACGTTGCAGCTGAAGGCATAACGTTTCCAATTCCTCAACTCGGGTTGTCCCCGATGACGTTTTTTCTATAGGGAGGGGAAAAAAAAGAATTTGGAATTCCTTTTTCTTTTTAAATATCAAACCAAATGAAAAATCAATAAATGTTCTGATTCAGAACAGAAAATAAGACAAATTTACTTTGGGATATATATTCTTCGTATTATTTTTCCACATTTCATCAGTTTCAGATCTTAGTAGTCTACAAAGTCTTACAATCCATCTCTCTATTAATGCTAAGGATGAAATATGATCTCTTGTTTTGCATTTCCCATTTTTCCCAAGTCACTGCCTGCTGTTGAGGACTAAAAGAAAAGGAAGAGGAATTCACATTACCTGTTCTCTT
The DNA here is from genome assembly GCF_049901735.1 of Notechis scutatus. NCBI lineage: Eukaryota > Metazoa > Chordata > Lepidosauria > Squamata > Elapidae > Notechis > Notechis scutatus. Next base: position 11,147,623 of record NC_142016.1, read on the forward strand.
CTGAAGGGTTTTGATCTGCTCCTCAAGTTCTCTGATCTTCTTATTCTGCCAGCCCAAAAGCAAAGGTCAAAGCAAGTTGCTTTTTATATTAATGCAAACTCAACTTGATTATTATAGACACAGAGCCAGACAATTTTCTGAAACTTGGAAAGCACATTAGTCCCCTGTCTGTTTTCATCTGCTACTATTCACATTTCATTTTCTGCATTGGAAAAATTCTCCTGTCCTTGACTATTTCTATTCCCCCTGACAGTGCAAAAGATCAGGACCCATACATTAACTTGCAGCACAACAGATTTATTGAAGCCCCCACACAAGAATTTAGTCAACTAATAGCCCACACTAAACTGGTGCTCAATAAGAGTCAAAGGAATTCAAGGAGGCTTGGAGCATTTGTGGACACGTAAGTATTCTAAACTAATGACACATTTAACTCTGCCCCCTAATCCTGCCTGCTCTTCTACGGTCAAATTTAAAACCAGCCATGGTGTTCCATAGTCATGTGACTAATTCCCAATATTTTTTGCTGGTTTATGGCAAAAACTGTCCATTCAAAGAATAGGTTCACTTAACAATTGCCTCACTTAACAACTGCCCCATTCACTTAACAACCACCATGTTTGCTTAACAACTACTATAAAAAAAATCAGAAATTTACTTCTGGTTATGTGGTGCCTTGACTTATAACCATAACAACATAAAACTGAATTTCTGGTCCTAATTACAGTCTTAAGTCAAGGAACTACCTGTACCTCTTTTCAAGTATATCTATTCAGCTTTTAAGACTGCAATTTTCCCTAAGTGCCCTGTCAAAGAAAACATTTCTGAGTATTAACTCCAAACATACCAATGTAAGAGCAACTATAGAGTAATGCCCTTTTAGCATACAGAGCTTTTTATTGTATCTTTTAAATTTCTTTGCACATCTTGTGCCAAATTATCTACATTTATTATCATCTGGTCTCTTTTAATGTGTTGTTTTGATGTTATTATATTACTTGTTTTATACTATTTTTATTGTAATCATGACTCTTCTTAATTTTGCCGCTTATCCTAATGAGATATCTGCTACAAGCTGGCCTAAAAAAAATGCATAAAAAATTAAAAATAACAAAATGGTAAGTAAAATATTAACAACATTTCAACAGTTTCCAGTCTGAACCGTTACAAATAGTTCAAGGGCAATTCCTGCACTGGTTGTGTTGTCACCTTCTCTTGGATTGCTTGTGCTTGGCTCTTGACTTTCCGCTCCAAAGAAGCAATTTTATGCATCATAGAAGTCATCAATTCCATATCACTGGGAGCATTCCCTGAAGACATGAAATGAGCAGGACATGAGGATAATCTGGAGACGAGCCTTCATACTAGCAATCAGTTTAAGGGCACTTTGTATTGCTCAAAAATGGGCCATACTTCCCGAAGACTTGCTATGTTGTCTGCATTGGCTCTTTATCTATATCAGTATCTCCACTTTCATGAGGAGAAGCTATCTGATTTCAGGGAAAAGGGCTGTTTCTTGGTTTTGTTCTATACACAAAATTTAGGAATTCAAATTGTGGTCCCAATCTAACAGGAACCACAAAGTATTTTTAGCATAGGGACATGGGTCTCATTAAGTCAGCTTTTTAAACTGTACAGTGAATTATGATTAAACTTACTCTTACTCATTCTAAAGTGACTAATGTAAATGCTTAGCATTACCCAGTACAGTTACATAATTCTATATCCAATTCCTTGACTCATACCAAGAATGGTTGATTGTGCTGTAGCTCCATTTGAGCAAGAAGGCAAATTAATTTGTACTGGAATTTGAGCTCCTGGCCCTAGAATTTCATCCATCATAGCAGCTTCATCTTCTGTGAATCAAAGGGATACACTATTATCAAGAGCAAAGCTATGATATTCTCTTTATTCTGCTGTGTGAGAGAGAGGGAGGGAGGGAGGGAGAGAGAGAGAGAGTGTGTGTGTGTCCCACACTCTTCTAGCACTGATGTTGTTACCTAGTTGGGTAATGAAACATCTGAAAGAAAACAACCAAGCTCAGAAAGCACCAAGGACTCTATTGTTTAGAAAGAAATATCCATTGCCACATGGTATCAATTGTTATCATTTTTCCCACACAGACTGATATAACAAAGTGAAAGAATGATTCAAAGCATTTTTTCCAGGAAACTGTATGGCACATTAAAACAGCATTAATTGCATCCACCATCTTTTGCTAACTGTCATCTATATGGGTGTAAAAAACAATCAGATCAAATCAATTGGTCAAATCAAGCAGAACTTTCTTAGTTCCATATTTCCTATATATGTCCCAAAGGTTATTTTCATAGCATTCTATAGTTTAATTGTTTCCTGGTAGAATTTTAAAAGCTTTATGGAAATATATAACATTAATGGTATGGTATTTAAACACCAGCAATTTTTATGAATCTGGGATGTAAAAATAATCCTATGGTTCATTAAACTATAAGAAAAGCTTACAATGTTTACAACATGTATTTAAAATAAAAGATATGAAGCTTTGTTAATTTACCATTCTGGATATTTATCGGGGGTGGTCCTCCCTTTTTCCTAAAATCCAGAAACAAATGGGAGAAACAATTTAAAAAATAAAGAGGAAAATTAATTCAATTATCATGTCAATATATCACATTTGCAATCACGTTTGCGAGGTTGCCGTATGATTTATTTTTTGGAATGGTTTAGTTCTTCTTTTTAAGGAAGTTAGACCATATGCATAACTCAAACAATAACTTAGGATTTCCTGTAGGAATATGTAACATTAAAATAGAAAAAAATTAAAAAATATAAAACATCATGGTTAATAGTTTCAAACTGTAGTAAAACTGAATGAAACTAAGTGTATTAGAAACATTTAACCTCTCCCAGGTAATGCTCTCACTAATGGAAGAAGCTTAAGGGCCATTTTAGTCATTCAAAAGAGGTAGGACTGTCCATCTGTTGTGATATTCGGAAGCCAAAATATGGGATTTTTTTTCTACCACAGACTTAGACTTAGATTATTTCCTCCAATAAGCCCTCACTTACTCTGTTGGCTGCAACTGAAGTGGCATTCTGCGAATCTTGCTGAGAGAAGAGAAGGGAGATGACATTTTTTTTTTTCTTGAACACAGTTTTAATTCCTAGATGGAGAAAAGAGATATAAACTTTTGGAGACCATTGTGTAAATTATACTCTATTTGTTCAAAACAGCAAAAAAAATATCCTCAGGTGAACTATATCATGATTACAACACATGAATACACGCTGGAATGCAAAAGTTAGTACTAGTGTCGGGCAATCCTGAAGTATAACTGTCTCTGCAGAAGATAAACATGAGCAATATTCTTTTTGAAGCGTATCTGCCCACTAAATGGTAGACTTGATTCCAGCTTTTGCCAGTCTGGTGGTTATTACATATGTGAAATGACCGCTCCCATCATCCCTTAGATCATTATTAGCTATGAAATAATAGAAGAATTATTAGCCATGTTGGCTGTGAATGATGGATGTTGAATTCCAACACATTTGGAGGGTGCCAGAAGGTGGAAGGCCATTTCAGTCCACATAAGGAACATATTTCAGTGCAATCCACATATTCTAAAGTTAAATTTATCCCATCAGCACCAAACTGAGGAAAAATGTTTGACCTTTCTTGAAAACATTACGACTTGCTCTTGCATGGGACCGCACTGCAGCCGAATACAACCCGCCCCATCCTTGCACTCACCAAATGTGGGACCTCAACTTCCATAGGTTCCCAATGCTCCAACACCTCTAAAGAGCTCCCAAAGGAGAAGACGAGAATCAGCCTTATGCAAAATCCTTATCCTGAGATGAAGCTCCCTATTAAGGCCAGAGGGATTCCTTGGCTGGGTTCAGACAACCTCTTAGGCTAGGTGAGAAAGGCATGGGGGAATTTCAGCTTCAGCGCATGCTTCCAGGGACCCAGCCGAGGTCTGAGCCTTGTGAAGTCAAGGTTGTGTTTTATGGCAGAGGCCTCCAAACTTGGCAACTTGAAGCCTTGTGGACTTCAATTCCCAGAATTCTCCAACCAGGAGAATTCTGGGAGTTGAAGTCCACAAGGCTTCAAGTTGCGAAGTTTGGGGACCCCTGTTTTATGGGAACAGACTACATTAAGCAAACCCACCAACTGGGTACTGTTAGCTAAGGAGTCAGTTTCCAAGGCCCTTTTCTGCCATGGCCCGTTGAAATATCGCCATCTCCCCCCACCTCCACCCCCAATTAAATTGCCCCCGTCCCTGTTGCCCTTTCACACGGTCTTGAAAACTTGGCAGCCACCTCGCTGGGATGAGAACCAACGTGCCCCGCTAGTTTGGGGAGGCGCCGGGGATTTTTCTGAAGGTCTTTCGCGGGAATGAGGCGGCCTCGTCAAGGACAGGTGGGAAAACGAAGCGCGCGCGGGGCGGGGGGCTCCCGCTCCCAGCCTGGACTCACCAGCCCCTCCGGAGGCTTCAGAGAGGCGCCGCCATCTTGTTTACCGGCGGTTGCCTAGGCTACCGACCCCCGTTTGCGTTTCCCGAGACTACATTTCCCAACATTCCAAGCTCCCTGTTCAGCTGGGCTTCTCCAAAAAGTGCGTTTCAAAAGGCAACTGGGCTTTCTTTAGTTCAGTTTTTCTTAGCATGTTTCTTAGCGCCTTTGGAACAACCATGGCCTGGATCAGGGGTTCCCAAACTTGGCAACTTTAAGACTTGTGGACTTCAACTCCCAGAATTCTCCAGCTAGCTATGCTGGTTGGTGAATGCTGGGAGTTGAAGTCCACAAGTCTTAAAGTTGCCAAGTTTGGAGACCTCTGGCCTGGATGATTGAGATTGAGAATCTCCACAGGGATTCAGCTTCTTCTTTGATGTATTTTGGCAGAGTTGTGAGAACGGAGCATCTCTCGCATCACTTGTATTTCCACTGTTATTTTATTTTTGGAAGGGGGCCAGGAAGAGAAATCAATGCAGCCTTGGACACGATCTGTCCCCTTCCAAATAGACAAGTGAACAGGTGTGTGTGTGGATGGATGGATGGAGTGGATGGAGAATATGCCATCAAGTCACTGTGGGCTCTTAACAACCACAGGGATAGATTTACTCCAAGATTATATGTTGCCAAGGGGATCCTTTGGGTCTTCCCCACAATTATTTCCACCTTGCTGCTGGTTGCCCTCTTCTGTTTCCTTTCACCTTTCCCAGCATTGGGCCATTTTCCAGAGAGCTGGGTCTTCCGAAGTAGCATAAAAATAGCCTGCTCGTATGTTCCTGGAGTGACAATTCTGGACTGATTTGTCCAATGATGATCCTACCCCATGCAATGCCAAATGTCTAGAAAGCCCAAACTGCCTATCCCAGATGAGAAGGCCAAAAGCCAAACATTTTGTGTGTGTTCATCCCATGTACCCTGCCATAAATATAATGTTGGATTTATATAAATCTCTGGCATTGTGGCTTTTAAAAATCTTTTTTTTCTTCCTAAGACTGACTTTGTGCTCCTGATGCACTGACTTTTGAATAGCACAAAGATAGATGAATTCACTTTATTAAAGTAAATGTTTTGGCACATCTGTATGCCATTTTTGTGTAGTCAAAAAGGACAAGAGAAAAAGTTGAAAATGAGAAGATTCCGCTAAATCAAACAACCAGCATCTAGCCTAGCATTGTCACAGTGGTTGATCAAGTGTCTTGGGGAAGCCCCCAAGCAAGTTAGACAAATGCAGTCTTCCTGTTGGCATTTTTCAGTTCCATGCAGAGGTGATATTCAGCAGGTTCTGACCAGTTCTGAAGAACCAGTCGCGCAAATTTTGTGTAGTTCAGAGAACCGGCAAATGCTACTACTGACTGGAGATTTTACAGTATCCTTCCCCTGCCATGCCTACCAAGCCATGCCCACAGAACTGGTAGTTAAAAAATTTGAATCCCACCACTGGTTCCATGGTATTAAAAGGCTCTGAAAGTAACATTGAATCTCTAACCATTTTTTCAGGTTTATTGATCCCTCCCAATTTACAGTCAATATCAGTAGAGGGGAGCATGATTTGAAAATCATTCAGATTATTTCCTCTGCTATCTGCAGAAGCCTTAGCCCAGAAGCTGTTTAAAGTATCTGCAGTTATTAATAAATCTATTCATCTGTGTCTTTTTTTTTTTTCTGAGGAAGCTTGAAAAAAGCAGCTGCTTTAGACAGGTGCTGCATTCACACCCCTTGCATTCTGAAGAAACTCTTCTGATCATTTTTGAAGAATGCATAGAAGAATGCATAGTTAATCAGGTGAGGGCCTAGGCCAGGGGTCTCCAATCTTAGCAATTTAAGACTTGTGGACTTCAACTCCCAAACTTCCTCAGCCAGCTGGCTGAGGAACTCTGGGAGTTGAAGTCCACAAGTCTTAAAGTTGCCAAGGTTGGAGACCCCTGGCCTAGAGCAGTGGTTCTTAACCTGGGCGATATCGTCCCCCCAGGGGGCGATTTCATTTTTCAGGGGGCAATGGAACAAAAAGAGGCAACAAGGGGGTGAAGGAACGGAAGGGGCTGATATGGGGGGCAATGGAACGAGAAGTTTTGGGGACACTTTTGAGACTTTTTTTGTACAGTGAGCAGCTGTATATCTGTCGTACAAAAACATCAGATCGCTCGCTATTAGTGGATTGAACTGCGTTTTAAAATGTTCTGTAAAAATTTTCTTTGTGTCTTTTTAAGCCTTTTTACAGTGTGCATGAATATATATTTTCCTCGAATCTTAATTTAGTATCAGAGTTTTTGTCTTGAAATTCTTAGTTCCTGCATTACAGTTTGTTCTTATGCTCTTTTTATATGTCTTTTTGCATCTTAAAATTCACTTGTAATTAAATCATTAAATGTTACTGTTATTTTCGGGCATTTCATTTTCTTGCAATTGAATTTTGTTTTCAGTGGTCATTGCATTTAAGTGTCTTGAATAAATAAGATAGTAATGAAACACTTGTATCATGAAGTTTGGGAGTAAAGTGATGGGTGGCATCAGAATTTTTCACACAGTTGAGATATGGGAAAAAGACTGGAAATAAATTATTTGCATCGATATGTCCTGATGACAATTTTAAAGAAAACAAAAAACGTGTTTGCATAAATTGAAGAATTACTTCCCTGTGTTGTGATTGAGAGGTTATGTTGGGGGAGGGGGGCAATGATAACTTCCTTAATGGCTCAAGGGGGCGATTCTTTCAAAAAGGTTAAGAACCACTGGCCTAGACCACTGTTGTGGCATAGTGGTTAAAATGCAGTACTAGCTCACTGCTCACACCAGGAGTCGGATCCTGACCTGCTGAAGGTTGACTCAGGCTTCCATCGTTCTGAGGTCAGTAAAATGAGGACCTAGATTGTTGGGGGCAAATACGCTGACTCTGTAAACTGCTTAGAGAGGGCTGTAAAGCACTGTGGAGCAGTATATAAGTCTATGTGCTTTTGCTGTAAACACAAGTGTAAACACAAGTGCTCAAATTTAAAAAAATGTTGTTATAACTTTGAATGGTCATCAAATAAATGGTGGTAAGTTGTGGACTACCTGTATATCGCACATGTGCATCTCTATTCTCCAGACGGAAAAATAAGATGGGCGTCCCTACTGCTATCCAATAATTACTACTTCAGGTAGCTGCCTCAATCTGCCTAATGATAGGACCAGCCCTGTTAAGCATTAATTCTGTCACCAATGGCAGAGGACCTAAAATAATAACAGCTAAGGTTGTCCCAAATGTGCTTTTTTCAAGAGGCAACTGGACTTTTTAGTTCTTCTTTGAAGACATTTCACTTCTCATCCAAGAAGCTTTTTCAGCTCTGACTGGATTGTGGGGAATGGAAGGATTGATAAGGAAGTATCCATATACTTATGGATGAGAAGCAAAACATCTTTAAAATAAACAATAAGAAAGTCCAGTTGCCTCTTGAAAAAAGCACAACCATGACTTGGATGACTGAGGATCTCCATAGACATAACAGCTAAGGCAAATAAAATTCAATTTGACTTTTAGAGAGAGAAAAAAATTACAGCCAAATCAGTCCTCAGAAGGGAATATTATCATCAAGGTAAATTTCACTAATGTGGCAATATTGAGAGAACTGATGAAAACCATCAGAGTAAGGAACAAAATACTAAGATTTACAAATTGAGGTAGAAAAATTATGGCGGGGGAAAAGAACCAGTTGTCACATTGATTGAAATGGGAGCTTTTGGCGCAATGACACAAGTTGCCAAACATTAGGAATTTTACACTTACTGGACTTGGCCCCCATTGATTTTTGTGAAACATGACAAGAGCCGAAATCATTGGAATCGTCCCCTGGTTCATTACATCGTCATATTCATTTAGAAGAAAGGAAGACGATTGACAGTTGTCGTGCCTGCAGATCCCTCCTTTCAGGCAATAAGATTTACAAAATGTCTATCTGTCCTCTGACGGATCAAAGGTTTGCTGTCCCTTGAATGCACTTCCATAAGCCAAGCTATTGCAGCTTTATTCTTCTAGGCAAGCAGATCAGCTCTGGATGTGTCAAAGGACCAACCATAATAATCCCCACCCACCATCATCCACACAAAAGCAAATCAAAAGACGCTGGTTGTGATTGGCAAGTTCCTTCTGCTTTTGCCTTAGTAGAAAACCTTCTGCATCTCTTCTAAGAAAGAAATTGCTTTTCCCAGACACTCCAACCTTGAGAGCTGCAGAGACCTTAACCATGAAGGCCACTTTGCTCCTTGGTGCCATTCTCTTGATGAGCCTGGTTATGGCTGATGAACAAGATAAATCTTCACCTGAAGGTAAAGATAAAGCTACACCTCAAAATGAAACAGTTGTCTGGGTGAGTTGAATTAGAATCTTTGGTTATTTCAAACATCAGGCTTTTATTGAAGGAAATATGTGTTTGTGAACTGGGTACAGGTTTTCAATGAGAGATATATTTCTTAGACGTTCTACTAAACGTGGAAGAACTGATTTCTAAGTAATAATCCATAAGACTTCAATGGTTTATGCTTAATAATTGGTATTAGTGGATTTCTACTAAGGATGAAATTTCCCTAAGTTATATAGAACTTATTTGCTAATAAAATATATATATATATATAGAAATGTAATTGAAAGGGCATGTACTTCAAAACTGATTTTAGAGATCATTGGCATCCAAACTGTTTGTAATGCCAAGCAGCCTTTCTCACACGTGCTGTGTTGTGATTTCTACTGACATAATTGTATTTTTATTTAAGACTGGGTAGATGATAGATGGATGGATGGGATGATACCGTAGATCAGGGGTGTCCAACCTTGGTAACGTTAAGCCTGGAGGACTTCAACTCCCAGAATTCCCCAGCCAGGCTTAACGTTACCAAGGTTGGACACCCCTGCCGTAGATGGATGAGATGATGGATGGACGGATAGATAGATAGATAGATAGATAGATAGATAGATAGATAGATAGATAGATAGATAGATAGATAGATAGATAGATAGATACCAACCTGTCTACCATCCTATTGGGATTGCTAGTTGGCCTTTGAAAACTCCTATTTCTGTATCTTTTGGCAGGGGGGGGGGACTGTTGAAAGTTTGTAGATAAAGTAGCATACTATAAATAAGGTGATCCTTATTTATAAAGATCAAAAATAATTACCACAGTCAGTTGGCAAAAATTGGCACATCTTCATTCCAGTTTCCAGAGGGAATCCTGTTAAATTTTTGCAAATGCATCAAATTGTATTCTCCCATTTGGACTATTCTCTCTTCTGTTTTTTTCTCGACTTTTCTGCTCCTCCTTCCTCTTCTCTATGTCTCCGTAGGCTGTTCAGAGCATACTCCCTAGTGGGTTTTTACAAGCAGACTATACCTACCAAGGCTTCCTTGTTTGGGGGGCAGAAATCTACTACCACATGTTTTTATTCCCCCTCTATTTCTTTGCTGCCATCTGGTGGCCATTCCCATGGTTGGATGCTTTGTCCAGTCCAGTAGATGAGAGTACTTGACAATTATTTTGACTTACTGAGCACAAATTCATCTATCTACCCTAGGACTGTTTCACATCCCATTCAAGTCAAAGCACTGAGCACATGTGTCCTATCATTTTAGTGCTTCATATAGTATTCCAGGTTTTATAAATTCCAGTGCTGGCCCTTTGGGGTCAACTTTTGGTTAAAATAATGTGTGCAATATGGACTAAGAGACAATCAGGTTCCTTCCTCCTTTTTTCTGGCTTAACATATCTCATAAAAATAGCAGCCATGTTGCCTTGTATTCAGTCTGCTCAAACATATACAATTCCTTTTCTGCACATCATATGGTATATTTATATAGAATATACATGGCATTTAGCAGAGAACACTGGAGGGCTTACCCAAGCCATGATGACTTCCTCTCTCCTCACGGCTTATAAAGGAATATTTACCATTATCCTAATCAACTTTTAAAGCAGACTGCTTTAGAGCCAAATCATCCTTCAACAACATAGTAACAGACTGTTTCCAGAGATGGCCATACTTAAAGAGTTAGAACGTGTGCCCACTTAGCTAACTGCAGTTAAATTCTAGAAAACTCATCCTGACTCAAAATTCATTTCTTACAGAAACTCAAACAAAATTTCTTTCTGGTGCACTATTTTTCCAGCAATTAAATTCAGCCTCTTGGAAATACAGCACACCAGAAATGAATGTGTCTTCATAATTATTATATTTGAACAATGTGCTGTGGTCTTTTTTAAAAAAAATCACATTGGCTGTGTTCCTGTAACATGTAGCCAAACAAGTTGCCTTATAGCTTAAGGTGGTGCCTGTAAGGAGATCATTTGGGTTTGGTTAAACTGTAGTAATTTATAAAATACGAATCCTGGTTTACCGGGTACTTACAACCCTAAGACTGCAGAAGGAAGCTGTGGTATTCATGAGCAATTAACTGAAATGAAAAAGATCTATTTGCAATTATTTTAGACACAAACCTATATACGGTATGATTTGCCTTTCACTTTTGGAGAGAAACAAGAATTTGAAGTAACCCCATTGTGTTCATTAATTTTCAGTTACCCTGGTTTAACCCACTAGATAATGCACAGAGAAAACACTCATTTCCTTACGGTGGGTGTCAGTTAAGAATTTATTAATTGACTCATTTGACCTCAATCTGCAATTTCTTCAGTATTATTCTAAATGTTCAAGATTCATTGTATGCAATGCCTGCATTTTTAAAATTATGTTTACACACACTGCAACTACTGTCATTTAAAAATAACTTAATCTGGTTCCTATTCTATTCCATTCTTTTATTTTATAACTTAAGTATGGTGTGCATGTACACAATTTTTTTTCCTTTTCAACCACGTCCAATTCTCAGGCTATCTGGATAAGTCCCTGCAGTTTTCTTCGCAAGGGTTTTCTGATGTTCCTATGGCTGAGAGAATGTGAATGGCTGCCCTTATGCCTAAGGCTGGACTACAACTCACCATCTCCCAGTTTCTTCTGATAGCCTGGTGCTTTAATTACTACTCCAAACTACTTTTTCACACGTTGCAGCCATTGCGCTGACTGTTTTCTTTTGTGGCTGTACAGTTGGACATACTAGACAGTCACTTATCTGAAATAGTATAGATTCTCCTGCTTGAGAAGGGGGCTGGACTAGAAGACCCCAAGCTTCCAGCTCCTATTCTGTTCTGTTCTGTTCTGCTCCTTAACAATGGAAATTCTGGTCCCAAGCTTTTGAATTTATCACTCCAAATCACTATTCAGAAAATAATGTCCAGCAAGACAAGGACCTCACCGATTCTTCTCTAGTCAATCCAGCCAGTTCTTAACTTATCTCGAAGGGCAAACTGTTCTCCATCATTCACAAACTTAACACTTTTTGCAAGATTTACTATAACCTGGCTGTGTTTTCATATGCCTCAGACTTGATATTCAATAGAACTCAAAACATCATTTTTAACATTGTGACAATTTGGTCACATGTCAAGAAAGATGTTAAAAGAGGGTGGATTCACACAACAGGCCCAATCCAGGCAGCTACAAACTTAAGAACTGTTGCATTCATACTATGCGACCAAATCTAGGCTTGATTAGTTTTAATCTTGGTTAGACTTTTGTGAGTTGGCCATGTTATGTTAACGTAGACTATTTGGCTGGTTTATGACCCATTGTGTTGGGCCAAGGCAAAATATGGAAAATATTCTGTTGCTTAATTTTCCTTTCAAATCAGCTAAACACAGCGGCCATGATTAATGTTGTTTTTTTTCTTTTTTGTACAAGCAGATGTGTTTATTGGGTTCTTAAAAAAAAAAACAACCCAACAAATCATTTAGTATCAGGATAGCAGAAGCAAATGACCTTGCTGTTATTGCTGGCTAAAAATTAGAAAGTCAATACGCTTGCAGTATTTAATTTACACTGGGTAGCAGGATTAGCACGGTTTCATTGTGTTTCATCCTAAAAAAATGGGAAGGAAGGAACAGGTGCAGATCAACTTTCTCAAGATTCGATCTTCCAGACCTGCTAAATTTTACCAACATGACCAATTGCTACTATTCTGGGAGTTAAATTTAATCAACACAGCATTCTCTGATGTCGGTAAAGTATGGCATGATAACGGAGCAGGTAAATGTTACTTCTGTACAAACAAACCAATTCATATTGCTGCCCAAAAGGAGGCATTTATAAGGTTTTAATATCTAGCTGGTCTGCTGCTTTGCACTAAATGTCACTTATTTTTAAAAATCATCATTATCATCATCATTATTATATTTATGTTGCTCTGTGCTACTGCCAAACAGCCTTATAAAGTACATTAGGCTGAATCCAAATCCCATCACAACAGAAGAAATCTTTTGAAGGTTTTCATGGACTATCTGACTGATTATTTGAGTGTGGACCACCCACCCTTTAACACTTGAATTGTGTCCAAATCTAAAACTTCCAAGCATTAAATCATATCTATGCTCACAATAAAGATTATATAATCAATTAGAGCTTGGCCGACTTCTTTAGAATTCAGGTACAATTGTGCAACCTTCTGCTACTTCTAGATACATCTTGCTCTCCCAAAATCTCATTGATTTCAGCGTGGTCTGAGATTTCAGCATTTCATCTCCGTCCGAGAACTTTATTTTACCATTTCAGAGAATGTCTGCTCAAATTAGTTCACAGTTCAAACCAAACTAATTCTATCGTCCTAGGTTTGGAGTGACATTCGTTTCCTTGGAGATACATTTCTTAAAACATTGCTTTCAGCTATTTCTGCATTTTCTTTTCTGTACAGTAAAATAAGATGCAGGAACAGGAAACCATAGTTTCTTCAAGTTCGAATGTGTCCGTTGCAACAGTTGCATTGGTTTAACTCAGAGGTCTCCAAATTGGGAGTTGAAGTCCACAAGTCTTAAAATTGCCAAGTTTGGGGATCCCTGGTTTAACTGATAACTTAAGCAACTGGTGCAGGGATCTGGGCAGGGGGGAACATAACACATTATGAAAGTATAAACAGAATTTTAATTAACCATTGGAACACAATGAGACATTGTATAAAATCATACATTGCAATGTCCTACCTGTCAATGAATACTTCAGCTTCAACCATAACAACACAAGAGCACACAATAGATACAAACTCAAAGTTAACCGCACCAAACTTGATTGCAGGAAATACGACTTCAGCAATAGAGTGGTCAATGTCTGGAATACTCTACCCGACTCTGTAGTTTCTTCCCCAAACCCCAAAAACTTTAACCTTAGACGACCTCTTTCCTAAGAGGTCTGTAGGAGGCGTGCATAAGCGCACCAACGTGCCTACCGTCCCTGTCCTATTGTTTCTCTTATTCTTCTTTTATTTTTCTTATATGTACCCATTTCATGTATTCACAACTATGTATACACTTATACTTATTATCTTGTAAACAATTGACAAATCAAATAAATAAAATAAAATAAAATAAATAAATAAATAAATAAAATAAATAAGTTAGGAGGTCTGTGACAAGCATGGCATGGAGACCATGGGGACAACGGATGTCTTAAGTAGGCATTCCCTGTGCAGCGTCTAAAAAAAAATTCTTCCCAAAGGAATCATGCGTGTTTTCATGTTCCAGTTAAGATTCATGGAGTCATTTGACCCAGGGTGAGGACGATTCACAACAATCTGCTTTTTCCACAATTTTTCCATGTATCCACCTGCTTTGAAGATTCTTATGCATTTTCTAGATATGGTGAGATTTGGAGAGTTCGAAGCACATGGAGTTTTGAAGCTAGAATGCACTTAGATGTTCTTTTTCAGACCTTATTTAAAATGCACAATGAACTCTGAGTTGAGTGGCACACCCACTTCCTCCTTGTGGTTTGGATCTATCTGTCCTACAGTCAGTGTCCGCCTAGACTTTAATGGAGCTTTAATGGAGTGGCTTAAAGGGAACCCTAAAAGATATCCTTTCCATATACAGTGGTACCCCAATACTCCTGCTTAATTGGTTCCAGGATGAGAACCAAAAACAATGAGTACCAAGCAATTTTTTCCCATAAGGAACAGTGAGTCACAAGGCAGCCGACACCGACACGTTCTAACTTGTGCATTGACTACCAAACTAACAATGAATACCGGGACAAAAATTTTCATGTCAAAATGCATTGAGTACCAAATGCGATGAGTTTCAAAGCAATTGAGTACCAAGGTACCACTGGATTTCCTATTAAAAATTCTTTTCTGTTTATTTTTTTTTATACTTTTGCTTCTCTAATCATATTACAATATCTTAGGTATTGTTAGGAGGGGAGGAGGAACAGATGTTAACAATATTTGGGAGCAAATGTTCCATGTTCTTCTATTTTGCATACGTTTCATTTTCATTTTATTTTTAAATTTTGCATACCACCCATCTCACTTTCCAAAGCTACTCTGAACGGTCTGAAGATCTATCTCTCTACTCTGGCAGCATAAATAGATGTCAAATTTATGTGTATATACAGGACAAACACATATTCCAGCTCTATGAATGGGGACATGTGTCAGTGAATAAAATAATTGTTAGTGTAGAGGTTTGTGGACACCCTATTTGACCCAATATAAAACATCTTTCTCAATTTCTCTTTCAGGACTCCACTGGAAAAATGGTGTCTGGGAGCCCAGTTTTCATTTTGCTGCCACTGATGTGGATGATGGTCCATCTTCTTCACATGTAATGAGCTTCACTTTTCATGAGAACATGAAGGCTCATCAATCCTACCCAAGTTTAAGAAACGGAGCTCTTTTCCATTGCTAATTGCTTAATAATCCAGCCAGCCGGCATCCTGCTCTTGCTGCAATTACTCCAACATGTTGGACTATCCATGATTTCATTGCATCGGCCAGCTAAACGAGGAAGTGAAAAGAAAGCCAGGAAAATGTCTGATGTCAATACTCAAGTACATGCATTTGTTTGTAACGTTACATATGACTGTCATTGTTCAGAGGAAATCTGAGTAAGAGGAGTTATAAAATATCTCAGATGCATCTTCTGTGCCTGAGAGATATAATCCAGATCATACTTTCCTACAAAAGGCACAAGATCCTTCTGCAGAGGAATAGACATAAGCCACACATGCCTGTCATCCATTATGGTGTCCATCCTACTGATGCTCTTTTATATTTGGCCTCCCAAGTGACTATAATGTCACCTCTGGAGAAACGGTTATATCTTTTTCCATGAATCCACCTTGTGAGAATCCTTCTCTTGTCTCAAAGAAAGAAGTAATTCCTCCATCCAGGAGGCTTCATCTTGAGCTCCAGCTTTTCAAGACAAGAATACCAGTAAAGCAAGATCTAGTGTGGTGGTTCCACCAGATTATCCTTCTTTAACAGGACAGGAGAGGACAATTGTTCATCGGACTTGAAGTAACCAAACATACGGAATGTCTTTGATTGTAACTGCACCTACGTTTATGTGAAATGTAATCAGAGGTTTTGCATTCGGCCATTTACAGAAAACAGCTCAAAGTGAAAATAATAACACAAGATACAAGTTTGTTTTATAAATAGGTTGCTGTTACCATCTGTAATATATATATGCAGGTTGATTTAAATAAAAGCTTTTTGGCTAGCTGGCAATCCTGTCTTTTTTAATTGTCTGGGCTATTTAAGAAAATCCTCCAAGGCAAGGCTATTTAGTTAGTTTCACAGAAGAGCAAAATAACTGTGAATTCTTTGAAGAAAGTAAGGCAAAGACAGGGCAAACCCTAGATCAGGGGTGTCAAATTCAAGGCCCGAGAGCCGGAGCCGGCCCACAGGGTGCTTAGATCTGGCCCATGGGGCCGCTCTGGAAACTGCAAAGGACCAGCCCGCGGTGTCTCTGCCAGCAAAAATGGAGCTTGTGGAGCCCTGCAAGCGCCGTTTTCACTGGCAGAGGGCAGCAGGAGGCCGTCATGGTTGAAAATGGAGCTCGCAAGCCCGTTTTCGTTGGCAGAGCGCTCGGGCCCCCACAGACGCCCCTGACACAAGTGATGTTGAGCTGGCCACGCCCATCCTGGCCACGCCCATCCTGGTCCCCAAAGGTCAATCACAACCCTGATGCGGCCCTCAATGAAATTGAGTTTGATGCCCCTGCCCTCGATGGTGGGTTTCATAGCATGTATATCAGTCTGATCTCACCTTATAAAAATTTATAAATTCTTTGGGCAGCTCATAGGGATATAAAAAGATTGGACTGAGTAGAAAGAGACTACTATGTCCTATGACTTGGACTTTATTGTCCCCTATAGTATTTACCTTAATTAAGCAGCTGTGTCTCTATTGGCTCACCCTAAGCCTGTGGCCTACTTTTTCATCCTTGGCAAGTTTAAAATGTGTGGGTTTCAATTCCCAGAATTCCCCAGCCAGCAAAGCAAAGCTGGCTGGGGGAATTCTGGGAGTTGAAGTCCACATATCTGAAACCTGCCAAGGTTGAGAAACACTGGTAAAACAACCAAGATCTTTTCCACATTTATGAACTAGATTCCTATATTTTCCTCCCCAGAAGCCGAATTTCATATATATATATTTCCTGCTAAATTTTATCCTGTTGTTTTTATTGGCCATTCTGAATCTTTTTGAATATTCTCTTTCTCTTCCAAAGTGTTGATCCTTCCTCTTAATTTTACAACATCACCAAGTCTGATAACCATTTCCTCAACTCCTTCATCCAGGCCATTAATAAAAATGTGCCCATGGTATCATTTCATTCAGTACTGCTCTTCAAGCCGATGTGGAGTTATTTATTATGTATACATGAAATCAGTACAGTATGCATAAAAAGTGAGTATACATAAATGAATCCATTGGGATGACAGTCATCCTTGCAAGCAGAGAGCCCCATAGTGTGCGAGCCCTTTTAGTAATTCTTTGCAAAAGTCCTATCTGCTTTTCAGCTCTGGACAGAAAAATTTACAGGGTCTCTTTCCCCCGATTGCTTTTATTTCTATTTGTAGATGGAAACAATCCCCAAGTCTCTGTTCCAATGGCGTTCAAGCTCTTCTTTTTAGCAATTCTTTCTTGCAAAATTACTGCTTGCTTTTTCAGCTCTAAAACCAGGGCATGTGTTTATATTTATTTGTTATTTGCATTTGTGGTGGTTTTTTTTTTTGTATTTGTAGTATATGTAGTATTATCTGTATTTATATTTGTTAGGCATTTATCTGGAATAGTATAGGGTCCCCTGCCTGAGCAGGGGTGTGACTAGAAGACCTCTAAGGGCCCTTCCAACCCTAGGTTCTATTAGAACTCAAACAAGGGTCAGTATTTCTTCTCCTCCAGTCTTCTGAGACCTCACCAATTTCTAGAGACAGCCTTGTATCACATCATATTTCATTTGTATATATGTCCCTGGAGGCGCCCTGATTAACTATTTCACATTTTCAGTAGACTGACGTATCCTACTAACAATAAAAGTGCAATCCCGAAATTAATCCGAAATTAATGTTATTTCAGATTTAGCCCTAAACGCCTGGCTATTGTTTAACACAAATTTGCCTCCCCCCTTTTTTTCGCCTTATTTATTGACTGTGTTCCTACTTAAACTGGCAAAAAAACAATGCTATTGTAGGGTGGTGGGGTTGTTGCTGTTGCTTTTTTTGCAAACATATCTGCAGCTTCTGAGGGTGTCAAGATGACGAGAACACCTGCTCATTTTACAGAGTCTCCTCAACTCCTAGTGACAGCCGCAAAGCCTACAACGCTAGTAATCTTACACCCACTGAGCTGAACAATGCACCATCCAGGAAGTGGGTAATTTTTTCTGTCTTCAGGTCTTATCACCATCAGTTCTTGGAGAGGGGAGGGGAGGGCATTGAACCACTCATTTTGTGACTGTGTGCGTACATGGGGTTTCTGGTGCTGATTTCTTAGGTTGGAGACAAACCCTGCCTTTTGGAATTTCATGTTCAGCTGCAAAGCAAAATGGGAAAGATTTAAGAAAAACCAAGAGGCCGATACAACTAAGCATTCTTCTTTGGCATGTATTTTTTTTTTAAGGTTCAACACAGGATGTATGTGTTCCTCACCCACTCTACTGTGATACATCATGCTCCATTGCCTATAAAACATGTGAACCTGATGTTTCAGATAAAGATAGGAAACCGTTTCCTCTTCTCTACCACAAACTGCTTACCCCAGTCTTACTTCTTCTCTGTCTTCATGGACGCAATGGGAAAGGAAGTGCTGCCTTTCAATTACTTTGATTATCCCACCCCCCCCCACCCCCACGCCCGGTGACCACACGCACACCGAGCATTAAGCAGCCTCATTAAGCCCTGGAGAAAACCTCACAAACTTTATAGCCAGAACAGGTTCATCCATAAAGTCATTTCCCATTTGCACCCAGCCACAATATCAACATGCCCTGACAACATGACGTTGCCTCCTTCTGCTTCATAGCCTAGGAGAAAGCCGTAGGAACCCCTTAGCTGCACACAATAAAGTCTGTCTTCTTGTTCCGGTACCATTCAAAATCAACATCAACATGTTAGACTTTGTCATTCATTAGTTAATGTAGAATATTCACGAATATTCAGGGCCTTTTAAAGCAGAGGCAATTAAAGAGGAGCAGGAATCAGAAACAAACCCTCTACAGCAGTGTTTCTGATGCTTAGCAACTTTAAGATATGTTGACTTCAACTCCCAGAATCCCCTAGCCTAAGTGGTTCTCAGTCTTTTCTTCACCACGGACCTCCCCTTAAATACCTTTTGTGGCCAAGAACCTTGGCTACAGACCCCCAAGACTTAACTCGATATTTAAATCATAACATTTCTTCAAGCCTTTGTGGACCCCCTGTGATGACATCACACACACACACACACCCCAAGAGATCAGTGAACCATAGATTGAGAACTGCTGCCCTAGCCAATATGCTGGCTAGGGAATTCTGAGAGTTGAAATCCACACTTGAGAAAGACTGCTCTGCAGGATGCTTCTACAGGAATGGAATTTCTCTACAGCACATTCCACAACTGCATTGATTTCTGTGGGTTCAAGGACATGCAAAGGCTTCCAAATTCCATCTGCTCAACTGTTTGATCCTTAAAGTATTCCAAAGGGCGTGTCATAACCCGTTCCACACATCAAGGAAAACCTTGTCCTCCCACATTCAATGTACTTTCTTCCCAGGACCTGGCTGGGATACTGGCCAGAAGTAAACAAGAAAGAAAAAGAGGATATTGAAGCCAATGTAGCTTGTCATGAAGCTATATTGAAGCCAATGTAGCTTGTCACAGCTATTAAAGTAAAGATACTCTCTTGTTTCAGGACCTCAAGCTACAAATTCAATGGGAGTTTCTCCTTTTCCTCTGAATGGAGTCCCTGAAAAATTATTCCAAAGAAAGATGGGAATTTGATGGATTTATGGGTCATTTTCAAGAAATACAACATCTAATTAGATGCATTTTTCTCATTATTTGGAGGGTCCTCCCCATAGCATTTATGGACACCAATAAGCCAATTATTCCTCTATGAGACTTCAGAATCATCTTCATTTCCAAAGGTGTTTATAAGCTGCATAAGAATTTTTAGAAAAGGAAAGTGGAAAGACTTTACTCTATTGTGCTCTCCTGGCCAGAAGAAGACAAAAATCAAGCTGAAGGGTTGTTAGGACTCTGCTATGCTGAAGAGAAGGAGAAATAATTATTTCATTACTTTGTTTTATGTAGAATCTGGAGTCTCCAAACTTGGCAACTTTACGATTTGTGGACTTCAACTTTCAAAATTGGGGAATTCTGGGAGTTGAAGTCCACAAGTCTTAAAATTTCCAATGCTAATTCAATGTTTTGTACCAAGGCTTCTATGGCAGCCTGGTACTTTATCGAAAGATAAGTTTAATGGTAGCAGGGTTTATTTTTTCAGTACCCAGGAAAATGAACCCATTAATAAACAGGATGGAAATCCTACAGTGTTCTCCATCCATAGCCTCTGACTTAAGCCAACCATCTGAGCATTGATCTTTGAAAGTAAGATCACATTATTATTTGCAGGAATGTTTTAAAAGGCTCATCAGGGCAAAAAGTTTTTAAAAAGCTGCCATAGCCTGTAAGGCAGGTGCCATATGCATTTGTTTTTCACACATTCCTTTTTTAAAATATACATATATAATTTTTATTAAAACTTTGAAACAAGAAGATAAAAGCTAACACAAATTAATAGGAAGGAAGGAAGGGAGGGAGGGAGGGAGGGAGGGAGGGAGGAAGGAAGGAAGGAAGGAAAGAAAAAGAAAAAGCAAGCAAGCAAAGAATTGAAAAGAAATAAAAGCAAATATAAAGAAGTGGTCCCCAATATTCTTCGCAGTCATTCTAAGTCCAATTATAGAATAGATAATAGAAAGAAGAGCAATGCGATGTCACTTTAAAGAAAGAGGTCCAAATATATTTGTATTTAGTTTTTCACACATTCCTGTGAGGAGTCACTACCAGTTATGGCTCTACTGAATGCAGCTTTGTGCAATATCCTATGAGAAATTCTCCTCCTTAATAGAAGACATGAGAATTCATTTGCCAGCAAAACTGCAATATACAATTCAAATCAAACATTGCCCTCCAATGGCTGAAACTATGATGAGACCCAATTATTTCTGTAACTCACTGTAACCTTCCACCAGAGTCTGTTTAATGATAGAAAGAAATATAGATCATCAGTAGCTCCCTACAAAACGAACCTTTTATTCAATTTTGGATAATGTTTGGGATCTCAGCTAATTATCACTAACTTTTTCTTTGTGGACAAGTTTTGTATACTTTATGTCCTTACAGGTAACCTCAGATTTTAATATTATTAATATGCTGCGGGAAGATTTCAGATATGCAGTGCATGCAATCAAGTGAAAAAATATTTCTGAGCAAGAAGAATTCTGCAAGAAAGAATAGGAAAAGAATTATAAATAATTATTAAAAAATTATACAAGATAAAGATTTTAATCTGGCTACAGGAAATGTTTGTAAGCCTTTATTTCTGCTAAGGGAGATGCTACAAAGTGCCTAACCTTTTTCATAACCCTGTATATTTCCATACTCATCAAATGCCTGGAGCTTATTTCAGTGGGAAATAAGAAAATCAAACAAATTCACCAGAGAGAGATAAGTTTACAAAAGCATCTTATGGTACATAGATACATAAATAGATTTTTTTAAAGGTAGGAAGGCCTTTCCCTTAGGAAAAAAAAGAGTAAAAGGCACAAGCATGATTGTGCATGCCTATATATATATGTATATGTTTTTATGTTAATTGAATTTCTCTTTAAATATCCAATCCAGCTGGGATGCTCTTCCTATTTGAGTCCCAGCCCTGTCAATAGTGAATAACTCACCTCTTCGAATTGTGCAATAATCTGTACTTTAGAAAGCCTCACTCTGGGCAGCTAAAAAAAAAAAAAAAAAAAAAGCATAGAAGGAAGAAAATGTCCAGTGCAAACCGACTGAGGAAGTCAGTCTCAGATCTGTGTCATCAAACAGATCTTTTTTCAGACAGTTGGTTTAGCTTGACCAAAAACATGGTTAATCTTTTCCAACCCAAACATGACTTGCAAGGCAAGCTCCTGTGTGGCTCCTGGTCTCTTTCCTGCCTTCTTCACAGCACTTGAACATCCCAAATCTGTGTGGGTCTCTCTTCAGAGGATTCCCAGAGGACGGCGTGATCCCGGTCATAGGTTCTGCCTCCTGCAAGAGAGGAGGAAAGGGTGAGTGCGCGTGGGAAAGAAGCAGTGGGAAGTTGTACATAAACTACAACGTGGGAGATCAATTTCTTCCAAGATCATTTCAACTTGGTCCAGTCTAGGTAGTCCTCCACTTACAAACAAAATCGAGCCCAGCATTTCTGTTGCTAAGTGGAGTCATTTGTTCAGTGAGTTTTGACCCTTTTTTGCGGTCTTTCTTGCCACACTTGTTAAAGGAATCCCTGCAGGTGTTAAGTTAATAACATGATTGTTAAGTGAACCTGGCTTCCCTCTCAGTGATGGGATTCAAATGGTTTTACCACTGGTTCGGTGGGTGTGGCTTGGTGGGTGTGGCTTGGTGGGCGTGGCTTGGTGGGTGTGCTTTGCCTAATGCCGGTGCGCAGCTTTCCCCACACCAGCTGAGTCGACCTGCAGCGCCAACCAGCTGAGAGGATAAAGAAGAGGAAAGTGCAAGGGGGGGGGGGCGGGTAGGAGGGCCGATCCTGCGCTTTTCTCTTCCTTCTCCTCTCAGCTGATTGTGGAGGATTTTTTTCCTCCTCTTAGCTGATCATAGGTTTTTTTTTTTGCTACCAGTTCAGGCGGAACTAGTTCAAACCGGTAGCATACCACCACTGTTCCCCATTGACTTTCCTTGCCAGAAGGTTGCAGAAGGGGGTCACACGACCACCGGGACATTGCAACCGTCATAAATATGAACCAGTTGCCAAGCATTCGAATTTTTATCCCATGACCATGGGGATGCTGCAATGGTTGTAAGCATGCAAAATGGTCCTAAGTCGCTTTTTTCAGTGATGTTGTAACTTCGAATGGTCACTAAACGTTGTAAGTTGAGAACTCCCTGTATTTTTCTTGCTGTATTTTTCTTTAGCTTGCTTGCTCTACCCAACTTGAACTACCCAACTTGACAGGTACCCCTTCTTAAGGTTCCCCACTGTGGAGGGGAAAAAGTATGCACCAATTTTGTTAAGATTTTGGCACGGGGTCCCTATTCACCTCACCTCCTGAGAGGTACAACAAATCCCTCGATTCACTAGGATTGTTGCATTGTGGTGTGTGGCTTTCCTGAATCCCACGCTCACATTAATGCAAGAGAAGGAGAAAAGCAGAAAGACACCGAGAGCAATCCCCTTAACGGTATTAAGACATTCAATTTTAATGTTCATGAACATTAATTTTAAATTAAGTTCAATGGATTTTTGGGCCCTGGCTCCATTGTGTTTTTCAATGTGGTTGATGGCACATTGTTTCTCAAAGAAGGAAAGCAGCCACCAGCTAAGAGATATAGCTATCAGGAGGATTTGCTGTGAGAAAATGCCTCTAAGGCATTTGAAAGACTTTGCAAATTAAAGGCCCATATTAAGTTAATATTACACACTATTTATATATTTCTACATCATTAGAAGATAATGCAGATCATGTGCTATATTACTGCAATTAGCTATATTACATATTATAGTATATGAAATATTACTATGAAAACACAGATAAGCATTTTAAATGCATGAGAACAATTCCAGCATGCTTTTTAGCATTAACTATATATACATTTTAAGCAGAAGAACTATATTATTATAATGTATTCTGTTTCACATAGCGTATCCATGCATTTTAAAGACTCTTACAATATGAAATGTTATGTTGCTGTATTAGCTATTTGTGTAATTATATATGTTATCATGAGATAATGTCATATCATACATAATATATTACCCTGTTTCTCCAACAATACGGCCTCCCCCAATAGGAAGTCCCAGCATGTTTTATAGGCATGAAATGAAATTAAGCCCCTCCCCCCAAATTAAGGCCTATATTAAAACATGCGAAATGGGGGGGAATGGTGGGGGGGGCTTGCCATTAGGAAGTACTTTTGTTGCACACCTGGATATGGTGCTGCCTGCATTGACCCCGATACAAAGTGCCCCACCAGCGCCAAGGTCAACATCCAAGCCGTCGCCGCCCACCCACCCAAAGATGCAAGGGGGGGGGGGGAATTAAGTCACCCCCGAAAAGACGGCCTAGCCATTTTTTCAGGGCTCAAAAAAAAAAAAGACCTGGCCTTATTATATGAGAAACACGGTACATATTTCACCATAATGCATACAAGCAATTTAAACAATATCAACTATTAAATATAGTTGTAATATATAATATGTTGTCCTACATATCTATAAATTACTATGAAATAATGCCTACAAGAAACACATGGTATCAAGCACTACTGTATATTGTTGTAATATATATTAGGAATGTATTTAAACATTACTATGAAATAATACAGATAGGCATTTTAAACATATGCAATATCAAGTCTTATATTACTCATTACAATATCTGCATGTTTATATATTACTAAATTAATAAGAGCACATATACAGTAGGCATTTTAAACATGCATTCACCATTATGTAATACAATAAATAGAAATTATTTTTAGGTCCTGGGAATGGAGGAAATTCTAATGAATGCAGACTGATCAGGCTATGCTTTGATATCTCCTGCCAGAATAAACTTATATGCTACTAAAATTCTGATTCCTATAACCTTTAACTGGGCAAAATGGGACAAAACCTTCTGAACCAAAGTACCTCAAATGGTCTAATTTACAGAATGTGTCCAAAATCTAGGACCCCATGACTCCCCTAATTTGGCAAATTTTATAAAGCATTTTGTGACATAAACGTTACCATAAAGCAGTCTATGACATTATACAAAATATCATTAAACGTTTCCTGTTCTGATGTTTGACTGTGCTATGCAGTTCAACATGGGCTATTTTCAGGGGTGGAATTCAAAAAATCCCAGCAACCAGTTTGCTGCCCAGTTGCTGGGTGGGTGTGGCCATGGTGGGTGTGGCCTACCGGAACTTCCTGTTTCTGGTTTCCCGTGGACTTTCTCCTTCCCAAGGGTCCAGAGGTTTCCCCCAGGCCTCTGGGAAGCTGAAAACAGCCTCCCCCGGGCTCTGGAGGCACATCGGAAGCTGGAAACAGGCCCGTTTCACGACTTCCGGTACTTCCGGAAGGGGCGTTTTTCGCCATCCCAAGGGTCTGGAAGCCTCCCCCGGGCCTCTGGGAAGGTGAAAATGGCCTCCCGGGGGCTCTGGAGGCCCTCCGGAAGCTGGAAACAGGTCTGTTTCCAGATTTCCGGAAGGCCCGTTTTTCCCCCTCCCATTGGGTGGAGACTCCTGGAAGGGAGGGGAGGGGCAGGGTAGGCGGGGCCAGCCGGTCAGTTGAAATATCGGTTTGGCGGACCAAATGTAACCTTAACATCCGGTTCACCCA
Organism: Notechis scutatus; assembly: GCF_049901735.1. Lineage (NCBI taxonomy): Eukaryota > Metazoa > Chordata > Lepidosauria > Squamata > Elapidae > Notechis > Notechis scutatus. The sequence goes on from NC_142016.1 coordinate 11,173,059, forward strand.
AACCGGTTTCGAACCGGTAGAATCCCACCCCTGGCTATTTTTAAGGCAGACATGTCTCTCAGTATATATATTCCAATTTTTCCACGGAAGGCAGTATATTAGAAGCTCTGTCATTGTTGAAGACATTGAGGAATCTGGTAAGCAAATATCTTTACAACAATGGCCCGATGCAGCACAGGTTGTTTAGTCTCTCCTAAATCCTGTCTTCTGAAATTGTTCTTTGGAGCTAAGTCAGAATTATCACTCCCTATTCTCTTACCTTTCACATCCACAACTTTATCTTCAAACATCTGGCTGCATATTCTCCCAGATGAATCAATTCTCCATGTCTGCCGAGGCATTCGACTCTCAGACCATAACACCACTTTGGTGCCCTTTGCAGCTGCACCAATCACCTGGAGACTCATATTGGGTGCAATCTGAAAACCAAGAACAGGTTAAGCATTTTTACCAATTCTGGTAAAAAGCAGCATTATTAGTACTTTTTATCTTCGTCTTCAAGTAGCATTAATTATGAGATCTTTCCTCAACCTGATCTGGTCTAGATACATTGGAGGACAATCTCGATAATCACCAGGAATAACAGCTATTGGATTAGTTGGCTGAGACTAAAGGGATTATATCCTCCAACAAAGGTAGACATTATTGGCTTGTGCAAGACTTTCAACTCTTGGATGATACACCTCCATCAATGGTTGCTAATCATGATGACCACTTATTAAGTCCAGGATAAGAAGCAACTGAATTTTGGGGACCAGAAATATCTGGTTAACAATGTTGGCTTTTGGACACTTTTGGCCTCCAAAACCTCTTTCCTGACATTTCTATGGATGAATGGACAATCTTGCCTGTCTTTGGAGGCAACAATGTGATCTTAGTGATGGCCCAAATGCCACTACAAACATTTTAAAAGATAGAGAACTTGCATTCTGCTACAGGATAGTACAGGATCATGGGTTACTACATATTGATTATTTAGAAAAAACAGAATCTTGGAGAAACTGAAGTAGCCAATATAGATGGACAAGTTGAATTGTTTTATTCACTCCAGGGGTGGAGGACGATCTGAGCAAGTGGGATGGAAATCTAATGAAGAGATCAAATGGAGAAACGGTTGGAATTCTTAATGTTGCAAGTCCCACATCTAGGATATTACTCATCTTGTTTGTTTCTACACTATTTGTCCTACAGGGAGACAAGTTCCTTGGACCTGGTATAAATGTTTGGATATGTCTAGAACCAGATTGATACATTCTTGATTGCCTCAATCTCTATCTCTATCCAGGTGGATGAAGGTCCTTACATGGTTCTTTATAAGTCCCTCTTCATAGTACCAGATGCAGCTGTTCTGGTCACTAATCTCCGAAACCAGAACTCGTCCAGCTTTCATGTCTTCAACATCATCAGGCACAGACAGGAAGGACTTCAACTCTTGATTTTTTATTCGGAAATAGACCCTTCTCTGCAAAAAGGGGAGGAGAGAACAAGGTAAAAATGGCACACTGTGAATTAGTTTGAATTGTCTGCACTTGTAAACAAGTCCTGTACTGTGGAATAATATCTCTACAGAATCGGTAACCAAGATTGGGAATGCTTACTTAGATGTTACAGTTACAGGAACACAGAGCAACAAAAACACAGGCAGAAAATTCTGGTTGCAAAGAACTATATTGGTCATAGAATTGAAAGATGCCCCAAAAGTCCTCTAGCTAGCCTAACTCTTGGCCCCAAGAAGAAATGCACCATATAGAGCAGGGGTCTCCAACCTTGGCAACTTTAAGACTTGTGGACTTCAACTCCCAGAATTCCTCAGCCAGCTTTGCTTTCTGGGAGTTGAAATCCACAAGTCTTAAAGTTGCTAAGGTTGGAGACCCCTGATATATATATAGAGAAAACCTTCCTTCTTCCTTTTCAGGAGAAGAGAGACCACTGTTTTACAAACATTTTCTTTCCAAAAGAGCTTATACTCTTGAGATATTATTCCTAATGCAGACTTGCAATCCTTTCTTAGATGAAGAAGCAATATGTATAATGTATTTCTTAGTTATAACATACATAGAAATCTCCTATCTGTTTGCTTTATTTCCTTCTAGCATCCCTCACCCTACCCAAGTGCCAAAGAGTTGAGTCTGATCGGTCACATTATTCATTCAGTTCCTCCCACGTTTACCCATCCATCCCAGATGATCAGAAAACTGTGAGTCTCACCTGCTTGATGGGATACAGGGAGCCAATATGTTGAACTCCACTGTATGTCGGCCAGTTGGTGATCTCTATGCATTCCAAAACCCACTGACGGCCTCGGAAGTCACTGTGTTCGCACAGCACCCAGCTGTGAATTGGCATGAAACCAACCATAGGAGGAAAAGCATTAACAAAAAGCCCATTGATCAGTATCAGTCATCAAATATTTTTTATCCAAAGAAGCCCAGGATACGTTAATTGTACCAAGAGAAGAGAATATTTGCAGCTCAGGGTTGAACTGTGAGGTCCTTGGTGCTCTCTGAACTTGGTTGTTTTCTTGCAGATGTTTTACTACCCAAGTAAGTAGTAGGGTTACTACCCCTAACTTTTCATTACCAAACTATGGAGATAATGGTGATTACTACACAACACTGATGATGTTACCTAATTAGGTAATGAAACATCTGCAACAAAACAATCAAGCTCAAAGAGCACCAAGGACCCTATACATTTATTCCGTACACAATCAGTCTCAAGGAGAAATGTGTACTGCCTTGAAAAATGATAATATTATAGCAATGGCCCTCAATTAATGTTCTCTTGAGATGTGTTGGCTTTCAAACCATCCAGTCCTTCAGTCAGTGAGAGCCAGTTTGATGTAGTGGTTAAGGCACCAACTAGTCTAGCCCTACTTTAGGCATAAATCCAGTTGGGTGACCTTAAACCAGTCCCTCCCTCTCAGCCCTAGGAAGGAGTAATGGCAATCCACTTCCAAAAAAATCTTGCAAGAAAACTGGAGGGACCATTCCAGGCAGTTGCCAAGAGTCAATGCTGACTTGAAGGCACAAACCCAGAATCCTTCAGAGGCACATGTAACCAAAGCCAGAATAACCAAAGCCAGAATAATCAAATAAGAACAAATGCAAAATATGCACCTGAAGACATATATTAGAAGGATATGCATATAAAAAGCATTGCTCAATGGTGAAAATGGCTGATACAATTACACAAGGAGGAAACAATTTGAACAATAATGTATAAACACTATTGAAAATGGATTCAATGTTCGGATAAACATTTTGAGCCAACTTCATGAGAAGCTGGGCTGAACGTGTGGTCTGGAAGGAGACAAACTCAATGCAAGGTGAAATGAACCAACAGTCCACCTCCTTATTTATTTTTTTCTTTACTTACATCCCACCCTTTACTCGAACAGAGAGCACGTGATTATTGAACCCTTCAGCTTTCAAACTGCGTACTTCACTATTCAACTCAATCTCTTTCCCTTCGAAACACTCCAATCCATGCAGAAAGATGGAAGGCTCAGAGAAGAACTGTAAAAAACCAAGACAAGTAAAGAAAAAGATGAAAGAAAGGTAGGGTTATTTGGTGAAACAATAAAATGTGGGCTCAAAGTATGCTTGAAAAGCTTTTCGGTGAGAGGTTGACATGCCATTCTGAATTCAGTAAAGAATTCAAATTCTGTGAGTGGTTGCTACTCCGGTTTAAAGAATTTAAAGAGTTTAAAGGATGAAATTGATTTTGGAAAAGATGTCCATGCAGATGACCATAACAGGTATAAATTATGCCAAGGAGTACAGATTTCCTTTTTCTGGGTTGATATCGAGGTCTCTGCTTGGAAAAATGGGAAAAAGCTGAGTGATGATGGACAGTATAAGGCAGCTTTCCCATGAGGTGTTCTTCAGAAGAAAGTTGTATCACAATTCCCATTGTCATTGGTATATACAGCCTATAATCAAGTTGGCTGAGGATGATGTAAATTGTAATCCAATGCTTCTGAGAGGCACAACACAAGGAGTGTAAAAGAAATACAACGTGCAAAATTATTGCATGAAGGAACATAAGGAGAGCATTAAGACCATCAATCCACCTAGCCTGGTACTTTCCTTTCCACAGTGACCTAACAGCACTGTCAGAAGCCCATGGGCAGGAACAATGCTCTTCTTGATGCCCCCAACACCAAGAGATTGCCCTCACGGCTCAAATCAAATTACTGCAGACATTTTGACTAGCTGACCAATCATTTCCATATCTTGTAACAAGCAGTTTCTTAATTGTTCCTAACGTGAAAGTGTAACTTCTTCTTCCCATCCTGAACTTATACTTCCCAAAATTGGACAATCAAGAAGAAAAAGACCCTCTTGAGTCAAACTTGACAATGTATTTTTCTCTGCAGCAACTGAGTAATAAGAACTCCAGGTAAAGGCTTAGAAGGATGGTCATCTTTACTTACAATAGGGATCTTCTTCAGAGAGCAGATAGCTGGGGTGAAGGCACAACCCATGGAGCTCAGTGTTGGATACTCGCCTTCTGAAAGGATGTGCTGCTCACCATCAAACTGGTGGCCATCATAAAGAATCCAGCTAGGAAGAGACAATTTGAATTTGACCTGTGTGACTTTAGAGGCAGGGACCAAAAGCTCATCAACAAAACAATTATGAGTTCATGGAAACCCGATCTCCCTTTAAAATTTACCATAACACCGTCTGAGGGGCAAACCAGCATCTTACTGGAAACACACTCACCTGGGAAAAATGGCTAGAAAGATTGGAAAATGGAAATGGAAATGTTGTTCTTAGAAAAAGACAATACACTTTTTATAATTATATATATATAATATAATCCCAAAGAAGGCACAGGGATTCCTCTTAGAGGCTCAAAAGAAAAATGTTGACTTCACTGCCCTCATCCACTTTTCCTTGCTACAAGTATACTATGGTAAAAAAAATTCCTCTGTTGTCCCCCCCCCTCCCCCCCGTCCCCCCCATTGACGTCAATGGCTCAGTTGACAGGACTGCCTGGGGAAATCCCACAAAATGACTCAGAATTACATTTTAACTACTTTGACATTGCTGCTTCAGATGAAAAGTTATCAAGCCATTCAGTCACTTCACTCTCTGAACTGTACTTTGGATAGACTTCTTTCCTTTTGAGAAGTGCTCCTGTGCAGAAATGAATAGACTAACCCTTGCAATTAAAGAAAAGGAACAAACTGAATATTATGTGATATGGGAACTATTTTATCAATGGCTGGAGAATAGAAATGGAAATTAGAAATTAAGGAAGACTAGCGAAAAAGAGAAAACATGTGAATAAGAATTAAATATATTAAGAAGGGGATTGTTATAATAATTAGATATATTATGCATAGTAGTATAAAGTAAATATAGAGTACTCATATGAATATGTATTAATTGTTATTGTTATTGCACAAGATATTTGTACCCAGATGTCACACTGTTTAAATGGAAGATGGACTGTTCGTATAAAATAAAATAAAAAGATTATTACAAAAAGAGAGAGAGAGAGACAACTGCTTCAATTCCCTCGTGTAGAAATCTCTGGGCCCTGCTTCCTTTTCCCTAAATGGAAGGGAACCAAGTACCATTCCTTTGGGATCCAGAGCAGGAAATACTGGCAGAATGGCAAGGAGAAGATGAGAATGAATGAAGGAGGCCCTGCTGATGACAGATCCTTACCTGCCTCCATTGACCCTACAGGAATGGGGGATGAAGTTCTCTGGAAGAGTTGCTTGGTCCTCCTTAAAAGTCATGGAGTTCCCCGAGAAATCAGGCTCTGGGAAGAGTTGGATCTGGGGAGTCAAAAAATTCTAAATGTGAACAAGAGAGAGACTGAAGTGGCTTGGAATAACTGTCTCGTAGTTGTAATCATCTTATTTTTTAAAATGATGGTTTTCGTAATTCCATAAGGAAAGGAAATGGTTTTGCCTTCCCCATGCTGGCTGGGGAATTCTGGGGGTTGAAGTCCACCCATCTTAAAGTTGCCAAGGTTGAGAAACACTGAAACATTGCTCACAGGGCTGCAGGGAGACATTCGAAGGATGATAATTATTTTATAGGTGAACCTAATGTATTACAATAAGAATATGATTATTGATCCTGCTTCTCTGAAAATACAGCATCTATAAAATATAAATAACCTGATCATCCAGTTACTACAAGAGAAAGCAACATTTTTTTAAATCTGGGAGGGGAGGTATGCTGCATTTTTTTTTTTTTATTTAGCTAATTTCCTGCAAGGAACCTAGGAATCATGGCAATAATGCTATCAGAAGAAGCACAGTAAAGGTTATGAAATTTCAGGAAAGCTATATTAAATACAGCCTTTATTTATTATTGGGATAGGAGAGGGAAGCAATCCAGTTTAGTAAAGGCTCCAGAAGTACCATGTAAAGCCTTTGGGTTTGCCCACCTCTGATTTAATGGACCAAACCGTCTAGCTTGAATAGCGTAATGTGACATAAAAACTACCTTCATGTTTTGCTTGTCAGTGCCAGCTGCTCACCTTAGAAATGAAGAACAGGCTGTGTTCCCCAGCCTGGTAGAGAGAGAAGTGGGAAATAAAAGTGAATTATGACACAGTATTTAGACCAGGTTCAAGAAATGTACAGTTAATTACTGATGGGGTGATCTGACTAGCACAAAACAGAAAAGAAGTGTAACTATGCTACAGAATTCACTCCTACATGAGTGAGATCTGAAATGGGAAAATGGCCAATGCATTGCAACCTCTTTTCAGTTTTGGGCTTAAAAAAGTTCTCTGAAAAACATTATGTTCAGCCAGATTTAACACACTGCTCATTGCTTTGTTGTTAATCTCTGAAGAAGATACGTGAGCATAACAAGGCAAAACTTTGAGGCGTCTCCTTTTTTAATGGAATGGAGTTCCTACTTCAAATCCCCAGGACAACTATGTGCAAATGCAGAAGGACCCAAAGAAAATTGTTGCTTGAGGATTTGGAGTGTGGGTTGCGGGACATCATATCTGAACATAAGTGAAGGCAGGCGTCTGGACCCTTACCTGTAGGACAGGTTGCACAGAGGAAATCTGGCAACTGTTTGCTCCCCAGTCTTCACAGTTGCGATATACTCCTTTCTCCAAAATGTATTGTTCCCCACTGAAATTCTTGCCTTCATAGGCTACCCACCTGGTCACAGCAAAGGAAATAAAATTATCCCCAGCTCCATATTCATGTACTAATCCCAAAATAGTGTTCTGGTGAGGTATCAGTTCTACCCCTCTGTTATCCTTCAAAAGCTGTTACAGTTGAGATCTAAAAACATGAGTGCTTCAAGAGGCCCTTAGTCCCAGGAATGCTGAGATGACAGGATTTAGTATTGTAACCAGCCTGGCCAAACTTGGGACAGGAGGAAGTTTGAAAGCTAACATTGCTGGTTGAGAATTTAGAAAGTTGATATCCCAATACAGGTAGTCCTACAATCATTTAGGGATCGTTCAAAGTTACACCACCACTGAAAAAAGTGATTCATTTTTCACACTTATGAGCATTGCAACATCTCCATGGTCATGTGATTTACATTCAGATGCTTTACCAATGGTTCATATTTATGATGGTTGTAATGTTCTGGGGTCATGTGATCACTTTTTGTGACCTTCTGATGAGCAAAGTCAATGGGAAAGCCAGATTCACTTAACAACCATGTTATTCGCTTAACAACTGTGGCAAGAAAAATTGTAAAATGAGTCAAAACTCACTTGACAAATTTCTCAATTAGCAGCATAAATTCTTTGCTCAATTGTTGGTTGTAAATCAAGGACTACTTGTACATCTGGAAGATGCATGGAGTAATGCTGGTGGAGCAATATGAGACTTTACAGCAGGGGTCTCCAACCTTGGCAACTTTAAGACTTGTGGACTCTGGGAATTGAAGTCCATAAGTCTTAAAGTTGCCAAGGTTGGAGACCCCTGCCTTACAGAATAACAGAGTTGGGAGGGACCTTGGAGGTCTTCCAGTCCAACCTGCTCAAGGAGGAGACCCTATAGCAGGAGTGTCAAACACAAGGCCTGCAGGCCGGATATGGCCAGCAATGTGGTTGGATCTGGCCCATGGGGCCGTCCTAGAAAATATAAGGGGCCAGCCTGTGGCACTTTGGCCCAGTCTACCCAATGCAAAGAGGAAATATGCCAGCTGTTTGGGGAGTGGCATCAAACTGGCTACACCTACCCAGTTGGCCACACCCACCCAGTCACCACCACCCCCACACACACGCACCCGAGGTCAGCCACAGTCCTGCTGCAGCCCTTAATGAAATTGAGTTTGACACCCCCTGCCCTGTAGAATTTCAGACAAGTAGCTGTCCAGTTTCTTCTTTAAAGTCTACACAACTTCTGAAGGCAAAAAGTTCCAATGGTGAATTGTTCTCAGTGTCAAGACATTTCTTCTTATTTCTAAGTTTCTCTCCTTGATACAGCAGTAGCTAATGCTCTTTGCTGCATTTCTCTCTCCCTCTTTCTCCCAGTCATGTGTTCACTTGGTAACCATTTCACTTAACAACCTGATCGCTGGAACAGTACTTGATTATTAAATGAGGAACGAGTGTACTCCAAGGAGGGCTCTGTATCATCCACTTCTGAATATCTTCTACTTTCCCCAGAACTGAAAGAAATCTTCTGTCCCTTTTGCCCAGGTAACAGACTTTGCCTATTTCCATCAAGGTCGTCTTCCTTACTCTCTACATTTCCTCAGCAAATACTCACACTCCATTCAGGACGTGGATGGACTGTGTTATGATCCCGTAGCTGGCCAGCTCAACATCTGGCAGGGCCTCACTCAGCTCAACACTGGGGCCATCTTCAAAATCCATGGCTTCAAATAGTACAATGGCTGGGTCCACAAAGTCCTGCCCAGGGATGAAAAAAAATATATGATAGCATTTACCCACATTCTTGATAGAATCACCTAGAATAGCCCTCTGAATAGCCCTCAAGTTATCCCAGGGTCACGTGATCGCCTTTTGCAACCTTCTGACAGACAAAATCAATGGGGAAGTCAGATTTACTTAACAACAGGCTACTAACTTAACAACTGCAGTGATTCACTTAACTAGGGCAAGAAAGGTCGTAAAATGGGGGAAAACTCATTTAACACCAGTCTTAGTACTGGGAATTTTGGGCTCCATTGCAGTTGTAACTCAAGGACTACGTGTACATTGTTACAATAAATCCTCCTTTCTCAAAATACTACTTTCAAGTGAGTAACACGATGGTAGATGAGGCACAAAGATGCTTGTTTGTTTTTTATGTCTTTATTAAGTCTAAGTCACCTGAATGAGATATTATTCCCCACAGCAAAGAGAAGCAGAGATGATTAAATTGATTATTTTATCCAAAGAAGAGAATATATCTAACCTTGTCTTTATTTTGAAATTGCGTCCAGATTTTGATTGCAACGGGAAAAAAATTGAAAGTTTGATTTTGTTTTTGAAAACTAGATAGACTTTTTGTTATAAAAATGGTTTGTACAGCAAAAAGTTGTGGTTGTAATGTTGTGATCTTCTAGTGTGCTAAAGAGAGTAGCAATCGGTGCCTGTTTCTTTTCTTTTCTTCCTTTATACTATATCTCTTTTTTTTTCCCTCCTCCCCTTTTCTTAGTTTTTCACATCTGTTTTTTTTTCTTTGTATTTTATACTTGGATAAACTAATAAAATTTAAATTTAAGAAAGTCTAAATCACCTTTACTTGTGTGGTTGCCACCTTTTGAATATTCCACTTTTTTTCATGGATACCCCACCACTATCCCCACCACTGGTCTCATTATACTGTTCTCATTGTATTGTTCTCATTGTTTGTGTTTGTTGTGATATTTAGATTTTTAGGGAAGTTGTGTACATTAAAATTACACTAGAAGTGTGATAGTGAAAACTTTAGGAATCCCTCCTCTAAAGCCATGTTCCTCAACCTTAGCAACTTTAAGATCTATGGATGTCCACTCCCAATATTCCCCTGCCAGCAGGAATTCAGGGAGTTGAAAGTTGAGGTCCATACATTCTAAAGTAGTTTTTGTTGAGAAACATTATTCTAAAGATTAAACATTTTCTTACAGATTAACAGACAGGAAGGGACCTTGTAGGTTGTCTAGTCCAAACCCCCCCACCCCACCCAAGCAGGAGACCCTACACCATTTCTGACAGATGGCAGTCCAATCTCTTCTTGTAAACCTCCAGTGATGAAGCTCCCACAACTTCCAAAGGCAACTTCTGTTCCACTGGTTGAGTGTTCTCACTGTCAGAAAATTTATCCTTATTTCCAGGTTGAATCTCTGCTTGTTCAGTTTCCATCTGTTATTCCTTCTCTGGCCTTTGGGTGTTTTGGAAAATAGTTTTACCCCCCTCTTCTCTATGGCAGCCCCTCAAATATTGGAACACTGATCATGTCTCCCCTGGTCCTTCTCTTCATTAGACTAGCCATGCCCGGTTCCTGCAACCATTCTTCGTATATTTTAGCCTTCAGTCCCCTAATCCAGGGGTCCCCAACCACCGGGCCGCGGACTGGTACCGGTCCGTGGATCATTTTGTACCGGGCCGCAAAGAAAATAAAAATAAAAATAAAAAATAAAATAAAAATGGCGGCTTTCTTCGCCTTCGGTGAATGCTGCTGGGATCAGGGATCAAGGACACAAATGAAAGAAGGGGAGGGAGGAAGCAACCAAAGCCTGTCCTACTCTCTGGCTCAGTGGCTTCGGTTTCCTCCCGCCTCATTCCTCTCTCAGTCGCTCTCTCGCTCCTCCACCAGCCCAGGAAGAAACTGCTTCAAAGAAGCCGGCAGGGTGGCTTCCTGTCGGCGCAGCTCCTCCGAAGCGCCCGTTCACCCCCACCCCGCCGCCCGCGGTTCAATCCAGTGCTCCGTTCTGCCTGCCTGCCTTCGTTTCTGGTGGTTTCGGAGCAGCTTCGCTGAGAAAAGAGGCGAATAGTTATTATTCTCAGCCGAAGCTGCTCGAAACAACCAGAAACAAAGGCAGGCAGGCAGAACGGACGGTGGTGGGGGGTGAACGGGCGCTCGGAGGAGCTGACAGGAAAAGCCACCCTGCCGGCTTCTTTGAAGCAGTTTCTTCCTGGGCTGGTGGAGGAGCGAGAGAGCGACTGAGAGAGGAACGAGACAGACACCTGAGGGATGAGGCTGAGGGAGGCAGGGCCGAGAGGCGGGGCTTCTCAGCCGTCCTGCAGGGACTTGTCCTGAGCCGCGGAGACAGCCGTGGGCCGCCACCGCCCAGCGCTCAGTTTTGAAGGCGCTCCTCAGCCCGGCGCAGTTCCTGAATCTGCAGCTGAAACCCTCCGTTTTAAATGTCTCAATAGAAGAGAATATCTGTCGTTCAGGGTTGCAATGAGGACGCATTGGCGCTCCCTGAACTTGGTGGTTTGCTGGCAGACTTTTTATTACCCAACTAGGTAACAACATCAGATGTTACCTAGTCAGGTAATGAAACGTCTGCAAGCAAACCACCAAACTCGGACTCCTTCCCCCCCCCCCCCCCCCCCGGTCCTTGAAAAAGTGTTTCTGCGTGAAACTGGTCCCTGGTACAAAAAAGGTTGGGGACCACTGCCCTAATCATCCTGGTTGTTCTTCTCTGTACTTTTTCTAGAGTCTCAGCATCTTTTTTTTATAGTGTGGTGACCAAAACTGGATGCAGTACTCTAGGTGTGATCTTAGGTGATACTGCAGAACCAAAGCACCATAGATATCTCATTTTTAATTCAGTGAGCCAATGGGCAGTCTTACTGTCCGGATCAGCCTCAGCGACAACAGCTCTTCATTATAGCCAGCCCAATCTGTCCAGTCGCAGTACTCTCCTTCTTCCAGTAGGTACTGATGGCCACGAAAACCTTCTTTCTCATAGCCAACCCAGCTGGAGATGACAATAGACGAACAATAAAAGAGCGGGAAAGAGGGAAACTACTCCGATTCCTGTTTATAAAACTACTTCCTTTCTCTCATGTCTATGGAGATTCTCAATCATCCAGGTCATGGTCATCTCAAAGTTGCTTTTCCCAAAGGCAATTGGACTTTCTTGGGTTTTGTTCCTTGAAAACATTTTGCTTCTCATCCAAGAAGCTTCTTCAATTCTGATTGAATGGCGACTGACCATTCAGTCAGAACTGAAGAAGCTTCTTGGATGAGAAGCAAAATGTTTTCAAGGAAAAAAAACAAACCCCAAAAGTCCAGTTGCCTTTTTGGAAAAGTGCCTTTGGGACATTTCTTTCTTTCCTTTCCAAAAATCAGCCTATATAACAACAGACAATATGGTTCCTGTAGTGAAAATATTATTTTTGTATTTATCTTTTTCTCTAAAATCCTTTTCCTTGTTAAAGATAACGATGTATTTTTATGATTATTTTTCATCAATGATATTCTTGAGTGCTAATTGTACAACTTTTGTAATTTATTCGTCCAGTTACTGATACAATATTTTTGCATCATTTTTTTCTTTGATTTATTTATTTCATGGTTCTGGATGGATCCCCCAGTGATGTACAGATGTATATTGTAATAAAAATATAATAAAATATAATATGATGCAATAACAAACAGTAATAAAACAAACAATAGTAATAACAATCAGCAAAAATATATTTTTAAAGCCCAGGATGGCTCGCCTTTGCCTAGCTAAGAAACTGTATGCTTTTTTTGGAAGAAATCAATGTTTTTGCTTCCCAGAATTGCTATAGGAGAAGGAACATAATACAAATGGGGGAAATTGTGTCAACCAAAATTGCTCACCAGCCTCCTATGATTTTCAGAGAACCAGCGGTGGACATCACGGAATCCTGGTTGTTTTCTGGCTTCCTTAAGCTGTAAATATCTCGGTTTACTTCCCAGCTATGGCCCTGAAAATGTGGCCTCTCAAAAATTAGAGCCTGGGAGAAAAAATAATGATAGGGAATGGGATGAACATTTACTTGGCTTACACATTTTTAATACTGGTTTTAAGAATTAAAAAAAAATATTGGGATGGAAGAATGAATAAATGCTGAGATTCCCATCTGTAATCACAATTACAGATAGACCTTGAGTGACTTATGACTGTTTTTCACACTTGTGACCCCCCATTGCAGTAACCATATGGTCATGTGATCAAAATTCAGGCACTTGGCAACTGGCCATATGCATTTGTGATACTTGCACTGTTCTGGGGTCATGTGATCATGAATTACAAGCTTTCCAGCCAGCTTCCAACAACCAAAGTCAATGAGGTGAGCCAGATTCTCTTAACAACCACACAATTCACTTAACAATTGCATTAATTTGCTTAACAAATGTGGCAGAAAGGTCATACAATGGAGCACAACTCACTTAATCCGTTGCCTTGCTTTAGCAACATAAATCTTGGTTGAGCTCCATTTCAGTCATAAGTCGAGGATTATCTGTATACAGAATTTAGAAGAACCTGGGAGGTCATCTGGTCTAACCAATTAGCCGTAAACTGTGAGTAAGGTTTACCTTACTGTCGACACCATAACAAGTTTTTATTTGATTGTTCGGTCTATTTCTATAGCTGCCCAACTCTAATAAGTGACTCTGTTTGACACTTTTTATCTTCCTTTCATCTAAGATAACATGCTTATCTTTTTATGCCCAATTTTCTATCTATGAATATAGTGTAGTGATAGGTGAGAAAGACCTTGGGAGACTGGGCAAAGAGATGGTGTCAACAGTCAGCTAAAAGGCAATGTCACTCACAGCTAGAGAGTTGGAGGATTAAGGGGTTCAGAAGAGACCCTCCCTAGTTTCTTGGGCTGTAAAGGAGACTGGTGGGGGGAGAATTGTACTTTCAAACTTGCAAGATTGTTTCGCTGTAGTTTTACTAGAGATAGAAATAGCTCATTTGTTGTGGTTCTTATGTGGCTTCCCCCTTGGTTGAAACAAACGCAAAAGTAAAGTATTTTCTTCCACTTCGGTACATTGGGTACTTTTTTTGTCTAAAAAAAGAAGGCTGTTTTTTCCTGACACCAACCCCTTGTGGAAAGCAGAAACATCCTGCTTGCCAAGTTGTTCGACTTTCTATTGATTTCAGAAGCCAATTTAATCAGCAAATTTGATCTTAATCCTTTCTAAGCAGATTCAATCCCCTGGACTTAATGTCACAATAACTATAGAATCTATAGAGACTTCTATATATCTATACTATCACTTCATTTTCTCTGTTTACATGAGGTGTGTTTACAGATTATAATGTAGTTGACTGTTTATGAGAAGATGCAAGAGTTTGAAAGAAGGGGAGTGAGATAGATGAAGGCAGACTTTTAAAGATAGTATGAAGGAGGTGCATTATGTGTTATAGGTCCCATTCAGCATATTAATGGATTAATCTAACTGTAGCCGAAATTTCAAAACCATTTCCGGAGATTTCTAAAACAAAATCTTTAGAAATATGTAAATTGCAAGCACCATAAAATAAAGCCTATTCTATAGGTTTCTACAAAATGTACAGATTGGCCTATTTTGTATTCTTATTTTATTGTGCATACAAAGGTAGAATGATTCTGACATCCAAACTATAATAGATATAATATGCATACACAGGGGTTTGTGTGTGTTTGTGCGTGTGTGCGTGTGTGCATATATTCTTCTAAAAAATGCAATTTTGCAGCAAACTCAAATTCTCTATCTCTACTTTTTGCAAGGATGAGTTTCTATCCAACAATCAGACTTGGCCATGATCCCATTACCTTGGGCTCTGCAGGAGTTTCAACAACTGGAGAACTCTGAAATGAGAATAAACAAAAGAGAACATTCTACAAATGGATTTATCAATTATGGTTTCCCTTTTAGCTCATCATTATCTAGATTTTTGACACATTTTCTTTTGCATAAGAATTCTTCCTGACATTAGATTATCATCCATTTAAAATTGTCTTGCTTTGAATTTTAAAATAAGAACTGATTAAAAATTTCAAACTTCCTCACAAATAGCATACACTTAACATTTAAAAAGTTCATAAGTAGGAAAGAAACAGCCTGATCAATTCACTGGCACAAGCAGAAAGTTTTGATTCCTTAGTTCTTTTACAAATGAAAAAAGTCAAGCATATTTATAGCACCGAACTTGGACTGTGATATGGTTTGTTTTTTTTAAGTTATATTCTGGCTGAAAGTATCTGTGCTGGAAATTGTAGCAGCTGCTTAATTCACCTAGTTCAGAGAGGCAAAAGCAAGGGAGTGCATGGAGGTCAAAAAAGTCAAAATGGCAACTGTAACCACATGATCAAAGCTTGGTCCATTTTAACATATATCACTAAAAAAGACAGGACTTCATTCCCTTACTATTGCCATCTTAATTTTTTTCCCCACACTCCTACCCCTGAAAGGTAAGTATTGGGTAAGAATTGAACAAAATTGATACATTTCCCCTCAATCAAGACAAAAGGACTTGTAATTTTTTAAAAAATGTGGAAGAAACTATCACAGGTAGTCCTCAACTTACAACAGTTCACTTAGTGAATGTTCAAAGTTACAATGGTGCTGAAAAAATTGACTTATGACTGTTTTTCTCACTTAAGAATGCCGCAACATCACCATGGTCACGTGATTTGGATGCTTGACAACTGACTCACATTAATGATGGTTTCAGTGTTCCTGGGTCATGGGATTGATTCCCTTTTATGACCTTTTGACAAATAAAGTCAATGGGGAAACCAGATTCACTTAACAACCAGGTTGCTAACTTATCAACTATAATGATTCACTTAACAACTCTGACAAGAAAAGTTGTAAAATGGGGCAAAACTCACTTGACAAATTTCTCACTTAGCAACATAAAAGTTGGGCTCAACTGTGGTCATAAATTGAGGACTACCTGTACTGGTAACAAAATGCTTTCTTTTTCCTCCAAAGCCCTTTGATAACAGTTATATCTCTTTGAAGAATGTGCAAACAAATGTTTAAATGCATTTGCTCCTTTAACAGCTTCAATGCTCTGCATGGCTCTTGATGGTTTTACGGTGCTGCTATTCCAACAGTTCCATACTGGTTCCCTTTTTAAGAAAAGAATTGGGTTGCCTAAGTCACCTTACTGATTTCCGAATCAATCAGAAGGGGAGGAGGTTGCTGAGTTAGTCGAAACTGCATTTATGCCACAGCATGGGACTGCCAGTGACTTCAGGACACTGCAATGTTGGCCAAAGTATAACAACTCCCTAAAAATAAAGAATATAAAGGGAGATATTCCTAGAACAGCCCAATTGGGACTGAATGTACTAATGGGTGTGTGGAAAAGAGAAAATTAAGAAAGGGAGTGGAATAAAGAACCGCAAACTTGCATTCCACAGCGTAACATCTAGTTACACGTCTCACCTGCTTCAATAAACTAAGTAAGCAATGATTAAGTAAATGAAGAAACGTACAAACATGCATGCATTAATTTGTATGAGGCACTACACTTTCCTTAAACAAATTAAAAACATGTGTGGTTCAAGAAACAAACCTGTTATTCAGCTGACTTGCACAAGTAAAATACCAGTTGAGTACATTTGATGAAAGTGGCCCAACATTTTTTTTATAAAAAAAAATGCTGTACCTGTACTATTTAAACCTGCCCTATCAGGCTAAGAACCAAATAGACAATCTGTAAAATAAATTTTGCAATGCACATTGCCTACGTCTTTAACATATTCAGGATTTCCATACATGGTATTTGTGTTGCTCCCATATCGATGGGATCATCAAGGATGAGTAGGTAGTTTCTCAGCTAACTCACATGATTTTATTTCTGGCTTACCTGCAATTGGTCTCAAATTGCAATTCAATAAATCCCCTTTTTAAGACTATGAAGCTTTAGAGCAGTGTCTCCCAACCTTCGCCATTTTAAGATGTATGGACTTCTGGGAGTTGAAGTCCATACGCCTTTACGTGGCTAAGGTTAATAAACACTCTAAAGCAAGGTTTCTCAACCTTAGAAAATTTAAGATGATGGACTTCAACCCCCCAAATTCTCCAGTAAGCAAAAATGCCAAACCAGTTGTTAACATTCTAAGCAGTTCAGTTGTTAGAAGAAATTACTGGCCTAATCCTGTAAGGAAGGCAGGAAGGAAACATTCTGGTGTTGCTTACAGACTCTGCCTCTCCATTAACTCTTATTACATTCTTGGCAGGACTGGACTTCCTGTCTCTGGAACTTCTCTGGAGATTTTTTCCCCTTCTTTGCTAGTACTTTGTTTGTGTGGAGTGAACATTCAAAGCTACAATGGCATTGAAAAAAGTGACTTATGACCATTTTTCACACTTATGACTGTTGCAGCATCCCCACAGTCATGAGAGGCCAGGTGAGGAGATGCGTGCCTCGATGTGAGTGATATTGAGTTGGCCACGCCCAGCCAATAACATGTCCAAGCCATGTCCACCCAGTCACATGACCACCAAGCCATGCCCACCACCTAAGCCACGCCCACAGAACAGGTTGTTAAAAATTTGAATCCCACCTCTGTCTTAGCCCATCCATTAAGGAATCAGTAAAAAAAAAGGAATAAACAACCAATTGAGACCTTGTCTTAATGAATTAGAACATTAGGGGTAGAGTGTACATGTGCATTTGGTTTCCAAGAATCTGTAGTGCCTTTTCCTAACTTGAAATCTGACTAATGAAACTGTGTAATGTTAACTTGCTTGGTCAGATGCTGTTAATAACATGAATAGATAGATAGATAGATAGATAGATAGATAGATAGATAGATAGATAGATAGACAGACAGACAGACAGACAGACAGACAGACAGACAGATAGATAGATGATAGATAGATAGATAGAAGGAAGGAAGGAAGGAAGGAAGGAAGGAAGGAAGGAAGGAAGGAAGGAAGGAAGGAAGGAAGGAAGGAAGGAAACTTTGCTGGCACAGTGGTTAGAATGCAGTATTGCAGGCAAACTCTGCCCACAGCCTAGAGTTCAATTCTGACCAGCTCGAGGTTGACTCAGCCTTCCATCCTTCCAAGGTCGGTAAAATGAGGACCCAGATTGTTGAGAGCAATATGCTGACATTGTAAACCACCCAAAAACTGCTGTAAAGCATCGTGGGACAATATATAAGCTAAATATCATCACTATTTTTCTAGAGGATACTTACTAGTTTAATTGGATGCATGGAGCAAATGGAGGAGTCCTTTGCACCCCAGGCTTGCAAATTGGGATACCCACCAGGTTCTAAGACATATGGGTCATCATCAAAGAACGGTTTTGAATAAACCAGCCACCTGTGGAATAGAGAGATCTGTAAAAGAACTGGCAAAACAAATAATGATAACATATCTACTGAACAGAAATGTAATACCAAGAGATCGTCTGGGAGACTGTTTGATCAATGCTTTAAGCCAACTAGCCCAGTTTGTGTTTTCCAGACTAATACATGAATTAGATGGCAATGATTGGTTGGTTTTCACTTATTTTCAAATTTCACAATCTACCCCAATTCACAAAATAAGTAAAATGTCTATAAAATACACAGTTCAGAGCAAAATATGTACACAATTCTATATTGTGTGCAAAGGAAAAAGAAAAATATGAACAAGAAGAATTACTGATTACTTTGTATATAAATTTCAACAGTACACTGGGTTTTCCACGCAAGTTCAGAAGTGGCCTGCAGAGCTTGCCCTTAAATGCCTCAAATAAATAAACACTTGAATTTCCAAACTGAAATGAACAGGGGCTCTATAAAAGTACTGCTGTCTCTTTGCACATCTTGTTCATTTCCAATCAGATCTGAGGAGACTGGATGGAAATGAACACCCAGATGGACAGACCATGTTGAGCTCTTAAATGATTGTCTGGGTTGGCATCAGTCATCAATTTCCTCCAGCATTTGTTGTGGTCACAGTATCCCAACATGACCCATCACTGACATTGGCAGTGGGATCTGTTAACCATCCACAGTGTCATGCCCCTGTCGGAGTCTGAATCTGAGGAGGAAGACGAATAGCTGACAGGGAGCGGGCACAGCTCTGTTGGCTGTGGAGGGAACTGGGGAAGGGCAAAGTCTGGCTGGGCAGAGCAGGAAAGAGGTAGAACAAGGGACAGGGAGTTCAGAGGAAGACTTAGGCCCATCCCTTCTTCATCCTAGGGCACGCAGGGAGGAATGGAGAAGAGAGCAACATGGGTTGCGTGGCTTACGGGGGAGGAAAGGGCCCTGATTCCCTTCATTAGCCATATCTGGTAAGAGAGTTTAAAAGAGATGCATGCTGAATGCGGCGTTCCTGGCATCCTCCCAATTGTGTTGAGTTATTGCCATGCCTTCACATCTGGAATTCCTTCTCCTGCCCTGCCGGACTAATTACCTCATTTTGCCTTGTTTGGACTTATAGTTACAGTTTTTGTTGACCACGTTTTGGACCTGATTCTCTGCAGCCAAAGGCTGTTCCTGGGAGAGTTTTTCTCCAGCCAGAAGGTAACCAGGACATTGGGGGCAAAGTTGGAGCTAATAAAGGGACTCCTACTGATTATCAGACTGTGTTGCCTTTGTGTCACGCCCCGGGTCACCACACACTGTGTAAAATTAGCCACACATCAAAGTTCTGCTGTGTGGAACTGTTGCTTGTAACCAATAAGCTTTCCATTAGAGAAGGAGCTAATGGTCCTTCTTCAGATCTTTCTATTTTAGTCTCTATAAAAAGAAGTCAAGCACTTTAGCTCAAGGTCACCTCTTATAAGGTGGGTAGGTACCCAAAACAGGAGAGGGAAAAAAAAAGTGCCTTACAGGCCAGAGTGTACAATGATAGATGCTGCCTTCAAGGGTTGGCCACATGTTCGTAAATCTTCTGCAGAATCGGTGAACCTCTGTTTCTTCCCTTCGCCATTTTCCTCTTCAAAAAAAGTGATCTCAGGGAGTCTGAAATCCTGCAAAGAAGTTTAGCTTGTTAATGAAGAAAGAGTTGATTTCCATAATTGTTACTTCCTAGCATTTAGCAACGGTTACATATTTCAGCTGTAGGTTAAACTTTTGTTTTTCAGAAAATAATTTTCAAGAGGAGCCTAACAGATCAAGGCAGACATGATGCATCAAAACCAATTCATTCAAAATATGGTCAAGTGCTTTGCACTGAAAAATTGAAGCTTGTCACTTAGGGTTATAATTTGGTTATTTTATGTTTATAATATTCTTTCACCCAAAAGAGACAATGCCACAATGGTATGGAAATAATGGTGTTCCTGGTGGCACTTTTGCCCACCAATGTCCTCCTCACCCGCCACAGATAGTGAGTCACCTGCTTTTCATCATATGCAAAGGTGATTTCTCCACTCTGCAACTGAACCACATAGGTTTATATCTTGCTTTTCACTGCCTTCAGTTGCTCTTCCTGCTTTGAAGAATGAGGCTCAGCTGCAAATCATGGCAACTCAAGTTTCAGACAGGAGACAATTTTGATCCAGCAAAAGGCAGCTGTTCTGACCCAGCTCTCCAAACACAAAAAAAAAAACCTCTGAAGTGAAGAGGCCTTTATTAGGAGCACCAGCAGCACTGGCAAAACGTTTCTCTCTCAACGCAGGTTAACAAATCTATCTGGCCAGAAGATGAATAGTTATCTGCCACATCTATTCATCTCCGCCCCCTGCCTTTTATTACCAGATCTAGGGTGTGGCTTCACTAGCAGCAGTGGCTCTTCCTTCCCAAGGATCAGCCCAAGGATTTCCACTGCTCTCCTCTCCTCTGCTTCCACACACAGGCACTGGACCCAGCTGTTCCTCCTCTTCCTCATCAGCCACCTCCCTCTCTCTCTCTCTCTCTCTCTCTCTCTCTCTCTCTCTCTCTCTCTCTCTCCCAGCTCCATTCCCTCTTCCCCCTTGGAGTTCTCAGGGTCAGCATCAGTGCCTTGGTGCTGACCCTGACTCCCATGCGTCTCCTCCAGGGGTGGGATTCTACAGGTTCTCACCTATTTGCTAGAACCGGTTGTTAACTTTCTAAGCAGTTTGGAGAACCGGTTGTTGGAAGAAATCTCCTTTTGTTTTTTTCCATCCTTCTTGCAATCTTGGCAGTATGCCTAGACTTACTGTCTCCAAAGGAGGTTTTTTTTTCTCTTTGCTGGTACTTTCTTAAAGGGGAAGGGTTGTTTTAAGCTTTTTACACTGCTGTTGGGAGAAATACTCCCCTGTTGGAGTTAGCACTTTGAAGAAATAATTGAATAATGAAGCAGAGTTGCCAGAAAGAAGCTTTTAATGACAAGGAACCAAGATGAGTGACATTCAGCAAGGCTTCTTGGCTAGCTAGAAAGATTGACATTCAAACGTGAGTTTACATACTCTTTCTGAGTTTTGGTCTAAAACTAGTGACCATTCAAAGTTACAATGGCACTGAAAAAAGTAACTTATGACCATTTTTCACACTTACGAACGTTGCAGCACCCCCACTGTCCTGAGAGGCCAGGCAAGGAGAAGCGCCCCTTGATGTGAGTGATGTCGAATTGGCCACGCCCGCCCAGTCACATGATCAGCAAGCCACACCCACAGAACCGGTTGTTAAAAAAATTGAATCCCACCCCTTGCCTCCTCCTATGATTTGGCTGCTGGAGGGTCCTGTAGCTGACAGGCCACAACAGCAGCTTTCTATACTCTCACTGTTCCAACATCGACATTCACCTGCATGACCAACCAACTCCCTGAAAAAAGAAAGATACTTGAATGGAACTCAGTCCCTTTTACCTGCACAACCCGTTTGAGAGAACCAATTCGGAATGGGACATTCTCTCTTTCTGACTCTTCCTTGCAATACATGCTCCAGGGGTTACTGATTTCCACGTTCCCTTCGGCCAGCACACACTTCCTCCCATGGAATCGCGGCTTTTCATACATCAACCAGCTGGAGAGAACCAGAAAGGAATATCATTTGTTGAGTGTCCATTAGAGCAGTGGCCCCCAACCTTTTTTGTGCCATGGCCTGGTACCGGCATCACAAAATGATCCGCGGCCCGGTACCGGCATCAGCACGCATGGCAAGGCGAGCCGAGCGACCGGCCAGCCAGCCATCCCCCGCTTCTCCCCGCCACCTTCAACTCCTCCTTTGTACCTTTGTCGATGGGCTTCGGGACGGTCGCTCGGCTCGCCTTGCCTTGGGTGCTGAAAGAATCCTTGCGCCTTCGTTTTGTTCGAAGCCACGCCCCCCCCCCTCTTCGATGAAACTAAGGTGCGAGGATTCCTTCAGGACCCAAACGCCGCTTTCCAACCGGAAAAGCTCACCGGAAGCACTTTCTCATCAAAACAAGATGGCGGCGCCCAGCAAACTGGCAGCCCGGTAGAAAATGTTCCATGGACCGGTACCGGTCCGGGGCCCGGTGGTTGGGGACTCCTGCATTAGAGCCAAGTCTTCAACTTGAATTCTAGAGTTGGATTGGTTGATGTGTGATATTGATGGAGTTACCTGGGTACCCACCCACATTCCTCGTGCTCCTTCAATGAGAAATGCCTCTCTGCTGTACTGAACAAGCATACAGATATGTATCAAAAATATCTTACAAAACATTTTGCTTCAACCACAAAAAATGGAGGGGAGCAAAAATTTTGGGAGACTCTCCCATCCTCCTGCTATTTGCCCTTCTCCATAGCTCCACAATTCAGATAGACACAGTTTTATGCATTAGAACAGTGGTAGAAAAACAGTGTCAGCGTTCATCCAATAATTAAACTTCGGGTATGATTGCAAAGACCATTTACTTCAAAGAGCAGCTATTATGCTCATTGGAAAAATACTTAATTAGCCCAATTTATCTGGACAGCTCATGCACAATATATAAGGGAGACTACTCTCTTTTACTGTGCTGTTCCCTCCCAGTAGCTGGTATTTAAGAAGGAGAGACCAGTCCTTTAAGGGAAATTGACTCTATAGAAAGACTAAGACTATTGAGATAGGATATAGTAGTAAAAAAAAAATTCAACACTTTCCACTCTGGAGGAATGTTGGTGGAATTGACAGATCTCTCTAAGATGGATACACTAACTACTTTGATTGCAGCAGAGAGAAAATATTACCTGTGTTTATTGACTTTTTTGGATAATAATGAACAAAAAATGAACTTGCGATTTGTATTTTTGATAATTAGACAAGTTAGATGACAGAAAAAAATGGATCATGAAGTAACTTTAGATATATTAACAGACAGATAACAGATAATCAGAGTTGGAAGGGACCTTGTAGGTCATCTAGTCCAACCCCCTGCCCAAGCAGGAGACCCTACACCATTTCTGACAGATGGCAGTCCAATCTCTTCTTGAAAGTCTCAAGTGATGATGCTCCCACAACTTCCGAAGGCAACTTCTGTTCCCTTGGTTTATTGTTCTCACTGTCAGAAATTTTCTCCTTATTTCCAGGTTGAAAATGTCAGCCTTCAAGATCTCTTCTACTGCTCTGCATCTTTCTCACTGCTCTGCATCTGTCGGCTGTCATTAGCAACGGGGGGGAGCGGGGGGGCGGATTGGAAGGGAAGAAAGCTGGAGGTGTTACATTCCTATGCTGTAAATGAGAAGGAGGAGGGGGAGTATAAAATTCTTCTTCTTAAGTTTCTGTTTCCTTGCTCAACTGTCTTTCTACTGCGCAACTGCTAATTTTTATCAAAATATGTCAAGGTCAACGGACAGAAGCCTCATCACCACCTGCAGATGGCCACATGATCACATTCAGAACTTTTAATTGGAGGAAGATCTTGGACTTTGGGGGGTGGGATCAATTTCACCCCTTTGTATATGTGATCTGCGCGCCTAATTTCTTAGATTCAGAATTCTACCTGTAGCTACCACTTTAAAATTCAGTAAAAGTTTCTTTACTCTAATTTATGGAGTTGAAGTATTTCTTTCTTGGATTTTGAATGGAGCTCGGACTGACAGAATCTCTCCTTGTTCAGTTTCCATCCATTATTCCTTGTCTGGCCTACAGGCACTTTAGAAAATAGCTTGACCCCTTCCTCCTCTCTGTGGCAGCCCACAGAGAGTACAACTGTGCTTGTAATTGCTATGGGGAAGATCCGAAGCCACTTTTTCTATTTTTAACTTTTATTGCACTTTTTGTTTTCTCTTGCTTTCTTTTTCCTCTTTTTCCTGTATTTTATAGATTGGTTTATATTAGTGTTTAACTTTTCTTTTTAAAAGAAAGAGTGTGTGCTTGTGGGCAGAGACTGAGAGAGAGAGGAATGAGAAAGAGAGAGGAACAGAAATGAGGGAGAGGAGAGAGAGTTAGGAGAAAGAGAGAGGGGAGAAAATGGGAGAGAAACAAAAGACACAGAATGGAATGGAATAGAATAGAATAGAATGGAATGGAATGGAATGGAATGGAATGGAATGGAATGGAATGGAATGGAATAGAATAGAATAGAATAGAATAGAATAGAATAGAATAGAATAGAATAGAATAGAATAGAAAATATGGAATGGAACGGAGTAGAGTTGAGTGGAATAGAATAGAATAGAGTAGAATAGAAAAGAAAATATGGAATGGAATGGAGTGGAGTGGAGTGGAATGGAATGGAATAAAATAGAATAGAATAGAAAATATGGAATGGAATGGAATGGAATGGAATGGAATAGAATAGAATAGAATAGAATAGAATAGAATAGAATAGAATAGAATAGAATAGAATAGAATAGAATAGAATAGAATAGAATAGAATAGAATAGAAAATATGGAATGGTGGAGTTGAGTGGAATAGAATAGAATAGAATAGAATAGAATAGAATAGAAAATATGGAATGGAGTGGAGTTGAGTGGAATAGATTAGAATAGAATAGAATAGAATAGAATAGAATGGAATGGAATGGAATGGAATGGAATGGAATGGAATGGAATGGAATGGAATGGAATAGAATAGAATAGAATAGAATAGAATAGAATAGAATAGAATAGAAAATATGGAATGGAATGGAGTGGAGTGGAATGGAATGGAATAAAATAGAATAGAATAGAAAATATGGAATGGAGTGGAGTGGAGTGGAGTGGAGTGAAATGGAGTGGAGTGGAGTGGAATGGAATGGAATAGAATAGAATAGAACAGAATAGAATAGAATAACAGAGTTGGAAGGGACCTTGGAGGTCTTCTAGTCCAACCCCCTGCTCAAGCAGGGACCTCTATACCATTTCAGACAAATGGTTATCCAATCTCTTCCTTAAAACTTCCAGATAGAGAAGCAAAAGAGAGGGAAAGAGACAGTGAGAAAGAGAAAGGGGCGGGGGAGGGAACAGAATCTAGCAAGCCTGATAGACTGGCTGCTTTAGGACCATTCAAAGTTATGACAGACCTCCCCAGAGTCATTTACAACAGGGTTTCAAAGTTTCAACCACCACACTCTGAAGCTTTTGAATATTTTCTCGCTGGTTTCATTTCCTGGCCATTTCCCCCACTATGCTTATCCCAAGCCAGCCAAAGCATTGCTTACCTTCCTCGGATCACCTGAAGGTAGACAATGTTTCCAAGTTCCCAAGAAGTGGCGTCCGGGACATCATTCCAGATTTCTCTTTTCTGCCCTCCAAAGCCTCCCTCAGGGTATAAAATGATCTGCAGTAAAGCAAGAAACAGGAAATGGGGAGGTGGGGAGGAAAAGCGGCCATCTTAACTTTGTGTCTACCAATGTATAATCTCTTTGCCAGGTGCTGGGAAGTCACCCTTCCTTTTCACCCTCCTACCTTGCTGGGGCGCTTGTTGATCTTCAGAGGAGTATGTTCCTCTCCCTGAAATTGAAAAATAAATGGGAAATTACTGAAGATCACAGGGCAGCACTTGCTCAGGTAAAAAGTGGCCAGGGTGGAAATTTTTCAAAACGTTTCTGTGTCTGAAATGTACATTGAAGGAAGATTCTTTGCAGCTGTCGAATAAATAAAGATTATGCATTTGGGGAGATCAATCGTATATTATTCAGCTTGTTAGTTTTATAACCAACCATTCCTTCAGGAGCTCCAGGTGCCCCACTGTGGGTCTCTCTCCCCGCACAACCACCACCTTATACAGGGGGTTGGGCTGGGAGAGACGGATTAACCTCGGGGAGTTTCCATGGTTGAAAAAGGACTAAGATTGGCACCTTAATTACAGGTAGTCCTTGACTTACAATCATAATGGAGCCCAAAATGTCTGTTGTTGAGCGAGACATTTGGTAAGTGAGTTTTGCCCTATTTAATGACCTTTCTTGCCATAGTTGTTAAGTGAATCATGGCAGTTGATAAGTTAGTAACCTGGTTATCAAGTGAATCTGGCTTCCCCATTGATTTGGCTTGTCAAAAGGGCACAAAAGGGAATCACATGATCCGGAGACACAGCAAAGGTCATAAATATGAACCAGTGGCCCAGCATCTGAATTTTGATCACATGATCATAGGGATGCTGCAAAGATTGTAACTGTGAAAAACGGTCGTAAGTCACATTTTTCATTGTCGCTGTAACTAACACTAAATGAACTGTTGTAAGTCGAGGACTACCTGCACCACATGTGTCTCTTGC
The DNA here is from genome assembly GCF_049901735.1 of Notechis scutatus. Taxonomy (NCBI): domain Eukaryota; kingdom Metazoa; phylum Chordata; class Lepidosauria; order Squamata; family Elapidae; genus Notechis; species Notechis scutatus. Next base: position 11,199,475 of record NC_142016.1, read on the forward strand.
ATTGCATCCAAATATTCCTCTCCTCCAACACCACACAGGTCTGGAGCATTGTTGGGTTATTTCTGTACATCTAAAATATAATATTATTGTCAACTCTGGAGCTGGCCTGACGGAGGCCATTTTGAGGCTCCAGGGTTGCCACAAGGGAGATGAGGGTTAGGGTGGGAGGAATAGCGATAGCTGGGGTTTGGTAGCCAAAACTAAAATAGTTTCCCTTGTGAACCAACGACGTTCCCACAGGTGGCTGAAGAAAGGAGGAGGGATGTTGCCCAAGCAACCAGAATGCTCTTTGATTGGACCATGTGACTGATTGTTTGGGAAAAGGGGGGAAAACTTTCAATTTTAATTAGGTGAAAACCGCGGGAACCTTCAGAGTCGGTTTTCACCAGCCCGTGCCAATATGATATATCCAATAAAACTATTCTTTGAGGAACCTACCTGCCTCGGAGTTCTGTTTGCTATGGGTATATTACTTTACAGTGGTGGGATTCAAATTTGTTTACTATTGGTTCTGTGGGCGTGGCTTGGTGGGCGTGGCAGGGGAAGAATACTGCAAAATCTCCAGTCAGAGGTGGGATTTGCCTGTTCTTCGAACTACTCCAAATTTCCCTCCCTGTCCCACTAACCTGCTTTCCAGCTCCCTTCTCCTGTGCAGAGCAACCAAAGAAGACCCAGCCGATCAGCTGGGACTCAATGGGAGGCAGAGAATAGATGGGGGGGCGGAGCCAGTCAGAGGTGGGATTTGCCGGTTCTCCAAACTACTCAAAATTTCCACTACCGGTTCTCCAGAACCTGCTGAATACCACCTCTGCTTGGGAACCCTGAGATTAAACCGACTCTGGCAATTATGGTTTCAAAAGCCAAGGGAGAAGATGGTCCAATCCAAAGTCCCTTCCAACTCTTCTGTTATTCTATTATTCCCCATCCTCTCCTTGGCCCCAGAATCATGTTCTACAGAAATTGATTTTGCAAGCCAATCTGATCAAAGAACTCATTTCGTCGGTGTCACAATCGACTGAAGTCAGTTTTGCAATGCCCATAGAAAATTCCCTGACTTAATGCATTCTTGCTTGCACAAGGAGCATCCCTCTTGCTCTGGAAGCACCACCGCAGCTCTGGATACACCGTGCACCCAGCCCTGGCATGGAAATCCAGATTGCTCAAAGGACCTGGCATAAAAGCAATGGGGGGAATGGGAATATGTATCCAGGAAAACGAGTCGGAACCTGTGCTCCATAAAGGAGGCTGTTGTGAAACTGTCAGGTGGCAATGCCCCAAAATAAAGCCTTACATATCAGAACCATCTCGGTCTCTTGTTCCTCTTGTTCTCTTCGCCACAGAAAATTATTGTTTAAACATAAAGGGGAAAAAAGGAGGTGAGGATTGGACATGTTTACAGATACAGATTAACAGAGTTGGAAGGGACCTTGTCGGTCATCTAGTCCAGGGCTCTCCAACCTTGGCAACTTTAAGCCTGGTGGACTTCAACTCCCAGAATTCCCCAGCCAGCTTCGACTCCCTTCCAACTCTGTTAATCTGTATCTGTTGCCCAGGTTGGAGAGCCCTAAACTAGCTGTGCTGGCTGGGGAATTCTGGGAGTCGAAGTCCGCCAGGCTTAAAATTGCCAAAGTTGGAGACCCCTGATCTAGTCCAACCCACACCCCACCCCGCCCAAGATCTCACAATAATTGTGGTTCAAGGTGAGGGTTCAGCTCTCTACAATGGAATATTGCAGTGTTTTCATCTACACTTACTCTTATCTCTGCTCCTGTCTGAAACGACCACTTTTCTATTCCTTTAATGAGCATCGCTGACTCTGTAGCCGTCCCATTGAAAGATCGTCAACAAGGAGCTTTGTTCAGGCAACAGCATTCAAGTGGCTTCTTATAAGCGCTGGGCAATGGAGCAAAGTGGTGGGTTTGGTCCTGTAACTATCCTTTTGAACTGTGCCACCAGTTCCGCAACTGGCTGAAGCCGGAGACGAAAAAACTCATTGGGGTGCAAAGGGGTACAATGTTCTTTTTCACATTGCAGACCTCGGAGAGAGTTCAAACAGCCCAGCTCTTGAACATACAAAGTGGCAAGAAGAGATCCACAGGTAGTGGCATTTTGGACCACTGGTGTTATTTTTCCAAGGGATTTGGTGACATTATTTTGATTTTTCCTTCATATTAAGAAAAAGTCTAGAAGTTTAGAACTCATTCTGAGCTAACCTGCTTTTTACTCTTGTTTTTTTGAATAAAGGAGAAAGGGGGGGGAGGGAGGAATTTTCACACAGCTGCAAGCTTTTCTTATTGTAAAAGTCTCAAGACTTTCCATTCCCACCCTAAAGTCATGTGCCATCCAGTCCTTCTGCGCAGAACCTAACACTAGATAACTGTGGAAACTGTCCATCCTTGGGGTATCTTTGCTGTAGTTATTAAAGAACTCCTGGCAGCTTGTGAGCAATTTAGGTGTCATCTTGCTTGGGAATGTATGCTTTTTATCTTATGCTTTTAAATCTCTTTGCATGAGCTAACAATAAAGCTTTAAAAAAAAAACCTTTTTATTTAGTGGTGTGCTTATAGTCCCTAGATCCAAAAGAACCTATCGCCTGGGCATCTGATCACATGCACTTGGCAAAACACCATATTACAGTTGTCATCGGCAAAGACCAAACAGAATAGTCTCATTTTAGGTTTCCTTAACCCAGGGCTCTCCAGATGCCCTAGAGTTCAACTCCCATAATCCCCAAAGTACACAGGATAATAATGCAAGTGAAAGCCCAAGACATTGTGCAGGCACAAGCTTGAGAACAGTTACGTTTAAAGTCAACTTGATCTGGATTTCAGCAACAATTCACTCACCTGAATTTCTGATTGTGTCAAGGTTTCTGCTTCCTTTGACAGAAGAATAACCTGCTTGGAGCCACCATCTGTGTCCAGCGCTCGGGAGTGATGCCTAGCGTGGGGCGTAGTTAGTGGTGACCCCTTATGACCTGCATCTTGCTGGTGTGCATTTGGAGCCGCCTGGCTGCTGTTTTTCTGGATAACTGGGCTCATTTCTTTCCTTTTGGTGAGGCTCTTGGCTTCAGCCCTTTCTGGAGAAATGAACTTGCTGTAAAGGAAGCTGTTGTCCAAGCGAGAATACGGCTTGTCTTCCACAACCTTTCTGTCTACGAAGTTGGACAAAAGAGACATCCCTGCAAGAACATTGGTTTTCATCAAGTTGGGCTGACGATTCACAACAGCCCTGGGGTCAATAACACTGGCCTTGATATCTTCCTGGCTTTGCTGAAATTTTCCAAGGAAAGGCCCCAAGTCTTCCTCGGTCTTGTACTGCTGGCTTTCCCAAGAGGAAGATCTCCTGGCTACGCTGCTATCCCGTGCTTTCTCTTCATTAGTGAGATAAGGATTCTCGATCTCCTCCGTGTCTTCTTCTGCCAGTCCTGGCTCCTCCCCCTTGGATCCTGTTCCTTCCTCCGGGTTTTTCTTGGTGAGAGAAAACAGCTGGCTTAATGGTGTTGGGAAAGAAACCTTTGACTTGGGAGCAACGTGGTTCTCGTCGATAGGTGGAAGGATGGTGTGCTTGGTCAGGGTAGAAGGGCGCGAACTCCTGGAGAGGCTTTTTGGAGGCTTCCGGAGTTCAGCCGGGTCCATGTTGCGGAGGGTGTCTACAAAATGCTCCATTTCTCCTGCTTCCTCGGATTCTGTTTCTCCTGTCTGGCTGAAGCTTCTTATTAAGTCACTTGGGGGGTCGGGCCATGAGAAGGAAGAGAGGCTCCCACCAGGGGAACTCTCTTGTTCCAGTGCAAATATCAGGGGGCTCTTGCCCCACACCTGCTTTTCTTCCTTCAGTTCATCATCCTGCGTTCTGGCTTTAGGACCCCCTGGAGAAGTTGGCTGAGATGCAGCAGAGATTCCAATTTCCTCCGCGGTGTCCGAGGAGCATTTATTTCTCCTCTTGGCAGATAGGCTGGCTTTTCCCACGCCTAGCCAGCTGCTGTCTTCATTTGACCTGTTTGTTATTAGGCTTCCTGCAGTGGGCATGCCTGGCTCCTGTTCGGACCTGCTTCCAGAGAACAGGTTGCTGCTGTGCTTCTGGGAGGCAGAATTGCGGGGCAGGCTGCCGTCTCTCTGGGCTGCGCTGAATGGAACGACTGCTCCCTCCCCGGCTAGATCAGCCTCTCCGTTTGATGTGCGATCAGGGCTCGGTGTCGGCACACACCTTGGCCTCTGGGCATCCCCCACATTGGCATTTTGAGAGTGAGTCATGCCATTCTCAGGCTGTGGCTCTGGTGTGGAGAAGATGCGAGATGCGGGGAAGTAGGAGTGGACTCTCCGTGGGGACTTGCTGTTGGGGAGATCGGCCCAGGGTGACCAGGTTTCTTCCAACGCCGTGCTGGTGTTGGAGCCAGGAGTAAAGGGTTTATCTTGCTGGCTCTGGCTGGTGTTTCCTGATTCAGGGGCAGACATAGCAACCTCTCGCCCAACTTGGTAGACGGTGGAGCATCCGGACTGAGGCACAATGACTTGCTGTTGGGCTCTAAAAACAACCGTGTTGTTCCCCTTGGGGCTGTACCACTGGGCATGGGATTTGGCTACAGTGGTGGAACACAGTACCTGAGGGACTGGCTTGAACACACAAGGCTCCTCAGAAAACGCAGGGCCCGAGGCAGAGGATGTGTAGTTTCTCCCTGGGGATCTAGAGAACGAAATGGAACTGCTGTTGTTGGGAGAACTTTCCCTTAAGGATTGAAGTGCAAAAGCCCCAGGGAAGTTGGTTTCCTTCAGGGATCCAGCGTCCAGCTTGGAACCATCCCCTTTTAGCGTATGGCCTTCCTTCTGGGAGACAGTTCCGTTCAAGCCGTCATGAGGAAGGCCCAGATTCTGCTCCTGCGGACCGTTAGTGTTGGTGGCCTGTCTCTCTTTCTGGAATCCGGCGTCGCCAGGATTGTGGAGAGCAGCAGGAGAGTGTGTGTCTCCAGGTGATTCAGCAACTCTGGTGCTGACGCCATCTTGTGTTTCTTCCTCCACCAGGCACTTCGGCTTGGGAAGTCGGGAATAAACTTGAGCAAAGACAGGCCCATGAGCAGTAAAATTTCTCTGTGGGCCGGGAGAGCAGGGACGCCCCTCCACTGCTATGGGAGAGAAGCTTCTGGAGTCCACTGGGGAAGGGGAGACCCCGGCCTCTGCTGCGGATGAGGAGGGACCGTTGTCTACTGGGGGGGCCAAGAGTAGGGCATCCGGTGGAGGAGGCAAGGAGTTGATCTCTGCCGGGGAAAGGCACCTGGCATCTGCGGAGGAGGAAAACCATCCATTGTCCGGAGGAAGGGGTGGAGACTTGAGGTCCAAGGAGGGGGAGGAACACTTGGGAACTTCTGGGGAAGGTGAGCTCCTGGCATTTGATGAGGGAGACTTGCTCCTCCTCGCTGCTATGGCCAATGGCCGCCTGGTGTCCACGGTGGTGCTTCCTTTGGAGTACAAACGCCGCATCTCTGCCACAGAATAGGAGGACCTGTTTCCTGCCATAGAGGACGAGTGCTGGGTACCATCTGGGGACGAGAAGGAGGAGGTTCTCTGTTCCGGAAGGGGTGTCTTTCCTCCTTACTGGAGAATGTGAGCGGGGCACCTGTGTTGGCTTGGCCTTGAGTGGGGGAGGGAACTGCGGTTTTGCTGCTGGGGGCAGAGGCTTCCTCTTCTCTGCCGGAGACCGGGATCTCCGGTTTTCTGCTGTTGGCCCAGAAGGAAGCCGACGGTCAGGAGAACAGGAGCGCTTGGCGTCCTCCAAGAAAGTGGGTTTCTTTTTCCCCGTTGGAGAAAAAGACCGCTTGGCATTTGCTGGAGAAAGGTATTGCTTGGCATTCATCGAGGACACGTCGGATGGTAAAGAATTCCTGAAATTGGTGGGGTGAAAAACGTGGGCACCCTCCGGGGGTGAGGCTAAGCGCCTGGCAGGTACGGGAGAACGGGAGGGCCTGGTTTCAGTGGCAGGAGCCGGGCTAGTGGTTTCCATCCCCACAAGTCCTTTCTCCCAGGCCTCAAGCAGCTTGGACACTTTAGAGGGGCTGCTGGCTCTGGCACCTTCTCTCTCGCCGCTTCGGGAGGCTGCCGACACTTTGCCAAAGGGCGTCTTCTTGACAGAGTCAGGAGGGTTTTTCTTCCATCGTGGCAAAGGGCTCGAGGCAGGACCTCCCGGCTTGCTTTGATGGGAACGTGCATTGCTGGCAACTTTCTCCATGCTGGAATTAGGACAAGGCAGGTCTCTTTCAGGGGCAGCCCCACTTTGAGGCTGAAGTTGGTTATCGTTGCCTTCCTGAGAGGCTTCTCCGGTTTTGCTGGAGTGGGGAGGGATGGGATAGGATGGGAGACAAGGAAAGCAAAAGCTTAGGCCAGGCAAAAGCAACCAGGGTGATTAGGGGACTAGAGGCTAAAACATACGAAGAACGGTTGCAGGAACTGGGCTTGGCTAGTCTAGGGAAGAGAAGGACCAGGGGAGACATGAGAGCCGTCTTCCAATATTTGAGGGGCTGCCACAGAGAGGAGGGAAGGGGTCAAGCTATTTTCTAAAACACCTGAAGGCCAGACAAGGAATAATGGATGGAAACTGAACAAGGAGAGATTCAACCTAGAAATAAGGAGAAACTTTCTGACAGTGAGAACAATCAACCAATGGAACAGCTTGCCCTCGGAAGTTGTGGGAGCACCATCACTTCAGACTTTCAAGAAGAGATTGGACTGCCATTTGTCAGAAATGGTAGGGTCTCCTGCATGGGCGGGGGGTTGGACTAGATGACCTACAAGGTCCCTTCCAACTCTGATTATCTGTTATTTAACTGTCATTTTCCTTGGAGCCTGGCACTTTCCTCCCTCCCTCTGATTTCCTGGAACTTTTACTTAAACACAACAGCAGCAGCAACACCAAAGAAGGGACACTGCAAAATAAGGGGGCAGCTTTAAAAGTTATCTTTACCAAAGATGCTTCTGGGTCTCTTCTAAAAAAAACAACAAATCTAATGCCTTGTGTGGAAGGGTCAGGAAAAAAACAAAATAGGCTGAATTAACAAGAGAGGAGGAGGGACAGACAGGAAGGGGTCAAGCACCCAAAGGCCAGACAAGGAATAATGGATGGAAACTGAAACAAGGAGAGAGATTCAACCTGGAAATAAGGAGAAATTTTCTGATGGTGAGAACAATCAACCAATGGAACAGAAGTTGCTTTCAGAAGTGGTGGGAGCTTCACACACAAAAGGAGATTGAGTGACCCTGGGACACTGCAACCGTCATAAATGTGAATCAATTGTCAAGTATCTGAATGTAAATCACCATGGGGGTGCTGCAATGGTCATAAGTGTGAAAAATGGTCATAAGTCACTTTTTTCAGTGCCATTGAACTGTTGTAAATCGAGGACTACCTGTAGTCAGGGTGTCTTCCTGTTCTCTGTGATTTTGAAGTGACTGGATCACAACTGGTCCAGAAGCCCAGAGATACACCTGAAAAGTCAGTTTCTGCTTTAATGTGGATTTGCTCGCTTTTGCCCCAGGTTCTTAAAAGAACAGATAATCCTCGACTTATAATAGCTTGTTTAGTGACCGTTCAAAGTTACAACGGTACTTAAAAAAATGACTTATGACCGTTTTTCACACTTATGACCGTTGCAAGCATCCCCGTAGTCACGTGATCAAAATTCGCCCGCTTGGCATGCAGCGTGTAATTTATGATGGTTGCGGTGATTCCGGGGTCATTTGTGATCCCCTTTTGTGACCTTGTGACAAGCAAACTTAATAGGGGAAAGCCAGATTCACTTAACAACCATGTTAGTAACTTGACCCCTGCAGTGATTCACTTAGCAACTGTGGCAAGAAAGGTCGCAAAACAGGGCAAAACTCACTTGAGTTTTGCAAATATTTTTATTTATTTATTTACAAATATATAAATAATATTAATTTTGTAAATAATTTTTATTTATTTACAAATATATATATATAATATTAATTTTGTAAATAAATTTTATTTATTTATTTACAAATATATAAATAATCCAGAGGATGAACGTCATTGCCCAGAGGATCATGGGTTGCCCTCTCCCCTCTTTGGAAGAGCTTTAGAGCTCCTGCTGCCTTAAGAAAGTTCAAAACATCCTCAAAGATCCATCTCATCCTGGGCACCCTTTTTTTTTTTTGAACTATTACCATCTGGCAGATGGTACAGGACAATAAAAACAAGGACAAATAGGCTGAAAAACAGCTTCTATCCCAGGGCAGTAGCTCTTTTGAATTCTACTGTATAGTGCAATATTAATGCGATATCAGGGGTTTTCAATTCAATGTGTGGAGTGTGAAGGATATGTGTTTGTGTTTATTTTCATGGTCATGATGCGCACTGAAGATGGTGTTTGATTTCGTTGTACGAGGTGCAATGACAATAAAGAAAACTAAACTAAATTAAAAACTGTCTTGCTTAGCCATGGAAATTTTGGGCTCAATTGTGGTTGTAAGTCAAGGACTACCTGTACAGCATTTAAATAAAAGAAGGTGAACAGTCTGAAAGAGAGGAAAAGAAGTACAGGCAGTCCTTGACTTATGACAGTTGTTTTAGTGACCATTCAAAGTTACAACGGCACTAAAAAAAAAGGACTTGTGGCTGTTTTTCACACTTACGACCATTGCAGCATCCCCCTGGTCAGGTGCATAAAAGTAGGATGCCTGGCAACTGATTCATGTTTATGATGGTTGCGGTGTCCCAGGGGGGTCATGGGATCCCTTTTTGCCACCTTCTGACAATGGGGAAGTCAATGGGGAAGCCAGATTCACTTAGCGACCATGTTTCTAACTCAACAATTGCAGTGATTCACTTAATAAACGTGGCCAAAAAATTTGTAAAATGTGTCAAAACTCACTTAGCAAATTTCTCACTTAACAACATAAATTTGGGGTTCAACTGTGGCTGTAAGTTGAGGACTACCCAGGAAGACAAAGCCCAGTGTAAAAATGAAAAGGTGCAAGAGATTTACACGCTGGTCAGAAAAAAAGGAGAAGAAATTTCAGCAAGAGGGCACTTAAGATAGACTGGGCTTAAGAACGAAACTATGATGCATATAAGTAATAATATAGAGCATAGTACGTATTATAGGTAATTGTAGTAGAGTGATAAAGTATAGTTATTGAATATTAATAGCATATAGTACAGTATAAACATTGTTATATTAATAGTGTAATTGTAAGCCATCCGAAACCATTTGGTTGAGATGGATAGCCATAGAAATTAAGTAAATAAATAAAATAAATAGTAATTGCATAATGATAGCATAGTAATTGTAATAGTATTTATTTATTTAAGAAAATGTATATGGCTGTCCAGCCACTTTCAGTGACTCCGGCTGGCTTACAATAATAAAGTTATCATATTATATCATATTAATAATCATATTGATAGTACAGAGATAGCAATTGAAGAATAATTAGACAGAGAATAGCATAAAAATACAACAGAATTAGAACAAAGAATAGAATAAAAATAGAGTTAGAACAGAGAATAGAACAGAGCAGGGATCCTCAACCTTGGCGACTTTAAGACTTATGGACTTCAACTCCCAGAATTCCTCAGCCAGCATACTGTAGGTTGGATACCATGATGAGTGGCTAAGGAATTCTGGGAGTTGAAGTCTATAAGTCTTTAACATTGTGAAAGTTGCCATTTCTGGAACAGAGGGGTCAGTTTGGACTAGTGGTTAAGGCATCAGGTTAGAAACCAGGAGACAGTGAGTTCTAATCCCAGCTTGGTGACTTTAGGTCAATCGCTAGGAGACCCTAAGTTCAAGTCCTGCCTTAACCATGGAACCCAGTTGAATGCCTTTGGGCCAGTCACTCTCTCTCAGCCCAACCCACCTCACAAGGTTGTTGTTGTGGGGAAAATAAGTGGAGGAAGGTGTTTTGGATATGTTCCCCGCCTTGAGTTATTTGTAAAAATAATAAAGGTGGGGAACAAATGAAGTAAATAGAATATAGAAAGCACTTTCTTATCACGTTTATATGTAAATAAAACATCTCCCCATATTTATATTTAACTGATGGGGAAATATAAAGAAAACACCTGGGCAGGGCTCAAAGCTTTTGTGTTGCTCTTGAGTCAGGGTCAATCCAATTGGATATAGTTTTTTTTTAAAGAAGAATCAACGACAGTTAGGACCAACTTCTGGGATAAAATAATTCAGCTTTTATATCGTTTTGTTTTACCTGTAAAACATCACTCTGTGGGCAAAATGGGCAGCTTCTAAATCTGATAGATAGCTAGATAGCTAGATAGCTAGATGATAGATAGATAGATAGATAGATAGATAGATAGATAGATAGATAGATAGATAGATAGATAGAAAGGTCTCACCACCACCACCTCCCAGAATGATACCTATCATTTCAAAGTCCTAAGACATCTAGAACAGGGGTGTCAAACTCAAGGCCCAGGGGCCAAATCAGGCCCACAGAGTACTTAGATCTGGCCCACGGAGCTGCCCTGGAAACAGTGAAGGACCAGCCCACAGTACTTCTGCCAGAAAAAAACGGAGCTAGGGAGGGCTGCGTGTGGCTCTCCCGAGCTCTGTTTTCGCTGGCAGAGGGTTGCAGGAGACCATCACAGCTGAAAATGGAGCTCGTGAGTGCCACAAGCAGCACTCCCAACTCTTGTTTTCACTGGCAGAGGGTTGAAGGAGGCTGTCGCAGCCGAAACGGAGCTGGGAGCCTGTTTTCACTGGCAGAGAGCTCGGGCCACCACAGGCACCCCCAACACGAGTGACATCAAGCTGGCCATGCCCACCTAGCCACGCCCATCCCCCCGGCCCACCCAAGTCAAACACAACCCTGATACAGCCCTCAAGGAAACAGAGTTTGACACCCCTGATCTAGAAGGTGCCAGACTGAAGGGCCATGAAATCGCTGGATAGTTTGCTAAACTGGTCCGAGGTTGAGATGTCCATGTTTTAAGCATAAAGAAACTGAGTAAAGCTTAGCTCAATTAAAGCAATGCACATTAACACTTGTTAATGTTTGATTGTAAACAACCTTGTAGACAAACACATTTTGTTTTGCCTACTTTGCTCATTGTGGCATGGCGTGGGTCATCTGAATTGTCACCACTGGAATTCCATTTTGTCTTTAGAAGAAAAAAACCTCCTTATGAGTCATTTTCCTATCCAAGCTGTTCTCAGCTGCAAAAATCATGACGTACTGCTTACAAAGACATAGTGGTAAAAACAAAAAGATCCCAATTTGGAAAACAAGTTACAAAACAAAAACCAATAAGGGGTCCTCGATGCCCCCGGAGCTTGGTTGTTTTCTTGCAGATGTTTCATTATCCAAATTAAATAACATCATCAGTGCTACAGTAGGAACCGAGCTACAAATATTATCCTCTATCAGAAACCAATAAAGAAATAGCCATGGAAGATAATTTGGGGTACAACACAGCAAAAGTGAGAGAGAATAGTGCCTACTCTGTCAATCTACACAATATATGTATTTGTTTATTTTATAGTCCACTTTTTCTTCAAGAGCTCAGATTAGAAGCAAAGCTTAAAAACCAGACAGTTTTTCTAAATTAGAAGGAAACATCTGAAATAAGTATCGAACTCATTTCTTATATTTTTCACAAGACTATAGAAAGCAAGAAGGGGAAAAAGAAGGCATCTGAATACATGCAGAGTACATTTTCCTCACTAAATAGTCACCCCATAAAACACAAAAAGGGATTGAGAGGTAGGTCAGTAATTTCAAAATGCTTCTCATTGGCTCAGATTGCTAAGAGATTTCTATCCAACTCACCTCACAGGGATATTGTTGTGGAGAAAAATAGGAGAAGGGGGCATGATGCATGCCGCCTCGCGATATATATGGAATAAAGACAGGGTATAAATCAAAAAGAACCCAGGCTGTAGAGTGACAGACTGGGTTCGAGATCTGAGCACCGTGCAATGGGGTGAGCCCTTGTGCCTTGCCCCAGCTCCTGCCCATCTAGCACTTCGAAAGCATGCAAATTCGAGTAGATAAATAGGTACCATTTCAGAGGGAAGATAATAGTTTTCCGTGAGCCTCGGCGTATAGTCATGCTGGCCAGACGACCATGGAAAACGTCTTTGGGACAACCCTGGCTCCCTTGGCCAAGAAACAGAGAGGAGCACTGCGCCTTAGTCGGACACAAATGGACAAGGAAACATTTGCCTTTGCCTTTGCCTTTTATACATCTAATAATAACATAATGAATTGCTTTCTATTTAACTTACATAAGCCCTGTGAATGACCTAACCATGACTATATAAAAACAAACGATGAGAAAGAAGCTGATAAATCTGTTCATTTAAAAAAGACATTTAAAAAGTTCAGCATAATAAAACCAGAGCATGACAGAATGGAATAAAATAAAAGAACAGGAAATGTCATAAATAACTCCATGAAGTAGGTTGTAGGTTGTTCCCTAGCTAAATTACAACAGAGAAGAGATCAGTCTAATCTCTTTCTCTCTATAGCTCAAGGAGCTCCCCCTAGAAAATTGACATTGCCAACATATTTTTGTTGTTCTAACAAACTGGGTCTCTGTCATACAGATTACAAATCATTTAGAATGTCATGCCTCTGTTGGAATCAGAGGGGGAGGCCAAGCAGCTGACAGGGAGTGGGAGTGTGGCTCCGTTGGCTGGGGAAGAAACTGGGGAAGGGCAAAGGCTGGCTGGGCAGAGCAGAGGAGAGGTAGAGGGAATTTATTTATTTATTTATTTATTTTATTTATTTATTTGATTTGAGTTTGGTGCGGTTTACCCAGGCCCACCCTAGGGCACGCAGGGAGGAACAGAGAAGGGAGCAATGTGAGTTGCGTGGCTTATGGGGGAGGAAAGGGCCCTGATTCCCTTCATTAGCTGCAGCTGGGAACACAGTGTTTAAAAAGGGATGCTGCGCACAGCAAAGTTGTTGGGAGCAAATTGTGAATTATCTGGTATCGTCGAGGCTTATCTGGCTTCCTGGTGTCTTCCCAATTGTGTGTGTTTTGTTGGGTTTTCAAGTCTGCAATTCCTTATCCTGCCCTGTCCAGTTAATTGCTGCAGTGTGGTTTGTGTGGATTTTTATTTACAGTTTGTATGTACTTTGTTTCAAACTGAGTTTCCTCCACTTAAAGACTGCTCTTGGGAGAGTTTTTTCTCCAGCTAAAAGTAACCTGGACATTGGGGGCAAAGTTGGAGGTATTAAAGGGACATTTCTTGCTTATTTGACTGTGTTACCTTTGTGCCATGCCCCAGGTCATCAATAGAAGCAGAGGCATCTAGGCAGGGGCAGGTTCAAAAAAATCCAAGATACTCAAAAAGGGCAGAGAGCATCTATTGTCATTAATACCATTTTGACCTTTTATTTTACCCTCCTGAAGATATCCTTGTTTACAGCAACTTCCAGCTTTATTTTTGATTGAATAGAGCTAAATGTTCATACTTCCTTAACAAATAATAAAAAGAACTGAAGAGGCCTCTTGGATGAGAAGCGAAACATCTTCAAGGAAAAACAAAGTCCAGTTGCCTTTTGAAAAAGCACTTTTGAGAAAACAATACAAAGAGAACCATGTTTGTGAGTTTACCCATTGGGGCATTTACAAAAATAAAGAATGCTTTCGTGGACTTCGAAATCTCATCAAGTACGCAGAATACTCCATGCTGAAAATGGCTGCCATCAAGTATGCATTTTACATTTGCTCTCCATAGATGATCGAATCCTCTGAGGAGTTGGCGACTATGGGCTCTTTACGATCTGTGGACTTCAACTCCCAGAATCCCCGAGCTAGCATTAGCTTTATAAAAATGGAAACTTTGCTGCAAAGCAGGATGAAAACATGCTAAATAGTGTTTACCCAACCTTGTGTATCCCATACATATTCAATAGATTTATTATGTTGTGTAAACCAAGTCCTGAAATGACCAGCCTGAAAATCAAGATTGCTATCAAATGTTTAGCAAGACCTGAAGGGCCTCTATTTCTCCACCTCAGCAATAATGCAACTGTTCTATTTCTATTTTCTTTTGTTCTATTTCACATAAAGAGGAGGGTCTGGATTTTCAATGCAATTCCTCTTTTGCTGGTAGCACACAAGCAGGGTTTCTTAGGGAAATCTCTCATGCAGTGTTCTGGCATGCCGGCATGCTGGCTGGGGAATTCTGGGAGTTGAAGTCCACACATGTTAGAGTTGCCAAAGTTGAGAAACACTGTCCTAATGTCCAAATTCCCATCTACAGGAGATCCTAGACCACTGTGGTGGCACAGTGGTTAAAATGCAGTAGTGTAGGATAGCTTACTACTCACTCCAGGAGTTTGACTCTGAGCCACTCAAGGTTGACTCAGCCTTCCATCCTTCCAAGGTTGGTAAAATGAGGACCCAGATTGTTGTGGTCAGGATGCTGACTCTGTAAACCACTTAGAAAGGGCTGTAAAGCAGTGTGATACAAGTCTAAGTCAAGGGTCTTCAAACTTGGCAAGTTTAAGACTTGTGGACTTCAACTCCCAGAATCCCTGAACTAAGATGACCGGAGGAGGAATTCTGGGAGTTGAAGTCCACAAGTCTTAAAAGTGTCAAGTTTGAAGATCCCCGGTCTAAGTGCTATTATTATTGCTGGTCTGCACTCTGAATTCTGACAAACACACATTTCTCCTAGCAGGAAATTCACCTGCTTCAGAACCTGCCAAGTAAAACAAACAAAAAAACCAAAAAACCAAAACAAAGGCAACAACCAAAGCCACAGAGCGCTTGCTGTAGTTTCATCCAGAACGGTTGAATGACTTTCTTAAAATCCAGCTGAGCCAGATTGACACAGCCCTTCATTTCTAGCATCCAAGAAGCAGGTTACACCATTCAGTTTAAGATGTCTTGACCTACTTAGCAGGAAGCATTGTTAATTTCCAGGATGAGTCAACCTTATGGCTGTGTATGAGATGCTGGGTGGCAGCATTCCACATCTCTCCAGCCTCCACCAAAGGAGCCACTTCCTCTCTACTTCTAAAAAAGAACTGAACCTTTTTTCTTAAACCTGTACAACAAGACCTAGGCTTTCAAGGTTACAACCTATTTCATCCATGTTGGATCCCAATACTTCCCTTATGGAAACAATTTATTCCCAGCCTCCTTGTGGTGATGTGAGCTGAGCGCATGCAGCCTGCCCTGGCTTCCCACTCACACCAAGGTACATCTGTAAAACGAAGGGGAAGCAGAAGAAAACACACATACACACAGAGACACTCAACACTCAGCTTTTTATACAGAAATACAATGCATATACCTCCTCCTGCAACCTCTGCTGGTCAAAAGGTTGGAAGGAATTCCACAAGCCATACTTTGCATGTTTTCTCTAACTTGGTTTTTAAATGTTAGTAAGTTTTTAAAATGTTTTGAGGGTTTTGTGAGGGCTTTGTAAGGTTTTCCACTTAAAAACAGCAGAGTTGATAGGGCTGAATAAAAATGGCAGCATCAATGTTTTGAATTTCATTCAGGGAAGGGCCTGGGGTCCTTACCCTGAGGTTTAACCCCACATATGGCCTTTCAGCAGCCAGTTGTTCATCTCTGCTTAAATTACCCTATGCTAAATCTGGCCATTGAATCCTACAAGCTATTCAGGTTTCATGATTCCCTAATCCAGAGATGGGCAAACAATGACAACTTTACAACCTGTGGACTTCAACTCCCAGTATTCCTAAGCAAGGCATGCTGGCTCAGGAATTCTGGGAGTTGAAGTCTACAGGTCATAAAGAAGCCATAGTTGTCTGCTCCTGCCCTAGTCTATTCTATTCTACATCTCTGGAATTTCCTGCCCATTTAGGCATTAGAAAGGGTTGATTCTTCTCAGTGGCTTTCTTATCAAGAGTGCCTTACTACTACCACCTGCTGTTTAGCATAAGCACTTGCAGATGGAATATACATTAGCAGAATCAGACAGAAGGCTAATTCATTTTCAGGAAACTTTATCCCTTAGAGCAGGGGTGTCCCGGACCTTGGCAACCCTTACTGGTTTAAGCCATCTTTTTTTGCGCTTCTGTGACTTTTCAACTCCCAGTGTTTCATAAAGATCTCTCAGCCAGCTGAAGCTGGCTGACGCCCGGCGCACGGAATAAAAGATCGTTCGCCGCGGGGCTGATGTCGGAACCGGCCCAAAGGTGGGACTGTGTAGCCATCTTAAGCCAGCTTTGCTGGCTGAGAATCTGAGTTATCCGTCTAAACAATTGACACCCTGCCTTAAGCTTGAATAGGCTGTAAATGATTTATTTTTAAAAAAGCATAGTTATTCAAATTCTGGTCAGTTGATATAGTTTTCTGGGACTAATGGTGGTTAAAAATAATTGTTCAGTCCCCTCCCCAAACATGGGGAATTGAAATTAATATCAGAGAAATAGGAAATGGAGAGAAACAGATTTTAAGAGATTTATTCATGTTGTAATGACTAGTTTTTACCAATCTTTTTTTTTTTTAATCTCTGAATTCATTTTATTTTCCAACCATGAACTAACTATGAATGCTATTATATGTGATGCTTCGTAGAACACATGCAGAGGTGATATTCAGCAGGTTCTGACCAGTTCTGGAGAACCGGTAGCGGAAATTTTGAGTCGTTCAGAGAACCGGCCAATCCCTCCTCTGATTGGCCCCGCCAACCCCATCTATTCTCCACCTCCCGAGTCCCAGCTGATCGGCTGGGTCTCCTTTGGTTGCCCTGCACAGGAGAACGGAGCTGGAAAGCAGGTTAGTGGGGTGGGGAGGGAATGGGGATTTTGCAGTATCCTTCCCCTGCCATGCCCACCAAGCCACAGCCACAGAACCAGTAGTAAAAAAAAATTGAATCCCACCACTGTTCACTATAATGGGTGCTCTCCATTATTGTCAACGTACTTGTGATTTGCTGCTAGAAAAATGTGTACGCAGCTTATATAATCAGGAGGGGGAAAATTCCACAAAATTTCTCTCAGCACAAGAATGCTTCTTAAGGGATCACAACTTTAGCATTAGGAAAATATGACTGAGACACTACTAATAATACATCTGCAGCCCCCAATCTCTTTTTCTCAAAGGACGGGTGAACAGAGGATGATATTTTTTCTGTTTTCGCTTGAAAATATGTTATTAAATTCCCTGGAATGAAGGTATTTCAAACCTGCTTGCCTTGGATAAGAATAACAAATAAGAAGACCAAAATCACTGCACTGTAAATGCTGCAAAAATCCTTGATTTTTGACCACAACTGAGCCCCAAATTTCTGTTGTTAAATGAGACGGTTATTGAGTTTTGCCGCATTTTAAGACCTTTCTTGCCACAGCTGTTAAGTGAATCACTTCAGTTGTTAAGTTAGTAACATGGTCGTTAAGTGAATCTGGCTTCCCCATTGACTTTGCTTCTCAGAAAGTCGCAAAAGGGGATCACATGACCTGGGGACATGCAACCGTCATAAATATGAGTCAGTTGCCAAGTGTCTGAATTTTGATCATGTGACTATGGAGATCCTGCAATGGTTGTAAGTGTGAAAAAATGGTTCAGTGCCGTTGTAACTTTGAATGGTCACTAAAAGAAAGTTGTAAGTCAAGGACTTTTGTGGAAACACACTGTCTTGTTGCTAAAGATGTGTAAACCAGATACCCCTCACTCCAGTAAGTTTTAAGACAATACAGCTGATTCAGGGAAATTACTTTAGCCTGAATGGCCCTGGGGCTGTTGTAGGCTAAGATTAACTACATTTGGGCTAATTGTTTGGAACAATTTTCTGGATTAATATTTACACAGCACACATACAATCCGCCCTCCAATAGCCGAGTCAAAGATATCATTTAAACAGGGCTGCCGAATTTTATCCAGTATGTAAGCTATCACACACCTTTTTATAGGAGCCGCAACAAGAATTCTCAATCAAGTCATCTTGGAAAATTACAAGATGTTTTAAAAATAATAATACCATCCAGGATCCATCATTTTATACTTACGTTTAAAATATGTGGGAGTATTTCCGATAAGTATCTTGTTCACAGCATGAAGGTGAGAAATAAAATAAAATCACAACTGATGTTAAAATTGTGGTTTAGCAGAAGCAATCATGAGACTATGAGATTCAACACAGCAGCAGTCTCTGTATTGGACACGCTAAAATCAGGAGGAAGCATCTATTTGTTTGTTTGTTTGTATCTGATGTGCATTATTTTTACAAATAACTCAAGGTGGTGAATATATCCCATACTATTCCTCCTCCTATTATGCCCACAACAACAACCATGTGAGGTGGGTTGGGCTGTGAGCAAGTGTCTGGCTCAAGGTCACCCAGCAGGTTTTCATGCCTAAGACAGGACTTGAATTTATGGTCTCCTACTTTCTAGCCTGGTGCCTTAACCACTAGACAACACTGACTTTCTATATGAGAAGATGCTTCTTTCATTCTGAAAAGACCCAAGTTTACCGCTTTTTTTCCACTGGTCCTGCTCTTATGCCCTATGGAGGAAGCTTGAGTACAAGAATTACAATAGCAATAGTACTTAGACTTATATATCACTCCACAGTGCTTTACATCACCCTCTAAGCCAAGCCTGTTAAACTGGCAGCCCATGGGCCAGATACATCAAGCGCAGCCTATGCCCAACCTGGCTCCACCAAAGGCAATACATCACATGATGTGATCAAGTTTGATATTCGTGCTCTCAGCGATTTAAGCGTCAGTATATTGCCCCCGACAATCTGGAGTCTCTTTTTACCAATCTCAGAAGGATGGAAGACTGAGTCAACCTCGAACCGGTTCAGGATCAAACTCCTGACTGTGGGCAGAGTCTTCCTGTAATACTGCAGTCTAACCACTGCACCATCACAATTGCAACAAAAAAGACCATTTGTGGCATCAATTGTTTGTACTGTAGAACAGGGATCTCCAACCTTGGCAACTTTGAGACTTGTGGACTTCAACTCCCAGAATTCCTCAGCAAAGCTGGCTGAGGAACTCTGGGAGTTGAAGTCCACAAGTCTTAAAGTTGCCAAGGTTGGAGACTAGGGGTAGGATTCAATTTTTTTTAACAACCGGTTCTGTGGGCGTGGGTTAGGTGGTGCGCGTGGCTTGGTGGTCATGCTATTGGCTGGGTGTGGCCAACTCAATATCACTCACATTGAGGCACGCATCTCCCCGCCTGGCCTCTCATGACTGTGGGGATCCTGCAACAGTCATAAGTGTGAAAAATGATCATAAGTCACTTTTTTCAGTGCCATTGTAACTTTGAATGGTCACTCCACACAAGCAAAGTACCAGCAAAGGAGGGGGAAAAAACTCCAGAGAAGTTCCTGAGACAGGAAGTCTATTCCTGCCAAGAATGTAATAAGGGTTAACGGAGAGGTAGTTTCTGTCAGCAACACCAGAATGTTTCCTTCCTGCCTTCCTTACAGGTAATTTCTTCTAACAACCGGTTCTCTGAACTGCTTAGAATGTTAACAACCGGTTCTAGCGAATAGGTGCGAACTGGTAGAATCCCACCCCTGTTGGAGACCCGTGCTGTAGAAGACAGAAGGAGATGATGGATTGACTGCATTTTCAGACTACTAGTATGTGGAGGGAGTGCAAATAAATAAAAATACCATGCGCAGAATAAAACGAATAAAAATAGTATAAGTTTTAAACAAGAGATAAACCTAGTGGAACATGATGGAAACAGCACCCTAAATTAATAAAGCCAAGAGCAAAATAAAAAGTTATATAAATACTGAAAATGTATCTGTAACACTAATGCCAAGTGAATGTCTCCAGAAACGTAATTCCATTGACGGAGAATAACTAATAGAAGAGGCTTTGTTTTTCTTGCGGCTCTCAACTTATGGCATTTGAAATCATGAAAACAGCTGAGGGAGTCACTGTTGATGTGATAGAAATAGGACAAAATAACCGTTCCCAAGTTTAATTAATCATTTTTTGTTCATCAGAACCTGGTCAAAAGCACCCACAATAGTAAGAGCAGTGAAATAACATGGCAATTCTAGCTTCTGGTTCACACATCATACTAAGGTACAGGGTGTTTTGTTGGGTTCTGACTTATTGTGTCAGAACCCAACAATTGTGAATGCAGCACTGCTGGCTCCTTCTGCTGCCTGTCGGCTGCCTGCAGTTTGGCAGTTCAAATCTCTCCAGTCTCAAGGTTGACTCAGCCTTCCGTCCTTCCGAGGTCGGTAAAATGAGGGCCTAGATTGTTGGGGGCAAATAGGCTGACCCTGTAAATCACTTAGAGAGGTCTGTAAAGCAGTGTGAAGCAGTATACAAGTCTATGTGCTATTGCTATTGTATAGTGCAAATGCAACCAAGTATAGCTTATTCAATAAAACATGGTTAAATCATAGCTTAAAGTGCTATGCAAACCTAGCCACTGAATTTAACAGGAGTTAAATGGCTAGATTGCATCCTTTCACCAGTTTTTCTTAAGGGAGGAACCATCACTCAATAGAACATACCTTGCACGGAAAAAGACACAACTGCTCTATATTCAGATCAAAACAGATCTGATAGTAGCAGGGATCTGTGATTCTCCTCTCCCATCCAGATACACTAAAGTGGCACTTCCAGTAGAACCAGAGAAGAAAGTGCTAAGCTTGCTGATCAAATAGTTTGATGTGGTATAAGGCAACCTCCTAATTTGAACAGTTATTGAAGGAGGGCAAGGCAGCTGCCCACTAAACACTTTAGTTTACTCACTACTGTATAACAGCCTTCCCAAATCTGGATATATGGGATTTAATTCCCAGAATCATCAACAAGAAAAATTGGGGGAATTAATATCCAAACATCTGAAAACAAAATCTAAAGACTGATTTACACACTTCTTACCCATCCCTCTGTTCTCCAAGCTACATTTGAGTTTAATTCCCATAATTATTAGCCAACAGACTTAGCATTAAGTAGGAATTATGGGAGTTGACCTTCTTAACATCTAGAAGATAGAAGATCGGAGAAGACGGACTTAAAATGATGGGAAGGTGCTATCTAAATTTCCCATTAATGTTCAAGAACAGTTCCTGTAGCTCCAGCTGCAAAAAAAAAAAAAAGTATAAAGCACCAGATTGGCCTAGTATCCCTAAAAACCCCTTTCATGTGTGATCATTGTACCACAAAGCTGCCAAATGCATTATTTATTTTTAAATATAGCCCCTAAGCTACTTAAAGGGTTGCCCATCTATTATTAAGTTCTTGTCATTCTGTAGTGACTCCAATGGTGATTTGTGCCATTGAGTCCATCTTGACGCCTGGCTGCCTAGACAAGCCCATGCAGTTTTCTTGGCAATACTTTTCAAAGGGGTGAGTTGTCTTTTTTCTAGGACAGTGACTAGCCTCAAATCACCAAGTGGTTTCATGCTTAAAGCAGAGCTAAAGCTCACCATATTCTGCTTTCTAGCCCAGAGCTTTTAACAACAAAATCAAACTGATTTTCTCATGAACAGTAGTGCTACAAAAATAAACACAAGAGATTAGGCCAATGATCCCTCCAGAGTTTCAATAATCCAATGTTAAAGCTAAGTTAATGAAAGAATGATGGGCGTATGCATTCCTTGTCCGTTTCCTTTATTCTGCTTAATTCACCATTTATAATTTCAAATTTATGGCCTCATCCACATTACATAAAGCATTAGTTCAAAGAGGGCACATGTTTGTGTGTCCTGCCAACCTAAAGCCCAATGAACGCAGATATTTTGAGCTGCCTAGCTCAAAAAAAAAAAAAAAAAAGGAGGTATGATCATCTTCAATATCACCAGCATCTGCCATGCCTCATGCCTGGGCAAGTCTAAGGAGATGAGACGTACATACATTTCAGGAAAGTGTCTTTAATGCCTTTAATGCCTCTTTAATTTATCTCTGGGGTAAATACAGAATTTTGGAAACGGTAAGCAACCTCTCCTAGACCAGGAACGTCAAACTCGGTTTCATTGAGGACTGTATCAGGGTTGTGTTTAACCTCAGGGGGACAGGTGGATGACGACAGGGTGGGCATGGCCAGCTCAATGTCACTCATGCCGGGGGCACCTGTAGTGGTCCGACTACTCTGCCAGCGAAAACAGAGCTTGGGAGGGCTATGCGTGGCCCTCCCGAGCTCTGTTTTCGCTGGCAGAGGGCTGCAGGAGGCCGTCACAGCCAAAAATGGAGCTTGGATGGGCCTCATGAGGCCTTCCCAAGCTCTGTTTTCACCGGTTGAGGCACTGCAGGCCAGTCCTTCGCTGTTTCCAGGGTGGCCCTGCAGGCCAGATCTAAGTACCCCGCAGTCCGGATCCAGCCCCCTGGGCCTTGAGTTTGGCACCCCTGTCCTAGACTCATTTATAGGGCGTTAATTAAGGCAGAGTCTCTGAGCAAATTGAAAAGTGTCTTGCTTCAACCTTGGCAGAATTATTATTGATGAGGTAAGCTGACCCACCCATGGAAGCCTTTTCCATTCCTTTCCCAGACACCCCATAATCTCTCCCAGGTTCATCCTGAACGCAGTTCCATAACTCCCAGAAGTTATTAACAAAAAATAAAAGACAACACCAGGTTGGAGAAGGTTGTCACACAGTAGCTAGATTAGCACGAAACACTAAATCCAGGTTACTAAAATAATTGCTATGTTCACATAACATTTTTCTCCATCAGAACAAAACAGCAGCTGGAGCTTTGGATTCCACCCTTGCAATTAAGTCCTATACTGCCTTTAAAATGCATGCTTAATCCATTAATCTTTTGGATACAACAACAACAACAACAACAAAAGAGGCTAATTATTAATGGCAACCGTACTGAAACAGGAAAAGGAGTCATAACAACTGATTTTAAAATAAGGTATTTCTTCTTAAGTGGCTTGAAAAGGAAAAAGGCTGCACAGGTGGACTTCAACTTATAGCCACAATTGGGATCAGAATTTTGGTTGCTAAGTGATGTGATCATTATGCCAGTGATCACATGACCGATCCTTATTTTATGACACCCCCAGTTGTTAAGTGAATCAAGAGTTGTTAAGCGAATCCAGTTTCCTAATTGACTGCTTGTTGGAAGCTGGCTGGGAAGGGTGCAAGTAGAAATCATGTGAATGCAAAGATGCTCCTATAGGAGTACCTATAGGCGTATGATAAGTCCTCCAGTTTGGTCTCAGAGGTTTTGTCAAAACTCAATCTTGGATCCTCAACTGGACAGTGTGGAAGAAGCATTTGGGACGCTAGCTGAAATGATTGACTGATCCTACCTGCAGGAAGAACTGGCATGTGATTGGATAGATGGGAAACTGCCAAAACACACAGATATCTGCCTGCTTTTTCTTCCAAAGAGACCATCACTCCACCGCACAGTCTCTATAGACACCAGGAAGTCACCAGGTAGCAGCTGCTCTAAGGCTTCCTATCCTCTAATCTCCCTTTTCCCTTTTCATTTTGTACTGTGATTATTAGACTGTACCTTCTTTACTCTTCCATTATCTTAGAAAATTGTAGGTCTTTAGAAGTGTTCAAACTGGACAGCATGTGTGGGGAAAGGAAAGAAAAACGTGTTTTTATTCTATAGCCAACACATTTTGGATTAAATTCATCTTTCTGAAAAAAAAAAAGTGTATGCAAAATTCAGAGAATAAAGACATTCTTTGCACAGATTTTTATTTCTTTTGCTTGTCAGGGTTAAATTATTACAATTACTCCGGTTAGAAGGATCAGGCACCCATTCATTTAACATCTACCCTATCTTTTCTTCCAGAAGCTCAAACAGTACATTCAGGTCTCCCCACCTCTGGTTTTATGTAAAGAAGGTGAAACTGAAAAAACAGGGACTAGTCCAAGACTGGGTTTTAGGATTCAAAGAGTAACCACTACACACCTCACTGGCTTTTTTCTTTTCATTTTTCTTGTTAAGATGTACAATACAACCAGGTGTGCTACTTACCCTGAGGCCTACTGAATGTATTTGTTCTTTTAATTAAAACCACAGTTCTCATTACTTTATCCAGAAATCTTGGGCATGAAAAGTTTGTGCTTGCTGTCTCCCTCCTTTATCCAACTGGCCGTTTTCAATTCACAATAAGGTAAAGCCCTCCTCAGATCAAAATGGATCCTTGGTCCCTGGCTTTTTAACAATGACAGGGAAACAACATTCCTCTGTCTTGGACATAGCCCTGTTAGTGGATGCAAGGACTCTCAGTCGAAACAAACAAACAAACATGCCCTTGAGATTGAAACAGTAAATTTCCTAATCAATGTCCAAGCTTTCTTCCTGTAAACATTAAGTAATTTTCCTTCTAGCTATGCTAACCTTGCTAATAGGTAGATCAAGTATGAGTGCTTACACCTGAGGTTTACACCTTTTGTTTCTGGAACTCCTTTAATGCTGCACAGCAACATGTATTTATGACACTTTCAAAATCAAACAACAGAAGGATGGAAGAAGTAGGAGGAACTCAAAAGATTTGGTTTATCCCTTGTGTTTATAGAACAGGCAGTATACAAACAACAGAAGGATGGAAGAAGTAGGAGGAACTCAAAAGATTTGGTTTATCCCTTGTGTTTATAGAACAGGCAGTATACAAACAACAGAAGGATGGAAGAAGTAGGAGGAACTCAAAGATTTGGTTTATCCCTTGTGTTTATAGAACAGGCAGTATACTTCTCCAATCTGTAGTGTTTGAGGATTACTACTCCCAGAGTTCCCATTCAAGGTTGCTGTTCTTGAGTCTATAAAAACAGATAACATCATATTTTGATGGCCTCCCTGAGATATAGGTGGTTTGGCTGTGCATCATATCGGTTTGATAGGTTTGAAGGTTTTTTTTGGGGGGAGGGTCTTTTAGCTATAAGTAAGAAATGCTAAATTACAGGCAGTTCAGCACCTTGTTACTGGATCAAAGCAATATCCAGTAAATCATAAAATATAGGACTGTTTGTCCTGATTATTGTTTTTTTAATCTGACTTTCTTTCTGACTTAGTTATTGAATGAAAATGTCACCTAAATTACCGTCTAAAGCCTGAGGGAAAGGAAGGCAGCATTGTCACAAAATGTTGTTTATTACAGAAATAACCAGAGGCCTTTAGCACATCTGCTGCTAAGGAGGTTAATTTCTGGGGGAAGGGGGAGGGAATAAACATGTTAAAAGCAGAGGTATCAAATCTAGACTGTTTGGGATTTAAGTGGTTACACCCATTTAAACCCATTATGGAGATAGACGGAAAAGCAGTGTTTTAAAACCATTTTTCTACCTGCCCAGTCAAATCTTACAAAAACATTTCTTATCTAAGTCTGCAGTCACCATCTGACTACTTTTGAGTTAGCAACCTAAAAGGGAGATATTGGAAAAAACAAATCATCACGAGTAAAGTTTAACATCCATTGAGTGAATGCCAATCATGGACAAAGAAACTGTAATTGACCAAGAGACTTCTGGTCTATGCCAAAAATTCTATATGATTTTTGGCAACTAACCAATTGCCCTGTTATACCTTAGGACTGCATTGGCTGTGCAATTGTGGAGCAGATCGGTGCATTTCCCTTCATCAAAACATGGCTGCTAATATAAAATGGGGAAGGGAAAGAAAATGACATATACCAAAAAAGAAGAATATTTGTAGTTTAGGGTTGAAATGAGGGGTCCTTGGTGGTCTCTGAGCTGGGTGGTTTTCTTGCAGACATTTCATTACTCAAACTGGTGATGTTTTGATAATGAAATGTCTGTTGGAAAACAACCAAGCTCAGAGAGAGCACAAGAAGCACCCCTCAAAATGACAAATGTAAACATTGGGGATTAAGTGTAATAATCTATCAGAGTCTTTTAGGCTGTGTCTACTTCCGGTAATAACTTATGGTGTTTACTAGAGTTATTCCGACTTTGTTGTGTGTAAATAACAGTAATAAGGATGAGCTTTGTGTCACTTTATTGCCAGATGATGCTATGAAGATGCTGTACATTTCTAGTGAGGAAATGGCCTTTGAGAAATTGTATCTTTAGGGATCAGTTGAATATCACCACAGGGATAGAATCATTATTATGTGTGGTCTCTAATGGATTTAGTTGTGACTTGGGGAAGTCAATAATTTCTCTAGCCTGTTGTTTTTTTCTGGAAGAAAGACAAAAACAATTTTATAGGATCCAATCTGGGTTTGTCACCAGGACCAGAGGTTTATTTAGTCTTCTGAGCTTTTGAACTCATGTTGGAGCCCATCTTCGTAAGAACGTCTCTCTAACACACTCTGCTAGAGAGAAGTTCCTTCAGGTTGAGCTCCAGCATGAATCCAAAAACTCATAAGACTAAACCTCTGGTCCAATGATGGGATTCAAAACTTTTTACAACTGGTTCTGTGGGCATGGCTTGGTGGGTGTGACATGGCTTGGTGGGCGGCTTGGTGGGCGTGGCAGGGGAAGAATACTGTAAAATCTCCATTCCCTCCCCACCCCACTAACCTGCTTTGCAGCTCCGTTCTCCTGTGCAGGGCAACCAAAGGAGACCCAGCCAATCAGCTGGGTCTCAATGGGAGGCAGAGAAGGGATGGGGGCGGGGCCAGTCAGAGGCGGTATTTGTCGGTTCTCCGAATTACTCAAAATTTCAGCTACCAATTCTCCAGAACTGGTCAGAACTTGCTGAATATACCACTTCTGCTCTGGTCCAGGTGACTGACCCAGATTAGATCCCGCAACATTATCCAGGGACACATATATTTGCCTTCATTCGTGAAAAACAGTCTTGTTTTAGCTTCCTAACCCAAGAATCCTTTAAGATTTTCATGACGCCTAACATGCTTAGGGGACTCTGGTAGATGTTTCAGCAGACATATCTGATACATGTTAAGCCCTGAATATGTTAAATTACCACACCCATCATTTCCACCACCCACTGGGAGTGTCTGATTCAGATTGTGCATCATCAGAGTCCTACATAAAGTGGGAGAGGGAATTAGAATATGCTGAATCAACATCCTCTTGTGGATGCTGGAAAAGAGCGACAGAAACAGGCAACTCACCCTTCAGGAAGCCTTTGGGCTGTTCATTGATCTTCTCATCAGGGAGCAACCTGGGCAAACTTTTGAGGGACTCTCTACAACATCACTTGAAAGTCACTGCTTGAGCAAAAGCTCTTAGAGAGGAATGTGCTTCATAAACCAGCCACCTTTTAATGAAGTCCTGTAATATTCTCTAGTATCTGTTTTCCTTGTTGCTTTCCAGCAATATTAAAATGCCCTACTGTGCCATGCAGCAAAGCCCATGATAATGTACTGATTTTACATAAACAAAGGCTACAATATACTGTATGTGCCAGAACAAGCACGTATATTTCACAGGGCTGGGTGTGAGCAGAAGAAAGGGAAGGAGAAAAAGAAAGACATCTCTGTGACCAGGTATTTAAGAAGGAAAAAGCCAATTAAGGGATCCCACAGGAAACAAGACCGATGGATATTTCTATAAGGATAAAAGTCTGATAATTATAGTGCAATGTACATATTTCAAGACCATCACATTCAGAAAAGCTACGTTAAATTAGAATAGGAACAGCTTATTATTTATTTAAACCAGAGGTCTCCAGACTTGGCAACTTTAAGATTTGTGGGCTTCAGCTCCCATGCTGACTGGGGAATTCTGGGAGATGAAGTCCACAAGTCTTAAAGTTGCCATGCTTGGTTTAAATGTATTGGTCGCCCAACTCCAGTGGACTCTTATTGATTTTTTGTATGCTGTTGGAGGCTGTCTGGCTGAAAGCAGACTAATATATATTCATATAAACTAATAAATGAACTACAACACAGGAAGGAATTCTACTCAACAAGTAGGACAGAGCATGTTGATTTCCTCTACGACCTAAAATGATTGAGGTGAGTGGTGAGGACGGTCATCAGCTTTTAGATATTATCTGGGATCTTTATGATATGCACACAATATGTGGACCATGGGAATATGTGAAATCAACATGAACTTCCATTTTGCATTAGAAACACTAAACCTGGATCTATTATTTAGAGGTGTTACTAAAATGAAATACTTGGGAATCTGTATGCAATAAACAGAATATATGTTAAAATTGTCAACACTTTTCTCTAGACATATTATATAAAATAATAGGGGGGACATGATAGCAGTGTTCCAATATCTCAGGGGCTGCCACAAAGAAGAGGGGGTCAATTTATTTTCCAAAGCACCAGAGGGCAGGACAAGAAACAATGGATGGAAACTAATCAAGGAGAGAAGCAACCTGGAATTGATAATAGTGAGGACAATTAACCAGTGGAACAGCTTCCTTCAGAAACTGTGGGTGTTTCATCACCGGAGGTTTTAAAGACTAGACAGTCACTTGTCTGAAATGGTATAGGATCTCCTGCTTACGCAGGGGGCTGGACTAGAAGACCTCCAAGGTCCCTACCAGCTCTATTCTGATTCTAAAGATAACAGAGTGTCAAAATAATCTTGCACCATACAGGTTTATTATCTTGAAGTATTATATTCAGTTGGGCTACCACAGACTGAATGGTTATTTCTCTGGAACCAATAAGAAACATAAGATTATAACTAACATTAATGATAGAGTTGAATTGGAATAGAATAAGTATTTTATTTATTATTGTTATATATATTTTTTCTCTTTAACAACTTAGTGCGTATTTTAAAAATGTACCAAGCAGAATTCGACTGGAAGTTATGTGCTACATTGAATGGTATAATTGTAAAGGCATAAATTGAAGTTCAAATAAGAGTTGAATGGATAAAAATTAAAAGATGCAAAGGTGTCATACTCCATTTAGTAACTACAGGGGAAAATTTTGTTTAATGAGAAAGAAAATATGAAATTGAAACAGGACAGACAAAAGTATAAATATGATGGCTAGAAAGGTATTGAAACTTAATAATTAAAAGTAAGATTGAGAAAACTAAGGGAAGGGAAAAATTATTGAGAAAAGGTTAACATAGTAATAAGATATGGAATAGAACACAAAGATGAATATGAAATTGAATTTGTGTCTGTATGGAGAAGTGATAACCCGGGACCCTGCTATTCTCAAAAAAAGAAAATTTTACTTGTATTATGTTTTGTGAAAACCCAAATAAAAATTTTATCTATACAAAAAAAGAAACATAAGAAAATAAAATATATACTATGGGTACTTAAAAATTCAAAATATTAACACAGTGGCAAAGCAATCGCAACTGAAATACTAAAAGTTCTTCACCTTATGCAAAGTAGCATAGCCATTATTGTAGCATACGAAAACCATGTTAAAATAATGAAAAGTTGAAGTTTTTATCCAGGCATCCATCCTAAGATGCTTCAAAATCCAAAAAACATACAGATCTTAAGTCTCCTTATTCCAGAAGTGAGCAACCTTGAGACTTGTGAAAGTACCTGTTGTGGGAAGATTATATGGCTAAGCCCCTTGTCACACTGAATAACAGAATTGGAAGGGATCTTGGAGATCGTCTAGTCCAACCCCCTTGCTCAGGCAGGAAACCCTAAGCCATTTCAGACAAATGGTTGTGCAATCCCTTCCTAAAAACTCCCAGTGTTGAAGTACCCACAACTTCTGGAGGCAAGTTGTTCCACTGATTAATTGTTCTAACTGTCGGGGAATTTCTCCTTAATTCTAAGTTGCTTCTCTCCTTGGTTAGTTTCCATCCATTCTTCTTGTCCTGCCTTTAGGTGCTTTGGAGAATAGCTTGACTCCTTCTTTGTGGCAGCCCCTGAGATATTTGTGGCAGCCCCTGAGATATATGTCACCCCTAGTCTTTCTTTTCATTAAACTAATCATAGCCAATTCCAGCAACCATTCTTGGGTGTTGTTGGTTTTTTTGCTAGCAATGTACCCCAAGAGCTCTACTAAATTGAACTTCATGTAAAAGAGAAACACTTAATTGGATCTATACATAATAGTTCTTCAAATGAAGAGCTTCAGAGGAAGGACTGACTATTATTTCCCTGCAAAGAAAGGGAAGCTTCTAACAATCTTTTAAAATCTTTTTAAAACAGGAATGGTGCTCTATAAATAGGACCGAAATCCAAAGTATTTCTGAAAGCTAAGAGGAATCCTGGATTTCTTTTTAAAAGTGTGTCCTAACCTTAGAAGGACAACCTTAAGGATTAGATATTCCTACTCAGTCCAGCTACTGAATAGCACCAATCTTTATTCTGTCCAAATCAATAAATACATTATGGCAAACACAAGAGAGCAGCAAGGTTATCTAAACGCTTAGGTTCCCAATAAATGACAAATAATAAGAAACTCATTTGACACAACTGAACACTCATGCTCAATTCTCAGACCATTTTGATTCATTTATGTTTGGGGTTAGGTATATTTGCACTAAATATCCAAGGAAAGGAATGTTCAGGTTATATTGGCACTGGCTGAAGTTTTTAGTTCTTAAAAATGCATAATGTGCCTTTGTTTTCTATTCTCCTGAGGTGGTTTGCCTAGAAGTTCGCTTCTGCAGACACTAAAGTGGAATTATCATAGCTTCATCTCTTTAAATGTGTGGACTGTTTAATTAGCTTTATGACTAACAGTAACATCTTGATAACCAATTAAGGAGAGAAACATTTGGAATTTCAGCTAGTTTTCCCAAAGTTGCGAACAAAGTGCAACCTAGCATTATTTTATAGGCCAGCATTGTGAAGTGAAAAGTGTTGGTGAGAGACATGAATCTGCTGCCATCTTTATTTAGTCCAGTGCCTTTAATACTGATATGGACCAACTAGAGTTGGGCATAGAAGTTTTAGGCAACTTCCAAGGGGAAAGGGTTTCTGGTATTCTAAAGGAGAACACTTTTACTGTTTTCAGCACTACCAGCCAATCCTTCACTGCCCGCCAACCATATCTTTGCAGGATATTGATGGAATGATACCAAAAGGCCCTGGGAGACAGTATGGTAAAACTATGGCAGCAATGGAAAGTGCATTAGACGTAAACAAACAAGAGACAAGAGTGCCCATTGGTAGCATATCTCATAAATAGCAACGCACTTCAGGTGACAACAAAACTGGGTAGAAAGTATTCAAAACATTCCAAGAGACTCCACCTAAATTCACTCACTAATACATTCTTCTTGCATTTTCCAAGATTCTGCGTTTACCACTAATAGTAGCATTAAAGCCATCTTACTGGACTCTAGGTTGTTGTTGCCTCCTTGTTCTTGACCAGCTATTTGGGCTTGTCAGGCATTCTCACATTACTTTTCAAAGGAGACACTAATTTGATGGCTGGTTTTTGAAAGAGAAAGTTATAGAAGTGGCAGCCACTATAACACACCCACCCATGTCCTTATTTACACCATAATTCTAACATGAAAGCCTACAACACAAGGATCAATATAGCTCTTCTAGAGCATTCTATCTGGCCTAGGGGGCCCAAGAAAGGCCCTTCCTGCTCCCCAATGCTCCTCCATCCCAACTTTGCCTCCCCTGCTCTCTCTCCCATTAAGAGCCGGCTTGCCCCTACTGGTGCTTGCAAGCTCCAGATTCGCATCCCAAACCTTGAATCTTTCCCAAGGATGAAACACATGACAACAAACAAATATTGGGGATCTGCTACTTGTCTGCCATTACTGGCTCTCATGACCTTCACTCAGAATGAAGCTTCGGATCTCCATTCCAGCAAAGGAAGAAATGGCCAGAAGGCAGAAGAAATAGACCACAGGAATGACACGGGCTTCCTTCTCCCAAATCCTCTTTCTTTAACGCTGTCTGGCCAATAGTGGACAGAGGATGTGACTCTATCTGCTATTGTCGCCTAAGCAGGATTCTATCCTTTAACTGCTACCTTTGAGAATGAGTAGACAAATGAACCTTCAGTTCACACAGATGCTTTAGCTCTAAAAATAATAAAGCTCTATTCAAAACTACATTCATATTTAACTTTGTTTGTTTTTTGTTTATTCTCTTTCTCCCAAGACAACATCCCAAGGCAAACTTTTAATCCTACAGCTCCATTGTTGATCACCATAGCAGCCAATATTTTTGAACTTTTAAACTAGAATTCACCTAAGGATGTATTCCCACCAACAAATGCAAAAGCTGTGGAATTCTCCTTTAGGAGTTGCTGAGAAAGAAGCATTCAACTTCTTTTGGCAATGATCCTATGCTACAACACGTGCCCTCCTAAAATAAGCATGCATCATACATCCCTCTTTCCTCTGTGCTTTATAGAGTAACCCCAGTAATGTGAACAAGAAGATCAAGAGTACAACGAAACAGGACATAATATGGATCTGTCTTATTACAGAGCTAGATGTCTATGCTGGATCTATCTGAAGGTACATCAGCTGATAAAGCACTCACCTTTTATCTGATCATAACGCAATTCAATCTACATTCACTCAGAAGCAAGTTCTACTCAGTCCAATAGAAGTGATTCAATATTTGTTAATATTTGGAACCCAGTCTTCAATGATGTATTTTTGCCCACTAACTACTGCTATTTACAGATGTCTTTTGAAGAGGAAATAAGGAGTCATGTGTCTTGCTCTACAAAAGACACCTATTTGAAGGTGTTCCTTATTTATGGGAGTCTACTTATTATTTATGTGCCACCCACTTCCAAGCTCAAGGTGGTTAACAATAGGAAACCTCCCACATATAAAAGTTTCACACATAGTACACACATAGAGAATTAGAAACCCACTTAAGCAAAAGACCAACATTGTTCAATAATTAGTTCTGTTTTAAAAGGCAGCTTAGCATCACTCACAAGATGGCCTTTTCAGGCTCCCAAACAGCTAATAAATTTTAAAGTACTGCCCATCCTGCATCCATCTTAAAGAAGGGGGGAGATAGATGCAGACGGGTTTTGAAATCACCTATCCACAACTGCAGGCAGGAATTGTCACCTGGCCAAAGTCTTTCTCCAGTAGGTTGAAATACCTTTAATTTCTATATAAATTATAGTCCTTATTTCCAAATGTACATCTCTACCTATAAATTAGCTTGTGCAACCATCTTGCAAACTGCTGTTCCCTTTTCTCCTTTTTTTTGAGCAATGCATAAGTGGGTCCCAACTCAGGAAGGTCAGGCGATTGCTGAATAAAAAAAAACCCAGTCCTCATCAACAGCCCAAGTCATTGGTTTCTTTCCCAGCCCTTTGCAATATCCAAAGGCTCTGGAAAAATGAGGAAATGCATCTGTCATTTGCAGACCCACTAATTATAATCCTGTGCAATCTTGCAAAGGAATAATCTTCTCCAGACTCGATGGGACTTCCTTTGCCACTCAGCTTTATGGAAGGAAGCTGGGTTCAGACTTTTTATAGAGAAAAAGCCACTGGTTCAATGGCATTCCTTCCTCTTCCTTCAGCTATTCAGCCATTGAAATAACTGGCAACGATGCTGGCCAGCTGTCTATCCCCTAACACCTCCGGTGATGCTGAAGTACAGTTTCCATAATCCCCTTCCAATCGATCCCAGACTTTCCTCACAAAAACCATGTCACAACGACTGCAGCAAATAGGATGAGAATTGGGGAGGATCTTGATTCCTTACTTTGTTTCTCTGTCTCTCTGTCTGTCTGTCTCTCCCTCTCCCTCTCCCTCCCTCCCTCCGTCTCTGTCCCTGTGTGTGTGTGTGTGTGTGTGTGTATGTGTGTGTGTCTGTCTGTCTGTCTATCTGTCTGTCTCTCTCTCTCTCTCTCTCTCTCTCTCCATTCTGCACAACTCCTGAACCCTGGACCAGCTGGAACTTTGCCCCCAAAGCTGTTCACCCCTCCCTTCTCCATCTTTTCTTTTCTCCGACAACTGCTTCCTTCAGTGCCCAACCAACGATGGCTGGCAGGTTAAGAGTTAAAATGCCCCCACCTGAGCAGTTGTGGGATAAACTATCTCAACAGCCATCCGGGACCTCCCAAGGTTTAGTGGATTGAGGAGGAGAAAAATGACCCTCCAGCTTTCTCTTTTTCTTTGCTGAGACATGCCTCAGTTCAGGGCTGGTTCGGAGAACACACCTGCTGTGATGCCTGGCTTCCCAGCCCTGTTCCCCACGTACCTATTGGCCGAGGTCTCCAATGCTATATTGCCTTTCCCTTCCACCGAGGTGCCATTCTGCGAATGCCCGGGATCGGCTCCGTTCCGCTGCGCTCCTTCCCTTGGGCTGCTCTCCAGTCCCCGCGGAACTGCAGGGCTCTCCGTGGCAGGAGTTGCTATCAAACTGCACACCTGACAGGTTTCCACCTCATGCAACCTGTTGAAGTCTTGGAATTCCTTGCACGCTGACAACCGAGAAGCCGGTCTGGCTGGTTTCTGGTGACGTTGTCCCTCTGTTTTCTCTAATTCAGCAACCCCCAGAGAAAGTGCTGCCTTCCCAGATGAGTGGCAAGGCGAGCTTTGCTCACCGCAGCCGGCTGTGGGTTTGGCTTCCACGTCTTCTTCTTCTGACTTAGTCATTGTGATCATAATCTCGTATTGAATTATTGAAGGATTCTTGGTTGGGGCGGCTTTTGCATCTTCCGCTACTCCTGGAGACCACTGGAGGTGTGGCCTTGCCATAACACTCTTAAGTCTTGTTCCTTTGCCCAAATGTCCAAACTTTCTAGGCCCAATGTGGTCGCTCAGGTTTTCCGAATTCCTCACAATAGAAAGCAGGGAAGTTTCTGAAGTTAAATGCTCTTCTAATATATTTTCAACCGAATCAGAGGGGGACTTGGGAGTTTCCCCCAGGTCTTCTTCTTCTTCTATTTTGGATTCTTTTGTACAGTCCAGAGAAGAATGGCTGATGGAGAAGGACTTATCTACCCAGCAATGCAGAGTGTCTAAGGATGTGGATAGGACAAAGTCTGACCATACAGAATCCATTTCACTTGATTGAGATGGGAATTTCTCCTTCTCAGGCTCTTGGGGTTGAGGGCAGACGTCGGGTCTACTCTTCATATCCACACAGCTGCCAACAGCCGGCCTCTGAAGACGCCCCAAAGACCAAGGATCACATGCTCTATTATCAGCACAATTGGAGAGCTCAAGACAGCTGCTGCGCTTGTGCCAAGAAAAAGTTCTGAACTTCTTGAAGAGGCTGTTCTTCCAGAGACTGGGCTCCGAGGAGCTAAGCAAGCGGGTCTGTAGAATGGAAAGGAGAATGTTGAGAAGGGAAGTGCCATTCGAACGCTTCCAAGGCCTGTTTCTAGGGCCAGGGGAGTAGGATCTTACAGGCCAGATGGAGATTTAGTGGGAAGAAGGAATAACCTTGAGGTACAGGAGGAAAAGCCACAACCAATACAATTGTCAGATAAATCTGAGTCTGGGATAGAAGTGTAACCCAACTAGCGTCTCAGACAAGACCAGTGGTGGTATTCTACCAGTTTGGCCCGGTTCTGCCCAGCCAGTAGCAGCAATGAGCAGCGGAGACCAAACCGGTTCTTGTGCCACTCTGCTGTTGGGCCCACCCGCCTGCCCAGGCTCCAGTGGTGGGATGCAATTTTTTTTACTACCGGTTCTGTGGGCGTGGCTTGGTAGGCGTGGCAGGGGAAGAATACCGCAAAATCTCCAGTCAGAGGCGGTATTTGCCGGTTCTCCAGAACTGGTCAGTACCTGCTGAATACCATCTCTGCCGGGCTCCCATACTCCCCTTTATCAGGGATGGGATTCTACCAGTTCGCACCTGTTCGCTAGAACCGGTTGTTAACATTCTAAGCAGTTTGGAGAACCGGTTGTTAGAAGAAATTACTGGCCTAATCCTGTAAGGAAGGCAGGAAGGAAACATTCTGGTGTTGCTTACAGAAACTGCCTCTCCATTGACCCTTATTACATTCTTGGCAGGACTAGACTTCCTGCCTCAGGAAAGTCTCTGGAGTTTTTTCCCCTTCCTTTGCTTATACTTTGCTTGTGTGGAGTGACCATTGAAAAAAGTGACTTATGACCGTTTTTCACACTTACAACTGTTGCAGCATCCCTACAGTAATGAGAGGCCAGGCGAGGAGATGCGTGCCTCGATGTGAATGATATTGAGTTGGCCACGCTCAACTAATAACATGACCACCAAGCCACCTCCACCCAGTCACAGGACCACCAAACCACGCCCACCAATTAAGCCACGCCCACAGAACCGGTTGTTAAAAAATTTGAATCCCATCCCTGCCCTTTATCCTCTGAATTTGAAGCGCAGCTGCTTTGCGCGGCACAGAAGAGTGGTGCACAGCAGCTGCTGAAGCAATTGGGATAATGCAGGCCTGCAAGAGGTGAGTTAGAACACCTCTGTGCCCGTGCAAAGTGCGCATTTGGTGCACGCAAGCAAAGTGTGTGCAGGCGCGCAAAGCGCGTCCACCAAGCCACGCCCACTGAACCGGTGGTAAAAATATTTGAATCCCACCACTGGACAAGGCCCTCCCTAGGTCTCACAAAGATACGTTTGGGATGGGGGAAAGAGAAGCTTTTTCAACTTGCAAGATTCTGTCACTATAACTTTACACTAAAAATAATATTGGCTAGCATGACTTTAGTTTCCTATTCTGCTCTGCTTGAAGGGTTGACTGGTAGTCACAGCCATGTACTTGAAGCCCTAGCCTTTTTTCTGTGTGTCACGTCCTTCTGGGAAATTGTGGCAGGTGCGACTAGAGGAGCTGAGTAACAGGAAAATAGTTTGAGGGGACCTGGACAGCATCTTACCCATCCAAGGGTGTTCTAGAACAGATTCGTACCAGCTTGTGAGAGCCAGTTGTGAAATGTTCAGGGGTTTTGCAGGATGGTTGAGAGCAGAGCTAAGCTGTTTGGTGGCTCATGCAGCAGTGGAGCCATATATTATACAGGTAGCCCTCCTTTACAATTGCCTTGTTTAGTGACCATTTGCAGTTACAACAATGCTTAAAAAATAACTCTGTGACCAATTGTCACATTTATGAGCTTCACGGATCTGTTAAGCAAAGAAAAGCTGAATTAAGCTTATAAGCAGAGTCACAATTTCATTTAGTGGCTGCTTCACTTCAGGATCAGGTTGCCAGTCCCAACTGCCATCACTAAGTGAGGATTACCTGTACATTTATCAGCACACCACTGTACCCAGCAATGAAATTCGTAGGTCACTAATATCCCTTGGCCTCATAGGGTTATTTAATACATGTGATAAGCTACTTTCAGTGGGCCACTGAGATAAGTATGTATGAACAAGCAAATTGTTAAGACAGATGAGATGAGTTATGTGGCTACACAGACCACACTAAGCCAGGATTGGTTGAAATTTGAATCAAAGTTTCTTTCACAATCTATAATTTTCTAGGTTTACCCAACAAGGTAAGCTAAACCTGGCAGTTCTCAAACAACTACTTCTCCTTACTCAAGCATACACACCCCTACAAGCACCCATCCACTTGGCATTCTCTTCCTCCCTAAAATTTGGACATAAAATTTCATGAGTGGCTTCTCAGACCTAAAAATGATTTTATAGGTTGTTGCTGTATTTTTACACTAGTTTGTAAACTGGCCCAGTTTTTATTTTATTTGTTTGTTTGTTGAATTTATTTGCCGCCCATCTTGTAATGAAACAACAATGGATTTTAATTAAACCATAAACGAATTATAAAATGGGTTGAGTGGGCATAGAAAATTTGGGAAGGCAAAAAAAAAAAAAGAGGTCAAGGTCAAGCTCCTATCCTGGGCCCAGGAACCCCACCTCTTGTAAACACTCTGGCTGCCTTCCTATTTAAGTTACATTCCAATCATGAGGACTGACAGCTTAGCTTCTGGGCCTTAACGCTGAAGCCAGAGTTGTCAGGAATTCAAGTTCTATGGCCCTAAAAACTCCAATTACATAAAAATGTTCCTGGGGCAGGCCTGCTATTGTGCAGCTGAATTTATCGTTATGTATAGCAGCCCTAATTTGATTCTGCTTCCTTTTATATAAACCTCCTTGGCCCCTTTGCCAGGCCAGGAAGGGGGTGGTTTCTCCTGCAGGAGAAGAAGCATGCCTGGATAGCAGCCATGCCTACCCTCAGGGCCAACTCCAGTGACTGAAAAACAGCTCGGTGCAGAGGAGCTGCTGAGGTAGCAGGAAACCACTGAATAATAAGCATCCTCTTGTTCCAATTCCATACACACCTTTTGGGGAGTTCAGCTGCCACACATTCCTGCCTCTGCCCCCAGGTGAGCCAGCTGCCTCCCAAACATGGCAAGGACTGGATTATGAGCCCTTGGCCATACCATCGTGCTGGGGGATACCTCTTGCCCACTGCAGAAAAAGCAGGTGGGATTTTGCTCGTGGGGCATGTCAATGCATTGCAGGGCCACTTTGGGTGTCAGTCAGACAGCTGGCAGAGGGCAGAGAGGAGAAAATCCAGCAGGAAATCTGTCTATTAAGAAGGAGCTAAATGAGACTCTCTCTCGTTAGCTCACTCCTGCATTTCTCTGTTCCTTTTTTGTTTTTTTTTGTTTTCCTGGATTGGGGAAGAGAAAGTGATGGCAGGACTGGAAGGTCTGGAATGGAGGTTGAGTCCTCCCAGGTAACATGGTGTCAATTATTTACTTCTTTCTTATTTTCAATACTTCATTTATTTAAATAATAGGATGCTAATATTTTTAAATATTATGTAAACTTGACTGTATTGAAAGTGCATTGAAATACTACATTTGCAACTAGTTTTATACATTTATATGTATTTACTTCCTTTGTTCATGTTTATATTCATACCTATACTTGTTATCTTGTACATGTTTGACAAACAAATAAAATAAAATAGTTGAGTCATCCCATCTTCATGTGACCACAATTTATGGTGTATTTTTTGGCCAGTTTTTGGCAAAAAAAAACAACCACCCATTTGGGAGAGTGGATTCAGATTTATGACCCTGAGGTTTGTTTAACGACCGCTATACAAATGATTGAAAAATCAGGTCTGGTTACATGGTGCTTCGACTTACGACCACCCTGATTTTCAGTGGTTTTTGCCAGTTTCCTGCATTTGCTTCCAATTTCTGGCAAAATCACCCATTGGTAAAAATGGATTCACTTAATGACCACTACAAAAAAAAACCATAAAATCAGATGGCAAGGTCATGTGGTGATCCACTGTACAACTACTATTGTCAACTCGACCATAATTTTGGGTTCATTTATGGTCATAAGTCAAGGATGACGTGGAATTGAGTGACATTTGGAAGAGAGTTTCTGCTACCTCTGGTTGAAAAGTTCAGAATCCCACAGAGCAGTGGAATAGACCAGAGAATTTAAAAATGAAGAAGAAATATGGATGGAGGATAAAAGGTCATAAATATTTCAGATACCTTCAAGAGAAGCATAGAAGATTAAAGTTTGGAAAATAAAGCAGCCCAAAGAAATTTGTGGAAACTGAGGCTGTACCTAATTCAACACACTTAACCAGAATACTTACAAACCAGAATACTTAACAAACATTCACACATGCTACATTTAACCTGTTCTTGTCCTGCATAGCTAAATGTCTATGGCAGGGGTGGGCAAACTACGGCCTTCGGGCCACATCCGGCCCGTTGGACTTTTTAATCCGGCCCGCCGAAGATTGGTACAGAATTAAGGTTTGATGTGAATGATTGAATAATTGCATTCATTTGATTTTGACTTGTAATGACAGGCATTTCGACACCAGGTGGAGGCCCGTCTGTCAAATTTTAAAAGTCAATGAAGCCCACCCCCCCGAGCCAAAAAGTTTGCCCACCCCTGGTCTATGGAGATTCTCAGTCATCAGGTCATGACCTGGATGACTAAGAATATAGGCATACATTTAATATACATTTAATCTGATTTTACCCATTTTGTGCATGACTGTGTTGGGTGAACCCAAATAATCAGTTTAGTTTATCGCTCAAAATATTACATAATCTCAGAAATACAAGTGAAAAAGATTTGCAGGGGGAAAAAGGGACAGAAAAATTGGAAAAGAGAAGCTAGGTAAAGATGACGTTGGGAGCAAGGAACTGTCCCTTGGTTTGGACAGCCAATAATATGTGTGGCAGATCTCGTTGGATAAAGTATGTGGTGTAAAATAACCGTGGGAAGCTGCCTGGAGCCAACCGTCTGTAGCCTAGTTCCTTTCAAAAGTATGTCGGACTTCACTTGCCATAATCAGAAGCCACGGAGGCCTTGTTGGCATGGACCCCAGTTTTTCTGGAGGCACTGTAGCCAAGCAGTTATGGGCTACAATATAATCTATTGGAGGACCCCAAGTTCCCCCTACTTTGCTAGAGCATCAGAGGTGGTGTTCAGCAAGTTCTGACCAGTTCTGGAGAACCGGTAGCGGAAATTTTGCGTAGTTTGGAAAACCACCTCTGACTGCCCCCGCCCCCATTTCTTCTCTGCCTCCCGAGTCCCAGCTGATCGGCTGGGTCTTCTTTGGTTGCCCTGCACAGGAGAACGGAGCTGGAAAGCAGGTTAAGGGGGTGGGGAAGGAATGGGGATTTTGCAGTATCCTTCTCCTGCCACGCCCACCAAGCCACGCCCACAGAACTGATAGTAAAAAATTTTTGAATCCCACCACTGTAGAGCACCGATTATCTCCGATCTAAAAAGGCTGATCCAAACTGTCTAGGAAACAAAGTTCTTTCCAGAGGATGCAGAAAATTGAACGTGCAACAGGCTGTATGCAAAGCAGGAGGACCGGCTCACTATCTAAAAATCCTTGCCAAGTCTTCT
This sequence comes from Notechis scutatus, assembly GCF_049901735.1. Lineage (NCBI taxonomy): Eukaryota > Metazoa > Chordata > Lepidosauria > Squamata > Elapidae > Notechis > Notechis scutatus. Next base: position 11,240,017 of record NC_142016.1, read on the forward strand.
CTCGGGAGGACCCACCTTCCTCGGGGAGTGTTGAGTCAGATACGACACAGACACATATTTATAGACCGAGCTCATGTGATCTGCCCCGAGTGTCGCTGCCTCTCCCACGTTTTACACAGGAATGTTTCCTCAGCCCTTCCCAGGGCCAATTTCCTCCTGCACATGCCCCTCCGCTGAGCTCTGAGGTAGACTTCACTTGGCTCAGGTGATTCTCCCCTAAGCTGGTGTAGAAGGTCAGCATCCACCCCTCTCCAAGAAGAATGAAATATTCTAGGAAATATTTAAAAAGGTAGAATATTATATTTCCTTGGATGAGAAAAGGAGAAACATGTTTTAAGGACAAAGAGCAGCTCCCTGCCCCTCCTCCCTTCAGGTCCAGGGTGATGGGATTAAGACCTGGCCCTCAGGACATGATAGGATTAGCCCTCTACCCATCTCACCACATGACACCTGGGAAGATTACATCACCCGGCAGGATTCAACCAAGGTACCCCAGCATCGCCCCATGGGAGTCTGACAACCAATCAGGGTACTCTTCCTGTGCCTCAGGAAGTTCAAATCCCAACAGAGGGCATAAAACCCAGGGACTCCCAGCATCTCTTCCCTTTGCTTCGCCCAGGATCTCTAAGGCATGTGATCCTGTTCGTCAATAAACCTTCTTTGCAAGCAACTTCCATGAATCCAGTGTCTTTTCCCCCACTTGGAGCTGAACCCAGAAGGGTATTTCTTCCAAACAGGAACACAAGGTGTTTTTTTTAGCAGACGTGGTCTTCAGCAGGTTCTGACCAGTTCTGGAGAACCGGTAACGGAAATTTGGAGTAATTCGGAGAACCGGCAAATACCACCTCTGACTGGCCCCGCCCCCATCTATTCTCCGCCTCCCAAGTCCCAACTGATTGGCTGGGTCTTCTTTGGTTGCCCTGCACAGGAGAATGGAGCTGGAAAGCAGGTTAGTGGGGTGGGGTGGGAATGGGATTTTGCAGTAACCTTCCCCTGCCACTCCTACCAAGCCATGCCCACCAAGCCATGTCACGCCCACCAAGCCACACCCACAGAACCGGTAGTAAGAAAATGTGAGTCCCACCACTGTTTTTTAGGCCTATGCACTTCCCTGTAATAAAAGCAGACTGATGAGGGGAGGGAGCTGTATTAACCATTTTGAGAGCTTCATTAAAATTACTTTGAATTGAATTAGTTAGCAACACACCCTCCTGCAGCTTTGGGAGGAAGGAAGAGAACTCTGAAACCACCCCAACAGGTTCTGCTGCCATCTGATACTGGCAGTGCCACCAAGAGTGCCACAGATAGAGCAGGTCAACCCCATTCATCCTTTCGATGGTTTTTTAGGGTATTGAAAACCTCCAAGGATATTTTAATCCTCCTTAAAGATTTTGCTCTTCTGCAAATCTCTCGATTTTCCGTTTCTGTTGTAATTTCCTGGTTGGAAGAATATCTCAAAGGCCTTTGTTTTGCTCTAGAGGTGCTGGGTGAAGTTTTCTGATGGGTGCTGCTAAAGAAAAGCAAAATAACCTATGCAGAAACCAAATTTCTGCAAACTTTGCAAGAGCTAATCGAGTACATCAAAGAGGTTTGAGCACCACTCCTTGTATACCCAACAGACTGTTTTTAAGATAAGGCTTTGCAAGACTTCTGAATCATTAAAATTAAAACTTTCATCCAAATCCTATAGTGAAAATACTTATGGTCAGATAGTCTTCCCTTCCTGTTCTCTATGATTTTGAAGTGACTGGATCACAACTGGTCCAGGAGCCCAGAGATGCACCTGAAAAGCCAGTTTCTGCTTTAATGTGGATTTGCTCACTTTTGTCCCAGGTTCTTAAAAGAACAGATAGTCCTCAACTTATAATAGTTTGCTTAGTGACCGTTCAAAGTTACAACAGCACTGAAAAAATGACTTATGACTGTTTTTCACACTTATGACCATTGCAAGCATCCCCGTGGTCACGTGATCAAAATTCAGCCACTTGGCAAGCAGCATGTAATTTATGATGGTTGTGGTGATCCGGGATCATATATGATCCCCTTTTGTGACCTTGTGACAAGCAAACTTAATAGGGGAAAGCCAGATTCACTTAACAACCATGTTAGTAACTTGACCCCTGCAGTAATTCACTTAGCAACTGTGGCAAGAAAGGTTGCAAAACGGGGCAAAACTCACTTGAGTTTTGTAAATATTTTTTTATTTATTTACAAATATATAAATAATATTAATTTTGTAAATATTTTTTATTTATTTATTTACAAATATATAAATAATCCAGAGGGTGAATATCATTGCCCAGAGGATCATGGGTTGCCCTCTCCCCTCTTTGGAAGAGCTTTAGAGCTCCTGCTGCCTTAAGAAAGTTCAAAACATTCTCAGAGATCCATCTCATCCTGGGAACCCCCTTTTTTTTAACTATTACCATCTGGCAGATGGTACAGGATATAATAAAAACAAGGACAAATAGGCCGAAAAACAGCTTCTATCCCAGGGCAGCAGCTCTTTTGAATTCTACTGTGTAGTGCAGTGTTGGTGGGGTGTTGTGGGTTTCACAGGATTCACTTAGCAAATGTCTTGCTTAGTAACAGAAATGTTGGCCTCAATTGTGGTTATTAAGTCAAGGACTACCTTGTCTCGTAGCAAATATCCAATTTGATGATGTTTCAGTTAAGTTTGCAGACACCCAAATGGTCAGAGAAGCAGAGAATGAAAGATGCATGGAAAGAAGAAAGATCCGTCATCCTGACTACAATCAGGATAATCAGTATAAACACCTGCTAACAATGCACGAAGTGGCATTCAGCTTTGTTCGGGTATTTTCCCACGTCATTGTAGTTGTGCTTTTAAAGTTGTAGCAACGTTTTGGCAGAATCTCATCTGCCATCATCAGGCTTCTGTATAGTGTTCGTCTTCTGTATTGTGTTCGCACACAGTACAGAAGCCTGATGATGGCAGATGAGATTCTGCCAAAACGTTGCTACAACTTTAAAAGCACAACTATAATGACGTGGGAAAATACCTGAACAAAGCTGAAAACCATACATGTAAGTACCCACGAAAACTTAAGAAAACACACACACACACACATATATATATATATATATACATACATACATACATACATACATACATACATACATACATACATACATCACAGCATGAGCCTCTGTGGTGCAATGGTTAGAGTGCAGTACTGCAAGCTACTTCTACTGCAGCCAGCTGCCTACAATTTGGCATATCGAATCCCACCAGGCTCAAGGTTGATTCATCCTTCCATCCTTTCAAGGTCGGTAAAATGAGGATCCAGATTGTTGGGGGCAATAGGCTGACTCTGCAAACCGCTTAGAGAGGGCTGTGAAGCACTATAAAGCAGTATATAAGTCTAAGTGCTATTGCTATATATTAAAAGGAAGTACTGTATATTGTGAAAGGCTCAGCTCCTTACAGTTACACTCTGCTCTCAGTAGAGGGCACTCTTGTTCAGGGAAAGTAACCGATTAACCCATCTCTTGAATTTTTGTAAACCTATAGAACAACCCAACATGTGCCTAAAGGGGTCTGAAAAGTTGGAGCCTAAAACATTACAATTTGTAAGCATGTAAACATTGTAAAAGATTGTTAAAAAGTAAAAATTACAAGATTGCATCCCGGCAGGCAGGGAGAAGATCAGAAACAAACTGGTGCGTTTTGCAGCTGCTGGAGAAATGTTTCTCCGCTTCTTTAAGGTTTGTTGGACGTTGGACGTCAACTCCCAGAATCCCCCAACCAGTACGCTGGCTGGGGAATTCTAGGACAGGAAGTCCTCCCGTCTTAACGTTGCTGTGCCGTGCTAGAATGATATACCACCACCCTCCACCTCCCAAAGTTCCCCGCAAAGAAAATAATCTTTTTCAACGCAATCTGCCTCGGAAAGCAGTAAGGCTGACCTTTGAGGTTGATTTCTGCCGCTTCTTGGAGGCTGAGGATTCTGCAGCAACACGCTTCCCACGGGCGAAGCGCACATCCTTCTCCCTTGCTCTGGAGGAAAAATGTTAAAAGAAGCCTTGAATTCAAAGGGAAAGTAGAAATCGCAACTTAGCTCAGTGATTCATCTTTGCCTAATAATACCTCTTCCTGGTAGAGACAATCAACCTGGAACTTTCTGAATATTTAGGAAAGAAATAGTTTCCACGCTTAGCAGGCATAGCTCCAGCAAGGATACAGCGCAAGGATGGTAGGTTGTATTGCTCTGGGCAGCAGCAGCAGCTGGCTAAATTTTTGCTTCGGATTGCCAAGGGCAAGGTTTTTTTCCCCCCCTCTCTCTTTCTCTCTCTCTCTTTAGACCTGTAGAGTAGACTAAGAATTAATGTGGCTGGTTTGGCTTGATGAACCGAGCCACACAGGTTCAGGGCATATGTAATGAGCCCAGCCAATTGTGGCTTACTCACTCTCATCCATGTGTGTGTATGTATGCTTTGCAGCATATATCATAACAGCCAAGAGCTCTTACCTAGAACACTATATTACTTTCTCCCCTCTAGCTGGTGTCCTAAAAAATAAAAGAAGCTACGATTAAAGTACGATGAAGTCACTCAGCCTGTGAAGTAGTCAAGCACAGCCAGGAAGACTAGCATTACTTTTATTGTAAAGTTACATTAACTGAATCTTGCAAGGCTGAAAGTATTTCTATCTTCTTTTCCTTTACTCTCTGGAAAACTACCCTGTTTCTTCAACAGTATGGGCTCCCCCAACAGGAAGTCCCAGCATGTTTTATAGGCATGAAATGAAACTAAGCCCCTCCCCCCCCAAATTAAGGCCTATATTAAAACATGCGAAATGGGGAGGGGAATGGTGGGGGGGCTTGCCGTTAGGAAGTACTTTTGTTGCACACCTGGATATAGTGCTGCCTGCGTTGAACCCAAGACGAAGTGCCCCACCAACGCCGAGGTCAACATCCAAGCTGTCACTGTCTGCCCACCCAAAGATGCAAGGGGGGGGGGAATTAAGTCACCCCCGAAAAGACGGCCTAGCCATTTTTTCAGGGCTCAAAAAAAAAAGTAAGACCCGGCCTTATTATATGAGAAACACGGTAGGGAGGGTGAGATATAGGGGTGGGCTGCTGGGGGTTCGCAGGGTTTCAGGAGAGCCCCTAGCTAAAATTTGGTGCACCCCCAAATCCCACTCCTGGCTGACCCTGTCCACCCCACCCCGTCCACCCCGAGAGTCCCCACGTTTTGGATGCAGGAAAGTACAGGGCGCACGCAGATGCTTGGGGAGGGCAAAAAACAGGTCTCCCAGAAGTTCAGGAAGGCCGGAAATAGGCCCGGTTCCGGCTTCCAGAGGGCCTCTGGAGCCTGGGAAGGCCATTTTCACCCTCTAGGAGGCTCAAGGAAAGCATCTGGAGCTTGGGGAGGGCAAAAACGCCCCTGCCGGGAGTGGTGCAGGAGGCTGACTAGGCCACGCCAACCATGGCCACGCCCACCCAGCAACCGGGCAGAGAACCCTTTGCTAAAAATTTTGAAGCCCGCCTAGTGTAAGATGCTTCTCACACTATCATGCCCCTGTTAGAATCTGACTCCGAGGGAGAGGAGGAACAGCTGACAGTGTGGTTCCGGAGGTTGTGGAGGAAACTGGGGAAGGGCACAGGCCGGAGGGGCATTCAGAGGAAGACTCCAGGCCCATCCCCTCTTCATTGTAGGGCACGCAGGGAGGAGCGGATAAGGGAGAAACGTGAATGGCGTGGTCTACAGGGGAGGAAAGGGTCCTGATCCCCTTCATGGGCTGCAGCTGTGAGGACTGTTTAAAAGGACAAACTGCGCATGGGCCAGTGCTGGAAACAAAGCGTGAAATAATTGTAGTCTGTCAGTTCTTATCTGAGTTCTGGCATCCTTCCCAGTGTGTGTATTTTGATATCTGTGGATGTCTTCAAGCCCTTATCCTGCCTTGTCTCGTTAATTGTTTCAGTGTGGTTTGTGTTGTTTTGTCTATTTATAATTTATATGTACTTTGAGTTTGAACGGAAGTTCTTCCTTTTCACAACTGTTTGTGGGGGAGTTTTTTCTCCAGTCAATGATAATTGGACCTTTGAAGCCAAGCTGAAGGAATTAAAGGAACTTCCCCTGTTGTTGCTTTTGTATCGTACCCTGGGTCATCACACACACCTTCCCTCCTTCTGGAGATTGAGATATCTTTTACACACTTTTACACACTAGTTGTCCAATCTGTAGCTCTCCCTCCTGTCTCCCAAAGACATTTCCATAAATCATTACCGATAGTCCTTGACTTATGACTAACATTGAGAATGCAGAACTGCAGGCTACCTCTGCCGACTGCCGGATGTCTGCAATTTGGCAGCTCGAATCTCCCCAGGCTCAAGGTTGACTCAGCCTTCCATCCTTCCTAGATCAGTTAAATGAAGACCCAGATTGTTGGGGGGGGCAATAGGCTGATTCTCTAAACCACTTAGAGAGGGCTGTAAAGCACTGTGAAGCGGTATATAAGTGCTATTGCTATTTCCCCATTTTATGACCTTCCTTGCCACATTTGTTAAGTGAATCACTGAAGTTGTTAAGTTAGTAACACAGTTGTTAAGTTAATCTGGCTTCCCCATTGACTTTGCTTGTCAGAAGGTTACAAAAGGGGAATAACATGACCCCGGAATACTGCAACCATCAGACATTTGCCAAGCATCTAAATTTTAATCACGTGACCATGGGGATCTTGCAACCGTTGTATAAAAAACAGTTCATAAGTCACTTTTCTCAGTGCCGCTGTAACTTCAGTCACTAAACAAATGGTTTTAAGTTGAAAACTAGCTGTACCCTAGCTTTTTATGCCAAAGGGAAAGCTAGAATTCAGCCTTCTGCTTTCTAGTCCAGCATCTTAGCTACCACACCAAAATGTCGTGGTAGGGGGTAGTTTTCATTAGTACAGGTAGTCCTTGACTTACAACAATTCATTTAGGGTTACAATAGCCCTGAGAAAAGTGACATGACCATTTTTCACACTCATAATCCTTGCAGCATCTCCGTGGTCACATGATCAAAATTCAGATGTTTGGCAATTGACTCATACTTATGACATTTGCAGTGTCTTGGGGTAATCCCTTCTTGCAACTTTCTGAGAAACAAAGTTAATGAGGAAACCAGACTCATTTAATAATCGTGGTACCAACTTAACATCTGCAGTGGTTCACTTTAATAACTGTGATACAGGTTATAAAATGGGACAGAACTCACTTAACGAATGTCTGACTTAGCAATTTTAGGCTCAATTGTGGTCATAAATCGAGGACTACCTGTATGCAGTAGCACCATTTTATGACATTTCCTGCAGAGGAAACATTTTGTATTTTATTCCAGCACATATATTTTACGTCTGATGTAAGATCATACTATTAATTCTGCTGCTTTTATTATTTGCTGTTTCTTGGGTGTGCATTTAATTCCTGTTTATTTTGCTCTCTTCGTTTTCACCCCATGCTTTCATCTTTATGGTTTCAAATGAGAATCCTCCACTGTTGAAACAGGACGGACAAGCTGGGCTTATAAATAATTTAAATACATTTTGAACACAAAATTCTGAAATTCACAGACTGGAGTTAAGGTGACCGAATGGATTCCAAACGATTGCAGAAGCCAGGCGGAAGTGCAGGGAAAACCGATCACTGGCAAAAGAGGAAGTAAAACAGCACCCCCCCCCCCAAAAAAATGCCTTGGGGTAGAAACCAAAATAGAATCTGAAAGATGATCCCTCTAAGATCCATGCGTTGACTCAGCTGCTGCCTGTTTCCTGAAACAATCAAAAGTGCTTACGCCAACTTTTCTGAATTCAGTAGCCTCTGAGCATCTCGGATTCCAAGTCCCATAATGCCCTGTCAACATGGCCAGTGGCATATTGTTAGCATTTTTCAAAGTGCAAATGAGGGCAATAAAGGTAGCTGAACTCTTGCAGACAGGCTGGCGACATTCACTTTGTCACGGATTCTGAATCAAATCTACATTTGTCATCAGACGCAGGCCCTTGGCTATTCAGTAACCATCAGGGTTGTTTAGAGCCAGAGTGGTGGTAGTGGTGGGGGGGCTTGGATGAAGTATTTTGTCCCTTCCCTTCATCCACTATGAATTTGCCCCTGAATTTCAATCCCCTGCTGAAATTTTCAAAGCGTTTAACAAGGAAACTTTTCCAGAATATCGGTTTGGAAAAATAAATCGATGCCTAAAAATGTTCCAGAGGTTACATAATTGAAAAGCAAGATAATGGCAATTATTAAAAACTAGATTTTTTAAAGGAGCCCATTTACCTTTTCCAAGTGCAAGCTTTCTTTTTTTTTCAAAGAAGAAATGCACACATTGCTTTGAAATGCAGTACGAGTAGTTTTGGACATATGACCACCATTGAGAGCAGAATTTCTGTTGTTAAGTGAGTCATTCCCAATTTTAGGACTTTTTGCCATGGTTCTTAAGTGAATCACTGCAGCTGCTAAGTGAATCATGCAGTTGTTAAGTCATTAGGGGACTGGGGGCTAAAACATACAAAAAACGGTTGCAGGAACTGGGCATGGCTAATCTAGTGAAGAGAAGGACCAGGGGAGACATGATAGCATCTTCCAATATTTGAGGGGCTGCCACAGAGAGGAATGGGTGGGGTCAAGCTATTTTCTAAAGCTCCCGAAGGCCAGACAAGGAATAATGGATGGAAACTGATCAAGGAGAGATTCAACCTGGAAATAAGGAGAAACATTCTGACAGTGAGAACAATCAACCAATGGAACAGAAGTTGCCCTCGGAAGTCGTGAGAGCTTCGTCAATGGAGACTTTCAAGAAGAGACTGGACTGCCATATGTCAGAAATGGTGTATGGTCTCCTGCTTGGGCAGGGGATGGGGGGAGTGTTGGACTAGATGACCCACAAGGTCCTTTCCAACTCCGTTAATCTGTTAGGCTCCTCCCATTCACTTTGCTTGCCGGAAGCCGGATGGGAAGGTTGCAAACAGCAGTCACATTGGACACTGTAATTGTTGTAAATACATACCAGTGGTGGGATTCAATTTTTTTTTACTACCAGTTCTGTGGGATGGCTTAGTGGGCATGGCAGAAGGATACTGTAAAATCTCCAGTCAGAGCTGGTATTTGCCAGTTCTCCGAACTACTCAAAATTTCCGCTACCGGTTCTCCAGAACTGGTCAGAACCTGCTGAATACTACTTCTGATACATACTGATAGCCAAGCACCCAAATTTTGATCGCATGACCATATAGACGCTGTGTTGGTTGGAAGTGCGAGTACTGGTTGTAAGTCACCTTTTTTCAGTGTCATTGGAACAGTCACTGAATGAACGGCTGTAAATCGAGAACTGCCTGTAGTTTCCTTTCAAAGTAGCAATGTGTGTATTAGCATCTTTCACAGAATTGGAACCCTCCATGTTCTTTTAAGAAAAAATTAAGAAGGTGGCAAAAACTTGTATGAAAACGTGTGCTCGGTTTATATATTATTTGAAACATGCAATACTCTTTTATGACATGAAGTGTTGTTTTTTTTAAGAATGAGTAGTCAGTAATACGAGTTGCAAACTAGAGACCAAATAGACAGCAAAATGTTCAGTTTAACCACTCTTTAATGTCTCCTCCTGTATCAGCAGATGTGCGATTCTACCGGTTTGGACTGGTTCGGGAGAACCGGATGTTAAAGTTACATCTGGTTCGCTGAACTAGTATTTCAACCAATCGGCTGGCTCTGCCCACCCCTCCCTCCCAGGAGTCTCCACGCGGCCTATTTTCGAGGGGTAAGTACAGGATCCACGCAGAGGGTCTGGGAGGGGGAAAAATGGGCCTTCTGGAAGTCCAGAAATGGGCCTATTTATTTTTATAAATTCTATTTAAGGTTATACTATAGTGTAAAATTTCCCATTATTCCTTTTCAGTATTATAGTCAAAATGTCCAGCCCACTTTATCATACATTTACTTGTTTTTCTTTTGTTTCAAATTTCAATAACAGTTTATACATTTTATCCTAGGATGCCTGGAACTACTTTGGGACTATTTCTGCATGTGAAGAATCAATTTCACTTTTTTTCACCCCAAATTACGGTAATAATATCAGGATGCGCTAGTCCCATTATTAACTTCCAGGTTATGTTTACAAACATACTGCAGTTAACAAGATTAGTTAAGAATCTAGAGCAGCGGTGTCAAACCCGCATCGTCATGGCGGTATCATATGACATGTCGTGACTTTTTTCTCCTTCGCTAAACCAAACGTGGCCAATGCATCTGGCCCGCGGGCCAAGAGTTTGACAGTCCTAATCTAGAGGCTGCATCTGCATAGCATGCTAGACATGAGATATGATTGTGGGGCAGGGAAGGGAAGATGTTGGTGACTTATTATGTCATGTAAAACTTGTAGTGGAATGTAAACAGGTAGTCCTTGACTTACAACCACAATTGAGCCCGAAATTTATGTTAGGTGAGACATTTGTTAAGTGGGTTTTGCCCCATTTAATGACCTTTCTTGCCACAGTTGTTAAGTGAATCTGCCTGCCCCATTGACTTTGCTCATTAAAAGGTTGCAAAACATGACTCCAGGACACTGCAGCTGTCATGAATATGAGTCAATTGCCAAGCGTTTCAATTTTGATCACGTAACCATGGGGATGCTGCAACGGTCATAAGTGTGAAAAGGAGGCACAAGTCACATTTTTAATGTGCCGTTGTAAATTTCAATTGCTAAACAAATTGTTGTAAATCGTGGACTCTTTCTACTGCAGTTCCAGGAAATGGGTCAGTTCAATCATTAAAAATCTTTTGTAAATGCAATGTTGGAAACGAATACACTCAAACCAGCCAACTGTATCCCCTTTCAGAAGTTGAATTATAATTCCCATATCCCTGGACCATGCTGATTGGGGAAGATTTGTAGTCCAACAGATAGGAGATAGGTTAGGGAATTTTGTGTACAGAGGCACTTCTGGGCCTTTCCCGGACACTCACCCTTCAGCGGTTTTTTGCTTCCTGTCTTCCTTCCTTCCTTTGTCTGTGCTGTTGTTCTGATGGATGGTTTCTCCCACCAAACTGGGATCATTTTTATCCTCCTTTCTTGAGTTATGAAGTTCTTTGAGGCGGAGTTCACTTCTTGACCACAGGCCAGGTGGCCGTCTCCTGAAGCCCACCTTCTTAGTCAGTGAGGCAAACGTGGGTAAAAGTGGTGCCCGGCTCTCCATCCTGAGGTCATTTGGAAAGAAACCACCAAGAAGAATGAGCCGATGCTGCCATGCTTCGCAATCGCAGCCTGTTGGCCAAGGTGAACCTCACTGGCTTTACTTCTGCAGCGAAGTATTGGCTTTTACCTTCTGTTCCTGTTTGCCAGCTGCTGAAAAAAGATCCGGTTGCAAAGGTGTGACACCTGTTGACAGTTCCCAGGCGTTGTCACTCCGGGACCCTGGCCAGCAGCTGAATTGTTTGGAAGTCTCACCAGAAAACTAATTTTATGTTCCTCAAGCACAGCCAGTGTGGGATCTTCTAATGGGGAGGAAGAGTATGTGCAACTGGAGCAAACGAGAATAGGAAAGGGGTCTACAGTTACATACTGATAAAATCAAAGGGAAAAGCTTATGGGTTCAAGGAACAACAGTTGCAGGAGGAAGCTGAATACCTAGAGCAAATAAAGGCTCTACTGCCTCACTGATCATTGCATGCATCTAGAGCTATTTTTTTGCTGCTGTCACTTCATTACATAGATCAATTTATGAAATCCACTTCAAAGGAAGGCTCAAAAGTTACTACAGTGTTATTAGCTACAGGAACAGAATTTTGCAAGTTCAACTGTGCTTTAATTTCATCCCCACCCTCACCCTTACACTCATGTAAATTAGGGAGGTGTCTTGAGTTGCTTGTGCATGCCTTCTTGCTTTGGAATTAAGCCATGTTTCCCCCCCATGTCATTTCGGTAGATCTAGCCTATCTCTGCTAAGGACATCCTCCTTTCTTTTACAGCAGCCCACACTGGGATTTAGAGCAAAACAGATCCTCTATTTTAGGGCCAGCCCAAGTGCAGCTGTTCAGGGTGGCCTAGATTTTTATTTTTATTGGGGTGGGGGAGTAGACAATTTTTTTTGTTCAGTGTAGTGTGTGTGTGAGAGAGAAAGGGGGGGAGGGAGGGAGGGGGAAGGAGTAGTCAAGCTAGGCATTTTCTGAACTTTTGACATGCTAAGCCCAAAATGTTCGCTATCACTATGCTAACATCAAGCAATCTCAGGTGAGCCTGGCAGCCATTTTGTTAAGTCCTTCAGAGCTGCAAAGGCTGGGAGTTTATCTCCTAAGTTACATGGCTGTGGAATTCTGGGAGCTGAAGTCTATACATATCAAAGAAGGAGTCCTAGATGGCTGCCAAGTGAAAGGCTTTCTATATTTTGCTGCCTTTAAATGTCATAAGGATTTTTGTCAGTTAATATTCTCAGATGTTAACTGAGAATATAGAAGTTCATTGAATTCCCTAATGATCGGAGATTGATTGCAACTAAAAGTCCTTTAATAATTTTTACATTGCATTCTTTTATGATGCCTTGGTTGATGTAATTATGCTTATGGTTTTGTTTTGTTTTTAAAACACATATTTTGCGATTGGTTGTGGGCTATACATGATGACTGGGCATATATATAAATTTTCTAAATTAATTAACTTTGGAATTCACACAAGATGTTTAGCTTCCCATCCCAGCTTATCCATTTACGTATGCCTTATAAACAAGACCCATTGTCTTGAAGAAAGATAGGAAGATTTTGTTTGCTGAAAAGAAGAGATGCAAAGCACATTGTTATCCATCAACTTTATTTATTTCCAACATTTTCCATAACTGGTATAAAACTGGGAACGGGGAGAGAAAGATGCAGTGTTGGGGATTTCCAATGTCACTGCAAGACATAAATCAGCAGGAAAGCTGCTTATTTGGACAAAGTCCTGCAGCCAAGACATTCCCCCCCCCACCCCCAAAAAGAACCCAACAATTGCCATGTTATTGCCACCCCCCCTTCCCTCCCACCCACCTATCCACTTAATTAAAATTCAAGAGTTTAACACAAAACAAGCTTTGGTTACTAGCAGTAAACATGGAGTTACATTCGTTTTGTCTCGCAGGACACAAACATGGAGCCATGCAAGAAATGGTTACCCACCCACCCACCCAAACCCCAGTACATTCAAATTCCCCCACACCACAATGACCCTGAGTGCGGACATGGCTTTACCCTGCCTGCCATTCACACCATTTACTCTTTATGCATAGTGTCCACCACTTTCCAAATTGTAGTCTCATTCCTTGTGCCAGACAGCAATTTATTTGTAAGACCAAGCCAAAGGACTTTTAAGACATTTCTTTCAAAATGTCCAAAATCTCACCCCTTCCCATTTTTGAAAACAGAGCGATGAAAAGCTACTGCTGATGCTACCCAACCTCACTACAATGAGTTCCAAAACATGATTTTCCTTTCCATTCAATGCTCTTACAGATAAATCACCGTTATACAGAAATCCAATGATCTCAGTTACAAGAGAGATGGGGAGAGGGGACTTCACCAGCTCTCACTTGGCAAATTACAATAAAGTACAAAGAGGGAATCCTATCCCCGTATCTCTGGTGCAAATACCACCCCCTGCTTTGGCTATTTTTCTTAAATTTGTAAACAATAATCCAAGAAGAAATTGGGAAGAAATCAGACAACTTTACATGAGATATTTACACAGACTAAACACCTAGAAAGAGGAACAGTGTCACTTATCCTTTTTCTTCTTCTTAATAAAAAGCAGATAGAAAACTACAAGGTGCCACAATCTAAATTTTGGGCACAGCCTAGGGAAGCATTCATTCTTTGACCAATCTAGAGCAAAGTAACTTACATAATGGGTTCTATTGTATTTGACACCTATTGTCATGAAAAATTATCCTGAGGTAGATACGGTAGTTTCTTCACAGCAACGTATCAAAATTAACCAGCTGCATATTTCTCACCATGTCACTGCCACTATTTCTGTGATGGGTGAGTCAGAGGAGGAATTACATGGAAGTTTTACGTTGTTCAGCATCTCTTGAATTGTATTGCTCAGTTCTGTAAGCCCCCAAAACACATTTAGTTTTCTCTGTTCCACTTAGATGTTTTTAAGAGTGCTGCATGCTAAATTCACCCCTTAGCAGCTGCTAGAAAGCTGGTTACTTTGATATCAAACAGCAGATCCTACACAATTTCCTAAGAAGAGCAGAGAAGAAACCTAGGAACTTGGGTGCTCCAAATTACAATTCAGCATCCCAGCCAGCACAGCTAATACAGCCATGATTTATCAACATCTGCAGTGTTACATGCTTTCACTTGCTGCCTAACCAACCTAACTCTCCATCTTTGCAGATCCCTTCCTGCTTGAAATATCAAATCCAGTAGGCAAGTCCTACCATTCAGCAGAGTGAGGTGACATCCTTGATCTGTGGGTTTGGGGCAGAGTGAGAAGGTAGCAAATGAAATATAATTTCTCTTTTCTTTTTCTGATAAAAATATGGAAAGGAGAGAGGGATTTTTTTTTTTGTCTATCTCAAATACTTCATGGGGCTTGGAATATAAGACATCCTGACCTGGATGAGTGGGAGTGTCTGCTGATATGCCTGACACAGCGAGTACATTTCTCTACTTTCAAGAGGCATCAAGGTTTTCTGACCAAGTTTACAGATTCTCTGTAATGCCTGAACATTACACGAAACTGACAGGTAAAGGATAATATGGGTCTGGACTCTAATAATGCATGACCAAGAAATTCTGCTTGAGATGAGATGCAGAAATGGTCAATGAATCAAAAGGCTTAAGGATAGGTAGAACAGAGAAGGAGATCCTATCAGGCACCAAAACTATCCTGGGATACAAATTGCATCACCAATATTGTGCACAGTTGTGGGATATCCTTTCCTTTGGCTTGTTGGTCCAAGCCAGTCCTTGGAGAAACTTTTAGCTTATGCAACTTTGCGGGGGAAAGGAGGGAAGCCCCACAGAAGTATCTCTATGTGGAGCACTTTCATTTGAACTGTGCCACAAATCCTTTTACCTTCACTTGTATCCAAAAAAGGGAAAAAAAGAAATCTACTAAAATACAGCATTTAGAAATATCAATGCACTCACACACAAATTGTAAAAATTTTTAAAAACGGAGGCTTTCTTATTCTTTGTGCTGTTAAACGCTGATCCATTCAGCCCCAGAGCTGCCAAGATTCTTCCATCCCTGAGATGTGTGAAAATACCTGAGAATAAATTGCAGAATCGTGTCGGGTTTTTTTTCTTCCTTTTTTTCCTCTTAAAAGTTTAAAATATACAAAAATACAAAACGGAATATTTATACTTTTAAAACAAGGGAACATTTCCCCCCAAGGAAAAGCAAAATAACCCCAAACAAACCCAAAGATACGTCATTCACGCACATCATAGTGCAGATTTTTCACATCACGGCTTCAGAGCAGAGAGGTCCACCCACCCTCCCGCTTTTCACACGGCAAGTCCAGCTGTCCGCGGGAACAAAATAAATTAAAGGCAGAGCTACAGAAATTAAGCTGGGCAATGGAGCAGCAGTTTTTATCTGATGACTGGGGTTGCCAAAGTAAACACATATTTAAACTTAGAACCCTTGTCCTCAATTTAGTGAATGAAAAATATATAAGGTTGCATGCACGGCAATATCAGATGTATGCCCAATTCAAATTTATATGTCTGTTGTCTGGGTATTTGTGTGTGTGTGTGTGTGTGTGTGTGTGTAACATCTGAATTAGCCAAACAAGCACATGCAGGAAGAAGCATGGCTATACCACTGCATGGCACAGTAGATAAACAGATCTAATCCTCCAGGTTTGTTTTGGCAGAAATCAGACTCCTGAGCCTGCCAATGCTCCTTCAGGTCCCATAAACATCTACTGTTTGTGGTTCTTACTTTTTCCTAACAACAACAAAAATCCCAGTTCAGATAGGGAAATGGAGGGGGATTCAGTTATTTTCGGTTAAGAGAGCATGGAGTAGGGAGTTTGGGGAGCCTGTGTCCCTAAAAGACTCTTCCTTCCTTGAGCCTCAGATTGTCTTAGAGCAGGGACCCTGCCAGTTATTTTATTTGTATTCCAATGATCTTGTCAATGTGTGAAAATGACATATACACACACACACAAACACAGACACACTTAACTCAAGTACAAACACATCCTGAGATCCATAACTTCAGTTTTTTGTTTTTGCATTTTCTTGTTCTTCACTTGGATTGGTGAAGAAAGCCAAGTCATGAAGGTACCTTTGGCTTTTTCTTCCAATTTCACAAAATTGAAGATTGCTTAAGAAAGGGATTCCTCAGATTCCACACCCACTAAAAGGAGAAAAAGGGTTCCCCCTTCCACTCAAGTTTTTGCCTTTGCTAAAGATAAAAGTTGCTGCTCTCCTGCCCAGTGCTTGTTCACCCATAGCTTGGAGCCAATGCTGTTCTCTGCTCCCATTTTGGCTGACTTGATACCCTGAAGCCGGTCAACTGGGCAGATTTCCAGAAATCATTCCCTGGTTTCAGGAAGAAAGGGTGAGCTGTGCATTTCTTCCTCCTCTCGGAAGTACGGGGGCTTTCCCTGAGAACTGGGTGACTGCTGCGTTTTGACTGGGCAGTTGGCCACCATGTGGGCGATGCTTTGGCAGAAGTGGCATTTCTTAGGCTGTGGAGGGAGCTTGCATTCTTTGGCATGATGATCCAGGCCACCACAGTTGTAGCATCTGGGGGAAAAAAGAGGAAATCAAGATGGGAGGGGAAATCAGGAAGGTTATTCCACGAAAGCTGTAGTTGTCTGTATTACCACAAACTAGCCAAAACAAAGGAGAATTATATCATCCAGTGTTAAACCCAGCAGAGTCCTAATGACTTTGGCTGATATAAATAAAACCTAAACAAAACCAATGTAATTACTGAGCCAGGGCCTTACCAGGAAACCTCATAGCACTCTCTCTCTCTCCCTCTCCCTCAATGATAAATAATAAATAATATAAATGATAAATGATATCCGTCCATTTACTCGAAGCCAAGCCGTACTAAACGCCTCCAATACAGGAAACACAATGTTGCCAGCCAATCAAGACCAAAAAACACTACAAAACAGACAGAAGATATTAGAAACACCAATCAAGCAGAACACAGCAAACTCCAAGACCAAGAAACACAGACCAAGACTCCCAACCAATCAGGATGAAGAAAAAACCATTCTAACACAGCAGTAGGCTAGCACCATATTTAAAACAGAAATGGCTGTGAAAGCCTGACTCACAGACGAACACTATACAGAAACCTGATGATGGCAGATGAGATTCTGCCAAAACGTTGCTACAACTTTAAAAGCACAACTATAATGACATGAGAAAATACCCGAACAAAGCTGAATACCACACACACACAGGTCTTGGCATGTTCTGGTCTTTTCCCGTGTAAAATTGAGAGCATCCTGGCAACGTTTCGACGAGGTATATATAGGGAGACGGCAGCTCCGATCACACTTTGCTCGCACAAGCACGAAGCTGAAAGCACCAGCCTGAAGATTGCAAGTGGGACCTCGTCGAAACGTTGCCAAGATGCTCTCAATCTTACACGGGAAAAGACCCAAACAAGCCAAGACCTGCATATATATATAAAATTTATTTGAAAACATGTTAAGAATATCTGGTTTTACAACCAGACAGCTGAGAGATTTTTGTTGGCCTTCAGGTGTTGGGACACTCCTCAGCAAATGGGCTATAATTCAGCAATAAAAGCACTACTATTCCATGCATCCATCCTTCCAACTGTATTATGTCAGTAGAATAAGTGGATTCTCTTAAATAGCCTGGTGCCCATTTAAGATATTAGAGAGCCAGGAAGCATAGATGACCATGAATCAACCAAGGGTGTGGTCTAAAGGCTTGTGTTTCAGTTAGTAAGACTTATCAAGCTACCAAATCACCCCATCTCATGGGTGTGTGCACACCTTGAACCCTGAGCAAGTGGGCTGAGTTCATGCAAGCTGCTAGCAAAAAGGCTAAATTTAACCACTTAGTTATGCTATGCCAAATTGCCAGATCTGTAACAGCCGGTGTAAGATAATCTGGTGTTTTCCAGATGTGTTAAGAATGCAACTCCCACAGCCACTATGATCTTTAGAATAACTGGAGGGCACGTGGCTGGGGACAAGTATTATCAGATATATATTTTTCCATGTATTGCTGTGGAAAGACTCCCTGATGTTCTCTCTCTTCCTAGGTTGCCCAAGGGATGAACTGCTGTTCACGCAGCCCATCCTGCAAGCACATGAATGCTAACGGGTTGGTCTATTTCTATTCAGCTGATTTGTATGTGTGTGTGTTATGTGTGTGTGTGAACTCTGACCTCTTCCTTTGTTGCCCTAGGAATCTGCATCTGCCATTCACTTAAAAAGCCAAAAGGAAGCAACTTATGTGGAAGAAGGAGACAACTGCTGGCCCAGCCTCCACCAAAGGAGGGTAAAACTGGCTGGGAATGATGGAACATATAGTCAAACACCTCCAGAGTGCACTAGATTGGGTGAAGCTGAATTAAGGCAACTAATTAAAGCAAGGTGATGATCTTTGTGTAGGCATAGCCACATATGTTAGAGCCATAGTGGTGCAGTGGTTAGAATGCAGTATTCTGGACTGCTCAAGGTTGACTCAGCTTTCCATCCTTCCGAGGTCAGTAAAATGAGAACACAGATTGTTGAGGGCAAAATGCTGACTTTGTAAACTGCTTAGAGAGGGCTGTAAAGCATTATGAAATGGAATATAAGTCTATTTCTAGCATGCTGGATCTGAAAGTGAAAAGGGTTCCAGAGGGCAGGGCAAAACATCCAGAGCACTGTCTGCCATTCCTTTAAAACAAGACATCTCTAAGAAACCAGACCATTCAAATGACCAATCAATGAGAGAACCAATCAGCTGCTCAGAATTTAAATATATCTCCAAGAGAACAACCAATCACACGGCCAACTGACCACAGTAGCACACAAGACATTTATAAGCTAAAGAGAATAGGACAAGAAAATCCTGCTACTGATGTTACCTTGTCTGGAAACGAAACCTTCAGAAAGTAAATTAAAACAAACTTGGAAAGCAAACCATGACCAAAATCTAAAACCCAAGCTACAAGCATTTTCTATCATTACAAACATCTCTTCTCCCAGGCCTGCACTGGCGTGCCTACATGCCTATTTACCATTCCCATCATGCCAGAAGACATCGGGCAACTGAAATTGCTCATTTATTTGATTTTTATACCACCTTTATTTTCATAATAACTCAAGATTACAATGAGCATACCTAATGATTCTTCCCCTTCATTATTTTCCTCACAACAACCATGTGAGGTGAGTTGGACTGGGAGAGAACAACTGACCCGAGATCACCCAGTCAGCTTTCATGGTTAAGGAGGAACCAGGACCTTAACCACTAGATTCAACTGGCTCATTATCTTATTGTTCTCATTATCTTGCTGAGAATGTCAGATGTCAATATTTCTTCCTACTAGCATTAAACAAATTTCTAGCTCTCACAGTGATGGTGAAAAATGAACATTATTGGAAACTTTAGAAGGCCAAGCAAGGTTTTATTGTTATTAGCTATCTTGAGTACTATATGGGTGAGACAGAATCAAAAAATGAAATAAATAAAGAATGCCTGCATTTGCATAATATGCCAAACTGCTAGAAAGAAAAAAGAAAAAAACATACATCTTTTAAGGTTATGTGGAACTTAATTCAAACTTAATTTAAGTTGATTGTTGTTTCTTTTTCCAGTCCAAAAAAAACCCCCACTCTTACAAAACTGATTTCTATACATCCAATACACAGAATATCCCTTGCTTTTCCAAGCTTTGAAACTTTGTTGTTTAAGTCAAGAGGTTTCCGGACTCACTGAACAAGTCCCTAAACTAAGCCTTACCTATCTCCTTTCGACCTGCGTTTCTGAAGGTTTTTTCCCTTTGGTCTCCTTTCGCTGCCAATGCAGAAAACTCCTCCAGGGCCAGTGACTCGGATGGACTCCAAACCTTTAGAGGATTTCTTGAAAGTGAATTCAACTGCTTCTCCTTCTTTCAGGCTGCGGAAACCTTCCATGTGGAGCTTGCTCTGGAGTCCAGAAAAAGAGCGGGAAGAGCAGTTTAGCAATGAAAAAGAAATTATAAAATACTGACAAGCAAAGCAGAGAATGTTCAGGTAAAATCAATCATGCATTTTCACTGAATGTAATACGCATATTCACCCACAAACTTGCAAGGGATGTTTGATTTAAGTAACTAAAGTTTTGAACCACTTGCAAAGGCCACTCCATTGATCATGGACTGGATATAAAATACAAGTTACAAAGCTTTCTCTGCCCAGAAACACAGTTGGCACGCTGAATTATTTTCATGTATTTTCATATTCATTGTGTTTTTTATTGATGTATTTTGATTAATACATCTGATTACAGAATGTTTAATTCTGAACTCAGAATACTCCAAGGGCTATTTTGAGCTAGTTGAAAATGTAGGGAACAACACAGAACTCTGAAAGACCAATAACACAACCCTAAAAACAAGTCTTCTAATATCACTGTACACAACCAACTATGAGAACTATGTAACTATGTATACCCCTCATTGAATTTCTTCTGGATTTTCATGTTCTATTTCAAAACATTATCTGAAAGCAAACTGAATCAGACCAAGAAAAGTCCATTCCATGACACTGTCATGAAGCAAAACTTACCTTTCTCAAAATACAATAACATCAATTCAGAAATTTCTCCCCATGTTACAAATGCATCCTTATACCTGTGTTCAGGGGTCAAGCCCAATCTGGTACATGCCTATGAAAAGCAACTGCCATTGCATTATAGGTTATTAAATAATATAATTGAAGGGATGGAAGGTACCAAGATTATCTCTAACCCAACATTTCAGCAACTTGAAGATATTCGATTTCAGTTCCTAGAATTCCTCTGCACCAGATGGCTGCCTGGGGAATTCTGGGAATTAATATCCACACATCTTCAAGTTTTAAGGCTGAGAAACAGTGATTCAGCCCAACCTCTCTAAAATGCAAGAATCCACTACAGAACCAGTAACAGAGGGCTAACCAGCCTCTGATTAAACAGCTCCAGTGAAAAAGATATCATCACTGAAGGAATCCATTGCTGAACACTTGCATTATAAGCAATTGTTCCTGACATCCAGCCAAAGTCTATTTCCTTTTAATTTAAACACATTATTTGTTGTGTTTCTGCATCAACTCTTCAGAAATTATCCCCTATCGTCTACATAACAGCTTTTCAGATATTCAGAGACACGGTCTCAACTTCCTGCAGTCTTCCCTTCTCCTGGCTAAACATACCCAACACCTCTCACCATTCCTTTGAAGTTCTCCCTTCCAGGACCCTTTATCAGCTTGGCTGTTCTTCTCTAGACATGTTCCACTTTGTCAGTGTCTTCCCTAAATAGTGGTGCCTCAAGCTGAATGCAATATTCTAGGAACAGTTTGATCAACACTGGAAAGGAACTCAACGGAGCTTAACCGCACAGAATTACTTATAGGACTGCAATTAAAATATTTTCATTTTTCATGGAGGGTGGGAAATTTATAATCCCTGAAGATTATAATCCCTGGAGATCTGTCTACCCCACTGATTTGACCCCAGTCTCCAAAGGAAACCCACAGTAGTCCTTGTACTATTTGGTCAATTTCTGTCATCACCTCCCCACTGTGATCCTTATCTCCCCCCTCACCTTTATATTCCCCTCAAAGCCCCCCTAGGTTATCAGCTTTAGATTCAAGGCAAAAAAAGGCTTTGAAACACAAGGGGGTGCCCATGAAGAACTATCAGCAACTCCTTCAAGCAGCCAACACTCGATACTCAGGACTCAGAAGGGTCTTGACAGAAGTTGAGTACATAGGGCCCTATCCAACAAGATGCAATTCAATGGTGAAAAAAGTAAGGAACAGCACGTAGGGAGGAAAAACCAAATGCATAAGTATAGAACAGGAGATACCTGGATCAACAGTAGTAACTGTGCGATAGATCTAGGTTTCTACCACTTAAGTCTGAGCCAGTAGTGTGCTGCAGCTGCCCAAAAAGCCAATGCAATCCTGGGCTGCCTCCACAGAGGGATAGTACCAAAATCATGAGAAATGATAATACCGCTTTATACTTCATGGTGAGGCCACATTGGGAATACTGCATTCAGTTCTGGCCTCCAATAATAAATACAGAA
Organism: Notechis scutatus; assembly: GCF_049901735.1. NCBI lineage: Eukaryota > Metazoa > Chordata > Lepidosauria > Squamata > Elapidae > Notechis > Notechis scutatus. The sequence goes on from NC_142016.1 coordinate 11,262,271, forward strand.
AAGATGCTGAGACCCTAGAAAGTGTGCAGAGAAGAACAACGAAGATGATAATTTAGTCTGGAGGATAAATTATACGAGGAACAGTTAAGGGACCTCGTCTATTCAAAGGAATGATTAGAGGTGACATGATGGCTGTCTTCCAATAAATGAGAGGCTGTTCCAGAAGAGGGGGTTGACTTATTCTGCAAGGCAGCGGTCCCCAACCTTTCCAACGGCCTGGCGGAGGTGGAGGTGGGGAAGAGGAAATGCTTTTGCGCATGCGCACACAGCATTCACCAATGCAAATTTGCACACATATGCTTGGCCACCACTTCCGTGCTCCAGTTCCGAATGGGATGTCGCCCGATACTAGGCCACAAAATGGAGGCTGGGGAACCCTGTTCCAAAGCAACAGATGAACAAAAAGTAATGGGTGGAAGCTTATTTAAGAGATCCAACCTAGAACTAAAGAGAATTTTCCAGACAGTGAGAACAATTAATCAATGCAACAGCTTGCCTCCCCAAAGATGTGTATACTCCATCTTCACTGGAGGTTTTCAAGAATAAGACTGGACAACTGTTTGATTGAGATGGTATAAAATCTCCTGTATTGAGCAGGGGGGTTGGACGAGATGACTCCTGAAATCCTTTCCAGTCTATGTTCTGTGCTGCATTTTTCCCTTTGCTGCTTCAATATAATCCTGGAAAAATATTTGATGTCAAGAGTTGCAGACCAATGCTACCTAGATGTCCCTGTGCTTCTGGGAACACTTTTTTTTTTCTTTCAAAAGTGCTGCATGGCATCCTTATTCAGATTTTATTAAAAACAGTCAATAAGGTCATTCTCTTAGCCTTATGGTAATTACTCAGGAGTAATTCTGATTCTATGTAAAAACACATCTGCAGCACCCGAAACAATCAGAAGCTGTATGGATGTCCACAGACTCTAACCAATTAAAACTTAATCAGCTTGATTGGAAGCCTCCTTTGAACCCCCTTATTTGTTTGAACCACAGATCAGGTCTCTAAAGACACTCTCCTAACACTCCTCCTAATTCATTCTCAGCTATAAGAATAGATCAATTATTGTTCTATAGTCCCAGGAGCTCCGAGAAGACCCCTCTGAGGTCTTCTTCCCTCACCTCACCCATTTTTGGAAGCTTTTTCCTAAACTGCTTGTTTCATTTCTAAATTCCACAACCAAACTTTTCTCAACTTTCACAAAGAAATATTTATTTATGTGTATTTTTGTGCTGGTCAAGTATGAAAGTGGAATGATAAATCAAGAGCTAGTTTCTCATACAAATTTGATCATTGATATAATGAATTCCTGTGTTATGTTTTTTTTTGGGGGGGGGAGGGTGTTGTTCACTGCCCAGAGTTTTATTAGTAGATAAGCAGTTTTATATATACATACCCGAAAATACCCGAACAAAGCTGAATACCACACATATAAATACCCGCGAAAACATAAGATATGTATATGTAGATAAGCAGTTATATCTAGGGTCGCGGTGGCTCAGTGGCTAAGACACTGAGCTTGTCGGTCAGAAAGGTCGGCAGTTTGGCGGTTTGAATCCCTAGCGCCGCATAACAGAATGAGCTCCCGTTCCTTGTCCCAGCTTCTGCCATCCTAGCAGTTTGAAAGCATGTTAAAAAATGCAAGTAGAAAAATAGGAACCACCTTTGGTGGGAAGGTAACAGCGTTCCGTGCGCCTTGGTGACCACAGAGACATCTTCGGACAGTGCTGGCTCTTCGACTTTGTAACTGAGATGACTACTGCTCCCTAGAGCCGGAAACAACTAGCATGTATGTGTGAGGGGAACCTTTATCTTTACCTTTAAGTAGTTATATACATTTGCAAAATAAATAAAAAATAAAATACCTGCTATATCTTTTCCAACATTTCTTAGGTAGAAATAATGACCAATGTATAGTAACAACAAATGACAAGATGAAAAATGATTTTTTTTCCTGGAATTGATAGCACGTCAGATAATACATCCTCTCAGTAAGAGTTGACAAGCAAAAAAAATAAAATCTAACTTCAACTTAAGTTGACTTGTATCAGTTAACAAATTGATAAAGTAATAAAAAATAATAAAGTAACTTCCATGTAGAGTACCCGCCATACATATAACCAACCCTCTGTAAAAAGGTAGGGGGGATCCCTATATATAGTACATAACATAACCATGCACTCTTTATATAACCCCCCACTAAAACTGCAGTTGTTTCCTCCCCAATATTAAGTATAGCACCTTAGGCCAGTTATGCAAATTATCTTACATTATTCCAGATCACACTTTACCCCAGGGAGCTAAGCACATAGTTTAATAGAAACCATATGCTTGGCATGCCCCAAATCCATATTTAAGTCCAGCTCTTGTTTTAAAAGAAGTAGATCATCCACAGTTTGAAAACCTTCTGCTCTCAGGGCTGTGTTTTAACCCAGGGTCATTTTTTGCAGAAAGTTGAATTAAACCAGGAGATTTGCATCTTCAACAGTTGTACTAAAACAGGGGTGTCCAACCTTGGTAACTTTAAGATGTGTGCTGGCTGGCCAATTCTGGGAGTTGAAGTCTACATATCTTAAAAGTTGCCAATGTTGTCCATCCCTGAACTGTACTAAATAATAAAGAAACAAACAAATAAAAATAACACAGAGAGACACACTATGTCAGGGAAACAAACAAAAATTAAAATATCTTGTGCAAATTCACAAATCACTTAAGGTCCAGGGTCTGGTGGAAAAGCTATTTTTTAAAGTTTTTCTTAAAAAAACAAAAACAAAAATCAATCAAACAAACAAACAAACACCCCAGCACATCTTATACATTTTTACTAGAAGAACTGCACAACAACATGATATGACTTGTTCTGACTTGGCCTATTATACAAATGCAATTACTGTATCCTGTAAATCATAATTTATGATTTAGTATCTTGGAAGAATTTAGCCAGTTGTGACTTCTGAACGTAACATTTGACAGCGTTCAAAAGTGCAAGAAACAAAGCACTTGCTCCAAATTTTAAAAACAGTGCTGAGGATGAGAAACAACTTCAGAGCTAGAATTAAATGCTTCATTTCCCACAAATTTATATATAATACCCTGAAGTCAGTTCACAAGTACGGGTCAAAATCCCAGTGAAAGGGATTATCATTCCCAAAATTTGATGCCACTATACTTAATTTTGGTTGTTTCATTCGTTGCAAGTTTCCACTGGTTTAGCTGCCATAAACTCATAATAATTATCTCCTACCAGCAGGGCAATTTATACTCTCAAACACACACGTACTATTAAAATGAGCTCTATGTATATCCTTAATCCTTTTGGGAGGGGGAGGGAGTGGAATGGCAGAATTAATAATCTATCCATGCTGCTCTGGCCTGAGTCATTTTCAAGCCGGTTCAGGCTGTCCCTTCTGGGTGTATACAGGCCATCTGCTGCACACAACAGAGAAGAGCAAGCCTTTTCTTTCCTCTTGTCTTTCATTCTTTTTTTTCCCTTTAATGAATGGAGCAAACCCCTCATTCACGAGTTGTTCAGTAACCCAGGTCAGATGATGGCACTTCCCTGGGGCTCAAGGGTAAGCAACACCATATTTAAGAATACCGAACAGCAGCACAATACACTACACTACCTGAACTACACCAGTTTGGCATTTCCCAAATGGATGCCCTCAACTGCGATGGACATAACCTGTTCACTGCCCAGAGTCACTCTTTAAGTGGTTTTAAAATTTGATAAAGAAATAATTTCCAAACTGCTGTCATGCGCCCTCTAAAATTTCCCATCAAGTTGTAACTTTTAATGAAGCAGATTGTATGAGTGGAGGAAAGGGGCGAAATATGTGAATTACATAACATATATTACATAACATACATATTACATAACAATACCTTCTGCATTTCAACCATATCATGCACCACTCATTAAACAAACCGTTCATATCAGAATGTCAGCCCCAAAGTCAACAATAATCAAACTTCCAGTGTTGTACAACCAGACTTATTAGATTTTTAAATGACCTGGCTGGGTAAACATGCTAATATAGTAGAGGAGGAGTAATCATATTAATTGTAATGCAATCTCAATTAAACTGGATTTAGTTTAGATTTTTTATCCTATTTGCCTTGGCCCTGTCAATTATTTGGTGTGCAGTACAACCTTCAAAAAGACAAAGCAAAAAAGTGTATTAATTTTATTTCACTTCATTTTCTAGGATTATAACCACTCCAATTGTTACTGCCCTGGAGTGTGGGGTGTGTGTGCAAAAAGCCCTAGCCGTGTGTAGTTTCTGAGCCTTCCACTTTGCTCTAACTCAGGGGTCACCAAATTTGGCAACTGTAAGACCTGTGGACTTCAATCCCTTCATGGTTGGCTGAGGAATTCCGGGTGCTGAAGTCCACAAGTCTTACAAATTTGAAGTGTTTTGCTCTAACTCGAAAGTGGTAGATTTGGGGGTTATTTGCACGCTGCAAAAGAAAGGAGCAAACCCTGTGACTCACACTTTTGAAATAATTATCAGGCCACTGACCTCGGTGCATCAGCTAATCAGTTTATTTAGGCAAGACTCTCTCTCTCTATAAAAAAACATGTGAGTCTAAACATGAACTAGATAAAGCTTCAACAATTTAAAAACTTGAATATTCATAATCTCGGTAAAGATCGACAATTCTATCCCCTGATGCTTGTGGCACTGCACGATCCCTCTTTGATGTCAAGCAGCAAGATTCAATTAAATGATTTTCAAATCCAATGGAACAGATCATTCATGCCACAGCTGCTTCACCACACCTGGAATCTCGTTCATCTAGAAGGGAGGAGGTCTCCATTGTAGTGGCACACAGCTAATATAGTCACTCTCTGAATTCTCAATATTTTGAAAGCCGCTTAAGAATTCCAGGAACTGCAGATGCAACACATCTGAAAGGGCTATGAACTATGCAGGAACAAACCAGAAAAACAGGCTCTCAAATGGATATTTTTGATGCCTAAGTGTAATCACATGTAAATTTGACTCCCTATTTATTATCTAATTCGTTCTATCTGGTATGCTAAAGACTCTGCAGTGCAAAATATTTTCTTTTGGTTCAGGATTTGGATTCTCTACTCCATTTCCTGATTCCTCTCCAAGCCTCTTCCCAGTATGACATCCTGATGGGGCCATTTAACACCCCCTCCCATGTAAATAGAGATCAGTAGGTGGGCCCAAAGACTCTTAAGAATGCTGCAAACCACTCTCCTTACAATTTTGACTAAATAACAATGCAAGGGACCCCACCATCCAACACAAAGAAAATAAGAAATAAGCCTCTGAATTAAGCTTGCAAATAATTATGACTTCCATTGTTTTTCCTAGCACAGATTTCCTACGCTTGTACCTTCTAGGTATATTGGGATAACATCATTTCCAGCCCACTAATGGGAAGGGTACAAGTTTGGGGAAAGCTGTGAGAAATTACCGTATTTTTTGTACTATAAGACGCTCCAGACCATAAGACGCACCTAACTTTTGGGGAGGAAAACAAGAAAGAAAAATAATCTGCCTCTGCTTCCCAGCAATTTGCCTCCTTGCAGCAAACAACCTGGTCAGTTTCAGCACAGCCTGGTTTAGCACAAGCAGCTGATTGGCGGCTGGATCGTGGGGATCGCCATTACCCATTGCCATCGCCATCTCTTGCTGCCTCTGCGCACCCCATTTTTGGCCTCTGTGTACCCCATGTTCAGCCTCCACACAGCCTATTTTTGGCCCACGACGGGGATCGCCACCTATCGCTGCCAAGCGGTGGCAATCCCCACCGCCTGGAACAGGCCAAAAATGGGACACACGGAGGCTGAAAATGGGGCATGCAGAGGCAGAGATAGGCAGCGACAATCCCCACAGCCTGGTATCAGGGTTCGGACAGACGCTTGCTCTTGAGTTGCCACCTGGTGGTATTCCAGAAGGCCGATCCAACTGTCAGTCAGCTGCTAAATCAAGGTGTGCTGAAGCTGACCAGGCTGTTTGCTGTTTACTGCAAGAAGGCAAATTGCTGGGAGGCGGAGGCTGAAGGGTGGGGCCAGCGGGTGGGCGGGGCTTCAACAACATTCGCTGCCTAAGGCGCACAGACATTCCTACCCACTTTTGTGGGAGGGGGAGTGTGTCTTATAGTGCGAAAAATACGGTATGCTGTGTAATGTTTTGTGGTAGAAAACAGACACGCCTTTGTCTGCAAACACCACCACTGTTCACACATTGATTAATGTTGCTTGCCTTGTACTTATACTATTACTGCACACTGTTAGAGAGTTTTATCTGCTGGCCGTGAAGATGCATTCTGTATTCATACCGACTGCTAAATAATCTCATGTATATGTTTCTTTAGTTTTTTTTTGTTATTACATTCTTCCAGGATGTTTTCCATCTCCCAATCTATGTTTCCTATCTTTTTCAAAATCAGCTGAAGTTGGCTAATGTTCATTCAGATGCTCTTTCAGACAAGCCACATTCCCCTAGAGCAGGGGTCTTCAAACCTGACAGCTTAAAGACTTGTGGACTTCAACTCCCAGAATTCCTCCTCCAGTCCTGTTAGCTCAGGAATGCTGGGAGTTGAAATCCACAAGTCTTAAACTTGCCAAGTTTGAAGACCCTTGCACTAGAGTATCCGAGTATAATGCATGGAGAATTCACCCAGTGATTTGATTCTTGCTATATACAAAGTACATCCACCAAAGTGGTTGCTGAACAATTTTGATAGATATACTCATGTGTGTGTATGTACATGCACAAGTGTGGCAACAAGCAAATCAGTTTGTGAATTCTCCTTCAGGCTTAATCTCAAATAATTCAAAAAGATACTCTGGTCTCCTCTGCCATATTGCTGTTCCACCTCCTGCAATTTAGATCAATTTGCTTTTAATCACAGAGTAAAACAAAAGTTTCCCCACAAATCAGCTTTTCCCACAGAGTGCCTTCCAAAGACAAAACTTTCTTTATCCATTAGAGCTGCATTTCATACCAGGGGAGTATTGTCTTGGTAAATCCTTTTTAGCAGGTCATTACCCTGCCTTTCTGCCAAAACTGGCTTCCATTTTTACAAATATTCACACAACCTACCAAATCTTAAACCTTGGTGTACAAAACATCAATTGCATTTCCATGTATTATCATCCCCAAACAAACCACATTGCAATGATGTGTAGATGACAGTTTGCCTAGCTTCTGCTGAATGATAGTTTAATTTAGCATCATGCCCAATTTTGTGAACTTTTTGCCACGACTGTTAAGTGAACCATGCGGCGGTTAAGAGAATCTGCCTTCCCACATTGTCTTATTATTCCTACCATCCAGAATAGTGTCTCTCTCAAGCTTGGCAACTCTTTAAGATGTCTGGACTTCAACTCCCAGAATTCCACAGCCCATATACTGACTGCGGAATTTTGGGAATTGAAGTGCAGACATCTTAAGAGTTGCCAAGCTTCAGAAACACAGATCTAGAAAAATGAAACAAAGCTGGTGCTATTTTCAGTTACTCATCTTGTCCACTACAAAGAATGTTCCTTCTCAGAAAACCTTAAGAGGCTTCTCATAGACCTTCCCCAAACTATCTTTATAAACAAATCACACACCCCATGATCACTATGCTTTTTCTTTACAACAAGAGCACAAAGGGATGTTCAAAAATAACTGGCAACAAAAACAAGATAAAAATCAAAAATAAAACCGTCAGGCAGACAATTACAGGTAGTCCTTAACAATCTGTTCGGATGTGCTGGGGATCATGTGATATTCGTTCATAACCTTCCCAGCAGGCTTTGGACAAGCAAAGTCAATGTGGTAAGGCAGATTTGCTTAATGACTGCACCATTCGCTTAACGACTGCAGTGATTTGCTTAACGGTGGCAGAAAGGTTGTAAAATGGGGCACAACTCATTTAAAAATGGCCTTGCTTAGCAACGGAAACTTTGGCCTCAACTGTGGCCATAAGTCAAGGACCACCTGTAAAAACAATAGAAATATCCTACACTGTTTTGGTGCAAAATGGAGCTTTCAACGGGTTTTAGTGTGTGACCCCAGAGCACTGGCTTCCTCCTCATATTAGTTGCCTGTTGCTTCAATTTTAGTTATGTGAGAACTGGCAAAACTTTCCTGGCGGATTTCAAAACAGGGAGACCCACAACTGAGACAGTTCTGCTGGCTGCTGGTTCCACCTTCTGGGTCTACCGCAGTGGTCTAAATCTGGGTTAATATTGGCAGAGACAAACTTTTAAGTGTTAAGAGGCATTGATAATCCAGCTCAAACCCACCGGAGTTTCTACAGATGGACTTGTCCACACAAAGTATCTCCCAAATAGCCATTTACATCGAGGTCTGACACCAACATGTCTCTGATAAATATAGATGATTGGGGGGAGTTAACACCATCCGCCGTCCGCTTACACCAACGCCTGCCTCTCTCTTGGCTGAGTGAAATACTGCTGTTTATTTTGAGGAGTGCTTGAGAGATTGGTCAACCCGCCCCCACCCCCACAAGCAATCTTGTCTTCCCTTGGGGAACAAGGGAGAGAAAATTGCAAGGAAGGCTCCTTTCCCCTCCCCGGCCCTCCCTCCCTCTTGCCCTGGGTCTTTTGAAGTGACCTGCAAAAGAAGCTGGTGGTCTTCAGAACATCCCAAGCCCTCCCCGCTCCTTCCCAAAACACACACATTGTTCGAATTCCTCTGTTATCAGATAGGTAATCAAACTGAAGCCCCATTGAATTAGTCAAATAGCCCCCTTGCATCTGAAAGGAAGAGGCCCAAAGCCCCTCATCCCGGCACACCACACACAAAGCAGGAAAATTCCCAGGCCATCTCCAAAAAAAAAAAAAAAATTAAAGGGGAAGGAGAAGGAAAAAAAAAAAAAGGAGAAGGAAAAGGAGAAGACTAAAGTTGTCCCTGTACACTGGGAGGAGGAGGGGGGGGGCATTCCTGAAGCCCTGAATCTTTGGTAGAGGGCAGTCCACAGCCCTTGCAGATCTGTCCCCATAGCAGCAGACCTGCCATCCTGTTTAAGAACCCACCGCAGGATTCTCCGACCATGCCAGGACAACCAAAAAGTATGTTCGGTGGGGATTCAGTCCAATTTTATAAACAGGGTTTTTACCCTAAATACAGACACCTTATATCCCAGCAGCGCTGATTCATTTCCACCACTGGAATATTGCAATGCGACCAAGGTTCTGTTGCAGTTGCACTGGCTGACAGTACCCAAAATATGCAGGGATCACAGGGGAGAGTAGAACCAACGCCCAAAGCAGAAAGCACAGACTGATTAAACGTTGGGAAGAGTGTCACCCATTGGCCATTTTCAGATCTAAACCAACTGAATGATATTGACTGCCCCCCCTTACTGTTCTCTCTTTTGCTGCCTCTGCGGATCTCAGTGAAGCTCCCTTTGTTAAAAGCGGGGCTAAACAAACACAACATCCAAATGCAATATTCTACCATCATGGCAAACATGTAAGTGGCCATGGCAGAAATAACCTTCCCACCATAAATTCTCTCACTGGAGACTGTAAATAAGCAATCCCTCACAATCCTGATGAAATTTGAACAAGCCAAAAGCATTTACAAGATGTGTCCGCACAAGCTTCCTTTTCCTCACCAGTTCCAAAGAAGGATATAAATGGTCACCTCCAGCTTTATTCACTGATTCTGGGAATCCTTATTCCCACCATACCAACATACACCCAGGTCAGAGCTGGGCATTCTCAGCCCTCAAAATTGGTGCTTTGTTTTTTGTTTTTGTATCCCTTGGAAGCACGCTGTTACTGAAAACAGGCAACTGCAATGGAGGCAGCAAGATATATTTTAGCTAATTACACTGATGGGGAAGAAAGGAGATGCCCCACAAAACTCTCCTTTAATAAATCCGCTAGTAAAATTCAATTCGTTTCGCACAATGGTAGTGTCTGCTGTTGTCCTTCAGCATCACATAAGTGTTAAATGCAGTCTTCACCCACAAAACAGTCACTCCGCCTCTATTTCAAGCCAAACAGTCATGTAAACTACTGATATATTCCTGATTCCAATTTCTTTCTTGCCTATAAATTAGCCTGGCTAACTTACAAGCAGGTAGTAAACACGCCTGCAAATCTTGTCCATTTTATCTGCCATGTTCCCTGTTCTGCCTGATTGTAGAGTACTTTATCGGAAAAAATAATGTTTAATAAGAGCCTAAGAAAATGCTTTCAGAGATAGTTGCCCACTGGTTACCTAAATGATTACCCAACGCTCTGCTACTCTTCTTTGTCTAAAATGCCCACATCAACACTACAGTAAATACAGAATGGGGGATTTGCATTTTATGAAAGAAACTAGATTCTGAAAATGCCGTGTTCATGCCATACATTTAAAAAGCTCCAAAGGTTAAATCTGATTGGTGTTTTCGGTTTTTGCATTTTTTATGGTTTGGCCTGATATGCAAACTCAGCTTGCTTACTTTGTTTATGGCTCAATGTATCCTACATACTCAGAAAATAGATTAATAATCATTAATTATCAGCCCAGGTTACTGTTTTGGCATAAGGTCACCAATGAGTGATAGTGATGGGCTGCTAATTCCTGGGCCAGCTAAGAGGTATGTACCAGTTCTGTTGTAACACAGGGGTGAAACCATAAGACACATTCTTGATTTAATTGTGAATTTCTTTGTCTTTTCTCAACAGCTTCCTATCAGGAATATCAAGGGTGGGCAAAGTGCCAAATTTGAGCATTTTTCACTGCATTTCCGCTATCACCATTTCTAAGGTGGAATTTATTTTAACCTATGAGTAAATTTGCAATATTTTTATTTTTATTCTAGCTAGTCTGGCATGAAATCATTTTTGGCTCTTTCAGTAGACAGAGGAAAACAGCATCTCTTTTTACATATTCTTAAATTCATAGAAATGGACTATGAATCAGAATCCATAATAAATTATGCATACAAATGTTATACCAAAGATGTAATTTATATTCCTGAATGGTGTCTGTCTGGTTTGTCTCCCCTCTCTCTATTTATTTGTTTGTTTTATTTTTATAGCTGTCATTCTTTTTTTTCAATCATTTTAGTGGTTTATTAGAATATAAAATTACAAAGGAAAATGAATCTAGTGGGAAAGTAGAGGCAGGAAAAGTGAAGAGAGGAAAGTGTAGGGGGAAAGTGGGGAGGGGGAGAAAAGCATTGACTTCCAACTCTTTTTAGCATAGTAGAACAAGATAATATAGTTTTTACTTTTACATACGTAGTACTATGTAGTAGGCATCTCTACTACAACCTATTTAATCAGCAAACTCAAACTTTATATTGTTAATTAAATAAAATCTGTATTCCACCTTTGAAAAGCCCAAGGCAGCATATGTGCTACTTACATTCATGCATACTGGTGTGTGTGTGTATGTGTAAACTGAGCTATTGCCATCTTTCTGATCTATTCATCATTCTAAATGTATAAAATTATATATATAATTTACTCATATACTCTTAAAATGATCAGAAAGATGGCAATAGCTCAGTTCTTATCTCAGATTAAACTATAATGCAGTTAGTTCCGATTTGATTGTGTTAATCCAGTCATTATACTTTCCTTCGCAAATAAGCTGAAAACAAGTCATAGTTCTGTACAAGTTATTAACTTTTAGAGTCATCCTTTTTCACAGACTGTCAGTGATAGGCTCAAATTACAGAACTGCTCACAAAATGTTGGATCTGATATTTAACTTTCATCATCATCAATGTGCTTCTCAAAATAGGATTTTATGTAGAATGAGCACTCAGATCTAGATCTACATTTGTTCTATTGTTTCTCTTTATTTCAAAATTCTAACAAGCTATTATGGAAAGATTCAACCATACTCCATTTTAATGCAAGGTGCAAATCCAAATAACTGTGCTTAGTAAACAAACCATTATACAAACTATGTCAGCCTTACTTAAGAGACTAAGCAGGGGGTCACACCATAGCCACAAAAGACATACCACTGCATCATATAATTAAAGAATAAAGCAATATTTTCCAGCAAACAAGCCTATTTCACAAAACCAAAGCTTAATTGGACTTTATTATCTAGATTGTACTAGTTCTTTAGTTCCAAAGCCATAATTTTTAAGACTTATGTCAAGAAGCCTACAGCCATCTCTATCTCACCATCTCTCCACCTCAAGCTTGGGGAAATGAAAGCTATCTAGAAACCTGCCTTCCCCAGTAACCTTTAAGACACTCACACAGCCCAGATGTAAACCCAGAAAGTAAGTATTTGGGAGTGAGATGTCTATCATAGGACTGGTCAACTAATTGAGAACAACCCAAACTTTGTTTTTAGCCATAGATCCTTCAATTGCTACAGGGTGCAAAGTATTTTAAAACAGCATGGGATGCCAATGTTAAGAGTCATTAAGAGCAAAATATGTAAAATGCTAATGTCATCAAGCAAATAACCAAGTCAACTTCCTATATTTCTGAAAATGAATGTTTTTTAATTCCTAGCAGATGCTATCACAATTTTTTTAAAAATCACATTCCTTGCAGCATCTAAAGGCTTAACAAAAGGGTTTTAGCCTATCATTTTTTCCATAATAGGGCCTTATAGTATAAAATAATATGGCTGGAAGTCCATCTGGTCCTCTTCTGTTACAATTTAAGATTTGCCCTATATATTTCAGAATTTTAAGAATTTGTTAATGGTTTAAAATGGTCTTTAGCTGCTATACACCTCTTATAAAATATTGCAGATAAACAAATCTGCCAAGAACTGTTGTAAATATTAAATTGAATTTTACTTGGCAGATTACTTCCCCCTTCTTCAGGTATACAACTTTATGCTACAGGAGAAGTTTATCTTTATTAAATGAGGCCAGAAGGAAATAAAATGTAAGAGGCAGATGGGGCTAATCCTCATTTTTTCTTGCAGATCAGTGGAGCATAGTTATTTTATACAGACATTCATTCTTGTAAAACTCTATTGTAGCAAAAATGAATAAATACTAGGCTAAGCAGATCTGATGTGGCATTTCCCCCCCATCTATCAGATCAAAACAAAGCAATTTGTGACAGAACAAGTTTCAGTTTTTACCAGTCTATATCCATTATCGTGTTGAACTGTAGATGGCTCTACAAATATATGACATTGTTAATTGCCCCTTCACTGGGGGTATTCACAGAATTCTTGTTCAAGGTGACACAGACATTCTTGCATAGTTAAAGAAATTTACATAGCATCTTTGTTCACCAAACCACACTACACTGATAATGTAGTGCTACACATACTTGCATAGAAGTAAGCTTCATTAAATATACAATTCCAGCCTAAGATAGGTTCACACAAGTAAACTAAATCAAGCTTTGTGAGGTCCTTGGTGCTCTCAGAGTTTGGTTGTTTTCTTGCAGACATTTAATTATCCAACTAGGTAACATCATCAGTGCTAGAAGAGTGTGTGGTGTACTCGAAGCAAACTCGGAGAGCACCAAGAACCCCACAGTACAACCCTGAGCTACAAATATTATTGTCTATCAAATCAATTTTTCCCAGATGGAATGTGCACCATGTGCACCAAAGGATCAGATCAGGTAGAGATGTGGCTCTTGTCTCATTATCAAATAGTATCCACCAGTGATTTTAGCTATGAGAAATCTCTGTGATGGAAAAATCAGACTAGTCCATTGCAGCGTATAACTCTGTATCCATGATTTGTTTCGAGGAGAGTACAGTTAGTGCTCCATGTTTCACAGGGAATCGTGTACATTTATTACATGGCAGTTAAGGCTGGAAATTGCAGTAGAAATGATAGTTCAAAGAGAATGATTGGTTTTAAAAGATCCTTTCCTCCTCTTTGAAATGACTGAAGGCTTTTTCAGCAATGATCTCAAAGCAAAGGCAGCACAATATGTTAGGACTGGCTCCTGAACCATTTGGGGGGTTAACCAGGTTTAGAACTAATAAGCAGCTAAGGAATTCCTTTTAAAATTTGTATAATATGCTCACATCTGAAAAATGCCAATCCAGATTTTGACAGCCATGTTTTATTGTACACAAGTTTCATTCAAGAATAGTTCTATTTATAGGATATGCTGTAAATGCAGAGAGACCAACAGACTGGAAGATACCAATTGTATATACGTAGCAGGAAAACAATATGAAGGAATCAGCATAGAATCTATCCTGGTTTAATAATGCTTCTATTTCTCCTTTGGGAAGCTCTGGGAAAGAAGCATCTTTAAATATGCATATATTTTTATTGTATTTTGGAGATGTATATTATTTTATTTATCTTTTGGGCTAGTTACCCAATTTGAACAAAAAGACAAGATACTGTAGATTTCAGCTTAACATTATCAGCAAGCAAGAATTGTTCAATATAAAATTATTATTGAGCTGGTAGTATTTTCTTCCTAGAGGTTTCCAAGCAGAGTTTGGGATTATAATTGCAAAATTCCAGTAACTTGAGGTACATGACTTCAACTCCCAGAATTCTCCAAACTGCTTGACCATTACTGAGCATTCTGGAAGATGATGTCTATAGATCTGGAGGTTCTTGGTGGGAGAAGCTGAGTGGACCAGATTGACTAGGCTTACTTCCAAACTCTTTAATTGTGTACCTGGTTTTCAAGGTAACCACAACCTTGATTCAGCACAGTACCAACCAGAACTCAGCATGGTACCTTAATTCAGCAATGCTCTTAGCTATTTTTCAAGTGTTCTCCCCACCAATATTTAGCCAGGATCCAAGTATTCATCTGCATTTCCCAAACTACTTTCTGCATATCCCTGCTCCATCCTAGCTGAATGAAAAGGAATGAAGCCTTAAAGAAAGCAAGAATTGATCAAGAAAGTAATAACTGTGCTCCTTTAACTTGGGACTATCCAGATAGAACTACAATTCCAATCATCCCCAGCTAAAAGCAGGGCATAGATTTTGACAGGGCTGGATGAGGAGACTGCATTTTAGATGTCCCCTAATTAATTTAAACTACCCACTTCTAGGTTTCTTAATATTGAATTCTGCGGCATCTACCCACAATTCATTTCTGACTTTTAGGTTTCTGTAGGATTGGTTAAACTTTTGCTCTTTTGAACTGGAAGCAGTTCCAGATCAAGGAAAGAGGAAGAAAAGAAAAGAAACAACCCAAGCAACTGAATGTCTCTAAGGCAAATCCATCCTTAAATGAATTCTTCCCAAGTATGACGGTGGCCTTTCCCAGGAATTTAGCAATCCCAGAGAGAAGCTGCTTGCAGACAATGGCCTGATTATCTCAGCATTTTCTCCCCGCAGTGCCCTTTCAAGAAAAGGTGCCGCCTGGCTCCATTTGCCCTTAAGAGACCTGAGCGCGTACATTCACCCTGGAGGCAAATGCTGGCCAGCAAAGAAGACCTTTCTCTCCGATTGACTGCCTCTTTTTCATCTGATGTGTAGCTTCATTCCTAATGCAAGACATTTAACTTGTGGGTGCTTCAGTCCTCCTTTATAAAGTCCTAGATGGTGGGCCCCAATTATTAAAGCAGCCCATCCAGTTTGCCATCATTTGGAGGTTTTGGACTACAACACCAATCAGACAGAACATACAGAAAAGTTCCATAAGGGGTGGGAGATTAGAGTTTTAAATCCAGGAATTTGGACCAGGGACAATTGAGTTGAAATCTTAAATGAACTCCATGGTGATTTGAATTCAAAGTCTCTACTGTTAGATTCACACACCATACCAACTTTTAAAAATTGAAACCATGGCTAGGTTTTTATGGGGAGAGAGGCTAGTGTCTTATGTCTACTCTATGTCTCACTTGGTGTTATCATGAGAATCCAAAAAATGGCTGAATCTGGTAACAAAAATAATAGTGATGGGTGAAGCTTGTCCTTGAGTGATCAAAAGCCAGCTACCATAACTTACCCTAGCTTATTTCACAGTATTGTTATGAAGATAAGGTGGTACAAGGGGGTAATCTTTGGGCTGCTAGATTTAAGTTAAAAGAACAGTGTTTCTCAACCTCAGCCATTTTAAAATATCTGAATATCAACTCCCAGAACTCTGGGAATTGAATCCACACATCTTAAGGTTTTGAGATAGAGAAACAATGCTGGAGACCCTCCTTTAAAGCAAAGCATTCTCCCCTCTCACTTCCCTTGCCTCCAACTCTCTTTCCAATTCACCATTTCCTTCCCAAACGTTATTCCATATCTCATATTTACTACTCATTCTTATTCCTTAAATTTTATCTTACTCCTGTTCTTTTGGAGAGGAGTAGCAGTTGGATTATTTTCACCCAAAACATCATTTGTATTTTAGCAATTGGGCTAATCACTCTCATTCAGCCCAACCTACCTCACAAGATTGTTGTTCTGGGGATTAAATAAAGGGAGGGTTCTATATAAGCTTCCTTGAGCTCAAGAAATGATGATACATTTATTTATTAAATTGCATATAAGTAAATACATTAATAGTATTCCAAGTTTATTTAACTGTGGTATGTTGAATAAACAATAGCTAGGTTCACACACTGAGCCAACAAAAACTTTACATAATGGTTTGTCTGATATGTTGAGTAAAGCAGAATTAAATTCCTGTATAATATTCGTCCAGGTTTCATAATTCTAACAATCTTGAGTCCTGCAAATTTGAAGTTTGACTACAGTTGGAAGAAGAGAGACCTCAAGACAAGCTGACTGAGATAACTGTCCTTATCTGACTGAAACATGGGAGTCGGACAGAATGTGTGAAATACTTGTCCCACCTGATTGGTTTAGTGCTGTCAAAATTAATGTGCAAAAGCTGATTCATACAGGCAGGAGGGTTTTTCTGTGTCACCAGTTTTGGTGATTGAGTGGTTCCTAATGTAAATATATTGTGCATTAACTAATAAAAGAAAAAGAAAACCCTGAATTATTTTCATACGTTTCTCAATTTGTAAGAGAAATGAACACACACAAAAATCTTGATTAGATCTACTAAGTTGGAGAGCAAATATGCACACCAGGCTCAGATCAATGTCTTCAGTGCAACAACAGGGCCTTTCCAGTTATAGGGGAAGACAGAGAAATTCCACCCCCACACACATTGCTAATTGCTTGAATTAGGCGTTGGGGGAAGGGGGAAAATAATTGCCTGAGGCTGTTATCTCTTTGCTCCTGAGCCTCATAGATCCATTGACCAGCAAAAAAATATGCAAGTAAAAAATATTTCCCCCAAACAGAAACTCTAAAACAACTCAACACTTCACCAACTGTTAACCAAACACCAAGTAAACCAGATTTAGCAGGAATGCAAACCACACGAGGCAAAATGGCTGTCAACAGCATAATGGAAGCTCTGAGGAATATCTAAAAGCAGCCTTTCACATACATGACCATTGGATGTTATCTGTTCAGATTGCAAAGCCAGGTGAGAAAACAGAAGACAAGTCAATCTGTTCTCCATTTTGCCAAAATTTTGATTGCTTTGTTATCAGATGAGACAACTAGAAGTGGACTGTTGGAGAGAGGAGGAAAAAGAGAGAGATGGAAACTAACCCCCTGCTGGGACAGGCTATTGAAACCTGGTTCCTGTAATAAAGTGATTTAATAGATCTAAAGAGGCCAATTCCCTTCTTTCTTCCACAGTTACTTCCTGTGGGTTATCATTGACATATGTAAATGACCAGAAGAGGGTTATCTCTGACCCTCATGCAATTAAAGAAATCCCCCATCTGTTTTTTTTTGAGGACACAAAGCATAGATAAAGAAGCCAGATTTGTGTTCTTTTCCTGTGATGGTTTCCGAACAGTGGTCATCTGTTAACTCATGTCTAGTTCCCATTTCTGGCCCAGCAATGTCTTCCTACACCATGCAATATGGGCAAACAAATTTGAAAAGCAAGAAAAATAAAATAGTGACATATTAAAATGCATTTGACACTGCAGTTTAGAGGTCAAACACTTCAATATCATTCTCTTTAGTACATCTAGGAATTTATTTGAGCTGGAACTTCTCGATCCCAAGGAAACAAAAATGTTCCAATGTAGTGGCTCCATTCTACAGTTTGCCAAATATCATAGGCCATAGTTAAAGCAACATCTGAAATGGAGTTGTTCTGCTTCTGCTCTTAAGTCACCTATTGATCATCTGAAAAGAGAGATAAAGCTCCCCTTTGCTATTCATTACTTGCCCCATTCCTTAACAACACTAATTAATTATATGGAGTAGACTAACATATCTGGGTTCTT
This sequence comes from Notechis scutatus, assembly GCF_049901735.1. Lineage (NCBI taxonomy): Eukaryota > Metazoa > Chordata > Lepidosauria > Squamata > Elapidae > Notechis > Notechis scutatus. The sequence continues at coordinate 11,280,450 of NC_142016.1, forward strand.
TAAAAAATTCAGATGACCAATAGGTGGCAGCACAGAATATGCTCTCCTTTGCTGCCATCTAGTGGTCATTTGGATTTTTGTGGCCTAGTTGATAAATTTGCTTTGGAGTTCACAGTGCTTTCTGCAGATCACTATGACTAGGGAACTAATACCATTCAGTAGAATACCATGATTTTAAGTTATAATGCACATAAATAAGTGTTTTTGAATAATAGCATTGTGTTAGAAAACATCTGCATAAAATGATGCTGAGCTTTCAGAATCAATTCAGAATCAGACCTACTTGCTTGTCCAGGCTGACTAAAACTTGCACTATGTCATATTTTAGATTTGTTCTGCTAGTGTTGTCATGATGTTACAGCTTTAACTTCTGTGATTTTGTGTGAATTAGATTTTAATAAATTCATATGGTTTTATAAGTTTTATTTTCTCCTGGTTTGGGAATTAGTTTTGAATTGGGTATTAGTTTTAGGTTAAAAATTATAATTAAAACCATAGTTGCTCATTTTTCTCCATCAGCACAGGGAAATTGGAGGAAGACTAGTATGACACACCTTCTGAATTTCTATATTTGCAATTGTTGAATAGCACTTGAGAAAATTGATGTCAACCAAGTTGCCACCATTCAAAGACCAGATTCAAGATGGTAATATTTTTTAAAAAACTCAGAAGAAACAGTTTTTGGTCATTTGCTCTCAACCAAAACACAAACTGAAAACAGAGCCAATGTTGCTCAAGTTATTATATATTATTTCCTTGTGTTGGCTAAGGAAAAAGGAATAACTTTTGATCAATTATGTGTTCTTCTACCCGTACAGGATATCCACAATAACAATTCATAAGAGTTTCCAACCATTTCTGTCCAAAGCCTGCCATGTCAGCAATATATCAACAGAGTAATGACGCTATCAATCACCAGTGTGGACTGCCTGAGATTAATCTCTAGTTCAACAAGCTACGGAATGCTTATTCTCAATACTTTATGGATTTCCCCATCAGAAACAAAGACAATGCCATCCTCTCCAAAATCAGTCATTTCTACCTCCTTTCTCAGATGCTTCTTCTTGCATTTTGATATAGAATTAATGCCAGGACATCTGAAAATCTATGTAAAGAGATACTTACTAGTTGGACCAGGTCAAAAAAGAGTCTGCACAACCATCTTCTCTGGTGATTTTGGGGATGAGGCTTTGCTGTAGTTTTCATCTTCCCTAGTGCCTTAAGTTGCTTAAACACAAACTGATGTTAGGAATAATTTGCTCTATTGTTCTAAAGCTGGAAATATTCATGACCAACTGTGATGATGGAGATATAATAACCTAACTTACCTTTCCTTACAGAATTATTGAAAATGTATTATCCTAGAAGTATGGGATATGAATGTGAAATTCAAATGACACTTTATACTAAAATACTTTGTTCAACATTGTTTAGATTGGCTGCAACTTTCCAGGAAATCTTAAACATAGCATCCTTCAGCCATTTGGGTACTTTCCATCACCTAAAGCAGAGCTGTGTAACTTTGTCAACTTGAGGAGGAAATAAAGCAATTCCCTTTGTTTTTACTGCCTATCCCATAGCACCTGCCACGAGAAGCAAAAACAACTTTAGGTTTTTTTCATACCCCAAGGGATGCAGCTTCTGTGGGCCAATAGTTATACTTGATTTTGGCAACATGCTATGACTGATTTTGATATTGTACAATATTGGATATGTACAATAACATACTAGAGGCAGCCCTCCTAAAAGTAAGCAGGTCAAATATTAAATAGCATCCTCACACAGATAGTTCATGATTTTCCCTTCTGTCACACTAAAGTTTGGTAGTCAGTTTTGAGGGAGAAACATTCAAAGCTTTTTAAAGACCTTTTGTGGCCCTGGGATCTGAGATTTCAACTCTTCATCTGAAGGAAAGGCTGGCCCCTTATATCTAAACTCACTGTAATCAGCATTCATCAGATGTATCAGTTGTCCTTATAATCATTATGCCATAAATTTGTGAAATCTAATATACTAGGCAATTGAATAAAAGAATGCGTAACACAGTCCTAAGAAGTTCCCCAAGATTTTGACAGCATAGTAGAACACAAGTATCCTGAAACTGTGGCTATAAAAGCATGTCTGGATATTAAAGAATACAGAAACAAGGAAGAGGTGTTGATCTAAGAGAGAATCAGAATCTACAGCTAGGCCATTCCCTTATTAGGGCCAACAAAAAAGGTACAATATTATACAATACAGCGTCAAGCTTTTAAGATCTCCAGAATTCTTTCAGGCAATTCTTACAACAACAACAACAACAACAACAACAACAAATGGGGAAAGGAAGCAGGGTGAAAGTTGAAAAACATTCAGCCTGGAGTTTGCAGGTTAAAGTCAATCTTAAGAAGGAAAGAGTAGCTTGATGTTAAGGGTTTCCTTACCCTCATGTGGCCCAAACATGCATATTTCAAACAAATTATAAACAGTTATGTTCATTTTTGTCTAATAGATGGGAGTATAACAAAATCATTACAAAAACATCCAGAATCCTTCAATTTTTTTGCACCAGACTATTATTAGTGCTTGCAATCAGTTGTAAAATCAATCTAAAATGTTTGTTTTGCCTTCCAAGTGAGGGGAATGGGTTTCAAAGGTCTCCCAAAGCTCTAAATTTCAGCCACATTCCAAGCAACAGACAAGGCGGTTAAAACAAAGCCAATGTACCTCCATGCATCTCTCTCCAAAGAAAACAGGGGAATCAGCATTCCAGGTTTATTCCCTTCAGGCTTTTTCATCAACTCATCTAAACCTTTACTTGGGGAAATCATTCCCAGAGAAGGGGTAGAGGGTCAATAAAATACCAAAATCAGGAGCTGTATACATTCGTTTTGTAGATTTATCATGTGCCTGGGTGTGAATGAAACTTCATGAAAATTCCAAAGAATTATCCAAAGCAGCTGTGTGTGTTAATATGTGTTGCGTATGTATGTATGAATTCTATATGGGTCAACTAACTTAATATCTAAGAGTTGAAAATAAGTGGAGTTCCCATCTACCTCTCGTTACATAATGAACAGACATTATAAAATACAATTCCATATCAAAAAAGCCAGCAAATGTGAATCATAAAATACTTTACACACACAAGCATGCATTCAAAACCTCGCAGCCTTATCAAATCCACAATCATCATTTCTGTGTTAAAAAAAAAGGGACAGTCTACATTTAGTCATATGAACTAGCACCATTGAAAATGCAATCCTATAAGCATTCCTCTAAGTGCTTTCAACTTAGCAAGGTAAATATGTGTAAGATTACAGCATTGTGATATCTTCTATGAATTCCAAACTGTTGAGGACAGTGGTTTGCTTCTAGGTCAACATCTATATCTCTTCTTCTGAATAATCTTGTTTGTAGTTTGGCCACCTAACCATTCCTCAGTGAAATTAATGGGGCTTTTTTCTGAGTCTATATATTTTGAGGATTGTTGCACAAAGGCTGTATCTCTACCCAAAGATTGCGTTACACACACTTCAGTTACCACTCAAGTAAATTAGGACAAGGAAAGGTGTTTCCAAGCAAAGATAAACTTGAAGCTTTTTCCAATTAGTTGTTACAGTGGATTTTCTTGTCTTAAATTAGGCTTTCTTCTGAACAACTGTTTTGTTTCAGAAGGGTTACTCATGATCAAATCTTAACATTCTGTTCTCCATCTGAATCAGAAGGAGCATGCATACACATTTATTATAATTTGGACCTTGTACCGCTAAATTCAAATCTATTACAGAACTGGTGTTATACCAGTTTCTCAACCTGTATAAACAAGATCTACAATCAGAACTTTTTGCTTATCTTTCCTCTGTAAACAATAAAAGGTTTCATGTGGATGATAGCATAATACCATCAAGAATGGCATGGCCCCAAAGAAAATAAGTACCAGCCAGAAACTGCAGCAGTATTTTATCTGATGCAGTAAGAACAAACATGATTAAAGTGAAGAAAACTGCCTAATGAGGAATGTGGCTATCTTGCCCTTGCAAGGAAATTAATTCAAAAGGTGCTACTTTTCACAGATTAATTATTTACTTTCAAGAAGCAAAGGAAGACATGTGGTGCACTTAGAGAAAAAGTAAAATCCACAGCTGGCTGATAACTGTTAATAGGGTCAGCCAAAATAATGAGCAAGCTTTTGAGTTCACTAGGATTATTCATTAGGCTGAATGGGAAGAGAATTTGGAAAACGGAAATGAGAAAATGGGAAGCTTGATTAAAATGTGGAAAAAGATAGGCTTACAGTACAGAAATACTCTGAAAGAAATCCCACTGTAAAGCCAGCATCATCTGGGAAAGCTCTATTAAGTACTATACTATAAAAATTTGGGCTGCAGCTGGGGCAAGGAAACAATGTTCCCTCCCTTTTGGGGTGAAATATAAAATGCAACCATTTTATTGTCAGCTGATATGAACTTTGGGTAAAGAAAACAAAAGTACCTTGTATTTCAAATTCAACATGAATCAATTTTGTTAATGTAAATTTCTCTTTCCTTATCTATGGGACACAAATATTTATTTCATTCATTTAATAACATTCACCTACCTCCTCTCCATTCCCAGCTGTGACCAACTCTTCTGACACTCATAGGCATAGTATATTGTGTGGCATTCCTACAAGGATCTAGAAGACTATCTTTGAACAGGAAGTTCCATTTTGTTCTGATACCTAAGAGCCATCTTGGTGATATCAAGTTTATTTAAGCAGTGATAAACTTGAAATGGATTCTTATCAGTTATGCCTGTCTTCCACGAAATTCTCTTATCCTTAAAATCATCTGTGAATCATCTTCCCCTTGCAACTTCTGGTTTTAAAGCCACACTTGTTATACTTCTGTTGCAAAACAAAAAATCCTGCACCTCAATTGACATTCAATTTCCCTTGTACCATCCATGACACCCTTTTTGGGTCACTGTTTCCTGTGGAAGTCTTAAATAAAATTGTATTAATAACGCAACAGGCTTGCAGGATCTAATTACAGGCCAGCTTAGTTTGAGTAACTCCTATGTTTTTAAATAATCCCCAAGGGCAGCCTTTCCCTGAATTATCAGAATTTAGGAGATGGTAACACAGTAGCTGAGTATTCTGCCCATACTATGGTCATTAAGCTTTTACCCACAAAAATGTACTACTGTCTTGTCCCAAGATTCTTGGTATTGATCTATTGTCAACATTAGAGCCATCTGAATCTTAGGTATATACAGGATCCTCACACACACACATCTGGAAAGCAGTTGTTCCCAAATAATGAAATAGACTACACTGCAATGGGCTTCAAGCAACATTTGGAAGCATATCAACCACTTCTTATTAATCAGAAACACATCATCCTGACATCAGTGGCATAGGAGCTGTCATGCCTACTGGACTGCAGCCAAGAAATATTGTGGCAGCAAGGCCTTTCTTAGTAAAATGTGTTATTGTAACATTGCACAAAAACTTTAATGCTATGTCCTTTCACAAATGAGGAAAGGATGGCCTTCCAGATGCTGAACTACAATTCCCAGCATTCATGTTGGCTGAAACTCCTGGGAGTTCAGTCCAGCAACATCTCAAGGAGCAGTAGTCCTCTACCACTTTTATGTTCCATACTAAGATACTTTAGGGCAGGATGCTGGCAGCTTCACCAACTGTTTTGGAGAGAGTATATAAAGCAATGCTACATAAACCCAGTTAGTTTGCTTTTAGCTTCATGCAGAGGTCTCCAAACTTGGCAACTTTAAGACTTGTAGACTTCAACTTTCAGAATTCTCCAGCCAGCTATGCTGGGAATTCTGGGAATTAATCTCCACAAGTCTTAAAGTTACCAAGTTTGGGGACCCCTGGCTTAGTGGATTGTGTGAACACAGCATTTGTTCTTTTAAACCATGATTTGTAACAGAGGATGTTGTACAAGCCAACCTAATGTAGAGTTGCCTTGCTAAAGCAAATATACCACGCTAACAAGCTAAGTTAACAAGTTAAGATATTTGATTGTCATGTATTTAGTTATGACTCCTTAGTTCTGTGATGCAGCACGGAATCCTCTTCCTTGTGTCTCTAACCCATGGAAATCAAGGCGAATAAGGCCTTGTCTTCCTATCCTTTTTCCTCTTCATTTGCGACAGGAAGAATTTACACTCAGTAGCTCCCTGTGAAGATTTTTTTTTTTTGTTTGCAACTGCTTCTTCCCCTCCCATCACTGCAATCGTGATTAGTGACCACGAAGGCTTGCTTTTAACGCCGCGGCTCTTCCGGATCCCCTTCCCATTTTTAAAAGGCAAAGTCCCAAGCGGGCCATTTATTAGAAAGAAAGGGGAAGGGGTTTTTTTTTTTTTTTTAATGAAATTAAGCCGCTATCGCTTTACAGCCACCTAACCATGACGCAAAAGAAAGCAAAGGAGCCCAGGAACTGGTCCTTCTGCCTTCGAAAGAGGGAAGAAGCCTGGGCGAGGTGCGGGAGACGGAGGCGGGGGGAGGCCCACATGCACCTAAAAGCAAAACCGCGCGTGAAAGCCCAAATTCGCGCAGGGACGAGGTGTGGTCCGCAGAGGCCTTTCGGCGAAGGAGAGAAGAGAGACCTTCCTTCTTAGAAACGAGAAGGTGGGAACCGGCAGAGCTCCGGGGACCCGCTTTCTGCAAAAGCCTCTCGCCCGCCCTTGCGCTGCTTTATGCCCTCTGGCCCATCCGCCCCAAGGCGCAATTCCCAAACTTTGCGCGAAGACGCCAACTCTCTCCAGGCTGCGTCCGCAGCACCGAAGGCCCACGCTGGCCGGGCTCTTAGGCCCCAAGCTGTCTTTCCCCCCCTCCCGAAGCTCCTAGAGGAAGCGCGCTGCCCCCCACCCACCTTTCCCCATCCGAGCTTTCCGACCCGCTCCTTCCGCCTCCCCGGGTCCCTTCCCCCGCTTACCTGATGCACGAAAACGTCCACGGGGGAATCGAGGGCGATGCCTTCCTTGGTGATCATGGAGAGGAACCCGAAGCCCATCCGCACGTTGAACCATTTACAGATCCCGGCGCCATGCAACAGCGGTTGGCTTTCCTCGTCCGGCCTGGGCGAATCCCCGCTGGGCTCTTCCTCGCCCGCCTTCGCGCAGCCACCTAGAAGCATACACGCGGTTCATCAGTCGAGGCGAGTCCAGGAAGGCGGCTTCCCCCCTCGCTTTCCTATTGCCGGCGGGCGAGACGCCCTGGGCGGCCGGGGGGGGGAACCGGCTTGTCTTTCGGTCAGCCCACACCACCTTCGGCCCGCCATGCCGCGATTGCCCGGAGACCAGCTTGGAATTCCTGCCCAGCCGAGGAGGCATCCTCGGCTTCCTCACTTGGGTTATTTTGAGGATAGGCGCGCGGGGGGGTGGGGGGGAGCCCACCCTTTAATCGTCCCTCCATGGTAGACCCGGGGAGGAATCCCTAAACAAGATACAATCCCGGGAATGGGGGAGGGGACGGACGGAAATATTGGCCATTTCCCTTGGCTCGTCCAAATTCCGTAAGGTGGCAACATATTAAATATATTAAAATATATTTGTTGCATTTTCCTTTCGAACTTTGCAACATTAAGAGAAGGTAGGTGGGTGAGTGGGGGGGTGAGAGGAAGAGAGCGAAGCCGGTGGATATTTTTAGGGGATGGGAGAAAATAAAACCCCATAATGCTCCTGTCCTGGTGCCTTTTGGAAAATTCTCCTCAAAGTTTGGAAAGGCTGGTGAAGAAGTCGAATGCAAAATGCAGACTGAAGGGAAAACAATGCAAGCCAGAGAGGGCAACGTTTTCCCTCTCCCGAAACCATTTGGGAATCTGTACGTGCGCCTTTTTTAATAAAACAAAACAAAAAAACAAACCACCCCAGCCCTTCTCGTTTAAAAATAATACATCTCCAGCTGCCAGTACGGCAAAAAGTTTCCGAGCTCTTTCCTCCACCTCCTTTCCTAAAAGAAAAAAAAAAAGCACATGGCAAACCAAGGAAGAGGATATAGTGCCCCCCTCCCTCAAAAAAAAAAGTCATAAAAATGAAATAAAAGTAAGAAGCCGGGGTAGAAATGGTAATAAGTCTTTTCACGCGAAAGGGGGCCGGTTCAATATTAGAAGAAACCAGAAATATCTCTTTGAGCGCAGAATTATTATTTTTTGTGTGTCCAAACTAGGATGGACAAGAAGTGAAGGAAAAGTGAAAGACGACGAAAGAGAGGCGAGGGAGAAAGGCCTACATTTTACGAGAGGGGGGGAGGAAAATTGGATAGGAAAATTTCACTTAACCTGCAAACTGCTGGTTAGAAACAGACCCCATTCTGCACCCCTGATGGAAATGGTGGACTCTTAGCAGGAGCCGCTTCCCCTCCTCTCTGCCAGCCTGCTTCGGAGAGGGTGTCACCGCAGTTCCCCAGCCCCCAAAAAAAGAGAGGGAGGGGAGGGGGGGAAAAGAGGACAGGAGGGGGTGGGGGAAGATTCAAAAACAAGAGGAGGGACGAAAAAGCCAGCCCAAGGTTTGCTACATCTTCGTGGCAACAATAGCGGTGGGAGGGCCCGAGGCCTCCTATGGCTTCCCAAATTTTCGGGAGAGACAATAGAATTCCCTCAACGCCAAACCTTGCGAGATCTCCCCTCCCCGCCTCCTCTCCCCCTCCCCTCCCCCAATCTCTGCGCTCTTCTCTCTCTGGAGACCAAAAAATGTAACCTTCTTGCCTCCCGTCCGGCAGGCTGGAGCCGGGAAACCGGGAGGGGGTGGTGGTGGTTTGGGGAGAAATCCTGGTTAGTGTCAAAAGTTTAAAAAAAAAAAAACCACACACACAACACACTAACCCAACATTCCCCCCCCCCCATCCCTTCAACTTTCGTTTTCACACGTTATCAATCTTGCTGCCTTTGGAACATGAAGGGGAGGGGTTCCCTGGAAGCCCGCAGGGCGGTCATGATCGGGGTTCTGTTGGGTTCGGGTTCAAGAGGGGGGGGGAGGAAGCGGGCCGTGCGCGGCGGGAGGGAGGTCGCGCGCGCACGCACACACTTTCGCCACGTGACGATCGCACCCATCAACTTTGGCCATTCCAAAGGGGGGTATTTTTCCTCGATTTGGTGAATTGGAAGAGAGGGGCGGGTTTACCTGCCGGGGGAGGTAAGGAGCGCCTTCTTCCTATCCGGACTACTTTCTGCTATTGCCAAGAGACCGGGAGATTCTAATGATTGACACCCAGAGAGAGAAAGAGAGAGAGAGAGAGGGAGAGAGACTAGTCCGTTGGGTTAGGATCGAATCAGCTTGATCCTAAACGACCTGTTTAAAAAGAGAGGCCCCTCCCTCTCCTTCCCTCTCCATTCCTTTCTCCATTAGCAAGTTAAGCCTCTTTCTTTGATGAATGGTCTTGATTGCCGCGCCCGCCATTCTTTTTGGGAATCTCCTCTGGTTGGTTTGGGGAATGGAAGGAGGAGGAAGAGAAGGATGAAGGCCAGGCTGGTTCCCCCAATTTTCCCATTATGTCACCCTCCAGTATTTCGGGAGAGAAGTAAGATTGCGGGTGATTTAAAAAAATAAAAATAAAATCCCTGTATTTTCTTTAATAGGTAAGTTAGAATGATCCCCGATTTATCCCGGTGTATTCCTCAAACTAGAGCAGAGGGAAGACAGGCAGAGTAATTTGGGAGTATGAATGTATTTTATATTTTATATGTGAATATGTATGATTGGTAGATATTTCAAAGGGAAAGAGGAATCCCAAGTAAATTCGGGCTGTGGTTGAAAACTTGAAAGTTCTACTTGGTTATTTAAGGGGGAAAAACTCCCCAATTTTTTTTAAATTTTCTTTGTAAATAGAACGTTCATTTAAAAAATTAGATGAATTCTCTCTACCTGATGTAATAAAGACGAGGTGTAAATGTGTAAGCAAGACATATTTTTACTTTGAATATACTTCGTAAAATCTCTACAGCAAAAACTGAGAAAGTCGGATATTATGAGATTTAAGGCGGTAATTGGGAAACCAATCCATTATTTTGTTCGAAGCCTTTACTCTCCACGGGAGAACGTTTTTAAATAATTTACATCGAGCTAATGAAAGGTCTAACGTCTTAATGAAAACTTTGAAATCGTTAAAGTATTACATGTTAATACGCGCTCTGTAGCGGTGGAATCGCAAATACTGCTGTTTTACAAGGAAGAGGCTGATCTTTATTTTAAAAATCAACTGGAATTATAAAATAGTATGCAAAGGCTTTTCGCTGGTATGCACATCGGTCAGTGAGCTTGAAAAGTTATCGAAAGAAGACACAGTATTTGCTCCCCCCCCCCCAATAAAATCCTTGGCGGGGCTAACCAAGTTTGTTTACGTTCATCTTGGCTTTGCAGGGCACAATCCGGTTTTAATCAAATCCTGGGGCGGGAGGGGAGAGGTGGTGGCCAAAGCGATTGGAGCACACTCCTGGGCTGAGACTCCTTTGCAGGCAGGGGCGCTGGTGGATGTATCCTGATGTCTATATTATCTCGCCGCAGCTCCAGGGTGGATGGATTGGAGTGGGCGGGGCCTGGGGGCTGCTCAAAAGACAATCGGATAAAATGAGAGGCGATCAGAGCACTGAAAGGCGATGATCGATGAAAAGAAGGGAAGAGGAAAATACCCCGAAACGCGTGCACGAGGGACGGGAGAGACGCGCGGGCACATTCTTGGGGAATCGAGGGGTGGGGGCGGGAACTCACGTCTCTCCTCCTAACGTAGCTCTTATTTGAAACGATTTGGTTTCTTGCCTCCCCCCGCCCTAAATTAAGGAAAGGGATTCTGTCTTTAGCCCACCAGAACTCTGGAGCAATTTGCGCTCCCTGTGCTCTCCTGTCCCTTTCCCCTTGCAAACCGATGTACACTTGGAGTTATATTTTGAGCGGAAATGGCCCATTTGATGATCCTGGAGGGGAAAAGAGCCAAAGGTCTAAAGTTCCTTTTTCCCCATCATCTTCCTCGCCGCAACCCCCTTGACTCTGCCAGTGGAAGGGTTGCAGATGGGGCGGGGAGAGGTCATGCCTGATTTTTGTGAGGCATCTTGTGGTCTGGGGGCAGGAGGAGAAGGAAGGGGAGCTTCCCAGTTTGCCTCCCACCCCTCAACCCCTCCCCCTCCTTTTGGGGGGATTGGGGGAGATTTCACGGCTGGCCAAGGACAATAGCCGGAGTGACCAGTACGAACCCGGGAGGGCAAATAGCCTCTCCATTTCCGGTGCTCAGTTCAAACTGGACAATAACAGCCAGCTATTTCCCTGAAGCAAGGCCGAACTCTTTAAAGGGACAGCAACTTCATCTTGAGAAACTTTCCCATTCACCCTCCCATCTTTTCGCTTTAAATTTTACTCAAATGCTGGTAGCTGAACTGGAGGTAAAAATAATTTATCAATATGCATAAGTCCCTTTACATGTTGGATGCTTAAACAAGTATCATACAAAGAGACTGGTGTTTGCCAAAGAAATGAAGGGGCATTGACTCTAAACTTTTAAAACTTACAATGTTCGTAAGGATGCCCAAAATCTAGGTATTTGAAGGAGAGGCGCTGAGAGTAAAAATACTCAACATCTATTCCAATCACAGTTGATTTACAAATCCGTACAAATATGTAGTTTATATACGTCATGGGATTCAAAGAACAGAGCTTTTGGAAAAGCAAATTGATTAAGAGGTGTGTGTGTGTGTGTGTGTGTGTGTGTGTGTAAAGTTTTCATGTGTGTTGTTCAGCAAAATAATAGTTGCATCTATTTCAGATACATTCTTTAATCTTGCTTTTTTGTTTCTGAAAATGACATGAGGGCATAATTTTTAGAGCTGATTACTTTATCAATAACTGTTTGGAAGCCTGCTAAAATATATGCTGCTCTTACTTCATTTGTATTTATTAAATAAAAACCTTTCTTTGCTTTCTCTTGCTCACACTTACACACATTTCCATTCAGATTTTTTTCTGAATTTAATGTTATCAGAAACTTGATATGAATAACTTTCATATTAAATAATTTGAAGAGCACTTTTTTTAAAAAGACACACATACTTGCAATTAGAATTGCAGAAATTTGCAAGATGGATAGGAAGAAATTTGATTACATGAAAACAAAACATTAACATAGCTACTGCATTTAATGAAGCTTATGAGAGACTTCCCTCTCACATAATATATATGGACACAGAAACTTATGAACTTTTATTATAATCACATACTCAATTTGCTATCTTATTAACAAAGAATCTCATCTTAGACTTTCTTGTAACTGTTTAAATGTCTGTGTAGGCTATACACTAAAAGTTGACTGAGCTCAGTGGAATTTACATCCCAAAGGATGTAAATGGAATTGGCCTGCCTGGTGACATTATTAAAGAAAAAATGTTTTTTTTTTTCTATTAGCATTGCACATAAAGATTATAATTACAATTAAAATATCCTGGCCTCTAGCACCATCCTAATTCTGTTCTCATTAAAACTCAAAGATTCAGATCAGTTTCAAAAATCATCATATAGACTCCAGTCTTTGGGAAGTGTTGCTTAGTAGAGATGCTGGAGAGCTGGATAAAAGCTAAACTAAGCTACTAATCTCTGCCAATAATTAATGGTTAAGGACCCAAGAGGGCCATTGCCCAATATGGAAGTTTATGGATTCACATTTTATTATTTGCTTGGGTTTATTTAATCTTCACTTTTTCTTACTGGGGCTCACTCTGAAAATGAAAAAGATGCTGTGGGAATTTAAAGGGAAAGCCATCCCCTTTGAAAAGCAATTCACAAAATACAAATGCTAGCAGTTAAGAAAAATCAGTGTTAAATGGGATTCACAATGTAATGCAATACTCAACAATAAATCCTATTTCATTTAATATGGTCAGTGAACAATGTAGAGAGAACCAGTTTCCATATTTTCTATATTTTCTGTAGCTCCACTTATGTGAGTGTCTATGTGAGAAAAGAACAGTGTTACATTTTGAGTAAGAATGGAAAAAAAATAGATGAAGGAGTCACTTGAAATCTCACGCTCTGTCCAAGGTGCTGATCCACTCGCTCGATGATGCTCTTGTGCTCTCCAGGGTGCTGAAATATACCATGGTTACACACTGTCCAAGTTCTGAGAGGAGAATTAGAACAATAAAATGAAATCACAGCAAAATCCGTTAAGACTCTCTTTTTTCTTTAGTCATGAGTTTTGTTTTCAATATTCCTGCATCCACACTAGTAAAATTATTTAGCTCTGGAAAATGGAAAGGAATAATCTCGGGCACAATGTCAGCTTTCTGAAATAAACTGAGCATGTTCTTTTTGCTTGTGATGCAATGAAACGTATGGGAAATGTACACATGATACATCTTGCAAAGGTTCAATAAAAAACAAGAACTTAATCTACCCAGAATCCTTGGTTTCTGTGCAAAAACATAATATACTAGGAAATTCTATATGAAATGCATTGCTTTTGTTTTTAAGCTTCAGTTAATATAAAGCATGAGTAAAATATGACATTTATAGACACTATATGATAACATTTTCAAGGAAAAGGGAGAGCTCAATATCAAAGGTCTAGATCAGGGGTGCCCAACCTTGCAAATTTTAAGACTTGACTTCAACACCCAGAATTCCCCAGGAAGCATGGCTGGTTGAGGAAATTGATGAAAACCTCCTAGAACAGGGGTCACCAACCTTTTGGACCTCAGGGACCACCAAATTCATACTTTTAAATCCCGCCGACCACTAATATGAATTTTGACTGATGGTGACTTGCTGACGTTGGTGGGAAAATCAGTCCCATATTCCAGAGCTGCAGTAGTCACAGGACTGGCCCTTTGGTCATCCCAGAATAGCTGCTCCTCCACCCGGGTGCACCGGCCTGCCATGGACTGGAGGAGCTGCTCCAGGATGACCAAAGGGCCAGTCTTGTGACAGTTGCAGCTCTGGAATATGGGACTGACTTTCCCACCAATGTCAGCAAGCCACCTCGGGGCAGATTTCCCTCCCCTGCCATTGGTCTTACCTTCCAGTTCCAGCTCGCATGGCTCTACTCAAGGTAAGGTTTGCACTCGGCTGAAGGGCCAGTGGGTGGCCAGTGCAGCCTTGTGTTCCTGCGCAGCCTGGATTAATTGCTTTCGGGGGGACATTTCTCCATGGACGACCAAAATTTTCTCACGGACCACCAATAGTCCCTGGCCCACCGGTTGGCAACCACTGTTCTAGAATGCATATGGGCCAATATAAAAGGAAAAAACAATGACATTGCTATAGGTCCCTGATGGTGAACCAATGGCCCGTGTGCCACAGGTGGCATGCACAGCCATTTGTGCGGGCACACAAGCCCCAGGCAAACTTACCTCACTGTGCATGTGCGCACCTCCCAGCTGATTTTTGGCCCATTGGAGGCCTTTTTCGGCCTCCCACAGGCTCGAGAAAAGCCTCTGCAGCCCAAAAAACAGGCCCGATTCATCACTTCTGGTATTTCCAGAAATACCGGAAGTGATGAAACAGGGCCATTTTTTGGCCTCCAAAGGCTTCTCTAGGTGGCACTTACCCCCTTCGAGATTAGCGAAAATGTACCCTAAAATGAGTTCCATATGTTGGAAATGTAAAAAAAAAAAAAAAAGAGGGAACATATTATCATATGTGGTGGTCTTGCCCAGAGGCTCAAAAATACTGGCTCAAAATTCAAAATTGGCTACAGGAAATCACCAATGAACAACTAGACCTAGAACCAGAACTCTTCCTATTGGGGATCTTCAAAAAAAATGTAAAGAGTACAAAATACTTATTATTACACATGCTGACTGGCCTTTGCCCAGTGTTGGAAACAGCCATATACACCTGTAGAGGAACTGGTTATACAAAAAGTTATGAATTGTGCTGAAATGGATAAATTAACGCTGAGTTTAAAAGATAAGGAATCTTCAATATTTTATAAGGTATGGGAACAATGGTATAACTGGATAGATCGGAGACAGACTAAGGATAAGTAATTATTAAATATGGAATAAAGATAAAATAAGAATATAATTATGCACAAATTAATATTTGTAAATATCGCACAAATGATTGTTACACGATAAGCACCACAAACAGCTGTTATTATATATTTTTTATGTTTTTAATGTAATAAAATTCAATAAAGTTTATTTTAAAAAAAACCATAAGAGGTGCTCCTCCTCATTAAAGCATTAATAGCAAAGTGAAGATTATTAGAGTAGTTCAATGATGATATGGAAGGCATAGAAATTTAATAAATAAATAAGCACTAATATTTCTTCATACAGAACTATGGCCATGCTTAGAATTTTGTGCAAACAGAGCTACTAAACTCAGGTTGTAACAAATCTTTTTAAAGTTTTAGATTTTTTTCCACTTCATATTGGTTTGGAAAGAATAGAAAGCACATTTGGGTATTCACAGCATCTGCCTGTGTCAGTTTGGAGTGGACAATCTGCGTCCCTAAAACATTCCAGACCCTTTACTTTCAGCCTCATTCTCCTTCAGCCTTCACAGTAGGCCAGGCGAAGAAATGGACACTATAAGAAATAATCTACAGAACCTTAAAAGCCTGACATTTTCTCTTTTTCCTTCTGATAGCAAAGAAAGTGAAGGTGTTAAGTTTAAGCTTCTAATGTTCTCCTCCCCTGATAACTGTTACATTCCTTCTCCAAATTAATCTGTGTAGTTTTCTACATTCCCTAACCACCCAAAGTCATATAAATAATCATACCTCTAAAACTACCACAGTGGAATTTTTGAGTTGCTTTTTTAAACAATAACTGGGCATTAATTCTCCAAAAGGCTTAGTGATTGCATTTAAAAGGGCTATAAAGCTGCCTACAAGGAATGTTGCTTGCTTTTGCTTTAAAGCATTTATATCATGCATTTCAGCCAGAATGGTTTCTGAGAGGTGTAAAAGATTAATTACCTTCATCATGGTGTGCTCAAACATAGTTCTTTGAGTAAATCTTAATTGCCTGGGATTGTACAATACATAAAGTGTATTGGCTGTTTTTCAACAACACACTTTGCTCAGTAGAAATTAGCCCCTCAGACAGTGGAAAATGAGATCTGGTTATGTGATTCAATTCCCTGAGCAAACTCAGTGATTAGGTACCAGCTCTCAACTCCAACTAGATTGACCTAAGGATTTATGCTGACTGTCTCATTAAAGAAGAACTGAGCAGAGAGGAAAAAGGTGTTGACAAGATGCTATCACAGGCACTTCTGTTGGATTGGACAGAAGCGCTAATAACCCACAATATAAGACACCATGTAAGCAATCCAATAAACTATTTATTTTATTCTTAAACAATACAGGCAAAAGATGAACAGAGGTAGATGCAAGCATTTCGTATCGACTCATCAGTACCAACATTACAATAACATGGTTAAAATCGGCCTCAAATATAAGATCTAGCAAGAGCATTAATAAATTAAGCCTGTAACATATGCAGGAAAGCAACCAATGGCAATCTATGGGAGGCGTAGATTGACATAAAGCTGTTTCTGCACGTACAAGGGGAGCTTCAAATGGTTAATGGCAACTGCCTCAGCAAACAGTAGGAAATGAGAGTTCCAATGGCATAGTAGAACTTTAAAGGCAGAGTTTTGATCCACCTGGTGACCCGTAGATAGTAAGTGCCTCGCAATGGCTGAAGAAGGCATTTTATGGCCATGATTTGAAGCCAGTTTGAAGCCCCCCTTGGGTGTGCAGAAACGGCTTTATGTTAATCTACGCCTCCTGTAGGCTTGCCATTGATTGCTTTCCTGCATATGTTATAGGCTTAATTAATTAATGCTCTTGCAAAATCTTATATTTGAGGCTGAGTTCAACTGTGTTATTGTAATGTACATGAGTCAATACGAAATGCTTGCATCTACCTCTGTTCGTCTTTTGACTGTATTGTTTAAATTATGTTATTATTTTTTTCTATAGCTGCCCATCTCAACAAGTGACTCTGGAAATATTTCCTAGGTTTACTACAAGATATGGCCAAAAACTCCAATTTAAAAACTGTAACATTAATGTGATGAAGAAAATTATTGTGTTTAGGGGTGTAATATTACTTCACCTTAAATTGTAACATTTTAATGCAAGACAACAACTTCATTTGCAGCTGTGACTTCGTAAGGGAATGACGGAAAGACAAGAAAGTAGACTTAAGAACATGCTTAAGTAGGAGTAAGCTGCTAAGCTTATTAGGTTTCACCTTGTTATATTTAACAATATATTTTTAAACATTTATTTTATTTGTATTTAATCTTTTACAATTTTAATCTGTTTTTATATTCGTAATTGTTTTTAGACCTCCATTTTTACTATATTGTAAGCTGCTCAGAGTCACTTTGGATGGCAAGATGGGCAGCTGATAGTTTTAATAAATAAGTGATAGTGAATCTTTGAATTTTTGTGTAACGCCTGTGTAGGTTGCATATTGTATGAATCCAGATCATTTGGTTAGTTTACACTTGTGTATTGAAAAAACCTATAAAATGGCTTAATTCAGCAATTTCAGTGTAAGTGAGTTATACTATACAACTGTAGCCATGAAATGCCATACATTATGGCTGCATCCATGGCCAGCAAGTTGGGCTGCTGTAGAGCTATTAGATCTGAGCTTCAAAAGTCTTGATGACATCTAGTGGTTGTCTGTATTTGTGGTAGATCTGGTAGCTCCAAGTTGCCCAGATTTTTTCTGGCTCAAAAAAAAAAAAAAAAAAAGTGGGACAAATATGTCAAACCACTGCAGTGAGATCATTGCAATGCTATCCTGCTCCAAATTGCCCTTAGACAACCCCTCAAATTAAAAGGCTAGTGTGTCTGACCTCAAGAAGTTGACTGTTCCCACTTAAAGCAAGAGATTCTAAGCAATAGGAAAATGAGATTCCTGTGGTCACTTTACCTGTTTTGGTGACTGGTCTTCATTTGTGTCATACAATAGATGAAAAATGGATGGTAACTCCGGAGAATAAGCTGTTATTTCACCAAAACACCTTGGAAGCCTATGTTTCGAATCTCTGTTGAAAGGCAGCAACATTACAATTTTAAAAAACAAACTTTTTTACTATCTATCTATCTATCTATCTATCTATCTATCTATCTCTAAAGACTCCTCCCCCTTTTTAAAAATTGATTTCTGTACTTCGAAGCTCTCGAAATTCTTGCAGATTTAATACAATATTTCCCAGCATTTAAGTGCAAGATTCTTCCAAAGTGAAATTGTTTTGCACCCCCTACTGATCATAAAAAGAATTATCCGAAAGTCTAGTTTTCTAGGCAAATTTATTGACAGGAGAGTCCCACCAGGATGGTTGCTTCATAACTGGTTATGTTTTACACATTACATTAAGAAGGAATAATGTAGTTTATTCATCCTTCGCTCCATTGTGTGAACCCAACATTTATGATTTGTAATCAAATGATAGTTTATGGTTTTGCATGCTATATTAATCAAACCTCTGTTTAAATCATTATTACATAAACCATGGCTTAGTGTGCTGTGTGAACATGGCTTACACATCCCTCAGTTCTCTATTGGAATGAGAATCTATGTGTCCTGTGCTTCTTCACATACTTTCATTATTCCAATTAATATTTTTTTTAAAAAACGGTAATGGAATCTAAGTTTGTTTTCTTCCCCCTTTTGTGTCATATTATATTTTAAACCTATTACAGTATTATTTGATTTATAAGTTATTTTTTATGGTCAAAAAACTACCAATAGGAAAGGAAGTACCAGGTTACTAATTTTGTATATAATTGTTTTATTCATTCCTCTGAGAAAGCAATAAGGAAACATTTAAACTATAAACATAACATTGACTTTGGGGTTTCAATCCTTCTATTCACCTGGAAGCAAGCCTCTTTTTATTTCAGAGAAGCTACTGTCGGCTACTTTTCTAATAAAAAAAAAAATCAGCCTAGTAA
The DNA here is from genome assembly GCF_049901735.1 of Notechis scutatus. NCBI lineage: Eukaryota > Metazoa > Chordata > Lepidosauria > Squamata > Elapidae > Notechis > Notechis scutatus. The sequence goes on from NC_142016.1 coordinate 11,299,345, forward strand.
TATTTTTTTCAAAGTAACAAGTTTTATTAAAAAGCATAAGCTTCCATGAGTTGTACTTATAGCTTATTTATTTATACCCTGCCTTTATTATTTTTACAGATAATTAAGGTGGCAAACATATCCAATACTTTCTTTTTTTCCTATTTTCCCCACAATAACAACTCCGTGAGGTGAATTGGGCTGAGACAGAGTGACTGTGCCAAGGTCACTCAGCCGGCTTTCATGTCTAAGTTAGGGCTAGAACTCACTGTGTCCTGGTATCTAGCATGGTGCCTTAACCACTAAGACCACATTGGCCTTCTTATGTCTTTTAATAAAGTATTTTAGAGAGGTACCATGGGACACTTTCTGATTTGGCTACAATAAACTAACAGGTCTCTCTTCCTACAATAGTCAAGTAATTTAGAAAGTTATTCTGTGCACGCCGACTCAAAATGAAAAGCCATTGAATCAAATGTTTGAGGTAGTAAAATAAAAAGAGAGTTAGAAAGAATTTCCAAAGTGGCAAATACAATTTATTATAAGAACATGCAATGTTGTTCATATAGGGATTTAAAAAACAACAACACCAAACTTCATATATACATTAATAAGAATATGATCTTGCTCTTTAAATTGTTCCTACTTTTAAAATATAAGCCATCAAGAGTTGTTTGATGTTGGCCAGCCTCTGGAATATATTAACTAAATAAACTGGAAGCCATACTTAGTTTCACAAAGAAAGCTGGGATATTAACCAACAATAAAGTTATTAGTTCCTATGCAATTTGCTTTTGTAATGTGCCAGCAGCAGCCCAGGAGTGTTTGGCAGAGATCTTCACTGTGCATTTCTCAGTCCTATCCAGGCAATGTTAAAGAAATATAGTTTTTCCTGTACCTTTAATGATGGTTGGTGGTCACTTGCTCAAATCATGGCTTCATTAGAAAGAAGTGGATGGTGATCTTTCTAAAATGGACTTTCTGACCCTTGGTGACCTTTTGCCCTTTTGTTGACAGCCTGTAAATCTTCTGCCCCAGTCCTCCCATTTCCCCCAGGTATGTGCTGCAACACAAGGAATGGAGGTGTGCATTTTATATCCAACAATGCTTCAAAATATAACCATGAAGGAGATCATTTTGTGCTATGCTGGACTATCCCTGGCATTAAGTACCACCGGCAGTTTAACATCAGTAATGCACTTTGTCTTGGTTGGATTCATCATTACTTTATGGTGTAGGAAGCTTCTCTCAAGATAAAGCTTCATAAAACAGAGATGAGCACTCTTCCTGTTCAAAATAATGTGGAGAAAATGAAAATAAATACATTTTCTTCATCCTTCCCTTACAGTATCACAAATATGTTGGATTTAATGTTTTTCTGAGATATGACAGCTTCATGCTTCATTGCTTTCTTGGTGGCTCATTGAACACATTGTCCTACTATATGGCAAAACCACTTCTGAAAATCTTGCCAAGAAAAGTTTAGGGTCTTCTCCAGACAATCACCAGAAGACAATACCAAGTCAAAAGCATGCATGCATTAAATAAATAAATAAATATAAATACACACATACACACATAAGCAGAACTGTCATAAAAGACAGAAATCTGATTAACTGCTTGTACAAATCATAGATGGGTTACAAATTCATAAAACCCAGCCAAGATCAGTAACACATTATAATCACAGTTGTATGTGTATCCCCTAATAACTGTTATTGAGCTATTGTTCATTTTATTTAATTACATTTTAACGTGCTCTTGGGAATCTTTGATGTGGAACCTAATAGATTCATTTTTGCACTATGCAGAGATACAATACATGTTGGTTTTGATTTGGATGATTTGCTGGATTTTAAATGTTATCTTTTTGAATAAGCCCTTAAAAAAAGTTGTTTGCATGTTATACTACACTTAAGTAATGTGTTTCATGGGAGTGAAGCCTTTGCTTCATTATGGCTCTTGATTCCTCCTAATGTTTCAGTGTGTGGTAAAACACATTTGAGGATTCCTGCCTGGAAAACAAAAGGGCTCTGACAAAGCACAGCTGGCCATCCATGGTAGACTGAAGATCCACCATACCAAAAACATCTACTGCTATCATCATCTGTTGCACAATTTGAGTTATTTATAAAAATAATAAAGGAGGGTTTAAAGAAAACCTAACATAAACAAATACACTTTTATTCAGCTCCACAGAAACTTTGAACTCTGTGGCTCTCATCATCGGTGTGCCTTTGCAGGCCCGCTGTCTTCTCTGCTGCTCTTTATTTGCATATCAATGACCTTTGCCTAAGGGCAAAAATCAATATTGGAGGTCAGGGTCTAACACTACCCCACCTCCTGGGGTTCCTCAGTGACCAGTGCACTGGTCAGTATCTATAATGATTCCCAAAAAGTGATTGAGGAGCTGTCAGGCAGCTGTCCACTCCAATCACTGAGGATATGGCCTGCTCTGGATATATTGATTCAGTAAAAACAGAGGTATGTTTTCATAGAATCTACTGACTGTAGCACTTGGTTACTATTTTAGTCCCAAACTTACAATATGGGATATCATTGATTCAGATATCATTTCCCCATTTGGCTAGTTAATAGTTTACATTCACATGACTACATGATGGATGTGGAGAAGATGGAAGGAAAGTTGTCCTCCCTTAGGTACTACACTGATCTTATGTATATATTCATATCATGCTATACTGTTTCACTAGGCCAATATGCTAACAATTGGGAAAACATTGCTTGTATTTTGTTCATAGAAGACTTCAAGTGAGGTAAACATCCTAGTAGTTGCATTCTCACAATATGTTCATATACAGAATATAGGTCAATTCAGTTATCAAGTGGCATTGTGTAAATGCAGCCATATGCCTTAACATATCCCAAATCTAAAAGAGAGTTCACCTACAAGTGCTAAATGCTTGTCACCATTCGACTGATTTGCAGGATGCTCACCTTGTGGTTAAGGCACCCATCTAGAACCTACAAAATGGTAAGTTCTAGTCCTGCCTTAGGCATGGAAGCCGCCTAAGTGACTTTAGGTCAATACCTCTCTCTCAGCCCAACTGACCTCACAAGGTTGTTGTGGAGAAAATAAGAGGAGGAAGGAATATGTTCGTTAGTATGTATGTATGTTTGTAATGTATGGAAGGAGTATGTATGTTTGCAACCTTGAGTTATTCATAAAAATAAAAATAAATAAATAAATAAAGTGATTTCTCTCCCTATAAAGATAAGGGAAGGACATTCTCAAAGGCTCTAGGTCAGTCTTTTTAAAGTAGCCCTCTGAATTGTGAGACAATGAAATCAGAAGTCAAAGCAGAGTTGGGATTTACAATTTTTAGTTTCTCTTTTTGTTTTAGGGTATTGAGGCTACTCAAAGGCTTGGACATTTTCCTCACGCTGCTCTACCCTCCCTTTTTTTGTGAAAAGCAGCAGGAAATTGAATTTTTGCCTCTCACAATTTTCACTGAAATTCAGCAGGATGATCTCCAGCGGTTCACCATTGCAAGAAAAAGGTTTATAATCTATGAGTCACAGATTACCAGACAACAAAAAGTCAACTAAGCTTGTTCAGGTCACAGTTTCATCTACTTGGGGAGTTGAAATCCAGGGCAAGCCAATCAGATGTCCTGAAAATTCTGGTCTGCAATTGTAGACAGCTCTTAGAATTGTTAATAAAATAACACTCCACACTTTCTGCCTTTTTCTCCTTAAAAAACATACTATGGAAAAAATATGTGAATATTATATAAATAGAATGTGCTGAAATATGGAACTTCAAATATTTAATCATCTAAGGAAAGTTTAATTGGAAGACCCTATAGCTAGAATTGAATATTAGACTAAGTTGGTTATTGTTCTACCAAATTACAATTTTTCAGTGTCTTCAATTAAACCTTTCTGAAATTTTATCCTTTGTCTGCCAAGCCTGAGAGCCACACAAGATTTTATTTTGCAGTCCAGTACTAGTTAGCTGTAACAAAAAACAAACCTAAGAAAACCTGAATTTAAAGATAAAGATTCCCTCAGTTTGATTTCTGGTTGCCACAAGGAGCCAGCCATGTGGCTACCATGGCAACCATATGGTAGTAATGCAATCAATATAAACATTTACATTTATTCAAGACAAAAATAATTTTAAAAAGCTATTTACTACGTAAAAGTAGGCAGATATAGTAAGCATTAAAAAGCTTATTCTTCGTGTAGCTCAAATGCCTTCTTTCCAAATAAAAAATGAAGGTTAGTTTGACTGAACCTTTTTTCCTGGTGACTATATAGAAATGTCCATATACAGTAGTTTCCTTGACAAGATTATGGAAGTGGTTAACCATTGCCTTCCTTCACTACATTTCTTCAGGTTCAGGCCTAGCCTATACAGGCTGTCATTTCCTGGGGGTTAATCATCCAGGTACTAATTAATCCTGATTAAGGGTTGTTGTTGTTTTTTTAGAACAACTGTTAGCTAAATGTTGCCACAGGAGTATCCGTAGTCAAAAAAGGCAAGATGACATCCACAATGATATGACAATCCTCTTTTTATGTGATTTGCACTAAAACAGACAGAGCTTTGACCTCCCTGTCAGGACAGCCATCTTGATTGTTTTCTTACCATACTTTGAAGACATCCCTACTAAATGCTATGACATTAACATTAAAATAAGCCATTAAATATAATTCTAAAAGGCATACAACCTTTGGCACTAAAAGTATTACTATAGTAGTACAGCACTTATAAATAAAAGAAGCTACTTATTTGAGTTAGAGCAATCAATATGCAAGTTAGAGGAAGAGACACAGCAAAATCTGCAACCTGGATGATAGTTGGTGCTGCCGTAAGGATATGACTTGGGTGCAGATCCCCACAGGAAGTCTCAGACAGCAGAAATGAACCAGAGGGTGTCTAAATGAAGTAGAACTACTTGGCACAAAAGGTATTTAAAGAGGGTCCGTAGTAAAGAAAAGGTTGAGAGCCACTGACCTACTCAAAAGTAGCTTTATAAGTAGTAACTAGCACTCTGGAATACACCCAAAGTTTACAGGAACTAATGCAGCAAAATAGTGTGTTACATGAGTGTGTCAGGATATGCCCATAACTATCCGCACTATAAGATTCTGGACCAACTGTAGTTTCCAGATGGTCTGCCCCCCACTTAAGAGTGCATTACAATAGTCCAAGTAGGAGGTGACCATGGCATGACTGACCATGAGCAGGGTTCCCTGTCAAGATATGAGTGCAACTAGCACACAAGGTGGAGTTGTGTAGAAGCCCTTTGGACCATGACTTTCACCTGCTCTTCATGAAGGAACCATGAGCTGTGGATAAAGCTTATATTGTTTAAACTTTGTTGGGTTTGTAGCTCTTTGAATCTTTTTTTGCACGAATTCAACATGCTTGGCTAGTTTATTGTTCAATGGATATGTGAATCCAGAAAATCAGTTAATTTCATTAATTATGTTAAATGTGCCTGGCAACCACAGTCAGTGAAAGGTAGCATAAACTCCAAAGCAAAATAAAACTACAAAGTGTATACAAATCTACCTATAAAACTTGTGGTGGAAACAGTTTTTTTTTTTTTTTTTTAAACAAGTTTTATTAAAAGTTTCAACAACAAACAAATCATTACATATTAAATCTTTCCCTGTCTTTCTACAATAATTTCCCCAATATTCTCATAAAAAACACAAACAAACACAAACAAACAAACATTTTTATTTTTTTTTATTTTTTTAATGTTTGGAAACAGTTTTGATTATGGATTTATTGGCTTACATATTTCATAAAAAGCTGCACTGGTGATGGGAGGCCAAGCACTTTCAACAGACACATCGACCTACAACCAACCTACGAACTCCTCAGAATTCAAATCAATCGCAGAACTGATCAGCATCGGCACTGACCCTCAACCACCACCCCCAACCAGCACTTCACCTCCCAATGACCCTCACCTGACATGTCCTCCCCATCACAAGACCCATTACAAGACCCTCACTTGACACACCCACATCTGACCCATCACAAGACCTACTGACCACTCAAAGCCTTTATAAGCAGAAAAACAAATACAAACATCCCCTAAACTCTGCTGAAGATATTACCTAGCCTGGTAACAAAATGCTTGGAAACCAAAACACTAGCTTGGAGAATGAACCTCCACCCTCAAAGTTTGCACAGTTTAAAGAGGGGTGGTTTTTTTTTTTGAGCTGTTGCAAATTTGCAAAGCAAGGCCACAATGAGATACCACTGTACCGCAACTGTCTTTGCAGTTTTACCATCATATATCCGGTTCATGATTCATTATTCAATTGGAACCTGCATCTATCATGACCAGATAATGCTTTAAGGTGTTAACACAGGAGCAAAAACATCAAAAGGGAAATTGATTAGGAAAAAAAAGATAAATATCTGTTGTGAAACTTCACACTTACAACAATGAAGTAAGCATTCAGGTATTTTAGAGAGTTGCACCCACTCAATAATAGAAAAATAAAAGATCAGTCTTTATACAGAAAGGACAGACAGGAGATGTGATTTTCATTTGTGCTTACACAATCTAATTAACCTGAACTAATCCATTTTGTGGGTTTGTACAATATACTCAACCCCAAGCTAATTATTTTGGCTTAGTTCATACATACTAACACACCAAAAACTAATCAAAATTAAAAGCTTTGCATGTGATATACATAGGTGCAGGTGTTAAATTTTTATGTGATCTGGTTAAGCATGCTGAGTGAATATTAATATTAGATAGATAGACAGCATTTATAAATTACTATACAACCCATGGGTGACTGAGTCATCATTTCAGTTGTGTCGTCGTTCTGAAGATATTAACTTACAACAGAATTGTTGTCAACAGAATTATCAGGGGTGGTTAAAAATGGGTGAAAGGGGAAAAAGTCAATACAGAAGCTAGCAGGGAAGGTTGCAAGTTGCTTGGGTACGTCTCTCTTAGTAAAACTGGTATAGTAGGAGCTGTAGTAGCCTATCTGTGGGCACATTTGCTTGCAAGGTTTCTGATCTTTCACTATTCTGCTCTGAATGACTATGGTTTCTCACTATGGGTTCTTTTGTTGCTGGGAGTGCTTTACTTCTGCTTTTCCTGTAACACAATGTGGTTGTGGGTAAAGGCACTGAGGGTAGATGTTAAGGACTAGAATGAGAGAAACTATAAAGATAGAATATGCCATTTAGAAGAAAAGGGCAGGGAACCTTCTTCTTCCTCACATTGCTAAAAAGGTCCCTGGCAGGACCTCAGTCCCAAGAAAGTGGATATAGATTACTCACACAGAATATCTGCACCATGGAAAAATGTTCTACTGGATTTCTGCCTTATGCTTGCTCAGAAAAGGACAAAAAGTCCCTTAAGGAAACTTTCCACCTGGAATTCAGCTTCAAGATGAGTTTTGCCAAAGCCTTCAATGCCACATTCCTTCTTTACATGGCTGATGTACATATTGCAGTGGCACTCAATTTGGGCAGCCTTAAAAAGAAATTAGACTATAAGTTACACAAAACATTAAGCCACACACCAAGAGTGGACAACAACACAGCTTACAAGCAGCACACATTTCATAATGTCCTGATTCAATAGCAAAATGGCGAATGTTTAGTTATACATCCAGGGCATTGGTCTTTTTCCATATGAGAGTGAGATGTTTGAGATTGTCTTTCTACCTCTAACTTTCCCATGCCATAGGAAAAACTCAGATCAAGCCACTGAAGAACACCATTTATGGAGAGAATTGGTGAAAAAAATGGAAAGAAACACAAGAGGCTTCCAATTTTCATTTCCTCATTCCCTTCCTAAAATTTAACCCAACCAAGGTTTCCTTTTGAGGAACACTTGCTCCAGTGGTGGGATTCAATTTTTTTTTACTACCAATTCTGTGGGCATGGCTTGGTGGGCGTGGCAGGGGAAGGATACTGTAAAATCTCCAGTCAGAGGTGTTATTTGCCGGATCTCTGAACTACTCAAAATTTCTGCTACTGGTTCTCCAGAACTGGTCAGAACCTGCTGAATACCACCTCTGACTTGCTCTGTTTATATTCCATATTAAACATGTATAATTCATAATTAGGCCAGTAGATTAGAAAATCAGTTCCTGTTGCACCCGATACAGAACCATTTTTTTCAGACTCCTTTTATATCTGTTATGTTTTTGGACCAGTCAACCTCCATTTGAACCTCTTCCAAATCTTCTTTAAATTTTTCCAAAATTTTGCTGTCCTTTTGTACCGAGTTCAATTAGAATCTTTTCTATTTGAAAGTAAAAAAATCGCACCCTCTAATGAATTTGTATTTCAATCAAAAAATATTTTTTTTCTTTTATATAAAATTCTAAAAGGTATTTCTTTTAAGCAGGGGTGGGATTCAAATTTTTTAACAACTGGTTCTGTGGGTGTGGCTTAGTTGGTGGGCGTGCTTTGATGGTCATGTGACTGGGCGGACATGGCTTGGTGGTCATGTTATTGGCTGAGCGTGGCCAACTCAATATCACTCACATCGAGGCACGCATCTCCCCGCCTGGCCTCTGATGACTGTGGAGATACTGCAACAGTCGTAAGTGTGAAAAATGGTCATAAGTCACTTTTTTCAGTGCCATTGTAACTTTGGTCACTCCACACAAGCAAAGTACCAGCAAAGGAGGGAAAAATACTCTAGAGATGTTCCTGAGACAGGAAGTCCAGTCCTGCCAAGAATGTAATAAGGGTTAACGGAGAGGCAGTTTCTGTAAGCAACACCAGAATGTTTCCTTCCTGCCTTCCTTACAGGATTAGTCCAATAATTTCTTCTAACAACCAGTTCTCCAAACTGCTTAGAATGTTAACAACCAGTTCTAGCAAATAGGTGCGAACTGGTAGAATCCCACCCCTGCTTTTAAGGTAATAATATCTATATTATCAATATTTAATTTTGTATTGAAATATTGCTGCACAACTTGATCCTTTGTTTTTTTTCTCACACAAAATGCATTAAAATATCCCTTGGAACATTTAATTATTCTTGAAAAGTGCAAGCTTAATCAATATACCTTGACAACTTCCATTTCAAGATGTATTTTTAGACTTTATCTAATATCTTCATCAGGAATACTCTGGAATACTTCTAAACTCAAACAGAATATTTTTTTCTGAGTTGCAGCAAAGGTACATTATCCATCTTTCTCTCCAATTTTCTATCCGGAACTTCCAATTTACTCTCTTAAAATTTCCAACCCAGCGTTAATTTATTTATATCCCAGACTTTTGTTTTACAGAAATTTCCATATGATCAAGCTTTCTTCTACTTATCTGTAGCAAAAGAAAATCTCTGTCAGGTGAAAGAACAATTATATACAAATCTGTTTAAGAAATGAGGATTCATCCCATGCTTCCAAGCCACTCAGCTTGTAAGCAAACCACAAAAAGTTCCATCTTTGCAGTTAACTCACAGGGAACATCCATTTAGTGATCTGATAAGTTGATTTCATGCCTCCTCCTTTATCTGGGAAAGTTCAGTGTCCAGAGCTAGCTTTTGGGCACCAATCTCAACTGTGATATTGTCTCTGGTCACCTGAAGACAAACTAAATCACACTTAATCCTCACTGGAAGTGCCAAATGCACAACTGAAATTGATTAATCTTATCTCCCTCCCCTTAACTAACATACACAATCCCTTTGAGTTGAAGTCATTCTTCAATTTGAGATCCTTAATACGTAATCAAGTCTTATGCTGCATTCCAAAATCACAACTGTTAGTTTCCTATAAGTTTCAAACAAAAACCTTATACAGAAGATATAATGCCAGGCTCTGTATTGTTTTGATTGGCTTAATATAGCAGTCAAATTTGATTAAGCTTAATGGGGCTTGTTGAGGTAATTCCCCGTTAGGAGAATGAGCACATACAGGGAGACGTATTTGAGAGTAGTGTTTGAATAATACACACATAGCACACAGATACACCGTACAGTAAATGTAGGTTTTTACTTCCAGAAAGGTTTAAGCAAAGTTCAAAACAAGCAGTCCAAAGTCATTCACAGGTAAATCAGTCAGTTTTTCAATCCAGGGATAATCCAATAATAAAGTCCAGTGTCAAAAATAGTTCAGTATCAGACTCACATCAAATCCAGGAATAGCAGTCAATTAAGAGGAAACGGCAATATTCTCCAACAGAAGAAAACAGAGACTCACTGAGACTTCTTCTGAGACTAAGACTAAACAACCCAGGTTTCTGGCTCCATCTTATGGCCGTTTGAGAAACCACACCTAATTACAGTTTTGCATTTTCTTAAAGATACAGTTTTAAAATGTTTGTCCTGGTTTATATATTTCTAACCCAAATACCTGTTAGGTGACTTATATTCCTAACAGGGCTTACTCACCAGAAAATGCCTTTCTAGCACAAAAATATTTGCAGATAACCCTCAAAGGCTTAAAAAAGTTTCCCTCCACTGGGAATTATTGAAATTCAACTCCCATATTCCTTATCACAGATGTCAATGGAAGGGACTAAGAAAGGAAAATTTACTTACTTTTCTCTACAAATTGAGCAATGTTCAGAACTTCAGAATAAAAAACTTAGCTAGGTGGCAGCATTTAGCCAAATGTGATACTTTAAAAAAAAAAAAGGAACAGAAGCAAACTTAATTAGCACTTGGATAGGAAATTATTATGAAATCTAGAATAGTTGGGTTGACTATAAAGTTGAAAACACTTTCCAGAAGGCCATGGCAAACTACCTCTGTAATGCTGTTCAGAAAAATGCATGAATATATCCGGATCCAGAAACTGGTAACTTGAACATATTACTCTTACACTGAGCAAAACACCCATCAAAACCTTACTTAGTCTTAAGGAAAAAAATATTGTATGTTTAGCAATAAATTACAACTTCCAGGCTTGTACTCAGTATTCAGCTCTTGACTTGGAAGAAAACTCAAGACATAATTGTTCACTAGAAACTTTATTGCACACAAAAATGAAATTTTAAAACAGCAGTTGACTGCTTGCTGCAGCAAAAATGTCAGAAACCTTTATATTGTATATGTACCCATGCTCCAGAGTTTAAACCTTCAACTTTTTATTCATACTTTTCCAGGTTAAAGGAATTCTTGGAGATTGATCAACTTTACTTTGGGAATTGCTAGTTCTTGCTTTTCCATCTTATACCTCACTTACCATATGTTTCTCTGAGCAACCATTTTGCCTCTCCAACTAACCTCCAAAGACCAGAGTTTCTTCTACAGATGCAAACCTGCGATAGAATTTTGCACTTCTATAAAATTCACAAATGTGACAAAGCCCAGATTACTCCATAGTAAGATACACTCAAGCAGAAGACAGATATTTGAATTTTATTTTTTGGGGAGTTGCTGCCTTATATTATCAACATCACTGATTATTTCTATATTGATTTTGAACATTTGTTTTCAGATGTCAGAGCTTGGGTGAAATTCTGAGAAAGGGTATGGAAAGTACCTGTTAGGTATGTGCAAAATGTATTTTGATCACTGAATCATCAGGCAACTGATATCTCCTCTATGCTGCTTGGAATAAAGGGCAATTCTTATTTTAGAAAATAAGCACTCACAAGTGTTTTCACTCTTGTTCTCTCCATCCTCTTTTTGGTATGGGTTGGTTTAACCATCCTCCCCACCTAAAGTGAGAACCAAAGAATAAAGGACACTTCCTGTGAATTCAGACTGAATCATTCATGTCGTGCATAAAAGATATCAAGGTGGATTCCCTTTTGCTCACCCAAAACCGACTTTAATAGATGATGGAACAGCAACCCAAACTAAGGTAGGTTTTCTTTGTCCAGCCAACTCTGTGGAAGCCAAAATTCTTTTTTATGTTTTTTGCTGGACTATTTAGCAACGTTCTATTGCTCTTTGTTTTCTATTCATCTATATATATATATTCACATATACTATGCTTGATGAATTTCTCCTTGTCTTGGCCATTGGTTGTCATTTCTTCGGGGTGAAATTTGGAAAGGCATGATGGTACGGCATAAATTACTATAAGTGTTTTTAGATCTATAATCTGAGCTCATGATAATGTTACAGTAATATAACATAATACAATAAATATACTATAATATACTCTTCTTATAGATATTTTTACTGCGGAGCTTTTTTATAGAAAGTTGTAATTTACAAATCCTTTTTACTTAAAAAAAAGAAATTCTAAGAGAGAAAAGAAAGATGAAACAATAAAAACACAACTACAAGCAAATAAGAAACCAGTTAAAGGAGGCAGAAATGGGAGAACTGAAATAAAACTAGTCAATAAATTGCTTTTAAACAATATTTAGCATAACAATACCATCTATTTTATCAGCTTTAAGAATCTGTAGTGCAGTTTTTTTGTTTCTCTTCAGCATCCTAGTTACAAAGTTACTTTTCAAAGGAGGTAATGCATGATATACTAAACCATAAACTGACCACATGAGCTAATTCATATGTTAGGCTAAAATGGAATTGGCACATACTACTGCTCAGTATGTTGGTACAAGTTGTGTTTTTTGGTCAGGCAGGTATTCTTGTTAACAAGAAACTATCATTAGAAGTTTTGGTGGACATGAACAAAAGTGTCCAAATGTTTGTTTTAAAAGGAAAATTATTATAAAGAACAAATTACAAAAATGGCTAGCATAAATGTTGCACTGGAAAAAATGGAAAGAATGACAAAAATATATTGTGTTCATTAAAAAAATTACCTGCAAGGAAATAAGAATACAAAGAGGAGTTTGCAGCATGAATGCTTTAGTCATGCTGAACTACCCGTCATGTTCATGAGCTTTCAGGAAAACTGCATAGAAAATAAATTTTGAGTATCAGCGGGTGGAAGAAGGCTAGGGAATACTGCATCCAGAAAACCAAGTAAGTGACTCAGAGGAAAACATGAAAATATATTTTGCAGAGATGGATGCAGTTATTGCTAATTACCATAATGGTTTTATTTTCCCTTTCATTTAATCATGTCTGATTTTGGAGACTGTCTTGACAAGTCCCTGACATTTTCTTGCCAAGATTTTTCAGAAGTAGTTTGCCACTGTCTCCTTCCTTGGGCTAAGAGAGAAGGACTGCATATTACACTAGGTGGGGGGAATAATTTTTAGAAAAATAGTGGATTCACACATTATACAAAACCAGGATTCCTTCATTAAAACATAACTGGCGCAGTTTACACGATAAGCTAAGTCAAATCATTGGCCGTAGTTGTTCAATACTGAACCATAAACTAGTCAGATCACATTTTAAAGGGGGGGAGGAAATGTAATTGCATATTACTATCCTCATATCAATGGAAATTAGCTGTTATTTTGAAAAGATCTAATGAAAGTTGCACATCATAGTAGAATAAGTATGCTTAGCCATATCACAAACATTTACAATGCTATAATTAATAAATCAAATCATTATTAGTAGGCATGCAACAATCTAGAAGCAGCATTTACTTTTATCAAACACTATGGTTAAGGAATACTCTGAACCCTAGACTGCTGCTATGTAACTCTCTGGGCAATGTGTTTGGCCAATGTGTTTTGAGATTATTTTCGGACTTGTTAAAACTAGATGTATTTCTGCTAAACACCAAAATAAGAAAACTAGTTATCATTTTGACTTTTAGGGGTAGGACATTTGTAGGGAAATTATCCCAGACTACACATTTACTTAGTACATTTCATTTATTTCATTATACAGTACTGTATTTTATTTATTAAATTCATGTGCTGCCCATCTCATAGTTTGAAACAACTCATACGTACTAAAAAACAAAACAATAAATGTCTCTGGAAGGCTTGAAACAAAGTAAAAATGTTATTTGCATTGCAATTTTTTTTAACTTGATTTCAATGGACTATAAACAGTAGAAAAATTGCAGTGAGAAAAGAGAGAGATTATTTTCTTTAGTTCATATATTTTCTTCATCTTGTTCCGACCTCCTGAGTGAGACAAGCTTAAATCATCCTTAGCTACAACTGATTAAAACAGTCTTTTTTCTCTTATTCTGAAACCATCCAAGAACATCCTCCTCTGGCCTGTAAAATTATTAGATTTTCTCACCCATTAGCTAGAGGGAAGCCAGAGGACTGAAAGAACTAGGAATTTGCAACAGAACAGGAAAGTAATTGGAAATGGAGACAACCAATTTTATGACAGTATATTTTTCTGCCACATCAAGAATGGATTGGATGGAAAGCATGACAACTCCGTAATGGGGAAAAGGTTTCAGACTCTTGAGGGGTTCTCACCATGAGGAAGGGCAGTGGGTGAAATATTTTAATGAGAAAACCAAAATGTCTTCCTCAATAATGAGCATCTTTGGTAAACTGCAATGCTCAGGGGCCGCATTGATAAAAAACAAAAACAAAACTGAAATGAGTAAAGCATTCCGAATTAGAATGATAAAATGCAAAGGAAAAAGGACAAGCTGGCCACACTTTAAAAAGTAGCCACATGCAAGGAGAGATTTCATATATAGATTGGGGAAGCTTTAGGAAATCTATCACACAGTCATCAAGCTGCTTCTTGCAAGAAAAAAAGGCTAGAAATTTATACCAATTTATCCAAAAGAAAGTTTCCTAGAACTCATAGGGGATTATTTTTAAGAATTAAGCATACAGCTGTGCAGAGAAGTGAAAATTCTCTGGGTTCAAATACTGCCTATCCAAGATCTACGAAGGTAATTTTAAAATGGTATAGATCATATGTAAAGGACTTTGCTTGCAATGCATTAAATGTCAGTATTTTTATTCTAGGAAAATGTGACACACATCAAACCATTCAGCAATGAAATTTCTGTTAAATTTTTCCTGTGTGCTCAATCTCTTGTACGCTGTTCTTCTCTTTCCCCCCCACAATCACGCATGTGTATACGTACACAGACACACAATCATTTACTGGAACTGTGATGTATTTATTTAGTTGTTGACATGTTTTCTTTTGGATTTCTAATTTTTTTGTTTCATTTTACCCATTTTTGATGAAAGTACTGGAGGTGTTAGCTTCCACATAGTCAAAAGGAATCTATCTTTGCTGACATCGTTAATGTGGAAGGAAATTACGATGCATACATAACTTTTTGGATAAAAGCACAGCTTTATGGATACCAATTTTACCAGCTGTTTAGCAGCTCCCACATCAAAGAAACTATTCTTTCATGGGTGGTTTTACTGGTTTGACCTTTCTCTTTTGGAGGCATCATACATCAATGATTTCTAGGTAATTCTGTGTCAATAGTGAAACATAATGATTGGGCTCATTGGAATACGTTTAGGAAGATTTATATTCAAATTATTGTTTAGCCATGAAGCTCATTTAGTAACCTTGGGTTAGTCATTATATGTTGGTCTATCCTACCTTATAAAGTGGATCTTAACCTAAAATAAGTTTGTGAAGTTTTAGAACAACATTCTCAACTGAAGTGAGTTGGGATGGCAAATCCTGAAAATTCTCATGCAGTAAGAATTATAAGGGTTAATGTTCCAACAGATCTCAGACTGGAAAATTCTATTTGGGGCACTACTACTACTTTAAGCTTCTTTTGAATGAAATTACTGGACACTTAATAATTTGTCATTAGGCCCGTGAGGTGCTTCAAATTCAAATCTGAAAGAGTGCTTTGGAGTGTGCAGGAATTCAAACATAGCACCTGCTTAAAACACTTCAGTTCAAGCATTAACGTAGTAGCAGATCCTTAAAGCAGCAGTTCTAGGAAAAGACTTTATTAAGGAAAATTGAGAGCTTGTATGCCCTTGGGGGACTTATGAAACATGAACATTCTGTGTCAAACAAGCACATCAAGTGATGCACTTGAGTCATACAAAGGACATGGCCTCTGCCTACTGAAATTCCTTCTACTCCTGTATTTCATAATCTTTTGGACTTTTAAGACACATATCCTCCAAACCCTCTATTGGAACCTGCTTGATTAGGTAAAACCTTGATTTATAAACATTTGCCTAAACTTGTGTAATCCTTCATCAGATAATATCCATACAAAATTCTGACATAATATCAGAATCGTACTGATGAAAAGAGCCCAGGGAAAATATTTCTCTTCATTCCAGGAAGAATACTATAAATAAAGGTGAAATGCAGGGAATAAAAGGCATCCTTTTATTTATTGCAGGGAATGTAATAGCAAGTAAGAACACAGATTAAATCACAGAATACAATGATGAACATACTCTCATTATAAATGAGAATGCAATTAACTGAGTGGATAACATACTATTTGCCTTTTATAAGAACAGAGTCTAGCTATTATAGA
Organism: Notechis scutatus; assembly: GCF_049901735.1. Lineage (NCBI taxonomy): Eukaryota > Metazoa > Chordata > Lepidosauria > Squamata > Elapidae > Notechis > Notechis scutatus. The sequence continues at coordinate 11,315,596 of NC_142016.1, forward strand.
CAGTGTTGAACTCCAACTCCAGTAAGTCTCAACCAGAAAGTCATTTAAGCATTCAGTATTTGCAAATACAGTATTTGCAAAACACCAGATAAGTGGGATTGAAATATGAATTCAGCTGGTAATTTAATGGCTGTCTTCAGATAATGTTAACTGAGCCATAGCTTATCAATTAGGACAATTATCTTGGTCTTGTAACAGAAAAATGGTAAATTACCTACATACCATTTGTAAATTACCTACATACCATTTGTGGATCTAAAGAATAATAATACCTATTATTATTACAATGTCAGTATATGAAAAACAAAGATGAAAGATTGTATCATAAACCTGCTGTGGTGGTCTCAGTGTTTATCACACTAGATACCATACACACAAGAAAAAATATTGGATGGCCCTTAGAAAATATGTGCATTGATAAAATATCCATCTGTCAATTACAAAAAGTCATACTGCTTGGATTTGCACATATACCTGTGGTGGGATTCAATTTTTTTTTACTACCAGTTCTGAGGGTGTGGCTTAGTGGGCATGGCAGGGGAAGGATACTGTAAAATCTCCATTCCCTCCCCACTCCTGGGGAAAGGTTACTGCAAAATCCTATTCCCTCCCACCCCACTAACCTGCTTTCCAGCTCTGTTCTCCTGTGCAGGGCAACAAAAGAAAACCCAGCCGATCATCTGGGACTTGGGAGGCAGAGAGTAGATGGGAGCAGCGCCAGTCAGAGGTGGCATTTGCCGGTTCTCCGAACTACTCAAAATTTCCTCTCCCAGTTCTCCAGAACTGGTCACAACCTGCTGAATACCACCTCTGACATATACGATGTCAGTACATTATGACATCCTTAGCAGAATATTAACCCTTTTGTGAGTTTCAGTTCACAATATTGTGTAATGGGAGCCAATTGAGTTTAATTAAAATAGATTAGAATTTCAGTCTTTTTTTTTTTTTAAAGATGCTACTTGCAGATACATGAGTATTTGTAGATACCTGCTCCTAGGCTGGAATTAAAAACAAAATGGAAATAGAGCTGAGAGAAGGTTGGAATTAGGGTATGTAGTTCAACCAGTGAGTGTCAAGACAAATTGGTATTTAGGTTCAGCTGAGAATCCCAGTCAGTTTTCAAAGGCAGTTCCAAGAATCCATCATAGTAATCCAGCCAGTAGAATTGATCCAATATGTTTTTGTTTTGTAGCAGAACAACACATGGGCAAATCTACTCACCCAATTCTCAGAAGTTATTCTGGCACTCTTTTTTTAAAAAGGTTTTTCCCTTGATCCCAACAACATTGCTTATAATGTCATCATGGCACCAGCCTGTATGTCTCCATGAAAACATTACAACACAAAATCTAATTCATGACAATGTTTCCCACTTAGGATAATCCCTAAAGCAGAAGATAGAAACTAGCCCACCATCTCTTTCAGTTTGTTCCTGCTTATTTTTGTTGCTGAATTAAATACAAGGTAGTGGCAGGATTTTCAATTTAGCAATATACATTGTGGTTTTGAGTTTCCAGTAAACATTAATCCATTATAGCCCTCTATATCTCCATTATCCGGGCAATTATGCAGATTAATTAATATTATTTCAATTATCAAAGGGATGATTTATGAAAAGGAGAATGTTTTAATTACAAAAAGTTAATAAATGCCAATTGTTTTAATTCTTAAATTTCCCTTAATCATAACATGATAAAAGTTATCAAGCAATTAAGAACACATATGTTTGTGCATAACTATATAAATTAAAATTTCAGTGTAGATGTATATTTTAACAGGACTGTATAGTATTGATAGAAAGCAAGAAATTAACACTTTAATCCCAGAAAGTCATATATTGTCATCCCGAAAGCACTCTCAGTATATTACTAATGAACAAAAGTGACCATTGTTATCCATAAGAAAAGAGACCAAGGAAGCATTTATCAATACACCAATATATTCCATATCATGATATCATTTAGATACACCTTCCCAATGTACATGTAACAAAACAAGCAAAGGCAGCCTATTACTGAAATAGGATAGGACTTGGAGAAAAAACAGGACCAAGTTCAATGCAGATATATTGCATCTAAACATAGCAGGGTTGGTTTACCACATTTTAGAGGAAACCAGGGGTCACCAACCTTTTGGACCTCAGGGACCACCAAACTCATAATTTTAAATCCCGGGAACCACTAATATGAATTCAAATTTCTTAACAACCGGTTCTCTGTGTGTGGCCTAATTTGTGGGTGTGGCTTGGTGGTCATGTGACTGGTTGGGCATGGCTTGTATGTAAATATTATAAATATTTATGTAAATATTGAATTTTTTATTAAAAAAGCAACTTTTACCCAAAATCAGGCAAAGCAGGCAGGCAGATTGAGTTGCTCACAGAAACACAGATTCATTCAGAGATCTATCTTTCTGCCATCGGCTACCTGCACTGAATAATAGAAGCTTCAGTCCTAAGGAATGTCCTAAAGAAGATCTAAAGATTAGGTCCAACAATTTCTTGCTTTCTAGCTAATCTAAATCCCGCACAGCAGAACAGCTGATGGTCGGGGAGAAAAATAGCAACTTAGCAGGCAAGTTTGCCAGGTAAGGAGTGGGCAGGGAGGGTTCCAGCGGGCCATGTGTGGGTGGCGCAACCTTGTGTTCCTGCACAGCCTGGATTTGAGGGGTGCTCTGTGGGTCACATTTCTCTTTGGCCCACCAAAATTTTCTTGCAGCCCACCGGTTGGCGACCACTGGTATAAACAATCATGTAAAGGGGGAATCATTGAATCTAAAATCTTCTGCATCATCAGAAAGAGCAATATAAATTTTGGAAGATAGCATCCTTACTTCTTATTTTCTATTTTCTTTTCTCTCCTTTCAAATGCTCTCCTTTTGATTTTCTCACTCTGAGGTTTATATCCCTTCCTCGTTATGCCCATTCTAACTGGGGTTAAAAAACAAACATTGGTAATTGATTCTGATATGTTATTTTTCCAATCTTTAACATAATAATTTGAACCAATATTGATGAACAAAATATAAACTAGACACATGATGAAAGTATTGTTATTGAGTTATTCCAAGGATTCAACTAGGTGTACTTTTACTCTTCCCACAAATGTTGTTCCAGATTCTGTTCTCCATATGGTAGCTGGACTGAGAGAAGAATGGAGGAGGCAATTAGGATCCCTTGGAGGGAATTTGCTTTTCAGGAGCAATGCACCTATATTGCGAAGGACCAGTTTTATGGGCCACACTCCATCCATCCCCCAGCTCAAGTTTCTTTACCTGTCAATCTGGACTTCAAGCATGACAGCAACAACAAGGTACTTCCAATATTCTCTTTCCCCAAAGTCCATTTAATTCATTGATTCCATTGGTTTGACTGTGCAAAATTACACATTCTCATTCTCCTTTAACTACTATTGATACATTTTCCCCCACCTAGACAACTCCCAGATCACACAACACAACCTCTCTAATCTGCACTGCTGTTAGCTATTATCATTTTTCGTTTCTTTATAACCAATAAATAACTGTTGATAACACTTTCATTAAAAGTAATTTGAAAGCCAATGCTTTCCCATCCTTCCCACAGCTCTGAATGGCTACAGGTTTAGCACAAATCCACAACATTAATAGGAAATCCTTAGTCTTGGAACTCTCTAGTAAATTAACCAGCTCTCCTTTAATATCTAGGTTCCTCTTTGTTATGCAGATACTTTTTTCACTGATACCACCTAAGTGTGTTTCAATAAAGGAGGACTCCTAATAGCATAGTTATGGCAAGCCTGTAGGGTAGTTAAGAAGAAGCAGGAACATTAATTTATTCCCACCAAACTATATGAGAAGGAAGCTGGTATTTGTGTGTGTGTGAATAAACAAACAAACAAACAAATAAATTCTGGCCTGGTTTCACATATTCTAGATGCATATTAAACAAATGTTATGCTAGAAGTGAGGAAACCCAGCCACTGATTCACCCTCAGCCGAACCTATCTGTGCTCTTAAGTGAAGAGTAGACATTCATTAAAAAAAAATCTTTGTTTTCCAGGTATTTCTTAGGGCCAGAATACTTGTTTGCTCCTTTATTCTCAAAAGCAATATGTAAAGTTTATACAGCTTTACAATTGGAATCTTCATAAAAGAAATCAAACCACAAACATTTATTAGAATGACTATTATAGAAACATTACAACGATGTCTGCTAATCAGAATTCTCCACAGCCACCTTTTCCTCATTGCAGAATTTTAGCAGATTTTCATAACTTCAATTAAAAGAAGAAACAGTATGTCTGCAAGGAATCCAGCAAGGATGCAGAGGTCCAACCCATGTCCATGTGAGCTCAGATTACCTTTCATAAAAACCATGAGTGTATTTAATATCCATGTGCATGCGTATGTTTGCACACATACAAGCATAGAGGAAAATCTTGCTGTTGGTCTTGACTGCCTGTAACTTCACACATATATATATATACATACAATTCACTTCCTATATATATAAAACAGGCTTGACAATGCCAGTGCTGCCCCCTAGCTGGAAGTTAATGGGTGAGGGAGAAGTTCCCTGAGGATGGGCTCCAGCATGAGTCCAAAAGCTCTGAAAACTAAACCTCTGGTCCTGGTGACCGACCCAGATTGGACCCTGCAATATTATCCTGGGACATATATATTTATTTGCCCTCATTTGTGAGAACTTTACCGATTTGTACTTACATCACCGCTTCAAAAAGCTGCAATCAGAATATGCTATCTCAAAGTGCTTTTCTGTATTGCCAAATAATGTACAAGGAAGACTATGAAAAGATGAAGCAAACCTTCACTATGCTGACCAACTCAATTTTTTTTTTCAGATAAAAGCTGTGATCAGCAAAGAGTACATTCCTGAATGTACATACTTTGGTCCACTGATTGGGAAAATCTACACCAGAGAAAATATTCCCAACCATGTGGACCAGAAACACTTTTGGAGGGTAAGTATTGATCATTGGAAAATCGTTCTTCTTCGGGCCAGGTAAAATAACGATAGGATTTAACATACAATGCTCTGCCCAATAAATAGTTATCCAGAAATAAGTTATTCTTCTATAACAAGAGGTTATATCATGTGAATTGACAAAGTTACGTGTCTTTCTTTAAACAATGTTATGACTGGACCACAAATTCATTATATCATGCAAATTTGAGTTTCATAAGTGGCCAGGATCCATAAAAATCTTGGCTGATGTTGTGAAACACTGACTTCCAAGCACAGCATTTAACGAACAGTATCTGCAACAAGTATTCCATTATGTCAGGTTCCAATTTAAAAAAAGAATGTTTGAAGAAAGATTTCCTAATACGTCACTCATTCTCTGTTTTCTTTCTTGCTCAGGTTTTTTCTGCAGAAGGAAAACTTCACCACTTTGTTGATGTGAGTGACTCTTTTTTCAGTAACTGGATGTGCTATGTGAATCCAGCTCCCACCTATCGTGCTCCAAACCTGATGGCCTTCCAACACAACCTGAAGATCTTTTTCTATACTGTAACTCCCATCTTAGCAGGAATGGAACTTTTGGTTTGTCCTACCCATGAGGAATCCAGGCACTTACTGTATTTGTATCCAAGGGAACTTACATCTGAGCCAGGTGAGAATGTTATAACACTGCGTGAATCTGTTCTTGCCAATAACTTGAAGAACAAGAATTCTGGCAAAAACAGCCTTGTTCCCCACCCATTAGGCAGTCCATTTGCAATCAAATTGAGAAGGAAGATCTACCTTTCTTACATAC